>NC_133389.1:106505472-107724222 GCF_047511655.1 Castor canadensis | reverse complement strand
GCAGCTCATTCTTAGACTTTAAGCCCTTTAATTTGTTACCATGAAAGCTAATGTTCATTGTGTTTTGCACCCAGTTGAAAGTAATTTCCCCTTTCTGAGATGTAGTTACATGAGAGATGTTTTCTTCCAGTTCTTCTACCCTCTCCAAGGCTGCATTCTTGGTTTCTGCATCTTCCAGCAGAGCTCCTACATCAAACACATTGTCCAGGTAAGCCTGAATTTGTACTTGCAACTTGTCACTCTCTGTGTGTTTCAGCTTCTAAAAACCAGAATTACAAAGAAAGTGGTGTTAATTTACTTGTTGGATATAGAACACAATAACCCAACAGTCTACATCTTTCTTTGTTCCAAATAGTTGAGCCTTTTCCAAGAGAGTTTAATATGTCATTCTCCTTAACAGAATTATGGAATAACTACCTAAGAGAGTTCAATGAGATTACCTGATGATGAATAGCCCTCCCAAATATATATATTTACACATTTTTCCACAATACTTCCTATTCTAATCTAAAACATTTCGATATAGGTGAAATCAAGCAGAAACATTAAAAGCAGCTTTGAAAGGAAATAGTCACAAGTAGCATAAAACAAAGGGTTGTCTGGACAGTAGAGGAGACTGGAACGGCTGGTATCCTGACTGGGTAGTGATAATGGCTCTGTTTGGGGGGTTAGAGGAACAGAATTAGAAGGGAGGCGGAGTAGAGACCATTATGTTTATACTCAACCTTAGGCTTATTTTAGTACAAATTGCCAAAGCTCACCCTCAATGATGCCTTCCCCAAGGTAGATTCCCCACATTAACAGCTTGGAGCTCCCCCAAATCATAGATCAGAAAGCATTCCCCAGTTTACCGCATCCTAGGCTAGGATCCTCAAGGAACTCAGCCAGCTCTAAGGTGACACTACAGATCAAATAAGTCAGTGGTTCTTCCCTATAAGAACCATAAGTTATGACTTTCTCTGTGGACAGATGAGTGACCAAAATAGTATGTGGCACATAGACGTTTATTGAACAGATCAGTGACTACCTGCAGGTTTCTCTTGTAAACTAATGAAGTAATTATATATTGTATGTTTATAATATTACTCTTCTAACAAACTGTGTCAGAGTCCAGGTGCAACATTAAAGAAATACAGAGTTTTGAAAAAATCTTAAATTTTTAAAAGGAATTTCAGAATTGTTGAAGTCTGAAATTCCACAATTTAGTTTATTCTGAAGACTGTACATTCCATTTTAGCTTAGGACTCAGAACTGACAAAGATTTTTGAATATGGGCAAAAACGAGAGAGGAAAATGGAGAAGAAGCCTGGCATTTTTCACAAGATTAACAATGAATTATAGGTGTTCGCTGATGTGTTACTGTTTGCCATTATAACCCAGAGCCCAAAGCAAGATGTCACAAAACTGAACCCAGCACATCATCAGGAACTGACATACCCAATTTTTGTTCAAACTCTGCTACTCTTAGAGTATATGAGGAAAGAAGAGAGATAAACTTTGATCTCAAAGCAGGAAAAAAACTTTCAATACAATATTCTGACATTAATATCAGTGAGTCTTTAAATAAATAAGAAAATAATTTGAATAACTCTTCCATGAAAGTCTATCATGCCTGTCCTTGAGTACAGTCTTTAGACAACATTCAACCAGTCTAGGAAAGGGTATTCTGGCTGGTCAGGTAAGTATGTCAGGTTGAAAGTAACCAACCCAATGATTATGTCTCCCAATAAAGTGAGGGTACAGTATATGCAATCCCCTGGTTTTATTCCTAACGAAGGTGAGCAGATGAACTCTGGAGATGTCCAAGGGAAGTGCTCTTATCTCCATAGCTAGAAACTGCCTTGAACTTGAGGTCAGCAATTCCTTCCCTATCACTAGTGGTCTTCCAAATTCAACTGGCCCATTCCTGTATAAAAGAGAAAACAAAACCTTCCTCAGAGTCAATGGACAGGGCATATCTAGTATACACATAGCTCCTCAAGCTATGAATTTCAGATAAACTTATGGTTTCCTAACTGAAGAACTTCAGGGAACTGGCTGAGCACTTCTGCAAGGCAGCAAGAACAAGAGAAACTAAACCTCCTTCTCCTAAGAACTGAAAGTGCAACTTCTAAAGACAAAAATACTTTGAGCAGAATTTAACAGCTTCAGGAGGAAGTCTCTAGTGTCTGCTTCCTCATTATTCTTTTATGCTCTAAGCATTACTCAACATTCTACAGCAGTCTTGGCTGGACTTTTCCTGCCCAGATGGGGTCCTCAGAGTAACCAAGAATGCAACTTATGCCACAGCCCAGATGAAGGATGTAATAAGACTTGACCCACACAGAGCTCCAAAGCAGAGAAAAACTGCAGCAGGCTGCAAGAAGTTATCTGATTCCTGTACTAAAAGGCTTCAGGCAAAAGACCACAGAGGTCCCAGAAGGTCTCCAAGAATCAAGCTTCCCTGGCAGATTGCATTGTGTAGACTGGTTCCCTTTAACAAGAATGACAGTAATTGACTGCACAGAGCTTTCAGCATTATTCAGCCACTATGGAAATGTTCCTTTGAGGGTGGGCAACAAATCAATTCTTTATCGACACCAAATGTGACAGCCATACTCACGTCCAAGTATTCATCCAGGCCTAACTTGGTAAATTCATATTGGAGGTGAACTCTGAAGTTCATATCTTCTACTGAATGGACTACAATATTGATAAACTGCATAGAGGCCACCTGAAATGAAATTTCCAAAAGGTTAGATGGGCTCCAAACTTTTTTCTCAGTTTGATTACAAGCACATGCTTTTAATTTCACAAATCTCAGCTCAACTGCTGACGTCCTTTTCTCCCATTTCTCTGAGTCTTTTAAAATATTTTATAATTTTTTAAATTCAAAAAGTCATAAGGTACCACAATAAGACATCACTTTATACCCAGTAGATGGCTTTAACAAAAAAGAAATGCAGTAACAAGTGTTGGCAAGGAGGTAGAGAAAATGAAACTTTCCCCCAATGCTGGTGGGAATGTAAAATGATGCAGCCACTTTGAAAAGGGTGACAGTTCTTCAAAATGTTAAAGACAGTTATATGACTCAGCAATTCCACTCCTAAGCATACAGCTAAGAGAAATAAAAACACACATTCACATAAAAATTGGTATACAAATGCTCATAAAAATGAAAAAGTGCTAAGAACCCACTGCCCATCAACAAAATGTTTAGACAATGAAATATCACGTGACTATAAAGGAGAATGAAGCACTGACACATGTTATAGCATAGATGAACTTGAAAACATCACAGTAAGTAAAAAAAAAAAAAAGCCAGTCCAAAGAGACCACATGTACTATTCCATTCATGTAAAATATGGAGAATAGGCTAAACTGTAGAACTAGAAAATAGATTAGTAGTTGCCTAAGGTGAGAGGGGGTGAATGTGGAGTGACTGCTAATGGGCACAGAGATTCTTTTGCAGGGGGCAGAATGTGCTAATGTAGACTGTGCTGATACTTGCATAACCCTGTACACTTTCAATGGGTAAAGGGATGGTATGTTAGTTGAATTTCAGTAAGTGCCTTAAAAATCATAAAGGTAAAGAATAAACTACATATCTATATTACATATCTTTATTATAAATAAATCTATATAAATATCATGCCAAATATGAATATTATTACAAAGAAGACTTTATTTTTTTAGGAAAATTAAAATCACCTATGACCTTACCACAAGGTAATCACTTCTAAAAATTCACTGTGAGGTCCACACTACCAACAAGAGCTTTGACCCATCACCCAGTTTCCAGTCCATAAAAGCTTTGGATTTAGTGCTTTCTTTCCACAACTGTATCAGTGGCCCTAAGACCTGTCCCAGAGAAAACCACTCCCCACATTGGTAGATAACAGAACAGAGTTCGAAAGATCTACTTTTCTCTTAATAGTGGGTGATATAATTTACAGTGCAAAGTATCTTGCACATGCTCTCCTTCTATGGCTATGATCCAACAGGGGCTCTGGCAAGAAGGCAAAATGACTGATGGGGCACAGATTCATAATTGCTCTAAGAACTATCTTCTCCTCTCTCCTCCAAACCTAACCTCTCCTCTTCCCCTACCCCCAAACTTGAGATCAAACACATTCCCTCATGTATAGAAAGCAAGAACTCTACCACTGAGCTACATCCCTAGCTCAGAAAATAAATTTCTTTTATTTTTTCAAAAATAGTTTTTATTGAGTTAATTACTTTTTGAATATTAACTACATATTGGATATATTTGAGAGGTATATAAACTCCATCCATTACAAGTGAACTCTTGCAATGTACTAAAAAATTATTTCAGGTTCTAGAGTTAAATGAGCTTAAAAAAAAAGTTTCATCAGTTTCTTATTTTCTTTTGTCCACAGTACAGTCTTACACTATATTGGAATAATTTATATGTTCTGAAGAATATGTTGCTTGGGAGGCTGGGCAACCTAATTGCATTCTCAAGGCAGTATATCAAGCCTCATTTTCTGGAGGGAAAATATGGTTGGATTCTGGCATCTTTCCATTTGTCTTCTGAAAACAGGTCTAAATGATTTGTTGAATTTTAGTATATGCCTAAGAGGCAACTATTTATAGGTGACAGGTAAATCCGGCACAGTTCTTGTATACATATAGCCTGTCAGTAAGGTATCTTACTGTACCTGTACCCAGAATAAGTGAACTGACAGGAAATGGGCTCTGATCTATATGTGACTGACACAGGTGTTCTAATGTACTTACTATAATTTCAGCAGACACTTAAATGGCAGTGCAGTCATAAGGGATCATAAATGAGTGTGTAATATAACAGGGAATGGTGTGGACTATGAACAACTAGAGAGGATAGCTCTTTTTGGTGGTATGGGAGACTGAACCCAGGGCTTCACACTTGAGTTCTGCCCCCAGTCCTTTTATTTCTTTTGTTTTTATTTTGCTTTTGAGATAGAGTCTCACTAATTTTGCCCAGAGGCTTGCCTCAAATTCAAGATTCTCCTACCTTCACCTCCTGAATATCTTAGGAAACAGGCATGCACCACCATGCCTGACTGAAGAGGATATGTTTATAGTAAAGAACAGGGGTTATTTAGCTCTCACAGCTAATATTCTGTAGGAACAGAGCCAAATATTATCAGACATTCTTAATTCTCAAAACAAAGGGCATCTATTTTTATGTAACATATCCAATTTTTTAATAGAAAATCATCCCTGTCCAATGAAATTCACAAGTCTTTTATTGTGGCTTCAGCCTGGGTGGGGCCTCCAGTTTGCAACCTCAGCGCTAACAGAACAAATAAGTTCCTCCTAACAAGACACAGGAAACAAACTGTACATTTGAGCCAAGGCACAGATCTCTTAACATTTTATTACCAGTGCCAGCATTTGCCTGGGCTTCTCAAAAAATCCTAACAAGAATTAAAAAGTCAGTGGAAAAGTAACCCATATTTTCCATACATTTTTCATCTTTTCAAAAATAAATAACATGGCTAACAGAACAGAATTGCTTCTCTGTAAAGAGATTTCATCTTTCTTACTGGTTCTGGAAGGGGCTGAAGGCTAGGATCCATAGAACTTTGTGGACCCCCAAAAAACAATGATTTAGAAAGTTTCAAGGCTTCAGTACTAAAACAATTCAAATTAAAACTTTATTTGGTAACCTAAGCACAGTTTTGGCATCCAAGAACTGAATGAGAAACCTGTTCCAAGGTTCAAAGTGATCTAGGAAAGTCAACCCAGGTAAGGATCCAGAAGTTACCTAGGGCAAATATAGGCCAAGGCCAAAAGACCTAGGTGCAGTCAAAAGCAGTATGTCTCAGGAAACTCTCCATGGTAGATTCTATCTTCGGTCCAGGATTAAGATTTTGATATGGGAATTCAGAAGTGCTAAAACTCACTGTGCTCTTCTTTCCTGAGTACGACATGCTCTTGCATGTGATCTCCTGCTAAGGAGATCTGCAGAGTGACTGTGCTCTCACAGAATTACCAAAGCAGGAAGCAGGTCAAAGGGGAAAAGAAAATCACCACTGCACATTTATTTGGGTGTTATCAATTAATTCAACTTCTACAAAGCAAAGCATTTTAGTCCCTGGATGTACAGCCTAGAGAAGAGCCCTGACTGTGGCCTATCAGAGTCAAAAAGATGAAGATTCCTTCGATTTAAGGATTTTTACGTAGCACTATCGAAGCTAAAGTTGGCAACTGCAGGCACTTACACCGGGCCTCAACTTCTTTTTCCCTACTACATGGCTTCCCTTTGTGTGTGCTATAAACAAACACACTTTTGTCCTTTAGTTACGTGTGCATGAAATGCATAGGAGTGGAATAAATGAAATAGAGGGAAAACAAAGATGAAGAGAGACATTACAGCATAGATCTATAGTATATTAAACTCAATTTCCAGTCTCGTGCATGTTTGTGTGTGGATTTAGGGAAAAAGTACTGAAATGGTTTGCTTTATTGAATGTAGACTGAAACGGTTTGCTTTATTGAATGTAGACTAAAATAACTCACCATAAAATCTATGTTATTGTCTTCATTCCTGAAATGTTCCATCAACTTCTCAAAGCGCTGTTTTTCTCCACAAACCTGAAACATACGTTTTCATTGCACATGTGACAGTGCAAACATAAGCATTCCAAAATTAGATACAGAAATTTCAGCATTAATAATTATTTCCAGAATATCTTTATTTCCCCCTCTCTCATATACTGCTTACTTCTCTTCAAAGCTAGTTAACTCACACATAGCCATGTGAACCATAAATTTACCAAAAGCTCATCCCTAGTTTCTTTTGCATGTTCCCCTGATATTTTGAAGCTCATAACAAATGTGTTTTTCTTTCATTGGTTGTCTTTGCAGATCCACCATTTTTTTAAAATCATGTATTCAAAATCCAAGAACGTAGTTCCTGGTTAAAAAAAAAGTCTGTAGTATTTTTTTTCTTAACTAAGTACTTTAAAACACACACTCTAAAAAGATTTGAATGAGTATTTGACCACCTCGAAAGGCAGATTCAAAATGTTCAAATACCTGAGTCAGATGATTTTAGTGCATTATAACACAGAAGAAAAGTAAACACTTTGGGAAGCTGTATTAGCCCATTTAAAGTGAGTATAAAAATTTGTAGTAGTTTGTGAAGTAGCATCTCAGAGGCCTGAAACATACACTGAGCTCAAATTAATATTTCATTGAATAGGTGAAATAAATAAAGTGTTGGAAATTCTAGTACCCCAACGTGTTCTCATATACATAGAATTTAAATACATGGAGTAAAATCAAAGAAAGATTTGTTCCAAATAAGTCTCTGGAGACTTAATCCCAAAATTAAAGGATGAACTTCACTTTGTCATTGTCCTTGGCTACTTTTTTTTGGAGCAAAGTTTTGGGAATAGAGCCAATGATTTCTTCATTCTGCCTTCAGAAAATATTTACCTTTCAATCACCTATGAACTATATGCTGAATTAGTAGAACACAATTATCTGGGTTAACACTTTATAAATTTTCTGATTTTACTTGTGACTTTAGGGATCCCCAAGCCAACCCTCATGAATTCTCCTACAGTGGGAATGTAGCCATTTAATTCAGTCATGTAAATTTCATGTGAACATTGGTAAAGAGAAAGTCTCACAAAGGCAGGAACTCTGTTTTATTCACTGCCATATCTTCAATGTCTAGACCAATGCTTAGCACACTGTAAATTTTCAATATCTGTTGAACTGAATAAAGGATAATTGGATAATTATATTACAATATACTTCAGGAAAAGGGTGAATAACTTTCTACTATTCTCCATCATGTCTCAGAGTGAAAGAAGAACCATCAGGACCACTACAGACAAGCACCAGAAATGAATCTTTAGTGGAGACTCCAAGACCTAAACCATAAGCCAGGGATGTTTAGATAAAAAGCATTCAACCTCTGAAGGCCGTCTAGTCTTAAAGCAACTAATATTTCTAACAAACTCAGACTACAGTTTACAGGAGTCTGATGACCACTCTTCATTTGTATTTATCTTTTCTTTACAAAGTATAGTTTCAGAAGGCCAAGGGACAGTGCATGGCCCAGTCTGGAGGTAGGGGAAGAGGTTTTAGAGTGAGACTTCAAAGTAAATTGCACCTTTGAAAAACATGCTTGTCCAATGCCACCCTAGAGAGTCTGATTCAATAGTCTTGAGTGGGGCTGGGGTGACATGGCCAATCCTAAGTTTAAAAGCACTATGTTTCATTTTGAGGCTCCATAATAGCTGATGACCAGAGATCTAAGGGGATACCATGTTCTGTCCTGCACCTAGCCAGCCCCTTTAGAGAATATATAGCAAATTCTTAAAAACAAAACGCTTGTTGAATGTGGTAAGGCCCTGTTCCCTAGACTCAACATCAGCCATGCACAAAGGGAGAAGTAAAGCTCACTTGCAAAGGGGACACAGTTTGTGAAAATTGCCAATGCTTGGCACAAGAAGGGGCAGAATTACAACCTGACTTTTCTTTAGCAGATGCCCCAACATAAGAACGTGATTCTCAGAAGAATGATTTCCTTTAGTCTTGTGTTGTGAGATTAGAAAGAAAAGGCAGAGAGGCTATCTTAGATTTGGGGACAGCTACCAGCTCGCCTAAGAAACAAACTATAACTTATGTTCTGGTAAGTCAATAGGCAGTCACTGAATTAGAATAGGCAATAGCCACAAGTGAACAGTGATGACAAACACAATTTCTAGGAAGACAAAACCCTTCAAAAAAAGAATGTTAGGGATATTTCCAAAGTACCTTAGAAAATCTGATTCTCCCAATTTATGAATAAAACTGACCCTCAGGCAGGTCAATTGACTTTTCAATACAGAGTGGCAGAACAAAGGCCAGAATCAGGTACTCAATGGTCAGCCTGACAATTCCTCTCCCACAGAGCCTAGAATGCTCAGATAAACATATGCCATTTAAGACGATACTTAAATCACTCCAGAATTACCTGAGATGAAAAACATAATTAAAAATAACAATCGCTACCTCATAAATCTAACACTCGACATGTGTGCACCAGAATCTCCCACAGACCTTCTAAACATGGCAGATTCCTGAGATCTAAATTGAGACAGAATGAAGGAGAATCTCCATGGATAGGACTAGGAATCTGTGCTTTTGAAAAGAACTCATGGTTTCTGGGTCAATATTTAGGACACAGTGACTCATATAATATTAGACTGATTAAGCCCTCAACCTTTATGTCTACCAACTATAAACTGGATATAATTCATTCAACTTCCAACTGAGCTATACAAGTTACTATGCCAGGGTATCACAGGAATGCCACTGGCCCAGCAGAGGTACAATGAATAACAAGACCATTTGTTATTGTCACAGAAAATTATGAACTATATTCAGGGTACTTAGAGAAAATGGATTTTACATAACTGGGGAAAGCACACATGGCCAGCAACAAAACAAATTGTACATAGTTGGTTACTAAAAAGAGATGACACCAAATCCAGAATAAGCAATAAAGAATTAATTTCATGGGGGGTTAAGATCCCCCAAAACATTGTAGTAACCTCATAGACAGGACTGAAATAGACATTAAGAAGAGCTTTGAAAAATGTGTTTCTTTGGAAATCCCTCCTTCTGTCAACAGGCAAGTCCATGCCAAGAAAACGTATGTTATGCAATACAGAAAAACCTTTAATCTTCAAAAGTAGTAGACTTAGATATCATTCTATTTATAGTGGTATAAACTTGATGAAAAGAACTCAAATATACAAAATGACATGTTGCCAACAGATGCCCAATTTGGGAATCAATGGAAGAAAGTTATAGGAAACTGCTCTCAGCATTCCCTGCAAGATCTCCCAATGACCCTGCACTGTCAGCTCCTAGCTACCCTAAGTAAAGGCTGAGGTGTTGCCATTCACTAATGAACTTGGGATGGCTTTTCAGACATATTCCTAGGAACTGCCTGGGTTACAGACTCCCTTCATTTCTGCCAAAGGAACAGAAGCATGCACACCAATTCACATTTGTTCCTTTATGACTTTAGCAGTCATTATACAAGTGTAGACTGCAATCCCACAGGAAATGGGAAGATATGTGTGGGGAAGGTTGGTAAAAGTTGTGGTCCACATCAAAGAAACCCATCTTATTTAGTTCATACTGTTCACATCTGGACCACCCTTACACATTTGGTTAAATCAGGACCAAAATGGTTGAATGTACATGCCTCTCTTCTCCTTGTATTGGCCTCATTTTTAGAAAATTAGTGAGGATGAAAGAGTAAGACACTGGTTTCCACATACTGGCTTTCACAAGAATGTGTTCAGGGATTTCATCAAACATATAGAAGAGTCACGAGCATATCTTCTTGTACACATTACTGCATGTTATATACTGCTAATATAACTTCCATCTGCTAACAAAGGCCACGCAATATATGAAACCTATGATGTGAAAACATTAAAATTAAAAGCGCTACACTAGCACAGCAGAAATCTGTTATTCTTGACTATTAAATTTACTAGTATTTCTCATTCCACCACCAGCTTTGAGATCAACTTCCTATATCCATCACAAGTTGCTATGAGGTAGAGGGTTGGGGAACAAGTTTGGAGCTACAGAAAGATCAAGTAGAAAAGAACAGATGAAAGGGAACCCTTCTGTATCACATGACTCTAATAGGAATTAGAATTCCACTCTAGCAGCCAGAGCTACCAGAAATTAAGTAAATACGCAGATAAACTTATATGTACAGGATAAACAGATACTCTACTGTAAATTAAGAGATATCTTCATTAAAAATTACTTATAAACCAGTCTAATGTGAATAAATTTACTGGCCTTCATTAATAATGTGTAAAGTGAAAGCAGTCAAATTGCAATCCTGATCCATGGGGTTCAATCTGCTAACACAGCCACTGACCTGTCATCCCTGTGGGTCCCACCTAACAACGGCCCCTCTTTATACCTTTAAGCTCTAACAGTGATGGGGTGAGGAGCTAAGAGCACAGAAATGGGATGATGTGACATATTAAAACAGAATCATAAAACCTAGGTAGTAAGTCACATTTCTGTCACAATCCTGCCCTTGGCTTGGACAACAGTGAACATTCCTGGGCTTCATTTTCACATTATCTTGAAAGCCTTAGATGATATTGCTTATTTTCAAGCCATGCATGAAGACACCATAAAGGTAACTGAGGAATTAATGGTGAAGAAGCCAGAAGTATTACAGAGCTGCAGGGGACCCCAAAATTCTTGTCAAGGAAAGAGGAAGCACCCATGAGTAAGGCTGTTGCAGCTTCACCTCTCACTTTCCCAGATCTGCCTTGTTATACTGAGTTCCCTAAGTTAAGATTTCTTGGGGCAGGGGAGGAAGGTTTCTATTTCTAATAAATGTTTGAAAAAAAAAAAATCTCACTATCTTGAAGCTCTAAAATTCTAATCTAGCATGCTAATATAGCATGATATTCCCAAACTGACCAGCATGGAAACGCCACATGAAACAAATTCAGAAAGATTCACTTAGCCTTGCAGGCCTCGAGCACCAGTATAAAGGCGAAAACATTGGCATTCCAGCTGGTTTGCTCCTGCTTGTGTAGCAGATAAATCCTGCCCTGCCCAGTTAAAGCAGGCCACTCCCATGACAAGCAATACACATTTTCACTTAAAGGAGAATTGACCCAAAAGCACAACTCCTGCCAAAAAACTCAACCATATTCTTCAGCATCTGTGAAAGGTACTTCTCAACAGTGTCCCAAACCATTTGCATACATCTGGGCCCTGGATGCAAAGCTGTGGTTGAAAATGTCTCTGAAGGTGGGCAGAGGTCAGCGGGTGATTTCCCTACAGGCCTATAGTGGAGAGAAGATGGTTTTACAAAAGCTTTGTAATAGAGAGTATTATCTTGCCAGCCATATGTTGAAATGAACAGACTCCAAGGCTTCAGCCCTTCCAGGGCTGTCCCTTTCAAGGTCAGTGGCTGTCTCAGGCTTCCCCACCAACAGCTCCCGGGGCACCTCAGGACTGCAGCCAGATTGAGAGCTGACTCTTATGGGATGGCTATAAATGCTTCTCGGTTAGTTATAGAAAAATTAAAGGCCCCTTGCTTAAGTGTTTCCTTCTTGCCCTGCTGCCTGGTGCCTGGCTCAATACTTTCTTTTTCTTTCCACACAATAGGCCTCTGTGATCTGCAAGGCTCCCTGCAGGAAGGCACCATTTTAGAGGCAGGCTCTGTTAGGACTGATTAGACAACCCTTCTCAGAGCCTGCCTGAGAACAAAAGATCCGTTTTCTTTTCAGGGTCTCATGAAGTAAACAGTTACTTTATAGTTATTCCTAGGTGAAAAGCATCTTTTTCCCTTCTTCTGTAAACACCAGCAGTCCAACAGTGATGCTATACAACACCACTTTTCTAGCATGTTCTATGGTTGCCAGGTTATTTCATATATATATGGACACCAAACAGTTACTGTGACAAAAGCAGATCACTGGACCTGTTACTGACTCTTAAGTCTCCTTGGAATTTAAAGACAGAAATGTTCATCTAACAGAAGCACTATGAAACTGAAGAACTTTTACTCTAAGCATCTGATATATTCTGCAATCTAGACAAACCTCTAATCCTCTTTCTTCCTAAATTAGGAAAACATTTAGATCCATCTTGGCCTGGGAGACATCTGATTATGAGCCTAAGGTTTCATGTGCATAATGCTAAACACCCCTGTGAAAACTTCAGTCACTTTTCCAAATGTTTCCAAATATCCAGATGTTTGGCAGTAGGCTTCTGAAGTATCCAAATGCCTGTCTTACTTTCTGCCTATGTATTTTACTATACCTCATTAATACAGAATTTTGATGTGGCATTAAAAGGTTAGTGAAATCCCCAAGGACCACTCATTGACACACCACAACTTAATAAGAAAGGTTATTTTCACTACTCCACAATCAGATGAACTTCACTAAATGCTACATTGTCAAAGTCCCATAAAACTGTATTTCATGGTTTCTTTTGGAAATATTCCTAATGTTCAACTTAAATCTCTCTGGCTTCTATACAAGAGTCACATGGTTAGTTTTAAGTGTCAGCTTGACTGGGCTAAAAGATGCCCAGACAGCTGGCAAAACATTATTTCTGGGTGTGTCTATGAGGGTATTTCCAGGGAAGAGATTTGCATTTGAATGTTTAGCCTGAGTAAGAAGACCATTCCCAGCTGTTTGGGTGGGCACCTCCAATTCAGTGAGAGCCCAAAGAGAATGCAGAATGTCTTTTGAGCTAGGACATCCATCTTCCCCTGTCCTTGGACATCAGAACTCTCAGTTCTCATTCTTTCAGACTCCACTACACACACCTGGCTCCTCCGGTTCTCAGATCCTCAGACTCAGACTGAATTATACCCATGCTTTTCCTATGCTTCCCAGTTACAGGCAGCAAATTGTGGAACTTGTTGCCCTCTTACATTTATTGCTGTGTCTATCAATGTCCTGTTGATTCTGTTTCTCTGAATAACCCTAATACTCTTCCATTAATACTAAGGGATCAAAATACCTTTTGGTTCTTCAAGAGAAACTAGGGTTTAAATAGCTACCTGAGGACTAAATAAGAAAGGCCAGAAGCTTCACCAGCCAGAAGCTTCAAATGAAGAAGGTGGCCTAACACTGACCTTTATTTTCTTCATTTATGCTCAGTTTCATCCTCTGAGCATACCCAATTAGGTGAGGCAGAGCAATGGAGAGGACACAGTGACCCATCTTATGTCCTCTCAGTCACAACAGCATGATTGGATCAGCATTTTTGCCAAAGACGTTGGGAACTGCTGTGGAGACTGCAGTCAACCCACACCTGAATCCCAACAAATCAAATTCAATTACAAAAAGGTGTGCTACAACAAGGGGATTGGATTTTGATCACAAGATAAAAGCGAGAGCACACAAGGGAGGTATGAGGATAGGTAAGACACCTAAAAAATTAGCTAGCATTTGTTGCCCTTAACACAGAGAAACTAAAGCAGATACCTTAAAAGCAACTGAGGCCAATAGGAAAAGGGGACCAGGAACTAGAGAAAAGGTGAGATCAAAAAGAATTAACCTAGAAGGTAACACACATGCACAGGAAATCAATGTGAGTCAACTCCCTGTACAGCTATCCTTATCTCAACTAGCAAAAACCCTTGTTCCTTCCTATTATTGCTTATACTCTCTCTTCAACAAAATTAGAGATAAGGGCAAAATAGTTTCTGCCCGGTATTGAGGGGGTGGGGGGGAGAAGGAGGGGGCGGAGTGGGTGGTAAGGGAGGGGGTGGGGGCAGGGGGGAGAAATGACCCAAGCATTGTATGCACATATGAATAATAAAACAATTTTTTAAAAAGTGTGCTAGTGCTTGCTTCAGCAGCACATATACTAAAATTGGAATGATACAGAGAAGATAGGATGGCTCCTGCACAAGGATAATACGCAAATTCATGAATAGTTCCATATTTTAAAAAAAAAGGTGTGCCATGGATTGACAGCCCCTACAGACAAGGACTCACTGTTTCATCCATCAAAGACTTCAGGCATCACCACCTGTGCCTAACTCCCACTTCACATCTCCTTTCTCCTGGGTGCTTCCCCACTCTCTTTCTAACACAGTCTGGATCTTAATCAGGAGCACCTTGCTCTTACCCTACTGCAACAACTTCTAGCCAGCACAAGATCATTGCAGACAATGGATTTGAGGAGCAATTCTTAAAGTGCAGGCCTTGAATATCAAGGATCCTTGAGTTCCTTTTATAGAGTCTTCGAGGTCATGAGTATTTTTATAACAATACTAAAAAGTTACTGGGTGCAGGTGGCTCACACCTGTAATCCTAGCTACTCAGGAGCCAGAGACCAGGAGGATAGCAGTTCAAAGCCAGCCCCAAGCAAACTAGTTCATGAGACCCTATCTCAAAAAAACTCATCACAAAAAAGGACTGAGAGAGTGACTCAAGCAGTAAGAGCACCTGCCTAGGAAGCACAAAGTCCTAAGTTCAAACCCCAGTGCCACCAAAAAAAATAAAAACCCTAATATTTTGCTTGTCTTTTCCAAACAGCTGACATCTGCACTACAAAAATCAATTCAAAAGCAATGGAGGGTGAATAAAACATCTGGTGCCTTGGCACAACCAAGGCATAACACCAAATTATCCTGGTAATCAGTGTACTCATCACAGTCAAGCAGTCTCAGTTTAAAAAAAAAAAAAGTGCTGGTTTCACTCAGGAATACCCCTGATGAAACAGTATAAAGCATTAAATTTATTACATCTCAATCCTTGAATACACATCTTTTTAGTATTTACATGATGAAATGGGAAGTCTGCATGAAGCAGTTAAGTTGCATACCAAAGTACACTTGTCTTAAGAAAAGGAACTTCCATGGTTATTCCAGTTGCAAAATGAACTACTTATTCTCTCATTCTCACTTGAAAGAATCCTGGGAAAACTATAATCACTCAGGCTTATATACTTGGAAGACATTTCACTGAAAGTGAACAAAGTGAGTCTTCAAAACCAAATGGCAATATTTATTGTCTAGGATAAAAATTGAGCTCTTGATGAGAAATGAGAATTTTGGAAAACTTGTATTCATATCCCAAACCTGACAGCTTCCCAAGACCAAAAAGACTTTTCTTATAGATTGGTACTGATATTAATGACATAATTTTTTAAGTAGTGCATTATAAAATGTGTCATATTTAGAAGATCTGGATAATTCAGTAAATTGGTATTTTTCATATGACCATTTAATATTATTGCACAGTAATGAATTAAGGTACGAGATTGGCAATTAGATCCTAATGAAGTGTATACGAAGTTTAATAGCATGGTTTTAGAATCTACAATCATCCTTTAAAAGTCACCACTTGTTCATATTACTAGGGCTGCATTTTTTTCAGGTACTTCAACAACAAAAATGATACAAGTGACTATACTCAAAAGTGGATATAAGAGTTGCAGCTATTTTGGTTAAGTTAGACTAAAGAAGTTTTATAATATATAATAATGCCACTACTATAGACGGAATGTGTTCCCACAAAGATTTGTATGTTAAATCTCTGCCCCTCGATGTGATGTGTATTTAGAGATAAAGATTAAGGAGTAATAATGGTTAAATGAGGTCAATATGGGTTCCCCAGTCCAGTGGGATGATGACCTGATAAAAAAAGGAGAGAGATCTTTCTGTCCATGTATACATATCAAAGAAAGGTGATGTGAAGACACGGCAAGACGGTGAACCTCAAAAAAAGGAAGAAAGCACTCACCAGAACCTAACAGTGCTGGTACACTAGTCTAGGGCTTCTAGACTCTAAAACTGTAAGAAAATAGCTTTTTGTTGTTTAAGTCACTCAGACTATAGTATTTCAGAAAGGCAGCTTAAGATGACTATGATTGCTCCTACTTTTACTATTTTTTTTTTTGAAGGGGAGATAGTTCTATTTAACAGGAAAGGTTACATTAATATGTAATGAGTTTAGCACCTTAGTTCCATGGATTTTATGGGTATAAAAATTTCATTGTAGTTTATAATAAGGTAAATCCAATGAATAATCTACACAAGCAAAAATTCCTTGGGGCCCTCATTACTTTTTTTTTTTTTGAGACATGATCTCACTATGAATCCCAGGCTGGCTTTGAACTCATGATTTTGCTGCCTCAGCCTCCCAAGTGCTAGGATTATGGCATGTGCTACTATGTTAGGGCTAGAACTATAGATCAGTAGTAGAGTACTGCCTGGCATGGCCCTGAGTTCAATTCCCAGAACCGCAAACAAAAAAGGAAAAAAGCTATCTCTGAAAAAAAATTATAAATCTTAATACCCATACTACCTCCCCCCAAAAAAAAAGATCACAGTGGCCAAAAGTTTGACAACTACTATATTTAAGAATAGCCTCTTTAGGCACCTGCACACTCATATTTATTGCAGCACTATTCACAATAGCCAAGTTATGGAAACAGCCAAGATGCCCCCCTACTGACGAATGGATCAAGAAAATATGGTATCTATACACAATGGAATTTTATGCAGCCATGAAGAAGAACGAAATGCTATCATTCGCTGGTAAATGGATGGAGTTGGAGAACATCATTCTGAGTGAGGTTAGCCTGGCCCAAAAGACCAAAAATCGTATGTTCTCCCTCATATACGGACATTAGATCAAGGGCAAACACAACAATGGGATTGGACTTTGATCACAAGATAAAAGTGAGAGCACACAAGGGAGATATGAGGATAGGTAAGACACCTAAAAAACTAGGTAGCATTTGTTGCCCTTAACGCAGAGAAACTAAAGCAGATACTTTAAAGCAACTGAGGCCAATAGGAGAAGGGGACCAGGAACTAGAGAAAAGGTTAGATCAAGAAGAATTAACCTAGATGGTAACACACATGCACAGGAAATCAATGTGAGTCAACTCCCTGTATAGCTATCCTTATCTCAACTAGCAAAAACCCTTGTTCCTTCCTATTATTGCTTATACTCTCTTCAACAAAATTAGATATAAGGGCAAAATAGTTTCTGCTGGGTATCAAGGGGGTGGGGGGGAGAGGGAGAGGGCGAGGTGGGTGGTAAGGTAGGGGGTGGGGGGAGAAATGACCCAAACATTGTATGCACATATGAATAAAAAAATAAAAATAAAAATAAATTTAAAAAAAGAATAGCCTCTTTATTTTTAGAAGGATGAATTCTTAAAATCCAGAACTTAAAGAAGCAAATAAATGGATATCTGATAATAAAATTTCTTACAAAACTGTTTGAGAATCAACTATACCATATAAAGAACTCCTGCATCTGTTATCAATCCCTAGAGAGGAAGGCACATCACAGAGACCAATGGGATTCCTCATAAAGAAAGGAGCCCTCCTCCACTTTATAAGGTAGGACAAAAAGAATTCCCTTCAGTTCCTATGTTTAGCAACACCAAGTACCATCCCTGGCATTTACCAAGTTGGACAGCAGCAGTCCCTCACACTTCTCTGGTTGTCTCTAGGATGTACCCACCTTTGGTACATGCAAACATCATAAATGTTTTCTTTTCCCAAAATCAAGTGAACATTAAATCCCAAAAAAGAATGTGAGAGAAGCACAAAAACAGTTCTCCCCCACATAGAAGAGAAATATATGGACACTCATTGCACAACATTCAGAGAATCAGACTTAATGAACCCACAAGCAAACAGATTTGTCCTGACACACTATAATACCAAATAATCAGGAATAAATATACAAGCAACAAAAAGAAAACTATTTTTTTTTACCAATGCACTAAGCATGCCCCTGACATCTATCATACAGAAAACACTATTTACTAGTTTTATACCTATTGCTGGAAACTACTTCAAAATGGAAAATTCAGTGTTGTTCTTGGTGGTGTACCAGGAAACCTGGACTACCACATGTGTTGCTGGTACATTTATTGGTGGGGAAGGAGCCCTCATATTCCACAGTCAAAACCTAATTGCCAAAACAAAACAGTGCTCATAGCTCATATTACTGTGACTGGCCACTTCTACTCTCCAGTGAGCTGAGAAAGGAAATTCTGTCAGAGAGCTTAGCTTTGTGATGAGGGGGACTGACCGTGACTGTTGGACCGTAATCAGGAAGTGCTGACCCATTTTCTTCTACTGAGTGTGTGTCAATTATGAATGAAAACTAAGTATGACTCGATATCCTTGGCAGAGCAATACACAGAATGAAAGAGGTGAGTGGGAGCCACAGCACCATGTGCTGAAAGGAATGAAAAATGGATGAACTACACTTGAGCAGACTTTGGGGTATGACCAGGAAGCCTGGGAATGAAAAACTTCAAAAACGATCCCAAAGGTCAACCTTTCAAAATGTACACAAGACAGGGATGCCTCAATAATCGGGTCACAGTGGCGGCAGGACCAAGGGGGCAACCAACACCTCCAGCTGACTTTCTGGGTGGGAAGCAACAAAGTCCCACACTCACTGAGAAGACTGATACATCCACCTTCCAAGTGGTCAATAAAAAGGAAACTAGGACTGCTGTCACCAGTACAGTCTGCTGTGGTTTGGAAGTTGAATGTCCCCCAAAAGCCCATGTGTTAAAGGTTTGGTCCCCAAAAGGGCACAATTCAGAGACACTGTGAAACCTTAAGAAGTGGTCCCTAGTGGGAGGTCCCTAGTTTATTGTGGGCATGCCCTTAAAGGGGAATGTGGGACCCTGGTTCTTCCTGTCTTTGACTCCTGATTCATGATGTAAGTAAGCAGTAGGCTCCACTATACATTTTGTCAGAACAAAATGTGCTGTCCTCATTGGAGACTCAAAGCAATAGGGTCAACCAATCTTGGACTAGAGTTTCCAGAACTACAAGCAAAAATAAGACTCTTCTCTTTATTAGTCAATTACCTTAGGTATTTATTTCATTATTGTTAACATGATGCTAACTAATACACAATCTAAACCATAGTTATCTATTTTAAACTTGTTACTCCCCTACCAACTTGACCATGTGATTTTTTTTTATTGTTTATTCATTTATTCATATGTGTATACATTGTTTGAACCATTTCTCCTCTCTGCCCCCCACTTCTCTCTCCCCACCCCTTTCGCTTCCAGGCAGAACCTGCTCTGCACTCTTCTCCAATTCTGTTGAAGAGAAAACATAAAAGGAAATAAGAAAGACCTAGCATTTTTGCTAGCTTGAAATAAATAAAGATAGCTATACAGAGAGATTCCTAGCATCACCTCTATGCACATGTGTATTGCAACCCAAATTGGTTCATCTCTACCAGACCTCTTCACTACTTCCCGGTCACCTTCCCATAGTGGCCTTTGTCAGTTTAAGATAACTTCATTAGCTCCTCTACAGTGAGCACATCAAACACTTTCAAGTTTTAGGATCCCTTCCCTTTCCCTATTCCCCCTATATGCGCTCTCCCCTTAGTTTGTGACCCATGTCCAATAGTATTGCTACGTTTGTTTCAGGTCCATAATCTGCATATGAGGAAGAACATGTGATTTTTGGCTTTCTGAGCCTGGCTAACTTTGCTTAAGATGATGTTCTCCAGTTCCATCCATTTACTTGTGAATGACAAAATTTCGTTTTTTGTGGCTGAGTAAAATTCCATTGTGTATAAATACATTTTCTTAATCCATTCGTTGGTAGTAAGGCATCTTAGCTGTTTCCTTAACTTGGTTATTGTGAATAGTGCCACAATAAACATGAGTGTGCAGGTGCTCTGGAGTAATCTGAGTCACAGTCTTTTGGGCATATCCTTAGGAGTGGGATTGCTGGATCATATGGCAGATCTATGTTTAGTTTTTGAAGAAGCCTCCGTATTGTTTCCAAAGTGATGTACTAGCTTACATTCCCACCAGCAGTGTATGAGGGTTCCTTTCCCCCCCCGCCCCGCATCCTCACCAACATTTGCTGGTGGTGGTGTTTTTGATGATAGCTATTCTAACAGGGGTGAGATGGAATCTTAGTGTGGTTTTGATTTGCATTTCCTTTAGACCATGTGATTTTTCATTCTTATTTACAATTGAAGGCACTCATCATTTTATTATCTAGGCTGCTAGTTTTTGTATCTGCAGCCAAAGAAGCACTTAACCTTTCTCAGATGGAGCTATTTGAAAATATACACATAATACATATTACACACATAGGCACGTGTAGAGAAAACTTTACATAGAATCATAAATCTGTAGAATTGGAAGAGTTACAAGAAGCATCTGACTAAATTCTCACCTAAAGCAAGAACACACATCACAAGATGTGAGACGTGCCAGGAAACCTTTTAGCCTCTTGCCCTTCCTTTGTACTGAGTACTGATCTCTTCTGAGCATCCTTCTAGCCCGATCTTTTTACCCCTCTCCTTTTAGGCTGTGGTTCTATGGAAGAGTTTACCTTCTAGTTACAATCATCTTCTCTATTTGGGTACCTCCCCACATATACCAATTATCTCAGTTTAACCAATTCTGTCATTTACTATTTTCAGGGCACAACTGAAAAATCTGACCTTAGGCATTTTACCAGCACTTAAAAAATTAGAGAAGTGGAATGATGCATGACTATCATCTCAGCTGTTGGGAGGAAGAGGCAGGAGAATCAGGAGTTCAAGGTGAGATCCTATCTCAAAAACAAAAAAAACCAAATTGAATTTAATGAAAACAAAATTTATTCTCTTTGCCTGAAAAATAAATTTCCAGATTGTATTTGTTCAGAGGTTACTTTCTTTTCAAAATTATACTAATTGAGTAAGATGAATAGATTTTTATTCTCTTATATCTATCCCATATTCAGTGGCTTATTCAACCTTCTTTTAAATTTTCTTAATTTCTTGGCTTCATATCCATTGTCATGGTCACTAACTTGATCCAGGCCTCAGTACTGAACTTCCTATCTTCAAACTCCAGCATCTCTCCCCTCAAATATATTTTATGCAGAGCTACAAGACTGATGAAAATTTACCTAATTTATATAAATGTCTATCTCAGATTTCCAGAACCAAATGGAAGGCATATAAAGCATTTTGTAAACTGTAAAGTGCTATTTGACCCTTTTTTCACTCCTACTGTTATTTACTTCCAGTTGAGATTATTTTTTTAATCGCAGATTTCAAATTTTTTCACCAGTACTTCCTTGGAACCTTATTCACACTTGCCTCCTGGTCATACTTTCTTCTGTAGCATGGGACCAGATATTTTCCTTATTAACCAGCACAAGTATTTTGACTTTTATTGCATTCTGAAACAGACTTCCTGCCAATGTCTGACCCAGAATTCTCTCTACCAAATCAAAGACTTTTCTCTTCCTTATGATCCTGCTCAGAACCTGTCCCCTCTACCTTTGTGCTCCCTATAAGCAATCCTATCTGCCCTGAATTTTACTATAATTTCAAACACTCCAATAATCTCTGTGGTCTACAACTATTCTCATTCAGTTTGGTTTTTTGGTAGAAAACTGTATGAGCATATATACAGAAAATGCTTGGAATGTGATATGTTTTGTAAGGTTGTAAATGACCCCTGAGTTACATGGATCTGGATAAATATCCAGAGTTGGATTTACTAGAGCACACCAGTAGGCTTCTCCCCTCCTTATTCCTACTTTGTAGTACATACTTGAGAATTAACAAAATAATATATAATAGCCAGTTGGCACCAAGCAAACAATAAGCAATAACATGATAATTTTATTAAAGGAAAATTTTATATATATATACATATATACATACATATATATATATACATACATATATATATATATATATATATATATATATATATATATACACACACACACACACAACTTAAATTTATTGACTGTTTCCAACGTGGATGAAAATGGAATAGACTCATAAACTCTGCTCATGTTTTCTTTCAGACAATAACTGCTAATTTAAAAGAAATCAACTGAACAAAACCCTTATGCATTGACTATGGATTCAACATATATTTTTTAATGTGCTTACATTATTCAGTGTTCTACAAATGTTTCACTGTCTAGTGAAATTTGAGCTTGATTCACCTGGAAGTCAAGCTCAATAAGCATATTCATTGTTAACAGCACCTAAAACTTTGGTTTAAATTATAATTGGGAATAAAAACATAAATATAAGCAAAATTATTAAAGCTTGGAATTACTGTCCTCTTCTTGTTGGCCTGGATGTACATTTGGCCCTTAACTGAATACCTATCAAAGTCAGTCCTATCTTTCTCAAGGAAATAGAAAACTCTGTGGGAGAGAAATCATGCCTTTTATTTTATGTCAAACACCCTGAACCCTGTGACATGCTAAGAAATATCTGTGCTGGCTCAACAAGTCCTTAGAAGTTTAAATGAACTTTGATTTTGATAAGTAGTTCTCAAGGAAAAGTAACGACACTTAATGTGTTCAGTTTTGCAGAGATGTTACACTAAAGATAGCTGAGCATCTTTAGAAACGAAAACTAGACAGAGAAGATTAAGTAGGGGGAATATCTAATCTGCACAAGAGGAACATTCCACCCATGTCAAGAATAATTATTTCTCAAACATCCCAAACAATAGGAATAAATCCACAAAAACAGTAGCACCAATGTCTCTCCAAATCTCGTTTGTTTCCTTTTAGGGCTCACTGTGATGTATACAAATACCTTTATGCAATTACTCATAATAGCTGTCCATACATAAACACATATATGATTTATCCTATCCTTTCTAGGTAGTATCTCAGTTATTTTAATAGCTATAATTGAACCAAGATGCTTATTTAATAAAATAGTTAATGTAGCCCCATTTCTAGGGTTTAGCACTGAACTTTATAACCATTAAAGTAACCTACAACTTTAAAAATAACTGTTTCTATTTTCACGGAATATGAAACTACTTTTAAGAGCCGCTAAAACAAATATGAAATACTTAGGTCTCAAGATTTAGGGTGGTTTTTTTTTTTTTGCTTTCGAAGTATACTTACTATACAAGTCAGGGTGGAGTGAGAGAAAAAGAGTAGGAAGGCAACTCTTCCACACAGGAAGAAGAAACTAGTGTGATCCTAAAACAGGCCTTTAGCATTACTCCGAAAAATAAGTGCTAGAATAGCCACCCAATCCTAGCCAGGGACTGAAAACTTCCATTCTAGTATTTTCTGGAGGTAGGGATGATATCACCAAAGCTGTAATAGCTTTAACTTCAATTTTCAAATCAACTCACAGCACAGTGTGAAGCACTGTGTCCCTTACAACCACACAATACCTAAAAGGCAAAGAAACACTTCCCAATTAAAAACTCCAGGTTTAAGACCCAGCACCAGTCTCCATTTCAGATTCTGTGGGGTCTCACAGTGCCATGCAGCTCTCTCTGCTGTCTCTCAGGGTGCTGTTGTTATCTTTCAAGAATATGAAGTAAGGACACATACAGTTGGCAAAGAGTATAGGCCTTAGAAGTGGTATTTTTATATGAATAAATAAGAACACACAACCCTGTTTTCTTTTTTAAAGTGGCTGCTACATTTAAAATGGAGAATGAGGCTCCCTTTTATACAAAATTGTGCTGAGACTTGAAGAGAGAGGGGAGGTGTCTAACTAAAGTCAGGCTGAGAAGCAATGGGTCTCTACAATCGCTCACTAGCAAATGGGACAACCTAGTGTTCTCTGAGCACCACTATCCTCTTGTATTTCTTTTTCTCTCTTTTTTAAGCTCCCCAGGCTCACAGAAAAGGAAGGTCCTGATGATGTTAGAAGTGAACAGAGACAGCAGCTGAGAGCAGATGACTGTATGAAGAGGAAGAAACCCACGGAAAGAGAACTATGAATGGCAAAATTTCTGAAACAAATCACAGAGCCCAAACACATCTTACCCAATCAAAGTGACCTCATGCTGAATGCACTGCCAAGTGAATATTTTGGCAAAACAAGAACAATTTCTTTACTAAGTCTATCTTCTTTAGCTGCTACTTGTAACCTCGCAGCTTTGTGGCAATATAAAGACTTTGATAAGCAATGAGGCCTTTTGAAATGTGCCCCTAATTTTCAGTTGCAACCATTCTTGTCACATGCCCCATCCTCTTTGAGAGTAAAGACTTGGAGCAAACTGAACTCCTTAAAACTTTATTAAAATAGCACTTTCTTGGCATAAAATCACATCTTCGCTCTCTTTAGCTGCTGTGATAGGCTGAATAATGTACTTCCCACACCAAGGGGTCCACGTCCCAACCCCTGGTACCTGTGATTGTGTTACTTTACGTGGTAAAAGGGACTTTGTAGATGTGATTAAGTTAAGGAGTGTGAGATAGGGAGATTGTCTGGATGGACCTAATGTAATCACACGGGTCCTTAAAAGAAGAAGGCTAGAGAATTACAGTCAGAAAAGAAACAGCAATGTGGCAACAGAAGCAGAAACAGAGACAAGATGCTATGTTGCTGGCTTTGAACTTGAAGAAAGTAGCTGTGAACCAAGAAATGTAGGTGACCTCTAGAAGCTAAAAAAGAACAAGAAAAATGAACTTTGTCCTGGAGTCTCCAGAAGACCACTACCCTATTGACTTTTTAAAAATACTTCTGATCTACAGGACTGTAAAATAATAAATGTGTGCTATTTTAAGCCATTCAATTTGTGGTCATTTGTTATAGCAGCAATAAAAAACTAATACCTGATGAACTCTTGTTCATCCTAGACTCACATAAGGCACTTTTCTCTGAGAGCTCTGCCTGACCTGCCCTCCTCCTCCTATCTTGTCTTGGTTAGCTATTCCTCCTTTGGCATGCACCATTTACCTTTACAAAGCCACTATTACACCTGTCAAAATATTTATTTGCTTCCTCAACAGCTTGAGATGCTCCCTTTTGAGCACAGTGCCTGTGTTTTATTTATTTTTATTTCCAGTGTTTATCAATGTGTCTGACATGTACAGGGCGTGACTCACACCTTAATGATTAGCAAGATAGCAGTGTTTGCTTCCTCACTATAAGAAAAGACAGGAGATTCCAAGATGGCAACTAGAGGGAGGAAGCAGAAAGCAAGAATCCTACAGTGAAATCTTGGAAAGACACTGGAGACACACTTTGCAGGCATAATCACTGAGAAGAGGCATAACTTTGACCCCTCCAAACCTCCAGCCGGCGCAGAGCATCTCCACTTCACGTTAAACGGAGAAACCAGGAAGGCCCCCAGGCCACCAGTCACCGCAACCAGACGGTTTGGGAAGATGTAGACCAGGTGAGCTTTGCAGTACCACGGTACTCCCACAGACAAGCCTGGGCCAGAGCAGCATAGCCCCCTGGACAGACTGACCTCCACCAGGGGAAAAAAGAGAAACTGACTAATAAGTAATAAGAACAATAAAGACACGAGGGAAAGGGGGGGGGCGCGCACTGAGCGCCGAAGATTGGGGGAAGGGCATCCTTCCCGGGACTGTAAATAAACAAGCCAGGCCGGCAGGAGAGCCTCTGGCAGGAGCGGGGGCGCGCACCCAGCAACCAGGAGGAGGAAAGCTTGTGAGAGTGGAGGAGGGAGGAAAACTCCACAGGAGAGGAGGGAAGACCCACTTCTCATGTGAACTGTAAACAACCACGGCAGCTGGCAGGAGCAGCAGCACCGCCCAGTAATCAGGAGCAGGAAAGCTTGTGAAAGTGGCGGTGGGAGGAAAACTCCACAGGAGAGGGGGGAGGACACACCTCCCACATGAACTGTAAATAAACACGCAGGCCTGAGAAAGCAGGTGCAGTGTCACCTTTCCCAGTGAGCTTGGAAAGGGGAAAGCCTGCAGCAGGGGCTCCTGCACAAGACAAATCTGAACAAACAAAGCCTGTGGGGCCAGGTGAGTGCTAAACTCACCCCAGAGATCTGCATAAATAACGCCCCCAGCAACAGCAGGCTGACAGCAGCCGGCAGGCAAGACACAGCTATAGATACCATTCTCAGAACTGTCTCCACACTTTTTTTTTCTTCTTCTCCCTACCTTTGATGAAAGAACAACTGAATTACACCTGCATGCTGAAAAACTTACTGAAACTGTATTGCATTTGAACTTGGGACACTTGGTGGGTTTTGTGCGTGTGTGTGTGTGTGTGTGTGTGTGTGTGTGTGTAGTTTTGTTCTACTTTATGTGTCCCCTTTGATGACACAACTACAGAACAACATCTGAGGCACCATCTCCAGGACTGGAGACTGAGACGGACACCCAAATTATTAAGACTGAAACTTCACTGCATTTGAACTTGGAGATTTTTTGGTTTTTTGGGTTTTTTTTAATTTTCCATTTTTCATTTTATTTTAATTCATTTTTATATATAGATATTTCTTTCATTTACTTATTTTTTATTTTTATTCTTATCTTTATTTTTTTTATTTTTGATTTTCAATCCTCTGTCTCTCTAATGTCTGTTCAGCTTACTGTCAATTAGTACACTAATGCTCCCTGTTCATACCTTTGAAACTTTCTTGTCTGATACGCTCTTCTGTTTTCTTCTTCTTGTCTGTGCATTTGTTTTTCCCTTTTAACTTCTTGCTTTCCATCTCAGCTCACCCTTCCATTCTAAATATTACCAATGTTATTATTACAAGCTAGAAAATACTTAATTGCACACAGTACAGGGACAGTAACAACACCAAAGACAATGACGGGAAGACAGAAAAAACAGGGAAACCAGTTTCCCCACAGCAAAAAATTAGTACAGGAACCAGAGGGGAATGAAGAGAACAGATACTCAGATCCAGACTCCAACAAAATGAAGATAAACTATGCCAAAGGACCCAATGAAGCCCACAAGAATAATTTAAAAGAAGACATACTACAGGTACCCAATGAGAATTTTATAGAGATGATACTGGACAGGGTTAACCAAAATGTACAGGAGACACTCAAGAAATTCCAAGACAACAAAAATAGAGAATTTGAAAAAACAAAAGAAGAAATAAAGGAAACCATAGAAGCACTGTATAAACACCAAAGTGAAACAGAGAACACGATGAATGAACGGATAAATGAACTCAGGACAAAAAGAGACAACATTAAAGAGGAAATCACCCACGATACGGAAAACCTCAGAAAAAAGAACAAAACAGAACTGCAAAACAAAACGGAAGGCCAATCCAGCAGAATAGAACAAACAGAAGACAGAACCTCAGGACTTGAAGATGAAATGGTAATTAAAGGAAATACCGAAGAACTATTAATTAAACAACTCAAGACCCGTGAAAAGAAAATGCAAGAACTCACCGACTCCATCAAAAGACCAAACTTGAGAATCATGGGCATCGAAGAAGGAGAAGGTGCAAGTGAAGGGAATGCATAATATATTCAACAAAATAATAACGGAAAATTTCCCAAATCTAGAGAAAGATATTCACATACAGATGCAAGAGGTCTCCTGGACACCAAACAGACCAGATCAAAATAGAACTACCCCACGACATACCATCATTAAAACAACAAGGTCAGAAACTAAGGAAAGAATATTGAAGGCTGCAAGAGAGAAAAAACAAGTAACATACAAAGGTAAACTCATCAAAATCACAGCAGACTTCTCAACAGAAACATTAAAAGCAAGAAGAGCATGGGGTGAGATCTTCTGGGCACTGAATGAAAATAACTTCAACCCCAGGATGCTCTACCCAGCAAAACTATCATTCAAAATAGATGGAGCAATAAAAGTCTTCCATGATAAGCAGAAACTAAAACAATATGTGACCACAAAGCCACCACTACAAAAGACTCTGCAAGGGATTCTGCACACAGAAAGTGAAACCCAACTTAACCATGAAAAGATAGGCAGCACCAAACCACAGGAAAAGAAAAAGCAAGACAGTAGAGAGTAACCTCAACTTAGGTACACACAATCAAACCTTCAAACAACTAAGACAACTAAATGACAGGAATCACCACATACCAATCAGTACCAACACTTAATGTTAACGGACTTAATTCACCCATCAAAAGGCACCGCTTGATGAAATGGATTAAAAAGGAAGATCCAACAATTTGTTGATTACAGGAGACCCATCTCACTGACAGAAATAAGCATAGGCTTAGGATGAAAGCCTAGAAGAAGATTTACCAAGCCAATAGCCCCCAAAAACAGACAGGAGTAGCAATACTTATCTCTGACAAAGTAGACTTCAAACCTACATAGATCAAATGAGAAAAAGAAGGACATTCCATGCTAATAAAAGGGGAAATAGACCAAAAGGAAATAATAATTATCAACCTGTATGCACCCAATGTCAACGCACCCAATTTCATCAAACATACCCTGAAAGACCTAAAAGCATATATAAACGCCCACACAGTGGTTGTGGGAGACTTTAACACCCCATTATCATCAATAGATAGGTCATCCAAACAAAAAATCAACAAAGAAATCCAAGATCTAAAATATGCAATAGCTCAAATGGATCTAGTCGATGTCTACAGAACATTTCATCCAACTTCTACACAGTACACATTCTTCTCAGCAGCCCATGGAACCTTCTTCAAAATAGATGATATCCTAGGGCACAAAGCAAGTCTCAGCAAATATAAGAAAATAGAAATTATACCATGCATTCTATCTGATCACAATGCAGTAAAAGTAGAACTCAACAACAAAAGTAAAGACAAAAAACATGCAAACAGCTGGAAACTAAATAACTCATTACTCAATGAAGAATGGATCATTGATGAAATAAAAGAGGAAATTAAAAAGTTTCTGAAAGTCAATGAAAATGAAAACAACCTACCGGAACATATGGGACACAGCAAAGGCAGTCCTGACAAGAAAGTTTATAGCCATGAGTGCATATATTAAAATGACTGAAAGATCCCAAATTAATGACCTAATGATACATCTCAAACTCCTAGAAAAACAAGAACAAGCAAATCCCAAAACAAATAGAAGGAGAGAAATAATAAAGAGCTGAAATCAACAAAATAGAAACCAAAAAAACCATACAAAGAATTAATGAAACAAAAAGTTGGTTCTTTGAAAAAATAAACAAGATTGATAGACCCCTGGCAAACCTGACTAAAATGAGGAGAGAAAAAACCCAAATTAGTAGAATCAGGAATGCAAAAGGGGAGATAACAACAAACACCATGGAAGTCCAGGAAATCATCAGAGACTACTTTGAGAACCTATATTCAAATAAATTTAAAAATCTTAAAGAAATGGACAGATTTCTAGATACATATGATCATCCAAAACTGAACCAAGAAGAAATTAATCACCTGAATAGATCTATAACACAAAATGAAATTGAAGCAGCAATCAAGAGTCTCCCCAAAAAGAAAAGTCCAGGACCTGATGGATTCTCTGCTGAATTCTATCAGACCTTTAAAGAAGAACTGATACCAACCCTCCTTAAACTGTTCCACGAAATATTAAGGGAAGGAAAACTGCCAAACACATTTTATGAAGCCAGTATTACACTTATCCCAAAACCAGGCAAAGACACCTCCAAAAAGGAGAACTATAGGCCAATCTCCTTAATGAACAATGACGCAAAAATCCTCAACAAAATAATGGCAAACCGAATTCAACAACACATCAAAAAGATCATTCACCACGACCAAGTAGGCTTCATCCCAGGGATGCAGGGGTGGTTCAACATACGAAAATCAATAAACGTAATAAACCACATTAACAGAAGCAAAGACAAAAACCACTTGATCATCTCAATAGATGCAGAAAAAGCCTTTGATAAGATCCAACACCAATTCATGATAAATGCTCTAAGAAAACTAGGAATAGAAGGAAAGTACCTCAACATTATAAAAGCTATATATGACAAACCTACAGCCAGCATTATACTTAACGGAGAAAAACTGAAACCATTCCCTCTAAAATCAGGAACCAGACAAGGATGCCCACTATCTCCACTCTATTCAACATAGTGCTGGAATTCCTAGCCAGAGCAATTAGGCAAGAAGAAGGAATAAAAGGAATACAAATGGGTAAGGAAACTGTCAAAATATCCCTATTTTTAGATGACATGATCCTATACCTTAAAGACCAAAAAAACCCTACTCAGAAGCTTCTAGATATCATCAATAGCTATAGCAATGTAGAAGAATATAAAATCAACAAAGAAAAATCATTAGCATTTCTACATACACTAACAATGAGCAAACTGAAAAAGAATGTATGAAAACAATTCCGTTTACAATAGCCTCAAAAAAAATCAAATACCTAGGTGTAAACCTAACAAAAGATGTGAAAGGCCTCTACAAGGAAAACTATACACTTCTGAAGAAAGAGATTGAGGAAGACTATAGAAAGTGGAGAGATCTCCCATGCTCATGGATTGGGAGAATCAACATAGTAAAAATGTCGATACTCCCAAAAGTAATCTACATGTTTAATGCAATTCCCATCAAAATTCCAATGACTTTCATTAAAGAGATCGAAAAATCTACTGTGAAATTTATATGGAAACACAAGAGGCCACGAATAGCCAAGGCAATACTCAGTCAAAAGAACAATGCAGGAGGTATCACAATACCTGACTTCAAACTATATTACAAAACAATAACAATAAAAACAGCATGGTACTGGCACAAAAACAGACATGAAGACCACTGGAACAGAATAGAGGACCCAGATATAAAGCCACACAACTATAACCAACTTGTCTTTGACAAAGGAGCTAAAAATATACGATGGAGAGATAGCCTCTTCAACAAAAACTGCTGGGAAAACTGGTTAGCAGTCTGCAAAAAATTGAAACTAGATCCATTTATATCACCCTATACCAATATTAACTCAAAATGGATCAAAGATCTTAATATAAGACCCCAAACTCTAAAGTTGATACAGGAAAGAGTAGGAAATACTCTGGAGTTAGTAGGTATAGGTAAGAACTTTCTCAACGAAATCCCAGCAGCACAGCAACTAAGAGATAGCATAGATAAATGGGACCTCATAAAGCTAAAAAGCTTCTGTTCATCAAAAGAAATGGTCTCTAAACTGAAGAGAACACCCACAGAGTGGGAGAAAATATTTGCCAGCTATACATCAGACAAAGGACTGATAACCAGTATATATAGGGAACTTAAAAAACTAAATTCTCCCAAAATTAATGAACCAATAAAGAAATGGGCAAGTGAACTAAACAGAACTTTCTCAAAAGAAGAAATTCAAATGGCCAAAAAACACATGAAAAAATGCTCACCATCTCTAGCAATAAAGGAAATGCAAATTAAAACCACACTAAGATTCCACCTCACCCCTGTTAGAATAGCCATCATTAGCATCACCAACAACAACAGGTGTTGGGGAGGATGCAAGGAAAAAGGAACCCTCTTACACTGTTGGTGGGAATGTAAATTAGTACAATCACTCTGGAAAAAAATTTGGAGGCTACTTAAAAAGCTAGACATTGATCTACCATTTGATCCAGCAATACCACTCTTGGGGATATACTCAAAAGACTGTGACACAGGTTACTCCAGAGGCACCTGCACACCCATGTTTATTGCGGCACTATTCACAATAGCCAAGTTATGGAAACAGCCAAGATGCCCCACCACTGACGAATGGATTAAGAAAGTGTGATATCTATACACAATGGAATTTTATGCAGCCATGAAGAAGAACAAAATGTTATCATTCGCTGGTAAATGGATGGAATTGGAGAACATCATTCTGAGTGAGGTTAGCCTGGCCCAAAAGACCAAAAATCGTATGTTCTCCCTCATACGTGGAGACTAGATCAAGGGCAAACACAACAATGGGATTGGACTTTGAGCACATGACAAAAGTGAGAGCACACAAGGGAGGGGTGAGGATAGGTAAGACACCTAAAAAATTAGCTAGCATTTGTTGCCCTTATGCAGAGAAACTAAAGCAGATACTTTAAAAGCAACTGAGGCCAATAGGAAAAGGGGACCAGGAACTCGAGAAAAGGTTAGATCAAAAAGAATTAACCTAGAAGGTATCACACACGCACAGGAAATTAATGTGAGTCAACTCCCTGTATAGCTATCCTTATCTCAACCATCAAAAACCCTTGTTCCTTCCTATTATTGCTTATACTCTCTCTACAACAAAATTAGAAATAAGGGCAAAATAGTTTCTGCTGGGTATTGAGGGGCGGGGGGGAGAGGGAGGGGGCGGAGTGGGTGGTAAGGGAGGGGGTGGGGGCAGGGGGGAGAAATGACCCAAGCCTTGTATGCACATATGAATAAAAAAAAGAAAAGACAATGATGATAAATAACTAGTGTATTATCAGGAAATGAACCTGGGAAATACTACGTCAATGGCTCCTTTCTCCTTTAGGAGGTTCTCACAATACCATTTTAAGTATGTTTGCTTGAAGGAGCATACATCCTCTCTACCTCTAAGCAAAAATTTATTAAAACTTCAGTCATGAATTAAAATGGGTTGAATGAAGAGAAGAGAGAAAATAGAAGAGGAACAACTGCAAATATTTTGGTAACTCTCAGTCACTGAGGTAGACTGTATTTTCCAAAGATAGCCATGCTGTGTCTCCCGTCCCACATGCTATTCTGTACAGTGATGCAGCCAATGCCCTCTTCAACAAAGAAAGCCACTGCCTCCCACTTGTACCTGGGTTGGCCTCAGATCCTCACTGGTAACTAAAAGAATACAAAAGTGACACTGTCTGACTTGGAAGACTACCTCAACTGACACACCAAAACCTCTTCCTCTGAGTGTTTGTTCTCCAGTGCTCCTTCCTGGGGTACTCCCTCTCCCTTGGGAGCCAGATGCCATGCTGTGAGAAGCCCAAACCTGGTGCAGTTCTACAAGGTTGATTTTCCCAGCTGAGCCTTCAAAGCATCCCAACCCAACACTAGATACCTTAGTGAAAAGTAGCCTCCTGATGAATTCCTATCTCCTGTTGATTGTATCTTCCCAGAGAGGCACTAGACACAACAGAGCAGAGATGATTCCAGCTATGCTGGCCTGACTTCCTGACTTGTAGAATCCCCAAACCTAGTAAAACTAAGTTTGGGCTATTCGTTATCCATAGCAATAACTGCAGCAGTTAATAAACAGACGATAAAACTTAGTAGTGTTAATACTTCATGAGACTGAATTTGCTTTCTAACCTGAGGAAGATGAGCCAGAGAAGAGTCTGGTGAATTAGCCCAATCTGCTTATGGTCTAGTGACACACATACATGACTCTAGACTATGAGATTTGAGAAACTAGAAAAAGAAAGTACCCTTCCTTCCATGTCAAAAATGTTACCATTTATGGAGTTATCTGGATGGTCTGTGTGGATTTTTAATCCCATGCCCTCAAATGTTTAAAGAGGTAAGATTAGACAGATTAAACTCAAAGGGATGCTGGAAGCACACCAAATGTCTGCCCTTCTCTCTGTCCCATTTGGGCCACTGTGAATAAAACTTGACAAATTTTCTTAAATCAACTTAAGAAAATGTAGCACATGTGTTTTCAAATGTCCCGTAACTAAACCACATCAGCTTTCTTAGGAAGCCTTCTAGCAACAGATGGAAAAGGGAGCCACTACTGCCAAGATTGTTGTGTACAAGAGAGCCAGTGGCCTTGAGTGACTTGTTTCAGAAGGCTCCACATTATCTATACTGGAAGGTCAGAAGTGAGAGGGAGTGGGCCCTTAATATCCAAACATGGGCTTTTTTTGCTCAAGCCAGATGCTGTCATATGGAAGCAGATGAGAACGCAGTTATAGTCAATCTGGAATCCTCATGAATTTCAAGTACATGTCCCAGATGCAGCCTGCAGAGTTGATGGTTCAAAGCTCGCGGAGGGTTTTATCACTTGTGTCACAGCAGGCCATTCTACGACACAGTCTATGTGGCCTCAGTACTTCTTGTCTTTGATTTAAATGGAGCTTTTTTTTTTTAACCAGACTTTCGGAGACATTTTTTTAAAGTAAGGTAATTTATTCAAAAATGTACTGGGAAAAACAGTAAGACTAAGGAAAAAAGTTGAAGGGAACAGGTCTAGGTTATAGATCTAAGATTCCTATGGGAAATTGGATTTAATACAGTGTTTATAAATCTAAATTGGGGGGGGAGGCTGGAAGGGTGCTCAAGGGGTAGAGCACTTGCCTAGCAAGCCCAAGAGTCTAAGTTCAAGTGCTAGTACTGCAAAAAAGAAAAAGAAAAAAGAAAAAAATTGTCTTCCCAGATGTGGACTCACACCCCAGTCCCAGAGATGTGCCAGAGTCTTCTCTTAAGCAAAAACACCATATTTCCCTTTTTGTCTTTTATGTTTTTCTTCTATAAAACTGGAGAACAGGAGGGTGGAACAGGTTCTGCATGGGGGCATGCAGGGAGGAGGTGGGGAAAGGGGTGGGAGGACGAACATAGTGCAAATAATGTGAACACATGTATATAAAAGCAAAAATGACACCTGCTGAAACTGTTCTAGGAATTAGGGGAGAGGGATGAAAGAGCAGTGGAGGGGCTGAATTCAAGTATGATACATTTGATATATTGTAAGAACCTTTATAAATGCTACAATGTACCCCCACCCAGCACAACGATAAAATAAATAAATAAATCTAAAGTGGGGGCTGGTGGAGGTCCTTCACCAGTAGGTGCACTTTTATGACCCAGTGAATTGCTAGCTATGGTACATGTTGTTTGGGAGAGAAAAGAAACCATGAACAGAACCCTGAAGTATTTATGGAGACTCGGCAGGAAGGGCACAACCACAGTCTAGCCTCATTTTAGAAATGCCTGCCCATCTGACAAGCATTCTTCTCCAGGCTCCTTGTCAAGTCTGTGCGTTTTTTGACATCCTTCCAATCTACCCTTTCCTCTGAGTAAGTTTCTTCTTCTTCTTACAGAGAAGACCTTGAACTATTACAAACACCAAAAACAGTGACCTTTACTTCTAAAAGTGTTTTTTCCCCTGTCTGATGGACTCAGTGCTCAAAAACAGATAGAGCCATGCAACTAAGAAATAATCAATTTAGGGAAGATAATTGTACATCCTTCCACATGACTAAGTTAGCCAATAAGGAGAAACAGATGAGTCATGGTTCTCACCTGGTCCTCATTTCAGGATCACAGATTTTCCTAAGGAGGTGTTTCAACACCAAAACCAGATGTATTAATTCAAGGAGTATAATGGTTGACTGATAAAGATCCAGTCCTCATCTACTCACACTCATGTTTTTTTGGCATGTCACAAACCACAGATAGTTCAAGTTTACCAGCAGGATTTATTATAATTAAAACTCATTTATCATCATATGCACTGAGGTGGTGAATATGCCTGCTTAGGAACATCAGGCTCAGCACCAATCATACCATAATAAGCAAGGCTATAGGCTTCCCTCTGTACAGTATCACTCAATTATATTCCTAAAACATGTACATCAGATGTCAGAAAACTCACAGCAAGATTCTTTGGAACAAAAATAGGAAAAAATAGAAACATTAAATTGTTGAGATTCTGAATATCAACTGAAACATGAGAAAATGATGTAATCATATATAAAATTTTATCAAGAGCCAAAAGATACTTTCTTTTAATGTACATTTGAATTAATTAATTTGTGCTGGTCAAATGAGATTAGTTGTTTAAGGGGTGAAGGCCATAAAATTCCTACTATATACTTAAGATGAATGGCCTATAAATTTCCTTTCAGCTCCTTGGTTTTAACAATGACCAAAGGTCAAAGTGTCTGGCTATGTGAAAGCACATCACTTTTTTTCACAAAAAGTAGGTGTTGTATTCTGTTCCACCCCTCACACCCAGTAGAAACAGGGACAATCCTTTTTTCCTTCTCCTAAAAGGACTATGAAACTTTAAAAGCAATTGTCTCAAAGGTAAAACACTCCCTTTGGTCCTGCTATGCCCCAGAATCCTAGTATGGTATGCTCTGCCATGTGTGGCTCCATGGGTGTTATTCACTAACCAAAACCCGTCATGCACAGGCACCCAGAATAGATGGGGAATAAGGTTTAATAAACAACTGGTTCCAAGCCTCCCTAAAGCCAGATTTCAATGACATTTTGGCTAAAAAGATTAGAGAATACACCCTTTACCACAATGTATAAGAAAAAAACTGGCTCACAGAAAGATAGAAGAAAAAGAGAAGAGGGAGGGATTTAAGAGACTGAAACTGTGAAAACAAGATTAACACAAAATTGAGGCAGACATTTTTTTCTACCCTAAGACTGAATAAACAGGTTGACACTCTTTTGACTATTCAAAATAACCAAGTTTCTGAAGGGCACATTCCTGCCTTGATCTCTTTCACATGGCAATTACAATAATCCTTTGGCTTGGGAGGTCTACATGGATGCCACAGCTTAAGGTAAATGAAGGCCAAGAGCTGCCAGCTCTGTCCTTGACTCTTCTCCACATGGCATAGTTTCTTGCAGGTACCTATGCCAAGGAGATACAGAATCCAAACACCCATCATCATTCATGAGTAGTAACAGAAATAAGGCAGTTTTGTTAATGCTCTAAAAACTCAAGTCAAAATTTAGTTTTCGAAACTACTAGCCAGCTATTAGACTTAGTATTACTACTTTTTTCCTTCAACTAAACACATAGTATGTCAAATTAGATAAACCATACACAATTTTTTAAATTATCATATATTAGTTGCACAAAGAGGCTTCATTGTGATAGTTCCATAAATGTATATAATGTACTTTGACCAAATTCACCCTGTTACTGTTTCTTGCCTCCACTGCTATATTTTAAAGTGGTTTTAATGGGTTTTATTATCATTCTATTTTCATACATCCATACTTTGATCATACTCACCCTACTTCACCCTCAATTTTCCCCCTCCTGCTTCCTGTTAGCTCCCAGCTCTAAGTGGTGTTCCCTAAACATACACAGAAAGTTCAAACTCACTTCTGCAACTATATGTCTGCCTACTATGTATATAAAACATTCTACCTTAACTAAGAGAAAACAAAAACTAATCCATCTTAGAAACTGCTGAAATTCTGATCATCTTTAAGACATATTTAACCTGCAGTATAAATGGATGCATGTTATAAACTCTACCAAGGGTCCACTAATAACAGTGTAGTAAATGCTTCCAGAGTAGGAAGGGCATGCATGTGATATTTTCAAATGTGAACCAATGATAAAGATTTGGAAGTTCTATAAGCAGCATATGCTATTCTATGTACCTTCATTTTAAATCCATTGACCCAAACATACCTCCTTATTTATAATTATAAAATTTACATTTTATACATGACATGTAAGAACATTCACACATTCTTGACTCTTTAATCTATTTGTTTTGGAACCATAATATGAATTTAAGGATTATTATTCTTCATCATTTTCTTAGAACCCAGATATTTTTCCAATACCACTGAAGCTGAATAGATAAAAAGGCAATATTTGGTTCTCTCTAAGGTTAGCAGAAACAAAATGAATGTGAAAATCTTAAAGTACTGACTGGGGGAAGGGAGCAAATACAACAGAGAGATAGAGGAGTGTTTGCCCTGTTAACAGGATTGAAATTTCCTAACTGACAGGATCACAGCAGCACTCTCTAGTCATATGGCAACTCTTGCAGTGAGCACAATTAAGGGGGTTGGATCTGAAGTCCTGCCTAACTCAGTATATTTCCTTATTTCCCTCAAGAGATTCACAAATATTTCCACACAAATTTCAGCATAGTTTCATGGAAGTTGAGTATTAAGAATACCAAATCCTAGTATTACACTCATCCCCAAACCTGACAAGGACACAAACTAAAAGGACAACTACAGGCCAATCTCCTTAATTAACATTGATGCAAAAATCCTCAATAAAATTATGGCAAACCAAATCTAACAATGTATCATAAAAATCATTCACCATGACCAAGTCAGCTTCATTCTAGGGGTGCTGGGATGGTTCAACATATACAAATCTTTAAATGTAATACAGCACATCAATAGAAGCAAAGACAAAATCACTTGATCATCTCAATAGATGCAGAAAAAGCCTTCGATAAGATTCAATACCATTTCATGAAAAAAAGTCTGAGGAAACTAGGAATAGAAGGAATGTACCTAAACATTATAAAGGCTATATATGACAAACCTAGCAAACATACTTAATGGAGAAAAACTGAAACCATTTCCCCTAAAGTCAAGAATGAGATGAGGGTGCCCACTTTCCCCACTCCTATTTGATATAGTCCTGAAATTTCTAACCAGAGCAATAAGGCAAGAAGAAGAAATAAAAGAAATACAAACAGGTAAAGAAGTAGTCAAACTATCCCTATTTGCAGATGATATGATCTTATACTTTAAAGACCCAAAAAACTCCACCTGAAAACTCCTAGATACCATAAACAGCTTCAGCAAAGTAGCAGGATACAAAACCAACTTACAAAAATCAGTTGCCTTTCTATTCACCAACAATGAACAGATTGAGAAAGAATATATGAAAACAATTCCATTTACAATAGCCTCAAAAAAACCCTCAAATATCTAGGAGTAAACTTAACAAAGGATGTAAATGACCTCTACAAGGAGAACTGCAAGTCATTGAAGAAAGAGATCAAAAAAGACTACAGAAGGTGGAAAGATCTCTCATGCTCATGGATTAGCAGAATCAACATAGTAAAAATGGCTACACTACCAAAAGCAATCTACATGTTCAATGTAATTCCATCAAAATCCCAATGACATTCATCACAGAGACTAAAAAAATCTACCCTAAAGTTCATTTGGAAACACAAAAGACTGTGAATAGCCAAGGCAATACTGAGCAAAAAGAGCAATGTTGGAGGTATCACAATACCCAACTTCAAGCTATACTACAGAGCCATAGCAATAAAAACAGCATGGTACTGGCACAAAAACAGACAGGAAGACCAGTGGAACAGAACAGAGGACCCAGATATGAATCCATGCAACTACACACACCTAATCTTCGACAAAGTTGCCAAAAACATATGATGGAGAAAAGACAGCCTCTTTGACAAATGTTGCTGGGAAAAGGATTATCTGCCTGCAGAAATCTGAAACTAGATCCATGCTTGCCACCCTGTACTAATATCAACTCAAAGTGGATTAAGGACCTTAATGTCAGACCTGAAACCTTGCAGTTAGTATAGGAAAGAGCACAGAATACATTGGAAGCAATAGGTGTAGGCAAGGACTTCCTCAGTAGAACTCAAGTGGCTCAGCAACTAAGACAAAGGATTGACAAGTGAGACTACATGAAATTAAAAAGCTTCTGTACAACAAAAGAAATGGTCTCTAAATTGAAGAGGCTACCCGAAGAACGGAAGAAAAATCTTTGCTAGCTATACATCAGACAAGGGACTGATAACCAGGATATACAGGGAGTTCAAAAATCTAAACTCCCCAAAAATCAACGACCCAATAAAGAAGTGGGCAACTGAACTAAATAGAACTTTTTCAAAGGAAGAAGTCCAAATGACTAAAAAACACATGAAAAAATGCTTACCATCCCTGGCCATAAAGGAAATGAAAACTGAAACCACACTAAGATTCCACCTCACCCCTGTTAGAATTGCTACCATCAAGAACACCACGAACAACAAATGGTGGCAAGGATGCAGGGGAAAAGGAACCCTCATACACTGTTGGTGGGAATATAGGCTAGTACAACCACTATGGAAAACAATATGGCAGCTTCTTAAAAAACTAAAATTAGATCTGCCATATGATCCAGGAATCCCACTCCTAGGGATACCAAAAGGAATGCAATGCTTATTACAAAGGCAGCGGCACATCCATGTTTATTGCAGTGCTATTTGCAATGGCCAAGCTATGATGTCCCACTACCAATGAATGGATTAAGAAAATGCTGTATTCACACACAATGAAATTTTATTCAGCCACAAAAAAGAATACAATTTTGCCATTTTCAGGTAAATGGATGGAACTGAAGAACATCATCTTAAGTGAAGTTAGTCAGACTCAGAAGGCCAAAAATCACATGTTCTATGGGAAGGGGACTAGGAAGTAGTGAAGAGCTCTGGTGGAGATGAACCAATGTGGACTGTAATACACACATGCATGGAAGCAATGCTAAGAGTCTCCCTGCATAGCTATCCTTATCTCCAACTAGCAAAAACACCATGTTTTTCTTATTATCTTTTGTTTTTTATTCAATAAAATTGGAGAACAAGAGGGTGGAACAGGTTCTGCCAGAGGTGGGAAGGGGGGAAGTGGTCCAAATAAGGTATACACATGTAAGTAAATGTAAAAACTACAAACTTAAAAAGAAAAGAATACCAAATCCTAAACCTGACTCTGCCACCAATCTAGCTATATGACCATGGGTAAACCATGTATGTGAGTTTTCCTCTTCTGTAAGCTTAAGACATTAATAATTTTCTCAAAGATGTTATTAAAGAATCAAATGATTTCATGTGTGTCACTGGTATAGCCCTGGCATATAGGAGGTGCTTAACAAATACTATGAGTTCTATACCAGAGGCTTTCAGTAAAGATAACAGAAAACTTGGAAGTCGCTCTATGATTAGGATTTTAATACATCCTGAGTCTTAATCCAGAAAAAATTAGAATTAAGTAGGACTGCCATGATAAGGCACAATTTGGTTAAGGGTGCTATACTGTAACCCAGAGCACCAAGTGCCTTCAACATTCTCCAGAGACTTCTTTTTTTTTAGTGTTCTCCTCAAAGTAGCCTGAAATGGAAGCATAAAACAGAAGAGCAATCAGGCACTCTGCCTGGCCTTATAACATTGTCCACTACCCCTAAGGGAAGCTGGCAAGTATCTCAGTCAAGATGTCTCAATATTTTGGATCAGAACCCTTGGTCACATTACTTTGTGTAATGGTTTCTTCAGTCAGTTTCCATTTTCAGCTATGCACGTTCATCACTTTATTGTTCTTCGGTAGTGGACACTTAGTTAAAATTACAAACTCCATATTTATTTGACAGATTTTTTCATAGCATCCAGCAAAGCAATGATAATAAATACAATTTGGGGGAAGTAGCTATGATGAAAGGATTCATAACACTTAAATGATATCATTTACATAGTGTCAACACTAAAGAAAGCCATATACGTGTAACAAAACCTGTTTTCAAACTGGCTATTCTATGTCCTTCAAAGGAAAATGAGCACTGCAAATATTTTTAACTTACGCTGGAAATGAGGCACCCAAAGAAAACTTAATCCGTCCACTTAGGATATGTTGACTAAGATAATTTCCTCCTTTCTCAGTGAGAAAATCAGCTGTTGTACTCCTAGTCCTTACAACAAATGAAAAGGCAAATCATTCTGTTCAAAGATATCCAAATATGAGATGTTTGCATGGGCCTTCTTTTTTAAACTATGGTGCATCCTACCTCCTTGAAGTTATCAAAAGCTGATAAAATGATTTCATGCCCGCCTCTGACAAGACAAACAGCTGCCAAAAGCTCTAAGACAAGGGCTTTTGTTCTGTCAAAACAAGAAGAAAGAAGAAAAACACAAATCAGTGAAAGTGACATGATGAGTCAGCTACTCCTTCCTTCCAAGAAGGACATGAGGATAATAAAATATTTGCCCATGTTTTTTTAAACTTTCATTAACTAAAGGACATTCATATTAAGGCACATTTGGAGACCTCTCCTGACTTCTAAATACATGGTTTCTCTAAAACAGCAATGTGGAAGGCATGTTTTCCACTCCAAAAATTACAAATTATTTACTAATGAAAACTAACTCATTCAGTCAAATCATCAAGTGACTCAGAAAATATAGTTGAAAACTTTTTAGCTGAGGAGCTAAAAACAATGGGAAACTTGGGAATAGGCAGAGAAGTACTGGTTAAGTATTTTCTCTGGTTTCAGAGTCAGAGATGTCAGAAGGAAAAAGTTCGAAATTAATTTTTTACATTTCAAATCTGCTCACTTCCAGATGGAGCCACAAAAATCCTACGTGACAGTACAAGTTTCTGTCATTCCTTCTTAGGCAAGAGATCTGGAAGGTTTGGATTACAAGTATACTAATACAAGAATAGATTCTTTGACTCAAGAAAATAAAACTCCATCTAAAATATTTTTGGAAGGAGGACACAGAGACACATTCTAAGTTTGCAAGTACAATGGCAAGAAAGAAACAACATTGTTTGTTCATCATAAGACTACTTGAGTATTTCATCTTTATTCTGGAATAAAAACTATTGTAGATCTCTTAACAAAGACTGTTCTGACACTCCACAATATCAACTGATATAGGAAAAATTAATAATGACTTCCCTGCAGTGCAAGGCAGGGAGAAGGAAGCATGACACTTAGGATTTTAGTAAACTAAGAAAGAAATTGTGAAGTTGCAAAACTTGGTTTAATCAATCCAAGTTCAAAAATAGTACTATTCAATATTTAATAGGATTTTATAATTTACATTACATTCCAAATCAAAATGCCTAATTGATAACCCAATTTTTAGTTGAATTCATAGCTGTCAAATAATTCAGTTTATAAAAATGGGAAAGCAACTGCTAAGCACAGTAATCTGTGAAGTGATTAATAATATATGGTACAGGTCTTTATAGAAGATAAATATAGAAGGAAATCTGTATGCACAATTATTTGTGGGGTTTTTTTCCCCCCTGTTTTTCTGTTTGATAACTAAACCTACACATGTAAAGGCAGCAAATGAAGTATGGATAAGAGGTGGAAGTTTTAGTCAGCTTTCAGTATTAACTCACATGGCTAAATCTTTATCAAGATTTTTCTGGTCCCTGAGTCTAGGCAAACTTGTAAACTAGTCCTTTCCATGAAATTTAGCAGCAGAGATGCAAAGAACCACGACTCAAAGGGAATGAAAGCTTAAGAACAGTGAAGGGCTGGCGTTGTCATCGGGTGCTCAACTCTGCCCCATCTAGGATATAACTTGGCTGAAAGGAAATATTCTATAGCCAAGGAGTTTACAGTCAGCCTTATTTAGGAATGTCACACTTGGAAGTTTCTAAATCCTAACTGGGTTGAATGCTGACTAGTTCTCTTCTTCCTTAGTGAGATTTAGACCTGCACATTACACAGAACACTTACCTGGGGTTCTTGTTGTTCAGGCTTAATGCAATCTCATTGACAGCGTGTGGATGAGACATGACCATGTTGAAACCATACTAAAATGTGGGAGAGAAGAAAGCAGTAGAAGGTAAGTTAGGGAACTGTCAATACTAATTAAAAAACAGAAACCTGGGCTGAGGTATAGTTCAGTGGTACAGCACTTGCCTCCCATGAGTGAAGCACAGCAAAAACCAACCAACCAGCCAACCCTGAAGCTTCCACCTCATGTGACTTATACCATCATAGATGCAGTTATATCCTTAGCACACCAGTGTTAGAACATATCTCTCTATCAAAAACTTCGGGAATGATGCCATTAACAAGGGTAGCTTGATCAAGGACACCTGCCTATCAGTTATGAATGAACATTTTTTTCTTCATTAAAACAGTGAAATAATGAAAAGGCCCTACCCTAGCAATTCTTACCTCTTATATATATGCACATTAAATCATGTCAAAGATTAAAGAACGTAAAGCACTGATTGACTTCCGAGGATCCAGGTCAATTTACTCTGAATCTCAGTGGAATCTGAATTGTTTTGAAGCTTTCAGGGTTGAAAACCACTGCATTTAGTTCGTTCTCTGAGCAATGGCTATCAGGACCAAGGGCTTAGGAAAACTGGCCTCACTCTGAAGCATGTTACTTCACTCTCCCATAAAAGAAGTCAACAACTGGCTCAAGATTCTTGATTCTGCTAAGATGAGGAATTATATGATCTTCTCAACTCACTCTCAGCAAATGACCTTATTTCCCTCTTACACTGAGAAAAATACATGCAATTGAAAGAAAACAAAAAAACAAAAAACTTCCTTCTGGAGGCTGGGGCAGAAGGATCATGAGTTCGGGGACAACCTGGGCCACATAGCAAGACCAAGTCTCAATAAAACAAAACTTCCCAAAGTTCATACCATAACACCAATCCACCCACACAGATCTGTAGCATACCCTCCTAATCTTCCATGCTCTAATCTAATGCCAACCCCTCTACTTCAGTCCTCATCTCACTCCCTCCCACTAGCTCAAGAACATTATATGGCTCCGGAAATTCCCCAAGCTCCATCATTTTTTCCTTCTTTACTGATTCATTACCACTAGCATAAAAACAAAGAGATAAATGCTCTTATCTTACAGAACAGCAGCAAAGCCCTCTCTAGACAACATGAGGCCAGCTACATCCTCTCATTTCTCTATTATACTTTACAGCAAGGCTCCTCCAAACTCTCAGGACTTCTGATTCCTCTCCTTCTGTTTGCTCCTGAAGCCACTCCTGTCAGGCTTGTCATTCCCATCATGCCTCTGAAACTCTTCTCTCCAAATCCCCAGTGACATGCCCTGCTGAAGCCACTAGCCAAGCCTCACGCACTTTGCATGCCTTAGCAGCATCAGGCGACAGATGTTGTTTCCCTTTACCTGGGAAACATGTCCTCCTGCTGCCTCCTGCATCTGTGGCTACTTCTTTGGCTCTCAGGACAATTTTTCCTACTCTCTGACATTTAAACAAAGTGCCCTAGGGTTCCCCCAGTTCTTCTCCTTCATGCTCCTGGTTTCTCGTATCATTTATTTGCCAAATCTCTGCCTTGAAATCCAGACTGGCATATCCAACTACCCACATAAGATCAGTATTTGTATGTCTAGTAGACATCTCAAAGATGCAATCCCCCAAAACAGACTCCTAACTAAGCCTCTCAAATCTTCTCATCCTGCAGGCTCCTAGTCTTTGGAGACTGCAAATCCATCGTACAGGTGCCCAGATGAAACCCTCCTCCCTAATCTCTAGCCAATGCTATTACCTTCAATATCAAAATTACATAAAAATCTTTCTTCTATCCCTATAATCCTGGTCCGTACTACCATCAGCACTCACCTAAGTTACAACTAACAGCCTCCTGAACACAGAAGCCAGAGTGCTCACATTAAATGCAAGTTATCACTTTATGTTCTTTAGATAATTTACTAGCTTTCTATTCACAACAAAGTCAATGGCCTGGAAAGTTCCATATAATCCCTGTTACTAGGTCTTGATCTTCTATTCTTCTTCCTCATTCTGATCCCGCCCTTCAGGCCTCCTTTCTGTAGTTGGGCAAATCAGACTTATTCCTGCCTCAGGGTCTTGGCACTTGCCCTTTTCTTTGCCTAGGATCTTCTTGCCCTAGTATCTTTTCCTTTGTTCACTGATTAATTTAGTAGTTAGTAATGCTATCTCCTTGGTGACACTTTCCCAGAAGGCATCTTAAAAACTGCGCATCTAGTTTTGTCAATATTACTATGTCTGGATTACTTTTTCTGTAACACTTACTAATGATTTTCTGGGTTCAAATATTGGCCCTGCCACTTATTAGCTACATGCTTTTGGAAAATATTACTTAACTTTTTTGTGTCTGTTTCCTTGTAAATAAAATAGGTAGAGAAATATTACCAGTGTCACAGGGATATTATGAGGTTAGCATGAGTTTATAGGTCTAAAAGTACTAGACCTACAAAAAATGTACCATCTAGATGTTAGCCTTCCTTTCATTTCATCATCATTATGATCTAGAACACTGCATATTTTACCAATTTATTTGTGATCAGTTTCCCCTGTCTGGAAAGTGAGTTACCTGGAGCATCTAGTTAATGTTATATTCTCAGTAGCACCTAGAACAGAGTCTCTGTCAGACAAAGGCTCCAAAATATTCATTGGTTAAGACAAAGAACAAATGCATGCTGACCTTCACAAACTCAATTGAGCACTCTTATGTTGGGTTCAAACACTAATACAGAAGTTCTTCCAATGTATCTATTTTCCATTTCTACTTGGACCCACCTGTGACATCCATATCAGTGAAAATCAAAACTGATTTTTATATCAAACCCTATTTTTTTCCCCTAATTCTTACTTCTGGTTTCTTACCTATACTTGAGACAATGTTGGCTCACCCTAGATATGCCAGACTCTCACTTTCCACTGTGCTGTTATAATTAACCCAACCCACAAGTTGAGTTGTTTCTCAGCATCAAGTTACCAACATCACAACCACCTGAAAGAGGAATCGCCACTGCTAATATCCCATGTGCTTCTTATGAAAATTAGGAACCACTGAGTCCAACAGGTAGTAACTAACTTCTGCCTGATCACCGTATAACCCTTTGGAAACCACTGACCTACCCAGTGTGCCAGCCAGCTCACTCCTAGTGTTATGAAGTTCTTCCTTTATCGCCCACAAACAGTGACCTACTCTTTCATGGTCACAAACATTTATTGGTAATCTAGGCAAGTTTAGCACAATAGGAAGAAAACACCCTTTTTTAAAAAAAAATTAGAAATGCTAATTAAAATACAAAGGAAATTAACTCTTCAGTGTTAGAATGACCAGATCTTTTTTTTTTTTTAAATAGAATCTCCTTAAATCATATTTACTTCCTACAGGAGTAATACAAAGAACCAAAGAGAATGAGATCTGAGTCTGATTAATTCAGATTCCTTTAAAGGACTGAAGCACACATACCTGATAATTCATGATGGCTCGTAAACACATGATGCAGACGTGAACATCATCTTTCTTACTCACTAATCTTGAATTTTTCAAGGTTCTTCTGCTTGGCAAAGTATTATAGCTACAAATAAGCAGGGAAATTTTTATAAAATGATACTTTTTCTTAGTGTAGGTACACACTTTAAAGAAATGAAGATTATTCTCAAAACTGCCACCACCAAACCACAAAACTGTTTCCTAGGTTTCAAAGCCTGCATTATTCTGCAGACCATTCACAGTATGTTCAAACCAAATAGCCAGAGATGATGAAACTCACCCCCACTCACAGCATGTAACAAGTCAAACTCAAAGTAGGATCTAGTAACAATCCTGTCATTTTACTCATTAGGTCAACCTAGGTTTGCAGAGGTTATCTGAGGCATCATGCATGCAGACTGCATCTGGTAATAACTGTTAAGGGGGCGAAATTTAGTTTAGACCTTGACCTCCAATCACTTGACTAGATTTTAATCCCACCTTGCAACTATTGCTCCAAGTTTAAACTTAGGCAAGGCCAGATGTAAGTAACTTCTGTTTTACCCTGTGATATTAAATCCTAAAACCCTTAACAGAGAGCAGTGGAGGGACTGAATCCAAGCATGATATATTTGATACACTGTAAGAACCTTTGTAAATGCTACAATGTACTTCCACCCAGCATAACAGTAATAATAAATCATATGCAAACGCCTCCACAGCCTGGTATCACCCAGTGCCTAGTATGGTAGCCGAAATTTAGAAGGCAGCATGCTAATATTTCCAAGAATTAAAATGTCTTAATGTTAGGATTAATTCCATAGATCCTACATTGCTAAGACTTCCTTCACCTCTTTGGAGGATTTATTTTAGTTTGCAAGTAGCAAAGAACTGACGATGTGGGTTGGGGGATGGCTTAAGTGGTAGAGCGCTAGAAAGTGCAAGGCCCTGAGTTCAAATTCTAGTACCACAAAAAAAGTATTGGCAGCATAACAAAGTGCATGCAAAACAGGTAACACTGAGAACTTCAAATATGAACTTCAAAATTATTGCCTCAGAGCAGAAACACAGACAGGTCTTCTCTACAGCTCCAAACCTAAAATAAAAGCACATTTCAAAATCAGTCAACTACATTCTTATAAATTCAGTGATGGAATGTCCATACAGTCACCTATAGCCTCCTTTCTTCTTGAATTGAACTAGTTAAAAAAAAAGTCAAAGGAAAGTATGATTAATATTACAGCTTTCAAAAGTCCCCGAAGTACAAGACAAATAAAAACTGAATTGACAAGTTTATACAAACTTGTTCAGATGAGCAGCTGTTTTAAATTTGATTTTCTGTTCAAAACTACCAAGTAGAAGAAGGCTAATTCTCTCACATAAGCCTGCTCATGCACCAAATAAATTTTTGAAAAAAACACTTCAATAAGTCACTTGCCTCGATAAACCTGAATGTATAAAAGTGAGTTTGTCACACTAATTATAAGAAGTGGTCCTGTTCAAGGACTTCCTGCTTTATTTATACTTGGAAATAAGATTTCAGCGAAAGAAGCTGGCCTCATTCAGTTCTGAATAGAAAAACAAAGAAGTTGAGGTTAAGGAAATAAATTCAAATTTTGGTATTAAGCCCAATTTCGACATCTAAAACACAAAGTTAAACTGTGTCACTTCGCCATAACCCCAGACTGAAAATGACTGTTGACACACTTCTTGGAGGTCAACCAGGCTGACCTAAGCATGTGTGAGCCTCTTAGTTTACAGCTGAAGTTCCTTTTTCTTTCTTTCATTTATTTTAATCTCGGTTCAATACTTCTTTAAGGGATCATTTATTAAGTACATCATAGTTTACCAGAGAAATGGTTTTCATTTGTAATTGAAAGCAATAGCTACTAACAGAATCATCTAAGATGAAGTTTTTAAAAAGAAAATGGAAAGTGATTTCTGTGGGATGATTCACCCTTTGATAAATTATATTTATGGGCAGTGATGACTGCAGAAGATACACGGATCAAAGCAAATGGCTCTTGAAGAGAGAGAGGTGGGTTATTCTACAGTTACCTATTTCAGTACCACTTCCAAATAGATTTTAATTATTCCTATAAATAAACCCATTTTCCACATTCAATTGTGCTTCCTAAAAGGTGTAAAAGTAATAGAGCATGCTCCTTTAGTTATTGATCTAGTTCTTCCTGTGTACTATAGCAAGTCTCTAAGAACCCAAAATATCAATGCCATTATTTTTTACACTGCAGGAAGGAACAAAAATTCATTAGAATAATGTCCTTCATATCAAATATTAACACAAAGGACTTCTATATGTTGTAGTAGGTGGTAACCTCAAATATATTTTTCTGGATCAACAGTTAACTGTATTTAGTATGGAAAAATCACTGGCATATTCATTAATATTTAAGGAGTTTGGAAAACATACAATATATAGTAAGATTTCAAAATATAAAACCAAGAAGCATTTATGAATGATATTCTATGCTCAAAAATAATAAAGCTAAACTCCTTCCAAAATGTATGGCATTTTGATTAAAAAAAAAAAAAAACCTGTATTTAATATGGAAAATCACCAGCATACCCATTAATATTTAAGGATTTTAGAAAACATACAATATACAGTAAGAGTTCAAAGAATAAAACCAATAAGCATTTTATTTATTAATGATATTTTATGCTCAAAATAATAAAGCTAGACTCCAAAATGTATGGCATTTTGATAAAAAAAATAATTTGCATCTTAAATTTTTTTTATTGTGCTATGTAGGGGTACATTGTGCCATTTACAAAGGCTTTTACAATATATTAAATATATCATACTTGAATTCACTCTGCCACCATTAAAAATTATTTTAATTCTCTATGTAAAAATAGGAATAAGAGCTTATATCTGTGTGTTTAAAATCCTAGCATTACAAATTTTAAAAATTCAGTGGCACAGCCACTAACAAAAATCACATTACTGACAGTTGAACATGCATGATCTGTGTCCCTACTCTAAACCTTTACACAGAAGAAAACTGAAGCCCAAAAGTTACATCCTCATGGCAAATATGAAGAGATGAGATGAATCCAGATCAGAGCCCAAGGCTCCCCCCGGGGGCTGGGGAAATCTCCTTCACAAGTTGCTTCTCATCTACTTGACTCATGAGCAATCTGTCAGGTTCATCATGTGAAAAAGCTACCGCCTACAGTCACCTGTGCAAACTGGTTCCTTCCCTGTCACCGGCAGTGTCCCATCATCCTGACTGCATTTTCTGCCTCAGTCCACATAGGTGTCACTTCCTGCCCCTACATCATTTTTTCGCCACATAGTATTAGAGCTTATCAGGAAAGTGAGGATGTTTTTTAACTTATTATGTGCTATATTTTGTCATTTTCATTCTAAAAGAATTTCCTCCCATTAAATAAACATACCCTGGAAAATACCACAATTCTGTAACTCTGAAAATACAAAGTATTGTCCAAGGATTCAATTTAGGATTGCTGTAAATTAAATCTGTAAGGTTAAATTTTAGAGAGTGTCATGGCCTTAGTGTGTCTACTCTTCTGCATGCACAACTTTAAGGAATTTGACAATCTTTATAATTAGATATTTGGATTGTTTTCTTTAGTTACTATGAGTGAATTATTAATTTTTGGACAGGTTTAAATTCAGCTCCAGGGCATGTGGAGACAGTTTAATAGATCTCCAAAGTTGACCCTCATCCCAATAGAATTGGGACTTTAAATATTTTAGCTACTTTCTGGACAAGGTAAGTAGTCTATAGGAAATGGCCTCTGGTGCTTTCCCCCAGTCACAGGAAATCAACCAGAATTTCTTACTTAGCCCCAAAATTGATTTTACTAAGCACCTACTGTTTACGCCAAAGGAAAATAAAAGTTGAAGATGTTGCTTCTGTCCTTGAGGGCTTACTGTGGAGTTCAGGAAGCAACAGCTAAGTATCTAAGGAGCTAGCCCTGGTATTGAAATGTGCACTGCCCACAGTCCAGCCCCAGCCTGCCTGTTAAGTTGCACTGCATTAAAAAAGTGTCACACACTATAGTGTGTAAAATGAACTCAACAACATCACAAACACACCTACAGGGAACAATATGGTGGAGTAATGGGAGTCACACTTTCTCAAGGCAGAATGCTTTCTGCAAAGCATTAAAGTCCTCAGTTTTTGTTAATCAAGCCAGATTTAACTGAGTCAATATAGGCCTACTCTTAGCAATTGTCTTCAGGCATATTAAAGCCATTTTACAATGGAGTGCTAAAGTCATTTTACCACTCAACAACTAAAGGCAAGTATCATAAAGGTGACATGAAAATGAACATGGGTGGATATGGAATATTACCAATGCAGATTTAAAATATCCCCTGACATGGTTCTTTCAACAGTGGAATCATCGATGATTTTTGTTTATATTTTTAAATTCTATATAGCAGATACCTATTACTGTTCCATGGGGGTGGGGGATGTACATTTAAAAACTCTCTCAAATGGTCAAGGTTTAAATCCATCTTAAGACAGACAGCTAACTAAATACCATAATCACAATGTGCCTCCCACTCTGTCACCCTAAAGCATGCTTCATAGAGGATCCTGGAGGTAAGATCTGGTCCTGTTGGGGCCAATGCATAGGTTCCTATTAAAAAAACCAAACCCTACCTCAAGGATATGGCAAAAGAACCAAGTATCATCAGAAAAAACTCAGTCTCAAAAGTTATTTCCCCTGGCATCACAAATGTCTACCTGGATAGCCATAAGGCAGATTACAGTGATTAACAGTTTGCACAGAAAAAGGATGAAGGTAACTGATTAGTACCACAAAGCTAGCAAGTGTATGAGCCACACAGATTTCCCTCGGCAAGACAAGAGTATCTGACAGGGATTAAGTAGACAGCTCAGTAGGAGGTCTGAGAGCCTCTGTGGAAAACCAGTTTCTTTAGCACTGTTAACTTTGCTACAGCATTACCTAAAGTGAAACTGATTGCTCTATTTTCTTTCTGAAGCTATTGTGAAACTTAATTTAAAACAGACTATTCAACCTGAACCATGCTGAAGACTGCTCTTCCAGTTCATTATAGTCACTTATAAAAGGTCCCAGTGAGAAGCAGCACCCATTCTCCACTCCCATGGATGACTGAGGCAAATGAGCTTTACTTAGTCCTACTTGCCAAACAATATGTCTTGCATGACCCCAGACTCTGTCAGCAGCTAAGGATGCACGTTTCCTTTGCTGAGATTTGAAATCAGCCTTTGTTACAATTCACTCCCCTGGGTCCTCTTTATGTAAATGTCCACCATGTAAATCTCACTGTACATCAGAGGTTAATGGAGGTAATGGAGGAGGGAAAAAAGCATGGGAAGAAGCATGGGAGGGGACAGGGAAAGAAGGGAGAAGGAGAGGAAGGCTTTGAAGGGGCTCTAACTCCATTCAGCTCCCTCCAGTGGCTGCCAGGCTACTGGCCTTGGTTTTTAAGGCTACAGTAGAAGTGAGAGGAGGGCATGGAAATATGAGGTTAAATGCCACTAACTTTGCTGTTCTTACTAAGACACAGTCATGGTTCTTGAGTAGATGTTCCCCAGGTTGTGTCAAGATTTTACTAATTCCTAGAGTTCTAAAACAAAGTTTATTCTCGCTATTCTTGACTGTTCTCTCATCTTTTATGAATGAGGGCATTTTAGAGGGCTTCCCTTAACCATTTTATGAGCACCATTGTTGCAGGAATCTTAATCTGAGATACGACCTGCTACACCTTGTCACAGCAATCATTTTCTGCCCACCTGTCCATGCTGAGGTAGAGCAAGGCTTTCAAATTAATGGGAGTAGGCTGAGGTGCTAAAACAACTTGGGCAGGCTGTGTGAGAAATGAGGATTGGCAAAATAATCTTTAAATTCCAAAGGGAAGAAAATGTAATAAAATACTGATGGAGAGGCTGATATTTAATCCCTGCACTGCTGGATCTAATGCCACCCTGACAGCTTTTCTTCTCCCTGCCCAGCAAGCAGTGATATGGAGCTCCAGATGTCTGAATACTAGAGAAGGATTTCCCAGAGGCAGAAATCAGCCTTGCATCTTATTTTTGGAGCTCTTGCGATCTGTAGGAAATATAATGGGATACTTCTATATAGAAACAACATCAAGGTTTTTTTTTTTCAGGCTTTCTCATATTAACTTCAAGAATTACCTGGTATTTTACCCAAACATTCAAGGATGAGCTCCTATCTTGGAAAAGCTACCAATTAGAACTCACAAAGCTCTGTAAATGTGGAAAGATTATAAAACCAATTTAAGATCAAAACCAAACAGAAATTAAACACTTGTACTAGTTTCATGACTATCTCAGCATGTACCAGTAGTTACAAATATATGATATAATAATAAGTTATGTCTAAGTTAATATGAATAAAGGAATAAGAACTAAGCAATATTTACAAGTAGCTTTTGTGAAACTTATATAGGACTTGTCTTGTTTAGTACTATGGTGACATCTGCCACCTGTACTACTTCTTGTATGACAATGAATCTACTGAAAACCACAAAGCAAATAGCATGTGCTATAGGAAGGTATTTTTGTTTGAAAGCTCTTCAGAATGACTGCTTAGTGAGCCTTTGCCAGGCACGCAAAATCCTGAATTTTTAATTCAAAAAGGCAAAAAGAAGGTGAGGCCAGCAAAGAAAGTCTGGAGAAGTTGCTGTTTTGGATTTGCTTAACTGCAGATTAGATACTCAAAGCTTAAATTATAATTTTAATGCTCAATAGAATTCTAGTTACAGTCGTGTCTTATTGTCCTTAAACCACCACCCATCACAAGGGAGTCCAATAAAGAAGCTACAATAACTTTGAACTAGTCCCTCATGGTCAGGAACATGAAGCAACAGATTTGAAAAAACATTGAGCTGGGCATGGCGGTACATGCCTATAACACCAGATACTCAAGAGGTAGAATGCAGGAGGATCATGAGTTTGCCAGCCCAGGCAAAAGGTAGCAAGACCCTGTCTCAAAAACAAAATAGAAAACAAAAGGTTTGAGGGCATAGTTCAAGTGGTAGAAGTGTGTGCCCTTGGTAAAATCACTAAAAGGAGGAAGGAAGGAAGGGAGACAATTTTGGGAATACAAGAGAAAGACCTCTATTCCTGAGCACTCTCACTACATGAGAAATTGGATTTGCTCAGTGCTCCAAGCACTTAGTAAATATGAAAGTCACTGTTCACCCAGTGATGCCCTGAGGTAAGTCTCATCACCCATCTACTTCTCCTTTGTAGACATTTAAAAAGATTCCAGGGGACTTGGGAGTGCAGCTCAGCAGCAAAGTACAAGCTGAACATGTGCAAGGCCTGGGTTTGATCCCTAGCACTAAAAGAAAACAAATCTAGTCTATGGGTTGTATACATGTCTGTCTCTTTTGTGCTTCTATTATCCAAAGAGTGCATATTAAGCTGAACCTTGAATGTTTCCTGAACTGGCCCAAAAAAAGCTCTCCTAGAGTCTGGCAAAAAGCTTCTATGGAACTTCCATGCCAACATTTGAGAGATTCTAATGGCAATAAGAAAAAGAAGTGGTATATATTTTTTCTCTTACAGAAAGTATTTTCAAACAGTCTTTCAAACCATCCAGATATCAAACTAATATCTACCTGTAAATACAGTAATTCAAACTCCCTTGGAAGTTGATGTAAAGGTTCAACCCCACAGGAATGCAGTCCCAGTGGGGTAAGTCACATAATTTGGCAGAATTATACTAGTCATTTATGGTTCCAAGATCTGGGCTAATAGTACTTTAACCAAGATTTGGGGTTTTAGGTTTCCTCCTTCTTACCCTTCAGACATGACATCACTTGGGCATATTTTTTCTATCAATTAAACTCATAAAATATAAGATGCTTAAAAATGAGCCAAATACTTTTCTGACTGTCCTTATAGCCAAAAGAAACAGAACTGAAACAGTACAATCTGGATAGTTCAAAGTGGGAATATAGGGAGGGGAAAAAGAGAGGCAGACAAGTCAGAGACAGGAGGAAAGAAGGGGAAAAACAAAAATCCTAATGAAATTTTTTAAATCAAATGTTGAAATTATCTGTTTGTCTCTATCTCCCAGTGGACAGCCAGATAATAGAACAGACCTTTTTGAATGAGCTAAATGAAAGAACAGGCTGTCAACTCATGATATAAATGGAAAGTCATAATTAACCTCAATGTTCTGATTTTTCATTAATTCTCTTTGTCAAAGGCATTTGCTATTGGATGGCTAATTAAGAAGCATATATCCCCATGCAAAAAGTATCCATGTGACCTTTAAATCAAAATACTTCTATGTTCACCCTAAACTGCCCCCTCTTTTCATAAACGTTTAATAAATCATTGCCAATTAGCTACAATGACAATTGCACAGACTAGCCTTCAAAACGTTACATCTTCAAAACGTTAGGCCCTCTGGCTCTGTACTACTCCTGATCAGACTTACCAATTCTTCAATTCCTAAGTGACCAAGGCAGTCTTCCTACCAAGCCACTGTCACACCACCCTCCAGATTTCTCCCTGTTCCCAGCCACAGCTACTCCTCCAAGTCTCACTTCTCGGTGTTTCACATGCACACAATCTCCTTGTAAGATTTGTTGTTTATTTTAGCCTCTAAACTTCTGCATCCTTAGTTTTGGTTGAACTCATACATGACATTTAACATATTTAGTGTACATCTGCATGAGAACATATACTTTTCTTAAACTGTAGCTAAGTTACTAGGTACACAGGAAAAAGTAAGAAGGATTTATAATAATCCCTGCTCTGTCACTTTCTAGCTATGGCATAACTTCTCTGATCCCCAGGTCCCTCATCAGTAAATCAGTAAAATGGGGATAAACATCACAGAATAACCCCCAAGGATTTCATGAAGATACAATGATATAAATATAAGAAGGTCCCTTATCAGCTAATCATATGCAGATGTATTATTTAATCTACCTTTCTCTATCCCTATCATGTGCCAAGTACTCACACATTTAATGGCTATGGTCATTAAATATGACCATAGCCACAGGAATTTTCTGAGTGATCTCCAGTATTGTCCTGAATCTTGCATAGTGTAACATCTATTAAACATTTGCTGTTCTGCAAGATTATGGTTTTTTTAGAATTAATAGTACCAGAGGTATTCATATATGTACACAGTGTGTTTTGAGCAAGTTCACACCTCCCCTGTTATATTCCCTTATCTTCCCTCCCTCCCTTTAAAAAAAAGTTTGGTGAGTTTCTTTATGCTCTCTCCATAAATATGTAACTAACATATTTTGATCCTATTTACCCCTTTATGCTTTCCATTTCACCTCCCCCTCTCCTGTGGAACACCCCCACAGTGTTTATTATAATTTTTATCATTTTAGACCTAGATTCCACATTTGAGCAAAAGCATGCAATATATGGCTTTTTAAGCTTGGCTTATTTCACTCAAAATGATGATCTCCAGTTCCATTCAATCCCTGCAAATGACATAATTTTGTTCTTCTTTACGGATGAGTGCTACTCCATTGTGTATATATTTACACCACATTTTCTTTATCCATTCCTTATTTGTTGGGCACCTAGGCTGATTCCAAAACTTGTGTGCCAGGTTCTTTATAGAAATTGTTAATTGAATTTCACAACACATGAGGCAGTTCTAGACCCTTATCATGTCCACAGTCTGAGCATCCACGAGACAGATGTCTGACAATGCACTGGCCAGGCAGCCTTTGTTCCATTTGCACAGTCCCTCCCATTGGGGGGGAAAAAAAAAAAGAAGAACAGTGAAGTCCAACTTTCTCACAGTGAGAAAGCTGGACAAATCTGCCAACATGGTGCACAGAGAACTATAATTAAAGCTGTCACCATTTTGCAGGTCATTAAAGTAAGCTCCCGGGGGAATGCTAGAATGTACATTCTTAATCTAAGTACATTTTTCCTATTTAACAATTTCAAACAAATAAGAAAAATAAAAGTCTTAAACAGCTACACACTTGTGATTGCAAATGTGCTGAAAAGAAAATCTGAAAGCTGGGCTGGAGGTATGGCTCAAGTGGTAGAGCACCTATCTTTACAAGTGCAAGGTTCTCAAGTTTGAACCCGAGTGCCAGCAAAAAAGACAATCTGAGTTTACAATTTGAATCATTTGGAAAATCTGCCAAATTTAGAAAGACTTAATTTTTAGATGATCATTACTTTTTACACTACCTCACAACCTTCCAGGTTATGGGATGTCTTCCTTCTGAGAAAAAATATTCATCTATTTCCCACAATATTTGTCTCCTGACCTCTTTTTTTTTTCTAACTTATAGTATTTTTTTCTCCTTTTAAATAAGGTGATAACAAAAATTTTAATCATGATCTGCCACCTTATCAGGTGAAAGATGAATAATATTTTTAAAATATTTCTCTTTATAGCTTTTCTTCAAGTTGGATTTTATGCAAATAGTAACTTAAATCCTTCAATAAATACTTCCAGAGGGAAATTTTTAAACAACTGGCGACAAGGAGAAGAAATAACAGATGCAGAATAAAATGCAGGGGAAAGAAGCCCAGTGTGGTGATGCATGCCTGTAACCCAACCACGCAGGAGGTGGAGATATGGGAGGATTGCGACCCAGGTAAAAAGTTAATGTGTCCATATCTCAAAACCAAGCTAGGCATGGCAGCACAGGCTTGTAAATCCAGCTACACAGGAGGCAGAAGAAGGAGAATAATGTTTCAAGACCAGCCCCAGGCAAAAAGCATCAGACACTACCTGAAAAATAAATTTAAGCAAAAATGGCCAGAGAGCGGCTCAAGTGGTAGAGCACTGCCAGCCTGCAAATCCGAGGCCCTGAGTTCAAAAGTCCAGTACCACAAAAAAAAAAAAAAAATTGCTGGTGACAATTCTTAATGATGAAGACCATAAAAATCAGAGTTAATGTTCTATCATTTGGACAGGAAGAAAAGAGGAGGAAGAGGAGGATGATGGATATCTGAGAAATGACAATCTTAATCATATGAGATAGAAAGGAACAAACTTGAGTTCAATCTCCTTACTGTGACTCAAGCTTTAAAAAATGCTTCAGTGTTGAATTTTTAACTATAGAATTGAAAGGTTGTTTTTATGATACCTTAATAGTTGAAGCTCAAAATGTAGGTAATTTTTCTCCCCAATGATTTAAATTGAAAGTAAAATGCTACTTGTTGAAATAAAAAGAACTTGTAAGTGCTTGAAAGAGCTTAACTCTTCTAAAACAATCTTGTCCAATAAGCAAACTGGTACAGAGTTGGTGTTCCCATATTCTTAAAATAGAAGAATGACTATTACATAAATTAGGAAAATACTTGTGAAGAGAAGTGTCAATTGCAAAATAAATAAATAAATAAATAAACTACATAATACTAAGCATGGAGAGAGATTTGAAGGATCTAGGTAACAAGCACCCTGGAGAGTAAGGGTGGACCTCCAGTGTCTCCAACAAGACTAGAGGGCTTAACCAAATGACATTTGAGTTCCTTCCAGATTCAGATCATTTAATTTCCCACTCCACTGAAGGTTCTTCATTAAATGACTTTCCCCTATTTGATTCATGGGCATATCTTAAATATATATGCAAATATATTCTAAAATATATTTAGAATATCATATAAACAAAAATTTGAGATGTTTACTCATAATCTCATTCAGCAAAAGTAGCCATTTCATTTACTCTACTTTCTTTTAATGTTTTCTTATTTACAAGTAGGTGAAACCAAAATTGTAGAAATACAGAATTTTTATTCTACTCCTGTCATTTGTTTAGTAAACACCTTTCACATTTCTGTAAGACTTTATTTTCAAATAGCTATGAAATATTCCAGCACATTGGTCAGGGTCTCCCCTAGCTCATTGGGCACCTAATGTGAACTAGTAAAGGGCATATCATCTGGGAAGGATTAGCAAAGGCCTCTCCTGTAAGGGTACTGTGGATCCAGGACTTAGTGAGCACAGCTCCTGGCCTCAGGCAGCAGACAACCTACAGAAGGACATGTGGACACACTGGTAAGAAAACAGAATATTCATGGAGGAAAAACATCTCCCTATGACTGCGTAGACAGGACAGCCTTGTGGGAGAGTTGGGGTCAGGCCACTTTATTTGAAACCCAGCAAGTTGTTTAACCACTATAGATAACAGAGGTGTCACTGCAAGAGTGTGTCACAGGAGGTTGTTAGCACAGTGCCTGGCACACAGTGGACATTTAATAAAAGCTTTTCTCCCCATAAAAAATCATATTAATATTATATATATATCTAATCTTTGTTGCATTTCAAAATACTTTTAGAAATTACTTCTGTGAAAAAAATGTTACCAGTATGGGATTACTGTGTTTAAAAGTATAAACAACAATCTACATCAAAACTCTTCATCTTTTCACATAATTCCACTCAGACGATGACTACTCATAAAATTCCATTCCAAAATATAATAGTCTCAGGAAATGCCGTGAAATCTTGTGTGTGGGGAGGGGGGTAGATAAGGAGGAAAAACAGCTCAGGAAGAAATATTAATAGTGGTAAATATAGTAAAAGTGATGTGATCTTTGTCTCTTCACCTAGGTGGGAAGGGTCAGCTGGAATGATCTCCAAAGCTTTTTCAGCTTTGCCTTCTATGACCCTCTCTCTCCATGCAGTCTTCCTCCACCTCCATCACATCACAGAGCTTGTCTCTGGGAGGACAGATGCCTCCCTCTTTCTCAAACACACCTGATCCTCCATACAAGATTGTGTTCATCTCATGCCCTTTCACTTCATCTCCACATGGAACAGGCTTTCCTCATCACGAGGCCCAACTCTGGCTATCACCAAAAGACACAGTTTAAATTTGTCCCTTCCTCCAGATACGAAATTAGTTCTCCTCCCCCTTTCTTAAAATTCAAAGCAGTTAGTTATCCTCTATGTCCTTTCTTATTCAAGTCTAATGGCATTAACCTTGACCTTCTTAAAAATTAAAAAATTATTTCTGCATCTGAAATAACACAGTTTCATCCTCATAGACCTAATGCGCTCAAATGTGCATGTGACTGCATGATGTAATTAGCAAGCTCTGTGGCCATGCTGGCAGAAACCCTGCTCACCTGAAGACCCACAAGCTCTAGAGACAGCACAACCAGGAGTCTACTGCATCAATATCAACATCTCCCCTCCAACCAAGCTTCAAATGTATGATCATGCAGAATCCCACAGCTGATACAACCAAAGGGCTGCATCATATTATCAATGCTTAATAATCAGTTCTAAGTAGTTAAAATATAAACTCTCAATACAAGGATGAGAATGTCCTAGTATTAAATTTTTATTTAAAAATCTTGTATTTTGGAATGTTTTTCCTTTTTCCTGTAATCAAGCTTCATTTATAAAGTGTTTTTAAATTTCTTGAAACCTTATTTCTTCTTCCAATTTTAACTAATTCTTTATGCCAAGTGATACTGGATAAGATTGCTGGATCTGTTATTATCTGGAGATTGGGAAGAGAGAACTGAAATCTATATTTGGATATACAGATATTTACTAATTACACAAAGCTTACAGAATAAGGCATCTCTACAGAACATATCCTTTTTCTTTGCAAAAAACCTACATTATTAAGAAAAATGTGATATACCTTAAAGTTTCAAATCCCTTAAATGAGGAATCAAAATATGATAACAGAGTGAATCGGGCAGGCGGTGAGCTTTATCCCAGGACAGTGGGCAGTGGTTAGTGCTAAGTCACAAGGTGTCACATTATAACACGGAGAGCAGTTGTAAGATCCTGCCACTATGCACTACAGCTCACTTGGGTGTCACTCTCACTCGTGACTTACGAGATGTTCCAGTTTGAAGCCTCATCATCAGTATGTAAACTGAAGCTGCTCCAGAGGCAACGGGGAGAGAAGCAGCTCTGGTGCCATTTGAACTGAAGATACTCAGGCAGAGAAACCAATCTGGTGATGGTATGAGATGAACAGAATTACAGCAAGAGGAAAAAACGGGAGAAGACAGAACAATATAGAAAAGATAATCAGAAATAAGATGGTGAAATGTAAAAGGAGGACAACAAAAAGAAAGCCGAATAGTGAAGGGAGTGTAGGGAGCAGAGGAAAAAGGGGGAGAGGATGAGAAGGAAGAGAAAAAAAAAAAAAAGTAAACAATCTTTGGGTATATGAAAAGCAACGAGTACCATATGACTGTACTTTTTTGAATGCTGTTTTTAAAAGTCACAAGTGCTATCCAGTGGCCAAGTACAGAACCAGAACCCAGGCACAAATCCATGAACCACAGAGTTGGAGTATCATTAATACACATTGTTTAAAAACAAAACCAAGAATCTTAAGTTTCAAGACAGAAGGGCATGAAAGTACTGCCGTGTTGACTTTGTTGAGTCAAATGAAATTCCTATCTTCCCCTCCTGGCCTTGAAACTGTTGAAATGTAAAGCAGAAGAATGGGATATTGGTTTCTTAGCTGGTCATCTTCAAGCATATTTGCCAAGCAGAAATGTCACACAGTACCTGTGTTTTTCCAGATGGCATTTCCATCATGTCTGTTGCCATATTTTTGGTATGTCTTTCCAATACCAAATTTCTTTAAACTGAATTCTACCTGGTAAACTGAATTCTACCAGGGTCTTTGATGCCCCTGTATCCTGCCTTCCAGGATCCAGGTAGCATCCCTCTCTTAGACTTGAGATAATTCCCGTATTTTCCTGATTCTCCCACTCTACTGGAAATAATGCGTTTGCAAGGAATTAGTCTTTAATATTTTTTAAAAGGCATAAAGAATTATTAATCAGAAAAATTAATCCTTGTCAGGGTGGTAGCTGGCCAATATATGATAGAATACTTTCTAAGTAAGAAATTATAAACACCAGATTAAAGGGCACTTTATAAATTAAATCCCTCACATATAATTACAGTTCAACTAATGGTGAGAATTCCCACTGGACTACCAAAGAGATTATAGAACTCTTCGGGCACAATTAGCCTTTTTTTAACTTCCAAATCAGCCCCACATATTCCTCCGCCCACATGGCAGTTGATGCAGACTAGCAGGTTATAATAGCTCTTGGCCCACTGCAAATACCAGGAAGTGAACTCAAACACTAATCCTCATTATTTTTTAATCAAATCATTCTAAACCTCTTAGCATTTCTGGCATTTGTTAACAAGGAAAATCTGAATGGTTTCTTGGAGGTGTCATATTGACACATCAACTCCTTCAACAGAACTAAACTTCATGATAGAGATTTAAAAAAACAAAAACCTTTTCATAACCATGGCCAAAACCTAAGTCAAAGGGACAGAGGTAATTAAGAGGCAACCAAATGTGAAAGGTCTGAGCCTTATGCACTGACTGGCATCTGACATATAGACTCTCCTGCGGTGACCCAAAACTCATGGCAGTCTTAAACCCTCAGAGAAATAAGTCACTTTACTGGATCATGTCTAAAATAAATCAGAGAAAAATTTTAAGCTACAAAGAATAAGCAACATTTGGGAATGAAGGTCTTACTAATAAAAAATTTTGAATGAGACTCATGGACATAGAAACCTTTGTCAACTTGCTCTATCTTGACAGGCACTAGTGTTGATTTACCTACTCACTTATAATTAACTGTAAGTACAGTACCTGACAAATTACACAAGTTCCAAAAAAGTTCTGTTGCTGTTTAGGCAGTACTGGGGTTTAAGCTCAAGGCCTCATGCTTGCTAGGCAGGCCCTCTATCACTTGAGCCATGCCCCAGACCTTTGTTTTTTACTTTAGTCATTTTTCAGATAGGGTCTTGCATTTTTACCTGGCACTGGCCTTGGACCTGCAATCCTCCTACCAACCTGGGACCACAGGTGAGAGTACCACGTCCAGCTTGCTGGTTGCAATGAGGTTTTGCAAACTTTTTGTTTGAGCTAGCCTCAAACCGCAATGCTCCTGATGGCTCCCTCTCAAGTAGTTGAAAATATTTTTAAAAAGTGAAAGATCACAAGTATGAGTGAATGAAGTACTTTAGCATACCCATAACTGGCATAGGTACTCAGTACCAGTCCTCCCTTAACTTGGCAATATCTCACAAGGAGAGATGTAATACTGAATCTTCAAAAGGAAATACCAAGTTGACAATTGCAGCACACCAAACAAAAGAACACTGCCTAAAGGCATCTTATTAAAAAAAAAAAAAAAATCACTCATCATACTGCACCTTCAACTAAGAACACATCCCACAGAACACACACCTGAGGGGCACAAAGAGCAACGAGGGGCTGTTTAGATGCTCAGATTTCCAAAGGCTGTCCCAAGCCAGAAACAGCACCTACATCAGATGTCAACACCTACCCAGTTTCAGAAACTTACCTGTTCCCGATTCTTCTGCTGCATCACTTGGCAGAACTTCCTTACTTTCTGTGCTCACTTAAAGGTGTGGCATTTCCAGGAAGTTCTTTAAATCTACAGAGTACTGGCCAAGGGAAGAACCCATGAACTTGTCCAGATACTTTCATTTAGATGACTAGAAATGAGAGTGTCATATCGCGAGATGCACTGACATACTACAGGGATCACACTGCTGAAGCTGGCTCTTGCCTAAAGGCACTCACCGCAGTGCTGAGTGTCGTCCAGAGCGGGACACACTGTTGCCCGCAGGGGAGGGCAAGTTGCTCCCTCTGTGCAGATCCTCAATGGACCTGCTCCAGGGCTTTGCTTTCTCCACCGAACTCTCCACAGTACTTTCCACACTTTCGAAGTCGAAACTGAAACAAAAGAGGAATAACACTGAAGACTTAGAAACTGACTTTCATGCACACACAGGGATGTTGAGAACTTGCTGTTCCTGGAATCAACCTGCACCTTAGCATGGACAGTCTTTGCAGAAAAAAGAGAATGAAAAAGTAATTACAATAGAATTTCTATGGTCTCTGTGTAAGCTTTGTAAACATCAGAATGACAAACCCTGGCCCTGGCAAACGAATCATGCAGCAATAAACAGCAAAAACGTAAGTAGTGCTGTATTATTTGCATTTTACTTTAAGGCTTGCTAGCTTACCAATTATTAACATTGCTGTGTTTGGAGGAGAGGGAAAAAGATCTTACAGCTGTCTTCGTTTTGCTTTAACAAGTCAATATGTTAGGCATAGTCTAATTTATTCCTACCCATCAATTTTCACCGAGCATTTTCTCTTAGTGTGTTGGCAAGTGTGCATTTCCAACCATATGTGATACATTACTCTTGTAGTTATGGATTTGCTTTGATTTTGGAATCTCTTCCCAATGTGGTGCTCTTTAAAGTAAGAGCCTTGTTTCTCTGACATTTTTTGAGGTTATTACTCATGTTAACCATGTTAGAATAAATAGCAAGTTAAGTTGCTCATTCTTGTACAGTTTTAGGAACAAAGTTTTAAACAGACAAGCCTTTGTGCTCCATGCATTTTCCCCCCCAGCACAAAATCCGTAACTGCTTTCTCAAAAGACTTTGTATTAAGTGTTTCTACCCATAGCTCCACCAGGCAACACCTGATCAGAAGTAGAAAAAACAGCAGCTATAATTAATATCCTCTGGGATATTTAGGAGATCTTGGAGAAAACATTGTGCTGGAAATAATTTATGAATTTTTATGAAAGCATGACTGTGGAAATGAAGTGCTTCTTTTGATGGTCACCAGGAAGCCAGGTGATGGATGCTAAGATGGCAGAGGCTGATGCCCAAAGGCAATGCAGGGGTCTGATCAAAGACAATTTCCTCCTGCCTGTGGATGCAGGAAGCAATGCAGAAGAGAAATGAAAGTAGATAATCTAAGAAAACTTCAGTGCCCCAAATAGAACGCTATGGCTGAGACTGGAGGAGAGAAGTTGAGAGGGCAACCCAAGATCACTCATGGTGCCATCATACTCTCCAGGTCTCTGCAACCCTGACATCATTCAGCCCTTCGGTCCTCTCAGTTCATCCCCACTCACATAGAGCAAAACCAGGAAACACACCTGGTGTGTGGATGATTAGGACATAAGAACTCCGAGTTCTGATCTCTTCTTGACTACTGTCCGATGCAGTAGACTACCAGAGTTCCCACACTGTACCATGACCTCTTCCTATTGCTCCTATGTGAGGGTACATTTGGGAAACCAGGATGACAAGCTCTATTGTCATGTAAGTAAAGTGTTCATTATGGCAAACAAAGAACATATGACATGTCATTCTTATTCATTATTCCTGATTTTGTTAGTTCTTAGTTAATTCTATAAACATTACACTAGATTTTAAAATAGGCAACAAGGAATATTATTTGCCATATAATATGAAGCATGAAATAGATTAGTAGGTTGTGATGTAATGAAGACAGGTAAGGAATATCTTTTAGAAAAACATGCTATGTTACTACTAGGATTATATTTCAGAGAACAATTTCTCAGGAAGATATGAATTTGTCCATTGGGGTTTTTTTTTTTTTTAGACTATTTTATGTAAGAAATGAGAGGTATCAAAACAGAAACACATCAACCCGGTTTCAGTTAACAGTTTAGTTTACTTTCTGAATCTGTAAGGTAAGACTAATTATAGCTTTCTCCAGAAAAATTCTCAGGGAAGTGATGGGGATTATAATATCTGGTTAGCTCTCAGGACTCTTTTGGAGTGAAGCAATGTTAAAAAAAAAAAAAAGTGACTGCTTTTAAAAAGACATCAGAGAGAGAGAGACAGAGACACACAGAGAGAGACAGAGACAGACAGAGAGAGAGAGAGAGAAAACCAACCACCTGGGCTGAAGTATCTTTTCAATCAAATTTAAAGCATACTATTATTGCCTCAATCTGTGTTAAGACAGTAGTATTTGTGGATGCTGGAATGCTTTCTGATTAAAGGAGAAAATGTACACTTTCAGTCCTGCTGTAAACCATTCCAGAAGCCAAGAAAATGGGAGAATTTTATAAAGTAACAAAACCAAAATTAAGAAAGTTATTTTTTTCCTACTCTGCTCTGTTTCCCCCTTGAGCCTGTGTGCAGGAAATCAAAACAATTCAAACACATATAAAGTAAAAAGGGTAAGCCTCGTTTGTTCCTTCCTCCAAGGCTATTATGTCACTCTTTTTTTTTTTTGCAATCCTTTTCTCTACATTCACCAGCATATACAAATACACATACATACATCTTTCTTTCTTCTGAGTGCTGGGGACTGAACCCAGGGCCTCATGAAAGCTAGGCAAGTGTTCTATCATTGACCTACAACTCAGCCATATCATTTTTAAAATTAAAAGCCAGAGTTGGGAGTGTAGATCAATGCTAAGAATATATGCTTAGCACGTGCAAGGCCCTGATTCAATTCCCCAGCACCTCAAAATTTTAAAAAATTAAAGCCATTCACTATTCTGCATCTTGCTTTAGTCACTCAACCATATACCATATACCTCTCTTAGGAACTGCTAGTGGTCTACCATACAGATCCGTGTAAGTTAAACCACCAAGAAAGCACTTTTGGGGGGTTCAGGATATAGCTCTGTGTTAAAGCACTTGCCTAACATGTTCAAGGTCCTTAGTTTAATCCCAGGTACCACAAAAAATAAAAATAAAAAAAGAAAGTACTTTATAAATACAGGTTCTTCCAAGGGTGATTTCCCCCACAAAGGGTGAGTTTTACTCACCTGTTTTATTTCTGCCTTAAAAACATTTCTAATATCAATTATGGGATTTGTTTTTAGTTACAAAAACATAAACAAATCTCCTTAGACCCTCCCACATCAGCTTCTGGGTTTCTGCCTTCAGTATGGTATATAATTTTACCACTGAGCTGCATCTTTTGTGACCTCATGAAATGCAAATGCAAGCAAGCCAGGCTTTACTTACGTTACTGCGTACTGCGCAAATGACAGATACTCCACTAGAACATCAAGGCCTTTGTTCTCTTCATTCAAAAATTCTCTGACCCATCTGGTGAGGGGAAAAGAAAAATCAGTGGAGAGATTGATCACATGGAAAGGACCCCATGGGAATTTTTGTTTTTCCACCAGAAACATTTAAGGTCTGAAAGTAAATACACAGGAAAACTTAGCCTCTTTCACATGAGGTAGGGACTTCACCCCAGGGTAGAAAACCATAACATTTCCCTGTGCAAGAAGAGTAAGGAGCAAGAAGTATACACATCCCATTCTTGCATGGTATTCCTTTGGAGACTGAAGATAGCCTATAAAAAAGTTTCTAAAAAAGGAACTTTCTAAATGTACTTTTTCCAGCACAACTGATCCAGAGCCTGCTTGTTGAAGGAGCCAAGACTGCACAGAGAACGCAGCAGACTGGGGACCTGACGCCACAGCCACTGAAATCCAGGCATGACTCCAAATCCACGCTCAACTCCTTCTTGGCACTCTAAGCTGAAGAAAGAAACCACTAAACCAGCCAATGAGAGGCCAGTGTTAATGGGCTTCTGGAAATTCAATAGGGATAATGATTTGCTTAATTTTTTCCATGAATGTGAAAACCTTTTAAAAGGCTGAAGGTATGACAGACCATCACCCAGGACCACACGTGACAATTTTTAAAGATTCATTTTTAAATCATGCTACCTTGCATTTGAATGGTACTTACCATTTCCCTGAGAATGTCTATCAATTTTCATTTGCTCTTCAGAATAACTCTGATAGAGTGGTCAAACAGTATCTTTAGGAACTGAGGATAAAGACCCATCACCCATTTTACAGATTTCCTCCTCAGAGTGAAACTCCAATAATTAGCAAGTGAAAAAATCAGTGAATGTCACTGAAATTGCACTAGAAGGGACATCTGCCACTTACATTCCAAAGCAATAGCTTTTTCCATGAAAACCATGCCAGCAAGGCTGCCCAATTATGGATATGACCACTACTATGGAAGCCAAACTTGATAACTGTTAAAAAGACAGCAGGACAATCCTACTATGTGTCCTTAAGGATAAGCAGCCTCTTGAGATCTTTGCCCTCAAGGAAGAAAAAAATAAATGTTGTGGACTCAGGATGCCTTTTTTTTTTTAATTTAGGGATTGGGGTAGGGGGTGTGTGTGTGGATGTGGGTGTGGGTGTGTGTGTGTGTATGTTTCATTTGATGTCCATCTTATCTTCAAGTACCTTTCTCTATAGTCCTGTCATCTCCATGATGTAAACTGAGGTCTACAGGTCCTTGAAGGAGACAGCAAGTTTGGGAATTAGACAATTTGACTTATATTTCCCCCCAAAGTGCCTCAGACAGGCTACCATAAAAACTATGCCCTTTACACAGCTGTAAGCACATAACATTTAAGAGGAACCTAGAGTAGCAACACTTGCAAAGAAAATGCCATCCATTCTCACAAAGTAGTTTTGTTGCGAGACCTGATCACAACTAACTGCAGGTCAATGTTAAAGTTCCCAAGACAGCCACATATACGATCTCACGACATCCACCTCTACATACGTAATTACTCCCTATGCTGCTAAGTCTCAGGAGACATTGAACATTTTTAAACGCTGATAATCAGAAGCTTAGAAATAGGAAAAAAAGCCTGTAACTGGCAGACTTAAGAGAGACGGGAACTCACTATCAAGACTGGATGATTACTGGTCCTTAAATCTAGGGCCTCAGGCTCCTCCCTTGCCTTTTCCAATGGTCTGGCCAGTGGGCTTTGGTTGCACAATACAGACTGGCCCTTGGAGGTGGGTGTCTTTTGAACATGAAAATAACCACAGAGGGCCAGAGTTTTTAGGACAGTCTAGGTTTCACATATTCTTTTTCAGCTGCCCACTAATTAAGGAGATGAAAAAAGCCACTGGCTCTAAAGAGTCTAGATCCTCCAGGACACCCTAGGTCCCCGCCACTGACTCAGCCACTAGCACCTCCATCTCACTTGGGAAGTGCAGCCCCAAACTGCACAGGAGACCAAGACATGAAAAAGTAAACAACCAAAAAAAGTAGGGAACAGCTGAGAACAGCTAGAGCTACAAATCTCTTGACTCAGCATGCTCATATGCATATACTTTAATGTAGGAATAAATTTTAATTGGTTTCTTTCACTTGGTTTAAACATCCTCACCAATGGTCCATCTCCATTTCCTGACTCTGAAAATGCCTTAAAGACAATTTACAATGTCAAAGTCGAGAGTCTGCTGCCTATGTCAGAAAAAGCCCGAAAGGATATACATAACAGGTTCTGCCTCTGGTTTAATTTCAGGCAGTGAACTTTTTTCTCCAAACTACAAAATGTTTCCTGGGTCTTTGCTGTGGCCTTGACACCCCTAGGTGTCACCCCTAGGTAGGTGACTTAGGAAGCAACGAGACATAAATCATTCAGGATTTATGTCTACCTTATTATTACTACCTTATTATTACTACCTTGCCCCCTTTGTCAATGATAACAATGTGCAAAGTCATTTCAGCAATAAAGATTTTATAAGAAAAATAAGGATTATAAAAAAAAAAAGAAGTCAGCCCTTACTCTTTTCCTGTCCTCTTGATCCCTATCCCTTACCTGTTTGGATATTCTGCATAGAAGAAAAAAGAATTGACAACAAACTTCCATGAAGATGGAAGACAAAGAAAGAAAATAGGTAAAATGAAAGAAGGCAGTATCTTGAATCTAAAAGCGTTAAAAAGTGTGATGCCTCATTTTGCAGAGTGATGTATTTGACCATGTAAGGACTACTGTGTATTTAGGGGTTCTGGAATAAATTATTTCCATTTTCCTCTCCTGCGCATGCTACACAAGACTTTTTTTTTTAGTATGTTGCCAATGGCAAACAGTTTCAAATTGGGTGATTATAGGTTTGGAAAGCAGAATTATTTCTGACTCTGACAGCACGCATTACTTCCCAAGGGTCTCACAGATTCAAATGCAATTACCATATGTTGCAAATTTGAATTTAGGCAAATTCCAAGTCCGATATTTAAAAGAGACAGGGATAATGAAAATAGTGCCAGAAAAACTGTATCCAAAGAAGGGACATAATGACATAATAGTCACTGCTTTTACTGCAGGTTCTCAAAGCTTTGTTTCTAAGTTTTGTTCACCCCACCTCCTCAAATATCAGAACCTTGCTATTCTCATACGGGAAATTAAGTATTCAGGGACCCTCTTTGGTTTATTTCCAAGATCAGACAAAGTGACTAGGATATACACAAGGAAAAAGAACAAATGATGACTTCCCTCTGCCTTTCTTCTTTAGAGAGGTATACAGACAACTGCAGAAAAAAAATAGAAAATAAGAGAAAGAAAAGCATGAGTCAAATTTGACTTCGATCACCAAATCTATTGCTGGGAAGTATTGCAAACTGGTACTCAAAGTGTACCCCACTTATCACTAGGGGTCCCTGAAATCCTCTCAGGGCATCTGTGAGTGTTAACACTGGCTTCTTAAAAAATATTAAGACAGCCAGGCGCCAGTGGCTCACGCCTGTAATCCTACTTACTTGGGAAGCTGAAATCAGGAACATCGTGGTTTGAGGCCAGCCCAAGCAAATCATTTGAGAGTTAAAATAACCAGAGTTAAAAATGGACTAGAGGTATGGCTCAAGCAGTATAGTGCTGGTTTTGCAAGTGTGAAGCCCTGAGTTCAAACCCCAGTCACACACACACAAAAAGTGTGTGTGTGTGTGTGTGTGTGTGTGCATGTGCATGTGTGTATATATAAGACGCTAGCTGTTTTTACTCTGTTGACATTCTGGGTGTTAAAAAAGAAATAGCAGATAAATGTGCTGTCACCAAAAAATTATGAATTTGTTGTATTCTTCACATCATGCAATCAGGAAAGGGGGGGAAATAGCCAGCCTCACTTAAGTAAAACAATAAAAATGACTGATTTTATTAAAACTCGGTCCTTGAATACACATCTTTTTGATGTTTTGTATGACAAAACAGGAAGGTCACATAAAACACATGGGTTGCAAATCTGGGCATCACAGTTGTTTCAAGGAAAAGCACTTGTTTGAGTGGCAAGCTGAACTAGCCTTTTTCTTAGAATGCCAATTTACTTGTAAAAATAACCTATGAACTACAGTGACAGACTTACAGGTATCTGAAAAACATTTCCTCAAAAATGAAGTGAGCCTGTCATTTGGGGCAAAACAGGCAGTATTTATCATCAATGACAAAATTTGAACTTTGAAGCAGAAATAAGAATTTTAGAAAACCTGTCTTCACAACCAATTTGATAGCTTCCCAACATTTAAAAGTATATTCTGAGACTAAAAGTTATTAACAAACATAATTTTTTTTAAAAATTATAGAATAAGATGTTTCAACAACTGAAAGAACAGAATAATAACTGAGTGAAACAATGTTTTCCAGAATAATAACTGAGTGAAACAATGTTTTCCAAGTGAGCACTGCACTAGGTTAGGAAATCATGTTACAAGATCTGTGGATAAAAAGAGCCATTCAAGTTGCAAGACCACGCAAACACATTTTAATATTATAGAGCAAAAAACCTTCATTAATGTGACTTCTTGTTAAATGTTGGCATACCATCAAAAAAAAAAAAAAAAAAGAATATCCACAACCCAAAAAAACTATTTAAAAACTCCTCAGTCCAAGTAAGTATATGTAAAAAGTCAAGTTTTCTTTAAATTTATATCACAAGAAACTGAATGTAGATTCAAAAGATTCCAGGTACCTTCTATTATCCAAATAATTAAAAGATTTACAAAAATGTTTTTTAAAATCTACTTTTGACACTATTTTTTTTGATTTTGGAAAATAGTTATATTCCATGAAGTATGTTACATATATTAATACATTATTAATACATAAATAAATATAATACATAATAAATGTTAATACATTTATTTTAAATTTATATATTTAGATATTAAATTGCATGCAATACATCTAAAATTGATCAATTTTACTTTTTAATGTTAAAATACTATAATTAGACTCATGTCAAGAAAAACTTATTGGGGTTCAAAATAATTAAAGAATGTATGGGAGTCCTGGCACCCAGAATTTTGACAACTATTGATGTAAGTAACAGGCTTTTTTTTCTTTCTTTCTTTTTTTAGTGGTACTGGGATTTGAACTTAAGGCCTCATCCTTGCTAGGCAGGTGCTCTACCACTTGAGCCACACTCCCAGCCCTTTTTGCTTTTAGTTATTTTTCAGATAGGGTCTTGAGTTTTTGCCTAGGGCTGGCCTCAGAACTTGATCCTCCTACTTATACCTCTCATGTAGCTGGAACCACGGCACTGGCTTCTTGGTTGAAAAGGGGTCTTGCCAACTTTTGCCTGGGCTGGCCTTGAACTGCCACTCCCCTGATACCAGCCTACTGGGTAACTGGGTTTACAGACATGAACCACCAGGCCTCACTGATCTTCTAATGGCACTTGATTCATTCAAGGGTATTTCAAGTCATTTCAGGGGCTGAGATAAGTCATAATCCCATTCTTCTCCATTGCCATAGTTCCTAACAGTGAATGAGTGGGATTATTCCTAACCCGTCTTATTTCAATTTGGCTCAAAGAAAATTAATTTTCATTCTCAGAAGATTGATTTATAGAATTTTAAGCTTATATCAAACTCAGAACAGACCCTTTGCTTGACAAAGCTGCAGCTTAAATGTTATCTCAGCAAAGCTCAAGACTTTAACCTTGAAATGCAAGTATGTGCCAAGAATAATTTTTTCAGGGCAAATAGATTTGAAATGTAATTGCTCTTTTTCATTTCCAGAAGTCACAGTCTTCACAATCTCCTAGGTGTTGCAGTTACTTTAGGTAGAGAAAATTAACACTCTATACATGGAATTCCTGGATATATTATATACTGTTGCTGAATATTATCAGATATTATTTGCAATAAGCATAACAATAAACCATAGCTATCATATATTGAATACTATTATCAGATCCTACAATAAGCCTTTTATAAGTCCTCTCATTTAATCTTCACAACTTTCCTCTGTGTTAAATATTTTTACTATCATTTTATAGATGAGTAGTTAACTTAGGTCACATCATTAGTGCATAGAACTGATGTAATTTACGTAAGTCAAAAAACTAAAAGGGGCATGGGAAAAGTTTGAATCAAGGTCTCTTTCCAGAAGACAAATGGACACCCAACTGTCTTTTTATTATCTTATTAAGAGGACAATAAAACCTATGGATCTATATAGCATTGAAGATTTCCTCATGATAGTAACTGATTCTTTTCACCATTAAGTAATTTTTCCGAAAATTTCCCAAATAAGGTCAAACCAGTTAGTTGACATAATGAGGAGTCCAGTTCAGATTTTCATTTTTGGGGTACAGGTAAAAATCTTATTTTGTGGTATCAGTGCATGTAAGTTTATGCCAGTACTTGGTTGAATACAACCAGACAAAACATCTCCATGAATTTTTCTTCAGCTAAAGTCAGAGTTTTCAGAGTGTCTCACCTAGGTGGTTGGCAAGGGAAACTTTCAGCTGTTGAAGATAAAAGAAGTAAGAACCTGTCAGCATGCCTATAGAATCCTAAGCAACAAATCACTTCAATTGCTTGCAGATTCACTGGCTCCTACCCAGCCTATTCAGCCAACTTTGTATTGGAAATGATTGTCTTGCTTTGGTAGTTGATGGTCAATTTCACATTATTTCAGCAATGCTTGATGAAATGCTTTTTGACAATTTGTAGCAATCTGGGCTGTAACTCATTCCACCATTTTCAGTCAAGAAGTGCCAGGGCATAGGTTTGGGCCATATCAAGCAGAATCAAGTTCCTGATCCATAAATATCGGAAAGTATTTCAATTTCCCAAGTTTGGATGCCCAACTGTAATAAACTACAACCACTGTCACCCTCAATAGACAGACCTCACTGCTTTGATCCCAGAGCCCTGATTATCTTAATTCCTTTCAGAAAAAGAGCTGCCAACATAAGCAATTCAGAAAACAGCAGTTTTGAGACAAAGCACCTGGCCGTACAGCTATAGACTTTAACTTTTCTCATCTGTAAAACGAGGGATGAGGAAATCCTTAATTTAATTCTAGATCTATAATCATGATTCTATGATTCATTTTCCTATAGCCCACTTTTGGGGACAAAAGGTAGAATCACATCATTTGTTCTTAAGGTGACAAACCTACCACATTATCCTTTAGGAAATAACATTCTCACCCAAGGTCTCTCACCTGTAAATCACACTATCATTTCTACGATTTAAAAAAGCTTATTCTAAAATAACTGTGCTAATTAACCATTTGAATGGTGCTATCTCTCATAGTCTAACAGAGATAAACTGATATTTATGTAATATATCTATTTTATAGAATATACTACAATAATAGTGTAATATGCATATATAATTCCATAGACCTGCAAAAAATGTCATGGGAAAATTCTAAAAGATGTAAAAGTACGTAGTGCTCTCTCATCGTTAACCCAAAAAGTCAAAACCCAGAGGAGTCAAGTAACTTGTCCAATGTTAAATACATACTTTGGACAAAACTAAGGCTACAGAATACAATAAATGGCATCATTCTGCATTGGAGATAAATCATGTTATTTTAAGGTACTGTAGGTTATACCATCCCAGCAGTAAGGGAGACTGTAATGAAGTTGTACTGGCCTAAGGCACAGAAACCTGTGTTGCATGAAAGAAACTCTCAGCAGTGCTCTGTGCAGACTCCATGAATGTTATTTTCTGAGTGGATTTACACTTCATGGTCCTGAGACTTTGACATGTATGAAAGAGAGAGTCAGACCGAGTCTGCTTGCAATGAAGCAGATCATGTGGTATCACTCCTGTTTCCATCCCTTTCTGGCCAGAAACTCCATGGAACTGAGTTTCTTAGCATTAAGAGCTGAGATATTCATGGGGCATACTTACCCGATGTGGTTGGTCCTTAAAGAAATTTCCAGTTCTCTTAACACTTGTGTAGATTCTTGAACACGCCTCCTGAATTTCTATAATTTAACAAAATATACTTTAGCACTTGCTTTAACTGGAGCTTACTTATAATAAAGTCAATGCCATATGATTTATTTCAGAAGTGAGCCTCTCTTTTTTTTTTGCAAAACACACAAGTCCTTATCATAAAATGTAGCTTATGAGAAAGTAGTAGAAAGTTACTTATTTCATATAGTGTCTTTAAGGAGATTATTTTCCCTTTCCCACACATAGAATAATATTCACTAATATATCTTTGGGTTAGGGACCCCAAAACACCCCACTTTCAAGGACTTACTATGAGGACTCATGGAGCCTCAGGATATAGTCAGACTGGTGGCTATGAAGTATCACAGCAAAAGAGTACAAGCTAGAGGGACAAAGAGAAAAGACACAAGGAACGAAGCGCACAGGAAAACAGGTGCAAGCTTACTAGAGTCCTTTTCTCTGAGGAATCACATGACAACATGAATGAAGTTCTTTAGACAGAGTACAGGGACTTCACTGGGGGCTGGACTCACAGACATGCTCTGCCTCACTCATGCCAAAATTCCAGACTGCTACAGGAAAATAGGTATTCTATAGGAAAAGAGGTATTCAACATAACCCATGTTTTCATAAACAGTTAGACATAGTGAATTAGGGAATTACAAATGCTATGCAAGGGAAAAGCTTCCAGCCTGCTATGTTGATTCTTTTCTGTTCCACCTAACATGTCCCCAGAACAAACAGAGTTCTGCCAATTAGTCTTCCCTTGGAAGGTCACTCCTCTAGCTGTGTGTGCATATGCACACATACGCAGACAGAACACTCTTCTTTATTCTATCACCAATCAAGATCTCTCTTGTCCTTTAAGACTCCCCCAGGGCTTCTTTCTTCAAGGAATCCTTCTCTGAGAGTAAATGTACGTTATCTCTTTATCCTCTTGACTCCAAGATACAGTGGATTGCACTGAACATTAGTTCTCTAAAACACATTTTTCTACAGAAACATTTTTCATAGTATAGTCTTGGGCACTCTGGAAGAAGAAAATTTGATATGCAATGCCTTCTAAGAAGTCCAGGCTATCTGTGCTACGACCCCAGGCACTCTTGTTACACTGTGTCTAGGGGGTAAAGCCTTGCAAATTCTAACTCAGGATGTGAAGGACCTTTCTCCTCCACTGTCACCAACTACAATGAGAACAAAGTAATCTAGCTCCAAGATGCAGATAATGGCTCTTATGGCTTCAGAAAAAGATGTCCCAGGTCAAGAAGGCTGGAAATGAGGATTCTAGAATTCAAGGTTGCATGAATCGTGCCACATGCATGGACCCCCTGGCTGAATGAAGACCTGGACCACTCCTCAGTACAGGAAGGTTCTTGTCCCCTCATCTCTTCTGAAAGCTTTTTGCATTCTCACAGCTTCTCCACAACTGCCAATTCCAAAGCACCTAAAACAATCTTCCCAGGTTTTTAGAATCCAGATAAAGTGGAACATAGGTAATAAAAAGAGGTGCTCCCCTGTTCTGTCAAAAAAAGAAGGTGGGGAGGCTAAAAAACAGCAGGGTCATGGGTAGTTTGTAGTAACAGCCAAGCCCAGAGCTTCCTGAATCCCTTTCCAGAAATGACAATGCTGAGCCCAGTACTTGGCATTAAAGGGGAGTAGGGCAGGAGGGTTGGCTAATAGGTTCTCCTATTCTTTAAAGTCTTGTTTTGCAGATTAAAAATCAGGAATGAAGTAGAAAAGAGTCATGGGCAGGCAATTCTATGGCTTGGATACAGAAAGGAAGAAAAAGGAGACAAAACATCCAATGCTGCACTAACTAAATGGAAAGAATGAATTCTGATCACACAGCTGAGGCAGCTGTTTCCAGGTGTGCTGGCTGCTCCACAGCAGCTATTCCCATGTCCGAGCCCTAATCTCAGGCTGTCTGCACAGGTGGCTTTTAGAAAGTAACTCAGCATTCCAAGTTGCATATGAGGGATACTTGTGAGTGGCTCAGTACAGCCTTTGATGGCCCCTAGCTCTGCCTTGTGCTTCCTCAGGGAAGCATATATCGTCACACACAAGGTAAACAGCATCATACTGGGAACATAATAGGGTATAAAAGAAGATCAAATAAATCGCTAAGATAAAGATAGGTAGGTAAATGGGTGAATAGATGATAGGTAGATACAGATATATCTTAACAAGGCAGCTAAATCAAAACACTGAGCTAATAGTAACAACAGCAGCAGTACCATGCATTACACACTGCCTATATCGGGCATTATACTTTTGCAGGTGCTTGACAACTGAGGCAAACTAAACCAACTTTGCCCCTGTATTACATTCTCTTGGGAACAGTTCAATTGTCATCTAGAATCTAGACTGCAGAGAAGCCTTGGCATCTACTTTTCTTAACACAAAAACAAGTGCTAACATCTGTACTTCTAAAATGCACCCAGAATGTTTTAAAACACTTCAAAGAGAAATCCTGTGGGGACCAGCAAGGAGGAGCCAGGGAGGATCCACTAGGAGTCCATACCTTTTCCCTGCCCTCCCTGATGGAGGGGGCCCAGGGATGAGCCAGAAAAGCAGCTGAGCCCTGTGAGCCATACAAGAGGTTTCTTTTGATAATGGCAATGCCAGCAAAGGACCAGACTCCTTTCTTCATGGTCTGTGTGGCCTTTTTCCATGCAGACATAAAAACACTCTCCTCCAAAGCACAGGCTAATAATCTCCTGGTATTAAATGATGAGGCTGGTTTGGAGAGTTCTGATCTCAGAGCTATCTAATTTAGGCTCTTCCTTCCTTGCCCTAGAGGGTTTCATTTAAAAGTACTTAGAAGAAAACCTATACAGAATATGCCTAAGAATTAAAAAAAAAAAAAGCAAATGTTCAATTTGAACAAAGATTAATGAATGAAGTATTTAAGGATGGCAGCCACAGTTAAAGGAAGACTGCCCAGCCTAGACTGGCTAAAATGTAGAGCCCCAGTTTGAAATCACCTCCCTGCCTCACTGCACACCATACTACAGCTGAGAATTTTAAGCTCATTTTAACTGCAAGTCATGCCTTATTCAAAACAAATCATCTTTTTTTCTGGAATTTAAAAATTACAATGATATTGTATGGAGCAGATCCTTTCCTACTGCCAGTTCCTGACAGAAATCTTCCTAGAACAGAGGTGGTTAGTCCAGCATCCAGTTTATCTTTTGTGATCTGAATGACTGATTGTGAAAGATAAGACACAGATCAAACAAGGCCAACTAGACACAATGCATGGTTCAGAGTAGAGATGTCAGGAATAAAGGTCAAAACAGCCACTTCGCAGTCTGCTCCTCTTTATGAAGTTTATTTCTAAGGGCAAAACACTTTCTAAGAAGCACATTGACAGTTTTTGTTTCGTTCTTTGTCTTGACCCAGAAGTAAATGACCTGAAAGAGACCCAAGACTAGAAATCTGCCTCAGTCCCTTCAGCACCAACTCCTTCATGGGCTTCAGGCAGGGAGACGAGGTAGCACTCTCTGGGAGTTTGTATATTTTCTGATTTCATTGCACAATGTGAAAAATGTGGAAAGAATGGCTATGGAATGGAATGGAGTCTGTGTGAAGGGAGATATCAGTCTCATGTACTAAAGCAGACATTTCCAAATCCCACTCAGCTCAGACCTGGTGCTAGAGTCCAAGCCATCCAGCCTGGAGGTGGTAGGGACATCCATAGAAAACAAGCTATGTCACATTTGAGACTTCTATGGCATGAAGCCAACAGTGAATAGTTGTACTCCATGTTCATCACTTGTAGATATAATTCCCCTTCACTGCATGTTAGCCATAGGACAAAAGTCCAGCCAGGAAGCTTCTAAAAGGAAATAATAGCTGTTTTCCTGTGCTTGACTCTTTTGGGGGTATGGATAAGGAAGGGCTAGAGTAGATGATGATGAAAAGGGAGAAAAGAAATTTAAAACAAGAGTCAAGAGGCCTGGAAAGAATGGCTCACCAAGAAGAGTGTGCCTTTCTTTTCTCATGAATCACACACTCAAACAACACAAGGAATTCAGCTTGAGATATTTTTTCTTGAGCCTTCAAAGAGGGAGTTGTGGAAGGTCAAGGGAAAAACAAGTGCTATCTGGTAAAGAGCCCCTTCACTCATCCTGAGCAAGGACAGCACTGCACTGAGACATCCCAGGACTGAGCCAGGCCTGCAGAGCTGTGCCAGGCTACATGCCTTACAACAAGGCATCAGCTTAAACCAATTGTGTGACTGCACAAAGCAGGGTTTGTTTGTAAAAGGAGAGTCCATTGAGAATGGAATCAGCTATTCTCTCCTTACTTTCTTGGAGCTAAGGGCAGGGGAGGGGGCCAGGGAAGCTGCTAGAAGGAACAACACAGGACATAAGTGCACAGCTGGGCTGAAAAAGCCCCAGTGATATTTCAAGGCCTCTGGAAATGCACCAAGGCATGAAAGACAAGTATTCCCTTTGCAAGGTCTGCTTTGCTTGGGGCCTAAACACCTCTGGACTGGATTCACTGCCTTGTTTAATTGGAAATACCAGTGAATCAGTAACCTTCAGAAGTACATGACTCCCATCCAGGAAAATACTTTGAAACACATCTTTAAGTGTGGACGATGTTTTCTGTTCTTTGTCTTCTCGTGTTGTTGGTCTCCAAAGGTTGTTTTCCTGGAGCTCTGGCAGTGACTAATGCAAAGGAAAGAAAGTCTCCCAATGCAGGAGGATTCTGTCCACTAAGGAGGAAGCAACAACAAAAGAGTGGAAACAAATCCACCTTACCTTCCTAGTTACAGCTGGATCCAGATAGCCTTTGAGCTTCTGGATGTATGTATGGGGAGGATTCTTCACCTGGAATCGTTCCTGCAGGAAATACAAAAGTAAAGTAAACAGCAAGAAAGGTAGGAGGGCATCACACTGCCAATCCCATCGGACAGATTAATGTCACTGACCCATGACCAAAATGCATCTCTGGTATGAATAACCATCGTGTACTCATTACTTTGAATCTTTATAGATGACATAATCTTCTCTTTGCATAGGAGGAAACTAAAGCTCAGAGAAATGATAACACAACTAGTCTGTGGCACAAATGGATTAGAACTCATGTCAGCCAACTCCAGGGTGTGAACTGCTTTTTCTGTAAACCCTGCAGCTCTCACTCTAGGAAGGATGCATTTCCCTACTTGTTTCAGGTCCCCTTTTAGCAGGTCTTCAGTCTATCAAATTCTTAGGTATATTTTCAGTGTTAGCAAATCTTTCACTTTGGGATGTTTATTTTACCTTTGAAAATACCCAAAGACTTGAGTCAAACTGGTAAAACTAATTTGTTTTAAAGTAATGAGTTTCTTACTTGCTGGTGTGTGGGAAGATGTGTGTGAGTGTGCACATAGGCATATTCAGGCATAACCACTAGTGGGTTCGTAAAGCAGCTCCAAATTAGATGATCCAAAAAAAATTGAATATATACATCATAGCAGGTGTGTGCTTGGAAATGATGAACATAAACATTATGGTTGGAGGACTGAGGTAGGAAAGGGTTGCAATTAGGAAGAAAAATACAGAGCACACTAGGGAAGATGGCAGTGAGCTATTTCCAGACCTAAGTAACTGTACATAGGTATTGGCTTTATACTACTTATTGTGCTGGTTATTAGGTTTCACAACCTTTTCTTAACATATGCTGTATTTCATAGAAAAGACAAGTGTAAATAAATCAGCTCTAAGTGGAAAAAAAAAAGATGTGTCATAAAATGAGGATGATTCTTAAGTTCTTTTCTACTTATGACCCAAAAGATGTATTCCTAGCAATCCTTTTCATTCTGTTACTGCTTACTGCACTGTGCAGTTTTCTGGTATTTCACAACAGTGACAACTGTCCAGCATGATTAAGCATGTGTTTATCCCATGTTAACACATGTGTCTTTCTCCAACACAAAATCACAGCATTCCTCCTGGTCCATTTGAGTCTTGGTTACACACTTAGAGGATTAAAAACCATCTTACTAAGTTGAAAAGATTATTTATTTTATTACTGAAAGTATTATTAAAAATGTTATTATGGTTTACCTTGTAACAGGGAGAGTGGTTTATAGTTAATACCTGTTAATATTTTCCTTTTATATAAAATGATCAGGGGGAATTTTACAATATATAAAATGCATCTCCAAGCTGCAAAAAGATCAATATACTGTCACTAATTATTCCCCCAAATTTTCCATTCTTAGAGCAATTTCTAAGTGACAATTCACTAATAGTCAACATCTTCAGTACCATCACTGGATTTGTATAAAGTCATGTACATATTTGTAACACCATCTCTTCACTGTCATAGGGATTTAGTCTAGCTGAAGGCTAAAATAAGCAAAAAAAAAAAAAGCTCTCTGTGGCATGAATTCATGAAACCATTCCTCATTGCCAACAATGTCTGTGATGACAAAAGCCAAAGAGATATTGGGACAACAATAAAAAGTACATTGTTTAGTAACACAATTCCAGTCATTCAAATTTCTAAAATCCATTTACAACTCACCCTGTGCTCCCTTCCGCTATAATGATACCACATCTCTCTAAATATAAATTCCCTAATGCATAAACGAAGCTCAACAAATTATAACTCTGGACAATGCACTGTTTGCTTCAGGACTTAGAATCTGAAATTGTCAGCAGTTGTTGCTGAGACACTTCAGATTTTTCATTCTTTTAGGCAATGTCTTCACAACAGAAGAACTGTATTTATTCCTGTAAAACAACAAAATCTGGTTGAGTCATGACTGAGCAAATCTTCTTCAAATACATCCTATTATCCTGGTTATATTTCTTTCCTTACCACATGAAATTATGGATGAAGTCTAAATGTAATAAAGTTATACTTTTTCAAATGTGTTTAACATTTCCTATTGTGATTTCAGGCATATTTTTCATTTAAGCAACTTACTGATATTTCTGAGAGAGAGAAAATGAAGCCTGGTGCTTTCCAACACAGTTGGTCTATATTATATCTACTTATAAGAGAATGCAACCTACATGCAGGGATTCAAATACAACTCTTGCAGAGGAAGAATAGTAAGTTCTGAGTGTTTTCCTAAAACTTGAAGCCGTTTGTCCAGTATCTAAAGAAGCTCCCGATTGAGTTGCAATTTCTGTACCTGACTCACTGAACCTTTTCTTTTGTCAGATTTCAAAATGACTGGACACTATTTAGGGGTATATAATGGCCAATTTCAGCACTTTGCCAGAATGTATTCATTTTGAAGAACTTTGGGGGTGGATTATACATTCACTATTTAAACTAACACATTTTTTCTCTAAATATCAGAATTTTAGATTTTACATTAAAGCCCAGAACTACCTTGCCTGACCACCTTCCATCACCTTCACTTTAAATGCCAACAATGATGCTCAGCAGCCTTGATATAAGAAGCTTAACTTAATAAGTCCTCAAGTTCAATAACACTGAATAGAAATGTCATTCCTAAGGATGAAAACATACTCTTTAATCATGGCAATTTATTGATACAAAGTCATTAACTGCCCGAAAGAGCTTTTAAAATACAAGTTCTTCACAAAATTTCTACATTTTTTAACACTACCTCTACCCTATCCTCCTGCCATTACTCTCTGTTTGATCGGATTTTCTCCAGAAATATTCTAGAATAGGAAATAGCAATTGTTCTGGGATTTAAAATCATGCTCCATAGTGTTCAAAGAAAAGAGACCAAAGTCATTTGTTTGTTCCCAGGTGCTGGGAAAACAAACTGTATTGGAAGGAGCTAAGGGATGGAGGGTAAGAATATACCTTTGAGCCCCAGGATCTTCAGAAAGTTTCCATGTTGTTCACAAATACATTAGTAAATTAGAGTGTCAGAAATTCAGTTTTTATTCAGTACATCTCTCTGGTGAGGACCAGAAAATTTCTTCTTATTGCTAAAACCAGGGAACAAACACACTTGCCTTTTCACTTTTTGTTTCTCAAAGCTTACCTTACCTTTACCATTTCACGATATTCTTTAGATTTCTCAACTCACTCAAGCTCCTTTATAGCAAGTAAATATGAACTCCAATTTATTGATAAGGGAGCTGAGGCCCAGGATTAAATGACTTGACAAGAATCATTCACACATACACATGCATACATAACAGATGCAAGATCCGAACTCAGGTTTGCCAACTGATCCTTGTTCTTTCCACTACATTGCAATAAGAATGCTCACCTTGATCTTGATGACACAAATGTCTTTTTTTAAATGATTGGAATAAGAGAGTGTGGAGTATGCCCCTAATTCCAGCTACTTAGAAGGCTGAGGCAGAAGGATCCTGAGTTCTAGGCTAGCATGGGCAACATAGCAAGGCCCCATATGAGAGAGAGATGGGAGGGGGAGAAAGCTGGGGAGGAAAAAGTGTTCTACTCATCATTGAGTCGCAGTATACATAAGAATACTGTTCACATGTCTTACTTCATTGCATGGCTGTGGTAAGCCAGGGAGATGGTCCAGGCTATTGTAAGAGAAATTCAAGAGCAAAGCATGGTGAAGATTTTTTTCTTTACTTTGCAAGTTGCTCAGAACTTAAGCATTGCCCACTAAACTTTTAGCTAGTTTGAAGACACCTGCTCTTTAAGTGTTAGCAAGTTTCAAAAAATTAAGGTGCTGTTAACTCTGTTCCTCAAAAAGAAAAATAAAATACTATAAAATGCTGTTGTAATTAAAGACTGAACAACTCATTGCACACATGGTGATAATGAAGTTAGCATCAGAATTCATTTTTCCGTATTTAAAACCATTGCTTTCAATACAGCAATATCAACTAAAGGGAGGTCACAAAGAAGAGAGGGAAGGGTAAAAGGAGGAAGTTAAGAAGGTGAATATGGTTGATGTACTTCCTATACAAGAATGAATATAGAAGTTTTAAACCTGTAGAAACCACCATAAAAAAGGAACTAAAGTAGAAAGAAGAAAAACAGAGAAGAACCAATTCAGACTATAATACTATAATTTGGACTATAATTATAACAATATATTAATATAACATAATCAGAGAACAGGAGGGCAGAACAGGTCCTGCCTTTGGAGGGGGGGCAGGTACCAGTGCGGGGGAGGAAGAAGTGGAAAAGGGTGTGGGAGGATGAATGTAGTCCAATTACTGTGTACACATGTATGAAAATGGAAAAATGGTACCTGTTGAAATTATTTCAAGAATGGTGGAAGGGGAGAATAAAGGAGAATGGTGGAGAGGGTGAATTTAAGTATGATATATTTGATACATTGTAAGAACTTTTGTAAATGCTAGTGTACCGCCATGCAGCACAACAATAAAAAAAAATACTTATTCAAAGAATTAAAATTCTTTTAAGTTACACATACAAATCACTTCTTTTGTAACTTAAGGGTAAGGTTTTTATTTGTTTTGTACTGTATTGTTTTGAAACAGGGTCTCACTATGTAACCCAGGCTGGCCTCAAACTCATGATTCTCCTGCCCTTCCTCAACCTTGCTGGGATTACAGATATATGCCACCACAGTCAGCCTTTTTTCTTATGGGACTGGGCTTTGAACTCAGGGCTTCACACTTGCAAAGCAGATGCTACACTGCTTGAGCCACGCTTTCAGTCCATTTTGCTTTGGTTATTTCAGATGAGGACCTGTGAATTATTTGCCTGGGCTGGCCTCAAACCATAATCCTCCCAATCTCACACTCCCAAGTAGCTAAGATTACAGGCATGAACTTCTTTGCCTGGCTACCTGCAGCTTTTCAAAGTGTGAAAGTACCCCCCAAGAGACTATAAGTGCCCTGTATAGGGCATACATACAGATGCTAGGCATAACTCAGCTGAACTCATGTCAGAGCTAAAGGACGCTGCTGCTGAGCTTGTATGTCTCATGCCTCTGTAGCTGTTCAATTTTTTCATCATTACATATTTTTCATTAACTGGTCTCTAGGAAGGTGAGGCTGCCTATACACAGACCTGTTCTGCAGATAAGGAGAAAGACAAAACACTTATTGGATTCTAGTTAATGATGATGGCTCAAATGTACTGCAACCAAAATTGGAAAACCCAGGACATTCTTAAAGGAACTAAATGAAGGGGATGCAAAATCAATTAGGTAAATCACAGTAAACAGAACTCAAGAGCAAAGCTGTACATGGCCTTTTCTATAAGACAAAGAAACACGGCCTTAGGTTCTTTCACACCAGCTGATCTGTCTCTTTGGGCCTTCCCTTCCCCCCTTCCACTTAAATCAAGTTGCTGACTTTTGAAAGTCTTTCTGTATAAAGGTTTGGAGTTGCACATTCCACTCAACTAGCACAACATTTCCAATCTTTTACACCCTCTCTACCCATTTACATAACTATATGAGAAACTAATTGAGGTTAATTTGGTGTGAGCTGGACTTATAATAAGCATGTTATAAGGATTTCCACTTGTATGTATTTGGAAAAGCAGTCCCCAAATCAAACAGAATCCCATTCCAGTTTATCTTAATATTCTGAGGTTTAATGACATTTTAGCAAGATATCTGAAAATAGAGACTGTCTCTAGGAAATGAATGCTTCTTGGGGCACTCATGTTCTACTGAGTCTCTGTTTGGGATGTACACAGGGTGATTGACTATTTCAGTAGTATAATAACAAAATTACATAAACTGTTTAAACACCCTTAGGGATAAATTATATGTCAACAACATTATGTTATTATTGTTTCCTTATTCTGATTCTGTAAAAATAAACTCACACTGGATAGTGAAAACTCAGAGAGCTTTACCTTTGTGCACATAAGCTTGACTGCTTAACCTTGACTGCCTTCCACCCCCCTACCCCGGAACTAGAAGTAGAAGAGTTGGGAGTTTTTTTCTGGAGGCTGAGTAAGCAGACTATAGTCTCTAAATAAGTCATAATCACAACCAGCAACCATTGCCATTAGTACTAATTTATAAGATGTACCTTGATGCTAAGTGCTCTTCAAAGTTAGGTGGACAGGAATAATCCATGTCCTCAAGGGGTTTACCATCCAAAATGGATAACACTGACATAAGTATGGAAAAGAAAAGATGAGAATAAAATATTGCTTTTATACTGTGTATAGAGTGAAATGATTTATTTATACAATGCGGGAAAGGCCAATTGAGGGAGGGGTGCCAAGACATCAGATTCCTAAGTACTAGGGACTGAGATAAGCTGAAACACATCTATTTATACAAAAAGAAAACAATTTACACAGACAGACCTAGACTCCTCCAAAGAACTGATAACACCAAAGTCCCCCAAAAATGCATATTTCTTGTTCCCCAAAAAATATTTTAAAATTAAGAAATTTCAAATTTCCCCAAGGGAAGCCATTGCAGCCATGTAACTATTTCAAAGGATCCCTGTGGTTATTATTAGATAAAAAAAAAAAAAAATCTGCTAAACAAGCTCCTGCCTCTGAACATTTTAAATCTTGCTGCTGTGTTAGGTCCCCTACTTCAAAGCACTGTCACAAATACCATATTTAAAAAAAAAAAAAAGGGGTCATTTTATTCTTTCACTCATCCAGAATGTATTATATAAGACACCATATTTTTTTAAAAATGTAGAAAGAAATAAATTCAATTCCAAAGCATTAAATCTCATCTCTGTGATACAGCAGACTGAGCTGTAATACAAAGTATAATATGATAAGAGCCATATGTGATCCTCTGGAAGTTCAAAGAAAGGTGAGGCTCTTTCCAACTGAGATGATCAAAGGACTCTCCCTAGAGAAAGCGACTTCTGAATTGAATTTTGAAGGGCAGGCAGCATATGGATACCCTGGGATATTGTGTAAGGCAGGGCAGAGGAGTGTCCCAGGTGGGAGAAACATGGGAACAAAGGCAGAGAAGCATGGAGTGTGTGCTACTAACTCCAAAGGGGTTTCTTGGGTTCCAGGGACACAGTGTAGGAAAAGACACGGCACAAAGAATTGAAATGGTAGGTTGGAACAGAAAAGTTAATGTCACATAACAGGCAAATGGGTACAGCATAGATGACAGGGAGCCAACCAGGAGTTTAGACTAGTAGAAAAACACATGGTTAATCCTGTGTGACTCTCCTTTCTCCGTTCCCAACTTTAAAAGCTAGCCATTTCTGCACAACATTTGACCTGAAAATGCACCATGCCAGATTCATTCCACAACCATAATTTTTGGAGACCTGTTAAGGCATTCTTCGGCTCTGAATATGAAATCATTTTCCTAGTCAGGGAGAAGAGGGTGACTTTCCAAGTGTTCCGTTCCAGCTCTCAGACTGAAAATAACTTTTAATGAGACTTTTCCAAATGATTTCCTTTATTTAGACCAGAAAGAGGTTTCTTCTAGTTCAACAGATCTTTCTTGATCAAACCATCCCATAGTTCCTTTTCTAATATGTGGTATTAACTGGCCTTCCTAAATTCTACTCATAACTCATCATTTTTCTCAATTTAAAATATGTTTTCATTGAATTTGTTGATCTTAAAACACAGGATGTTGTACTAATAAAGTTGACCTCATTATCTCATGTTGTCTTATGCAGAAATTCAATTGCCCCAGTGCTGGGCACACAGCAATGCTCAGCAAGGAATAGTTACTGTTTTTGAGGATCTAAGAATCAGATAGTAATGAAGAGTAGAACTGTACTGGAAAGTCTTCATGCCAATCTTTAAATTTTTTGCTCTCTCCTCTCAATAGCCTAAGATTCTTTCTTTTAGAATGGCATGACTTAAAGTATAAACTACCAAAGGCCCACATCTGAAGCAATTGAGGGTATTTCTTAAACTGCAAATTCTTGACTTAATCCATCACACACCTGTGAATCCTCATTTTCATAAATTCTTCAAGTAGTCCTCCTATATACTAACCTTTATTACTAATGGCTTGACACTATACTTCCTACATTGAATTACTGAATTCCTCTCTTTAATCTACAGAGAAAATTTGCCTATAATTGGCAAGCAAAGACTAAGGAATATTTTCAGTTACGTTTAAACTAAAAAAAGAGTTAAATTACAAAACTGTAATTACACTCTATGGATTCATGAAAACTTTGCACAATCCCTGGGGAATACTCTTCCCATAAAAATATGAGGGAAATGAGGTTGGAGGGGGTGGTTAGGGAAAGGGATGGAAGAGGAGGAAGAAAAAAAAGTTAAGGAAGAAAAGAAAAAAGAGGAGAGGAGAGGAGAAGAAAAGCATATAAACACACTTTGTTTCTTTATCTGAAAAGTGGGACTATGAAATCTCTCCTTACTTACGTTACATATCCAAAGAACCTTACTTAGGAATGCCTGATAAACAAAAATAAAGTACTGAAGACCTTTCTTTAAGTATCTCCAGAGATAATCATGTGTCATAAAAATAAAACACTGGGTAAAGAGGAGGTTGATAGAGTTCTCACCCTGATCAAGAAGAAAAATAGGATAAGCCTTTTGCGATAAACATAATGATTTCTTATAGAAACCATTAGGTATTTCACAATTTATATTAGAGCACTAAGATTTTTCTGTCACTTAAAAATGTGAAAGAATGACAAGCTTCTATTTTAAGAATTTCTTTCTGATTACAGTTATACTAACTGGCTTCTCTGAAACTCCGTTTGTTCCAATTCAAGCAGTGTGCAAATACGTAAGTACAGTTCTCAGACTTTCAATAGGTGTTTCCTTAAACGAACTGAACTAGAATATTTATTCAGAACACAATTTATGTCGATGGAACATTAAAGTAGATAACATGGGAGGAAGTAAAGGAAGCTGCCTTCCATCAAAGTCAGTGTCTGGCACATGCAAAGAAAGCAGCCTTGTGAGCCTAACAGTTGAAAAGAAGAGGAGGTTATCGGATCTCAATCCTGCCCTCACCACTTGCTTTCATTTGCTTTAGGCATAGATTTAAGCATGAAAAGCAAGCTCAGAAGACTAAATTACAACATTTATCTATGGCTGCGCTCATAGCACAAAAGTCATAGAATAGTGTTGAATGAAAGAGCTAAGTTTTAATAAATACAATGATATAACATAAGCCACTTCTGTCCGTAAAGGGATAAATGAAGTGCTAGCCGTCTGTTCAAAAACGCAGGAACACTGGAAACTTATATTCAAAAATGTATCACTTAAAATAGCATCAAAATTCATGAACTCCTTAGGGATAAATTTAACAAAACATATGTAAGACTTGTACTTGGACTTTATTATTCCTGAAGATAATAAAAGGCTTAAATAAAGACACCATGTTCATAAACCACAAGAGTCAATACAGTTAGATGACAGTTCTCCTGAAATTGCCCTACACAATCAATGCACTGTCAGTCAAAACCCTGAGGCTTTTTTGTTAGAAATTAACAACCCGATTCCAAAATTTATATAAAAATACAAAGGAAATGGAATCAATAAATAATTTTCAAAAGAACAAAGTTGGAGAATTCACATTTCCTGATTTGGGTTGTTTGTTTACAGTGTTAGTATGCACCCTGGGGCCTTGCACTTGCTACATTCCCAGCCCACATTACCTAATTTTAGGACAATACTCAAACCAGTGACACATTGGCATGAAGGTAAAAAATATGTATTGGTGGAAAAATGCAGTTTAAACAGGCCCACACTTACAGGGCCCATTAATTTTTACAGATACCAGTGCAGTTTAAGAAAAAGAAAAGTCTATTCAACTAATGGTGTTGAAACAGTTGAGAATAGGTATCAGGGGAGAAAAAAAAGTCATCCTCTACCCTTACTTCTAACCATGAACCACGGAATTACTCAAAATAGATTGTAAACTTAAACATAAGATCCAACACTATAAAATTTCTAGAAGGAAACGTGGGAGATGATTTTTGTGACCTGAGGTTAAGTAGAGTTCCTCAGACTCAAAATGCATGAACTAAAAAAATAATAAGTTCAGTTTCATCAGAAAAACCTATTCAAAAGAAACTTGTTATGAATATGAAAAGGCAAGGAAAAAACTAATTATTTGCAGAATGCATCTGATACAGGTTTGTATTCAATGTTTTTAAATTTCTATATTCCTTAGTAATTTACTAAGATAACCCAGTTTTTAAAATAGCCAAAAGACAGCTGGGAGAGTTTATCTTAGAGGTAGATGACCATCTGCCTAATACATGCACTGCTGTGGGCTCCATCCTCATTACTAGGAAAAAATAAACAGAGAAAAAAAGACAAGTGATTTAAGCAAAGTAGGTCCTTCAACAAAGAAGATACACTAATGGACAAATAAACACATTTTCAAATGTTCAACATCATTAGTCATAAGGGAAATGCAAATTAAAATCATACAGATACCACCATATACCCACAAAAATGACTTAAATTGAAAGACTGATAATACCAAAGGCTGGGGAGGACTTGAAGCAACAGAGATTCTATGACACCGCTGGTGGGAATGCAAAATGGTCAGCCACTTTGGAAAATGCAATTGCTTAGCTTTATTGTATGTAAATCATACCTCAATACAGATAATTTCCAAACAGCATCTCAGCCGGACACGGTGGTGCATGGAGATAATTCCAGCTACTAAAGAGGCAGAAGCAGGAGGATCTCAAGTTTAAGACCAGCCTGGGCAAAGGCAGGGAGAGACCCTATCTCAAAAAACAATAAAAACAAAGGACTAGGGGCATAGCTCAAGCAGTAGAGTGCTTGCCTAGAACGTATTGAGGCCCTAAATTCAATGTCCAGTATGGCAAAACAAACAAACAAAAAATCTCAAAATTGTTACACATATGTTATTTACTTTGTTACTGAGAACATCTTTTTTAGATTTATATTGATCATTTATTGGTTTCACTTGCATTAAATAAAAAGAAATTCACCAAAACAAATCAAATTTTTTTTTGTTTTATTTGCTCTAAGACAATGGTGGCCTTAAATTCCTTCATCCTCCCAAGTAGCTGGAACTATAGTCCTGTACCACCACATCTTGCCCAAATAGTCAACTTTGTTAGATAATACTTTTGCAAGAACTAAAACTCTCCAAAGTGTCCTATGTACCTCTTAGTTTTAGTATCTCCAAAACATTTACATCATACCATAGCTCTATTGAATTGAAAGAACTGGAAATTATGTCAGTTTCTCATCAAGCTCTGTTATCTTCACTGTCATTTCCTGAGATTTGCTTAAATCCATCATTTTGATCCAATCTTCCCTGACTCACCTCACCTTCAACACACATCCCATTCTCCTAGATAGGTACATACTCACTTTCAAAAACATAAAAACAAAAGCCATGTGTGCTAATAGCCTGAAGACCTACATTTTTTGATAGTATGTTTGGTTTGCCTTTTAAGGTTTTGTTTGTTTGTTTTTGTTTGTTTGGTTTGGTGTTTTGAGACAAGGTCTTTTCCAAGCAGCCCTGGCTGTACTGGAACTTACTATGTACACCACACTAGCCTCCAACTCGAGATCTTCCTGCCTCTGTCTCCTGGGTACTGGGATCACAGATGTGTGCCACCATGCCCTATTAATTTTTTATAAATAAAAATTTTCAGAATCAGTCACTCCTAGCAGACCTCAGTTTTAGTATCTATATCTACCAAGCAATTTGACTTTTTTTTTTTTGAAAGGTAAACAAAAATAGTCTTCTACAGCAAAGATTATGCGTTAAATATCCAGTTGTCAAAACAGCATACAGTAGTATCTGTGTACCTTGGTAGAATTCTTAGTGAACATGCCTTAAATTTGCTCAGCAAGTAGTTCCTAAAAGATAGTGTGACAGTAACCCATGTCCATTGAGTTGCTATATAATTCTCCACACCCTTAACAGTGGCCCAAGTTTTAAAAAGATGCTTGTATGATAAAGTTTACTTCAAACCACATGACCACATAGTCTAAGCCAGCTCTGGCAATTAAGTAGTTTTAAAGAGAGGGCAAATCTACAATTCCATTTGTAGTCCCAGGCAGGAAGGAGTCAATAGAATGTTTGCTTTGAGATTGAAAATAAATTAAATGAACCTCAACTTGCTTTGGCAATGAATCCCAAACAGCACTTTTGACAGGGTATCTCTATGAAGCCACCAAAGAGGACAGTTTAGAAAGAAATAATGTATCTCCTCCTCTTTGGGCTGTCACCTCCCCTTTTTCTCTTTCCTTGCCCAAGACCCCTTGAGGTAGGATACCATCTTTTCCTCTTCTCTAAAAGTTGTGTGACAAAGGAAACAACTGGAGGAGAAAAGATGCAAAAATGAGTTTCAACTCATTTTTAAATTCAAACTCAATTTCCCAGGACTCCAAGGACATTAAACCCAAAAAGCTCAATACTCACAGCGCTAGAATATGCTCTGAGGATAGCTTCTATGGGGTTTTAGAACAAAGGAATCAGGAACTGAAATGAGTCCTAACAGAAGAGAAACTGCTCTCAGGAAGAAGACTGAAGGAAACCTGTCTTCTTGTCAATAGTAATTAAGTCAGTACCTTTCCTTAGATCTGGAGACCTTGAGAAAAGGAAGACAGTTCCATCAAAATCTGATAACTTAGAGACAAAAATGTCTGTCTTGTTTTTTTTTTTTTTTTTTTAAGTTTGGCAAAAATAACTATGTCCCATTGCCGATTCTTGCCTGGCGCAGTGTTGGAATTCAGCACAAACAAATTGGTACTAGTAACCACTCAAAGTATGAGTAACCTGTTTGGAAAAAACTCAGATCTACACCCTCTTACCTCACTCCTTGATTCCCAGATGTATGCTACACTTCTGATTCAATTAATAAATTAGTGAACACAGATAAGTTTCATTACTGGACACAACTTAAAACAAATGAACCAACTAAAATTGGTCATCCTGGCAGAAACTACAGTAGCTGTTTATTAAACATTTTCTTCCCCTTCCTGGACTTTCACGTAAGTCTGCATTTCTCATCCACCTTTGCAGGCCTAGTCAACAAAGTGCTGAGAATGCCTGCTACTCTCGGGCCTGGCCCCGAAGACTTCTCATGTGTGTACCTGCCTGTTCTTTTCCCAACTGATAGGAAAGACACAGTGCCCCAGAGTGAAGATGAAGCTACATGTTGAAAATAGCCTCTTCTGTGTCCTTAACTGTGTGGAATTTTACCTTCAATGAACACCATCCAACTAGGATTCTTCTGTGAATGAAAACCTTACTATGAAAATCATACATCTTCTCATCTACTTTGGGTTAAATAGTGACCTCTAAAATATATGTCATGCCCTGATCCCCACACCAGTGAGTAACACTGAAATTGGAGAAATGGAATTCTTCAGGATCCCAAGATGAGATCATCCTGGCCTTTCCAAGTAGGCCTGAGATCCAGAAAGTATCCTCACACAAGACAAAAGAAGAAAAGAGTGCTGGAGGTTGACTCAAGTGGTAGAATGTCTGCCTAGTGAGCCCAAGGTCCTAAGTTCAAACCCAAGTGCTGTCAAAAAAAAAAAAAAAATGGAGGCAGAGTCCAGATTTATTCAGCCACCAAGTAACACCTTTGGCCAACAAAAGCTGAAACTAGTAAAGAAGGATTCTCTCCTATGACCTCAGGAAGGAACAAGACCCAGCCACCACCTTGATTTCAGACTTCTGCTTTCCACAACTGTGAAAGAAAAAAAATTGTTTTTTTAAGCCACTAAAATAGATAATTTTGGAGTACACAAAAACCACAAAAAAAAATTATACTCCATTCTGCAATTTTAGTTAGCAGGGCTTTAGGTAGTAATGATACTGATGTGGTTACTTTGAAACTTTTTTATGTTATGAGAAGATATTCCAATGTAAAAGAAAAGTGATAAATATAAAATCGAACAGATTAAGTAAATTCATAATGAAAGATGATTTGGAACTATCAATATGAACTCATAATTTTATTTTTACGTTTTAAGGTACTGGGGTTTGAACTCAAAGCCTCACGCTTGAGTTGGCAGGTAGGCAGGAACTCTACCACCTGAGTCACTCCACTAGTCCTGAACTCATAAATTTTAGACATTTTTCAAAGTCTAGACACTTAAACTAAGAAGTGGTTCACCCAGCAGCTGTAAAGACCTGCCACTCTCACATTCTCATCTCTAGTAAAGAGAATAGGGCTCCTTGGAGAAATGACTTATTCTAAGTCTGGGGCAATGAAAGCTAAAGTTAAACCTGAGAGATCAAAACACAGAAAACAAACAACAATAAAAAAAAAGCCTGAGAGATAGTTTTTTGTACCCAGGACCAATCTCAAGGATTGATATGGTGATGACACATGACACAGGAGTCAGTATCAAGGGGTTCCCACAAGTCAAATAAATGACTATAAAGTCTCAAAAATAACATATTGATTGACCACACAATAACTCTAAAAATCTATGAATTCTCAGTGATCCTCAAAAGAGGAAGCCAGAGAAAACTCATTGGTCACCCTTTGAGATATTTACTAAGCCAAATCCTTACTCTGAAAAGTGGCAATTGAGAGAAAAAAATTCAGAAATGATTATATTCCAGGGTAAACAAATTACCCAGTTGAAAGCTCAACTTAACATTACTTAATACTTAATGCTACTTTAACCCAGAAGGGAAAAGAAATTAGAAATCCATGATTTTGCAGATTCTAATGAAATCAATTCAACCAAGGGTTACCGACTGATTTAAAATCCATTTGGTAGCCAAGCATGGTACACATCTGCAATCCCAGTTCTGGGAAGGCTGAGGCAGAAGGATTTCAAGTATGAAGCCAGCCTGGGCTGCACAGGCAGAACCAGTCTCCAAAAAAAAAAAAAAAAATCCACATATGGACACATGGACGTACTTGTGGTACCACTACAAAGATCCCTTTCCAACATAAAAGTTAAGTACAATTATACAGAGAAATCAGATTGTCACCTGATAAACTGAACAATCATACCAGACATTATTTATCTCCTATGATATTGCTGGTAAAGATGTTTATCATCACCTATCAAGCCTTAACCCTGACTCTAGTAAACAGAAAATTCAGGGTCTAAGCCAACCCTAAGAATAATTGGATAAATGTAGAAAGTGAAAACTTCCTATGAGAGGGCTCACCTGGTATTTTTGGAACACAACATCCAGATACAATGTGTCACTGAGCCTGTGCTAGATTCTCATTTGAACAAACCAGATGGCAAGAACATCTTAAAACTGCAAAATATGAACTGGCAATAGAATATATAAAAGAATTATCAATCATTGTAATCATGACAGCTTTATTTGAATACAAGACAATACAAGTATATACAAGGCATATACTGAATTTTTTTAAAGATGTGAGAAACAAAGTTTTTTAAAAATCTCACTAATTCCTAGCCAAAAGGATTGTATATATAGGGAAGACTAAATACCAAAATATGAGATAAACTTTAAGACCTGAAAGACAGAATTTGGAAAGATTTAAACAAGTCACAAATAAGTAATCATGAATAAGAAAAAACATTTCAACATGCCATGGAATTTATGAAAATATAGTTTAAAAAATGTAAAAAATTTAATATCAATATTATAGTAACAATGTCAGTTGGCCACAGGGTGGAAGGGCAGAGTGGGGGAGGTGGCCTTTGCTATCCTAAACAGCTGGGGACAAGGAAACAGTGTGGCTAAATGCAGAATCAAAGCCTGCAACTTGAGCTCAGGGTCTGAAGGCAGAGTTAAGTCTGGAGTCTGGGAGTAGGCGGAAGGAGAAGGGGATGACTTGTGCTGGTGTCACTTCAACTTCTTTCTGATTCTCCCCACCACAGTGTTTGCTCAAATGACTAACATAGCCATCTACTAGCTTATATTGCTGGCGCTGTACCAACAGACCCTCAGTATTTCTGTGGACCATCAAATTCTAGGCAATCAACACCCAGCATTATTTGCTTACTTGGCAAAGAACTCTTAAGTGGCTCATGAAAACATGAACACTTAAAAAAAAAAAATCAGACATATATTTGCTCTTAATTTTTCAGGAAATTTTATTCCAGTGGCAAATTGGCCTATTGAATACAAGTTATTCAATAAGCAACTTGCTTTTCTTTTCTAAAGAAACAGTAGTATAAGGACACTAGGGAAGAGTTTAAAAAGTAATTATGTATATGTGTATTTATTTATTTACTTAATTTGCTAGGATCAATCAGAGCTTCCCACATGCTAGGTAAATATTTGGCCACTGACTTATAAGGTCAGCCCCACCACCACAAATACATTCCTAATGATTAAATACATTCACATGGTATAGGGGTCAGTTGGATTGACTAAAAAAGAGAGAAGCTATCCACTCTCACTGTAAACAGGTATCTTAGCTATCTTAGTGCCACCAGCCTGGCTCAGCTCTGGCTTAGTGGCAGCAGGTCATTCCCCTTCCCTGGATCAGGGCCCATGCCAAGCCTTGAGGGTTGTAATTTTATCTCCCTGAAGTGCTTAACACAGGAAGCTGAGCCTAAGTGGGTATAATTTCCTGCCACCTCTTTATTCTCTCTCTCTTTTTTAAATCTCTTCAAGTCATTCTGTAAAAGTGAAGAAAGGCAAGACCCCCATCTCTCACTCACCTCCTAGTCCCTTCCCCAAGGGTACAATGCAAAGTAAACTCAGCCATAAGAGTAAAATCTTATCTATGCCACAAATACCTCAGAAAAAAACAAATCACACCCTCTGTACTAGTTTGACCTGGAGGGAAGCTTTCTAACTCAGCTTAGGTGTGGCACCTCTAACAGTTTCTGGACTGCAACACACATCCATCAACTCTACGCCCATCAGCATTAGTCATCTCAAATGTCCTGAATTCTCTGACTAACACTTCCAACAAAGGTACAGCTATGAACCAAGTTCCTTCTCCTGTCATCCCCAACACCTGAGAAACCACACCATGAAACTTCGGTGACTTCCCTTATCTCTTATAATCTTAGATTCAATGGATTGTTTCCGGGTTCCCGAGTAACAGCTAACAGCTAAAAAGGCTTGAGATTGACATTTGGAAATAGGATTCTCAATCTGACTATCTCGGTGGCCTGGGTATTGACATATTTAAGTGGTTCTGAACCTCACTTTCACCATCTCTAACATAAAGAGACTGGGGAACAGATAAGAAAGGCTTTTACTTTACTGCAACATGCCCCAACTCAATTTTATTTTGAGGGACAAGCATGTGACAACAGGAAGGGCTGGAATAAATAATCTCTAATAACCGTACCAGACACAATGATCTGGAAGTGTAAGTTTATCCAGGACCTCTAAAGCTCCCTACACACTACATTTGCCCACAGTAACCTGTGTTGCGAGAGCTTAGTGCTAGCAGCTTTCAGAGTTTTACTGCAGTCATCACAGAACATAACATTTTCAGCTTTCTACTACCACACTACCATCTCATGCTACTATTCAATTGACCTCATGTCCCCCACAGAGTCCTTGAATTGATGTCCTCCTGAGAACTCCGTCCATTTTCTACAGCCCAGCAACAGTCTGGAATGAACCATTTCAAATCCAGCAGGGGTCCATCTTCTGTGGCTTCTACAGGCCCATTTCCCCCAAAGCCAGACAGCAGCCCTTGAGCTTCTGGTCATTTTTATATTCATACACTGAGCTAAGAGAGGATAAGGATGTTTTGGGAATACTGTTCCTATAGAAACTCTTTGGGATTTAACCTTAACTAAATTTGAGGTGTAATTTATGAAATCTCTACCCATCAAAACTAGTTATTTTTAAATTATTATCTTCAATGTGAATGTACTTAGTTCACTGACTTGTATACTTAAAGACAGTTAAGATAGTAAATTTAACGATCCATTTATTTAACTGCCATTTACAAAGGAAAACTTCCATCATGTTCCTGGAATAAGCCAAAGAATTGCTGTCACTAGCATTTCATGCAGCCCACGGAGCTAGGCTCCAGCCCACAGAGCCAGGCTTTTGAGTTGGCCACGGGTAGGTGGAGACAGAGCTTCTTTGTAGAAATGCAAAATAATAAACAGACTCCTTCAAATCTGAACCAGGACCCTTCCTATCCTTAAAGGAGTTTCTCAAAATGAGCATTGAAGCTGACCTCAAGCTAACTACACCAATGGGTAGAGAAAGGAGAGAGGGATAAAGAACCAACAAAGCCCTGTTTAGTCTCCCAGGCCAACCCGCAACCTCTCTTCTCCCTTCTACCATCTCTGCCCATAATACTCGTTTCCTTCTCTGCCACTGTCTCCTGAAATACTTATTAGCCAGCCATTATTTCAGACACTCAACACACTTTCAATAAGCATTTCACTTTCAACAAGCATTTCTTACATTCCAGGCACTAAGAAAGTTGGTGGTACACAAACAGACGACACATGGCCCACACCCTAAAGGAATACACTTTTGAGGATTTCATCATACACACACAAATATATATATATATATATATACACACACACACACATATATGCACACACATATATAGTGCACTAATGCAACCATAAAGAGGTATAAAATGTTAGTGCACCAAATTAAATGATAAACTGCATTTAATTCAATTGACTTGCCTAGATTAAATCATAATAAACCCTTAAAAACATTTACTGAGCACTCTATATTATGTCCCTTACAGAACAGCAGAGCAGATTCCATGCATTGATTTGTGCAACGCCTGCAGCACAGAAAAAAGTGTTAAGTTTAACCATCAAAGCAACTATACCCTTTATTCACCAGTATTACTTATATATTATTTTATACTTAGCTTGCTCAAAAAGATGACTTACAATAGTTTACAACTTCATACAGGAATATTTCTCAGTGAGGAAATCAGTGCAAAGGGAAAATATAGTCAGAAAAAATTAGACAAAGCCATGGATGAGGTAAGTAAGCACAACATTTACCACTACAATGTTGTGCCACTGGAGAGGCAGGCCACTCCAGCCACCAAGGAAGAGACAATTATGACCAGTACCATGATTCGTAATGCGCATGTCTTAATTTTTCATGGAACTAAAACCCAACATCATTTCCACATAGGTTCTTCTGTTCTCTAAAACAAGTCTACATTCTTCCGCTGGAAATCTGTTTCCTTAATGCTCCTATCACTTTGTGTAACCTGCAGAAAGTAAACATTCTAAATAACAGATAACATATCTACATTACTGCTTTAAACAGAAACAAAATTATTGTTTGTGTACAAAGCCTCTTGATCCAGGGTGTCTTGTATGTTAGATATTAATGTCAATACTCCATAGTCACTTTTTAAAGCCCTGACTAAGGTTGAGTTATATTTCTCAGACTGAAAATCTATAGCTATAAAGCTTTTCCTAACTGTATCATGCAACATGTATCAACACCATAAAGTATGTTTGGGTAACAAAGGATGATAGCTTCAATACAATAAATTTCCCAGAATCTTTTGAGGACAGTTGAAAATAAAAGCAAGTCTGGTAGTAATACTTAACTTCTAGGTCCTTTATAAGTAGCAGTAGAAGTCACACCAAATGGAAAAATGAGACCTGTTGAATGTATTCCAGGAATAGAGGGGAGGGAGAATAAAGGAGAATGATGGGGAAGGTGAATTCAACACTAATATATTGTAAGAACTTTTGCAAATGTCAATGTACCCTCAGTGCAGTAATTTTTTAAAAAGCAAAAATAAAAAAAGCAAGCCACACAATAAATGAAGCACCTATTACATGCCAAGTATCTTTCTATGTTCTTTACATATGTCACCTCAAAATAATTAAGGATATTAACCATATTTTATAGATGAAGGAAAATGAGGATCATTAAGTAGCAAGTATCTTTTTAACTTTTATATGCTGTAATGAATTTTCAAACATACACCAAAATTGGCAGTATACTATAATAGACCCCAATGTATGCCAAAACTAAGATTTAACAATTATCAAGTGTTTCAAAATTTCTCCATCTCTCTGTCCCATTTCTCTTCTTTCCTTTGCAGAAGTATTTTAAAGCAAACTCCAGCCATATAATTTTGCCCCCACATCAATAAACATTTCATAAAAAGTAAGGACAGATTCTATATAAATACAAAGCGAGTATCAACCCAACAAAAACTCAAACAATGATTTCTTCTAATCTACTCGGTCACTAATCTAATATTCCCAGTTTTCCCAAAAAGTCTTTTTGTAATTAGTTTGTTCACACTGAGATCCAAATAAGATCTATACAAATATCTCAGCATTTCTCTTAAGCTCTTTTCTTCTTTTTTGTTCTCATCCTTGATTATCATAGAAGCAAAAAATATCCTGTTTTCTAATCACGATATAACTCATATCCTATAAAATTCATAATTTTAAAAGTGTATGATTTAGCATATCCACAAGGCTATGCAACTATCACCACAATGTCAACCCAGAACCTTTCTAGCATAGCAAAAATAAATCCCCATACCCATCAGCAGTTGTTCATGTCCCCACCTCATACATGGCAAGTTCTAGTCTACCTTCTGTTTCTACCAGTCTTCCTATACTTGACATTTCATGTAAGTGGAATTATAATTGCAAGCAAATGTTCAATGTCCATCAATTAGAAATTACAGTAAGATTCATGTTAGGACCTAACATATACGACATGATTCATGTACGTAACAGGTAAGATGAACTTTCAACTGATAAGCATGAGTGTGTCATAATTGCCAATGTCATTTTGAATGCCCTTTCCTTCACCAATACATAGGGAGAGTGATAGTTACATGTGTGACACACCCATGGGTCACCCATATGCAACAAAAAGTCATTTCTGCTCTCCACAATTTTCATAATGACAAATGGTTAACCAAAAATGGTACTTCATCATAGTGGTTAGGTAGACTCAGTGCCAGGGTTACAACGCCCCACTTTCTCTCCCTCTTATGAAAGCATAACAAAATGTAAGGCCGACAGTAGGAGAAGGGGACCAGGAACTAGAGAAAAGGTTAGTTCAAGAAGAATTAACTTAGAAGGTAACACACATGTACAGGAAAGCAATGTGAGTCAACTCCCTGTATAGCTATCCTTATCTCAACTAGCAAAAACCCTTGGTCCTTCCTATTATTGCTTATACTCTCTCTTCAACAAAATTAGAGATAAGGGCAAAATAGTTTCTGTCTGGTAGCGAGGGGGTGGGAGGGAGAGGAATGGGGTGGGGGAAAGGGAGGGGGCAGGGGGAAGGGGGAAGAAATGACCCAAACATTGTATGCACATATGAATAAAAGAAATTTTTTAAAAAATGTAAGGCCGAGAGACAGATACCACTTTTCTTTCTTGTTGGTATACCACTCACACACTGGCACCTTATGAGGAGGGCAGCAGAGAGCAGTGGCTAAGAGTAGAGAGAGACTCCAGAGTTCACATGTTCTCCAGTCACACTGCCTATGCCACTTCACCACCTACAGCCACGTGAACTGTGGCAAGTGATTTAATCTCTGAATCTCAGTTTCCCCCTTACGTCAAATGGAGATACTTCAAAGTATGATCACTTTCAAGTTTTAACCAAAACTGTTAAGATAATGTGCTTACTAAATGCTGGCTATTGGCAATAATAGTTATTATTATTAACAAATCAGCCACAAAACCTCAGAGCTAACGGAGTCACTTCAGTGTGGAACTTCTACCATGTGCAGAAGTGACTGCCAGAGAGGAACAGGTGAAGCAGCTGAATTCTCCAGCCTAACATTTAAGGGGAGTAACAACTTTAACTTTGAGGACTTGAAAACCAGAAATGTAATCAATACCTAATTTGCTCCTCCCTCAGTCTCAACATCTCAAAGACCCCAACATCAATTTTATGAACACATTTTTCAGTTGAAAAAAATAATGTAGCTGTCAGAAATCTTCCATCATCAGTATTGATTCCTTTCTGGCATATCTGATGTATAAAAAAATAATAATACATTAAAGCCAAAAGGGAGCAGGGAAGGAGGAAAGGAAGGAAGCAGGGAAGGAAGGAGGAAAGGAAGGAAGCAGGGAAGGAAGGAAGGAAAGAGAGGGGAGGGGAGAGAGGGGAGGGGAGGGGGAGGGAGGGCAGGGGAGGGGAAGGGAGGGCAGAGGAGGGGAAGGGAGGGGATGGAAGGGAGAGAAGAAAGGGAGGGGAGGGAAGAAAGGGAAGGAAGGGAAGAAAGGGAAGGGAGGGAAGAAAGGGAAGGGAAGGGAGGGAGGAAGGGAAGGGAGGAAGGGAAGGGAGGGAGGAAGGGAAGGGAGGAAGGGAAGGGAGGGAGGAAGGGAAGGGAGGAAGGGAAGGGAGGGAGGAAGGGAAGGGAGGAAGGGAAGGGAGGAAGGGAAGGGAGGGAAGGGAGGGAAGAGAGGGAAGAGAGGGAAGAGAGGGAAGGGAAGAGAGGGAAGGGAAGGGAGGAAGGGAAGGGAGGGAGGAAGGGAAGGGAGGAAGGGAAGGGAGGGAGGAAGGAAAGGGAGGGAAGGGAAGGGAGGGAGGAAGGGAAGGGAGGGAAAGAAGGTCCCTCTCTCAGTACTAACAATGACCACCCTGGAGGCGTTGCTTCCTTTCTGGCATATCTGATGTATAAAAATTAGTAATACAATAAGGTCAAAAGGGAGCAGGGAAGGAAGGAACAAAGGAAGAAAGAAGGCAGGGAGGGAGGCAAGGAAGGAAGGGAGGCATGGAAGGGAGGGAGGGAAGGAAAGGAGGGAAGGGAGACAGGGAGGGAGGAAAGGGAGGGAGGAAAGGGAGCAAGGGAGACAGGAAGGGAAAGGAGGAAGGGAAGGAGAGAGGAAGGGAAAGAGGGAGACAGGGAGGGAGGGGAGGGAGACCAGGGAGGGAGGGAGGGAAGTCCCTCTCTCAGTACTAACATAACAATGACCACCCTGGAGGCGTTGCTTCCTTTCTGGCATATCTGATGCATAAAAATTAGTAATACAATAAAGTCAAAAGGGAGCAGGGAAGTGGGGTGGAAGGGAGGGAGCGAGGTCCCTCTCTCAGTGCTAAGAATGACCAGCCTAGAAGCAGCCTACCTTCACTGTGGTTTGTGTTCCTTTCTCATAACCATTTGAGAATTTTTCACCTCTCTTGTACCTCCATCATTTGTGTGATTACCTTTCTTTATCCCTATTATCTTTTTTGCCATCATAAAATCTCTTTTCCTTTCAATAATAGGTTTTGATAACCCTCACTAAAAATTAAGTCTTAAAGAAGGAGCCTAGTGTCAGAAAAGTTTGTTTCTTGTGCATCCCTATCATATAAGCAATAAACTGCCTCTTCAGCATCTACTCTTGGTGCTCACAACACCACCGAAAAAAGGGATTTTACCACCATCCCATGACTACTTGCTTGTTTTTTAAGAACTAAAGTGAAACAACTTACAAGTAGTGCTTCAGAAACTTTATGCTAACTGCAGTCAGCTATTTCCTAGGCAACAGGGACCTTGTAAGTAAGGTGAAGAGAAAAAACTTCTATATTCCCTAACACATTATTCCCAGAGAAAGACACTTACTCCCCACTTTAGAAAGTGAAACTTCCAAGGATAACACCACCAGCCTGTCCTGAACCCTGCAACATATGCCAAAAATTACTACCAATTTATATGAATACCACAGGTCGTTTTAAAGGATGATATAGAGACATATTCCCTGGCAAATGTTATCAACCTGCAGGAGAGTGTGAATAAACATATATTTTGTTTTTGAAAAACAGAAGAAAGCAAAAGCTAGAAAGAGATACTGCCAAATCACATCAATGAACTTTGAATATAAATTTGGAGAGAAAGACAGTGGAGATGTTTGACTTTTGTTTTGTATCCCTCTGAAGAGTTCAAACTTCTATAATGAGTTAATGACAAAATGAGAATACCTGGAGAATGACTAAAATCTAAAATAGTGCTTTATCAGCAATCAAAGTTTCTTTATAAACAACTCAGCTTCTTGCGTGAACATACATCAATTTACATGACGAGGAAGGTCAATTAAATTAGAAGCTGTGCATCATTCAAGCAGCATAAACTGCTATGAAAGGTAACCAGAGAAACAGATCATCTGAATTTAGTTTGCCCACTTGAAAATGCTTTTTAAAAAGTAAGAGAATAAAATAATGCAAAAATTAAAGAAGGCATTTTCTAATTTGTCTTTGGTGATAAGAAACCGGAAGGTAAAGCATCACAAAAGAGAAATCCATGCATCTCTGAGGAAAAGTCCAACATCTCCAGGGTAGAAATGTGGTTTTCTATTTTCATTTGCTAAAAGGATCATTGTTTCTTACCTGATCACAAATCAGTTCCCATTTTTTCTCATTGTCATACTGCCGCAGCAACCTGGCTTTGTCAGGAGGTAGGTTCATAGCATTCTATAAAAAATAAAAAAGAGATCTGTCATGTTCCATAGTAACTCATAGGCAGAGTAAAGGATACTACTATGGTCCTTTTATTCCTAGTATCTGATTCAACCAAAACACCCTGCACAAGCCAGTTAAACAGCACATTGGTTGAATGAGGGGAGGGAAATTCTGAAATTCTATCCAGGGACACGGGATATGATTTGTTTTGAACAATCACACTTGGATTTTGGCAAAGGTGGCATTTTTGTTTCCTCCTTTCACATCAGGCTCCTTTGGACTCAACAAAAAGGTCAGAAGTGGTTGTTCAGTAGGAATTGCTCCAATTTCTTTTTGAAGTACTGTACTCCCACCAGACACAGAACAGAAAGCCCCAAAAGAAAACTCAATGACCAGAACCACTGTTAGGCTGCATCAACTTTTACTTGCTTCAATAAACTGCCTTGCGTAAAAGAACAGATTTTAAAAAACACGACAATGATGGCTACTGCTTTCTATCCCTCTGAAATGACAACATTCCTTTGGACACATTAATATTAGCAACCTTAATTCTCAGTTTAGCTATGTGGGTATATGAAGTTGAACATGCAGTGAGAAAAACTCCCTGTGCTGAATGAGATATCTAGACATCAGCATCGACACAAAACTCCTCTGTTAACATAACACACTTTTGGTAGTGTTGAACGTGGATTTGTCCTGGTACATTAATGTGTCATGAATCTAATGTCCCAAAAGACCATCACACATTTCAAGATCCTTGGCTTGGATCTGGTATAAGATCTTTAGTAAACAAGATAGTAGATTAAAGAGGATCCTGGAAGAATTCAAATGTTTGACCTCTCCAAAGTTCCCATGCTCTAAACACCTGAGCTAAGTAGTCAATTAATGTATTATGTCTATTAATCATTTCATCTATCTCAACATCAACACTCTTAGTCACACCTATCCCTAAACAAACAGTATAGTTCCTTGTCTGGGTCAAAATTCAAACAGACAAAACAAAGTCCTCAAACTTTTAATGTTTAATCCCAAAATTCTCTGAAGGACTAGGTTTATAGGGAAAAAAACTCCCTTTAGCATAGTTACTATATCATGTCATAAATCAAATTTAATAAAGACAAGAGTATGTGAACTATTCTGACTTAATGGCAGAGAACTAGCTTTTGATGATTTTGATAGATTCAACCCAAGGATTTCTCCCCAAACTCAATCTACAATTCATATTGAAATGTCTTAAATATTATCTATCACTATTAGTTTGAATCTAACCTATCAGATTTTAGAATGACCTGCAACCTTAAGAATATTTAATTTTTTAACTAGCCCCAAGCTGGCGACATCTTTGGAAAGTTTGTACTCCAGGGTACTCCTAGAAATATCTAAAATTGGAAAAATGTTTTCATATAGCCAATATCCATAGAATATCTACTTAAAATGAGAATGAAAAATATATAACCATATTTATTAGTTATCACAATTTAAGAATGTTAAAAACCAATGAGATTTTTAATCTTTGTCAAATTCTGTCACTAACTTACATAACTTTACTTAAGTTTGGAGGACAAAAGGAGGAAAATCTCCACAAACCAACATCTTCTGCAGTCATCCTGGATGTTATATTACTAAGTGATTCCTGACCTTAGAACCAGAGCTTATTCTAATAGAGAATAGAGACAGTTTATCTGTGCACATACAGCCTTACGATTCCTGAGTTACTGATTTATATTCATTGTACATTACATTATTTTTCAAAATAAATAGTAAAGATGTCAATGCACCAAAAAAAAAAAAAAAAAATTGAGAATGTTAAACAATCCACTCACTCCTGGGACAAAGCAAAGGCGAACTCCCTGTGTATCTTTCTGAGGAGGTCCAAAGTTACTGACTGTAACATAACTCAGTTATTTGTACCCTAGAGATAAACTTTTTCCTCTTAAAGTGATTTTGACCTTTGGGTTAGTACTCCAGTCAGCAAGTAAAAATATTAAATTATAAGTTAAATGAGTTTTTACCCTGTGTCTTTATTAATTTCTTAAAATATTTAATCTCTTTTAAAAAATGCCTGAACTCCTACAATGTTCCAAACACTGCATTAGGCACTTGCATATGTAATCTTACTTAATTCCCCCCATTTAAACATGGCCAATAGGCCTGAAAGTACTTTATTCACTTACTCAAGGTTGCATAGATTTAGAGGAACATCAAACAGGACCTAAATTTAGTCTGTTAGATTCCCAAGGACAGATTTTAATGGAGCTACCACACCTCTTTTGCAGTAAAGCAAAACACAACTATACACTCTCGTGGAAGCAGTTAGCAATCACCGCCATAGGAATTAGATGGCCCCATTGTTAGTTAAAAGAGAAAGGCAATGTGCTCCTTCCAAACTTTTACTTATTAAAATCTTCCACTCAGTGGTTCAAGCAGTAGAGTGCCTACCTAGCAAGCCTGAGGCCCTGAACTCAAACCCCAGTAGTGCCAAAAAAAAAGAAGAAGAAGAAGAAAAAAAAAACCTTCCACTCAACAAATGTTTCTGAAGTATTACTTTATTCAAGCACTGTGCAACGTGGTGGCACTAGGGAAAACCAAACAGATGTGGTCCTATGGAGCATTATATGAAGTAGGACATACACATGGGGCAGGTTTGAAGACAGTAGCTTTAAATTAGAGGATGAGGAAAGAGCTCTCAGGAAAAACTAACAATATGAATGCTAAAAAAATGGGAAGGGTCAGCCAGGTGAAGAGCGGATAAAAGCATGTTGAGCAGAGGAAACTAGGGGAAGAGTCTATGCCACATTCAGAGAGCTGGAACTTGGCCAGATAGAAAGGAAAAGAAGATATGAGGGAAAAATGAAGTTGAAAAGGTGAGTCCATGTTATTTCATGCCTAGAAATGTAGGTCAAAATCAGTAGTAATAATATAGTACAATAAAAAATGCAATGTGAAGCCACTGAAGGCTTAAACTTGGAGATAACATAAGCAAGTTGATGTACAAAGATCTCTGTAGGTGCTATGTAGAGAACCAATTAGAAATGGACAAAGTAAAAGCAGAGAGACCAGACAGGAGACCCAAATAATGGTGGCTTGTATAAGGCTGATAGCTCATGGAATGAGGAAAAGTGGACAGATGGGAGAAATATCAAGTGAACCTGTCTGGTTAGACTCAAGAGCTGGGAGAATGTCAGAAATTAGTAACTTTTTAGCCTGAGTCACTAGGTAAATGGTACTTCATGGAATGAGAAGAATACACAAGCAAAAGGATCATGATTCTTGAGGAAGTGGTTAAGAATAAAATTTCTAAATCACCCCATCTAGATCTAAGATAGTTATGAGACATCCAAGAAAACAGTCAAGCAATAGGTAGGTAGATAAATACACAGTTCTGGAGGTTTGCACCTGTGGGTGAGAAGAACTTTAGGAAGGAGTTTTTGAACCTTATGACTAGTTATTGTCAGAAGAAGTAGCTCAACATGAATACATGAAAACTAAAACTACACTCGGTAATCATTCACCAAGCACCTAAAACAACCCCTTCTACAGGTCAAGCCTCTAAGCTGCTCAGGCATACATTGTACAGCTTAGTGTTTCACAGGGACCAGATGGAAGCAGTTCTATTTAAAATCAGACACTCCACAGAGACCTGGCTGAAATTCAGGGACGGGTGATGAACTGATAATAAACGCTCTAACACTTCTTTAGAGTGCACCCATCCCTCTTGATCTACACAGGGCAGGACTCTGAAGTCCAAACTAAATGTTTGCACAGGTAACTCACAAGAGTCCAAGTTATTTTCTGAGGAAAATATTGGCTCTATCCCCATGTGTCTTTGCTGTCTGTATAAAAATGGATTCCTCTTCAATTTGGCTGAATATGTAAATCAATTTCCAAGTTTTCCTAACATGGCGTCAACTCTTCCTCATCCATATTTAGTGATATCTGAGATACAGGCTCTGTTTTCCTTCCTTACATCCATCTATTAATCCATTATTTGCTGGGCTTTGACTATGTGCCAGAATATGTGCATGTAGACATTTGAAAGAATGTAATCATGAAGTTGCTGCGTGCAGGTACCTGCCAAAGACCCACTGGAGGGTTACTACATTTGAGTTCAAAAGTGTATTGGATGTTATCAGTTTTCTAGACTGCACAAGTTCCTTGCAGCAATAAATCAGATAATCCAATCATTCTTTCTGTAAGGAATGACTTTTTTCTTCCACAGTTAACTTAGCAAACTTCAAGAATCAGCCCATATACTATTTATCTAGAACCTTCTAGACACACTCTCTCATTGGCTCCAAATATTGCATCCATGTCTCTATAAAAGTATGTACTACACTGTATCCTAATAATCTGCTTGCCTACCTACATTCCCACTGGACTAAGTACTTCAAGGATAATTTTTTGTTGGTGTTTTTGTTAATCACTAATGTCTACCACAATAGGGCATTCAATAAGCATTAAGCATGTTGTTGAATAAATTAAAAGCAAAATAACTTAGCCATTCTCTTAGCCTGAAATGTCTTCATTGATTTAGAACTTATGTTTGAACAACTAACAAAGTTAAAAAAATTTTTTCCAAGAAGTTTTTTGTGGTACTGGGGATCGAACCCAGGGCCTCCTGCTTGCCAGGCAAATACAACCATTGATCTATATCCCCAGCCCCAAAACATTTCCAATTTTTATAACACATTAATCAGCAACAACATCCAAAACTTATTACCTTCCAGACAAGAATTCATGGGGGAAAAGCCTTCAACTGTAAAAATTTCCTAAAAGAAAAATGAATCTTAGGCATTCTTGTGCCATATATAATAAACCATGGAACTGAATGCTGTTTGGTCACCAGTAAATTCAGATTGGCAGTAATTAATAATTAGTCTGCCTCAGTAATAGTTATATTTATAATCTCTATTCTGACTGTATGCTTTAAGTACTATTTTATATTGCTTATAAATGTTTTATGTCTTGGAAACTTTTAAAAAGTAGAAGATGTAACTACCAAGTAAATACCAATGGGATATCCAAATCACTGAGTACTTTGTGAAGAAATTATTATGGCTAAAAAGTGTCCATGATTCTCTATACATCTGAAGTTACATTTAGAGATTAATTATCACATATAACACAGAGCAGAAACAAGGTACCCAATTCATTCAGAAACCAATCTGTGCCCTAGGAATAGAGTTTTCTATCACTCTTGACCTGGGTTTGCAGTAATATTGGAAACCCTATAGAGTGTCTTCCTACTCTGACATCCTCAGAACTCATTCAGAGAAACACACAGTGAAATGCAGGCACTCAGGAGTGAAAGTGAATAGTATCAAATATGCCTTATGTAATACTCTTTGTCCTTATAATCTCACAACTATTATAAACTCTCAACTATTAAGCCACCAGATTTTACAATGGGAACTTTTCTATTATATAAGCACCAACTCAGAAAAAGGAAAAACCATGGACCTTACAAGTATTGTGCTGGGGAAAGCATACACAAGAGAAATGGTGTAGGCAATGATTTAAAGCTCTTAAATACAGACACACAAGTTCTACAGAACCTTGAAAGAATGAGCCACAACTTTAAAAAAAAATGTAATTTGGGAGGCAGAGATAGGAGTACTGCTGTTTAAAGTAAGCCCAGCTAAAAAGTTAGCAAGACCAGTGTGGTGGTTCATGACTATAATCCCAGCTGTGTGGGAGGTAAGGTAGGGCAACTGCGGCCGACGGCCAGCCTAAGGAAAAAGTGCAAGACTATCTGAAAAATAAAGTCAAAAGAGTTGGGGGCATGGCAAGTGGTAAAGCATCTGCCTAGCAAGTTCAAAACCCCAGAACAACCACCCCCCAATTTTTTTTAATTGTGGTAGAAAACATACTTACCTTCTTAACCATTTCAAAGTTTATGCTTCAGTAGTGTTTATAACTATATTCATATTGTTATACTAGAATTCTCTAAAACTTTTCCAATTCACAAAAAACTGTTCTAACTTACAAAACTGAAACTCTATACCCATTGAACACAAATCCCCATCTTTCCCTCCCCAGTGCTATAAAAAAGAAACATGACAGACTGCATCTGGATGGGTGGACAACCGAGTAAAGCATGAGTTTAAGGAGGTAGATCGGACAAAGGTTTGCTAGGTGGGCTCTGAATGTGGACTAGCTGGACTCCAATCCCCACACTTCCACTTGCTATTGATGGTGATGAAGCACACAATGTGAATCAAGAAGTAAATGAAATGAACAGTTAGTCCGGAATTAAGCAAGCCAGTAAATGTAATTAAAAACTGAAAGGCAGAATCAGAGCCACGTGAGAGTCGAATGCAACAAGATGCACCACTTACTGATGTGCTGGTACATCTCATCTCAGACACTCTTTGCACGCATTATTCAATTCAATCTGCTTTATAATCCAGATAAGGAGGACTATCATTTCCACTGCACAGAGAAGGAAACTAAAGAACAAGGAGATTAAGTAAGTCTTCTAAGCATGAAATAAGTGGCAAGCCAGGATTCAAAAAAGAGGCCTGAACACCCTCTCCCATGACACTGAAGCAGTGATGCTTCTAAAATATGACTTGTCTGATGAAGCAACGTGACAATTCCTCCTCAATAACCAGAGACACAGCCATTAGCATAGAAAGGTGAAGATGCATGATATTATTTAGGTTATTTATACTTACAGAGAAAACAATGGCTGTTTTGGTTAGGGATTGGGGAGGCTGTCTTCAGGTTTGAACTCAGGGCCTCACGTTTGCTGGGCAGCACTCTACCACTTGAGCCACACCTCCAGCCCTTTTTGCATTACTTATTTTTCAGGTAGGGGCTTGCTTTTTTTTTTTGCCCAGGCTGGCCTGGACCATCATCTTCCTATTCAAGCATCCCACATAGCTGGGATACCAGGCATACAATATCACACCCAAATACTGGTTGAGATTGGGTCTCGCAACTTTTTCCCCAGACTGGCCTGGAACTACTGTCTTCCCAATCTCTGCCTCCTGAGAAGCTAGGGTTACAGGTGTAAGCAACCACACCCAGCCAAAATATTGACATTTGGGGCTGGCAGAGTGACTCAAATACTAGAGTACCTGCCTAGCAAGCATGAGACCCCGAGTTCAAACCCCAGTATCCTCCCCCCATCAAAAAAAAAGAATCCTGACAGTTTAGTGAAGTTTCTAAGAAATTAAAAAAAAAAAAAAAAAAAAAAAAAATATATATATATATATATATATATGTATATACGTAAAGTAGAACAGCAGAAAAGTGAGCAAAAAACTGGCATATCAGCAAGCACTTAAAACTTGACAGAAACAAAATCAAGGTGGAAATACAAATGTGAGTAAAGTCAGGCTTCAATGAAGACTCAATGGAGCAGGAGGGAGGCTAAATACACTACTCTAAAACATGATGGCACCTCAGGGGACAACCTGTTACTTTTTGTTATGGAAAGCAGGAAGTGCTATGGGTTGGGTGTATGGGGAAGATAGCATAAAGTGGTTTGTAATACTTGGATTCTGGAGATGCAACCAAAACTACCAGTCACTAAAGGTGTGATCTTCAGTACATTACTGAAACTAAATCTCAGCTTCCCCACTTGAAACGGAGATGTTCATGGTGGTAGTGATGAGGACGAGGATGATGGTGATGAGGAGGTAACAACAATACTACCTGCAATTGCAAGTATTTTTTAAATGGGACAATACATGCAAAATAGCACAAAAGTAAGAACTTAGAGAGCACTCCACATGTTAGATAATACTAATTATTTTTGTTACTTTGGGTAAAATAAAAATGCGCAGAAAGCCATGAATAGAGAAAAGGCAAGGGCTGTGAGCCACACAGATTAAATCAGAAGGGAATGAGTAGGAAATATATCAAGTTAGTGTGAACACCAGACCACAGAATTTAGAGTTACTCTAGAGGCAGTGAGAAGTTATCCACTATGTTCATCAAATGTCTGAAAACAGCAAGCCCCAAGTATCCTAGAAGCACACCAGGAGGGTGATTCCTACTCTGTTAATTCTTCCCTTGGTGTTATTTTTCCCTTATACCATTATTGAAAGACCAGGTAAATCCACTTGGTACTGAGTAACAAACCATTCTCCTGTGTTCACTTTAAAATCGCAACAGACAAAGACAACAGGGGGACGGCTGCCAATTCAACACATGGCCTGCCCTTCTGTTCTACTCACTAAAAAGCCATCTTCCCCCCATGACTTATATTCATGGTCCAAAAAGCTACCTGGCATCCTAAATTTTAATATCTTCCCAGCCTGGTGGATGCTGTTAAAATATATTCAGCTTCTTTTCTGGCAAGGAGTCAAGCAGCTGGCCAAATGGTTCCCCAAAGTGAATCTTCATGGTCAATCATCTTTCATGTCACTTATTTTTTATTTAATCATCAAGGGTGTTAGTATCATTCAGTGTAGCCCACAAAGGGAGAAATGTGTCTCTTCCTAATCTAGTTATGTCTATAAAATAAAATCTGATTGGAAAGCTGCCTTTCTGGAGAATGAAACATACCTCTAATGTCCCATTCACAATCTCAGGTACACTCTATTTTCTTAGAAGGCTTTCTTTCTGTAAGAATTGAATGAAATGCTTAAGACTCCTCTATAATTTTATGTAGCTAGAAAGAACAGAGCTGCAATACAAGCTTTTAATACTTTAGTCCTATTTTGTCTTTTACACACGACCCTACAGATTCAAACAGGTGGAGGCATTTGTCCAGGTTTATAGAGTTGGTCATGAGCAGTAGTAGAACCAAGAATCCAGGCCAAGGAAGAAATGAGATGCTGGTCAAAGGCATGAAGTTTTAGTTAGGCAGGATAAGTTCTGTAATGTATAGCACGATTAGCAACATTGTATTGTATACTAGAAATATGCTCAGAGAGAAGCTCTTAAGTATCCTCACTACACACACACACACACACACACAACCCCCACACATAGAGGAGGAGGAGGTAAGCAAGTTTGAGACCCTGGTTCAACCACAGTACCACGAGAAATAAAGGAGGGGGAGAAAATGGTAACCATGAGCAGTGTAGTGATCATTTGACAGTGATACACATTTTTGATATCTATATCAAAATATTAAGTTGTTCCACTTAATTTAAGTAATTTTTACTTGTTCAATCATACCTCAGTAAAGCTATTAAAAGAATAATCCAGTTGATATGTCTACAACTTTCTCACTTACATGTGTCTGGGTGTATTTTCATAGATGTGAAGACACACACACACTTGAGAAACCCAAATCAGATAATATACATAGTACTCAACATATTAGATATTATCACTCTGTTCTCATTTTAAGAAATATATGAGTTATTACTATGATCTTCTACTTTAATAAGTCTCCATCTTTTTCTGACTATACAGTTTCCTTTTACCATAAGAAATGTTAGCACTTGCCACTGTCTTCATTTTTCCTGTTTGATATGGGGCTTTATCTTCATAGAACTTTGTTAACTTATGAATCTCTAGAAAATTATACATTCATTTTACCAACAAACTAAACAAACACTTCTCAAAATGTGAACTGTCTTCTGTTTTAAATTAGACACACGCTTGCTACCCTTTACAAATGGGAATGAACAGTTGATTATGCTCATACTTATATACTTATATTTAACTGCAGGGACAATTACCAACATGGGTGAAGTTCAGTGAGAGACCCAAATCTCATCCATGGAATAGAAGAGCACAGCTGTGGTTACAGTGGCAAAAGACAGGTTTGCCTACTACAGCCCATCTTCTTTCTACTCCCTAAACACTGGCTCAAGCAATTCAATACCCAAGAGATGCCAAACCACATATCCCTCATCTGCCCATCGTGCCAACTCCTGAAATAGATTGCTATCGCATTCAAACACAGAGTAATGGAAAGTATCACTCACTCAATTTCTTTCAAACCTCGTATCTGATTTTCATTAGAAGCCTGATGTCTGATTCCTTGACATGTTCTGGAGTTCATACAACTCTTCATTTGAGTCAGCCAACTGCCATGCCAGGAGCTGCATCTGCATGTGCACATTTGTGGACTGCGATGGGCCACACTTAAGAAGCCAGGAAATGTCTTCGTGGGCAACCAATAGACAAAATGAGGATAAATGCACTGAAGTTTTAGATTCATTGGCGTAAGTTAACTTGAGTCAAAATCCAGAGAAAGGGTTATTTTACTAATCAATATCAACTTCCTTTGTCATCTAATTCTGCAGAGTAAAAATATTTTGACAATTAAAAGATATCAAACTCAACAAATCATAACATATGAGATGGCCAGATTCCACCCCAATCAAGCCATAAGCATGTGCTATGACTTACTGAGGAAGGTGAAGCAATATACTTTCACCTGTCCCATGTCCCTAACTCCTGGCCTCATTCTCCTGCAAGCCTTTCCTAACAACACAGCGCCATTTCCCTTCTGAGAGGCTTAGGATCCTGTCTCCATTCCTTTTTCATATGCTTACTGTCAAAATAATTAGTGAACTGGGCTCCATGGTCAAGGAGCCCTGACTTACCGCCTCACACTCTTCAATCTCATGACAAAAATCAGCAAAGGAAGAAAGCAGCTTGAGTTTTTGTTCAACTAAGGTCATGTCTTCTGAGATGAGAAAGACTATGCTTTGTCTTAAACATAAGCTTTTCAGCCACAATCATGACCAAGAATTACAGCTGCAAATTTATATCTCCTCATTTTTAAATACCTAGAACTTCAAAGGCAAGACTTGCTCACTCTGACAGGCAAAATAATGGCCCACAAATATTTCCTCACACTAATCCCAAGAACCTGTGAGTGTGCTTCCATGAAGACTTGTAGATGTGACTGAGAATCTCAAACGAGGGATATTATCATGGGCTACCTTGGTGGGATCAATGTAATCACAAGGATTATAAAAATATAAAAATGGGGGAACGTTTTAAAAAGAGAAAGAATTGAGAGGCTATGAAAAAATTGGAACCCTCATACATTACTGCTATGAGTGTAAAATGCTGTACCTACTATGGAAAACAATGTGTTGGGTGTTCCAAAAGTTACATAGCCAGGCATGGTGGTACATACCTATAATCCCAGTACTTGGGAGGCTGAGGCAGGAGGAATCACAAGTTTGAGGCCATACTAGGCTGCATAGCAGCCTCAAAAAAAAAAAAAAAGTAACATATAGGCTTAAAAAATGGCCCCATAATTATACTCCTATGTATATACAAAAAAGAACTGAAAACAGATTCAAACAGGTACGTCTGCACTGATATAAATTATATATTTATAAAAAATCAGCAATATTTACAACACCCAAGAAGTAAAAACAATCCAAGGGTCCAAAAAGCAGATGACTTGAAAGGAATATTATCAGTCATAAAAAGGAACAAAGTTCCAATACATACAACATGGATGAAACATGAAACCACGCTGAATGAAATAAGGCAGTCAGAAAAAGATAGATATTGTATGAATCTACTTACTTGAAGCATCTAGAATAGGCAAAATCATTGAGACAAAAAAAAGAAAGGATCACCAATAGCTAGGAGAGTGAGGGGTAGGAGTTACTGTTTGATTAGTACAGAGTTTTTGTTTGGGGTATTGAATATTTTTGGAAATACAGATTGTTGGTGATTGCATGCTATTTGGAATGTGTTTAATTGTGATGGTATTATACTTAAAACAGTAGATTTCATGTTATGCATATTCTACCACAGCAACAACAAAAAACTGTAAGTGCAAGGGGATGGGGCGGGGCAGGGCCAGTGTCAGAGTGATGTGAGGAGGACTTGCTCGTCGATGTTGGCTCTGAAGATGAAGGAAAGGGACAAGACAAAGACTTCAGACAGTCTCTTAAAAACTTACGACAAAAGACTCCAGCTCTTCCAGAAAGAAATGTAGACCTGCTGAGACTTTGACTTTAGACTGGTAAAATCTGTGCCACACTTCTAAGCTATAAAATCATAAGGTAATAACCCTTTAATAACCAATAAATACATGAAACTTGTTATAGAAGCAAAAGAAAAATTACTATCTAGTTAATGATACTTTAACTCTATAAATGCATGACTTCCCTTTCTCTACAATATCAAATTCTACAAATTTCTAATCTGCTTCTCACTGCCAATCATCAGGGACATGGTGCCCATTTTACATGCTGTCAATTCAAGTTGATAAGAGCCAGCACTTAATTTATTTACAGTGGAAATAGAAAACTTTGGAGAACTTAATGATGTTCTACAATTAAATTACCAAACAGTCTAAAAATAAAACTATCAGCTCATGAAGAACACTTGTTATGAAATCATACTATTTAAACAAAGACAATTATCTTGGCACCACTGAAGGATTCGCTGCAACCATGTCAATTTCAAGAATCTCCTGGTGTCTCTACAGACACGCTCAACTGAGATAAGTAGGAAACCTGGAAATCTTGCATAGCAGGCCTTCTGAGGTAAGGCAAATTGATTAATTTCCCTGGTCTTCATTTTCTCTTCCTTTAGTGTTCTACTTAACTTTTGGCCCTTATCTCCCACAGGTGTGGGAAAGGCCATTAAGTAAACTTTTATATCTATCTGTACAATATCCTGGTATTAAGCCCTACATTAATGCTGCTTGCATCTCTGTGGTCAGCATCAACCATCAAGAAATTAATCCACACATGATGTCTAAGAGAATATGGTCATATTTAGTTTTTATAAAGTACTTAACCCCTTAAGAAAGATGTCACAAAACCAGAAGAATGCTCAACAACTTACATTAAGAAAAACAATTCAACAATTTCAAAATCTTTTCTCAAAATGGGACTGCCAGTCCTATTTTACTGACTTTTCTTACTGTTCTTAAAGAAAGACAAGTCCCTAGACAGAAGGATGATTTGTTAATACTTTTCATGTTCTATCACTCAGTTAGTACATAATCATTGTGCTTGGTGTTCTGCAGAGCCATACATGCCATTTTTCAATAAACTAAAGGCATCCTACCCACAATCTTTTACTTTCTTTTTGACAAATAAAAAATGAGGACCGGAAGAGATGTTTCAAAGTTAGCTATCATTTACTTGCAGGTGGCTGTTAAATATTACACAAATCCTACTGTCTTTTTCAAACATGTAACGTAAAAACATCATTCAAAAGGGTGACAATGTACCTTTCTGTTCTCCCAGTACTGAGGTATGAACTCGGCATCACACTTGCTAGGTTTACCTCCTGAGCCACACCTTTGGCCCCATTTTTGCTTATAGTCATTTTTTCAGGTAGGGTCTCATGTTTTCACCCAGGGCTGCCTCAGACCAAGCTCCTCTTACATACGGCCTCTGCTAGCTGTGATCATAGGCACACACCATCATATCAAGCTTACTGAGACAAGGTCTTGCTAACTTTTTGCCAGGGTTGGCTTTGAACCATTGTCTTCCAATCTCTGATTCCCGAAAAGCTCAGACTACAGGCATGCATCACCATGGCCGGTCATACCTTGTTCTTTCATACTCCACTCTATCACTGGCCTGCTTCTCCTACATCCCACACCCCACTCTTCTGCTCTACCAAATCCACACAGCAACTCAAGTCTGGGGCTTCCATTTGTCATGCTCAGGACTAACATTTTCTTTGCTTTATCACTAGTAGTACTCGTTTGGAGGACCCAACAGGATCCTATATGCTATCCTATCATTTTACATGTGTCTGCTTTTTATTTCATAAGAGTGAACATTCCCTGAAATACTTTGTCACCTTCTACAATACTCAGACGGTGGATAGAACACAATGTGCAAATTAATGACATTAATTAATATTTGTAAGTAAAAACTCCCACAGTACCAGCTAAAGCAATTATGAGGTCTGGAACAGGGTAATTTAGATTTTACATATGCAACGCAAAACAGATGACATAAGTAATTTCTTAAATAGGTGGACTACATCATATATGACAAACATGAAATCTTAGACACCATAGTAAGCGCTATCTATTATCGGAGGTACAAGGCTTTCAAAATGTGTTGCCTCTATCTAGGAGACAGAAAGGTGCAAGTAAAAGACAACCTGTCATTTGAGTTATTCCTGGTTTTACATTCTCACACTACAGTGGTGCATTCTAGGTAGCATAAAGTGCTACCCTCATGTGTGATCTGGTCCTAGTCTCAAGCAAGACAGCAGAGTGCTTTTGCACCAAGAGAAACAGCAGGACAGAAATGCCTTGGGTGGGGGAGGGGGAGGTAACACGCCTATGATTACAGACAAATTTCTGGGAAACAGAAAGTAGGCCTCAGGGTGTGCACTACTTAAATTCAAGTGTTAGACTTGGCTGTGTTCAGGAAAAAGGAAGAAAAAAGCCTACATGCGAGAGAGGTAAGAGAGAAGAAAAGGTAATATGAATCTGATTGTATTGACTCCCCGGGCTTCTCAGCTGGGTAAACTACAACAGCAAACCTAAGGACATGACCCTGGAGGCTGAACTCAATTCACCCACTTGGTAAATTCTGGATGCAAACGCTTTTCTGTTTCTTACAAAGTAGTGCTATGCTTTTCCAAGACAGCTATAAGTATTTGGAGAGTTGCCAAAATACAACTGTGGCCATTTAATCTTTGCATTCTGACCCTCTGTAACAAACAACTCCAATCTCCCCACTCAAGAGATGAGCCACACCCAGCTCACATGCACCAATCTGTCCTCATTCACAAACTCCTCAAGTCCTAAGGACCCCAGGGATAATGCAACACAATCCATCCATCAACCTAACTTTTCATGGCACCCGAATTATTTGCATTCTTGTGTGCCTCTGGGTCAGATTCATCTTCTTCCAGAAAATTTTAACTCTAAGTGTGTATGTATCACTATTTGACATTAAGCTTTAAAAAGAAGTAGCAAGGTCAAGAGACTTTCAATTGATGACTTGAAAACCACCTCTCCTAAACAAGCCTTTAAAATCTGACCCTCCCCCTGCCTGTCCTATCTCAGAGGTCTGCTAGCCTGATGCCTCCACTGTGCTCCCCTCCACCAACCCAGCCAAGTACCATCGAGAAATAAACTCATTCATCATCTTCTCTCCTCTGTACATATATTTGTAAGTAGTAGACACAATACATTCTATCACTCTTTAATAGAGAGGTGCCACAAATACCATACATAATTTCCAAATAAATATGACTTATCAGAGTATATCAACATAAAAGCCATATTATCGTAATTTAATCTTTCTTTAATGACTCTGAAAGAACCCTAGGATTTTACATAGTCTTCTGGGCATCATGATAGACCTGAGTTCAAATTCCAATTAGTAGCTGTTCACTTTGGCAAGTAAGTTGTTCTTAATTTCAGTGTTTTCCTCTAAAAATGAGAACAACAAAACCCTCCTTGCAAGGATCACCATGACACATGGATAGAGGTGTGGTGTTTACAAAACAGGTGAGACTGGAGACAAAGATTCTAGTCTCCAGAGTAAAAATAAAAATAAAACCACTCAAGTATACCCTAGAACACATCTTGAGTGTAACTCCAGAACTGAAACTATTTGCTGTATATTAACTGGCAAGTCACTTTTTGAACTTGAGTTTCCTTGTGTACAAAATGAGCAGCCTTTTAGAAGAGGCTTTACACAGTACCTATGACAATTTGAGTAAGTACATTTGTCTCATTTGGCTCCGTGCCTGACACAAGCATTTACTGAACTTTAGCTACTGAATACCAGACTACAGCACAAACCAACTAAAGAATGTGAGGGAGGGGTTAACTGCTTTAACACAGTGCCTTTGAGAACTTCTTGCATATACACAGGATTTCTGATGCAATGCGTATTTAGCTAACAGTCGAATGATGCACTTATTAGAAATGGCTACATCGGTGGTTCCCAAACTGAGTGCCAAGGCACCCTAATGCACTACAGTGAAGTCAAACTGTGAGATGGATTTTAAAGTTTTGAAGAAAGCAACAAAAGTCAAAATCTGTCTGATTCCACAGAAACTACTAGCCTGAAGTAGTTTTCTACATTACATCACTTTACATTCCTTTCCATGATGTCTTACCTTTGCAGTGTTGATTTTTTAGCACTTGTGTAATGAAAGACAAACAGAAAATTTGAATCCAACAAGAAATAAAAGTGATTTTAAGAATCTGAGTTGAAGGTTTGAGAAACAGCACAGTGCCCAACAGGTACACATATTATATTTATAAGGAATTGATGTTTTTTAAGAATAAGATGAAAGTATTTTTCTCACAAAATATACGCGATTTTTTTTTCAAATGGCCACTAAGTTATTAGGACAGATACTTATTAAGTTGTTTGGATAGAAGTACTTAGTAAATAAAACAGTAGGTATTTCTTTTGGTCTGGCACACCATGGGACTCTAAGAGTACTATGAGTTGAAAAGGTTTGGAAGCCTCTGGTGTAGATTAAAGCCACCTTCTCTTCCTCCATCACACCAGTATTACTGCTCTAGAAGTTTTCTAAAATAAAAGAACCTCTATGAAGAATTTTAAACTTTAATTTTGAGCTATATATGAGAAATTTAAGAGTTGGATGAGGCTGGCTTGAGAAAAATATCAAATTTTTCAACTAGATACATAAAACTTTAGCCTAATTATATATAAGATCTTCTCCTAGGGGTTCCATGTATACAGCATGTCACAATATTCAGCACACACTTTACGTTTGTATGTAAACTTCAATCTAGATTCATTTTGAACTAAACACTGTTTCAGAACATTTGATAAAACTTAGTCTTAGGATAAGAGTATTACTCTAAAATCCTATTGTTCTTACACTGCCCCCTTTCCTTCTCAGAAGTAATTTACAAGCCAATTTCATGCCCATGAACTCAAGGCATAATTGTCTGTTTGGAGTGAGGCAAGAATGAAAAGTGGAATACTGGATTTCAGTTTTTAAAAAGTTCAAGATCAGACCTTCAAAATCAAGGCTAGAACCAGATGACCATTGACACACTTCTTCTGACCCTGCAGTATGTCCTATGACTGTGATGTCACTGGAGGTGCACAGTAAATCAGCACGTCCAGCGGCCTAAGCTGTTCATGAGTCAGGCTCTGTGCTTTATAGATCTTATGCATGTTTTACCAAGTTGTTTACAATTTGTAATAACAAGCTAAGCAAATTATGAATTCTAACTTCTTACTTGTTCACAGGTCTTTCACAATTTCATTTTAAAACACTTACAACTATGTATTTTACTGTTTCTATCAACATTTCTCCATAAGCCCCCAACTTACCCTAAGGCAAATTCCATTATCTTTCTTCATACCACCCCCCCAAAATCACTTCCTATTCACCAATACTATAATTTTTTCACAAGAAACATTGACTGTTCCTTTTCAAATCAAAGATGCAATGATCTCACAAAATCTCTCATGTTTCATAAGAACAAAAAAAAAAGGCACTATATGGCTTAGTAAAATGCACATTCCTAAAGAAAAAGCATATTCATGTCTGACTTCCCATGACATCCACAGGACAGAAATACTGCTAATTTTAGGTAAAAGAAGAACGTGCTGTCCCTCTGACTCAATCTCTGAAGAACTGTGCTTTAAATGTTATGGTCAAGATCATGAACTCACTAGTTTTGCCTCTTATATTCCTTCGCTTCCGGGGCCACGGTGTAGAATAAATGTTAAACTCTACTTATTGCAAAGTGCAGTGTCTGGAACATTAAAAAATATCCAATTATCAGTAGCTGTCTTCACTCTTACAGTTTCCAAACCAGCTGTGTCCAGCGGGCACTCTAAGGATATAACTTCAGTCCTGTCTTTAACAGGAAAGAATCAGAAGCACATACTTCAAACAAAATTCCCACTGCTACCACCTTCCTGGGAAATAACCCAACCATTTATATCCAGAAGTAAAACCCCACAGCCTAGTATAACAAACAGGGACCAACAGTTAAGGCACCAATATTTTCTTGCCTTTGGTAGTTAAAAATATAGTTGGGCTTCCTTTTAAATGAAAACTGTGTTCCTTTCCATACTTGCTACAATACAGTCTGTTGCTAGTTTCTCATTCAGAAAACTATAACTTATGAAATCTAAATGTACTAGAACATTTCAATCGTATTCAAAGTATATACCATACCTTGCTGCTAGAATCTAAATCACAAGGGGTGCACAGATCTCCATTAGAGAAACACAGTATGCACATTCACATGTACCAGGCTCGTGGGTACCCTACTTCAGAGAAAAGAGTAGCAGCATCAATTTCTCAAAATCAGGAATAAAAAAAATAATAACCTAAGCAAATGTACATACACAGTGAAACAGAATATCCTGCTTGCTAAAGCCAGGAACACAACCAAATTCTTTGCTCCTGTCTGTGTAATTATTCCTAAGACCCTCTCACCTACCTCAGGACAGCCTGGAGAATGTGCCTCAGATGTCAGGGTAAGCTGCCTGGTTCAATGTACTTGCTGCTCATTTAATATAAATTTTAAAAATAAATGGAGCCTTGGTTACCATTACCATCAGCCCATCTGGAGCTCTCACTATCAGTTCATGAGGAATTACACTTCTAAGTTCCAAGATGTGTCTTTTAGAAAAGTCAGAAATGTATTTTCTGATCTACCTTTCAGGAGGTCACCCTTCAGGTTTCACTAAATGCAGGTAAAAGGTAACCTGACAACTACATTATTATATCAACAGCACAGTAAGAACAAAAATGTCAGAGTAAAAAGACAATCCTTGAAGAAATTCAACTTAAGAAAAGCATATCGCATAGAGGACTTCTATTTGGGGAACTGTTAACCTATATGGTTTGATCACAAGGCCACCAAGGACATAGGAGTTGTTTTTATTACCAATAAGACTTTTAAAAGTGTCACATGTCATGAGAAATGTGGAAGTGTTCATGTAAGAATCTAAATTTTCATCTACTCAAGAAAAGTTTGAAGGCCTCCCCATGCCAACCTGCCTTGCCAGTGTGGGCTAGAGCTGAGTGGCACCTGACTGGAGAATTTTCTCTTTGGCTAGCCAAGGTCTGGCCACTCCCCTTTGTCTCAAATATAGGCACTTTTTTTTACTAACTTAAGAGACATACTTCATCCCTGTAAACATCTGGATTTTGATCCCTATTTTAAGATATTGTTGAGATCCTGCAGTATTGTGGACAGTAGGGGACACATCCAAAGCAGTCCACAGCGTTGAACAAATCTCAGGTGTTTTCTAAGAAAAAGCTTTCAAAGAGAGGGTTTAATCAACCAGGTGCTGGAGATATAGGCAGAAAGAAGAAGGTGAATAAAAGAAAAGTACACTTTATCCACCAATACATTTTGCCTGGGACCAGTCCTATTATTCTTTTTGAGAAAAGCTATGTTGTAGAATGAGAATCTGTTTTCTTAACCTAAGTTTATTTGAGAGGATCATTTAGTGCTCACCCTCCTGCATTCTTGGTGGACCAGAAATACTCAACAATTCTTATCATGGTTTGTCATTTTTTCTGCTGGATGCTGCCTATAACAACATGTTCCCTTCTGGGATTCCCCCACCCAAGTTGTCCTGATCTGAAGTCAGCACTGTATAAATCACTGTTTTGCTTTCATTGACATCGGATGATCTGTAACAAACTAAACCCAAGATTGCTTCAGAGGTCAACGTTCTATCTCCCCACTGTGCAAAACAAAAAGCAGATAGACTTCCTCTGGGCTGAGGAAACATGAGAGTGAAACTCAGATGAATTCTTCAGTGCATCCAGAGTCGGGTTGCAGCCAACATAGAAACAACTCACTTCTCCAGAAACCAGAATCAGGAAAACCAAAAGTACCCAATTACCAAGATAATAAGAACAGGAACTCAATGCACTACCCACTAATATACGTACAAACAGTCTATTTATGTAGATCTGACTAATTCTAGGCTTGTACTACATTAGACAATCTTTTAGAGTCACAAGTCCAGAAGAGTGATGATCAAGTCTGCCAACCATTTTCCAATTTCCCAAGAAACATGTGACGCTCAAGCTTTTCATATGAATTAGAACCAATTTGGTTTTAACAGATATTTTAAACAAAACAAAGAAAACAAAAAACCTGTCTGTATTAAGTCCTGAGTGACCTGTAACAGAGTCAGGAAATCCCTTCCTCATTATTTCCATTCTAGTTATTTCTTTGATTTAGAATTTGGATGACCTTGGATAATAACTAGTAGTCCTAAATAGGAGAAGTTCTAGTGCTTAACACCAGGAGTCCCAATCATTCAGTTGGCTCCCCTCCAAAGCACAAGCCAACAGCCTGCAGAGGAGGGGACCAGAATCTAGGGCAGGAATTCTCAGGACTCCTGACCATGGTTAGGAAAATCACATCAATGCAAATTCTTACTGCTTCATTTGTTCCTGTGTTTCCTTTTTCTGGAGCCTCAAATAAGTTTTTAATTATGAAGTTCCATGAGCTCAAAAGAACAGACTGAATTTTGGTCCTATAGAATCAACATTTTCATCAATGCTTTTCCAGTGGCAGACTTTCACTCCCCATAGCGTACCAAGTTCCCAAAGAAAAATTCATTATTAACTCTGAGTTCTATTTTGAAATACCATTGACTCCTCCCATCCTATTTTGATTACAAATAACCAAGGGCCCTCCTTGCCCTGCATGAGATTTACTTACACAAAGACACACTTATCATATAGGCTCTATGTTTAGAAAGATGTCTGATCCTTTCACTAAAGGATGGACAGATTCCTTCTCTCTGAAGTTAAGAGATCTGCCACATTTTCAGTTATGCACATGGATTAGGTCTTTGAATATTCAGGTTAAGTTTACCCATTTGTTCAAGTTTATTTGCTTTAATATCTCAGAAACTCAGTATTCAAGATTTTTAAAAAAGGAGGAGGGAGAACACTCCTGCTATAAGAAGGCAACAATGTATTTTCCAAAAATTATGTGGAACAGTAAGAAAAAAGTCACACAAAAAGCACACCTTCATTTAAAAGCGAAAGTCAATGAAATACAAATCTGAAAGAATGCAACTATTGTGTATACTGTTAATACATACAATAATACAAATAAAATATAGAAGAATGGAGAATCAGATGAAAGTAGACCAAGCTCACTGATTGATGTACAGGAAATGGGTAAGACTAACATCTCAAGTAATTGAAGGTGAAATAAGAAACCTGGGGCTTAGGATTTGTAAAAACAGTTAAAGTACAAAAATAACTATTCAAACAAAAAATTCAAACTTTCCTAACTACCAAAATTTTTTAACAAAATAAGTTTATTTAAGACATATAATAAATGTGTAAACATTAATTAAAGAGCAAAGACTATATGTATATCTCATAGGAAAGATATACAGCAAATACGACAATGTCTTTTCATAATTTATTATAATATATAAAGTAAAAAAATACTGGCAGTATGTTACTTTGTAAAAGCAGATCTCAAACACAACTTCCAACATGCCTGCTTTCTGTATACACATCCTAAACAATTTCCTCCAAAGTGTGGGTAGGATTTATGAATATGAGGGGACTTCTTTCCCATTATATGGCAAAGTTTAATAGAGATTTTCCAAGTAGGTTTGACCTCATCAGGTCAAGGTTAAAGACTCACTTTAAAGTGAATCTGCAGTCAGACTCACAGGTACAGTGGTACACATTATGTAATCCCAGCAATCGAAAGGCTGAGGCAGGAAGATGATGAGTTTGAAGCTAGACCAGGCTATTTTGTAAAATCCTGTCTCCAAAAAAAAAAAAAAAAAAACTGCAGTCAGAAAAATTCAAAGCAGCATGCACACTCCTATTGGTTGGTCTTTAAGCCAACTGCATATTGTGGAGAGGGCAGGGAAGATGGGCACCTGCTAAGGAATGAAGGCTTTGTCCTACACGTGCAAGGAACTGAATTCTGCTGAGGCCCAGGTTAGCTTGGACTAGGCCCCACAATTCCCTGCCCACACCTGGCAATAACTGATACAGGCAGAGGTCAAAATTAATAAGCAAAAGTATGTCCCCAGAAGACATCTATTAATTATAAAGGGAAAAACAGTTTTACAGTGGAAAAACATGGTAAATAGCGCCCTACCCAAGTGATCAAGTTAGAGTGATAAGATGCACAGGTGTCACACGCAGACTGAGATGATTCTGTGGTATTCTTGCCAAAAATGTACAGTCTAAATGGAATCCACACAAACCCAAACTGAGGAATATTCTACAGAATAATTGGCAATAATCTCCAAAATAATCATCATGAAAAAACAAGATTAAGGCACAATCCCAGATTTAAAAATGGAGACATGATAGTTAAATGCAATGTGGAACCTGGGTTGGATCCTGGACCAGGAAAAGGGCATTAGGGCAATACTTATTAATCGTATTTCATTTCTGTTAATTTCTTAGTTTTGATCAGTACACTCTGGGTATGTAAGATTTTAACATGTGGGAAAGATAGTAAAGGTTTTACAGAAACTCTTTGTGCTAGTTTGCAACTCTTTTTAAAGTCTGAATGCTATCAAAATTTAAACTGAATGCCACCTGTAAGTTATAGGCTGATAAAAGATAACACAAAGGGTTTGGCCATGCATTGAATCCACAAGCCTGATTCTCCAGTAAACAGGGAATTGCCATTGCCAGTTTAATGGTAAACTTAGTAACCAGCTAAGAAGTTCTACCATCGCTCCAGAACAGCTATTCATGTCAGTCCCCAATGCACTGAACGAGGCATTTCAGCCGATTGGCAGTTAGTACCATTGGCCATGGTCTCTGCAGGGTCCACGTGTGTAAAGTCAACATCTGTGAATCAGAAATATTTGGAAAAAAATATCCTGAAAGTTCCAAGGAGCACAATCTGAATTTGCCACACATAAACTACTGCACTGAGGCCCTGCAAATAAAGTGATAGATAGGTGTGACTGCTGTAGACTCCCACCATGTCAGCCTTTCTCTCTCCAGCACTGACAACTTGAGCACTGTTTGCCTCAACTGTGTAGTATAACTACGTATAACTATGTAGTTAGGCCTATGATGGTCGCATCTATACAAAACAGGCTTCCTCTTTCCCTCGTCATTATTCCCTAAACAATACCACACAACAACTAGTTACATAACACTTACAATAAGAATGAGTGATCTAGAGATTATTTCAAGTATAGTTTAGTATTTATGTGTAAATACTAAACTATTTTTGGAGGTAATCAGATATTCACAAATTTTGTTATCTGTTGGGGGTGTATAGGTAGAGTGTCCTCAAACCAATGCCCCTCAGATACTGAGGGACAATTGTGTGTGTGTCCATGTGTGTCTGTTCATTCTGTTACCTCATCTAGGCGGTAAGGGCTTCCTTGTCTCTTACTGTGGTATACACAGAATTGGAACATAATACTTACAAATGATATGTGTCTATTATTTTAAATAATTACCTAAAGTAATAGTAGAACTCCAAGGGTTCTTGGATGACTTTTTTCTCTTAGTATTACCCAGCCTTTGAAAAGTATAGAATAAGAGGAGGAGCAAACTACAGAAATGCCAGAATTTCCTACTTCTTACTTTTATTAAATTGAGCTAAAAACAAAGAAGTCAACTTTGTAAGATGACTACTGTATTCCAACTGTGTGAGCAGTTCCATTTTCTTCCATGTGGCCTCCACTTGCTCTCCACACATTATTTGGCAGACAGTGGGTGCACTTAAATAAGTATCTGTCAAGTGAATAAAATCTGCATGGTTCTAATGATGTGCTTTCAAAGCCAAGAGGGCAAAAAGCAGACCAAGTCACTTATCAGTCCAATAACCTAGGGCTGCTTTGAAGACAGCCAAAGGATACAGGAAAGAGCTACTACATAAAACTTTTCATTTGGAATCAAATATAAACAGCAACTTGAAATTGCTGTGCAACAGTTTTGAACAAAAACCATCTTACCACTGTGATTTTAACGCCTTTCAAACAATCACTAACTAAACTAAAATAACAATTCTCCAGTCAAATTAATGTGCAATCTCGGGAAGATGAGAAAACAGTAGCAATTTTAGAAATTTCAATTTAATACTTATACCTCTTATGCCAAAAATATAGTAACTATGTATCTGAAACACTATTGACACATAAAAAGTACAATTACTCATCAGCTCTGAAAACAGTGCAGCATTATTATGGTGATAGTTTCCATGCAAGTTTTGCTACCTTCTCATTTTGTATACGTTATAAATCTTTTACAATCAGGCTCCTTCTGAATTTGGGTTTTTTTTTTTTTTCAGTTTTGTCCCTAGTTATTAAAAAGATTCTTATTATTTTGGGTTAGAAAGGGGGTGAAATATAAAGCACAATTACACAGAGGGCAAAAGCCTTTTATAGTTTTGGTCCAACAAAACACTCAAAAGGAAGAGCTCACAGCTTCCTAGAGATGGTCTCCTTTCTCTTGCCTCATACTTTGGTGACCCTCAATTATCATTCCATTTTCAGGAGCACTGCCTCAGGCTGCCTGATCCAGTGCTATGCACATTCCTGGACTCCAGGATCCACCAGGAGATATGGCTGGCTTACTACAAATAAATAGTTATATATGTTCCTTTAGGTTTTATCAAGCCTATGTACTCACTGAGTGAACAGAATATATAGGTCAAATGGTTTAGCAATATCTGAAATGAGTGTTCAGGTTTTATAAGAAAAATCTCAACATCCTAATGGTTGGCTAACCTACAATCCCAAATTAAAGGTGGCTGAGACCAAACACTTCATGAGTAGCTTGGCTTGTTGCTTTTCATAGTACCATACCCTTCTACAAAGTTAGGACAGCTCAGTTTTTAGGGACTCTTGATACCTTTCCTTTTAGCCCACAGGTCATTTTCAGGACTTGAAGTTCATTTGGTATAGGAGAAAAGATATTGAATTAGTGGCCTATCAAATACTGAATCTAAAATAAGGAACTCTGCTCAAGTTCCTCCTCCTCCCAAATGGCTTCCATGTTTTTACAGGCTGTACCACACCATGTAAAATTCATTCTTACATTGTTGATCTAATCATTCATTGCTTCATGGTAAACCTCCTGGGATCTGAACTGCACAATCTAGATTGTATAATTCCTTAAGGCTAAGAAACAGACATCTACCACAATTATGACAGTAGGTCATACCAAGTTCTTGCTAATAATTTCAATGAAAAATTGTTAGAGGTGATGAAATAATTTTATAGAACAAAGTAATATGGAAGAAAACACACAACGATAACTAATACATTGGCTATTTTCTTTTTATTATCAATCCATGAAAACTGCTTCTTGGTTCAAATAAGTCTTAGTGATGAAGTTCAATAAAACAAAGGAAAGCAATGATATCTATTCTGCTTGGAGCCTGTGAAAAACTCAATGTCAGAAAAAACAAGAGATAATTTTTAAAAATTGATACCAGATCATTAAAATGCTACTTTCTTCTTTGAATCAAAACTAATAGTGAGCCAGGCACTAGTACCTCACTGTAATCCTAGTGATTCAGGAAGCAGAGATCAAGAGAATTGTGGTTCAAAAACAGCCCAGGGCACATAGTTCCAGAGACCCTATCTCAATAAAACCCACCATTCCAGAAAAGGGGAAAGGAGAAAATAGGGATGAATTCAACTGTGGTATATTTGATATATTGTAAGAACTTTTGTAAATGTCACAATGTACCCTCAGCACAATAATTAAAAAAAAAAAAAAAAGAATTGATAGTGGCTCAAGCCTGCAATCCTAGCTATCTGGAAGGTAGATAGGGAAGATCAAAGTTTGAGGCCAGCCTGAACAAAAAATTTGTGGGACTCCATCTTAATGAATAAAAGCTGTCCAGATGACACACACCTGTCATTCCAGCTACACAGAAAACGTAAACAGCAGGATAGGGATCCAAGCTGGCCCAGGCATAAAGTGAGACCCTATTTCCAAAATAACCAGAGCAAAAAAGGCTGGCAGTGTTGCTCAAGTGGTAGTGCACCCACCTAAAAAGTATGAAGCACTGAGCTCAACCTTAGGTACAAATACGAAAAACCATGAAAGATAAAGAGAAGATTTTCCTGGTTGTAACTCAACACAAATATTGCAAATGATGAACAATTAGGAAAAGAAGATTCTCCTGGTTCTACACTAAGCATCCCACTTACAAAGCATTTGATAAAAAATGCAAGAAAAAAAATCAATTTCAATGCACTTAACCTAAAATCATTCTCTAGTTGATAAAGCCAAAATTGTTAAGGACAGCAGAGCATATCTATTATTTGAGAACTGAGATAACAAGGCCAAAAATATTGAACTAATTTCCTTGCTGAAAAGCATTACTAACATATTTCTGATACTAACTATGGTATTTGAGAAAATGATCTTAAAAAAATCTTCCTTGAAATGAAGTTCCTGTTTTTATAGGCTGTCTTGTGCTTTGATTTAATGTGGCCCAGTCACTTTTGGAGGTGGAGATTAATAAAAAGTTACATAAAGTAAGGAAAATGTTCTGGGTGCATGTTATTCCATCACAGTGACGGTGACTTTAATAGACAGGATGACACCTGCCCCTGGGTTTACCAAACTTCTGTGACCCACAAACTCCATCAATAGGAACAATGGTAAATCCAAGTTAGTAACTTTTATACAAAAAACAATTTATTGTTGTTCACTGTGCATGAATATTTAAGTAAAAATAGATGCTTTAAATATATGTGTGTGTATATCTATATACATATATACACAGAATTTAGTTCAGTATCATTCCATCACATTGTACAGATTTTTTTTTTTTTTGGTGGTACTGGGGTTTGAATTCAGGGCCTCACGCTTGATAGGGAAGCACTGTACAACCCTGTACATATAATTTTTAAAACTACCTTTAATAGTCTTTAGAAAAATAAAAAATAACTTGAAGGAAAAGAAGAAAAATTAAGGCAAAATCTGGGGGGGCTGACAGGTGGGATTTAGGAAACTGAATTTCTTGTGGCCAATTTAGCTAAATTCTGGTGATCAGAGGACAAGAGTTTCCATCCAACGATTCACATCACCACTGTCCTTTCACAAACTGAATCAGGAGAGAAAAGAAGCATCCTGGCAGAGCAGCCTCTCAGCTAATGCAAAGCATTTATTCTGCCTAGCCAGCAACCCCAGCACCCCCCTTTCACCCCAGCCCTGACCCCTGAGTAGCTAACTGTGCAGTCAGACTTAGTGCCCCGGCTAGTCTCCAGTTCATTCTTGAGGAAAAAGATCATAAATCCAGTACACTTCCTTCTCAAATTGGGACAGTTTCTTTGCCAGATGTTCATTTTTACTGGCTTCGTTTTGCATAATCATGGAGGGAGGAGATACCGGAATACTTTAACTAAACCAGTAATTTTCAAAAACAACACCAAGAGAGTTGAGGACAGCAGAGCTATGGGCAACTTCCCTGGGCTCACCCACCAACAGCACAGAGGAGAGGGTGAGGCTGAGAGAGGGAGCACGGCAGGCTTCACCCCCAGCAGCAGTAGTGGGGGCTGATGGAGCAAGTCAGCAGGATGAGCAGAATCAAAACAATGCAATGCATTCAAGATGACTGTTTTCCACTTTTTCACACAGCCAGATATTACTTGGCCAGCTACACAGCACATGTGCCTTTCCATCCCCACCCATCTGTATTTTTTCTTTTTTTCAGTCAGATGTCCTGTTCACACACTGGTCCATAAACAACTTGGATGGAGCCTGATAATTTTCCTGTTGTTTATTTTTTTCAATTCTATGAACTGTTTTCTGAAAACAGAGTGTCAGCCAAAATGTAAGGCAAGGCTGAACAGGGTTCCCAAATTCAGGCTGAGGTTCATCACCACAGTATGGAGTCAACAAGCACTGTAAGCCCCTCTCCCTTTCTCCCTCCCTGCACCCTTTCTTCTCTTTCTCTCTCTCTCTCTCTCTCTCTCTCTCTCTCTCTCTCTCTCTCACACACACACACACACACACACACACACACACACACACACTTTGGACAGCAAAAGCTGAAGAGAAGCATGTGCATGCAGAGCTGTTCAATTCTTGGCTTTCACACAGCAGCTAAGAAGGAGGCCAAAGACTTCCAGGAAAGTTTATGTTCAGGTATATCATAAACTGTGGCAGGAAACTGAGTCCTCACACAGTTTGCTGGAACATGGTGGGTAAGTTGTTGGTTTTCAAAGAAAACACAACTGAACAGATTTTTTTTAATATATCTGCGTTTTCTTTTCTCTTGCCTTCCCATAGCTCACTTTTCATTTTGAACTAATTCTCTTCTGCTGGCTTTGGGCTCACTTCTCTATACCTAATTCTGTCCTGCTTCTCTTTTTCACAAGTTTCTTCATCACCTCTACCAGGGCTAATTAAAAGACTTTTTAATGCAATTTTTAGATGTCCCCCAGTAAAAGGAAATAGTGAACCTAATACCTGTTCTTCTAAATTAGGGAGTACTGCAAAGATCTACACATTTTATTTGTTAATTCATTAGTAGCCACACGATGCTAATTAAAAGCCTATTCTTTGTGGTTTTTATCACTAAAATATAGGTAATAACCTTCACACCCCTAGTGGTAAAACTTTCAGTAGAGACTTGTGATATATTTTGGCTGAGGAAAAAATCTTAATGAAAACTATCAGTCATGACAATTTTGTGGGATAGCATCTTTGCAGGTCACCTTCACGATGCCACCTCTTAAGCTCAAGGTGCAAACCACCCATTTAGAAGAAAAAAAAGAACACTTGCTTCAGCTTAAAGTAGTCAGTATAATCAATGAGACAGCTTCACTTTTTAGGCATAGGATGTTTACACTCCACTTCCTATATCCACCTCTCCCCAGAGAAAGCACTGTTAACTGCAGCAGGCATCTCCTCCAAGCCCTTTGCTCTGCCCTCAGGAGCACTGTACTGCCTGTTATATATGGTCAACAGGCCCAACTGTTCTCCTGGTGGCTCTCGGGCATGTTGTATTTATCTTGACCTCAAACATCTAATAATACTTGCTGAGCAAGTTACATCTCCTCTAGGTATAGGTAGCTGATCCTATAAGGTGTATTCACACCCGGCTCCACCCAATAGACCAAGGCTGAACTGCAGACTCTTAAGTGGCAGGTAGAGAAAGACACCAGGCAAGCTGGGGCCCCAGAACAGCGAGTGAAAAGGGCTTTCCTCCAGGAGGGCATTTCCTCCTGTTTTTGGACTCTATCTTCCCTTTTCTGTTTGGATGGCCACAACTATTTTGTCATTGCTGATAATTTGCCCTTTCCTCTAACCTTAACTTTTTCCCACTATAAGGAGTCCCCTGCTCTTTCCCACACAAAGGCACTTTCTGTTTGGAGAGCTCTTCTTAAGGTGTTAAGACTGCGAGCACAGACCAGAGCCAGCAGCTCCTCACACAGGGGTAGAGGAGGGACCCCCAGATTCCAGTGTTCTCTGTTGTCTCAGAGAACCATCGTGCCACAGCCTGATGGCACTCACTTCCTGTTCAGAGTGGATTCTGAACATGGACATTGGGGCTCCACGTAGGGGCTACTTCCCCCTTCTCTGGTAGCCTCATCTTCACTTTACAGGAAGGACAGTCATAATAGCATTACTCTAACCCCACATGCTACCTATTACACTGAAATCCCTCAGTTTTCCTGCCCCACTGAAGGCAGCTTTACCATTTCCTATGAATTTATCCCCTTTTTTGTCATTTCAGTGGGAAGGAGGGAAGATAAACACAGTAGGCCCTCATTATCTATGGGTACATGGCTCCAAGAAGACCACCACTGCTGAAGCACCATGAATGCTCAGCATGCAGAGCTGAGGACTGTACTGCAGATGCTTGACTCACTTTTTTCCAAAACACCGCCCAACTAAAGACAAATCTCTATTTCAACTAATCTCAAATTTCCACTTCGTTGCTTTAATTATGCACATTCACTTTTACCTTGCTTTTTGGGTACCATTGACTTTTGGGGAGGCAGGTTTTCATGAAATTAAGGATACAGAAGCACTCAGCAGATCATACAACTGACAATAACATGGGGCTGACTGAGCGCTTCTCTGTGCCAACTAACGCATGTGTGGGAATTTAAAGTTTTTGTTGTGGAAATTTCTTTAGGTTTTTTTTTTTTTGACAGCACACTTGATCAAAACCGTATGTAATATATCCATGAACAAGGTGTACTTACTGTAAATGTGCACACTATAAGTGTATCTGTCTTATATTTGGTGCTACAATATCCATGACTCATCTCAGCCTCTGTGGACATCAACACCAATTACAGGATCTTGCAGACTATTTCAGGGCAATCTAACTTAATTCTCAGTTTTTAATGTGGCTTTTAGTTTAGAAGACAATTAGAGCAAGGTAAATAACATACTGTGAAAATATACATATTTGCTAGTGTATGTATGTAAATAATGCATTTGTGTACACTTGCACACATACATAAACATATACAATTTGAACTGATGTGAATATACCATGAGTAAATTCTTTGATTATTATCCTGATATCATTCATTTTTCCTGCATGACCAGCATGCCTTGGAAAAAGCACTTTTGTTTGAGCAAGTATTGCTGGTGTGGCTAAGGCTTCAGTGCCAATAAAGCATGTAGGCTTTTGCAGCTAAAAGATTCTTTGCCGACTTGCTAGCTCTAAGAGTTCCACAAAAGCCTGACCTCTTGCTTGCCGTCACTTGTCAAATAATAAGACAACACCTGCTACTACCACCCATAGGCAAACTCTTCATAGAGACCTGATGGCAGTAGATTGCTTCATGTTCAAAGTGTGAACTTTACTTTAATATCTATAAATCACAGACCCCAACAAGACTCAGCATAGGGTCCAACTGCTTCCAGTACTCAAATGAAACACTTTTGCAGGTAGGTAGAGAATAAATTTTTAAAAGAAATAATTCACCTAAAAGTGTTTTGCTATATTTCAAACACATATAAGAATAGTGAATATAATGCATTCCTCAAAAACCCACATCTCCTTCTTATCAAACCTTAACCTTCACTATGTTTTCTTCAGGTTTTTCATGTTCTTTTTAACATTTTATTTGATAGTCACAGTATAGCTAGATCAAAACTTAAAGGGAGAGGCTGATGAAATGGCTCAGGTGGTAGAGTGTCTGCCTAGCAAGCATGAGGCCCTGAGTGCTGAGGGAAAAAAAAAAAGAATTATAAGAAGAAATCATTGGCAACAGTAGGTTTTGTTTTTATTTAAGCCAAGATATAGAACATAAATTGCTACTCTTGTTTACTTCCAAGTATTTTCAGCTCTGTTATTATTGATAGATGATGATACAAACTACCTTTACTTCGAAACACTAAATTTATATTGACACACTTGAAAGTTAGTATTAAAAATTAACTTAGATAAGATTAAAGTAATCCTTTCACTGAGTTTCCTACCTATATTCAGAAAAGCTTTCTGTATTCTGAGGTATCTATAATTTATGATTTAATGATAGTATATTAAATTTTGGCATTAAATTTCTTTATTTTTAAGTGTTGAGTGAAAGAGAAAAAAGTTAGAAAGCTTACAAAAATTTCCAACAAGAGAGAACATGATTGTAATAGTGGAGAGATGAGAATGGTAGAGAGTGAATAATATTGAAACACAACACATCTACATATGAAAATAGTGTAACCAAATGCACTGACAACTGTTGAATAATAGGGATAATAGAGAGGGAAATAGAGAAAGAGTAAGCAATAGAGTAGGTTAATTTGATAAACATATGATATGTACATGTGTGAAATACCAGTGCAAAACTTCCCTGAATAATCAATATACACTTTAAAAAATGAAGTTGATACCAAGAGGAGGGAGAAGGTAGAGAGAGTGAAGGAGAGCAAATATGGTGGATATTCTTTGTACATGTGTATGAAAATACAACGAAACCTGTCAAAACTGTTCTGAGAGGGAGGTGATGGAGGAGAAGGATGGAGGGGGTGAATCTAATTAAAATATATTATAAATGCATATGTAAATGAACTCCCCCCTTCAACTAATATATACTAACAACAATTTAAAAAATTTCCAACACTAGCTGGAGGAGCAGCTCAAGTGGTAGAGTGCCTGCCTAGCAAGTGTGAGGCCCAGAGTTCAAACCCCACTGCTGCCAAAAAAAAAAAGCCCAGACAACACTAACTTCAAACAAGGGAACAAGAATTGCTATGGAAAAAAAAAAAAAAAAAAAAAAAAAGCATTGCTATGACCACAAAGTCACTTAGGACAAATTTCCATTGCTTTTAGAAAAGAAGATTTGTGTAAAGATTTTCAGGGTTGATACATTTAATGCTGCTGCAACATTGCAGAAGTTAAAACTGCACAATGTGGTAAAGAACCCACAGAAGGTGCTCGGTAAATATTTGTTGGATGCATTTATTGTCTGTATTATGCAGCAGAGTCCACCCGACAGCCTACCAAGTAAATATAACTTTAACATATACTCAAGGCAAATCAGTATCTTAAGCAGCTTACTAATGATTCCCTTCTTTCATATTTTGCTAGAATATCTATAAACCTTCAAGTAGCAGGATTATACAAGTAAGTAGGCCTACTGACGTTGGGCATATGAAATAGCTTTTTCACTGTGAATCTGAGAAAGATACAAGAAAACCAAATAACACAAAGAGAGATTTAACCCGCCACACCCACAAAAAACTTAAAATATTTAGCAGTTCAGCTTTCAACTTCTTATGCCCATAAAGAAAGGAAAACCTGAAAATAAGACGCATAATTCCTGAGGATTCTATAAAGTACCATTACAGACTAACTCAAAGAAACAGAAACTTATTTTCAAAATCCTGATATTAGAATTCCAAAAGGCCAAAGAAGAAAGTTAATAAGGAAGATTGAGAGAAAGTAAATTGTTTAAACTTCGATCCACCAAAAAAAAAAAAAAAATCCATTAGCCAGAAACTGTCCTTTCTCCAAGCAATCCTACTTAATTAAGGTTTTATTGCACAGGGCAGTTCATGACAACCCCCCCACCACAAATCTATTTGCAAGTCAAAATGATTGCAGTCAGGCTCCAGCTCTCTGTTAAGTAGGCACAGCTATGTAAACAGCTCCTCAAAGAATCAAATATTGTTACCAGCAGTTCTCTTAGTAGAGGGTGGCAGGAAGCTGGAATCTTGTGACACACACAACCTTGCAGTGTAGCAGGAGAACATTCTGTAAATTAGATTAATTTTACAGTGGCTTCTTTAGCTGATTCAAGAAAAAGAACAACACAGACTTAACCATGGGGACAAGCATGATCCCTTGCCATCTATTCATTATAAGCCTCAAGAGCTCCACATTCTGGTCCTTTCCACGAAATCAAACAATTATTCCCAGAGATGAGGAGTTTGCCAATTACACAATCACATCCTATCTCAAATATTTTTTTGCATGCTCCTCCTATGTACTGCACAGCAGGAGGTGTGCTTTAATACACAAATTTTTTTTAAAGTCTTCTTTTAGGAAGTGCATTCACTAAGCCTCCTCTCAAACTATTCTTTGCCGACAGGATGGGAGGTATCTGGTCAGCTGCTACAACTGCGATGTGAAGTGGAGAAAACAAACCCTCAAATTAATGCTAGTTTTTGCCTGCAGGGAGCACTTACCATACCTACATTAAAAAAAAAACAACAACAAGTTGGTTTTTTAAATTTATAACACTTTGTAAAGAGGACATATTTTCAGTTTTCACATGCACAAGCTTTTATACTTTAAATACTACCCATCTCAAGATTTTACATCAATACATATTTTAATTAAATATGTAAATACTAAATAAGGTAGTTAAAATGGTTAATTATTTTAAAAGTTAAAATATTAGTCCAAAGCATGCATAAGTCCCAGTTACTTGGGAAGCTGAAGCAACTTGAGTTGAAAACCAGCCTAGACAACATAGTAAGGACCACCCCCAATCTTAAGGTAACTAAAACTGTAAAATCAACATTAAATGCCACATACAATACCACTGGCAGTAACCTTGAAAATGACCATGTGTCCTACAAAGGAGCTGCTATGACTATCTCAGGACACTGCTACATCCAGCTTCTGTCAAGACGGAGACATTAATGTACCAGATGCTCCCAGCTACCCAAGAACATCTTCTTTTTGCCTTAGGAAATCTCCTCTGTGCCACAGCATGTAGCCTAAACCTTAAAGTCACCCTCCTCTCTCTTCTTTTTAAGCCTTTTTATTAGGATATATCAGTTGTACAGGGAGTTTCATTGTGACATTTCCATATATGCATACAGTGGACCCTGATTACGTTCCCCTCTCCATTGTTCTCTTTCTTCCCCCTCCCCAAGAAGTGTTTTTGTTCTGTTTTGTTTTAATGGTGGGAATGGGGTTTGAACTCAGGGTTTTGCGCTTGTAAAGCACAAACTCTACTGCTTGAACCACACCTCCAGTCCTCCTCTTTCTTGAGATAGCCCAGGCTGGCCTCAAACTTGTGATACTCCTGCCTCAGTCTCAGGAATGCTGGGATTACAGGTGAGTATCCCCATTTCTAGTTTCTTCCTAACCTGGCTTTGTTCATTGAGCAAATGGCAACGTGGTAAGCAAGAAAAAAGGTACTGGGTGCCAGACCTTGAATGGAGGCAAATATTTAAGTCATCTTGCAAATGTTAGGTATCTGATGGAAAAATTGAGACACTTGGGAACTACACGCTGGTGGCACTATTGTAACACAATATGTGAGAGAAGGAAAGGCCAAAATAAACCACATGGAAAGTGATCAAGGCCATTACCATTGGAAATTACTTTCTCAGAAGCTTCTAACAACAGCTGTATTTGATTCAATACAACTCACCAGTCTGGTAGATACATTATCTGGTCTCATCTCTGCAGACACAACAGTCACTAGCAGCTAACACCTGCACCCCATACAAGCACACCTTTAGAGTACTGCTTGTGCAACTGCATCTTTCCTACACAAAAACAGGATCCTGGATCATGAATATATTTTGTTTTTCCTTTTCTTTTTCCTCCTCTCCATGGAAACAGTGATTGTATGCATGTATCTCTGATTCTCAAGAGGTACTACTAGGTATTAGCTACAAATAAATAGCTTCAAGAGATGATCAATTCCTACTGTATTGGACACATACATGTGTATAGTTACGGGGCTGGAGCCTTGGCAAGCTCACTGCTAGTAAAGGAGGGTTGGAATGCCTGGGCACAGTAATGAGCTATTAAATGCAAATAATGTCAGTGCTGAATCTTTCCCTGGGGCTCAGCCTCAGGGAGGGACAGAGGGCACAAGGAGACAAATGAGAAGACAAAGCTATCCCCTTGCCTTTCACTGATCAGCCTAAGCAGGGAAACAGTTCCGAGTTTCCATCACCAGGCTTAGAAAGGCTGCCACACACCATGTGCCAAGTTCAGGGACAGAATCCAACTGTAGTTTGCTGCACTGAATGGAAAACCTCTTGAACCCACAAGGACAAAGTAGTAGAGCTCTGTCACTTGCACTATTTTTTTAACATGTCTGTAGTTCTTGTTATGGAAACAGTTGATTCTAATTTTAACCAACACCTACTACTGTTTCAGCACATTCCTTTGGTTAAAGGAAATGATGACTTTCCAGTCAGACTACAGTGACACAGACATGAACTTGGCCATATGAGCTTCCAGTTTGCAGCCATTCCAAGATGTTTTTAAGTTTGGGGTTTTTTAAAGTCAATGTATCATGAAAAACCAAGGTCCGAACTTTATGGAATTCCTATGACAATAAGTTTCATATCAATAGCCTTGTGTATTTAATACAGTTCATCCATAAAAACTTTACACCAGGGATGAGGAGATGTTCTTAAGGAAGACTAAAAAGAGTTTCCTGCCTTCAGTGAGTCTGTAACCTCTGAGATAAACCATTAACTCATGAAACAGAAGACCCTCAAAGAAGTCATGCAAGGCCTAGAGAAGGAAAGTTGATTTTTTTTCTTGATCACTCACCAATGATCTCAGTTTCCCTGATGTTTTACTGTAAAAGGGTAAAAACTCTTTACCACAGCAGCGGTAATCAAACTATTCATAATAGTGGACAGCAGCTGACATTGACACAAAGCCAGAATCTATTTGTAAGGCTTGAAACATCTCATTTAATCCTCATGACTAGCCCATAAGATAGGCAACAGTCATTATTCCCATACTTTCTCTTTTCTCTTTGTTGTTTGGTTGGGGTATGCATTTGTTGAAACAGGGTCTCTCTATGTACCCCAGACTGGTCTTGAACTCATGATTTGCTGCCCCCACCTACAGAAAACTGGGACAATACCTACCTCTACTCTCTTTTGTACATGAAAGAAACAAGGTTTAGCAAAGCTTTTTTTTTAACTGCCTGTCACTCAACTAATAAATGAAAAAGCCAGAATTTAAATCCAAGAAGAATTTGAATCCAGGTCCTATACTCTGAAGCATACTGCCTCACACTCAAAACCCATCAAAGTCACTCTTGGTGGGGAGAGAGGGAGACATACATTTTAAAATTTACTTTTCAACTAGTACTGGTACATATAAAACATAAAAATTGTGCATATTAATAGGTGTCATGTAATGTGTCTATACTGTAATGTGTATATATTGTGCAATATTTAAATCAGGTCAAATATACCCACCTCCTCAAACATTCATCATTTCTTTATGGGGAAACTTCCAAAATCCTTTTAAAAGAAAGGTTTTATAAAATGTGCAGTTTGTTATCATTATCTATAGTACCCCGGCTATGCGATAGAACACCAGAATTCCTTACTCCTAGTTAACCATAACTTAGCATACACTGATCAACCTTTCCCCAACCTTCCCCTTAAGCTGATGAGGCTTCTAGAAGAGCCAGAATGAATCAGAAAGACTCACTGTGTCACATGTCTAATTGCAGTGACATGTGTCCGGCTGACTACTAGACAAGTAAGTTGCTTTAGCTATGAATGGAAGATTCAATTAGGCTATATATCCAAAAGATAACTATTTAGTTAACATGGGAGAAAGGTGATCCTCTCCTCTGCTAAAAGAAGATTTATACAGTAGAAGAAAATCCAGTTCTGTGGACTTTGTTGGTTTTTAACAAGTGCACATGCTAAGGCTTTGTATTTCTTCCTTTTTAAACTGAGCATTTTTGGGGGGTATTTGAATCTTTTATTGTGACCTATCATTAACTGTTTACATAGTCATCTGGAGAGAAAGGTAAGGCTGGGCCCTCGACAAAGCTCTACTGTGCTCAGTGAAACCAAGGTCACCTGAGCAAGTCCACAGGGCTTCTTTCCATGAAGGAAAGTCACCACTATTTAAGTCAGTTTCCATAAAGTTGACTGTGGCTGTGTGATTTAAGAGGCAACTTTGAGCACTACCTAAATGGCTGGAATCATAAAGGAAAGTAGTTATCCCCAGGCTAGCATTAAAGTTTTATTGATGCGACTAATTTTCCTTAACAGCTTACCAAGACTGGTCCAAAAGCAGGCTGGAAATAGATGCTAAGTAGAGCTACCTGGGACTAATTCCCTAGAAGATTGGATATTATCCAGTTGATATGAACAGTGGAGATAACCTAAGTGCACAATCTATGTAAAACAAGGGGGTTTACATGAATTGAGGAGTTTTGGTAATACAGTCTTCAAGAAGACTTTAGGTATATGAACAGTTGTCAAGTCTGACCACAAGTTGGAGACCCTAGACCAATTAAACCAGAATCTCAAGAGAAAAGCCTGGACATCACTATTTTTTAAAGTTCTCCACATGACTCTTGTTGAAACCAGGGTAGAGAAGTATTAAAAAGGCCAAAACTTTCAACAGGAAAAAAAAATCAAAAGCATGATCGAGTTAATCATATGAAAGGAAATGGGTGATAATGAGAGGAGAGTGAGTTAAAATTTCATCATTTAAATGTATTTTAGGAAGCAATTGCACAAAGTGGATAGTTTCAATTAAGCAATTTACTTTGGGGACCTAAATCTCATTAGTAAGCTAGGTAAAGCAGTAGATAAATGCAAACATAACTAGAGATATTTTATTCCAAACTCCTTTGAAAAGAAGTTTTTAAATATAAATCTGAGCTTTTTGTATAAATGTTTACCTTTGTTTAGAGAGCAAAAAGTCCATGCAATGTTTTTTTAAACACACAGGCTGACTATGCACATACACATACATACACTTAAAATCTGAAGAGTAACACGGGAGGTTCTTGCACACACATATGTATCTACCTGTGTATATATGAATAAATATGTATGTAGCTTACAAAATTCAGTGAATGTGTGTAGAGACTTTGAAACTATGCCTAACACAAAGACCAAATTTTTTTTCCCTAGTGTACTCAAAAATGAGTCATTGAAGAAGAAAACACCAGGCTGCTATTCATAGGCCCTTTGGAGGTCTTACTGGAAAAAGGAACACTGCACGCAAGGCTGGTGATACATTTTTTACTGCATGCATCTGGTTTTCATGTATGCTGTGTTCCTAAAAACGCCTACTGTTAAGAATCCTAGGATACTGCATAGCTCTTGGGAAATGGTCATTATCTCAAAAGTTATTTTTGATCTAGAAATCATCTAAACTGTCTTGAATGCAACTTCTGATTCTGCTAATCCAGACAAAAGAAAATAATGGAAATACTATTAGATTTGTGATACAACTCACAAATTAGATCTTCCAGGCCACCAAGGAGTCATTGTCTGGTGTATGTCAAAGATTTGCAGCCAGCCTGTGCAGCATCAGTATCAGGTCTGCTACAGAACCTAAGTCATTCTAGGATCCAGGCTGAAGCAGCAGCAGCTAGTTTGGCGCCTATTCTTCTCACGACAGTCACAGAAACACAAAAGCCCAATCATGTTTAAGGCATCTGCTCGCATCATATTCACTTATTTTCTACTGATCATATAGATTATAGGACAAGCACAGCATCAGTAGAGCAAGGAATATGCTCCGTGCAACTTAAGTCACGTGATAAAAAGAAAAAGATATGAAAATAATCTATAATATCTATGGATGCATCAATTCGACAGATATATATTTAAAGCCAATGTACTGATGATTTTTCTTCTTTCCAAATAATTATTGTTGACATCACATAGATAACTTTAAACCAGGAACTGGCTACAATGACATTTGCCTATAATCTCAGGACTCAGGAAAGTGAGGCAGGATTGCAAATTCAAGCCCAGCCTGGGGTACTTGATGAGATGCTGACATTTAATAAATACTGACATTATATTAAATAAATGAAAAATAAATAAATGGGTCAGTGGGCAAATGAAGTAGTAACATACAGACTGAATACATTAAAAAAAGAAACAAAACCTTAAATGGAAGAGAAGATAATGTGGCCTAGAACTCTAAGAGCCAAAATGAGGTGCTAGTGATGAAGGAAGCGATAGCACAGATAAAAGGGTAAAGACTTATAAACTCCAAGAGAACCCAGAGCACAGAAAGCACAAAGAGTGCACATGAAACCATTTCATGAAAACAGAGCAGGAAACTACAGATTTTCTAAATTATTGCATTTTATATTGTTCTCTATGTACAACTAAATGTCAGCATACATTCAGTGACTTCATCTACCATCTAAGAAGTTTAAACATCCAAACCTTATTTTGAGACACTCTTGAGAAGACAGAATATTGCCTTTTGTGTGTGTGTTGGGAAGGGGTGTTACCTTCTATTTAGTCACACATAGTACCTTTGAATACATTGCTTTGAAAGTCACTAGGTCACAAATTTTTCAGTCTTTATTTTGCTTATCTTGGTTCACATAAACTTTTTAGTAAAAGTCATGTTTGTCTTTACAATACTTTCTTCTGTGACTATAAGGCAGTAAACCTTCCTTGAATTCTGCTCTCCTATTCCATCAGTCCTTATGTAATGGACATTAGAGATCATCCAATGTTAAACGCAAATGATTTTCAAAGTAGAGAATTAGTTCCCACTAAACTAAAAAAACTAAAACCTATCACCACCGTGACACTTGAATGGCATTTTGTAATTTTAGGGGTTTTGTTATATTTTACCTCTTTATAATGACAACTGAAAGATTTTTCAAACAGAATTTCTCAAACAAAATAACTGAAGTACTAAAGGTCCTCTAGAGGCCCCAGTAGAGCCCAGCAAAATAGAATTATTTGGCTTTTAATCGTCTTATACACTGTGGTTCTGTGTAAGCTTTAGCTTAGGAAATAAAGGTTCTGTTATTTTTTTTAATTAACTACCACTATTGAATTATCAGTAGTGTTTAAATGGATTTTTAAAAGGCTCAACTTTCTTGACACTTGGTTCAGCAGTCTGTGCAGAATCAGTAAAATCACATATGATGTGAGGCAATACTGGAAGATTAAATTTAGCAGCTGCTATGTTTATATGTGTATAGTTTGTGTGTGTGTATATATATATACACTGTGTTTCCTCACTGAACCAAAGACACCTTTACTGGAACTATGTCAGACCATAATTATAAAGACTCCAAATCATTTTTATATCGTTACTGTCCAACTTATGCTCAATGTCCATCTCTACTTCCTTCCACTGTTTTGTTTTAATCTGACAGTGTGAAATTATGTAAGAACCTCACCTATTTGGATTGACCAGACTGAGACACTGCAAATAGACAAAAATCTAAACAACAATCTTCAACAGACAATTTACTGCAGACTTGTCTTATTTGTTGCTTATTCTGGAACATCATTTGTCATAATTTATGACCTACAAAAGCACAGCTGGAAGGAATCAAGAAGGAAGAACAAGTTCAGGATGAGGATAGAACAGCATCAGAACCTGAACACTGTTTTCTGTGGAAGGAAAATAATTTTCAAAGGTTATCTAACCCCAACCCCTCATTTTATAGATGAAGAATGGTAAGAATACAGAAGTTAAGAAACCTTCCGAATTTGTGTGGGTATTCACCTAGTTCCCAGCCATCCCAGAATTTACTAATGAAAATTCTAGTTCCCAAAGTGAAGGTTCTTAAGTAGTAAGTATTTGTGGATTGATGGAGTTGGCTATCTGCCATGGCTTAATGCACTAGTTCCAGGTAACCCAAATGGAGACTAAGTCTGTCCTTGTGCAGATCTATATCAGAAGCTTTATAAATAAGGGGGTTTCGAGCTACTTGCCCTGTCTTTTCAGAAGAGTTAAGCATTTCCATATCTTTTTTTTTTCTAACTAGGGGCATTTTCATGCTTTTGGAACCAAAAAGAGATTAGAATCATGTTTTAATGAGAGAGTAAAGATGTTACACAATCATTCTGACCCTTAAGCATTTCTGTCATTGAATTAATTGGTCTCACCTCTCACCTCAGAACTCTTCAGATGGGCTCCTATTGCTCAGAGTTGAAGACTGTTCAGTCATTATTATTATTATTATTATTATCATTATCATTATTATTAAACCCCAAAGACATTTGTCCAAAACCAACTTTATACAGGATATTCAGACTCTTGTCAGGACTGCTGTTTACTGCCTATATGACCTGGTACAAGTCAATTAAACTCTGTCTCTCATCTACAAAATGTTGGTGTCACTTCTCCCTTAACGGAGCAATAAATAAAAAATAAACATGAATGGCTAATGAAATATATCATTAAATAGTAAATAAAGGGGGCTGGAGGAGTGGCTCAGGTGGTAGAGTGCCTGCTTTGCAAGCTTTGAGTCCTGAACTCAAACCCCAATTCCACCAAAAAATGGTAAATAAAGTTGATGCTGTATGTAGAGCCATTCCTAGAACCAGTTGCTGCCAGAGACTATTTGAAAGGAGGCTACACTATTGACAAATCACTTACAGGCTCCTTAGAATAATACCATTAAAACAAAATTTGAAATTCATTCTTTTTATGCTCATAAAACAAAAGGTAGGGTGCATTGAGGGAATCCCCAACCATGACACCCCAAATCCTGTACTCAGTGGACAGCTGAAATGCTGTCATGTATGATCCCATTTTCTACTTAAATTAACTGACAAATAATACTAAAGATTTATGGAATACATTGTGAGATTTCTACATTGTAGAAAGATTAAATCAAGCTTATTGATACATTCTTCATTTTACCAGCTTATTTTTTGTGGTAAGAGTATTACACATCTATTCTACCAGTTTTGAAATGTACAATATATTGTTCATGGTGATGAGTCTCACTTTCTGTACTAGAACTGAGTCTGAGTTTGGACATATATTCAGCCTCTCACTGTTCACATGTAAATATTTTTTTTAAATAAAGGAGAAAACATAGACCTGCTATATGACCCAGCAATCCCACTCCTCGGGTTATATCCAAAGGAATGCAACATAGGTTACTCCAGAGACATCTGCACACCCATGTTTATTGAATCACTATTCACAATACCCAAGTTATGGAAACAACCAAGATGCCCCACTACTGATGAATGGATCAAGAAAATGTGGTATTTATATACAATGGAATTTTACTCAGCCATGAAGAAAAATGAAATCTTATCATTTGCAGGTAAATGGATGGAACTGGAGAACATCATTCTGGGCGAGGTCAGCCAGGCTCAGAAGACCAAAAATCGTATGTTCTCCCTCATATGCGGACATTAGATCTAGGGCAAATGCAGCAATGTGGTTGGACTTGGATCACAAGAAAAGGGGAGAGCACATACGGAAGATATAGGAATAGGTAGAAAACCCAAAACATGATAGCGTTTGATGTCCCCACTCCAGAGGAGCAAATACAGAAACCTTAAAATGACAGGTTATCATAAGCAGGGGATCAGGAACCAATGTAAAGATCAGTTAGAGTTGAATCAACTTGGGTTGTAACACATGGGTACATGAAAGCAATAGTAAGACTCTTTCTGTATAGCTATCCTTAACTCAACTAGCAAAAACGCTTTGTCTTTCTTATTATGCATATGTCTTTTCTTCAACAAAATCAGTGATAAGGGCAGAACAGGACCTGCCTGAAACTGAGGAGGGGAGGGAATGTTGGGGGAGCAGGGGAAGGGTGGAGAATGACCCAAACAATGTATGCACATGTGAATAAATGAACAAAAAAAAAAAAAGAGAGAAAGGCAGAGCTTTTCCTCTTCACAGGCAAGCTTCCAGAATTTACCTAACTGCTATAAGGCATTATATTAACTGTATTCTGTGGCCCAAAAATGTATCAAATACCAATTCTATTCTCAGAAAGTTTCCATGCATTTTTGCACTAGAATAGCAGTAACCAGTTTTCAAAAGTGGTTTCACACATATTTCATTTATTTAGTTAGTTATTTTTTGGCGGGACTGAGGTGTTAACTCAAGGCTTCACACTTGCAAAGCAGGTACTCAACCCTTGAGTCACACCTCCAGTCCATTTTGCTCTAGTTATTTTGGAGATGGGGGTTCTCACAAACTGTTTGCTTGGGCTGACCTAGAGCTGCGATCCTCTCCATCTTAGCCTTCCAAGAAGCTAGGAACACATGTGTGAGACGGCTGCCTGGCTATATTTCATTTATTTTTGCATAATTGTTCAAAGTGAGTTCTCTCTGTTTTCCTTGCTTTGTTAATAAACATACAGATTTCAGAAAATTAAATTACTTGCTCATAGTCACTTGGAACTTGGAGAGAAAGTTACATAGGCGTGAAACTCCAAGTTTTATTCTAGTCACTATGTTACATAGCTTCCAAAGAGGCAAAATCACTGCAATCAAATTAGTGATATAAGATAACAATGGCACCTTTAAGTGGCTCTCACACTGTTTTTCTCTGCTTTCCAGCATCAGCTCAAGAATTGTTAACTAAGGGCTGGCAGAGTAGCTCAAGTTTGTAGAACACCTGCCTATCAAGTATGAGGCCGAGTTTAAACTCCAGCACCACCCAAAAAAAAAAAAAAAAACCAAGAAACAATTCTTAAATAAAAGCTCCATTCAGACACAAGTAGCAGTCATCTATAGTCATCAAAAAAAGTCATTTGCAGGTAAATGGATGAAACAAGAGCAAAATAAACCAGGTTCAGAGGGACAAAGGTCACATGTTTTCTCTCATATGCAGAATCTAGACCTAAAGAGAGAGAGAAAGAGAAAGAGAGAGAGAGATTGCATGAATAATATATGACTATGATTGTGGGATTGTTGGGGGGGGGGACAAGGAGGAGAAAGAATGATGGGGGGGGTAAGACTAAAATAGATTGTGTCTATGTATGAACACAGTATAAGGAAATCCACTGAAAGCTGTTAAAAGATAGGCAGGGAGTGGAGATGGGGTGGGGGAAACAGACTAGAAGGGGTTACTCTGATCAAAGTTCAGTACATGCGTGTGTAAAATGCCATGGTGAAACCCCTTTGTACAATTAATATACATTAATTAAAAACCCACATGGCAAACCAGTTATGGCCTATAGGCCATAGTTTGCCAACAACTAGACTGGTCCATAGTTTTAAAAAAAGTCCAGTACAATCATGCTTACAAATAAGTGTTGATTATTCTTAATTGCCCATAGTTACTTATACTCATTTTCCATTTAATTAAAGTGCTTTATACTTAGAGGTAAAACTTCAGCCAATACTCAAAACCCAACTGTGAATCACAGAGATAACAGATTTTTAGGAGGTCAGAGTAGCTCAGGAAGCATCATGGTTGGTTAACACTGATGAGGGAGCAGAGACAGGAGCAAATTAATGTATCACTTCCTTGGTTTGTTTTTAAGTCCGTTTGGCCAATGATTAAATAAACTCCCAAAGGACAGAAAATTCAAAATGTGATAAATGACACAAATTATTCAATGGACCAAGAAAACCTCATGCAAGCCTTTTGTATAGTAAGAGTTTCAATCAGAAGGGTATGTACATTTCCTGTGGAGACCTGTCAGTGCTGGGTGTGCATGTGCAATATGAAATAAACAGTGAAGGCAACCATTCAGATCATCTGAATCAAAATGAAGTTTTGGCCTTCTTTTCTTGCATAGTAGAAGCAAAAGGAACTTTCCAACTCATATCATGCCCATAATTTTCTCAGTTCTCGGAATCACTGTGTATGTATTACATGTGCAATAGACTATCTTGGTACACTGAAAATAAGCAGACCATTAAAAGCCCTTTGGGGACTATACTTGCTGGAAAGACTGAACAGAAGCATTTTCCCATTAATACAAACCCTCTCCTTAATCCTTTTTGCTTGCCATCCCCATAAAGCAAGGATCGTGACTCAGAACACACATATACAAATGTACGGCTCAAAGAAAATTCACACAAAAGCTACCTTTACTTGACACAATACACCAATGTTTTTCATTTTATTTCTATGTATGTTCCCTATGTAAAGTGGTCACATGGGGAGGGGTTGTAACAGGATGAATATGGTGCAAATATTGTGTACACATGTACATGGAAAAATAAGCCCTGTTGAAATTATTCCAGGAATGGGGAGAGGGGATAAAGGAGGGTGATTGAAGGAGTGAATTCAACTATGATATATATTAAGTACTTTTGTAGATGTCACAGTGTACCTCTAGTACAATAATAAAAAATTTTATTTTAAAAAATGAAAAACAAAATGGTCACAAAGTCACAATCTACTAAATAGATCCCGAAACCTGATTTTAACACTCATCTTTATAACACTTTATTGTGTATCGCTCTAACACCTAGAGGACCTATATTTGAGAGTTTACTATGTGCCATTATAGTTCTCAAAAGAAGAACTTGTGGTATTCAAACTTTCTGAAACTTCTGTTTTCAAAGCACTCTGTGTACATTATTTCTCTTACTCCTCACGGTAGCCCTAAGACAGATACCATCATTCACACCACTTTACAGATGAAAAACTGAGGCTCAAAAAGATCAAGTAACTTGCCCAAGGTCACTTGGTGGCCGAACAAGAGTACACAAGAGTGACTGCAAATGAGATCCTAGAACTGACAAAAGGACAAGACAGGTTCCCAGTCCCTTATCTGATATGCTGAGAGCCAGACATCTTTCAGAATTCACAATCCTTTTGGAATTTGAATAAATAATAACCAGTGCCTATGGCATGTCCCTTTTAACATTCAAAGGTGTCTGGGGCAAAACATCAGAATTTCTGTAGCAAAACAGGAATGTTCTTGCTAAGTAGAAGAAATAAAGACTAAGTTGCTTCCAGTTAGCTGAGGCAAACGGGGCTGTCAGTTGAGTTCAAATCTGACCAGGCTCTGAAGCCAAATGAGTTATTTGAAAAGAAAGAAAAAAAAAAAAAGCTTTTCAATCGGAGAAATACTAATACAGTGTTTTGTACTTGCATGAAGAAACACAAATTGAGACACAGATGACGGAAGCAGTTTCACATACACTAACTGGACATCTAGAATGGTAATTATAAGGAATTGCCTGAAAGTACCTGGAATACATTTCAGGCTGCCACTAGGAGGTTTCTATTCCAATCAAGGAAAAATTATGATATAACTGGCTCATAAAGCCTCTGCTATTATAATATACAAGGAGTAGATTAGTCAGAGCAATGAAATCACTCTGCTTGCCCATAACACCACAACCTATCATAATAAGAACATTCCTTTTAGAAGGTCCTGTCACTTTGCATTTGAACAGAAGCTGCTTGTCTATGGTTCCTTTTGTGGCAAGTATACAATACAGGCTTGGATTAGAGCAGATCTGATCACCTGTTTTCAGCGTGCCTGAGAGTTGGACACCCTGAGGGACTTATAAGAAATAGTCTCCTGACACTGTGATTCAGTCAGTATGGGGTGAGCCTGGTATGTGGAACGTTCAAAAGCTCTCCAGAGAGCTTCTATAACGCAGCCAAGTTTGAGAAAAAAGATGTTAAAAATGGAGGCCAAAATGGGCTCCAAGGCTCAAAGAAAGTCCTAGCAACATTATAGGCAAAGGGCACTATTACCCCAAATACCATCATTCAGAACCCCAAACAGACTCACCACAGGCCTAGGTGAGTCTCCTATATGAAAAGGTTCCCATTTATGAAGCTTAGGGAGTATGAGACAGCAGGGTTAAAAGTTTCTAAGTGTAACCACAAGGAAACAAATGTTGGCTCCATCCCAGAGTGGGGCTGCTACAGAAGGGTACCCAGGCGCCGACTCCCAGCCCCCACGTGGATTAGACTGAGAGCTCATTCTTTTGCTTATTTTTGGTCCCTTGCTTTTTTAAGGCACCCTGCTGTCAAGTGCTAGGTACAGGAAACTAAAGAGCTTTCTGGTAAATAATTTGGCTTTCTTTGTCAAGAAGAATAAATACATCTTACTTGCTTAATCTAAACGACCTCTCAGTCCTCAGAGGATAAAAACGAGGAGCTGAACAGCCTCATTTTGTTTTTTCTAAAAAAAGAAAAAAGAAATGATTTGTAACTGCATTTTCCAAAAGACAAAATGTGGTCCCAAATTGCCAAAGGAGTTAAGCTAATATTTCTTAGCTATTCAAACAGTTCAAAGGGCAAAATGTAAGGCCAGCTCAGATAAACTAAGAAAACGACAGCATATAGGACTTTTTCTGCTCGTGTGTGTGTGTGTGTGTGTGTGTGTGTGTGACAACTTTGAAAATTAGATCTTCCAAACAACTTAAAATTACATTCTTTGCCTCTTTAGACATGAAAGGGAGGTCTTTTATGTGAAGCCAAACATTCTCTAACACTTCCACAGAACAGGGCTTGGTCATACCATGAGAAATCAAGAGCAAGGACAGTTAAATTTTAGAGGCCAAGGCTTCACTTAAAAAAAAATAATAATAATAACAGTCTTTATTAAAAGAGCACACAACTATATGGAGTTCGTGTTCTGCTCCAGCTTTGAAATGAGTACTGTACTACATTCTGTCTTAGTTACAGTGTCTCTGACTAGATGTCAAATTAGCAACCTGAACTCTTGGGTTTCTTGTTTATTCCTTCCTGGAACTGTGTATCATCATTATAATCACTGTGACTTCATGACACAGCTCAAATCCTGTGTACAATCTGTAATGAAACCCACAAGTGCTAAGACAGAAGTGGCACTGTGAGGAAACTGTACTATAAACCTTCATTGGTGGGACTATACACTAATTAGGACCAGAATAGGAAAATGAGTTGATAAGTTATATTTCTTCTGATAGAAGTCATTTCTGATCTAGAAGAAAGGAATTTTCCATGTACGTCTACAGGTGAGCCTTTTATTTTTATCAGCATCTCTCTACTTTCCCAAGACCTAAGAGCCATGTCATGATTGCCAACTATGGCTGACAAACCATTGACAGAAACCTTCTGAATATTGTTATCAAAGCCTGCAAATATGCCAAGAAGATAGCCAACAGTAATGCCTAGCATTTATTGAGCAATTACTACATAACAGATCCTGTGCTAAAGAAGATACATATGGTCTGAGATTAAGGGACCTACTCAGCTCAGACAATGACCGACTAGGCATAAATAGAATGAGAAACTAGGTCTTCCCACATTCTAAGCAGGTGCCCTAAGCATTGTGTTATTCTGCCTCAAACATAGCATACTCCTAAAACAATCACCATTTCCCCTTATAAAGCAGAGAGGTGGACTATCTTTTAAGTGAAGAGCTATTCAGTTTGAAACTTTTAAAGCAACAATGCAGACACAAAGAAAGAGAGCAAAGGTTTGAAAAAGGAAATAAAGACACTTAGTAAGACATCCTTCTTCAAAAAAGCTTTGATAGGACTAAATTTCCACCATAATAAATCCAGTGATTCAGTTTATTGTACCATTTCAAATTCCATGGCAGGTAACTAATCAAATGCAGCCCAAAGCCAATTATGGAACACCAGAGATTTACTGTGCTCCTCTATGATGGCTTACTGCTTTTTTAGGATATGCGCAGGATACAAATACTGCTCCTTTTTTACAAAGGAAGAAAGTAAAGGCAAACATTTAAAAAGAAAAAAAGATAACTAGAAAGAAAATATCAGGAAAAGAGTTTAGAACATTTACTTCCTGATTCATAATTGCATGATCAATTAAGCATAGACTTAAACAGTTGGCCCTTCAAGGGGATTATAAGGACCCATGACGACATTCAGCATTTCCACCTCCCTTTGAGCAACCACTGGGAAACCCATGCAAACACAGAACTAAAGTCAAGAGAATATGTAGGAAAACTCAGGGAGCATGCAGAATGACAAAGAAATGACATAAGAAGAATGCTACCCTGGGGCCATATAAATGTTTAAAGAATATGCTGAAAATAAATACAGTAGTCTCTCCTTTTTTGGCGGGGGGGCGGGGTGGTTTCCTCTCCAGTTTCAGTTATCCATTGTCAACCACAATCTGGAAACATTAAAAAATCCCAGAAGTAAAACAATTCTTAAGTTTTAAATTATATGCCATTCTGAGCAGTATAGTATAATCTCATGCCATCCCGCTCAGGCCTGCCCAGGACACGAATTATCCCATTGTGCAGAGAATCCACACTGTGTACCCAATTAGTTACTTAGGAGCTATCTCAGTTATTAGGTCCATTAGCACGATGGCAGCGCCTCTGCTCAAGTAGCCCTTATTTTACTTAATAATGGCCCCAGAGCACAAGAATAGCAATGCCAGCAGCTGTATTATAGTGTACTGTTATAATCATTCTCCTCAATTACTGTTTTGTTGAACTCTTACTCCACCTAATCCATAAATCAAACTTTATCATAGGCAAGTAGGTACGTGTGTGTGTATGGGAAAGAATATAGCCTATCCAGGGCTTGGTACTAACTCTGGTTTCAGGCATTCACTGGGGATTGTCCCCATGGATAAGGTAGGACCACAGTACCAGCCAAGAAGACTGGAGAAGAGCATGTGGGTAACAAGGAAAGACGGCAGCAATAGCTGCACAGACACTCTCAGGTGTCACACATGATGGCGAGGAACACTAAAAGAACCTTTATATAGAAGGCTCTCAGGTCATGATGACTGGTGATTAGCAGGAGAGAAGGCAAAAGGCCAATAATGGAGAACTTCATCTACCTAACTGCCAAATTCCACCAAAGGGAAGGAAAAACAAATCAAGTATATCCATGTAATCCAGCTCACAGCAGAAATAGCAAACTCATACTGACCAAGACAGTTAATTTTCTCCCCTTTTGTTTTATTACATGATATTCACAGCTATAATTTATTGAGAGAGCTATAAAGCATTATTGTTTGCCAAGTCTATTGTGCATCATTATTACTGTGTTTCTATTGTAAAATAAGTACCAATTTTGACAAAAGTAATCAGGTTTCATTAGTTCTCTCCACTGAATCAGTTCTCAAGTCAGCTCACACCACTTATTTGATAATTATCTTCCGAGCACATGCTTTAGTAAAGTGTTGCTCTATATGGAAGTAGTCACATCTGTGTTCCAGAGCCCGCACTGTCAAAAAGAATGATGTGAGTCACATATGGAGTTAAATTTTCTAGTAGCCACATTAAAAAGTGAAATTGAAGCCGGGCATGGTGGCACACAACTTTAATCCCAGCTACACAGGAGGCAGATGTAGGAGGATCCCAGTCTAAGGCTAGCCCAAGCAAAAAATGTGAAACCCTATCTGAAAAATAAGGCCAAAGGAATGGGGACATTGCTTAAGTGTTAGAGTGCTTGCTAGGTAAGCACAAGGCCCTGACTTCAAACTAATGTACTGCCAAAAAAGAAAAAAAATGAAATTGATTTCAATAATATTTTAGATATACTGGTTTAAATTAGGTATATAATTTTCAACATGTAACTAATAGAAAATTATTAATGACATAATAGGAAAAGTACAAAGTTTTCAAAATCCTGCCTATTTTATACTTATTAGCACATTCCAATTCACACGTTAAATTTCATTAGATGTAACTTGATTTAGGATTAGATTTCATAAAATCTGAGTTCACATACCTAGGTTGTTCCAAACATGAAAGAGTTCTGCAGTACCTAAACCATTTATTCTTAAATTTGAATTCATTTAAATGAAATAAAATTAAAATGTCTGTCCCTAGGTCACACTAGCTACATTTCAAGTATCCCCAACTGCAACGCTATATGCCTGCATGGACAACCCAGCACTAGATGCAGTCAGACTCACATTTGAGGAAACACGGCAGGGATCTCATTTGTATCAGGGAAATGTGTTTCTTACTCAAAGTCTTTGAGGATGTAAGAAAGTCAGAATTCTTTGGAATCCTTCAGGTAAGGCATCCCTGTTAACCTGAACCCATGACTATTCTTTTTCATTCAGAGGCTCAATGAATTCTTGAATGGTCACTTGGCTAAACAGCTTAGGAGCAGCACTCGAGCAGATGGAAAGGCAACCCAGCCTGCCTGGGTTGGAAATCTGGATCCTCTGATCACCAGCAAGCCGCTAAACCTCACTGGGCCTCAGGATCCTCAATGGTAAAATGGAATGATGACAAAAGTACCCACCTAACTAGATTATTTTAATAATGAATGAGCAAAAGCAAGTATAGCTTGGCACAGTAACTGGCACACATCAAGAGCTGAATAAATGAATGCTAGTGGCTTGTATCAGCAGCTGGCCAGGCTGTGCAGCAAAAGCCCATTGTGTACACACACACACACACACACACACACACACACACACACACACACACACACACACGCACGCACGCGCGCGCGCGCGCGCGCGCGCTCTACACATATACCAGTGAAAGACCTCAGGTCTTCACTATGAAGATGCCAAGCAGAATTCACCTGCACCATTAACATCCTTACCAACACCTGAACACAAGTGTGCAGTTATTCAAACAGTACATACTAGCCAAACAGGGTGAAACCATTAGAAAAAATGCGGCAAAACTTCAGGGCCATGAGCCACTGAAGAGGCAGAAGCGTTCACAGGGGGACATGTTCTATCCAACAAAGCCCCAGGGTGGGGTGTAGCTCAGTGGTAGAGCAGTTACCTAGCATGTCCAAGGCCCTGGGTTTGACTCCTAGCACCACAAAAATGCTAAAAAGAAAATTTAAAAATGAAAAGAAAAAGGGACCCAGGAAAGAAGCAGAAGAGTAGGGAGAAATACGAGTTACCAAACAGAACAAACGAAATTCCTAGTGTACGAACACATGGTATTTATTAAGTCTGAAGAGTCTGGTTACATCTATTTCGAGATTTTTGTTTCATTTCAGTTTGCCAAAAGAATGACAATCCATCAGGAGTTACTGATGAACAGGTTCAGCTCGTAGAGGAACATTTTGGCACTTCCAGGAAAAGGGAGTGAAGCGATTGAGTGGACAAGGAACAAGCAAGATTCATGACTAACTCTCACAGGAAGAAAAAAATAAAAACCTGGAAACAGTCTAACAAGAGATTCTTGCTGGAATTCTGCCTGGGCACTGGCTCAATCAAGGGTTAAGGTAAAGCAATGTCAGTCCAGGGAAGAAGCCAGGAACGCTAAGGCTTACCTCACTGTAGGAGCAGCCCTGCCTCCCTCCGTCCTTCTGGCCCTGCTTGAGCCTGCCCAGGCTGCAGGAGGCAGAAAGAAAGTAACATTCTCCACAGCATCAAACTTCAGGACACAGTCTGCACAGCTTATTAGCCAGTTCAGAGCACCAACGAAAGTTCCCAAAAGATGTGAATAGTGTGTAGCTGGTCTCTGCCTTACAGCACTTCCGGGGGACAAAGGGGGCTTCTGTGTTTCTAGCTCAGGGAGGAGGCTGACCTGCTCTACAAGCTACAAACTACAGTTCTCTATAGGAATTTATAATGCTCTGGAGATAAGTAGTTCTGGAATGCCACATTTAGGTGGTTGCTTAAACCACTACCCTCTCTTTTTGCCCCCAATGGTGAGGATACCCTGAGGCACCTTACAGAGGAAGCCCAGTGTTATACCACTTGAGCTCAACAGTCTTGCTGCTTGCCTTTCATGATGACTTTAGCTCAACATTCTTCAAACCTAATTGCTAGCCAGATCTCATTTCCATTACTCAAATCCACCAGAGTGTTCCAGAGACTATCTGCCATCAATTTATGGTGCTTGGGTCAGGAAGGCTGGAAGGAGCAAAAGGAGGAAGAAGGGAAGTAGTCACTTATTTGAAATCATCTCAGTTTAAGAAAACCTTAAAGAGAAAGTAAACTAAAAATGATGGTTTGGTACTACTGAAAAATATTTTTTTCAAAGAGAAGATGGCTTGCCCAGCAGACCCCCTCAGGAATGTAGGAAGCAGGAGGACACATGGGATTCAGAAAGACCTCAAACTCTGAAGTACTCTATGGCTTACCAGGACTGGGTATATTCTCTTTTAAATGTCCCAACTTATTTTTCCTTATTTGCCTATTAGGAAACTAAAGCCAAGGTCATTTTATTAGTTAGGGAAAAACCAGGATTGGATGTCAACTTCCTCAGCTTTTTGTCTAATGCTTTTTTATCCATAACACAAAATTGCTTCTTGAAAATTACAAATCATAATTCTCCCCTTAGCAGCCTTTCCAGCACTCATTTCTAGTCCTTGTCACAAGCTCATCTCTACCATAAACTGGCACAATTATCAGGCCTCACTATCATGCCTATATGTTCTCCAAACAGAAAAGAAGTTCTAGGAAACCCCTTTCCTTTGTTCTGGGTACAAGGCCACAGGTGTCTGGTGGCCAGGGCGCTAAGATAAATGCATTGACATCATTCTCCAATGGAAGAAACTTGATCTCTCTAAAGAAAAGCAAGTACTTCCAGTTGACAGTCCCGAGCCTTCTGTTCCTTACTCAAGCCAAATGTTTAGCTTGAGCAGGGGGAGGGTAGATCCACTGCCATAATCTGGAATAGTTACTGGGGTCTATAGGGATCTGCAATAGATCCTTAAGGAATCAGGAGAAAAACCAATTAAAATGCAGCACTATGCTTGGATTCACATCCAAAAGCCTCATCCAAGATACTAAAGGGGCAATGTGCCCCCTTACCCTCCATGGATTCTTTCCCATTTCTATACCTGAGCAGCCCACTGACCTAAAATATCTTAGTAGAGTACACTCAAATCCTGCTTCCTGAAACCACAGCCTACAATACCCAAGCAGCACTTAATTGAGGTTTTACACTACTCTTGTGGCACATTCCCCCACACACCAGGCTGTTTCACACCTTGGTGCCTTTGCACAGGGTGTTCTTACCTGCAATAATACCTTGCCCCACTAGTCTAAGGGGCAACCTCCTCAAACTTCACTTACCTGCCCTTTCTGTGAATCCTCCTGACTTCACTGGGGGGCATTATCACTCCCTGTGGACTATGGGCTCTCACAGTTTCTTGTTTATGCTTCTAAACAGTGTTGATCACACTATGTCATAAGTCACAGTGAGTTCCCTATGAAGCAGTAAGCAAGAGGGTAGTACTCATGGCTTTTGTTAATATTTGTAACCCTTGCACCCAGCAGAGAAGAGAGGAGCTAGATGAATGTCCAGCAAATTGGTTCATCTCCCCAACTCACTTAGCTTCTGGGCCAGAGATCAGGGGACACACACCGACACACACACACACACACACACACACAGAGCAGAGCTCCAGTATCTAAGGCATAAGTAGCAATGGCATGCACACATTGCTTACTTCTCTTAGAAATAGGACAGGCATTCCCAGAGAGGCTCTGAGGGAAATGCTCTCAACCTTAACAAGCTAGAGGAACCTCCTCCTCGTGCACTCATCTGTTTCCACTTCATTTGTGCTAACTCATTTTATACTCAATCAACTTACACTAAGATCCAAGGTTATCCTCTGGGGCAAGGACAGTGAGATGGAAATTATAAAAGCTCATCAACAGATAAGTGTCAGGAGAAACCTTCTTGTAAGTGTATTCTGTTCCCTTTTCCCCCAAACAATTTTGCCAGTATGGCCAAAGTTCAGTTCAACAAGGGGATGTGATCTTGAGGAATCACTGAGGCCTTGAGAGTTATCACTCCTAAAGAACGGGAGCCAAACAATAAATACCCGCTCTGGGCTGTTATAAAAATAATGCTAAAAAAAAGGAATATGTTTAAAGCTTGCCATCAGAGTTCACAATAACAAGGACCCACCACCCTACTTGCTGGCACTCAGAAAAGCCGGGAAGGAGAACTTCTATTTGAAAATCAGTCCCCTGAGCAAGACAAATATCTGTTCTAGGTTTAAAACACTTTTCTCCAACTGGGAGGAGGAAGAATAAAAAGACATTCAGTAACATTATCTATTAACTGATTTAATTCGATTAAGTTCTAGCTAAATAGTACTGGTGTCTCTGGGAACCCTATTAGAAAAAGCTGAGGGAGGGGCCTCTCCGAACACTGCCTTTGCATAGCAAGCTCCCAGCTCTGAAGTTTGAGTCAGAAGAGCAGCAGCATTTTCTGAAGGTGCTTTTATTTTACCTAGGATTGAGGAACTATCCACCATCCATTTTAAGCCTAAATGGGGAATTTCAATGTCACTAACAAAATCTTGCCACCCCCGTGTGCAGTAAGAGAGAACACACAATAAACACCCCATTAAAGGCAAATTGTGCACAGGCCTTAGGGGTATGGTTTAGTTTTCTGGGACGGACAATACCAGAGATATTGGATGAAAAACATCTTGGTTCTAATACCAGCTGTCTCTAATAAAGTATGTGACCTCTGGCAAGTCACTGAACCTTGATTTCTTCATCAGTAAGATGGGGGGGTAATAAGCCCCATCAGGACTGTTGTGAAGGTTTGGTTAACTCGTGGCTCACATATGAAAAGTGCTTGATTTTTAAATTATTATTAAAGAGGGACAAGAAAAAATGAAACAGTGCACTTTCACTACTATTTTAGGGGCAGGTGAAGTTTTCAGAAGTATAAATGTTGTTCTCCATTCCAGGGCAATGACAATTTTTTTTTTCCACAACAATCCTTAGTTACAGAACAGGTAGGTTTGATAATCCCATTCTAACAACCAGAAATCTGATGTGCTAAGTGGCAAACTCAAGGTCGCCAAGATCATATGCTGTACCAGGAAAAGAGCAGAGATCTCCCAACAGCCAGCACAGTGCTCTTTAGAGGATCATGAATCTGTTGGACTACAAACATCCAATTGTTAATGTGATTTTTTTTCCTAAATATCAAAAGAAACATTCTTTATAAACCCAAGCACAAGGGCTCTATTATGAGCAGAGAGAAAACAAGCCACAAATTGGAGGAGGCTGGATACTCTATATTTCTCTGTTTATGTGTTGGCAGAAACACGAGATTCAGGTTCAAGACAAGACTATCACCACCCCCCTCCTCCAGCTCTATAACCTTCAGCAACTCAGCTAACCTTCAAGTTTCTGTCTTATTAACCAAAGATCATTTCTGCTCCTTCTAAAGCATGAGTTATGATCAAACAACAGTATGTATTTAGTAGTCTTAGGAACCTGGAAAACAAGGTTCTGATTTAATTCCTTCTTGTGTTTGTTCATAGCAAAGACATGTATGATATGAATAGCAAGGAAACAGATTTGTGAATAATTTATAAAACAATGACAGATATGTTCCCAAATTTGCCATGTAACAGAATCACTGGAGCTTTGTAAAATCCTAATGACCAGGTCACCCCACCAATTAAAGCAGATTGTCTGAGAGTGTGGCAGCCAAGCCTAGGTCCTTTTAAAAATTCCCCTATAATTCCAGTGTGTACTGATGTTTGGAAAACCCTAGATTAGGCTATGTCTCATTCAGTAAAAATGCCTTATCCCTTTCTCTCTATGCTACAGCTCCTTCCTAAGCCTCTAGCCCAGCAAAGCCACTAGCCCCATGTGGCTACTTAAATTTGAGTTAAACCAAGTTAAAATTTTGTTCCTAGTAGCACATTCAAAAGCCTCATAGGGAGAGTGGCTACCTTACAGAACCATGCCAAAATAGGACATTTTCATCATAGGGAGTTTAACTGGACAGCGCTGCTCTAGCCAACACCTCTCTTAGTTACCCTACACAAATGCATAGGGATTTCATCATTATATACCTCCTTGAATTTTTTTAAACTGGAATTTGAACTCAGGGCTCAGGTTTGCTAGGCAGGCACTATACTGCCTGAGCCACACTTCCATCCCTTTTTGCTCTAGTTATTTTGGAATGGGATCTTGCTTTCTGCCCAGGTGGCCTGGACCACCATTCTCAGGTTCTCAGCCTCCCACATAGTTTAGGATGACAAGTGTTTGCCACTGGGTCCAGCTATTATTAATTCCTTGAATTCCTGAACATTGAGAAGTCTTGTCTCAACATTCAAATCTGTATTATGCAATACAGTAGTGACCAACCACACAGGTCTAGGAGCCAGTAAAATGTAGTTACAGTGATTGAGAAACTGAATTTTGAACCTCATTACTAACTTGATATTTAATTCAAATGTAAAAACAGATGTTTAATTCAGTTACAGAGAACTTTTGTTTGGGACAAATTTGGCACACTAATCTATTTTCTCAACTCTACAGTTCTTGATATCAATAGAAATCAAGTATTTCCAATGAAAATTCAGCATCATACTGAGATATGTTTGAGGTGGAAATAATATTTAGTATTTTGGGGTAAATATATTATGAAAAGTATTTTCAAAATTTTTAATGTGGGCATTGGGAAATGTGAAGTTACTTATCTACTTCATATAGCGCTTCAGTTGTATAGCTCTGTTCTAAGCCATCAATTCTATGCTTGAATTCAGGGCCTCACACTTGCTAGGCTTGATAGACAGGCACTGTACCACTTTAGCCACTCCGCCTGCCCTCTTTTCTGTTTTATTTTTTGGCAGCACTGTGGTTTGAACCCAGGGCCTCACCCTTGCTAGGCAGGAGCTCTTACTACTTGACCCACTCCCAGCCCCTTTTAATGAGTAATTCTTTGAAGGCAAGAATTGTTCTTCTCTTATCCTCTACAGAGATGAAAGAGGACAAGAAAGTTCTTAAATATTGACTTAATTTAATTCAGCAGTAGCCCAAATGCCTTCATCACTCCCAAGTTTTACTATACTGTAGTCTGTTGACTGTGACCCTTGTGACAAATTGCAGGTTCCATAAATAAGGTACACAGTAAGAGCTTGAATGGTGATCTAATCCAAATCCAGTCTTTCATATTATTTTAGCCAGTGGGACATTATACCACACAATTGCTGCTAAAAATATTCAAACATTTGAAGTTGAGCAAGTGCATTAATTATCAATAATTCAATTTAGCTCTGCCTGCATAGAGCATGCTCTTCTTTGCCCCTCATGGCCCCATTTTGGTTACTCAGATCAGACACCAGAGAAACTTCCTACTAGTTATATAACATGACCATCAGGTACATAAGTGAGTCCACTGGCGAAAAAAGACTGAATTTTCAATGTACTTGATTTATAGGATTTTATATTTAACAGGCTCATACAAAACTGGCTTAAACTGAGTCAAAGACGTTACTGAAGTGCCTAGCACAATTTATCTTTAATAGCTCTTCCTTCAACAAGAAATAAAAATACAGAAAAAAAAAATATGCCTGCGTTCATTGAGGGACCAGGGAATTAGAAGGAAATTTTGGTGGTTTCCAATTAATGTGTATTCACCACTGTGACAACTTCTACCTCACAAGAAACTTGTTATTTTAATACTTTCTCTTCTGGCAAAGGTTAAAGTTTTTTATTTACAGCAGGTAGGATCCTAATACAATAGGTACTCCAGAATAGCTACTTAGTGATCTCTCAATAAGAGAGATGTTTTCCGCTTCTAACCCAAAGGAAACAGGAAAAGTAACACAAAGCACAAAATCGAAACAAAGAACGTATGCTTAACTCAGTCTATTAATAAAGTTTCATCTTATGCTGTAAGATCCAAAAACTGTGAGAAGGCAAGACCAGCTTTCTAAAATACATCCAATCATTTGAACTTAAAGTCTCTGGAGCATCTAGAAAATAATGACTCCATTACAATCTCAACAAAAGCAGAAATCAAAATCATGGCATATTCATGAAAGGCCTCATTCCAAAAATGCTTGGTTCAGTGGGAATTCAGATTTGTGGGTATTATTTGCATTCCAGCCATCCAGAACTAGTTACAGAGTAAGCACTGAAATCATAGAGTTCTTCCTGAATGCTTCCAATATCGGCCATCTTGGTATTCAAATCTTTTCCACATTTCTACTTTTGATACTTTATATTAGGTCCCCGAAACACAGAAAAGGGTAAACAACAACAAAAAAAAGTAAATCTAGAGGACTGGCAATTTTGCCATCATAACTGAACTGTCTTACCCATGACCACCCTGGTATACAGACAGGATCTTTGTCCATCTCTGAGCTTTTACAATCCAACAGTTAGCACCAACCATTTTTCTTGGTGCCCTTAACTCTACCATATACATCACACAAGACACTGTCTTCCTCTAGATTAAAACTCTCCTGCAGAAAATCTGTATTCGTTTCTCAAGAAAACAATCTCTACCTACAAGTAGAGCATGATGCCAACCTCTGTGAAAGACCTGTCACCCTACCTCAGTGTTTCCAGCACAATGTGGGCCACCTATGTCAGTGTCACCCACAGTCTGAAAGCTGAACTTCCAGGCTCATCCCAGAACCTACAACCAGTGTCTCTGGAATGTGAATCCCAGGACTCAGACTTTGTAACAAGCACTTCGGGATGGCTTGTTAAGTGGGAGGACCAAATGTATTTGCATGAAAGTTAAATAACAGTACTAGGTAATGGTGATAAACTCCAAATACAGAGGGAAGATGGATTTCACAGGATTTCATAGAAAGGATTTGCAGAAATAAGGGAAGATGGTACTCTGCTTTGAGAGGAACAACTCAGACAGTCACGGAGTGAGAAATGTGCAAAATAGAACTGGATGGAAGGCAGTGATGAGTAAACATAATCCATCAGAACACCAGGGGAACTCTGTGTTCAGAACTAGGATGACAAGAGGTAAATAAGGACCCCTATGGAATGACCCAAGTGTCTGCCCAAAGACATATCAAAGGGGGCTGTCTAACAATTATAGCAACAATATAAAAGTCTGAAGGAAAATTAATTAGGAGGTCCATTCGTCCTGGGTGACAAAGCCATAAGCACAGCATAAAAGTATCAAGACTTCCTTTTCTGATAAGCAGAATAATGACCCCCATAGATGCCAACTTCCTAATCTCCAGAATCTGTAAATATATTACCTTTCCTGACAAAACAGATTGGCAGATAAATTAAAGTTAATGACCTTGAGATGGGGAGGTTATTCTGAATTACCTGAGTGGACCCAACTTAATCTTATGAGTCCTTATGGGTGGAAAATCTTTTTAGACTATGGCCAGAGAACCAGGGAGATGGAAAGGTGAGAAGGATTTGGCCTCACATTACTTTGAATATGGAGGAAGATAGCCATGAGCCAAGGGATGCAGATTTTTTCTAGAAACTGGATAAGGAATCAGATTTTCCCCTCAAGCTTCCAGAAGGAATGCAGCTCTGCCAACCCTTGGTTTGAAGTCCAGCAAGACCACATTGAACTTCTGACATAAACAGCTATAAGATAATGCTTCATGTTTATGCCAGTAAGTTTGTGGCAATTTGTTACAGCAGCAATACAAAACTAACACATCTTTTGATCTCTTGCAGGGGAGGGACTGGGATTTGGACTCAGGGCCTCATCCTTGCAAAGCAATTACTTTATCACTTGAGCCACACCTCCAGTCCACTTTGTTCTGGCTATTTTGGAGACTGCGGGATGTGGGGGGGGGGGTCTCAAGAAGTATTAGCCTGGAGTTGGCCTCAAACTGCAAGCCTTCCAATCTCAGCCTCCCAAATAGCTAGGATTATAGGCATGAGCTATCATTGCCCAGCTGATCCACTTTTCTTACAAAAGTTTTCTCCACTATATGCCAAGCTTCTAGACCTGTATCTACTTGCTGCAAAGAGCTATAGAAAGATCTCTATAGAGTTGAATACCAACCCCCAATTGTGTGGTGTCACATGCTTTGGAAATAAATTTATTTATTTTGCAGTACTGGGGCTTGAACTTGGGGCCTTTACCTTGAGCCACTCCACCAGCCCAATTTTTTGTGATAGGGTTTTTCGAGATAGGGTCTCACAAACTATTTGCCCAGGCTGGCTTCAAAGTTCAATCCTCCTGATCTCTGCCTCTTGAGTAACTAGGATTACAGGCGTGAGCCACTGGCACCAGGCAATGCTTTGGAAATTTAAAATAACAGGAATGAAGAAGGAGCTAGTAGACAACGTCTAGTTAGTTCACCTTCCTCACACATCAAATTCAGACCCCCAGCCTCATTGTTTCTAAAAACAATGGAAAGTCTCCATTCACTTTAATTATGATCATGATAAAAAGCTATCTGTTTGTTATCCCATTTTGAATTTCACACAGAACTGTTTTGGATTCATTTTGACTTTCCTAGATCCTAGCAATTAATAAACCTTCCATCCTCCTCAATTAACAAATAAACAACTCTTAATTTCTGTTCCCCTTTTACCACTTCCCTCTGAACTCTCCAAATTCCTCATCCAACTTCTTACCCACAACTCTAATTCATTTCAGATATTTACCAGCCAGCTCCATTCTCTAAGCCTTAAAAAGCTTCACATTATCAAAACCAAATACGGTGGCAAGTACACAGTATCACTCAAAGCCATCTTAGTAATGTAGCTCAACCAAATGATATTCCCACTAGCAAATATTTTCAAAATATACTACTTCTCTCTAAATTATTTGTAACAAAGAACAACATATACTACTCTTGAATCAACTCACACATCACATTCTTCAGAAGCAAGAAGCCACTTAGTTCATAGACAATGCATTGAATTTAACATCCTGGTATTGTTCTTGCTGCTTAGTCACTGGATGGAGCTGAAGGTATAGCTCAAGGACCTGAGTTCAAACACTACCACCACCACCCCAAAAAAAGAGAGAGAGACAGAGAGAAAACAGTACTGATTCAATTAATCTCTTAATCTTCATTTATCAAATCAATGACTTTAAGAAATGAGGCTAACAAAATCCTTTTCTTCCTCTTCACAGGACAGATGGAAAGCAAATTTGTTTACAGTGTTTGCCAAAGAAATCTCCATCTTTGGGGAACTCAGAGAAGAATAAAACTTCTGACTCTTAAGATGCCCTTCATCTTAAAATCTTCCCTTCTTGGTTTCTTTAGTGCTCTATCTTTGCATTTAAGTGGGTTAATGAATACATACTCTGCATGGAAGTTTGTGGGGATCATTCAATGAAGAAAACCAGTTGGTAAAACACAAGCTTAGGCCCCCATCTCAGTGATGCTCGTGCCCCTCAAACATAAGCTTTCCTCTCCTGTATGCTGGGACACTTCTCTAGCAGTGCTCACCAGCACTGCTCCTCCTCTGTAGATTTGTTTAACACCACCCCTTCCCTAAAAGAAGGTCATCTGATTTAATTGACTTCCTTATTGTTTGCTTCTCTCCCTGAGGCCTTGTTCCTCTTGCCTTTTTTGTAGCCAGTTCCCATCCCCACCCTTTTTAAGTGCACTTTCCCTTTTGCTTCTCTTTTTCTTTTCTGCTGGCCTTCTGGTGCTGGGTTCTCCCTCACCCCCTTCCTCACCTCCCTTCTCAGCTTTCTATACAAAAGGGGAGCTGCCTCCCACCCCTAGTACTTCTGAGACAGGCTCTGAACATTGCAGGACCTTTTCTGTGGAGTAGGTTCTTCCTTGTCCAGGGGCTTCCCACAAAGGCTTGGGGACTCTCTCATCATGTCTCTACTTTAAAGGCAGGTAGCTGGATAGGGTTTTCCCACCTTCTAGAGGTGACATTCCATGTATGTGGCCCTTGGCTCCTCCAGGGAGGCTGTGAGCACAGCTGAGGTTGAGGTACTCCCCTTTCTCTTTCTCTGATCAACTCAGTGGCATCAATAGCCACCCTAGGCACCATCCTCCTGCATGTGGATGAAAGTTCTGATCATTCAATGGCCCTTGAAGACAAGGAGCTTGGACTTAATGAAACTTCCTGGGGACCCCCCCCCCCCCCGCAAATGCCACATTCTCTCACAGTTAGCCAGGTGCATACATTTATGGAGGGCAGCAGTTTCTAACCTGATGTTGGCTCAAAAAACTCCTTAGGTTGAAGATGAGTTTCTGTGTCTTTTGCACCCTGCGATGTAGGAGAATTGTAACAGCTTTTCTCAAGTAAGACATTACACCCATCCAGAGAGAGATATTTTCAGCTTGATGTGTGAGGATTTTCACCTAAGTGTCTGCAAGAACTAGCAATAAGTCTACAAGCTTAAATTTGATATAGGAGACAAAAAAAAAAAGATTAAGGAAACAATGTAAGCTAGCCATCTATATCATTTTGCTGCATTTCCCAACTGCACAGGAAAAAAATTCTAATACTAACCTTTTTATCTCCTCTGTAACATAGAATTTGAGCTATTTAAACTTTCTACAGTGTTTGCTTTACCATCATTTACCTGCTTTTGAAACCACACTCCCTGCTACACTTTGGGTATGCCTTGTTCCAATGAGGCCCAAAAGCACCATCTTCCTGTTACATAGAGTCTCTCTTTCCACTTTCTGCTCACCCTGGCAGAGGTGGCCTACAGGGCACAAACCAGTCAGCATATAATCTAAACTAATCGCCCAAGCACAGAAGTCAGCTCTCCCCTTTCCCACTCCCAACTCACCCAGCTAAGCTTCTGAGAAAGCTGCTAACCCTGAGAGTGGGCCTCATTGGGCAGGGAGTTGAATTTTAACTCTTTTTGTTTTTTCCACTAACAAAGAAACTAATAAGCAGTGAATCAGCCAGAAGGCTGGGCAGCAGGAGGGGCAAAGAACAAAACAAGCCTCCTAGTACTCCATTGACACACTGCACACACTAATGCCTGTCCCTCCAGTGAGACCAAGGGCTGGGGACTCCGGGCTCCTTCTCCCCACCCGGTGTTCATACCGCCCAGTAACTCACATTTCAAAAATGATGCCAACAGCGCTTTTAAATACATGTGTGTGTGTGTGTGTGTGTGTGTGTGTGTGTGTATGTGTATATATATAACATGGGTATTTCTTAGCCCATGGCTCCTAATCAAGGAGTCTGCTAATAATCACACAGGGCCAGCCAACCCCAGAATCCACTCCTGACCTTTCTTTCAGCCATGGTTTCTTTCTAATCCAGCACCACACTGAGGCTAAACTCTGGCTTAAACTTGGACTGAGAAACTGAAGAACCAAATCCTTCTGCTTCCAGTACATGAGATTAACCACTAATTATAGCTCACCTGGCAAAACTCACAACCCCTCCCCATCTGGCCCTGGAAAAAAGGTGACAAAGGAACCCGAAGCCCACATAGCCTCCTTGCAGTAGGGAACAGTTCAAAGACTTCCCCCAACATACTTAAAGTGGTTCCCCTTACTAGATAAAAGAGACAGACAGACACTGGCTATATTACAACTAGGCTGTGTGGAAGCCACTAGTCAGGCATGTTGATCTCATTACAAAAGTGTTTTTAAAATGGACATCTTTTGGGGGAAAGGAATATTCCTAACACCCCCATTTATTTGTGTTTGCAAAGGTCCTTCAACCCACCAAGGATTGAGCGGTTTCTACCCACAAAAGCAAGGTGGCAGCCCTAACTTTCTAGTGGCGATTCCCAGGGGCAAAACTTGTGCATGAGAGGACACAGGCCAGCTCTGCTGCTCTAAAAAGCTACCAGCAGCAGATGGGATACACACTAGGTTTGAAGGCCACAGTCTGTACAGCTTCTCATAGCTACTTAAACCATACTCCTGAAAATCTATATTCAGAGAAGTTTCTTCCAGAATCTATCCCACAAGTTCCTCAACTGTCTTTCAGGAAGAGGGAGAGGAAAAAGATTCTAATACATTGAGTGACCAAAGCAACAAATTTATTCACATTGGAGTAAACTGAGTAAAGAGGAACCACACAATGAGGTCAGGGTGACAGTGGGCATGGTCCAGACATTGGAAACTACATGGGCAATCAAATGAGTCACTCAGAGTCAAGATCAAGGCCAGGGAGCCTACTGACCAGGGTCCTTTTGGGTTGGGAGTAAAATGGTCTGTTTCCTTTCTTTTCTGTACTTCCTGGTCCATTCTCTTCTGCTCCAATTCTTGTCTCTGTACCCACTCCCAACTTGTCCCATGCAGGCCTGGGTTATCAATAATGAGAGGGCATACTCCTCCCAAAATTGAATGTTTGCCTGTGGAGAAAAGTGCCCAATGGCCGGGCCTCTTCTGGTCAAGTCTTTAAAGCCACCTAGCTGTGTTCATGCACGGAGCTCGTTCTAACAGCTTAGCACGTGGACTCTAGAGGAAGCAGCTGGCGTCAGAATCCTGACTCTTCCCCTTCTTAACTGCAGAACCTTCAACCAAATATTTACTCCCTGTGCCTGAACTCCTCATCCATAAAATGGATAATACCTACATTAATTAGGTACACAGTAAAGAAACATGCATACAAACATTGATCACAATAATCACTCTGTAAGCATGGGCCCGCACACTGGAGAACTGTGAGAGATTTCAGCACAGACACACACCCAGTATATTTTGGAACAACATAAAAAAATTTTTTTAAACAAAAGGCTAAAAGTTCAAAGCACCTCCAAGAACACAGAGGAAGACACAACATTTAAGCAGTTTCACGAGCCCAGAGTTTTCATTTTATTTTAAACCCTGGAACATTTTGTTCAACACTATCATTTTCAAGCTTATAAGGCAGAAGGAAAGTAGAGCTGCTCCAATTCAAGCTGGGTGAGGATGAGGACGTGTTATAACCTGGGGAACAAGTGGACAGCCACATCCCAGAAGCACCTCTGAAAACCATCGCCACAGGCAGTGGACACACAGAGCAAGGATGTGCTCCCATGATCTTGTCCTGCTTTTTTTTAAACATGACCATAGTCAATGACTTTCAGGGATGGAGTGGACAAGTAACAGGCTGACGACAGAGGCTAGTGATGAGATTGGGTGGGAGACAGGCAAGTCAGGCAAGTCAGGCAGGTGGGAATGAGATGGAAGTTAGGTAGCAGGAAACACAGGCTGGCTTACTAAGAAGAAAGGAGAGGGTGTTGGAGATGACTGCTTCTGTTCTTATAGAAAATCCTGTGTGAGTGTGTGCGAGAGAGAGAAAGAGAAAGAGAGACAGAGAGAAATGGATGCTATGGATAATGAACACTTTTTGTTTTTTTGAAATAGGGTCTCACTATGTAGCCCAGGCTGGCCTAGAACTCTATCCTCTGCCTCGACCTCCCCAGTGCTGGAATTACAGATATGCCCCACCATGCTGGCTTCTCCAGGCATTTTTAGTGATAATGTTTTCTTGAATAATTAACCTAGTTAAAAACAGAAAAGCTTTTTGGGTTTATCCTCAAAAACCAAAATGGCTTTCTAAAGTTTCTGGCTACTGTAATTATAGCATGTAAAAAGTGTAGTGCCTTAAGGTACTGTTACCTCTATACTCACATAGAACCCTACGGATGCAAAAACTTAAACTTGTCCCCATTTCATTATACTGCTCAAAAGGTAAGCATTTGTTAAGTTGTGAAATCTTTGATTTTAGCTTTTCTGTGTACCTTGCCTCTTTCTTTTTAATACAAAGCAAAGAAAAATGATGGCTTAACTTTGTATTGATTAATACAGGTTTTTATAGATTTAGTTCTGAATTGTATATGGTTTTCCATAATATATTTGTCTAATTCCTTTGCTAATGTAAATGTTAAAATTACATTTTATTCTTTAAGCATTTAGTGGTTGAAACTCATCAGGCATTTTTCATAAAGTGAGATTATTTCTACATGAGTAATTGGAGAAGGAACTACAACTACGGAGGCTATGAAGGTAGTGGAAGGAGAACAGAGCGGCAGTGGGTAGATTTGCAGTAGGATATGCTGTCCTTGAAATCTGAATAAGGAGAAGTTCATATCAGAAGTGAAACACAGAGTTGTGATAATTCATTAGAACACTTCATGAAAATCAGAAGGGTATATGGTCTGTCATGTATGTGACCACATTAACACTTTAGCAAAATATATTTGACACCACATTAGAGAAACAACTTCTGTAAGTAAATTTCTTTTTTCCCAAGTTTCAACAAAAATCTTTGGAATTTTTAAAAGGCTTATATAAATGCTTACACTAGTTAGCCAAGCAACGGCATTTTAGTCTGTTCAACCCCAAAGTTACATTTGATTGGTGAAATGATACAGACCTAAAAGGAAGGTTTCCAGTCCTCCTTACAAGCTAATAGCAGGTAATTTTAAACCTCTTGAAGAGGCATTTACCATGAAAATCCTGATTGATCCTTCTCTTCAGGAGAGGGGCCCCACATCCCCCATAAAACTAGGTCTGTGGGGGAGAAGTCAGGAAAAAACTGAGAAACCTTACACTGGTAATTCATTTTGCAGAAATCCATCAGATGGTGGGAAAGTCCAGGTGGGGAAAAAATATATCTTATATCCTAAGGCTAAAGTTTGAAGAAGAAAACGAAAAAATAGTCTCAGAAGTCACCTTCCTGCATATAACTGCACATGAGCAAGAAGATCACACATTTAACAGGTATTGTGCCATAAAAACCCACGTCTTGGGAAGGAGAAACCAGTGAAAAAAACAGAAAACAGAGCAGGAGGAGAGGGAGAAGGGAAGAAATGTGTCTAGTCCTTTCCAGCAACTAAGAGTTACAGAAGTGTTTGCAAGAAGAGAAACATTGCTCTTGCATGGTGAGTTCGGTGGTGCTGGTTCTGACTAGTGAGTGCCATCTTACCTAATGACATCAGAGGCTTCAACAGGCCTTTGCCAAGCATAAGCCATTGAAGCTTTCACCTCACAAAGCGCACTACTTAAAAGCACTGAATGATTCTGTCTACAGAAACCTTTCAAGGACCAAGAACATGAGAGATGTAGGAAAGTCAGATACATATATTTAATCAGTTATGGGGGAAAAGTTTACAGATCTTATCAAAGAGCGCTCTCCAAGGATTTTCTTTTCAGACTTCTTCTTGCTTCATTGTGGTCACTGACCTACTTTTACATTCATCACTAAACAGGCGCAAGGCTTCAAGAGAATCACAGAACCTAATGCATACATAGGTGCTTAGCTGCTTTGATGTATGTATCCAGGTTCAGGCAGTATTCTTGAGTTTTAAAAGGTTTCCTTTTATACCATACTGACAATCCAAAGCAGAGTAAAATCCCAAGAGTTTTACTCTACCATTACTGGGTTTTTCCAAGGTCGAAGAACAGTTCTCTGATCAAGGTCCTTATTCTAGGTGGTTTGAACTGATGGGGTATTTACCCCAACAATCAACTTTTCAGGTCACTGGAATATTCTTTTACTTATGTTGTATGAATATTACTAAAACTTCATTCAAAGTCAAAGGCATCATGTTCGTAAGAAACACACAACCTACAGGATGAGGATAATGTCGTCTCGTGAGGAAGATGGCACCAATGAAATTTTTGCACTGAATGAAGGTTAAGTAAGAAGACTAAGGAGATGGGGGCCTTGTCACATTTCACAAATACTTTCAACTGGATCCCAGCAGTGTTGGGTCCTGTAAGAAACACCACATGGAATGACACAGGCATATTTTCCATGTACTTGGCAAGCAAAAGCAACACACGGAAGAACAAATGAGCACTATATCACATGGCCCGTGCACTGAAGGCAAAGAAAAGCAAAATCATTGAAGGGAAGAGAAGGGGAAAGCACAGTTTGTAAGGAGGGAATATCCATGAAGAAATCCACTTATTATAATGTCTAGACACATTTAACTAGGGAATGAAGATGATAGGGGCTAGAAATGGGATGATCATCAAAGGGACATTTCAAAGCACACCAGGATGAGTGACAAAATGGTTTCATTAAAAGGAAAAAGTGACAGCCAGGCACGGTGATACTTGCTGTAATCCCAGCATTTGGGAGGCTAAGGCAGGAGGACAATGAGTTTGAGGACAGCCTGGGATGCATAGTGAATTTGAAGACAGTCTGGGAAACGCAGACCCACATCTCCAAAAACTAATAAAATACTCAATTTCTAGTATCTAACTAGAGAAATATAAGAGATTTTCCCCTGAATCAAAAATAAGTTAAATTTATTCCTATAGCCTATAGAAGTTTGAGAAAATCTTTTTAATCTCATCTTGTCCTTCAGGGACCATCTCTATACTAGAAAAATTTGAACTCTGCATCCAGGAAAATGAAGTTGCCTACACACTACAGTGGTATGACTTGTTACTACCTTCCCTCTTTCTGCCTCTCTGCCTTTGAGCCAGGTGCTGGTGATTCATGCCTATAATCCTATCTACTCAGGAGGAAGAAATCAGTAGGACTGAGGATCAAAGCCAGTCCAGGCAAATAGTTCTCAAGACCCTATCTCAAAAACTAGCTAGCATTTGTTGCCCTTAACGCAGAGAAACTAAAGTAGATACCTTAAAGCAACTGAGGCCAATAGGAAAAGGGGAACAGGTACTAGAGAAAAGGTTAGATCAAAAAGAATTAACCTAGAAGGTAACACCCACGCACAGGATATCAATGTGAGTCAATGCCCTGTATAGCTATCCTTATCTCAACCAGCAAAACCCCTTGTTCCTTCCTATTATTGCTTATACTCTCTCTACAACAAAATTAGAGATAAGGGCAAAATAGTTTCTGCTGGGTATTGAGAGGGGGGGAGCGGGAAGGGGTGGAGTGGGTGGTAAGGGAGGGGGTGGGGGCAGGGGGGAGAAATGAACCAAGCCTTGTATGCACATATGAATAATAAAAGAAAAATGAAAAAAAAAAAGAACAGAGTAATTATGCATTGCTCATAAACATGACCATTTGACAACAATTAGGCATATTTCATTAATCTCTTCATGCTGGGGTTGACAGGAATACATAAGTTCTATGTGATAGTTAAAAAGGTAAAATTAAAGAGCTTAATATTGCAACACTTTTGTTGCTACTCAGGATGACTTTTTGAGCTTCTTAGTTTTTTTAATTTCTATTTGAAGTTCCATATTGTTCCGAGAGGTTTTTTTTGCTGCTATGAGGATTGAATATATTTATAATTTGATGTTCCTTTTTCTAAGGAAGGCTTGGAGGCTTTTTTGCATTAGGTTTTCAGTTTGCCATTTAATTCCTTTATGAATCTATAGCTATGTTTGATGAGTATATGAAAGCTATAGTTTTTTTTAGTCAAATCACTGAATACCTCACATGCTTTTTCAAATTAAAAGTTCTTCTGTGTGATCATTATTAGTTTCTTGTTACAGCTTTTGCTATCATATTGTATATATACTTTTCTTTATTACTGCAATTTTACTTTTGTGATTAGTTCTATTTTTATAAGTAGCCATAATATTCTGACATCTTGTAATACATATTCTTGTCTTTAAATAAACATAAAACTACAGCTTTTTCATATGCATATTTTATATATACAAAGATCACTCTATTTGCACTGATCCTATTGTGAAAAATATGTTCAAATAATTGGCATCATAAGGTCACTATGAAGAATCAGTGAGATGATTCATGTAATGCATCTGCTCACCTGTGTGGCAAGAATAGCCAAAGGAACTATTAGAATGTATTAATAATGGTTGGCCTTTAATTTTCTTATCATTGCCATTGCCACCAATGTCAAAATCACAATTAAATCCATGTATATTTATGTATAATAAAATAATTTTCCATAAAAAAAAAAAATCTCTTCACAAAAAAGGGCTGGTGGAGTGGCTCAAGGGGTAGACCCTGTGTTCAAACCCCAGTTCCACAAAAACAAAACTTTGCCTTTGTCCAAATGGAAGAATGCGTTGACACATCAAGATGAGCATGTTTTGTTGGGAATATGTTTGTATGAAGGGATGTCTGTAAATATATGCAGGAGAATTAGGAAGTGGGTATGTCATGGTGGTTAGACTGTCAACTTGATTGGGTTGAGAGATACCTGGAAGATTAGCAAAGCATACTTCTGAGTGTGTCTGTGAGGACATTTCCAGAGATGACTGGCATGTGAGATGGCAAGTGAGGGGGAAAAGACCCATCCTAATGTGGGTGACAATGTCCAATAAGCTGAGGGCCAAGCAGGAAGCTGACCAGAGAACACAAGCTCCCTTCTTCCTGAGCAAGACTGTTTACTGCTACAGCCATTGCTGATGGACACCAGGCTCCAGCTTCTTCAACATTTCAGTGTGGACCCACGCCAGTGATTCCCCCAAGGATCTTTCAGGCCTTTGCCCTGGGACTGGAGCAGCAGCATCAGTCCCCGTTGTTCTGAGGTTTTCACCTTCTTAGAATGAGCAGTTGCTGTGTTCTCTGGCTCTCCAGCATGCAGATGGCCATTGTGGGACTATCCAACCTCTAACTGTGTAAGCCAATCTAATAAATTCTGCTTTCTTTCTTTTTAAGGGAAGAAAGATTTATTTTTGGGTCACAGTTTGAGATGTTATAATCCATGGTCAGCTGATTCCATTTTTCTGGGCCTTTGAGGAGGCAGAATAGCAAGGCAGAAGGGCATGGTGCAGTAGGGCTGCCCAAAGAGAAAGAAAGCAAGACAGAAAAGGGGCTGGGATAAGATCTGGCACCTGAGAACATGCTCTGGGCAACCTACTCCCAATAATGTCTCAACTTAGGAATCCATCCGTGGATTCATCCATTGTTGGAGGTAGAGCCCTCACAGTCTAATCATTTCTCAAAAGCCCAACCTCTGAACATTGCATTAGGTACTGAGCCTTTTTGGAGGATAGTGTATATCCAAACCATAACGGTGTACCCTCACACACACTTAAATACCACACACACACAGAAAGTACCCCGCATATATGCAGATTCTCCTCTACTGATAGTCTACAACATACTACATTTAAACCACTGTTTTCCACTTACCTTAAGACATTGTTTAAATTAAAATCTTTACCCATTTGAATATCCTACAGCAAAACCAACAAATTACTTTTCATTTTCAACTTCAACTTTTCACTGGGTACTTCTCAAAAGACACTGTAGTTTCTCTAAGAATACACATTTTTTTAACCTATGTAAAACTTTCAGCAATCACAAAGGCAGCGAAAATAGTATTCTCTATCTCAATGTATTTTAACGATCTCGACCTTTTGCTGTCGTTTCATCCATCTGCCCTCCCCTCAGTAAATTAAAGAAAATCTCAACCAGCATGTCATTTTACCTGTAGACACTTCAATATGCTCCTGAGAAAGACCTTTCTACAAGCAATTAGCAGAAAGAATGTTTCATTATTATAGAAACACATAGTTATTATATGATTTTTCTGAATACTAAAAATGACTTAATTTGCTTAAAATAAAAGGTTATTGGTTTAAAAATTGATTTTAGAGACAGCCCACCTGAGCTTAGTCAAACCAGCCCAGATGCAAAAATCATTCAACATAATGCCAAGCACAAACATGGCAAAGATGAAATTACTCACACCACACATACAACACATACAGTATAATTTCTTATATGGTTAAGAGAACAAATTTCAAAAGTCTATTCAAAGCTTGAATTTCCCCAGTAAGCCATTGTTTCAGCTTCTGTGGCTACTCACAAAATGCTATAAGCCAGCTTTACAGATGAGCTGTGATGATTTTAAAAAAAAAGGATCCTGTTTGTGGGGGGAAGGGGTGGCGGGACTCAGCAATGACTATTAGACTACTAGTCAACCAGCCTGGAAGTCCAAAAACTGAATGCTGCAAATTAAGGCTTGTGGTACCCAAGTGAGAAAAACCTGGATGAGGCCTTTAAGTACTGTCAATCACAGTGTCCACTTGGCCCAAGTATAAAGTTGGTTCTGTGGGGTAGGCAGGCTGGTCTAGACTGTGGTCTTGTCACATTTTATATTCTCACGGACATTCCTCTATCAAATTTTCCTCTCCCTTTAAATCTTCAACCAATTTCTTTGACTCTATTACATTTAAACATGCCTTTCCATGACAGCAAGGAAAAAAAATCTCCCAGGCCCATGAAACCCACTCTCTTCTGCTCTACCTACTGCCCTCCCGCTTTCCATAACCAGCCAATCTTGTGGAATGTACCATGTAAACAGTTTCTGTTCTGACCCGAGAAAACCACTGCTGTCTGGCTTCTACTTCTTCCAAATCACTGAAAACTCTTCATGAACCAGGCTGAGTCAACACTGAGTGGATGTGCAAATGGACTTTCACAAAGCAAATTCAAATGAATCCTCCACTACACACTCCTGCTGTTCTTCTCTTGGACCAACTCTCAACTCTATGCTGACTATTCCCGAAGTGTTTAATGGCTTCTTTCACTCCTAACTTTCAGGCCAGAGAGATTCGGTTTGAATCTCAAATATATGCCCATAAGCTAAAGTCTTGGTTACCAACCTATGGCATGATAGGGAGGTGATGGAACCTTTAGGAAACAGACCTAAGGGAAGGAAGTTAGGTCTCTGGAGTTGTGCTGTCAAAGGAAATATTAGGATACCAGCCCCTTCTTATCTATCTTTTCATTTCCCATCTACCATGAGATGAGTAGCTTTGCTCCACCATGCACTTCCTGCCACGATATTCTGCTTTGTCAAATGACCAAAACCAACAGAGTCAACCAACCATGAACTGAAACCCCTCAAATCATGAGCCAAAGCAAACCTTTCTTCCTTTTCAACTGCATTTCTCAGGTATTTTGTCACAGCTCTAGAAAGCTGACTAATGCAGCCAGTGCACTGACAACTGCCTTAGATGTCTCAGACACACACAATCTTATCAGCATTCTGCTTCTTTACCCCTCAAAAATAATCTAGTCCTTGAGTGCTATGTAGCCCAGACTGGCCTTGAATTCAGAATCCTCCCACTTCTACTTCCCAAGTGCTGGTATGTCATTATTCCTAAAATAAAGGTCAGCTTCTTAGATAACATTCATTTATTATAGAAATTACTCTAAAATGAGGGGGGGATGGAGTTTAATTAGACAAATGAACAGATAATGGGTCAGCCTATAGGTGGGGGTGTGGAAAAGATATTGGCAAATGCAACAGTGCGTGAAAAGGTCTGAAGTGAAAAGTGTGTGTCACTGAAGGAACTGGTAACATTGAGGATTACCAGCAGATGATGCCAGGCGTGTGGCACACACCTGTAAGTCCAGGACACAGGAGGACTGCCAATCCTGGGTTACATAGCAAGACCCTGTCTCAAAAAAAAAAAAAAGTAAAAATAAAAAATGACCAGCAGATGAAACTGAAAAGTTATCTAAAAACATATTGCCAAATGATACTTTCTTCCCTTCTTTTCTCAGGTGTCACAATTTTATCAGTTCTAATCCCATCATCTTTTCCCCCATTGCCAACCAAAGAAATGTCTTCCACAAATTTAACATGCAATTTTCCCTACCCACTACCCCTCCCCAAAACAAATGAAGTAAGTATTTACACTCTCCCTAGCTGATCCTAACAATTATACACATTTTGAATTGGCCTTAAAGGTTCCCACTAACTACTCACTTGCTATGGAAGTTCTCATCCTCTTTAACTCTACTGCAGCAAGTCCTTTACCTTATACTAAAATTAGTTCATCATACTTCACCTGAAAAATGTATCACTACAATCTAGCAAACTGTTATATTACAGATCCTCCATATTTCAATGTGTTGTAATTGTGTAAGTATCAACCACATGCTATATCATAAAACTCAAGAAGACATATAAAGACCTTTGCATCTGTTTAATAGTTTAACCTCCGCCATGGACCAAACTATTTCAATTGCCTCATTTTCAAAATAAGTAGTGGAATAAATTGACAAGCAAAGCCAATTCCAATGTTAACATTTCATTGCCTATCATCATTTAGTGTTCTGCATGTGTTACGTACTCTATAAATGCTATTAAGACTCAAGACTCCTACTTTATCATCAAGAGGACCTTGCCTTCCTAACATGTCCCTCTTTGAAAATGACAAAGTGAAGGAAGTTTTTCTTTGATTCCTCCATTCACATTTCAGTCACATCATGTAGGCTGGCAGGATTTAGTCATAGTTCAGGCTTAAATAAAAATGCAACAATCTTTCTATAGTAGCAATCTTATCATTTCCATAGAAGTGTCCCGTTGCTATGGTGTGAACAAGATAATGAAAACCTTGGAAGAGAAAGATGACCACTCGCCTCTGTTTTCTGCATACAGACTCTAGATAAAGACTTGCAGCCATGTAGAAGAATGTGTTCTACCCATGACTATCTGTAACAACTTATTCTTTTGTGTTTATTTTTTAACAACAGAGTTAGACACTGTTGTAAACCACAGATACATATCAAGGAGGGCTTCCGAAACTAACTCATGCCACGGGAATTGAATCCTCTGAAGACAGCTTCAATTTCAGGTTCCAAGAAAACACTATTTTTACTCTAAGGCAAAGCAAAGAATTCCTGATCCAAACACAGTCAAGCATTCCGTTTCCTGTGTCCTTATCAGTCACGTGTTTGTCAAGAAGCAAGACACGGGGCTGGAGGCACGGCTCAAGCGGTTGAGTGCCTGCCTAGCAAGCACAAAGCCCTGAGTTCAAACCCAAGCACAAAAGGAGGAGGGGGAGGAGGGGGAGGAGGAGAGAGAAGAGGAGAGAGAAAGGGAGAGGGAAGGGAAGGGGGAAGAGAAGAAGGAGGGGAAGAAAAAGAAGAAAGGAGGAAGAGAAAAAGAGAGTTACTTCCTTGAATGACAAATAGATATGCATAAAAGTCCTAACTCCTACATTAGATTAAGGCAGGCTGATCCAAAGTCTTTCATGTACACTCCTCGCTTTATGGCTTACCCTAGTAGAGTGGTCCCCTTGACATTATACACAAGCTCATTACTTGCTATGTACTACTGGTTAAGACACTGGTTTTTCTGTCCAGTTCTCCAGATGTGATTTTTTTTTTAAAGTGTTAATGGTAAATCCACTCTCAGTACCTTCGATCTACCCTTAACTTATACAGAGTTTAGGGAAAGAGGCCAGCGCTGCAGAAGAACCATTATCACAGTGCAGTAATGCAATATATATCAAGCAAGATGCCAAGAGAAAAGTGGTCCGCACTGTAGTTCCCAGCTTGAATCAACTATGGTATCTCTTTAGGAATCAGTACCCTGACCCCTCTCACTCCACAGACACTGAAGAAAAAAGGATGGGGCCCTACCCCCATCCTAGTGTTACACACTAGGTGCAGTAACAAGCACACTCCACAGACATAAAATTAAAACTGAATCCAGCCAAGAATCAAAATTCTTTTCTTTCACTTTCTTTTCAATAATGGGAGAGATTTTAAATTGGCAATGTTTCCAGATTTAAATAAAACATCTTCATTGATTTCCTAATATCAAGTCCTAGAAAATTAAAATTATGGCATATTTATAAAGTAAATAGTTTCAGCTTATGAAAGAATATCAAATGACACCAGGATCTCCATCTAGCCACAACAGCCCTGCAAAAGATTGAAAATGGTATTAATTTCCCAACATTATGACTGCAAAACCTTAGCCCTGAGAACAGCAGCTAAGGCAGACAGCCCTGTCCATCCCATGCCTAGAAGCAAATACACCTTCCTTGCCACTAAAATAAATTCCACAGACAGTGGCTCCTAGGACAAAGAGAACCAGCAATTTTTCCCTGACCCACACAGTATTTCCAAAACCCTTATGCTAACATTAAAAGTTATCTATGTCTCCAAAAAAAAAAAAATCCATATTTACAGTTTCCCAAAAATTTTTTGAAGACATAACACTGTCCCATGTGAACCTTCAGTAGCTCCTTTCTCCCCCTTCTTCTAGGGATCTAGTCTGTCCCGTTCACCACTGTGACTTGCCTAGAGCCTGCATTACTCACTTAGCATTATCTTCAGAGTCTATAGGGTATCTGAATTTGTGATCCATTTACCTCTATCACCAGGGGAAGCTGACCAACTGCTTTCATTTCTGGAGTGCCTGCCCCTTGAAGACACATGACACTATTATTCTGTTAAAGCCAGGGTTGAACAGGCCTTCTTAATTTCTCTGCCCTTGAATGCCCATCCCCCACTTTTTAGCCAATTTTTCCTTTCATGACATGTCAAGTGAGAATGCTATGGACATCTGCCTTCTCATTTTGATATTAAGGGAAGACAGGCTTATTTAAAAGCAAACTTCACTAAAAACACCTCTCAGAGTTTCCGTGTCTCCTATTTACCATGGTCAAATTTAAGGAAGCTATTTCTTCGTCCCACACACATTTTAATATCTTTTACAACAAACATGAGTGATAAAGATCTGGGTGTGAATGGCTTTGAATTAACCTATTTTAGTAGATAAAGCTAAGAAATAACCAAAAGACAATATACAAAACTCAACTATATAATTCCTGAAAGAGGTGCTTCAAGAATGTTCAAGAGAAGACTACAGTGTCACTTTTGTCTCTGTTGTTTCAATCTGGAATTCTTTTCAAGGACCATGTTATCCTAGCTATGGGAGTCACTGGAGTTATAAATCTAGTCAGTTTCAGGCAAATTGATAGATTGTCTTTTAAAAAGGGGATGGGGGCATAACTAAGGTCTATTTTCAAAAGGGCAGCATTAAGTCAGTCCAACAACCTGGTACTAGTCAAATGGTTTCATGAAGTCAATACTATCACTACTGAACTAGAACATTTTTTCACCGCAAAAAGGAGCTACAGTAGTTTCTCTTCTCAGTAAATGCTCAGATATCCTCTCCATTCAACAGTGACAAGATCCTATGCAAACAGACATGGCAGACAGTGACATATACCACAAGAGGTTTATAACTTGCTCCATTTCTGGTACTTCTAATGCCTAGCCCCCAAATATTCAAATATTATCTATATAAACTGCATGCTTGTGTCTCCCACCCCCAACTCTGTGGTGGGGTCTTCAGGAAATAATAGGAGAGGAAAGTGGAGTCTTCATAAGTGATATTAGTGCTCTCAGAAGGGGCTGAAAAAGAGACTAGAACTTTCTCCTTCCACCATGTGAAGAGACAATAAGATGGTGGTCGATAAACCAAGAAGGGTGGCTTCACCCAGCACTGAATCTGTTGGTACCTTGATTTTGGACATTCCATCTTCCAGAACTATGAGACATACATGTTTGTTGTTAAGCCGCCCAGACTATGGTATTTCTGTTATGGCTGCCAAACTAACTAAGACACTGACCAACACAGAGTGGTGGCATATATAAGTGTGAGCATTGGGGGTTACCTGTTTCACCAAAACTCTTGCTCACCCTTCAAACTGTGACTCTATCACTGGCAAGTGGCTTCCCCTAGGGACTATATAATCCAGGACCTTTGCATCTAGGTGGGCAGACTGGGACTATTTCTCACTACCAGAAACATCAGAGGAAATGATGTACATCACTTCCAGTCAAAGTGACAAAGAGGTGAGAAATATAGCACTAACCCACCTACCAAGAATATCTGCACGGAGCTGTCATGTAAGCAACACTTTCAACAGGCCACTAAAATTTTGAAATTTATTATTGCAAACACCATTTAGCTCCTAATTTTTACATTAAAATTGGTAATAAGGTGAAGACGTGGGGAAAGGTCTAAAATTATCAGGCATGGGGTTGAAATTCTGCATCACCCATCCTTAGTGAAAGAGATGAGAAAAAAAAAACAAAAAACAGAAAGGTCTTCCAGTAATAGGGATGACATTTTATGTCACATGATAGAACAGAAAGAGATGCCAACATGTAACCAGTAAGAGATATCTAAATATAATTACCCACAAAAAGTATACAGAACTTAAATCCCCAAAGATTTTTATACAACCCATCCCATTTTCCCTTAAAATGGGGAAATGTGAGGAAAGCACATCCTGTATAAGTATGTGCAGGTAGGTCTCTGGGGAGAGCAATCCAGTTCATGTGACTCCAATGCCTCCAGAGACATTACACATAGGAACACCTTCTAGAATGGACCTCTTGTCTTCTATTTAAAACTTGGGCAAATGCTCCATAGAACCTTAGCTATAAAACATGTAATATCCATGGTGAGTGCTAGAGCCTCTTGGACATCATTGAGCATATGTTTGTGGATACTGAATAAGAAAAACAAACATCCAAGTACATGACTCGGAGGGGCTGTTACAGGGATTAGTATCACATTAATGTTAATCCTACAGCTGGGCTGACCAAAGAATTTCCACCCAAGTCCAGGCCCAGGAACTCTGAATAAGCAGCTTATGCTTTCCCAAAACAGCAGAAATAATTAAAGGAGCTAAGCCTACCTGCCTAATCATGACCATTAAGCAGACTCCCAGCACACTGGGGCAAGTAGGAGGTAATCTAGTTAATAAACCCACTGCTGTGTCCTGTAGGAGGCTCTTCAGTCTGGGCAAAGACCCTTATGCTCCAGTAACCTGCCTTCACCAGGGTGCCACCTAATCATTTCACAAAAACTCAAATCAAAGGAAGGCTGGCATCTGGATTATGCTAAAGCTGAGGAAGAACTGGAGTTTCTGTGTGCCGGATAAAACACATGAGATCAAATGTCTAATTCTCATCATATACCTAGTTTGGTTCAAAGGGATTAAAATTTTAAATTCCGATTTAGCTGCAACTAAAAACATGAATCCCAAACATACAGTTTTTAAAGGATCACTAGATCATATACAATCCAATGTCTCCACCTATCCACACCCCCTGCCACTTATAAATTTGAGATGGGCCTGATCTCATGCGGAAATTCACTGTGTTTATTTTCATGCTATCGAATACAAACTGCACAGTTTCTATCTCTGACTCTTTCCCTTCTCTACTCTTGTAGGTCAGAGTATATTTTGCAAATGTCTTCTATGCTAATTACTAGCCAAACTCCAACAGTTTGAAGAGTTGTGCTAAGAAATTCAATGCAATAGTTATAGTTAAATTTCGTACTCCTCAGTTTGGCCATAGCCAGCCAACAATCTCTCATAAATGTCCTTCTGTTTCTACTCAAAATAGGCTTTCTCCTTACATGACATTAATAGTACCAGTTTCCTCCATCTTTTCAGTAATAATTCATTATTTGGCCTTGCATTTGAGATTTTCAAAGCTAAGAGAAAGTAGGGCGGGACCCAAATTTTCTTCAGACTACATCAGACTAATTTTCTCCCACTGCTGTCTGCAGAACTTTTTCTTTAGATGGGTGAAGGCAATTGTTGGGGAAGAACTAGAAGAAAACAATAATGAGATGGAAGGAAATGCTGACCCTACTTTATTCATCACCCTCTGAGCACAGCTCACTTAAGTAAATAGTCATAGCCAACACAATGTGGTGACAAGTTTTCCTCAAGAACCCTGATGCTATTACTCTCAACACCCCATTTACTTTCTCCAGTTTTCTTCTGTCACCTGTCAACCAAGAATTAGGCCCAGGCACATTCAACTTCATTATCAGACAAACCACAAAGTCTTTAGTAAGCTACATATATTAAGAGTCGACTCACAGCTGAGTGTGGTGGTCATGCCTATAATCCCAGCATTTGTGAGACTGAGGCAGAAAGATCACAGGTTCAAAGCTATCAGGGACTACACAATGAGTTCAGGCCAGCCAGCGTTACACAGTGAGAACTTGCCCCTGCCCCCTCCCCCCCAAAAAAAAGTCAGCTCACTACACGAAAGACAAGACTTCCCATTCTCAAGCTGATCCTGGTGGTGGAAGGGAAGAGAGGATGGGTTTATTTTTTATCCCAGAATAACTAGATCAATTTCCTTCATCTACGTCAAAGTGTGTTGGCCTATGAACATATGAAAACTTATGAGACTTCTTTCATAAAATGAGATGCCACAAACAAGAGCACTATACTTCTTTCTCTATATTATTATATTGCAATAGTTGAAAAGCACATACAGCAATGAATTCTACAGTTGATACAGGTGCTAATAAAATTATTCTCACAATTCTGAGTGTCTGATGGCATACAACTTTCCTTCATTAATTTCAGAATACCCTGTCCTTGAATACACAGATTTAAGAATGAGCTTAGTGAAAATTAAGTGGCCATTTATTGAGTGCTAATTAATGCCCTTCAGGATTGAGAGGTTATGTATAATTTAAAAGACATGTAATTAATGAATTATATACAATGATCTGACCATGTGCCTCATTTAATGTTTAATAGCTCCATGATAGTAAGCTCTACTAGTATACAACAGCTGCAGGACAAACCAACCCAGGACTGCCTGCCTCCAGTGTCCATATCCTTGTCTGCTATGCAACCTGAAAACGTCTTTCGAAGCCAGACCTCAGCAGAGGTGTCCTGTAGGTTCTCCTGTATAACCTCACATTTTAGGACTTTGAAACTAGCATTCTGCATATCCACGGTTGTCTCACTTGTTGTCAAAATTTGCTGCAGTCCCAAAAAAAGCTGCAGTTTAAACCTCAGAAGGAATAGCCAAAGACTTGAATTTATTTATAACAAATGACAAAAGGTCTCCTTGCAATGGCCTGGAAGGTGATCCTCAGAAGAGATTTGCCTTTCTCCAGACTAAAGGTCACGCAAGGTACAAATTTAGAGCTTTAGACAGCCATCTGCTGATGCATCTGGAAACAAAGGGAGGAGACAGGAAAGGAACAAGAGGCAGCCAAAGCCCTCAGATATCTCCCTTGTGTCAATGACAGAGAGAGAGAGAGAGAGAGAGAGAGAGAGAGTGTGTGTGTGTGTGTGTGTGTGTGTGTGTGTGTGTATTTCCTGGTACATCTTTAGAACAATACTGTAAATTAGGATGGGTGTGTCAACCCTTAAGAAAACTGGCATGATTCTCTCACAATGCTTGCACTCCACTCTGAATTATTGCAAAATCAGAATGACTGAATCATGACATCAAGCTTTAACATGCTCACTCAACATGGGCAATGCCAGAATTTTACTCTCATTCTGGTAAAGTGGAGATGAGGACTAATCATCTGAGACTTCAAAAAATGCTACCACCAGTCCCTATTTATGAGCAAAACCCACAAAATCAGCACGTGAGGATCCCACTATATTTTCATGCAGACAGTAGTCAAATACAGATAACAATAGCATACAACTGTGTGTATATACTTGCACAGATACAAAGAGAAACAATCTTTTCTCAAAGATAGTAAAAATGCTGCCTGATTTAATCTTTAAAACAAACACATTCATTTCTCCTGTTTGGCCAAGCACTCCAAGTTTCACATAACGGTAACACAAATCAAAGCACCTGAAAGTAAAGATGGTGTATTTGATGTTAAAATGATTGGGATTCAGAATTCACAGTGGTTTCAAAAATATTCTGTTCATTTACTGTAGCAGCAAGAATACGATCCATAGAGAAATTAACCTTTCCCCATTTGCTGACAAGCTGAGCTTCCTGGAACAACTGTATAGATGCAACAGATTGGTAGACAAAACACCAACCTTTTAGTTACTGAGACATTGGTAAGTGATCCTAGATCAATTCAATTTTTCTTAAGTCTAATTTTCAAAGTTTTCATACCATCATCTCAAGTCAACCTTATAATTATTTTCTCCATTTTTGGAGAAAACCATTCAAAGAAGATTTAAAGACGTGGTTCCTAAAGGTGACCTTTTTTCTTCATGAAATAAAATAATTGACCTAAAAATGTATGTTATTTTCCAGATCCTTGCAGAAGAAAAGGAAAGAAAGAAAGAAAAGGAAGAAAAAAACAAAGGTCAACTGACCATCTGACCCCCAAAGTCACTGCCCTTTGTAAAGCAAAACACCACCATTAAAAATAGATGCAAATGTATTAAAAATACATGTAAGGTCCACTTTTAACCTTTACTCAGAAAAAAACAAATGAGGTTTTGTAATTCCAGAATTTGCTGAAATAAATCCTGAATCAAACCTTTAAAGAAAAATAAGAAATTAATGGAAGTGAAAGTAGCTATGTGAACATGGACTGGTCATATAATGGTCAACATGGCCCTGGGCTCAAAAGCATCCAGAAAATGATTAGAAAGTGATATTTCACTTTCACCTCAACTAAATGAATTGAGTAGAACATATACACACAATGTTCATTGTGCCTGTAACAGAATATTAATGGATATAAACAAGTCAGTGTACATGAGTGTAAATTAGTGGTATGCACTGTTTGCCAAAGAATGGACAATCTCTCAGTCCAGAATTCTAAAACAGACTAATATGAGAACTTACTTACTAATCTCATGCATGTTATAATCTTTTAACTTCCTGATGAAAAATGAAAATCACTTTACTTCCAAGTGAATAGTAACCAGTAACTGATGAAAGTATATTTAAAAATACCAAGCTATAAATTGCTCAGAGCACACATCTGCTGTCAGTATTTTATTTTTCTGAAAGATTCAAGACCAATACATAAGTGAGATATATGCATGGAATTGCTGAACTGAGTGGAGAAGATGTTAGATTCTTCAACCTACCACCTTGATTTTACAGAAAAGAAAACCAGGGCACAGAAATTTTAACCTGCTTAGAGTAACATTCAGGGGCCTGAGGGGCAAAATCACATCTCCATCATTCTGTGTCAATTCAGACACAAACCTGAGAGCATGTATTCCTAAAAACTTAGAAATTTAAAATGAAAGGCAATTTCAAAAATATCAGGTTGAAAGTTACCACAGAAAGCCTTAGAAGGGAAAGAAACAAGAAACAAATTGGTGACCTCAGGGACCTGTCAATAAATATCAGCCACAATCATTTGGCAACAGTTCTTTGCTGCACAACCACAAAAGCCGGCAAATTGAAATACTAAGGTTTTAGTGTTTTTTTAAATTTCAAAACAGCCTCTATCTACGAAATGGTGCAGAAAAGAAAAGAATCGCTAGAGGCAGAAAGTTATTATGAGTTCATGCTCCAGTTCCCACAGTGAGGCCCTCACCCTGACCCTAGGAAAGGAGCAGGAATCATAGACAAAATAAGGCCCAGGGAGGGCAGCTCTGCACAGACACACTTGGATGGCATGCTCTGTGTCTTCCTCTAACCATTTTCATTTACCAGTATCAGGTAAATCTCAAGACAGACCAGAAAAACAGCATCAGACATGAGACCAAGATGTATGTGCCATATTAAGATAACCAGAAACACTTTCTACCATCTAACTTGAGCTATCCCAGGTCACTAATGACTTAACACCAAGAGCTGTGTCACAAAATTATAGCACATGGGTTATTTATAGAATGAGGTTTTCTATAGACTCATATTTCAATGCTGTCATCCTCAGTACCTGTGGGAGGTTGGTTCCAGGACCTCCCATGGACTATGTACATATAACCTATGCACAGGCCTCAGCATTCTTTAAATCATCTCTACATTACATTATACCTCTCTACATCTAGATTATAATGCCTGATATGATGGGATGCAAATGGCTGCTATATTGTATTACTTAGGAAATAGTGACAAGAAAAGTCTATACATGTTTAATACACATTTTTTAATATTTTCTATTCATCACTGCCTGAATCCCTGTCTGTGGAACCTCTGGATACAAAGGGCTAGATATACTAGCCATTTTCACCCTTCCAACACACTGTATAGTAGCCTCCCCAAAAATAATAAAATAGGCTGGGTACCAGTGGCTCACACATGTAATCCCAGTTACTTAGGAGGCTGATCTCGGGAGGATTGGGGTTCAAGGCCAGTCCAGACAAAAAGTGCAAGAAATCCCATCTCCAAACTAATCAGAGCAAATTAGACTGGAGGTGTGGCTCAAGTGGTAGAGCACCTGCTTTGCAAACATCTACAGTCCTGAGTTCAAATCCCAGACCCACCAAAAATATATATATATTTCAGGAAAGTTTTGAGAGTTTCCAAAGAGTTCATACCTACCATATATTCCATACATCAGAAGGAAAAGGCTTTTGAAACAGAGGTAAGATTACTTAGAAGGCACAAGAAGAAATTAAATAGAAAATATAAGTAAGAAAAAATACTTCAGCAGTCTAAGTAATAAGGCTACTTCTTCAAAGCAACCATAATGGATTATGACAGTTGCCCCTTTGTTTCCATGATAAATTTACACATAAATAATTGTGAATTGTTTACTTTGTTTGTCCTTCACTGCCACTTCTATAAAAGCAGGAATCATGACTGATTCACCATTGTCTCCTCCTAAGGCATGGAGCCCAGCACACAGAAGTCACTTTAAATATTTCTGGAATGATCATTTTACCCAGCAGCAAACCTTCTTCTGATTTGATAAAAATGTAATGTCGGCAAAAATGGGAGAAACACGTAATCTCATACACTGTGGATAATGCAACTGAGTACTGTTTCTTAAAAGGGGAAAATTGACAATATGGCAGTACCCTTTAAAAACAATGGCAGTTTCCACTGCATACTATTAAGTGAAAAAGACAAGGTATGTAACATGGTAGATAGCGTGTAAACCTATTTTGTTTTCTCTTAGATGCAGTGTACACTCCACATATAGGGCAACCACATATGGACAACCTGGGGGTTGGATGGGATACCCTGCACAAACACAGGGGGAGTCATTTTTACTGTAATCCCAACACCATCCACACATTCGATCCAAGGAGCCTTTCCAATGCACATACAATTCTGGAAGGATTTCCAAGAAACTTCACAGAGGTATCAAACAGTAAGACTGGAGAATGGAGAGGAGGCATGGAGAGGAGGTATTACATTCCATCTTATACCCCATCTTCTACCGTTTTCAAATATTTTCACTTCACGTGCTACTTTAAGGTTGAAAGTTGCGGAATTAAGAGTTTGAACTCAGGGCCTTATGCTTGTGAGACAGGCGCTCTACCACTTGGGCCACACTGCCAATCCTTACTCCCTCTTAAGAGGCACTACCTTTCTTTAAAAATAAAATAAAATAAATACATACATACACATACACATATTATAAAAAGTAAAATGAAAAAATTATTTTAAAACAATATTAACTTTCCCTGCTTTACTTCCATCTGGTTCCCCTCATCTCCACATTATCTTTTAGGAGTTGGTGGTTATAGCACTGGTTTTCATTTTATGCCTGTTTGGGACCTAATGTGGATCATTTCCTGCTCCCACCATTCCAGCACCGAAGTAGGAGAAACAATCCAGGTTGACACAATCCTTCCCTTGCAGGTGAAAGGAGAGATTCTGTAATACAAGCAGACCTGCTATTACATGCCACCTGACCCAGCGAGGAAGGGGCTAGGAGGCAAGACAAGAAGTATGCCTGTGTGCTGAGCGCTTGATGTTTTATTTTCTCAGATGCATCACTTATGCCTAAAATTTACTGTTCTTACAAAAATCTTCTAGGTTTCTTAGAGACCACTAATGTGGATGGTGATGAACTTGACCTTCAAGTGTATTTCCCTACAGTAGTTCAAGTTAACAGGAATTGATTACAAATGGCTCTTCTAAAGCTATCAAATAGTGCACGTATATAAAATGTTTATATATCTCATTGTGTTTAAGAAAATCTCTCTCAATTTCAGCTACCCATCAACAGAATCATATGGAGAGCTTTTTAAGAACTACTAATACCTGGGCCCCTCCTCTGAATAATTAAGTCAGAACCACTGTGGCTTCACTGATGATCAAAAGAGAGCTTTTCACTTTAAGGAAGAGTACGTCCTCATCCTGTATTTTCAAGAATGACAAACACAAACAGTTCTCAGGCACTGGGAATTTATGGCTTCTGCCTTGGAACTAAACTATAATGGAGGATAGAGTTTAGAAAAAAAGACAGCAGAGAGAGAGACAAGATTCAAAAAGTTAAACCAACCACAATGATGAAAAACTCCTTCATAATCCTAGAAAGTATATACCCCTAACCATAAATCCGCCACAGTGTATAAGCAAATGCTAACAGAGGGTATGTTCAACCTCTGTTTTGTGGAGGTCAGAGGATCCTCCACAAAACACTACTAAAAGGCCTGGCAACCCTCTGTATGTGTTCTAGTTAAAATGAATAGTTTGTTTCTAGCATATTCATACCAGAGAGATAAGAACGAAGGAAGTCATTTGAGAATTGTCCAGAAATATTGATTGGATAATTGGGAAAATTATGGAAAACCACAAAGGCATTATGCCTTATTTTATCCTAAGGAGGGCCCATATCTCCTCCCAATGTTATATACTTCATATAACTAAAACTTATCCAAGATGTGGTAGGGAGGCCAGGGTATAAGTCACAAAAAAATGCTGTGTAGATATGTGACTGAACTCTAACTGGTTCTGGCATATTAGTATACAGTGGTTTATTTTGGTTATAAAAGTGAACACTAACTGATACAAATAAGATCTACTGATTGTTCATTTTTAATCCTTTGAACCCAGGGGATAGTGCAAAATCTTATTTCTGTTTTGAAATTAGGCCAAGGAATTTAAGAAGAACAGAATTATCAGAAAAAAATAATATGCAGTTAATACTCATTTTTCTAAGTGTCATTTGCAGAGATTTGACCAGCATTCCTATCACAACATTCAGAATCCTTCAGTCTAACCTAGCATCAATCAGCACCACAGAATGGAGAGCGGCCATAAAACTCCCTGGCAGTTATGTGACCTCAAGTAGCTCTCTCTCCAATCCCAGCACAAGGCTTCTTACCTAAAAAGTAAGAGGAAAGGAGAGGACTGGTCTCAAAGAATGTTTGAGAAACTGGTGAACTAAATGAGTTTACCTTCATAAAAGCACTTAGAACAGTGCCCAATGTGGTAAGTGCTGCCTTGTTGGATTAGAATTAAAAGATAATTTTTAAATGATCTCTTCCTCTTCATAGTCAGCTATAAAACCTGGTAGCAAATCAGAAGGGTACCATAAAAGAAAAGTTAAAAAACTGAGAAAACTTTGCAATGTTTCTTTTAGGAAAATGGAAATGTTCTAAAATTAGATTGTAGTGATAGTGATACAACTTTGTAAATCTACTAAAAATAATCCAAATATACACTTTACAAGGAGTAAATTTTATCACAAGAAGTTTACCTCAATAAAGTAATTTTAAAAAAAAGACAACCACAAATAAATCAGCTATTTAGTCATATTAATAGAAATCAAATTTCTAAATTTGGTTAGGTTTAGAATCCAGGGTGTCAGTTCCTATCCTTGGTACCTTTTTAGGCAACAGCCTGACAAAGTCAGTCATGGGGCACTGTGAACACACGAGAGCTCTTCACACTGGGCACCCATGACTTAAGCAATCAGCGACACACAGAACAACAGAATCTGTAGGGGGCTCTCAGTTTCTGGAAAGAATGTTTCATATAACCACAAAACAATTTCAGCACTTTGGAACTAACTTCTTAAACCTATTCCCCTGAACATGGCACACAGCAGAGGGTAACTGACCTGAAAAGCTCAGGCCAGATGAGATTCACAAAGGTGATTTCACAAGCAGCCTGCATGGCCTGGAACAGTTTCTTTTGACCTATCCAAGTCAATTTCCTCATCAATAAAAACCACCTACCTGTGTTACTAAGAATTGGAAACAAATACATAGCACCTAGCGTTTAGCACATGGTAATCATTCCAACCCAAGTAATGGCAATTACTTTGTTAGGATTATATAAAAGCATGATAAAATGCACACTAAGATTATCATGCAAAACAACAAGGCAATCCAACCTTTTCATTCATCTATATTTAACCACTATTGCTCTAACTTGACTCAGTGCAAAAGGAAATGAGTTCTATGGTGGCCAATTCAGTAAGAGGAAGGCATGCTTATCACAGAATTCTATCATTTCACCTTTCTGCACATTCCCAGGTGAATTCAGGGTTCTCTCAGAAGTATCTGAGGAAGCCACTTGAGGATGGGTTGAGGGAATCTGAGGATACCAACTATCTACTGATAGTCATGTTTGTAGCCTGCACATAGTAAGCAGCCACTTAGACATCCCCTCTGCAGAGCAGGTGGACAGGCTCTTACATTTCAGAACTGCAGCTCCGTTTCCCCAGACACATTAGCACTGATGTGATGCTCCATCATGGCTGCATTAGTAATTGTCCAGAAACAGGATCATAATGCAGCGGTGCTTATGGTAAACCTACATCCGTAACACTGTCACAGATACAGTGAGGGAACGAACTTGCAATTGGTTAAAACACTTTGGAATGAGGCAAATCACCATCAGGTCCATAATGAACCAACAAATTATTTTTCAAACCCCGAAGTATTCATTCAACTGACTTCCTCAGGGTCAAACACACTGGAAGCTTTTGCACATGCTGACAAGAGAACCCTAAGTAATGCTAAAGGAGGAAATGAGTTGATGGTGGGGAGGAGGAACAGTAACTAGGGGTAGCAGTTATTCTTTTCATTACAGTTTCACTATTAGATCTACTATTGACAATATTTATGGCATAGTATGTTTCCATAATATTCCCACGTACCTGATGCATCTGTCAGGTTCCCTACAAACCCTGCAGAAAGATTAATCCACCAACCCTTGACATTTCATGCTCATAACAGGCAAATATGATTTTGGAACCCAGATCTTCTATTACTACCTAATCTTGTGTTCAATCTCGGGCTGCCCCTACAACTGATAGTCACAGTGGAACCTAACTGACTTCTTCCCATCGGTAGGTTCCCTGAACAACTTTACAGAAGTATTGTTGTCATTCATCCCACGGACATGAAGAAAGTCCCTGGGGTCCATTCAATGCATTCTCTTCTTTGCTCTAGTCTGCAAATCTCTACATAATCAATCAGGATGGTCTGGCAGCTCAGAGCGATGCCTGTCTGGGAATTTTTAGACTCAGATGTGGTTGGTCAGCTCCATTCTGAAATACAAATGATCTCACACTGATACCCATGCCCCAGCATCAAGTACCATCCTTGTCACGTCAGCCATGTAACCACTATGACAGAGACCTTATTAAGAGCTGTTCTTTTAGATAGTACTCAGAATTAAATGCTTCCTTCTAAAAGTTTCAGTTTAAAAATCAGTAAATCAGAAAAGGGTATATATTCAGTAATATTCAGCTTTAGTCTTAGATAATCATGTTTACAAATGAAGCTTCATAGTGAACATTTCTTAACTTGGTTCTAGAAAGAGTTCAATTTTACTTACAAGTAGTCTGTCTATTCTGAAAGTTTCTATGATTTTTGCAATCAAATTCATCTTTTCATAAAGCATTCATGGTGTTGCACTGTTCTCTTTTAAATACTGTGGTGTTTAGTATCCATACCCTGTAATCTCTGTTAATGGGATACTTTGAGATTCTTTTTCAAAGGATTTTTGCGTAATCACTGCCTTAGCCTTTTGGTAAAACTGGCTTTTAGCACAGTGGCCTGCAGGGGACAAGTTTTTAAATTATTCTTGAGCTTTTCCTACCCCTTCAACGTTTTTCCAAGCCACTTAAAAATGACTCAGCCTCAGGGAAAGGATAATAGATCAGATGATTTTGTGGTCTGATACATGGCATTAGCCTTGGTCTAATCCTTTTATTTTTATTTTTTTTGACTTGCCAAAAATTTCCCTCTTATAACCAGATTCGGTCCTGTATTTCACAGCATCCAGCAAATAGTTTGCAAGATCCTACCTCAAAAAATGCCCATCACAAAAAAATGGCCAGCAGAGTAGATCAAGTGGTAGAGTGCCTGCCTAGGAAACGTGAGTTCCTTAGTTCAAAACTCAGTGCCCCCCCCAAAAAAAAGTGAAATACAGAATTACTGTATGGTTCAGCGATGCCAGTTCTAGTTATAAACTCAAAAGTACTGAAGACAGCCGGGTGCCAGTGGCTCATGCCTGGAATCCTAGCTACTTGAGGGCAGAGATCAAGAGAATTGCAGTGGAGGATCACGATTGGAAACCAGCCTGGGCATATAGTTCTAGAGAGCCTATCTTGAAATTACCCAACCCAAAAATGGGCTGATGGAATGGCTCAAGTGGTAGAGCACCTGCCTCACAAGCATGAGGCCCTGAATTCAAACCCTAGCACCACCAGGGGAAAAAATTACTGAAAACAGAAATTTAGACACTTGTATGCCAGTGCTCATAGTAACACTATGTACAATGGCCAAAAACAGAAAGAATCCAAGTGTCCATTAGCTGATGAATGGATACAAATGCAAGAAATCACCTTCAGACACCTGCTACAACATGGGTGCCAAATGAGAAAAAATACACAGAAGGATACAAATTGTATGACTGTACTTCTGTGACTACACAGCAAAGCAGATTCACAGAGACCAAGAAATAGAACAGTTTACCAGCAGCTTGCAGGAAGGGGGAAATGAGGAGTTACCATTCCATGGGGACAGAATTTCTGTTAGGGAAGATGAAAAGAGATGGATGGTAGTGATGGTTGCACAAGAATCCGAATGGACTTAATGTCATTGAAATGGTTTAAGTGGTTAAATTTCACCTTATGTTTTACCACATTAAAAAAATAAATAAATAAACATGCCAAAAAATGAAGAGGATAAAGCAATCACAAAGAAGGCAATAATATAATGGTAAACTTCTCTAGGCTCCAATGCTTCCAAAGAGGTGCTGTACTTTTAAAACTTGATGCATTTACTCATACTCACTGGTGGTCAAAGAAACAGAGAGGGCAATTCAAAACAAGAGTTCAGGTTCAGTGGGATTCTAGCACTGACCAAATGAGGATCACGGAAGGTGAGGTTGCATCTGAGCAGTAGTCAGCAAACACAGATGGGAGCAGAAAAGAAGAGGCATTGTGTGCTGTCAGACTTTCCCCTTCTAATCTTCTGCCTTGAAAACTAGCCTCTCAGTTCTGAGTCCCAAGACGCTGATGATCCTAGGCGTATGCACAGAGCTCACTGGAACACCTCTGTTATACACATCCAATAATCCAATGCCCCGGGCTATGGCCTAACACCCTCTCTGTACCACAGTCAGCACACCACAGTGACCAGCAACAAGGCTGATTCCCTGCCCCTACAAGTCAGCTGGACGGTAGGCCAAAGAATTCTCTGTGCATGTCACCATCATTCAGTGGAGTTGCAAACTCTTCTGGTTAAGCCAAAACCTTGAATTTTGTATCAGGAGACCTCAAGTTCAATACAAACCTCCAACAGTCATCTCTTAGTCACTGGCCCACAAGGATAGGAAAGGAAGCACAAATCATTCAGATTCACAGATAAACTCATGTATTTTCTGTATTTTCTATTTAGTCTAAGGAACCTTGAACACACCAGATCTGTGTGTCATTACTACCTGTGTTTGCTTGAGCAACTGTATTTGCCAATGAGATTAGTATGGTAAATGACAGTAATTCATTACTATGTGGAGAGAATGACCTACACCTGACTCATTAAGGTTTGACTACCAAGACCTGCAATAAACCAAATCTCATTATTTTAAGTCTCACTTGGAAGCATACATGCCCATGTTGGAGATATGGAGCTTATGTTTGGACCAATGAAACATTCATACAGGTGAGTAACTACAGGTGCCTAACTAATTACCTGAGAACCAAGTGGTAGATTTTAGAGCTGGTTATGCTGTTTTATTTTTAATTCTATCAGTTCACTTGACCCCCATTTTCATGCTGTAGCTATAACCCTTGGGAATTAAAATTTATCCCAATAGGGTATAATTAAAAGTTAAATATAGCAAATAAAATCTAATCTCATTGGAAATCTCTTCAAAATCATAGAACTACCACAGAGTCGGCTTGGCGAGAAGTCAGCATGGATGACTCTGGATTTAGGCTCTTCTAACTATGATGCATTTGTAAAGACTGCTGCTGAGCAATGGAAAGAAGTCCACACCCAGTAGGTTGGATTCCAGCTTCGGTCTTTCACTTCAACGATTAGACAAATGAAGGATGCCTTGCCAAATGTCTTGCCAGCCCTCTCCAGTAAGGACTGAGCTCTAGTGCAGTTTCTTACAGAAATTAGGAAATGTATTCATTCTTTACAATCAAAACTAGAAGTAGTTACTGTCATCATCTACCAATCTTGCCTTCATAAAAAAAGTGAACAACACTCTCAAGTCAATTCTAGAAATGTGATAGATATACCAAAGCCCCTGTTGTATCTCCGGAGGTGTCTCCAGCATCTACCTCCAGCTCTCATAGGTCTCCCGGCCAGATAAGAGTGCTGCCTCTCCTTTTATGGTTATGGGAGAAAAAACTTCAATGGCGCCTCTGGGGATTGAGAAGGACTTGTGTAACTCCCTCTCTACTCACCAGTCTTTGAAAAAGTAGTTTTGCAATCCTGAAAAGCCCTCCTCCATCCATGCTTGACAGATGCTCCAAGCAAATGAAGATTTCCTACTTCCCAACCAGGCCAACACTGAGCATCCATTTTCTTCATGCTAAACTTCACATGAGCTAGCAGCCCAAGGAAGGGCATCTGAATTCAGCTCTTGCACTTGACTGGATACAGACTACTGCTACTGTTGCCACTCAGTGACCACATCACTTCCGCAGAAAGTCTGTAGTAAGGATTTCTCTTCAGAATCAGTTCACATTGACCTTTGTTTAAGTAAACAACTTCTTGCTAATTTACCTTGGGAAAACTCTTCTCTGAAAGTTTGCAATGCTCAGTAGTGGCACTTATGCCCCTTGGACTTTTACTGTATAGCATATAACTCAAAACTGCTCATTTGGAACAAATTTGATATCCTTGGAATAAATACCAAGTACAGCATAAGTAAGGGGTGAGCGGGAGGGGGCGGGGAAGGGAGGGAATAAGGCCTGGCATGGTGACACATGTCTGTAATCTCAGCAGTTAGGAGGCTGAGGCAGGAAGAACTCATGAGGCCAACCTGAACTATACAATGATACCCTGTCTTTATTTTTATTTATTTATTTATTCATTCATATGTGCATACATTGTTTGAACCATTTCTCCCCCCTGTCCCCCGCCCCCTATTCTACCCCCTCTGAGACTCTGTCTTTAAAAGGAAAAAAAAAATTGTCTCAAACTCAAATATTAATATCAAATACCTTACAAGTAAACAAGTATAAAAGGCCTCGAGTTCAAACTCCAGTACCACAAAAACAAATGATAAAAAATAAACAAGTAAATGACATGAGGAATGCCTGTCTCGTAAACAGCCCAAATGAAAATATCAAGTAGGAGAAAATAGAATGCATGAATTATATTTGTAGGCTGACACACTTTTCAAATCACGTTTAGGAAACAGTATATGATTTTATTCCTACAACAACCTGTGAAGTAGGCTGAGTGTTATCATCCCCACCACCCAGACAGGCTGAAGGAAGTGACATAGTTTACCCACAGGTACCACAAACTCGGCAGAGTTGGGGAGCAAAATTTAGGTCTCAACACATCCAAGTTGCTTCTGGATAGACCATTCTGCCTCAAAAAAAGAACCTGCATGATCCAAAAAGCTCCTCCATCACTGAGAAGTCGTGTTCAGATTTTAAACACTACACGTACAAACACAGTACAAGAGAACTGACACACAGTGCCATGGGGGGAACAAGGTTCACACACCTGCTGTGGGCTTCTTCATTACAGTTCAGAATGGCCTACATAATAGTGACCGGCAGTGAGGCTGAATCTATGTTAAGAGATTCTGCACTGGGATTCCATGACATTTATATGCTTTAGGGACACAAAGATCAACCAACACATCTCAGAGGAGCTTGCACTTCCTTCCACACAATATTTCCATGCATATTCCTCACAATGCCCTGAAAACAATGGCAGTTACTACTCACTCCATCTGTCACCTCAGTAAGTTTTTGTGTAGAATTACAGCATGCCCAGATCTATGGCTATGAGACACTGAAGGTAAATGTGCCTGAGACAAAGTGAGATCTAAGTTAGGACAGTAACAATCTTCACTCAACATAAACAAGCAGAAGGAATGGGTAGAAGCTACAGAGATTAAAGACAAGCTTACTCAAATGGGCTGAAACCCTCCAGCTCTTGCTCTAATCCTCAGGTGGACCCTGGCATCTGGTTTAGGTAAACCTGGTCATTCAGACTTCCATTGAGAGGCCACTGTGCACCAAATAAGCTTGCTGGAAGGCAAAGGATGGCTATTCCTATAAGAGAGCTCATGGATTCATAGGGTGACAAGAAAGCTTCTGCCTTCATTCTAGGAACCTGACAACTCAGTAGTGAGGATGCCCACTTCTGACTGGGATGTCTCCAAGGGCAGGTGACATTAGACACAACTTTGAAGAAAATTACAAGTTCAACAAGCAAGAGCTACTGTAGGAGGACCTGGTGCAGAAAATAAGGATCAAATCATTTCAATGCCAGTGAGGTCATAAGAATGCTGTGCTTTTCCAAATGAAAGCAGTGTTCCTAAACAAAGAAATAAGAGTGTGCATTAGACTGTAGTGAGTCAAGGATGCATCCTATAACCTATGGGTTAACCTTCTGTTGATTAACAGAAGAGGAGGAAAGAATATATAACTCATCAGATTCACAGACAGGAAAAAAGTTCAATACAATTGCTTTCTTTGTTTACTTTACATTTTTTTGTTTTATTTTGGCGGCACTGGGGTTTGAACTCAGGGCCTCACACTTGTGAGGCAGGCACTCTTAACTATTTGAGCCACTCAGCCAGTCCCATTTTTTGTGATGGGTTTTTTGAGATAAGGTTTCCCAAACTATTTGCCCAGGGCTGGCTTTGCTTTGAACCAAGAATCTCCTGGTCTCTGCCTCATGAGTAGCTAGGATGACAGGCTTCAGCCACCAGCACCCGGCTCTTGTTTGTTTTTGAGACAGAGTCTCACTATGTAGTCCAGGCTGGCCTCAAACTTATGATCCTCCCCACGAAAGCCAAAGCTTTTCTGCTTCAATTCCCCCCACTTCACAACTCTTAAAATGTACATATTTTCCCTTATTGTAAACAAGGTTTAAAGGTTAATTTATATAATAATAAATGTGATGAAAGTGTCAAAAAACAAACTCACAATCCTCCTGCCTAAGCCTCCCTTTGTGCTGGGATTGCAGAAGCGTACCACCAGGCCCAAGTAAAATTGTTGTCTTAATCCTAAAGAATTTAAGGAGGAATAAAAAACATAAAGCAGGTAAGCTAAACAGAAAAACTGTAAGATGGCAGATATAAACTCATCCACATCAGTAATCACATAAAAGACAAATAGATAAATTACTCTGGTAAAAAACACTGAACAAAATATTAAAAAGAGTCAAAGGGAGAAAAGGTAAAAAGGAAGGAAGGACCCAAGCAGATCACAAAAACCATGAGCGAGGGCAGAAGCTGCCACTTGAGCCTGTCTTCTAGACTGCAGTGGGAAGCCTGCCAAGCAGATCCTAACTGTTCATCTGAACCCCTATCCGTCACAACTCATTTGCTTGACTCCATGCACTGTTAGGAAGCAAATCACTTTACTGGTAAAGGCCACAGAAAACTCTGCTGCCTTGCTGATTCTTTATTGTGACAGCCCTTGCTCCTCCCGGGTAGAAATGATTCATTTAGTGCATCCTTGCATATGCACAATAGATCCCGCATTGTGTCTAGATCATCACACTGCTTTACTGGAAGCGGCCTAACTGCATCTCTGGGCACATCACCAATGGAGAGGGACCAGCTTGTCCTGCCCACATTCCTTGCCCCACTCTTCCCCCTCCCCCATGCTCCAGCCTCCAAGTACCAGGCTCCATTAGTACAGTAATAAAACCACTACTGTTTGGTTAGCAGTAATGAGTTCTAAAAGTATCAATGGAGTGTTTCATGGAGAAGGGCTATTGTTAGGTGCAGCAAACTTTTCCAGCATCAATCAACTACAGTAGTTTTTTTTTTTTTTAAACAGGTCAGGAATGCAATGAAAAATAGCACAAGCATGGTCCTCAAACACAACACAATGTAGCTTAGACAACTAAACAAAATGACCAGCGAATAAACACACTCATTTCTGCAGAGGTTGGCTCTACTGTGTACTCGTCTTAAAATGTCTAGGTGTAATTGTCCTGCTATTGAGAAATAGTGTTTCTGTTGCTTTCTACTCACACCACAAAACATCAGTCACGCTAAGTTGCCAATCTCCTACAAAGCTACCCGTTCTTTCCTTTTATTTGTTAACTCTTCAAGATAGGGGAAAATGTAAGAGGAGGAGGAAGCAGGGGGGAAATAAAAAAGGTCAAATAAAATAGTTTGGTTTTTTGAGGGGTGGGGTTTGAACTCAGGGCCTTATACTTGCTAGGCAGGTGCTCTTACCACTTGAGTCACTCTGCTAGCCCTCAAATAAAATAGTTTTGCATTAATGTTCTGTCTACTAGTTTCAGGGATGGAAACAGAGGGTTAGCTGATTAGCCTTCCTGGCTTATCAGTTTCCATGGATTGAACCATGAAATCACTGGTTTTCAACCATTTCTGACCCATTACAGCAAGTTCATATGGTCAAACTTAATGGCAATAAAATTCTTGATTACTTGGTTAAGAAAAGATATAGGGTGCTGGTGGCTCACACCTGTAATCCTAGCTACTCAGTAGGCAGTGATCAGGAAGAACACAGATCAAAGCCAGCCCGGGCAAATAGTTCACAAGACCCTATCTCCTCAAAAGAGCCCATCACAAAAATAGGACTAGTGGAGCAGCTGAAGGTGTAGGCCCTGAGTTCAAACTCTAGTACTGCCAAAAAAAAAAGATATAGAAATGTTTACATTTTAGTTTAGTGCATTTTAGTTTTACTGCATTAGAAAACATGTCCCTTATTAACAGGGGTTCTAAAAATGGGAGAATCCAGGAAACTGTTAAAATTAAAATCAATTCAGTAGAAGACTGGCAAAAGTTTTGTTCCTAATTTTTAAAACATTAACATATATATGGTATGTATGGAGGGAAAGAAGAAGAAATGTAAGATCAAAGGGAAGAAAAGATAGAATCAAAAACCACTTTCCCTTAAAGAGCACTCAAACAAGATTCATATGGAAACTGAAAATTTTTTATCTACCCTTTCCTACTCTTTTATACTCTAGGGAGAAAGCCTATCTCTTGGTATTTTCTCTGTGTCTTATTAAGCTTATGAATACCATACACAACGACAGCCTTCACAGGGCTCCAAATGTCACAGCCAAAACCTCAAAGACAACAGTGAAGAATAAGAACTGGTAGCATTTTTGTAGGCCAAACAGAGAAAACAAGTTTTTATGTTTTGTTTTTGTTTTTGAGGTTCTGGGGTTCCAACTCAAGGGCCTCATGCATGCTTGCAAACTCTGCTACCTCCAAGCCATACCCTGAATGCTAGGGGAGAATTTAAAGAATGACAACAGTATACAGAAGGTAAGTGTACAGTCAGCATTCAAGTTGATGAAGCACCACTGAGTACAAATCTAAAGAAAAGGTAGATTGACCCAAAATAAGTGTGTCATGTAGCATTTGACTTCCAAATGATACTCAGGATGCTTGGATGATCTCAGCTATGGGGATACCATAGTGGAGTCACTTCCCCACATCACAAAAGCTACCCACTAGGGCTAACACACACCCCTGCTCACTTAAAATGTTCACTGAGAATAAGCTGTAATGTAGATTGAAAGCTGAAAGTCCCTAAGATAAGAAAGTCATCTTAGACACCAAAGAAAAGGTACCATGTACTAAGCTCTTCCAGGAACTTGGCACCTGAGAGTCATTCAAATAAATCCATTGTTCAAAGTGCCAGGAATTTGCTGAGGAGGTTTAAGGAGGTATTGGGGGGGAGGGGGAGGTGGAACTGGAGACCTAAGACACCAGGCTCTAGCTAGTAAACAAATAACCAGGCCTTTTTCCCCAATAGTCATGTGTCCCTTAATAATGGGGACAAGTTCTGAGAACTTAAGCAATTTGGTCTTTGTGTGAACACCACAGAGGGTACAAACCTATAGATCAATTACTGGACATGGCTTTTTTTTTTTTTTGGCAGTACTGGGATTTGAACTCAGGGCCTCACTCTTGCTAGGCCACACTTGAGTCACTTGGCCAGCCCTGTTTTGTGCTGGGTATTTTTGAGATAAGGTCTTTTGAACTATTTTGCCCAGACTGAGTGCGAACTGCAATCCTCCTAATCTCTGCCTCCTGAGTAGCTAGGATTACAGGTGTGAGCCACTGGTGCCCAGCTTGGATGTGGCTTCTTGATGCAATCTATGTTAGCTGAGTGCCAAGGCTGATGGTGCACACCTGTCATCCCAGCTACAAGGGAGGCAGAGATAGGATGACTATGGTCCAAAGCCAGCATAAGGAAAAAGTACAAAACCCACCTGAAATATAACCTAAAGTAAAAAGGGCTGGAAGTGTGGCTCAAGTGGTAGAGTGCCTGCCTAGCAAGTGTGAGGCCAAATTCAAACCCCAATATAGCAGGGAAGATGGGGGAGAGGAGAGGATAAACACAAGATGTATGAGGCTGTTGCTGGCACACACACTGTTCTACAATGAGTTTTTGTAGAAGGACTGCACTCCAACGATAAAAAGTAGCGTACAGTGAGTAAACAGTCGTTTATTCTCATCACAAATCACGTACTGGACACATTGTGCATGCTACACTTCTACCTGATGGCCAACAAGCAGGCTTGCACTGGCAATGTAACACAGGGGTAGGGTGTTGGGCTACAATGACTGTCAGGAGGAGAGGGATTTTCAGCTCCATAGTTATCTCACGGGACCAGTCACATATGTGATCTGTCCCTATGTAGCACATAACTATATACTTGAGCTCAGCTGTGAGGGGGGAAGAGCTGACTGGCTCTTAGTCCAAAGGGATTTAAATTCCTCTTGGAAAAGGGGAGTGGATTGGGTTTTAGGATCTACTTTATAGACCTCTTCTTCTTCCAGAAGAGTACAGTCAATGAAACGTGGATAAGGAGCAAAGGTGCCCTGGGGCGGATTCCTCTTTCAAAGCATCCTTTTCCACTGATGGCATGCAGACCACTCACCACTTCACCACATTCCTCAAAACACAATCAATTACACCTACTATTTCTTCAGGCTTTTATTAGGGAGTATAATTCTACTTTTCCTTCTCAGAATGGCTCTCTTTCCTCCACTTTTATCAAAATTGTTATCTGCTCCCATTGAATTCCCTCAGCATATTTGGCTGACTATCCCTTAGGGAAGGAATTGATAATGAACCAATGGCTTCAGATATTTTTTCTAATAGGCAATATTTGCTGGAAGGAAGAGAAGAGAATGCTTCTTCTCCTTTAAGTAATCCAGAAACCAGGGGTTGCTCTTTAGAGGTAATTAACAGCTACAGCCACCATATTTAGTGGTTAAGCAGACGGAGGAAATAATTTTGGGCAATGGGACTTAGCAGGACTCCCAAAACTAACCCTTTAGCAGTCAATGAGCTGGCCAATGCTACACTGCTTGTGACATTAAAAATAAGCCTTCCCTTAAGAGAGAATATTAATCAAGTAAATCATCTACGAAGAAAGGATTCACTTTTTCACCCAGAAAAGTAAATGTACACAAAGGGACTAAAACCATGCTCTTCACCCTTAATCTGTTGGGACTCAAACACAATACCCCAAAGTGAAGCCTCTGAACAGCATAGGAAGCAAAGTTTCTCTCTGACCTTCTCCTGCCCTCCTATCTCTTATCCCTCATTCACCCCCAAGTCAAGTCATAGAAACCAGAACCCTTTTCCCCCAAAAACCTAAACATATTGCTCTAACTTCTCCCCCCCGCCCTCTTTCTGGGTAAGGATTGGGTCATAAAGAAATTAAGACCCTGATTCCAGAAAGATCTTGCCCCATAGCTGAGAAGAAGAAATGCTACAATCGAGAAGCCAAGAAAAACCTGGCAGGCCTTATAGGATTCCCTCTACTCCACTACATCACACTCTTGTGGTCTGATCGTATTTCCACACATGCCTCATCGAACCTCAGCCTACAAGTGGACCTTCACTGTAGGTGTGAGGGGGTCTTCATTCTAAAGAGTCCCCTGTTATGTAAAACTATGACACCCCTCTCCCAAAAAGAAAAAAAATCACTATGCTATTCTCTTGCTAACATGTCTTTTGCTATGGGCTGTCAGCTATTTATGATGGGCAGGAAAGGGATCAGTTCCCTTACCTCTACAAATACAAAAAGCATGGACAGACATTAGGGAAGAGAAGGGAGAATGAGGTCAAGCAAGCTTGGGCTCCTTGGCTGATCCACTACTGAAGTCACAGTACTGAATTCAACATTTAGCTAGCATTTCTCCTGTGCCCACAAGAAATCTAATCAGCTACTTGCTGCTCCTGTTAAGTCATGTCTAAGAATCCTGGAGCCTCACCATACTCACTTTGAGAATGCCACATCCAGCCAGGTGTAATGGTACATACCTACAATCCCAGCTCTTGGGAGGCAGAGGCAGGAGGATCGCAAGTTTGAGGCCAGCGTGGACTACACAGGGATACCCCATTTGATCAGCTCTGACCAAAAGCTGACTCTCCAGGAGGTTCTAAAAGGCTGACCTAGAGAAGTCAGAATAAACGTGGCCCTTTTCAGAGAGGATCTGTCAATCAGGAGCTCTGCCATAACTGCTGTGGTGAGGCTAACCAATCCATTAACTACAAAGGCAATGTGATGGCGGATGTGTAAACTTGGGCTCCGCTGCAAGTGGGTACTGGTCTTCTGCTACACTCCACACCCATGTGTGTGACAGGGATTTGGCACAAAGCATTGTGCTCACTTGGGGTGACAGCTGTTCTCTGAAGACTGAAAGATGAATGAACATTGATGAGAGGCCATTGGCTAAACTGTAGGAAGAAGAGTCCACAAACACGACTGAGATGGCCTATTGTTCATTCTTGCCACCCTACTGCTTCCTCTCCACAACTTTTTCCTACTTATTTTGTCTCAAGTTCACACTAAGCTACAGTGGCTTCTGCACCTCTAACGTATTTCTCTGGTTCAAGTTTTCCTTATTTTGATAACTCTGACTTCATCTCGGAGGTGTGGTATTGCCTCATGGATTTCATTCCTAGCTCCACACCTATGCTATATGACCTTGGACATCTGCAAATCAGTCATTTAAGGGTTAACTGGGAGAAAGAAAGTACACAGGCCCCAACAAAGTGTCACTATCACCAGCTCCCTTAGCTTAAGGTCCCAATCGCTGCCTAATTGCACTGTACACCACACAGGCAGGTTCCCAAAATCACCCTCAGTAGCCATGTCGATGCCAACTTCCTTGAGTATTCTCAGTTATAGCCCACATCAAATAGGAAATGAAGCCTACAGACTCTAAAACGCAGTTGGATTGCCTTGTAGCCTCCTCAACGTTAGCCTTAGGGAAAGGGCCATGATTTTACTGCCTTTCTCTATGTCCTGAGCAAAACAAAGCAAACAGAAAAATACTGCTTCAAAGAAACAGTGAAAAAGTAATGTTTTCCTCATCTTTATACAACCGGCAATTTTGCTGGCTGTCATTTTCCTAATCCTGAATTTTTTATTTTACACCTTGCCCATGGCAGTCAGGCTCAGGCAGAAACCAGATAATCATCTGAAATGATAATATCTTTTATTTCCTTAAAGCTCCTTAGTATCTTGTTATGTAGATGACATAAGGGGCAGGGAAGAAAAGGATGCAGTCACTACCACTTCATTAAAGGTTTTAACTCAGGTTTTTAAAGCCTGAGAAGAAATTTACAAAGCCAACTCCGATCCCTTCTTCCTTCCTAACCAGTAAACTAACAGCTTGTTGTGGTTTTGAAGCATCTGCACAGGACTGTCTAAAAATCAATGCACGAAGAGTATTTCATCCAGATCAGACAGAACCATTTCAAGGAAGAAAAAACATACACCCAAACGACTCACACACAATTCCTAAATTTCATTTAATCTGATTTTTTTAGTCTATACCTTGTAGGAGGATAAAACAAAGGCTCAGCCAGCAACTTGCCAACAATTAGGAAGCTCCAGATATTGTCATTTCTATTCTCACTCCCCCAAGAGGCTTTAAATCCATAAATATTTCATAAACCATTGGCAACATTTACTCATTCAGCTTAAGCTGCACAATACAACCAAGACATAGAGAAAACATTAGACTATGGTGAGAACACAAGAAAAAGTCACTCTTTAAATTTTTTTTGAAAAGCCAGGCATGGTGGTGCACATCTATAATCCCAGCACTAGGGAGACTGACGATGGTGAGTTTGAGGTCAGCCTGGGCTATATAGTGAGACCCTGGCTTGAAACCACAACAATAGAAGGGTTTTAAAAAAATAAATAAGTTCTTTCGAAGAAGAAAAGGCTTACTTGTTACATGCCACAACTCTGCACTGTGTATTACTCTACAGGCAGAAGCTGACACTAGGCTCTGTTATGTAATTTTCAAGTATGTGCCTTATTCTGAGTTAGGAGCTACCCAGAAAAACTCTCTAACCTCCATCCCGCCCACCCTGCAGTCCCTATTTGTGGCTCAGGGAGATGGCAGAGTGACTTGCCAATGCAAATTACATAGCGACTTCTCATCCTGCACAAAGATCCTTCAGTCCCCACAAATAGTGAACACCTTGGCAAAGCTTCAGGGACTGTCGTCATTCCTAGTTTTAAGGTAAGCTAAAATTAGAAAAGGTTCGGGACCCTTAGAAAAATATTACATCTTAAACAATGCTAAACAATTAAACAATGGGCTCAGGAACTGCCCATGCCCCCCCCCCTCCACTCATTGATTATTAGATGGGAATCTCCTTGTTCTCCTCTTCCCATAGGTTATCATAGGTTTTAAAAGCACCTAACAGCAGAAATGCACTCGCCATTTACATCCACGTGTACTGCCATGGATTCTTCCTGGTGAAATACAAAGAATTTGGAAGTCTTCTGATCACAGACTGCACCAATGCTGTCAATAGTTTCTTTCATCTACTGTGTTGCCAAGTACTACATTGGCACCTGGTTTTTTATTAGTCACCCCTGCAATGTATTTGCTCTGCCAAGAAAACTCATTTCTCCCAGAAGTTGAAAAGAAAAATAAGGAGGCTTCTTTCCAAGAAAGACAAACAGGATGCACCAGCCTCTGAAAGGTGTACTCTTACTTGCTTACAGACAGAGAAGAGATGCCACAAGGGCAGCAACAGGAGCCAACCGCCTCCATGTGGCAGGTAAGACTTCAAACACCAGAACGCTGAAGCAGGGAAGAGAGAACACAGGTTCCACGCTGCTCACCCTCTGGCTACTGGGCGACAATTCAGCAGACAAAAAGATTTGGGGACTTTTCCAGAGGGTTAAGGAATGTGAGCAGAAAAAGGGAAGCAGGGAGACAATGGCTGATTGCCACACAAGCTCCTTCCAGGTCCCCAGGGAGGCACTGCCAGCAGTCACCAGGGAAGGCGGGAGCTGGGGCTCCACAGCACTTGGGACTAGGGGGGGTGGGGAGTTCTCCTGTGACCAAGAAAAGGGGAAAAAGAAAAATAAAAGAATAATATCTGACAATATTAAAGCCTTATACCCCACGGTGTTGTAGTCACTCTATTATTCTATCTTTAGAGGAGAAAGTGAATGAAACATTCTGGATTTCTTTCTGATATCAATTTAACATCAACATAAATATACAGGCATCACTCATTGACTGCTTTCCATGTGCTAAGCACTACTGGGAGAGACTCAATGTACCCCATTATTTATTTATTTATTTAGCAGTACTGGGGCTTGAATTCAGGGCCTACTCCTTGAGCCACTCCACCAGCTTGTTTTTGTTATGGGCTTTTTTTTTTTTTTTTTTTTAAAGAGATAGGGTCTCCCAAACTATTTGCCTGGGATTGGCTTCAAATCTCGATCCTCCTGATTTCTGCCTCCTGAGTAGCTATGATTACAGGAGTGAGCCACCAGTACCAGCAATGTATTCCATCTCTGTCACAACAACCCAGTGTAGAGAGCCTGCCAAGCAAGCATGAGACCCTGAGTTCAAACCCCAATACCACCACAAAAAAAAAAAAAAAAAAGAAGAAGAAGAATAGAATATTTCTGGCTTTTTCAGATGAGAAAACTGATGCTTAGACAAGTTAATTTTTTTTCTCTTTTCGTTTTTCCCAAGATGACAAGTGACAGCACCAGGATAAATAAGTAAATAAGTGAAAGTGACTCAGAAGCTTCCCCTCCCTCCCCCAATTGATCACATTCACTGCCTTTAAATCATTAATAAAAATGTTTCTATAATGTTCCTATGCCAGACAGGAAGGAGTAATGTGAAAAAAAGAAAGAAAGAAAGAAAAGAAAAAAAACAAAGGAGAAACTTTCAAATCACTAAAAAAGGAACATAAAGGCACACTTCTTAAAATGTTCGTGCCAGTATGAGCTCTGGGACTAGGGGTGCAGCTCAGTGGCAGAGCATGGGCGTGGCATGCACAGGCCCTGGGTTCCATACTTAGCACTAGGGGAGAAGAGAGGAAGAGTAAGTGAGAATTGGGTTTCAAATCCCTAAGCTAGCTATAGGATTTGGAGCAAACAAATTAAGTTTCCGAAACCTCAGTTTTCTCATCTGTAAAATGGAGGTGATAATGGCAAAGGAAATGATTGAATTCAGAGGAAAATTCTACTTCCATCATGAAAACCAAAACCTAAGAGGTGAAAGTGTGCAGAGCTGGCCAAACATCTTCAACCACAGCATTAAAAAAACCCATACACCAGACTTACTTTCCTCTTCTTCCCATTACTGTTAACACCAATTCTAACCTCACAGAGCACTAATGACTGCGTAAGAACAAACTACTCTGTATCTCACCTCTCTCAGAATGCAGTAGACAACTTTACAAAAGGACACAAGAAAAACACTATTAATGTAGATAACATGAAATCAATGTTCCATAGTACTGGAATTAAAGGATAAGAGTTTATATATTGCACACATTCTGTAGCATTAGGGAGAAAATATGCAAGTATACTATATTCATAAAAAGAAATCATAAATTTTCAGAGCCTATACCAAAAATTAGTCCAATCCAGCCACCTTCTGAGTATAGGAGATAAAGACTCCCATGAGCGCTGTCTGAATTGTGATGGGATGTCCTACACATCAGGAGGAAGTTTAGTACATTCCTACATTCCTTTAGCTTCGAATTAACGATCAATAGATAGAATGCATTTTTTCTTAAAGACTTTACCATGTCATATGTAGGTTTATACATCCAGTGATTTCAATATGATTCTATAACAGAACTTGATAGAACTTCTAATTAGGCAGCACAAAAAAAAAAAAATCTAAATCCTATCACAAACCAGAAAGTCATGTTAGGGACATGGCTCAAGTGGTAGAACATTTGTTTAGCAAGCATGAGGCTGTGGGTTCACCATAAAGTCTTCAGGATCAGAAGACCCAGGAACTAATTCGTCCTGATTATCACTGACCAAATCATTTTCTTTCAATGTGGCCTTCTCTTCTGGAACCATAAAAAGGAATTGGACCAGCTGGTCTCCAAGGTCCTTTTCATATGTAAATTCTTACTCACCTGGCATACACAGTATACACAAAAAAACAACATTCATTTTAAAAGTCCCAAGAGAGGCTGGAGAGGAAGCTCAGTAGTAGATCACTTGCCTAGCATGCAAGAGGTCTTAGGTTCCATTCCCAGCACTCAAAAAACAAAAAGCAAAACAAAAGATTATATATTTAAAAACACAAAAAAAGACCACAAGGTATCATTTTAGGAAAACTGTATGTTGGAACAACGCTTGCTTTGGTGTTTTCCGCAGAGGTAGCAGCTCTATGTTTTCCAAAGGCAAACAGTTCCCTTTCTCTAGAACAGGACAGGATGCTGGGGACATGAGTCATTCTGTTGACATTCAAGGTACTGGTCACTTGAAGGACAGGAACCAGACCAGCTTCCTAGAAAGGACAGATGAAAAATTCAGTCCGGAAAAGACCAAAGAGGGAGATGCATTGACTGTCAGAAAGATCTTTGCTTCCCAAACCATTCCTAATCTACTTTCTGATTAGTGGTAGTGCTCAGCCTCATTTTGGCAAAAGGAATAGAAGGACTTATTTCTAGAACCTCAGAGTCCATATAAGCAACCAGATGCTACGGACAAAACAGCTTCCCAATACCACCATCACCAGCTCACAGCCTCCACATCTTGCAAGTACGTATTATCCTTCTCCCCCAACATGTGTCTTTAGCAACCTTTTTCTTCCCCGCTGCAGGAATTAGCAACAACTAATAAGAACCTCTGACTGCTTTTATAATTAAAGGAGTAAGATAAACAGCCTACAGGTCTCAGTGTTGTAGACCTATCACACCAAGGGCCTGGCTTGGTGCTAATCCCAGCACTCATGAGGCCGAGGCAGAAGGATCTTGAGTTTGGGCCCATACTGGGATATATAGCAAGACCCTGCTTCCAAAAATAAATACACAAAAACAAAAATCAACTTTTAGAAAACATCAACATGTAATGTTCTCAATCTCATCATTTTCAGAACACATTAGAAAATGTCACATGCCCCCACCTCATCCTTTTTTCAAAAAAGCAAAGTTAAATATATCCCACATGCTATAGAACAATGGCTGACAGCACCCTTCTTCCTTATAGGCTCCACCTTTGCTATGCTTAAGCTGCCATCACGTTTTTATAGAGGACCCTGCTGGAGAACTTTGTGCAGACCAGTTATATGAAAAATAATTCTTCTGAATCCTTTACCTAAATCAGAATTCTACAGTTCCAAATGTATTCACTCATTCATTCATCCATCATTGGCAATCTAAAGATACAAGAATTACCTTGCTAACAATGAGAACCATTTTAAGAGCTTCGGTAGTAGAAAGAGGGAATGACATTATTCCCAAAGCTCATTTATACTCCCTCTTGTTTTTCCTACTTATACTCAATTTGGTGTCCCCTTTCTCCATTACTTGGTTTTCAGTCAATGTAAGTACCTGTGAGCCACTGTCATGCTATGTGATATGAGGAGATCCAAGATAATCAAACAACAAAATATTGGGCAAATAAACACTAACATGCAATTGGGGAATTTATCAGTTTCAAAGTGAGTTATTTTTAGGAAATTCCTATGTAGTTACTCAGAGGGACTGGGAGGAGCCATTGATTTAAATGTTTCAGGTCACAGAAAACAAATGCATGTCCTAATAAAGTTTCCTGGAAATTCACACTGAACACCTCAGTCCTTCAAGTGCTTTCATTGAATAAGCATTAGTTCATTTAATAAACACATTCTGGGGCCATGAAATGACCCAGAAAGAGAAGCCAGACGTGCTTCAATGTCCAAACACTGAGCGTGGGCTGATAAGTATCATGTGTAAAGCTCTCTACATTTATTTGATTTTTACAATTCTAATAGCCAAACACTTGTGGCATATTCCTTTTAGAGATAACATGGTCACAAAAGTGAATTAGTCAACTGAGCTGAGACCAAAACCTTAGCCTTCAGACCGCCAAATATGTGATGTGTCACTCACTACTCCACACTGCAAAGAAAACATTACAAAGGCTCATGAAGTCAAAGAAGTATTTTAGTGTTGAAAAGTAAGGAAATGCTTCAGAAAACAAAGCATTAATGAGGATATCCCAATAAAGAGACACAGAGCCAAGTGAAGGGTACCCAAAGGCCAACAGTGGAACAATTTGAGTAAAATAAAATAGTGGTGTATTATAACCCAAAGTATAAAATAAATATCATGAGTCCATACTGACATAAATGCCCAAATCAATGCCTGGGAGAAAAGAGACATATCTCCCATTCAGAAGAATTACAAATAATTTATGTAAATATTTCACCCTTAATTAAGGAGATGGAGCATACTCCCCATGTGGGCTGCACAGAGACTTCTTTCCAAAGAGTGCAGTGTGCAAAGAGGAGAGGGTTCTTTGGGGTTTAGCCACTCCACCAGCCCTTTTTTTGTGATTTTTTTTTTTTTTTTTTACATAGGGTCTCACAAACTATCTTTGAGTAGCCTGGATTACAGGGAGGAGCTACCAGCACCCAGCACCCAGCTAGTATGCATTCTTGATACAGGTTTTTGATAAAAGTGAAAGCAGCACTGCACCTCTGTGCTCTTCTTCCTCAAAACCTCTAACTTCAGTCTAATAATCAGAGAAAGACATCAGACAAATCTCAGTTGAGAGCCATACTACAAAATATCTGACCAGGACTCCTCAAAACTGTCAAGGTCACCAAAATAAGGAAAGTATGAGAAATTATCACACCCTTAGAATATAAGATAACTAAATAGAATGTACTATCCCACATGGGATCTGGAAACAGAAAAAAGACATTAAGTAAAACTGAGGAAATATGAATAAAGTATGAATGTTTGTGAATAACACGGTATCAGTATCAGCTCATTAATTTTAACAAATGTACCATATTAGTATAAGATGTTAGTAATAAGGGAAGCTAGGTATGGGGTATATGAGAAGTCTGTATTATCTTAATTTTTCTATAAATCTAAACTGTGTTACAAAAGGCTTTGGGGTTTTTGGTTTTGTTGATGTTGTTGAAGTCAAAGAGGAGCAAACGAGAGCTATATGCAAAGGAGAGCAAGCTGGATGAACTCAGCCAAATTCACTTCACACCAACTATCAGCTTTCTGCCCTTCCATATCCTCTCTTCATGGACAGGTACATGTCACCCAAGTCTTCAAGGCAGAACTCAGTTGGGGGTCCTATTCTTTTTGCTCTTATTAAGAGATGAATCACACTCAGAATAGTCAATTTAATTAAATGTCCAGAGATCCAATTTAGAGGGCTCTCTTTACATGGAGAGAAAGGATCCTAGAGCCTATGCCCCATGATTCCACTTGAGGAATCTGCCTGATGTGCTAAGACAAGACGTTTCATTCAGGCTCACCTCCAGCCAGCTAGCTGTCACGACAGGACATCCCTTTCCATCTCTTTGTTTTTGTTTCACTATTATTTATAAATGAGAGTAACTCAGCATTTATAGGCTTTCAAAGGATTTACAAATAGTTCTATTTTTGCTTTGCATCTTTCTTTTTGGTCAGTTTCTCAAGTCCTATGAATAGCACATTAAACCCAAACTGATTATAATAACCACTTTTCCATCAAGCACCTGTCAGTAATCAGCTTGAAGCTAAAGACAAGCCAACAGCATCTGGAGAACTCCCACATGGGGGAAGAAAAGCCCCAACCTGCACCAACATTCTTCCCTGCACTGATCTAAGCAGCAGACCAAATCCATGGCCAGTCTCAAAACAGAGATTTCAAATGGAACTATGAATGCTCCTGACACAGTCATGAACTTGTTCTCTGATATCTTGCACAGATGTAAGCTAAAGCTTTTCACCTTCCAGCACTTCTCCTTCTTCACCTTTCAAGATCAAAAGGGAAAATTCCTCAAGCAGAACTGCCAGACAGGACTTCAATCCAACTCAAATACTTATGAGCATCTATTAGGTAAAAAGGTAGTGTGCTGGCCACTCAAAAAGTACTCGAACCAGGTATGCCTCTATTATTAATTAATTTGAAGGAGTAGGTGTAGAGTGAACATTTAGGGAACTGTATTAGGATAGGCATGTATAGGTTTTGTATGAAACATTTAAATTAATGGCTCCTAAAACCCCTGAGGAACTGGATAGGGACACTTGTGCAAAATAATACTCTTTTTCAACTGATAAATTCCCTAACTATCAGAGCTAAAGTCCCCCATTCCACCTCACACCAATGCCCATGAAGGCAGTCATATCACAGGTCCAGGCCTGTTGGGAGCTGAAATGACATCATCTTGTAAATCCATGCTTTCCCCTAAGACAGGAAACTGTTTCACAGTATAATTTCCAGCATCTTCCTATCCATAACTTTACTGAGAACTGAGTCACAAAATGCTTGCAGCCAAATAAAGGTTTAACCCTTTTCTTGGCACTGCTGCATAAGTCCTCCCTGGTTGTAGTCTGGACTTTTTCTCATGAAAAAGAGAAATGAAAATTATGAAACCAAACTCCAAAGCAGTGCTTCTCAACTATGGGAAGGTTTGCCTCTCTAAGGCACATCAGAGGTGTCTACAGATATTTCTGGTTTCCACAACTGGGAGAGGGGAGTGCTGCCCAGTGCTTCTCACAAGCACCCAATGGATGGAGACCAAGAATGCCACTAAACATCCCATAATGTACAGCTCTCCATAACAGTAGTCACTTGACTAAAAATGCCACAATGGTGTTTGCACTGAGGCACCGCATCCTAAAGCTGCAGGAGATTTGAAAACAGCATAAGAAAACATGCAGGTAGAAAGTTATGTTAGAGTGATTCCTCCTCAACCTTCTTTGCAACATCTTGAAGCTTCTGTCCTCCAAATTTTAAGCTTGGCACACAGCCCTATCCACTCCCTTCCTCCCTTGAATCTCTACAAGACCTCTCTTTGTCTTCCAATCCTCTTTTAACTGCTATGTGTCATTCTTGTTTTATCCCCTTCAGGACTTAGAAAAGTCCTAATATATCAATTGCCAAAAAATTCTCAGTTGAAGTTTAATTCTTTCATCCAAAATTATAATTAATAGAGGGCTAGCAGGAAAGACACCAGAGTTTCTTAAGGATTACCCAGCGTTACAGTAATGCAGAAAACACTTTAGATTGAGACTTTGTCATTCATGCATCTCTTTGAACGAGATATCATTCTAATTTACAGATGAGGAGAGATATTAAGTATTTTGCCTTAAGTCACACAACCACTGTGACCAAAAATCCCATGCTCATTCCACTCAGCCTACTGCCTCTGCAATATGGAGTTTTCCTTATTCACAGGCCATTAAGGTAATTTGGGGATGTAAGAGGGAGTTAACAGATACCAGGCCCAGCCCACAGCAAGTTCACAAGCCAGATGATAGACTGAGGCTTGTTTTTTTTTTGTTTTGTTTTGTTTTAAAAAAAAAAAAAAAAAACAATGCCAATGGTGGCTCACAGGGAAGACCCACAAAGAAATCAGACATTTACAGATGTCGTATTGTATACTTTTTCTTCCCCCCAGACAGGAGATAGCTATGTAGCCCAAGCTGGCCTCAAACTCAAGATCCTCCTGTTGTAGCCTCTGAAGTACTGGGATTGCAGATATGTGCAACCATACCTGGCTTGTGTCCGCTTTTCTTGAAAGACTTGAACCTAAAGAAGATAGAAGGAAGAAGTAAAGTGGAGACACAGATGCGCACATACACAAAATGAGCTGCACGTCTTAGCTAGGGCTCACCTAAGGTTCACAGCCTGGTAATCTATCACTTCCCATAGTATGCCTCTATTTGTTTTTTTATATCATACTAGAAAATTTTATTTCTCCTTTGATTTTTTTTTCTAAAAAGTACATGAACAATGCCAGCAGGGATTTCTGACATTCAAAAACCCATTTTTTACAAGCAATATTATGAAAATCAGGTCATGCTAAGGGAAGGTCACATAGAGTGGGATGGTAAGAGGAGGAAGTTAAGAAGGTGAACACGGCTGACACACTTACAATATAAGAATGAATACAGAATATTCAAACCTTTGAAATCAGCATAAGAAGGGGATGAAGAGAGAAAGAAAAACAGAGGAGACAAATCAATTCAGGTTATAATACATACATGCATGAAGTGTCACAAGGAACTCCCTGTATAGCTATCTTAAACAAAATGTCTTTTTTTTTTTTTTTTTTTGTAATACAAAATCTGAGAACAGGAGGTCAGAACAGCTCCTTTCTAGGGGGTTAGTACCTTGGAAAAGGGGAGGATGTGGGGAAACAGAGTGGGAGGGTTAATGTGCAAATATGTGTACACATGTATGTAAATGGAAAAAATAAGACCTGTTGAAACTATTCCAGGAATGGGGAAGGGGGCTGCAGAGGAGTGATGGAGGGGGTGAGTTCAACTATGATATATTATAGGAACTTTTGTAAATGTCACAAAGTACCCCCAGCACAACAATAAAAGAAGAAAACCCATTTTTTTTCTAAGTAGATCAAAAAGTTAAAGGAACTGAAAAGCTGAATTGCCCATGTAATTGACCCCAAGATTCCCCATACTTTCTGCCTATTTGATTTCCTTGCAAATCACTCAGGTGAACCATCTGGGTGTGGTTTTTAATTCTTCAGATCAAAGTTACTCCATTTATTAATGGGAGGAAAAAAGGTTTCTCTCTGTTTTCCTTCCTGCATATCTCAGGTGAAACAGGATTTGGTCTACCCTAACACCCTCAAAATGGAGGAACTTAAGCCAAAAACATGTAAAACTTTTATGTATCATTTTCCATCAGCCAACTTTTGCAATGGTGCTAATTGCAATTTTAAAGGAAGACAACATCTCCTGGACGAGCCACATAAAGAATAATGTATTTAGTCTACAAGTTCATGGAATGGTGAACATGCCAAGGGTAGTTCATGGCCTTGTGATTTCTTAAGCAAGACGGTCACATAAAGAGCTTCAAAAATAATGGTGTGTATGTGTGTGTGGTTGGGGGAAGGAGGAATTACACCCTGAGCCACAAAATTGGGTTGTTTTTTTTTTTTAATGATACAATTTAGGTAATGCTCCTTGAATAACTGTTACTCCAAATGCCAAGTGGAAATGTCACATGAGCTTAAATTTAAGACAAAAGAATGTCTACACAAAAAGTAATTTCCCATTTATTTTAAAGCTTCCTTGAAGTGGGGCCTAGAAAATGTCAGTAAGACAGGAGAGTTGAAACAGAAGTTAAAACATTGTTCTTAATTGGGAAAGAAAAATAACACTTCCAGAGGCATGGAAATACAGTTCATATGCAGGACCCACTGATGCCAGGACCTATGGATCCTTGGACACATGGCATATTCAGAAGTGAGTGGCATGATAGAAATAAACCCAGAGCCACAGAGGGCTAAGCCAGCCTTGGATTCCATCTATCCTTGGGCTGGCAAGCTCTGAAATAATGAACTGGCCAATGACAATACTGTCCACTGAATTAGATCAAGAAATTGTGAATCAGTTCTCTAAGTTTAGCAACTGGACTCATTCCTATTTGACTTTTCAAGCCAGTTTGGTCCAAATAGCAAGTAGAGTATATGACTTCTACAGCAGAAAAGGGACAAATAATTCCCTCCCAAGAAAATCAGAAGCAAGTTCTTCCAATTTTCCAATGTGGAAACACTTAGCGATGGCTGTGCAAATGCTTAGTCTAGATTTAAGACATTAAAAGAAATGAGAGAAGGGGGAGAGATGTGGGTATAGGAATTCATTTTTTGCTGCAATGTCATGATTAAACAACAAGGCTTACATTTGTAGAACCACATTTAAGACTTCAGAACCATATTTACTCTCTATTGTGACAAGTATGTTCAAGCAAAGACTTTCTGTTGAAAGACAGCAGTTCTTAAGAATTATTTAAAAAACAAAAGATTCCACATAGCTGTTTTGTTTTCATATTAAAAGAAAAAAAATTTTGTTTTTTCATCTCCCAATCTCATTTGTCCTATTCAGTTCAGTTGGGTCTTTGAGAGAAGTATATTTGAAAGAGGAAGAGAAAGCCTAGGCCAATTAACAAAAGAAGAACAAACTGTCTTCCGTTAAAGGCTTATAAAAATAAATCTGGCTTCCAAAAAGGAATTCAAGGAGATTTCCATTGTCCTCTCATTTCACATGAATCTGATGATTTTTTTTTTTTTTTACGCATTTCTATTTTTCCTCCAAATTCATATTGGGTAGAAGAGTTAAAATTTCTAAGTATGTCATTGTATTCTAGCTAAACATAAACAGTTTTTAAATTTCAAATCAAAAGATCACATCTAATTTAACATTTAAGAGATTGGACCAGATGGTAGTTGAGGACTGTTGTGGGGAAACAAAATTGGAACAAGCTTCCTGAGAAAACTAACAGCTCTTCTGGGACATAGTCAGCAGTGAATCTCATTTAAACCCAAAGCAACGTGGGGTAGAGTTTTCCTCTTTGGATCAAGACACTTAGTTCAAGCTTTTGCCTAGAACTTGTCGGCCAGTTGTACTTTCTGTAATCTGTATCCCAAGCACTACTCATCTCTTTAACTCTTGTGTGGGGTTTGCCACCTTATGTCACACAGCACCATGGCAACCCAGCTTGAACATGCAGACATCCCTAAGTTTGAAAGAAACTCCAACTGCAAATACAGGCTGACCAGAGGAGGGCTTCTGCAGCTGATTTTCTACTGGGAACCAAAGAATCAAAAGGAATTTTAGCATTTTTTAAAACTACAGCTTTGTGGGAAAATAAGGCAAATCCACACTTCATACTAACATTTTGATTTGCCTGGGATAACTTTTGGTGCTATCAGAAAATAAAAGCATCATGAACTAAACTGAGGGCAGATACTTTTTTAAGTCTCTTGGACAGGAAAGACAGTCCTGCAAAATTAATTTTATGTTTCAGTGCAATAGGTTTTTGCTTATTCTCAAATTATACTTTAAATCACTGTAGCACATCTATAGCATATCTATAGACCAAAATAAAAAGTAATTCTTGTCAAACCTTATAGAGTAACCTATGATAGATTATCTTATTGATAAATTTGAGTGCAATATTTTCCAAAGGCCAAAAAAAAAAAAAAGTAAAAAATACACCACCTATGTAAACAAAATTTTTACGAGAACTATTCCCATATGCATCAACTATACTTATAGTGGTTTCAACTCACTAGTGTGTAACTACCAGCCCAAATGGAAACAGACAGGTCAAGAATACCAAGGAAACTTGTCACAAGTTGGTGATCCATATTTCTTGCACATAAAGTGAGGAAACTATGGTGCTGCAAGGCGGGGATCAAAACCACCCCAAGCACAGCTGGAGAACCCAGTGCTTACCAGGGGTATACAAAAACAAGCCACAATTGTTTTGCTCCTTGGAAAATGATTAAATTTAGATATCCGAATCAAACTCCCTATTTACCAAAATAAATTCTACATGAATAAGGTAATTTTTAAAAACTACATCTCTAAAGCTAAAATTAAGTCATGTATTTTTTAATTCAATCATTAGGACATTCTAACTTTCAAAATCATGACAAGACTTTTGGTTTTTGGGGTTTTTTTTTCAGTACTGGAGTTTGAACTCAGGGTCTTGAGCTTACTAAGCAAGCACTCCACCACTTGAGCCACACCCCCAGTCCTTTTTACTTTTGTTACTTCTTCATGCTTTTTTTTTTTTTTTTTTTTTTTTTGTGGTACTGGGGTTTGAACTCCGGGCCTTGAGCTTGCTAGGCAGGAGCTCTACCACTTGAACCACACCCCCAGCCCTCTGTTACTTTTTCAAATAGGATGTTGTCATCTACGTCCAGGGTGGCCTGGACAACAATCCTTATTTATGCTTCCTGCATAGCTGGGATGATAGACATGCACTACTGCACCCAGCTTTTTTCTATTGGTTGAGATGGGAGTCTCACAGACTTCTTGCCTGGGCTGGCCTCAAATAGGAATCCTTTTAATGTATGCCTTTCGATAGCTAGAATTACAGGTGTGAGCCACAGCATCCAGCAAGACATTTAAATTTTTTTTTTTTTTTTTTTTTTTGGTGGTAGTAGTGTTTGAACTCAGGGCCTACACTTTTTAGCCCTTTCTTCATGAGATATTTTTTCAAGATAGGATCTCATAAGCTATTTGTCCAGGCAGGTTTTGAACCGTTATCTTTCTGATCTCTGCCTCCTCAGTAGCTAGGATTACAGGTGTGAACCAGCAGTGCCCAGCAAAGACATTTAAATTTTGATCATAAAAAAATAAAATCTTCTATGCCGTGCTCAGTGGCTCAAACCTGCAATCCTAGCCACTTGGAAGGCCAATATTGAGAGGTCAGCCCAGGGGGAAAATTTGACAGCCCCTATCTCAGCCAATGCATGAGCACAGTAGTACACGCCTATCATTCCAGCTACAAGGGAAGAATAGGAGGATTACACTTCACATAAAGCAAGACTCTATCTCAAAAATAACCAACAAAAAAGAGCCATGGGAGTGGTTCAAGTGGTAGAGTGCCTGCCTAGCAGGTGCATTGCCCTGAGTTCAAGCCCTAGTACCACAAGAAAAAAAAAAAGTAAGCTTCTGTAGGCCTAAAAAATTGCTCTAAAAAGGGAAGTGGTTATAAAAAAGAAAAAAAGCATTCAAAACAAATTGAGTTATCATCTATTACAGGGGTCGGTACCCAGTGACCCACTGGCCAAATCCAGCCCACAGCCTGTTTCTGTACAACCCATGAACTGAGAATAGTTGTACATTTTAAATACTTTATAAAAATAAAGAATATTCCAGAACATATAAAAACCATATAAAATTCACACTTCGATGTCCCTGCTAGACGACAACCACACTTGCTCACTTGACTTTCATCTAAGCCTATGTTCACCCTATATCAGGGACTTTGAACTCAGGGCCTTGCATTTGCTAGGCAGGTGCTCTATCTACCACTTGAGTCATGCCCCCAGCCCGTCTGCTGTAGCTTCCCCCCACCATCACCCCAGATAGGGTTCAGTGATAGTGTTCTTGCCTGAGTGGGTCTCAGACCAGGTTCCCCCTACCTCCACCTCCCAAACTGGTACTGCAAGCACAAGCCAAGTAAAAAAATCACCATTGTTAATAAAATAAAAAATGTTCACTTTTACTGCCCAATTAATCTCTTTGACCTATCAAGTAAGAGTTTTGTGAAAAGTGAACACACAATGCTGTGATGAGTGTTGTAAAACAAGAGTGAAGAAACTGCATGTTACATTCTAAATATGTTCAACCCTTTTAGAAGCAATGTGGCAAAAAAAAAAAAAAAAAAAAAAAAAGAGCTGGGCATTGGTGGCTCACGCCTGTAGCTACTCAGGAGGCAGCGATCAGGAGGATCGGGGTTTGAAGCCAGCCCAGGCAATTAGTTCATGAGACCCTATCTTGAAAAAACCCATCACAAAAATTGGGTTGGTGGAGTGGCTCAAGGTGTAGGCCCTGAGTTCAAGCCCCAGTACCACACACACACAAAAAAAAAAGTTTTAAAAATGTCTGCACTCACTTTTTTCTATCCCAAGAACATAACCTGGAAGAATGAGTTTGGTGGCTTCACAAAGAACTCTGACAAAGAAGTATGAGAAACTTGAAAGTCAAACATTTTATAAAAGAAAACATTTTGTACAACACTGAGGTACAACTAAGATGTTAGGCAAATAGCTATCATTTTGATTAGGTAGAGAACCCCATTTAAGCTGTATGGAGACTTCACAGAAACTTAAAAGTAAAGAACAAGTTATTTTAAATAGCAGATAAATTGGTAATCCAGCAAATGAATAAGAGAATTTAGCAAAAGTAGGAATGTGAGCAGACATGTCTCCAGATAATGTACTTCTGGAGGGAAAAAAATGGCTCTAGTTTCCAGTCTTGGTAAATGATCTACCCAGTGTTACTTCATTAAGAACCTACAGAGGCTTATGGTCAATTTCAAGAGGTCAAACCACAAAATTATCATTTAATAATGTGACTGTATTAGTCAGCTTTCTGATGATGGATTAAGATAACTGAAATAGTCAACTTATAAAGAAGGAAAAGCTTCGTTTGGTTCATGGTTTTGGAAGTTTCAGTCCATGACCAGCCAGACCCATTGCCTATGGCAAGGCAACCCATCACAGTGGAGAGCATATGCTGGAGCAAAGCCACTCACCTCACAGTCAAGGCCAAAGAGAAAGGAAGCAACTGCAATCCCACAATCCCACTCATGGGCATGTTCCCAGTGACCTAAAACCTCCCACTAAACCCCACTACCTCCCAATAGTGCAACCCTGGGAACCAACCCTTTAACATATGGACCCATAGGGGACACTCCAAATCCCTCAAGAGATCTGGTACCACCAGATAACTGTCATTGCCTCAAGTCACTATATTCAAACTCCCTCCTGGGAAATATGCCTCATTCAGAACAAAAAGTAATTTTATGTTTAACAACTCTAAGAGAAACTCTTGGTACCAACCAAGAGCATCAAGTGGCCACTCCTAGCACACAGCTTTCTCCTCCTGTGCCTTCTCACATGAGGACCTTTCCTTTGTATCCCAATCACACCTCCCAACCTGACACACAAGAAAATATTCCCTGGTGAAGTCCACTCCTCCATCCCTTACTGCATTTCCATTCAACCACCTTTCCTGCCATCAGTTATTTTGTACTTACTCAGTTTCTTAGTAACTGCCTTCTAAAAAATTGTCTAGTGTTTATTACAAACCCTCAATCTACTGGAATCTCCCAGAGGTCATTACTTGGCATTCTCCAAGTCATTCTTTGAGGGCTCAAAGTGACATCACCCGCAAGGCATGAGTAGTTGAATCAAATTTAGACACTAGTTTCTACTTCTAGGACCAATTCACCAAGATATAGAGCTGTAACTCAAGTTGGAAGTCTGGGAATCTGTGCTGTAGCTAAAGTTGCAAGAACAGATGGTAATTGAAGAAATAAAACACAACAAGGGTGTGGTTACCACTGCTATGGTATTTACTCATGTGTTAGCTAAGAACAGACAGTAACAACCCTTTCTAAGTCTGATGTGAAAGCAGCCTAGATCCCGTCTGCCTTTGTCTCCTAGGAGTCATGTATTTTCATACCTTAGCTGGACAACTACCGTAAGTCAGAGGTATGTGAAAATTCACAGTAAAGATCTAAGCGCCCTGTGACAAGGTTAACTCCCTCTCCTAACTGTTAGTGTCCTGCCAAATTCATATGTTAAAGCCTCAGCCCCAACGTAACAGCATTAGATGTGACCTTTGGGCGGTGATTGGATCCTGTGGGCAGAGTGCCCACATGTGGGTGACCAGTGCCCTTATAAAAGAAGCCTGGGAGAGCTCTCTTGTCTCTTCCACCTTGAGAAGACACAGAAAGTATAATTCATGAACTAGGAAGCAAGTCCTCTCCAGACAGAGTCTGCCAGTGCCTAGATCCTGGGCTTTTTCTCAGCCTTTAGAACTGTGAGAATAAACTTGTTGTTCAGAAGCCACCCAAAGAGATTAAGACACACTCATTCACACTGAGACTCCCAGGGAGGGCGGTGGGACATATTTCTTTCATTTACTGAGCCACCCTCTGGCTCAGTCTGAATTGAGAAATCACATCTAGAGTCCAACCAAAGAAGCCACGAACACTAACACTTTTGCTGAATCCATCATTCAGTTTCTTTAGCAGTTATTGCCTTTACTTGTAATACTGGGGTTTGAACTCCGGCCCTACACCTTGAGCCACTCCACCAGCCCTTTCTTGTGAAGAGTTTTTTCGAGATAGGGTCTCATGAACTATTTGCCAGGCTGGCTTTGAACTGCGATCCTCCTGATCTCTGCCTCCTGAGCATCTAGGATTAGCCTGTTTGATTTTTTTTTGAACATTGTTTTTAATGAGGACTGAGATGAATTTACAAAAATAGTCATGAGCTCTAGAAATGAAAAGCAGAAAAAAAATCCAGAAATTTGACCACTTCAGTAATTTTCAACATCAGCAGCACTGAGTCTAATGACATTTTAACTGAATCTCTCTTTAAAAATGACAATTTGTTTTGAAGCCTTCTGCAAACCATCAATCAGGGCCAGGAAATCAACAATTAAAAGAAGAACCTGCATGACATTAGGCACTTTAATTATTAAGCTGTGGTTGCAGCCTTCTACTTCAGGCAGTAAAGGTAACACTCCTTTGATCACTTATCTTGACTCCTTTAAACTGATCCTCAGCACAAAAGCACTTTCCTCCTAAACTGAATTACCGGGAAGGACAAAGTAAATACCACTAGGATCTTCAAGAATCTTTGTCATTCAAAGATAGATGATAAAGCAGAGACTTCTTAATTCTTTTCATATTAGTCTAGTTATCACAAGGAAGCCTTTCATTGCAGAGGAGCAGAAAAAAATTTGAAGAAAATGTGCAGTCACAGGGCATTCAAGGTACACATGAGGAAAGACTGTTTTTTATTATTGTTGTGCTAGGTGGGCTACATTGTAGCATTTACAAAAGTTCTTACACTTTATCAAATATATCATACTTCAATTCACCCCCTCCACCATTCTCCTTCATTCCCTTCCCCACATTCTTGGAACAGTTGCAACAGGCATCATTTTTCCAATTACATACATGTACACACAGTATTTGTGCCATATTCACCCTCCAACACCCTTTCCCTACCTCCTCTTGCCTCCCTCTGGTACCAGCTCCCCAAGGCAGGACCTGGTGAGGAAGGAATTCTTGATGACAAACAGCAGGAATGACTTTGAAGGGAAGGTCCAGAGGGTCTATCTCAAATAACCCAGAGCAGGAAAGCTCACCCCTTGAGGGTCTTTAATAAAATATGCAGGTGGGGATTCTAGGATCCTAAAATAGCTCCTGCACTACCATCACTCATATTTACAAAAGTCACCATGAAAATTACAAAGCCCTGGGTTTACCAGAATTGTATCAATAACGCCAAGCTCATGAGGCAGGAAAGCTTCAAACAAGAGAAACAAAAACTGAAAGCACATAAGAATGTCTTAGAATGTCAGTACCACTTTAAAAAAAAAAAATTCAATTAGCTGGTGATGCACAACCTGTAAGTCACTCTGGGAGGTAAGGGAAGAGGATCTGGAGTTCAAGACTAGCCTAGGCTACATAGTGAGACCTTATCTCAAAAAAAATTTTTTTTAATTAAAAAAGAATCTCTTAATTAAATAGCAGTATTTCTTTAGTGCTAAACTTTTTAAATGACATTGGACAAGGATTGGAATCAGTCCACAGCCTGCCTAGAATATGAGTTCACACATTCTCACAGATGGCACTTTTCACAAGAGAGCCTAGAGGAACCATTAGAACACAGTGGGATCTTCCACGGGTCCTGTGGACATGAGGCTCCTGAAGGGCAAACCCACTAGGCACAACCCCACTGCTTTCAGATGAAAAGTTGAATGACCAGCAAGGAGCCTTCCAGAGCATTCCTCATTGATACAACCTACAGACTGTGTGTAAGAGGGCACCTTTTTTTTTTTTTTCTTTCCTTTTCTTTCCCTGTGGTGCTGAGGCTTGAACCCAGGCCTTGTACACGCTCTGCAACTGAGCTCTACCCCAGCAAGACAGCATTTTTAATATGGTGTATCGTGGTCTGTTAAGCATAACTCCACTTGCCACTTCCCTTTAAAATAACTTTGCATGGAGCTCAAAGTCAAACCCTAAAATGAATGAAACTTCAGCTATTAAATGCAGCAAAATCAGAACAGCCAGGTTGCCTTTCAATAAGTCACACTCTTCCTGTGGTAGGCTTTTTTATAACTTGTTTTTTATACTTTATACATTTTTATGAAGAATAAAAGAAGTTCCTATTTTGTAACAGATAGTTCTCAATTACAACACAAAAGACTTAATGAAATAAATCACACCTCAGTACCCAGTAAGTCAGCAAGCAATTAAGCTTAACATTTGCCAAAGAGCTACTGCAGAGCAAGACCCTGGACTGATTCGTGATTAGGAAAAGTGCCTAGGACTAGCCACTCATCCAATGAGAAAAACAAAAATCATCATTTTCAACCACAGTGGGGTCTGTTCAACTAAAACACCAGAGCATGGCAATAGCACAGGCTACAGGTAATGACATGGGCTTTCAGATGTAACCCAAACCTTCTGGAGAGTTCATGTACCACAGTAACCTACAAAGCAATGAAGAGCTCATTCCTATGTCAGAGTAAGCACAACCCCAAAACAAATCACACTTTTTCATTAATTGTCTATGAACCAGTCCTCCCTTCTGGCCATTTGCTTTCAACTCATCAGCCTTTCTCAAGCTTCCCAAAGGAACAGTGAAGAGGGAAGAGAATTCAGGAAAAAAAGAACAGCAAATTTCACCCAGAAGAATCTCTTAACCTCATAAAGCAACAGAGTGTTCCTCTACCTGTTGAGAGGAACTAAATATATTCTGAAACCAAAAACGACTTCTTCCTGTGCTACTGCTTAATGTGCTTAATTAGACTATGATGAATAACTCATACAAAATTGAGAAGAGGAATGCCAAAAGTCAGTGATTTATGGAAACTTGTTTCACGTTTATCCAGGTCAATGAAAAACATCTCTATACAACAAGTCTATAGGTTTCAAAGCAATATTAAATCAGATGAATTGCTTTAAAAAAAAAAAAAAAAAGTAGGGTCCTGAAAACCCTACAGAGAAAATGGCTAGGCTTGTGTAAGGTCAATTGCATGAAAATTGAAGTAAAATAGCTACCAATGGAAACTACTAATGAAAAAAGTGTAAATTGAAGCGTCAAGTTTGTCGAATGAGTTAATGAATGACCAAACCACCTACCACATGCACTAACCCTACCCAGTGAAGAGGCACTTAAAATCATTTACCATACCAACCACTAAAGTGCAGTATTCTCAGGGACAGGTGAACATGTGAGGAACAATAGCAAGGTTTCTGAAAGGGAATTGCCCCATACGCAAGCCAAGGAAGCTCTTAAGCAGACTGCATACAGGGTCCTCAGAAGGCTTTGCACAGAATGAAGACCATACTACACTCTCAGGATCCCAGCGTCTGCCAGAATTAGGGTAAAGGGGTCTCTTCCACTGAGACCACTAGGAAAGATGTTCCATGGTGGCCATCACAAGGGTGCTGGGACTAGATCACAGCAAGGCATGCTAGTAGAAAGACAAGCTCCTCTGAGAGGTACCTAAGCACCCAGTAGGACTGTTTCCACTGAGCTACAAGAGGCCATCTTTCAGCGTAATGCCTAAAGGATGTTCAATCACTTGAGTCCTGAGGGAAGTCTCCTCTTCTGTCCTGGGAGACCAGTCAGAAGAATCTATTCAGCCAGTCACCATGGCTTACACCTGGATTTACAGCTATGGGGGAGGCAGAGATAGTAGGATTGTGGTCCAAGGTAGGCCCTAGCAAAAGTGTAAAACCCTGCTTGAAAAATAGCTAAAGCAAAAAGGACTGGGGGAATGCCTCAAGTAGTAGAGTGCTTGCCTGGCAGGTGTATACCCTTGAGTTCAAACTCCAGTAACTAACACACACACACACACACACACACACACACACTCACACACACAGGAATCTGTTGACCTCTTATTAACATCAGTCATCAAATAGACCACACAATTCCACCTTACTGAGTTCTACATATAATTGCTCCATGGCAGTCCCTACTCTGGCTGTTAACATGGATGCTACATTCCAAAGCCCAAGCCCTACCTCAACATTCCCAACCTCTGCCCAAGCAGAGAGGCTAGAAATCCATACTCTAGAAAGAAGAGAGCATTAAGAAGGAAGGAAGGAAAGAAGGGAGGAAAGAAATATGGGGCAATGTGTAATTCCAACCTTAAGTGACAGTCTTTGGAGTCAACTAAGCCTAGGTTCCAACTTGGGAGTTACTGCTGAGGCTGTCACAGGGCTTTGAGCAAATAATGTGACTCCTCAGAATCAGCTTCCTCATCTGTAAAATACAGGAAAAAAAAAAACCTACCTACTTTGCAAAGCTACTTGAAAATTTTAAAAGATAAGTGCACACAAAGTAAGCTTCCAGTAAATGACACTTAATATTCCTATTTCTTTATTATATCAAAGGGTAATCCCAAATCCATGCCAGCAAAGAGGGAGAGTTTACTGGACACATTCCTGTAATGCAACTATAGAAATGGAAAGATGAGATCTGTAGAGCACGTAGTAGCTACCCTGGTGTAGGAAACACATATACACATGGATTTCACAAATGCCTCCTTTATAATGTTAAAATTCTCCAAACGAACAAATGCTAACGATCAACTGTAGGATGACTTCCTCTTTTCTTTAGCATAAATAGTCCAGACCCTGAAAGACCAATTAAGTATCCCAATTTACATTTCCTAAACTTGGAGACAGCTAGGATTCCCTCAACAACCTTCTTTGCTATCCAAGATTAACTCTTATGGTAATTTTCAGAAGGAAAAGAATCCCAAGTCTGCTGTAATTATATTAATACTGATAATATTATGTAGTTGTTATAAATATGCTATTATATATTGTAATTATAAGCATACTATCATACTATAATTATATAATTATAACTGTTATTAGTAGTTATCGCTCATGATTTACTACACTCAGAGTTTTATATGGACAAGCTTACAGTATTGTCTATAAACACTAAGTGATTATGACTGCAAGAAGTAACTCCATGAGAGTATCAAATTTCTTTTATAAAAAGAAATAACAATATCAAAATGTAGAACCTAATACAGTATTAATTCCCTAAATTACATACTTTCGAAAGGTATTAGTTCTCAAGTGACAATGCCTCAAAGTCTCCTCAGATTCCCAGAGCCAACTTGCCTTGTCCCCTTACAGGTGCCTAAGGAGAGGAACTAAATATTAACATCTCTCCTCCCAGAAATTAACACTACAATCTCTTTACCATCTTGTTTCTTCCTCAGTACTCTTACTTGGGTTCTCCCCCAGCTTTATTGAAGTATGAGTAACAAAGAAAAATTACAATTGCAGCACTATTCACAATAGCCAAGTTATGGAAACAGCCAAGATGCCCCACTTCTGATGAATGGATCAAGAAAATGTGCTATCTATACACAATGGAATTTTATGCAGCCATGAAGAAGAATGAAATGTTATCCTTCGCTGGTAAATGGATGGAATTGGAGAACATCATTCTGAGTGAGGTTAGCCTGGCCCAAAAGACCAAAAATCATATGTTCTCCCTCAGATGCAGACATTAGATCAAGGGCAAACACAACAAGGGGATTGAACTTTGATCACAAGATAAAAGCTCGAGCCCACAAGAGAGATATGAGGATAGGTGAGACACCTAAAAAATTAGCTAGCATTTGTTGCCCTCAACGCAGAGAAACTAAAGCAGATACCTTAAAAGCAACTGAGGCCAATAGGAGAAGAGGACCAGGAACTAGAGAAAAGGTGAGATCAAAAAGAATTAACCTAGACGGTAACAAACACGCACAGGAAATTAATGTGAGTCAACTCCCTGTATAGTTATCCTTATCTCAACTAGCAAAAGCCCTTGTTCCTTCCTATTATTGCTTATACTCTCTCTTCAACAAAATTAGAGATAAGAGCAAAATAGTTTCTGCCGGGTATCAAGGGGGTGGGGGGGAGGTGGGGGAGAGGGGGGCGCAGGGTGGGTGTTAAGGGAGGGGGTGGTGGCAGGGGAAGAAATGACCCAAGCATTGTATGCACATATGAATAAAAAAATAAAAATTTAAAAAAAGGAATACAATGTAATACATTATAAAGTGATTAGTACAGTCTAGCTAATTAACATAGCCATCACCTCACATAATTACCTGTGTGTGTGTGTGTGTGTGTGTGTGTGGTAAGAACACTTGAGATCTATCCTCGTTACAAATTTCAAGTATAATATACATTGAGAGCCTTAATAACACAGCTAAAGGCCAGAAGTGGCTCTTTAACCACAGGTGCTCTTAGATAACAAGGAAACCCTGTACACGATGGTAAGACGTATGAAATATGCTATCATGGAGATTTTCAGTCTCCTGTTCTCATAGTCATTTCTACTTCTCAGGCTACTTGCTTTCCTGAGCTAGTCCATAAAGCAGTATCAACTTCAGGTCCTTAAATAAATCCCAAAACAATTCAGGAAATGAGTCAGTCATTTTCAAATTGTAATGACAAACATGTAGCAATCAATAACTTTGGGTGAAACTTAATAAGCTACTTTTATGATTTTTGAAACAAAAAGAAGGAAATTAGAGCCATTCCTAGGTATTATGTATTCTTTCTCACTTAATCTGCTAAGATCCCATTTTACTTAGGAGAATATTAAGACTATTAAATGCTCCATTCATCGGTGATAAAGCTGTGGCTACCCTTCATCTTCTTAAGTTAGTGTGGTTTCACAGACACTGTACCATGCCTCTAATGCAACAGACAGCAGTAATAAAGACTAAACAGACGCCTGCAAACCAACTGCCCAGGGTGGGTAGGCAGGAAAACAAGGGGATATCCCCCACTGCTTCAAATGCTAAATCACACATGTTAGGTATAAGATCAGCCCAAAGAGTGGGCAGAATCTGGAATCAGCTAGAGACAGCCAAAGGGAAGGAGGAAGGGAAAGGGCCTGCCATGTGAAGGGTAACCCAGCAAAGGTGCAGGGGTGAGTGAGCCCAGGGTCATGCAGGGAACAAGGAGCAATTCCTTCAATTTCACTTGGGACTTCTCAGTGCTAGGATTACAAATGCCTTAGAAGGCATTGTTTGTAGCTGGACACAGGTGGCTCATGCAAGTAATCTGAGCTACTCAGGAGGCAGAGATTAGGAGGATTGTGGTTCAAAGCTAGTCCAGACAAATATTTTGTGAAACCCCACCTCAAAAAAACCCATCACAAAAAAGGGCTGGCAAAATGGCTCAAGGTGTAGGCCCTGAGTTCAAACCCCAGCACAAAACAAAAAAGGCCTTGTTTGTTACTACATACAATTAGGACAATGTGGATACAATATTGTTGTCCTAATAAAGATCCGAGAGAAATAAATCACTTGAAGGTGTTTTCACTTTTTACAAAAGATTTCAGTTGCTAGATCACTTCACCAGCAGAAAGCTTTCCAAGCATTCACCAAGATTAACAATGGGCTGCCTTTAGCTCAAACACATTTGTACAATTTTGCACATACACATGCTTCATTCATTTAGCCAGTATTTAATTAATGCTTCTATGTCCAGGCACTGTACTAGATCCAAGGGATACAGAGATGAACTGTCTTTATTCTTGGCTGCTGAAAGCAAAGAAAGAGATGTCCACAACAATTAAAATAAGATGGGGTAGATGCTATAAAAACAACATATGGGCCCAGGCACGCACATGTAATTCCAGCGTTCAGGAGGCTGAGGCAGGAGGACTGTGAGCTGGAGGTCAGCCTGGTATAAATAGAGATACTCTGTCTCAAAAAAAAGAAAAGTAAATAAAGAATAACTAGTGTTAAGTACGTAGAACCGTGTTGAAAGGGTAGCAATAGGAGCAAATCTTAAACTTACCATTTTATCCACATCTAGGCAGAGGGGAGGGAGAGGGGCAGAAGAGGAGGCTCTCACTATATAATCCAGGTTGATCTCAAACTAGAGATAATCCTGCCTCTGCTTCCGAAATGCTGTAATCACAGGTGAACCATCATACCCAGCTTAAGTCTACTGTTTTACTTGTCTGGATCTACTATAAAATAGTTTACATACTTATAGAAACCTTCATAAAGTTGCTAAATTTCCAGCAACATCTTTGTTTTTATATACAACAGAATTTTATTCAGCCATAAAGAAGAATTAAATTGTCATTTGCAGGTAAATGAATGGAACTGGAGATTACCACCTTAAGTGAAGTTATCCAGGTTCAGAAAGCCAAAGGCCACATGTTTTCTCTCATATGTGGAATACAGGCCCCAATACAAATACAAGTAATATTACATATACATGAAAATATATACAGAGCATGTACCCAAAAATGGGACTAGTAGAAAAGACCAAGGGAGGAAGGAAAGAAGGAAAGAAGCCAAGTACTAGTGGCTCACGCCTATAATCCTAGTTACTCAGGAGGCAGAGATCAGAAGGATCACAGTTCAAAGCCATCCTGGCAAAAAGTTTGCCAAACCCTATCTCAGAAAAATCTATCACAAAAAATGGCTGGTGGAGTGGCTCAAGGTGTAGGCCCTGAGTTCAAACCCCAGTACCACAAAAAAAAAAAAAAAGGAAGAAGGAAGAAGAAAGAATAAGAAGAAGGAAGAAAGTTGGAAGAATGAAGAAAGAAAGGAGGAGGAGGAGGAAGGAGGAAGAGGAAGGGGAAGGAGAGGGGGAGGAGGGAGGAGGAGGGAAGAGGAGGGAGGAGGAGAAGGGAGGAGGAGAAGGGAGGAGGGGGGAGGAGGGAGGAGGAGGGGGAGGAGGGGGAAGAAGGGGGAAGGGAGAAGAAAAAGAAGAAAGGAAGAAGAAGAAGAAAGGAAGAAGAAGGAGGAGAAGGAAGAAAGAAAGAAAAGAAAAAAAGAAAGAAGAAGAAAAGATAGTGAAGCCAGGTGCTGGGCTGGTGACTCATGCCTGTAATCCTAGGTACTCAGGAAGCAGAGATCAGGAGGTTCACAATTCAAAGTCAGCCCAGAAAAAAAAAAACAAAGTCAGCCCAGGCAAACAGTTCGAGACCCTATCTCAAAAACATCCAATACACACAAACCCACACAACCACACACACACACACAAAAAAGGCTGGTGGAGTGGCTCAAGTGGTAGTATATCTGCCTAGCAAGCTTGAGGCCTTGAGTTCAAATTCCAGGACTGTTAAAAAAAAGATACTGAATATTAAAGTACATCACATCTGGCTGCCACATCTTCGCATCTGAAGATTTAATTACTATTTTCTGTGACCAGAGTATCTAAAACAAATAACCCATTGGCTTCTGTAAAATAAAAGACAGTCCTTCAAACAAATGCCTTTATACTAGTTCTAGATCATTCCTCACATCCATGCCTGCTCTATTATCCACTTAAGGATGTCAACTTAAAATTATCAAATCAGAAAGCCCAATAATCCTACCAAATACCCAAGATTTCTTTTTCCAGTAAGCCTTGTGAGCCTTCTATTTACCACAGTGAAACTACTGATAGGGCAGCCATCTGGTCCTGGAGAGACAATATTTCATAAGCTTGAAGCAAAGCATGCCCTTCTACTGCTACTGTCTGTTTAGCAATTTGTTAAAGCATTGAGTTTTAATAGGAAATCTACATAAAAATGATACATTAATAACTTCAAAAACAAAGTAACTCCAAATTTAATAACAAAAATTAAAGGATGAAGAGCTAAACAAGCAAATAATGGAATGGCTTCAGTACTCTGATACAACACTTAACACCGACAAATAACCAAGCTGTATCAAGACAGCCCAAATTTCTGAGACCTGTTAAATGAAGTCATACAACTGGGACATAAATTTGCTTCACCAGAACCACCATAATTTTAAAGGAATTCACTGCAAATGGATTATCCAGCAGTCATAGCAGAGTTCACTAATGAAGAGGATGGAGATGGAGTGGCTGATAAGTTCACGCGGTGCTATGACACTGTCCATCTGGTTTCCACGTGCTGGCTACCCTGAAGCTTAAATAGCTCATGCATCACACACAGACACCCTGTACCTTTAAGACATCATCAATCCCTAAACAAATCTGCCCTCTTCAAAGGGCCCAGTTATAACTCTACTAACCTCAAACTTTCCCTCTCTCCTACATGACAGGATTAGAAAACAGAAAGAAAGGAAAATTCTTTCTAGAATTTTCTGCTATTCTAGAAGTAGCAGAAAGACAGGAAGTTCACACTCCATTCCTTTTCTTCCACCAAGGCCTTGGGGTTTTTTTTTTTTTTTTCCTTTATTGTTTGTTTGGCTTTTTGGTGGCACTGGGGTTTAAACTCAGGGTCTCATTACTAGGCAAGTGCTGTTACTAGTTAAGCCACTTCACCAGCCTGATTTTTCCCCCCATAGATTTTTTTTTTAATTAGGGTATATTCATTGTACAGGGGGCGACTCATTGTGACAATTCCAAATAGGCCTATATTGTATATTGGTTAAGTCATCCTCACCATCTCTCTCTCTCCCCCGCCAGGCTTTTTTTTTTTTTTTCTTTTTTTTGAGGTTGTTCCTTTCAGTCCTTCCCTAGTCATTTCTCTCAACACCTGGATAGGTTCTCCTACCTCACCTGCTTCAAGTCACACCTTTTCTCACTATTGAAAATCCCTCCAGAAAGTTCTTTCTGTGAGAAATCTCATTCATTGCCCACAGTTCTACCTATCTCATTAAAAGGGATGCTAATAATGCATAGTGTTTGTATAACAAGCTATCTACACAGCATCTCCCACTTAAGCTTCTAGGAAATCCACCAACAAAGCAACAGGGCAGACAGGCCATGAATTTCTATCCTCCTTTCCCATCTGAGCCCTCTTGAGCATTTCTACATCTTCAGCAACTCCCAAAGATAATGCTCGATAAATAAGACAGCAAGAGGATGTGGAGTGGGAGAAAGAATATTAGGCCTTCTAACTGCTAACTCATGACTCTGAAAACAGAGTACAGAGAACAAAAGTAGGTTAAACAAGAGCTCAAATACATTTTACAAATGTGTAGTTATTCATATCCAAATGGAACCAGCCAGAAAAGGATTTATAAGTCTGTATTAGCATGTGTGTACATAGTCCTCTGGGGAAAGACAAAAACAAGCTCTGAAAATGAAGTATAAATTCTGTTGTCTAATATCTCCATAATCAGAAAAAATATTAAAATTTTAAACAACACTTACAGCAAACTCAATTCAAACACATCCTAAATGATCTTGCTTGAGAAGGTGCTTGTATATACACTTTGACCCAAAAGCAAGGCAATCCCAATGACAGGAAAGAACCCAAACCTGGTGAGATTGTTCCCAAGATAAATAATTCTCAACTCACCTTGTATCTTTAAGTTCACAGACAAGGATGCCCACTATCTCCACTCCTATTCAACATAGTACTGGAATTCCTAGCCAGAGCAATTAGGCAAGAAGAAGGAATAAAAGGAATACAAATAGGTAAAGAAACTGTCAAAATATCCCTATTTGCAGACGACATGATCCTATACCTTAAAGACCCAAAAAACTCTACTCAGAAGCTTCTAGACATTATCAATAGCTATAGCAAGGTAGCAGGATATAAAATCAACATAGAAAAATCATTAGCATTTCTATACACTAACAATGAGCAAATGGAAAAAGAATGTATGAAAACAATTCCATTTACAATAGCCTCAAAAAAAATCAAATACCTAGGTGTAAACCTAACAAAAGATGTGAATGACCTCTACAAGGAAAACTATACACTTCTGAAGAAAGAGACTGAGGAAGACTATAGAAAGTGGAGAGATCTCCCATGCTCATGGATTGGTAGAATCAACATAGTAAAAATGTCGATACTCCCAAAAGTAATCTACATGTTTAATGCAATTCCCATCAAAATTCCAATGACATTCATTAAAGAGATTGAAAAATCTACTGTTAAATTTATATGGAAACACAAGAGGCCACGAATAGCCAAGGCAATACTCAGTCAAAAGAACAATGCAGGAGGTATCACAATACCTGACTTCAAACTATATTACAAAGCAGTAGCAATAAACACAGCATGGTACTGGCACAAAAACAGACATGAAGACCAGTAGAACAGAATAGAGGACCCAGATATGAAGCCACACAACTATAACCAACTTGTCTTTGACAAAGGAGCTAAATATATACGATGGAGAAATAGCAGCCTCTTCAACAAAAACTGCTGGGAAAACTGGTTAGCAGTCTGCAAAAAACTGAAACTAGATCCATGTATATCACCCTATACCAAGATTAACTCAAAATGGATCAAGGATCTTAATATCAGACCCCAAACTCTTAAGTTGATACAGGAAAGAGTAGGAAATACTCTGGAGTTAGTAGGTAGAGGTAAGAACTTTCTCAATGAAACCCCAGCAGCACAGCAACTAAGAGATAGCATAGATAAATGGGACCTCATAAAACTAAAAAGCTTCTGTTCATCAAAAGAAATGGTCTCTAAACTGAAGAGAACACCCACAGAGTGGGAGAAAATATTTGCCAACTCTACATCAGACAAAGGACTGATAACCAGAATATATAGGGAACTTAAAAAACTAAATTCTCCCAAAACTAATGAACCAATAAAGAAATGGGCAAGTGAACTAAACAGAACTTTCTCAAAAGAAGAAATTCAAATGGCCAGAAAACACATGAAAAGATGCTCACCATCTCTAGCAATAAAGGAAATGCAAATTAAAACCACGCTAAGATTCCACCTCACCCCTGTTAGAATAGCCATCATCAACAACACCACCAACAACAGGTGTTGGCGAGGATGTGGGGAAAAAGGAACCCTCTTACACTGTTGGTGAGAATGTAAACTAGTACAACCACTCTGGAAAAAAATTTGGAGCCTACTTAAAAAGCTAGACATAGATCTACCATTTGATCCAGTAATACCACTCTTGGGGATATACCCAAAAGACTGTGACACAGGTTACTCCAGAGGCACCTGCACACCCATGTTTATTGCGGCACTATTCACAATAGCCAAGTTATGGAAACAGCCAAGATGCCCCAGCACTGATGAATGGATTAAGAAAATGTGGTATCTATACACAATGGAATTCTATGAAGCCATGAAGAAGAACGAAATGTTATCATTTGCTGGTAAATGGATGGAATTGGAGAACATCATTCTGAGTGAGGTTAGCCTGGCCCAAAAGACCAAAAATCTTATGTTCTCCCTCATATGTGGACATTAGATCAAGGGCAAACACAACAAGGGGATTGGACTATGAGCACATGATAAAAGCGAGAGCACACAAGGAAGGGGTGAGGATAGGTAAGACACCTAAAAAACTAGCTAGCATTTGTTGCCCTTAATGCAGAGAAACTAAAGCAGATACCTTAAAGCAACTGAGGCCAATAGGAAAAGGGGAACAGGTACCAGAGAAAAGGTTAGATCAAAAAGAATTAACCTAGAAGGTAACACCCACGCACAGGAAATCAATGTGAGTCAATGCCCTGTATAGCTATCCTTATCTCAACCAGCAAAAACCCTTGTTCCTTCCCATTATTGCTTATACTCTCTCTACAACAAAATCAGAAATAAGGGTAAAATAGTTTCTGCTGGGTATTGGGGGGGGGGAAGGGAGGGGGCGGAGTGGGTGGTAAGGGAGGGGGTGGGGGCAGGGGGGAGAAATGAACCAAGCCTTGTATGCACATATGAATAATAAAAGAAAAATGAAAAAAAGAAAAAAAAAGTTCAAAACTTTTAGGGAACATGAGAGACAAGCATCTCTGTGGTATTATTGTGGGCCACTACTGCAAGTATGAATCCATTTAGTAAAACCAAATGCAGAGACAGATGAATGATAGCCACTAATGGATTCATACAAATAAATGAGATTGCACTGAAGTCCCCATGGACATGGTGCTGTACGAACTTTCTCTGGTGATAGAAGTGTTCTATCTTTGCACTACTAGCCATATGTAGCCCTTGTGTACTTGAATTGTGGCTAGATCCATTGAAAACTGAGGTTTAAATTTTACTTATGTTAATTTTCACTTAAATAGTCCCATGTGGCTGGTAGCTACCATACTCAACAGAACCACCATATGAAATGAAAAAGAAATCATTAACTTTCAACAAGAACTCTTAAAAGAGGATAGATTGATTCCTACAAGTCTACAAATAAAACCAAATGCTTGGATGCTGGGTATGGCAGTGAAAGCCTGTAATCCTAGCACTGGGTAGGCTAAGCCAGAAGCATACAGGGCTCCATGCCAGCCTGACCTTTCAGTAGTACTATTTGTCTTGCCCAAGGTCAAATAAATGAACAGTTACAACCCAGGTTGGTCCTGCACTCCAATCTTTCTGCAAGGTGACAATTTGTTTAGAAATTCAGCAATGAATCAAATGAAAATGGAAATTAATAATCACAAATAATCCAGAGTTCAAGTTCAATAGCATCAATGAAAAGCAAAGTCCGCCTCAAGGTCTAAAGGCGGGACGGCCTTGGAGGCAGAGAAAACAGAGCAACCCATCCCTGCTCTGTCTTCCATTGGCTGAACCCAAGTGAACATGAGCGCCAGAGAGCCCGCTGATACAGTTTCGAGGGGTGAGTAAAGTGCAGAGTTAATCCACATGTGGAATCAGGGACCATTAGAAAATAATTTGGCAGCCAATTAGCCTTATCTAATTGCATGTTCAAACAGAAGCAGATTTCACCAAATGGTGGTGAGGGGTGTGTTCTTACAATTCCTCCCCACTGACTATGTTTCTAGTTACTCAGGTTTAATTCAGGATATTTAATGAATGTAAAAACATAAAGACTTTTCTGGTGGTGTAGGTCAGTGGTAGAGCACTTGCCCAACATGCTTGAGGTACTGACTTAATCTCCAGAATCACATGAAGACTATTCTGTTATCTGCCCCAGTTTGATTCCAGTTAACCATCCCTTTTTCAAAGGCCATGACTGAAATAACCTTCTGGTACAATAATGCTTTCTAAACTCATGTGTTTACAAGTGACATAGACCAGCATTCATTTTTTTCTAGAATTATTGAGTTGTCTGATCAAGAAAAGTATAAAAAATTTATTGTAAATAAAACTTGTCAAATTATTATTGAATTATATTATAGTATTATTGTATGATAAAATATTAAAAATTATTGTAAAATCTATTACTATAAAATTTTATTGCAAAAATTACAACAAATGATAGTCTTCCACATATTTGTAACAACAAAAAAAATGACCAAGTGCTAATAGTCATGAAACCTAACCCATATGCCAAGCAGGATCGTTCCTCTCTCTTTAACACTGAATAACACCCTTGCTCCAAAAGTCATTATCCACCTAATCTCATCTTCAGAATTTGCTAAACCTATGGCTAAGTATCTCACTTGAGGACATCCACCTAACGGCTATTGCACACAAAACTGAGACAATTTCTATCCTTAACAGTGCTCCAATGCTTCATATTTGCCCTGAATTACATCGTCAACCAGCTTCAACGGTTCTTTTCCACTGCCCACATAATAGAGCACACAGATGCTGTTATTTTGTATGCAAAGAACATCTCCTGCCCTACTTCTTAAACCCAGAAAACTTTCATCCAATTGTGATCCAATTTTTAGTGCATATATGTATATACATCTGTGTATGCATATAGTATATACAGAGAGAAATTATGTTTCATAAATTAGTCTGAACTCCTATTTCTAGCTAAAAGTTGTAGCCACTATCCAGATATTTCCTACAAAATCCCTTTGATGTTTCTGAAGTACTTCAAACTCAATTTTACGCAATTTTTTTTTTTTCTTTTTGGAAGTTACTTGAGCCAGGTCCCAGTTTTTTTTGTTTCTTTGGATTTTTTTGCTTTACTTTTCAAATAGGCTCTTGCTTTTATGCCCAGGCTAGTGTAGACAGTGATCCTGCTATTTACACTTCCCAAGTAGTTGGGAAGGTAGATGCACATTACCATACTCAACTCCTCATTGGTTGAGGTGGGGGATGGGAGGAAGGAAGACGGTCCTCATAAACTTTTGCCCAGGAGGGCCTTGAATTGGATCTTCTTGATCTTTGACTTCCAGTAGCTAAGATTATAGTCTGCCCCCCAGTGCCCCTCCCCTTGAGCTGGGGTCTCTCTTTGTTACCCAGGCTGGCCTGAATCTCCCGGGCTTAAGCAATCCTCCTGCCTCAGCCTCTTAAGAAGCTGGGACTATAGGCATATACCACCATGCCCAGCTATTCCCAGTTCTACTCTTCTATCCACACTCTGGCAATAACTAAACTCTCCCAAACCGTTCATGGAGCAAATCTCCCAGTCATCATACAAACTAGGAGGGACCAGCAGATTTCCCCCATTCCACAAAATGCCTAAAGAACTTCTTTGGAAAGAGTGAGTCTCAAAACTCCATGTTGAAAAACTAACTTTGATAAGTTTCATAACACTTCATAACATCACTTACAAGAATGATGGCCAATTTTTATCAGAATCTTAAAAGCAAGATGGAAAAGTCAAGATAACGTTGTTTAAATTCTTTACATTATGGAGCAGGAATATGGTGCAGAGAGATGAAATGACCTTTCCCAAGTCACACACCCTGTTAATGTGAAGACTAAAACTAGAACACTGGTTCCTGACACCGCAGAGCTGTTTGACTTCACTGTGCTCCATTATGCGCCCAAGCTAACTCAAAGGCACACTAATAACAGAACTCAGTCTTCTGATTCCCAGACACCTCTCCTGGAAGTCAGAATATTCTTCCTGTTTTCAAAGGAACACTTGCTTCTTTCTCAGATTTATCATCAGCCAACTAAGAAAAGCACTAGAACTGTCTTCAATGAAACTAGAGGAAGGCACTCCATCTCAGAGTATAGGAACAAGGGGTGTCATTAACAACAATGCATTGAGAGAAGTAGCTATTGTTGTTAACTTGGTATTAAACAGCCAATGTTCTGGCTGTCCAGAGAAAAGTGCAGAACAGTTCCCAAAAGTATAAAGTCACCACAGAGGTCTTGCCAAAGGGTCTTCATCAAGACAAGCACAGTGCCCAGCACAGTGAAAACTCTCCACCAACATTAGAAGAGCACAACAAGAAAAAATGGGTGAGATGAGACTCATTTGTCATCATGAGCCATTTGTCAGATGTAATAATGAACTTTCTCCCATAGGGCCCTATTCCAAACCAGAAATCTAAAAATAAACCAAAAAGCTCCAATTAACCATTAAAGAGAGTAACTGTCAACTCATGATGGATGCAAATGATCAAATTTGTGGAAAAACCTTTCATATACCAACAACTATGAACAATAAATCTGACACAAATGCTGAACTAGACACTCTTTGGGTGAACTTCTAACTATAGTTTATCTCCCTATAGAATATTCTTGGTACTTAAGAAAAGTTAATGGCCAATAATGTATGCCAATTAGTACTTTGTTTGTATTAATTAAAATACTTTTGTTAGCAACAGGAAAATCCTCATTCTAAGGTGGACAATTACTCCCTACGGAATTGAGAATTCTTGTCTCCTGTACACTACACTGCATTTGTGAGCTGTAAATAGCATCATCTGACTTAACAGTAGTAGGAGAAAACCATTTAAGATTAAAAATAAGTATCTTAATGGTATAGCTTCCAAGATAGTCCCCAAAGATCCTAGCCTATTAGTTTTCATGCCCATGTCTAGTCACCTCCTTTAATGAATATGGCTGACTTGTGTTACTATCACATAGTGATGATATAGGACTTCCTGGGAGTTTCCATCCTGCTGAGACTGTTCACTCTGGGAAATCCAGCTGCCATGTTAACATGCAAGCAGTCTGTGAAAATACCTGTACGAAGAGGTATTAAGACCTGCAGCCAACAGCCACCTACCAACTATGTCGAAGAAGACACCTTTGAAGTAAATACTCCCGCCCCATTCAGGTCTCATGACTGTGGGCCCTTCCTGTGACTTTAATCTCATGACAAGACCTGAGGCAGAACCACCCAATTTCCTGACCCCCCATAAGACAATAAATGTGTGCAACTGTTTTAGGCCTCTGTGTTTTGAAGTAACTTGCCACACAATAGATAACATGCACTTTGCCTGACTTACTTGAGCCTCGGGAAATAAAAGTAAAGTATCACCTGTTTGAATGATTTGTAATTTTGTCCTTTCTAGTGATTCAAGTGATCTGAATCACTTTTTTTTTCTTTTTTCTTTTTTCTTTTTTTTTTGGGGGAGGGGGGCAGTATTGGGGTTTGAACTCAGGGTCTACACCTTGAGCTACTCCACCAGCCCTTGTATGTTTTTCAAGATAGGGTCTCACAAACTATTTGGCTGGGCTGGCTTGGAACTGTGATCCTTCTGATCTCTGCCTCCTGAGTAGCTAGGATTACAGGTGTGAGCCACTGGCATTGGCTCCGAATCATTTCTTGATCAACTATTTTCTGCAACAAATGCATCTTTCCTAGAGTAAAGGAACCCAAGCCCTATTCATCAGCCATCTTATTTATAGTATCAATAGATGCTTGGCCGTAGTCTCTGAAAATCCACTTCCAACCAATTTAATCAATATAGTCCACCCCGATGATAATAAAAGTTTGTATTATTTGAAGGGATGTGATGAACTGGATTTTTGTGTTCACCCACCCTCCCCCCAAACCTAGTCTCCAATATGATATCATCAGGAGGTAAGGTCTTTGAGAGGAAGTTAGGTCATGGGAGTGTGGAGCCCTCATGAAAGGGATTAGTGCCTTATAAAAAGCTACCCCAGGGAGCTCAGGCAAAACTATGAGAACCTACTTGAAAAATAACTAAAGCAAAAAGGGCTGGGGGTATGACTCAAGTGAAAGAGCACTTGCCTAGCAAGCACAAGGACCTGAGTTCAAACCCCAATCTGGCCAAAAAACAAAAAAAAAGTTATTAGTTGGCCTCCCAAAAGAGGGTCTTCACCAGAACTAGACTATGCTAGGTGGCAACTATACTTCCAGCTTCTAGAATCATGAGAGATAAGTGTGTTATTTAAGCCACCCAGTCTATGGTAACTTGCTAGAGCAGGTTTCAGGACAAGAGATATGAGGCTTTAACTATACACTTGCAAACAATCTTTGGTCACTAGAACCTTTCCTTATTAAATCAAGTCAGTTCCCTGTGCTTCTAATGCCTCTCCATCCACCACCCTTCTCTCCTTTAAGCTTCATATTCTATTCACCACACATAATATGCAGCAAGGAAGAAACTAACACAATCATAAAATCAAAAAGACCCAAGAGATGCATATAAATAAGCAAACAACAGAGAATCATGCACTAGAGTGCCTTATCATGAAGAATTTATTATTGATTTTTATAGTATCCTTAGAAAATAAGCTTAAGACAGAGATAAAGAGGGAAAAAATAGGGCACTAGCTGTTTTTAGAGAACAGAAGCTGTAAGAAGGATCTCAAGGTTCAAATTTCCACATCGTTGCATTCTTTCACACTAAGTCAGACCCCACATGCCCGCCTGGGGAAAGCGAAATGCTTTAATGTTAATTACCTACATGTCCTGTCATGATAGGCTAAATTGCATATGTTCGTGGCCTAGACAATCAGCAATGTGGTACTTCGCAAAAGAGCCTCTGTCTTCACAGCCTTCACAGACCTACAAATTTTGAGGATTAAGAGGAATACAAACAAAAATAAAGTGAACTATTAAAGGCAGGACATTGAGCAAACAGACAGTATGGTACAATGAAAGCCATATCTAAAGTGAGTGACCTATAATTTAACTACACAGTAAGCACTTGTGTAAGGCTTATTTGCTAATCAGCCACATGGTTTATGCAAGTACTAATTTGGACTTAACATAAAGAAACCTTTCCGACACATTAAATTCCAACCAGCCAGGTAAATGTAATAGGAAGCAATTAGTAAATTAGCCACTGTTGACTCCTCCCTTTGTGACAACATGAAACAGGAAGTGCTGAACAGGCCACACTTGCTCCAACTCTTAATGTTTTGAAACTACACAAATAAAACTTTTACCTTTAAAAAACACAGAAGGGGGCTGGTGAGAGTGGCTCAAGTGGTAAAGCACCTGCCTAGCAAGTGTGAGGCCCTGAGTTCAAACCCCAGTATCACACACACACACACACGCACAAAAAAAATTAAAAAAAAAAACCTAGGAAGGAGAGGGTAAGAGTTAAAGAATTGCTTTCAAAGATACTGTCTAGATTATTGTCCCCGTCTCATGGGGTCACTATTGCAGAAAACTAAGGAGCATTTCATGCAGGGCTACCACTTGTACAAAATTGAAAGATGCCTAGACTAAAATTCATGCAAAAGAAGAAGATGAAATATCAGGGCTTTTATTTCTTCACCAAAATTGAACTTTTTATATAAACAAGAGGTGGATAAAATCCTGACATTCCAAAATTAGGAGGGAAAAAAATGTTAATTCTTCAAGGACTTCTCTTTCACATCTCCAAAGCCAAACAATGACAAAACAGCACCAACAGAAATCTCTCATTCAGCAGACTGGCTCTGCTTTGGACTATTAATCTGGTGCCCTTCCCTCCCCTCCTCCTCCTCCGACCTTCCTTTGGGTCACCTTGCTCCACCCTTCAGAAACAGCAGGAGAGGGTCAGTACTTAGAGTGTGAAGTTGCCTCAAGGAAGATTTAGTTTCTATTTTCACTGCTTAAAAAATAATCTTTCAAAATGAAGCAAAAAAAAAAATTATATCCAAATACCCCTAGATCTTAAAGTAGAAATAGAAAATACATGGGTCACAAGTTTCTTTGCTTCGATAGTAGCAAAGAAATCCTGACACAAGTATTTAGCCTATTTCAGAAATTATATTTTTTTAAAAATCACCTAGGAAACCAAAAGCAGACACATTATAGGATGAAAAGCTAAAAACAAAAAACCAATCTTCTCTTAGGAGGAAAGAGAGCTATAAGCTTCAGTTATTAAGCTTTAAAAAGAAAGGCTAAGAGGCATCTATGTCATGATCTGTAATTCTCTAAAAATGTACATATAAAAGATGACCAGGTGTCTTCCCATCCCCTCTGAGTAGAAAACAAATGGAAAAACCTTTGAACTTCAGCAAAGGGCTCTGAGAGCTCACGTTACTGTGCTGAAGGTGAACTAGTCCAGCAAGTGTCAGACTTCAACGTGCATGGGAATCACCTGTGAGCTCAGTAAATCAAGAGTAAGAATGAGAATCTACAAGCAGTTTGCCAGATGATGTTTATGCTCCTCATTCTGGAACCACATTTGTGAGAAACAAGTCCTCAGGGTGGCATGACAGTTCTTATTCAGTCAATTCAGTTGAACTGGATCACCACAGGACTATGAGCTGCAATCATGCAAAGAAAGCAAATCCTATAAAACTTCCTCATCAATGCACTACAATGGAAATCATCAAGAACACTGAAAAAAAAAAAAAAACTGGTAAATACCAGAGAGCAAAATTTCTTTGAACCAGGTGTGTAGTCAGCTTCCTAGAGCCTTGAGGTGTGGTTTTAACACAGTTGAGAAGAAACAAGAAGAGATGACCTCACACATCTGGAAGACAGACCAATTTCACAATCCCTTCCAACCTGTTTTAAAAATTACCAGTGCTTGTGGGGATCCAAGAAGTTCTCCAAGAGACTCATTGATGAGGAAGTTATTACCTAAGAACTTTGTCAACTGAAACACAGAACATGGCAATGCAAAGGTATTGAAAAAAGGAGAAACAGAACTCTCTAAGTGTGATGATCCACATTTTTTCAGCCTCATTTGGAGTAATTGCCAGCAATTAGTCACATTTCCACTCAAAGATTAGGAACATAAAAAGACCTAAAGTGAAGGCTGACAATACATAATAAGAGGGTAGCCGCCTCACTAAATAAACAAAATAAAACCATTGCTCAGAGCATTTTGAACCAGGGCATGCTTCATGTGAAGCTGAAGCTCTACCAGGATGAATACTTATCCGGCAAGTCTAGACCCTGTATCTAGTCAAGTACACATGACCATGCTTAATCCATCACTGGGCAGTTTCTAGACAAATGCTCAGTTCTTAACCTGTTGGAGAAATCTCAGTACATCCAAAATTTAACTCACCTGATTCACCTAGTCTATGGACTGCACCAATCATCTTCCAAGTTCCTGGACTCTAATAAACTTGGAGTTACTGGCTCATCTCTCTCCACCATTCTATAGATCAAGGGTTCTGAACCTGGGATCTGTGACTTCTGACAGTCTATGAGTGTGTTGTAGACCTGCAGGTTGATTTTCACGTGTGCAAATCTACACACTTTTCTTAGGATATGGATCCCAAAGTTCCTAAGAGTCCCAAAGGAGTCCTTGGTCTAAACAGGAACAAATCTGAATCTACGCTCTGCTTCTACTTCCTAGGTACCAACTCTGGGTTCCCCTCTTTTTCAATCTTGTGGACACCTCACTTGTCCATTTCCATATCCATTCACTGTCTGATGATAGCAACAAACTTGATTAGCCTTTTAAATTCTGTCTTTATCCACTGTGAGCCATCCTAATATTGCTCCCAGATAACATTTCTAAAAATGTTTGTTCACAACTGCTTTTGTCACTCCCATAGTCACTTTATGTTCTAGTCACATCAACCACATGCAGCCCCCACACCATGATGCTGTGTGTGTCTCTCTCTCTCTCTCCCTCTCTCTCTCTCCCTCCCTCTCCCTCCCTCCCCCTCCCCCCCCCCTTCTTCCTTCCATAGCAGCTCCCTACCTCTCTTCCAGTTCCAAGTCATTGAATTCTTCTCCCACTTCCCAATTCAAAAGGCAACTCTTAAAAGCCAGGTGTCAGCGGCTCACGCCTGTAATCCTAGCTACTCAGGATGCAGAGATCAGGAGGATCACAGTTCCAAGCCAGTCCTGGGCAAATAGTTCATGAGACCCTTTCTCAAAATACCCAACACAAAAAAACAGGGCAGATGAAGAGGCTCAAGTGGTAAAGCACCTGCCTAGCAAGTGCAAGATCATAAGTTCAAACTCCAGTACCACAAAAAAAAAAAAAAGCAACTCTTTACTTTCTCTTCTAATCCCTTGTCCCAGCCCTAAAGAGCATATACCACCTCTGGCCTCCCATTCAACAGTTATCCTATTACAAAGTTTACTACACAAGCACCTTGCCTTTTCATCTCTGTATACCTCAATATAGGGCTCAGCACATCATGGTCACCCAATAAATCCTCACTAAGTGAATAAAAGACATATTATACTGGGCACAGAGTAGGTATGCAATACTATATGTGGACTAAAAAGTCTTTAAAAATTTCTTTCCTTCATATTATATCTCATTTTCTGAATCCTCAGTTTAATGAAGTTATTTATTACCTGGGGTTCAAGATGGGAAGAAAAGACCTCTCAATCTCTCAAGAACCTATTAATGAGTTTTACTCCTCATGGAAGAATTCTGAACTCTCAGCACCAAAACAAAACACAATACAACTAAAAACTTTCTTGAATAAAGCTGGATTTATTTCAGATACTAAGCACTATTGAAAAAACTCATTTATGTAAGATTAAAGTCACACGCTAATTCCAAGATCTGGATTAGTCTCTGGTTGCACAATTTACCATTTTGCCAGGAAAAGAACCCAGAACATATCATATGTTAATAGATTAATTTATTAGAAAGACTAGTCATGGAATTGCTTCAGAAATTATGCCAAGTTTGCTCTTGCTGTAGTAGACTGAGATGTATTTTAAGGTTTACAAATGTTTTGGTTTAAAAGCCTGGTTCCCTGGCTAACATCATGACAATATGCAAAGGCAGCCCAAGAAAGGCTGAAGACAAAAACCACCAACATTTTCTTTTCATTCACCCCTTAAGTAATCTATTGTTTAGTAACTCTTCTGGGCCTCTGTTTAAAAGTTATTGGGTTGAAGATAAAGCTTATGGGAGAGCACTTGCCTAGCATCTACAAGGCGCTGAGTTCAAATCCCAGCATCATACACACAAAGGAGTTATAGGCTGATCTTTAGATTTAATGTCTATTTTGTGGTAAAAATTAATAAAAGATGTGAAATTTACATTATGAATGATGAAACATGTTCTAAATTTGCAAAGGACCCAATTCGTACCCCCAACACCTAGTTTCCCTGTAAACTCACTTCTCCACTAGTTATAGAGGAAGAGGCGTCCACTCGAAAGTGGTATCTGAAGCTCAAGTGTACCTCATTTACAGCAACCCTCAGTGCTATGAATCCCAATGTAAGCCCCAGGAAAAACAACAAAAATCAAGAATTAACTCCAAGCTCCTGGAGGGTCTGCTACAGAATGTAATGTATGTCTGTCAGGTACCATATACCAAACGTAGAACTCGGCCCACAACTGAAGCTATCAAAATATTCACCAGAAACATCCAGAATGAATATTCTATAAAGCACTTTGGAAACACTGAGAAACAAGGGAAACAAAAAATAAATGGTTTCAATTAGCAAACATCTTAGTAAAAGCCCCCAACAGAAACTCCAAATAGCAACAGAAGAGCTTAGTGATTCAGTCATTCTCTCACACTGCCATTCAAACTAAGATTTTTCAGGAAACAAAGTAACAACACATAAGGAGTTGAATATGATACATTTCCACTTAGCTATTATGGAAACATTTTAGAAATGTGAAACAAAAGGTTGTTGAATCTGACTTTTTTGTTGTTTTACTTTTTTTTTTTTTTTTGGTAACAGCTTTGAGAATTTCATTCACATATCATACAATTCATCTACTTCAATGCAAAATTCAGTGAGCTCTGTTATATTCATATATTCTGATATATTCAACCATTTCCACCTTCCTATTTCTTGTTATTTGTTTACCTTCTCATCTCTCTACAAGAAACCCTGTATCCTTCAGCTATCACCAACCCAGTTTCTCGAGTCCTGAACAACCACTAAACTACTGCCTCTATAAATTTGTCTATTATGAACGTTTTATATAAACAGAATTAATCTTTTCTCATTACTGGCTTCTTTGACTTAGTATCATGTTTTCTAGGTTCATCCATATATACTATGTACTGGTACTACATCCATCAAATGAATGTACCACATTTGGTTTATCTGTGAATCAGTGGATTCTCTGATTTTTAAAGGAAATGAAGTTAAAATCAATGAGTTTCTTTTTTGGGGGGTTGGAAGGCACTAGAGTTTGAACTCAGGGCCTCATGCTTGCTAGGCAGGGGCTCTTAACACTTGAGCCACTCGGTCAGCCCCTATCATTGAATTTTTGAGTGGGATTCAGTCAATAAGTTTCCTGAGCAGATTATACTCAGCTTCAGACACCATTAATCAACTATCAATGATTATCAATAACGATAACTGTAATACCTTCTGCACCACCAAAAAAAGAAGGGGGGAGGAAGAGAAACCACCAAACACAGAATGCACAAGAAAAAAAAGAGACGAGAGTCCCTTTCTGTCCTAGATTGTTCAACTGTAATATATCCCAAAGGATTTCAGCCCATTTTACCTGTCACTAAGAAGGAAAATCAAACCCAAGGAAAAAAGTGACTTAAATGTAACAGCAATGATTAATGGCACAGTTAAAACACAAATCTAATTCGTTTATGTGAGTTTTGTTATTTTTATCATCCCTTTATTTGCCCTTTAGGCTGTGTTTATCATCCTCCTAAGGAAATGATTAGAATGTGTGCCAAGACTCCACTCCAGGCAGACAAGAAAGCAAGCATCCACAGAGTTCAACAGTATGGAGTAAGTTCAACTTTGAAATGCTCTTCAATGTAACACTTCACAAATGCTCAAAACTTCTAATTACAAATATAAACGATGTTCATATGTATGCACAAGAAAACAAAATCATTCTGCAAGAATGCATACCAAGAGTGCTTATCTCTGCACAGTGAAATCAAATACTTATATCTTCTGTCTCTATACATTTTATATTTTACTTGATAACTTTACAATAACAGAACTAAAAATGAGCATGACTACTTGTTCCACACCAGTTTATTTAAAACCAAAGCCCTTTGAAGGATTTATCCCTCAGAAGTTTTCTAAAATGGTAAGAATGATAGAAAATCCAGTTTGCAGATGGTGAAGTGAAAATGCAGGGGATTTTAGGGCTATGACATTAAAGTGCCTGGGTGTAAATCATTCCAGCCTTCATCGTTAAAGTGTACGTTGGAAACATCGAGCCAGTAAAAGGAATGAATTTTATGAGAATGGTGCTGTCTTGTGCTGTCTGTGATGTTACACTTAGGCACCTAGAAACAAAATATCAAACCACCTCCTCAAATGATATTATTTTGCTATTGAAGTCGGGAAAATAGATACAATGAACCGCGATAATTATGTATAAAATTATCAGCAAGATAATAGGTAGAAAACAGATACAATGAACCACAATAATTATGTATAAAATTATCAGCAAGGTTAAAAATAGTAACTTGAAATATAAAAAGCCAGAAGTCACCCACAATTTAAAAGACACCGTAAAAGCCTGCCCCATGTTTTTAATATTTCATTTTTATTTTGGTGGAAACATTCCAATGAGTGAAAATCTAAGCTGAAGATAACAACTTATTAACTGTGTGACTTTGGACATGTTGCTCAATCTCTTTACACCTTGGTGTTCTCTTCAGTAAATTGGAATTATACTATCTACTTCCTTGGGTTGTTACTAAGATTTAAGTCATTAAGAAATATCAAGGACTGAAGGTGTGGCTCAAGCAGTAGAGCACCTGCTTTGTGAGTGCAAAGCTATTCTTATAATAAATATTCTACTAACACTTCCCATCTATACTCATCTCACTCAAAAGTAAAGCCATTTGAGTTTGGGTTTTTTTTTTCCCCCGTGGCAGGGTCTGGCTATATAAAACCCAGCCTGGCCTGAAATTCTGGATCCTCCTACTTCAGCCTCCTTAGTGCTGGAAATACAGGTGTGCATCAACATGCCTGGCTTAAAAAAAAAAAAAAAAAAGTGGATGACCGCTAAATTTTTTGTTTTATGATTCAAAATTTTATCACAGGAAATATAAGTTCCTAGGTGACAGCTCATTGTTAGCACTCATAATTTTAGTACCACAGAGGTTCTAAATATTTGCTGATTAATTAATGCATGGGCACGATCTGTAGAACTGAAAGGCAACTAAGGTGGACCACACTAGAGAAAAGTAGCCATTCTGGAGACACCCATGACAATGACTCGAGTTGAAGGTGGAATGCCCAGAAGTGAATTATGACATTTCTAAGTACAAAACCTTAAGAAACTTACACCTGTGCATCAAGTGAAATAGACAAGGATTTTGATTATAATGTCACTTTGTAATGAAAAACTGTAAATATCCTTAAATATCCACCAATAGGGCAACTGACTGTTCATTCTCATTTGCAGTAGTTATGCTCTATAAAGTTACCTTGTACACTGAGTTATCTAATAGTAACCTTTGCTCCTAAGCAAAATACAGGATTTGAATCCCCAGAGACTGTGGTTGCAACATTTTGTCAACTGATCAATAAATTATGTCAAATGATCCATACAGAAATCCAAGTTATGTGTTTGTTTATTGACCTTACTCAGTGTATAAACCTTGGACTCACAACCAACAGTACTATAATTCATGTCTAAAAGCAATTTATCTAGCATACACATTTCTGTAAGGCACATTGCAACCCACCTGGACTTAGAAACACTATATAAAACTTCAACATTATGCTTGAAGACTCCTGTCTTTATTTGTTTTATTTGTTTGTTTTTGGTTTTCTGAAGCAGGGTCTCTCCATGTAGCTCAGGCTGGCCTTGAATTTCCCATCCTCCTGCTTCTGTCTCCCAAATGCTGGGATCACAGGTATTCGCCACCACAACTGGTGGTGATTTTCCTTTCATCTGTAGTCACAGCACTTGGGAGATAGAAACAGGAGGATCATGAGTTCACGGCCAGCCTGGGCTACCTAATGAGACTCTTGTCTCAAAAGATAAAAATTTAAAAAGCAAAATCACCAAAAAGCACAATAATGCTAAAAACACAACACTAAATAGAAAGTGAAAAGATCACTGTGTGCAGTATGCCCATTGAAACTAGCAGGCAGAGAAATGTATACATCAGGTGACTCAAATTTCTCACCACTCTGGGGCCCATGAATACCCATGAAAGCATCACAACTATTGGTTTGTGGTTACAAATAGGCAAATTCATAATTGAGAATCCACAAATAATGAGAATAAATTGTAAATAATTTATGGTACATTCATTCAATGAGCATAATTCAAAAGTTCAATGATACCAGGTGCTGGTGGCTCATGCCTGTAATCACAGCCACTTGAGAGGCTGAGATTAGGAGGATCACGGTATGAAGCCAGTGTGCACAAATAGTTCAAAAGACCCCATCTCCAAAATAACCAGAGCAAAATGGACTGGAGGTGTTTCTCAAGCAGCAGTGTTACTGCTTTGCAGGCGCAACATACTAAGTTCAAACCTAGTCCCACCAAAAAAAAAAAAAGTTCAAGGACCCAAAAGTACATGTTGACACATGACTATTTCTCAAATAAATGTAGAAAGATTCAAAAGTATACATGGACTATGATATCATTTCTACAAGTTCAGAAACAAATTAAATTGCTTTTGACATATGTGCACAGGAATGCCAGATGGCAGCTCAGTGTGGCTTTCCTCTGCAGAGGGAAGGAAGGAAATGAGGGTGGGAACTTGACTGTATCTGTAACATTTTACTTCATTTGGTATGGGGTATATTACCCCACTATTCTGTCATGTTGGACTACTTTATTAAGAATATGTCCAATAGGATTACTTCTCAGTAGTGAAGTACACTTGCTACAGAGCACAAGTATATATATAGCACAACATTAAATTTCACAAAAGGAGAGTTCCTCATGAAATTACAGCATACATTTAATGGTGTGATGGATTATGAGTATTACATGGATCTATTTACACAGAAGGAAAGAATGCCTGTAAGAGAGAGATGAAAAGGAGCTAGACAGAGTGTCAAATTTTCATTTCTCAATACACCCTACATACCTACTGCTCCTTTGAACTTCCTGGGGGTTTCTTCCTAGAAGGGCACACATAGTACACAGCAGAATCAAAAAAGCAAGCTAAGTTACTGGGACATGAGAAAAACCTAAACACTTTTTTAAAAATAAATAAAGTGGGAGGTGGTAAGGTTTCCTGAAGTTGGGAAGGAAAGCTCTTGACTACAGATTACTACAAGGACAGTTCAGTTCCTGTAGCCAAAGGCTGGGGCTAACTCATCAGGAAATTTTCGTTAGATGAAGCAGTGATTTTCTTAGGACAGTGTAAAAGATATCATCTAACTCCCAATTCTGTTTGTGCTTAAGAAAAAAAGAAATGTTTGTGATGCTGTTATGTTTCATTTATAATTCTCCTCTTTGTTCATTCTTGGCAGTTACCAGCATGAGCATTAGGGTAAAGTCTAGCACTCGCCAAAAATACCAGCATTGTGATTGATGCGTGATTCAAAAAAGCTGTCAAAATGAACACTCCAAAAGGAATGAGTCACAGGCTAGGCCAGGCATGCTAATATTTTTGTACCATATTATAATCCTTTTCATCTGGACTTAGAATTGGTTTATTATGTCCTTTCATGTAATTCTAAGCTGAATAAGGGCAACAATAAGTGTGGCACAAGAGGCTTGACAGAATGGGTTCGTACCTTCATTAGTCAGATCCAAAAACTAAGCCTACTCGATATGGAAATGGGACTTACACAAAAATAAAATATAAAACCCACACACCCCGCTTCAATCCACACATATTCTCAAGGATATGAGAATACAGTTTTATCTCACAGAATTCTGACAGTACTATCAAATATGCTTTTATCTCTCTAACTTGAAAAAGTACATTGTCACTATAAAATTTAGGGCAAAAGTGACATTTTATCAAATGAGAAGAAATGAGTAATTTTCCTCATCAGAAAGTGAGTAAGAAAGAAGAGTACATCTTTAGAAAATTCTAGGCTCTCCTTTCTGGACAGTGATAGTGTTTTAATTTGAGACTGGTCTTTGTTTCATAAGCTTAGCTCTGTCTGATTCAGCAAGATTGTAAGAGAATTCAGAATGTTCTAGAAAAAAATGAGCAAGTGGTGACAGGGAGAATGCAACCTGTAAGGTCTTCTTTGCTTCCTCTGCTTCTTAGAACAAGTCTGGCTGCACAGTGTTCGGCTCTTACTGAGCAGTGTTCTTATCTTGATTAATCAGAAGATCAAAAGTTATACAATTTTTTGCCACTACTGGAATTCAGAATAAAGTACAAATGAGTCCATCCATCTCCAAGTAGAGCTGGAGCCAAACAAAACTTCACCAGCAGTTTTTTTCAAGGCTCAGATGGCCATGACCTTTGATGTATTTTCTCATGTGAACAAGCTCCTTAATGGCCATAGTGTTATACACAGCATGGCAGTTGTCTGCTCCAGTTATGAAAACACTAACACTTCTATTAAGCCCTGCAATGGAACAGTCAATGAAATACCAGGGACTTTTTTTCTAGTCAGCACAAAATATACTGGGGTCAAGATAAAATATCTAAGGATACATACAGGGGCCAGACCTTTGAAACATTCACATATCAGAAGGTCAGCACGCACAAGAGGTCTTAAGGAAAGAGGTCACAGCACAGCCACTGTCCAATTCTGGACACACTGAGACTGATGAAGTTACCTACGAAATACCCTGGAATCCCCAGAGAGTCCACAGCCCAGACTCTAAACCACAGCTTTAATAAAGTCCCATAAAAATAAAGGGTTCATGGAAGGCAGAGGCAGATGGATCACAAGTTCAAGGCCATCCCAGGAAAAGTTCAGGAAACCCCATCTCAAAAACAAGATACAAAACAAAAGAACTATGAGTGGCTCAAGTGGTAGAAGCTTGTCTAGCATGCCCAACACCCAGGATTCAATCTCTAGTTGGGGGATGAGGGAATGGGGGGAAGGATAAGGTACAAAATAATAAGAACTACCATTTTTGTGAGGTGTATACCTGAATGTAACAACTTGACTATACTATGCAACATCAGTTCATATTCAAGTCAACCCAAAGACATTGCTTCTGGTCTCTTAAAACAGATGTGGCCAGGTAGGCCTAGTCAATCAAATACAAGCAGCACAATTCTGTGAACTCAGATCTAATGCCAAACCCTGTGTTCATAAACAAGCTTGCTTTTATAAACGAGCTTGCTTTTTAAACAAGCCTGTTTTAATTGCATATTTAAATGCTCTTAGATGAGGTCCACGGCCAATCCAGAATGCTTACAAATAAACTTTGTAGGAAAGACTGCAAGCTTCCTAGCAAAATAAGTGTGGGCATTTTCTCAGTTTATGACACTTGCAAACTGCAGCAGTAATGCTCAAGGTCTATAACACTGGGATAGAATCCCCTCCTATGTGAAAGGCTATCCCTGGAACTAGTACTTGTAAGCAGATTTTTCCAATTTATTTGCACAGACACAGACACACATCAGAGCTTTAAACATTCAGACACAGAGCAAAATTCACTTTATCTATGTATTACATATTCCAACTTTCGGCCAAATTGTCTAACTTGGTAAACTTAACCAAAAATGTTATAAAAGTTTAACCTCATCATGTCCTTCTATACCGCCTTATATACATGTATGATGAATGCCTTGAAGTGTCTTGTCACTCCACTCTCATACCTCTCTTCCACCATGCAGTTAATACCTTAAAGGTAGAAAGGACGTTTTAGGCTGTGTATACCAGCATCTCGACAGTGGCCTGCTTCATGCAAACACCAAACATAATATTGACTGAATGAGATTATTTAGGATTTGATTTTTTAAAATAACCAACCCCCAACAGAAGGCCTACTAGTACAAGATAATAATGATTGATCTCCTCACAAGGAAATCCAAGTCTGTGGGTTATGGCTAGGGACTGAGCAAAAGGCTTACCACACAGCCTTCAAGCTGTAACAACACGGCCATTTTACTAGGGACATTTACAAAAACAAAGCTCCAGAGACCATTGTCTGAAAGAGCCTTGAGAACGCCTCCAGAGGACAACTGTTACTAGGAGGGGGGAAAAAAAGCCAATTTGATCACAAGTTTATTTGGCCTTTACTATTTTAACAGTGGACAAGTGAGTTATTTATTCAGTTCTTATTTTAGCTTTAATTTTTTAGAGAATATATAGTTATTGCTGGTTCTAGACATGTAACAAAATAAATACAGGCTGAAAAGATGTTATACTTGCCATCACAAAGATTTCAATTTGTTGAAACACTATATTGATATTTATAGTATATTTATAGTTTATATATTTATATTTTTGTAATTGGAAGCCAAAAAACAGTATGTGAGGAACACAACTTTCAAGTCAACAAATTTGAATTTTCAGTTCTGCTCTCCACCAGAAATGGGTGTTTGTTGACAATTTCCCTAATTTCTCTAATCTTGGGTTTCTCATACAGGAAATGGGGAAAATGCCTAGCCTCATGTTTCCTCAGCTATTTCATGTTTACTAAAATAATCAAAGAAATGCACAGGCTAAGGGATGTAGGTCCATAGTAAACACACACACAGAGAAAGAGAGAGGCACAGGGTCGGCATAGAGGTACATGCCTATAATTCCAGAACTCAGGAGCCTAAGGCAGGAGGGCCAGCCTGGACTACACAGTGAGACCTTTTCTCAAAAAAGAAAGAAAGGAAAAAAAAAAAAGGAAAGAAATGCACACTAACTGATCTATACTGTACTCTTACCGTACATTATCAAATCTTCATTTAAATTCATTTTTAAGGGCTACCTTAAAATCCTCATTAGAAACAAACCCACTAATACATAAAGATACTGTGACACTGAATGGTATAAGTCTACTGGCAAGCAAGAAGGTATTAGAATTTTCTACCCCACATTGTCTAGTCATAGGTGGAGGTTCCACAGATCTATGTACAGAATGGCCAAAATGTCAGGCTTCTGCAGATAGACTTTTCTTCTGTGGCTTCTCCTTTAGTAGAGCTCAAAGGTTCCCACACTTAAACATACATAAGAATTACTTTCTGCGCTGGGCTTTGTGGCTCAAGCCTATAATCCTCAGTACTCAGAAGATAGAAATCAAAAAAAAAAAAACCAAAAGGTAGAAATCTGGAGGATGATGGTTCCAGGCCAGCAAGGGCAAAAAAGTTAGCAAGACATCCATCTCAATGGAAAAAAGATGAGTGTGGTGGCAGATTCCTGTCATCCCAGCTACAGTGGGGATGGGGGTCCAGGCTGACCTGGGCAAAAAGTGAGACCCTAAATGCAAAATAACCAGAGCAAAATGGGTTAGAGGTATGGGTCAAGTAGTAGAGTGCCTGCCTAACAAGTGTGAGGCCTGTGTTCAAACCCCAGCACTGCCAAAAATAAATAAATACTTCCTGGGTTTGTTTCCAAACCAGACGTCTCACAAATCTAAAACAATAACAATGAAAATGATCATTTATTTTAAAATCACACAAATTTAACAAGCAGAACTTTGACTACACAAAGCAACTTACAAGAAGCGCCTGGTAAAACAGTCAAGGGCATGGACTCCGGGGCTTCAGCCTTGAGGTCCAAAGCCGACTGTGCTGAGTCCATCCTGCATGCTGTTCCCCTCATTCCCTCCAGGATCAACACACGCACACCCACAGACAGACAGACAGAAAAGAAACCCAGTGCCAGTATAGTATCTACTCACTTGAGGGCAGTACGTCATGACAACCCAAATCTGGCTTACAGACAGTAACATACCAGATTTTCTTTGGCCATCTCAACTGTCCTCCTCCCTCTTCTGCCCTAACTCCTAAATCCCCATAAGGAGTCAAGTGGAGCTTAATGACAGTTTGTGATCTCTGACCATTCACTATTCGTGAGCACCGAGTGATAAGGGGAATGCCAAGATGAATAAGAACCTTCAGAAAACATTTCAACACAAAGGTAGGTTGTGTGCAACTAACAGTCAGCCCCTGAGGTCTGCTCAGAGGGTTCTCAAGCAGCTACTGGAATTCCCAGTCCAAAAGTAAGCAGCCTCTCTAATCAACAGTAATGATCAGCTGAGACCCTCCCTGGGCTACTCCCTGTGCTAGAGAAGAAGCCACCAGGACCTAGAAGATAGGATCCTTGTCTTCGAGAGCCCACAGTGGGAAATGGCAGATAAAACAAAGACAAAACAGATGCCTGAGAATGTGAGCAGCAACTACAAAGCTCCTTTTACCAGTCATACCACACGTGGGTGATATTCAATCAAGTGCCTTGTGAGTAAGAGAGCTAACTCATACTGTAAAGAGATCAAAGTGAGCAGTTGGCTCTCCCACCTTCCCTGAGCTGATGTGGACCTGCAAGGACACTTGAAGATTTCAGAAGGAACTTGCCAGTGGGATGTCATTCCAGTAAGCAGAGAGACAGCAAGAGAATCCTGTGGGGAAAGGTATAAAGCAGGGAAAGTGCAAACCTGCTTTGAGGACAAGAACAAAGCAAACTCCAAGTCAGGGTCCTTCCTACAAGGAATCAGAAGAGAAGACAGGTCTGGGCCAACCATGGCCACTTCCACAAGAAGGCTGGGCAGGGCAGAGAAGTTACAGAGCAGAGTAAGAAAGGTAAACCATTAACAACAAACATGTATGAGGAGCCCTGAAATTGGATCTACTGCCTGGATAACCTAAGAGGGCTTTGATGGGAAAATGGCACAGAATAGAATTCACTGTCCTAACTTTTATTTTTAATGGTACTAGGGTTTGAATTCATGGCCTTGCACTTGCTAGGCAGGTGCTCTACCACTAGAGTCACACCGCAGCCCTTTCTTGCTTTAGTTATTTTTCAGATATGTTCTCATGTTTTTGCATGGGGCCGACCTTGAACCACAATCCTCCCTACCTATGGCCTCCCTAGTAACTAGGATGACAGATGCATGTCATCATGCCCAGCTTATTTGTTGAGATGGGGGGGTCTCACCAACTTCTTGCTCTGGCTGGCCTCAAACCACAACCATCCTCATCTCTGAGATTACAGATGTGAGCAACTGAGGCAGGACCTACCTCTTAATATTTCAAGAGTCATAAGAAAGCCAGTAAAAGCTAAAGGCCGGAACTATGGCCTGAGAGACAAAACTTGGATCTGCAAGTGCCTGATTCCAGAGATGGATACCCAAAACAGCAATGCTCATGTCGCTGTAGAAATCCCTCCCCATTTATTCTAGGAACACAAATCAAAATATCCTCTTCTCAGTATTATGAAAAACAGGGACTATTCACACACACAAAAACACCACTAGGGTGATCAATCATGACATAACTGACAGCAAGAGGAAGACACAACAGTCAATATTGCCCAGTGGTTAGGCCTCCTTGGACTGAGGCCATCTCTCCAAGGAAGTGGTGGAAACCTCAGGGTTAGAGGCACTTAGATCAGACCACAGGCACAATCCTTCCACCTAAGTACGACCACTAGGAACGTATGCCCGGGTAAGCGTCTGTGGCAGGGAGGCAAGGAGCCAAGTCTAAGCACGTTAGGACCAGCTGCAAGGTTGAGATTCTGACTCCTGATCTGAGGGTTGGTTACAACAGTGGAACCAGACTAAAGGAGATTTTTTTAAATGGATGATTAGGCAACATCATTGTAAAGAACGAAAATAAAAAAGAATTCTTTTTAATTCTCCATTATCAATAGAAAAAAAAAAATCAGGAAACCAAGCTTGGGACTTCTGATAATTATGGGTGAACTAAAAAAAAAATGTGTGTAATGTTCAAGGATTACTTCATTCAATGACTGAGACCCAGTAAATTCATAAGTGATATGGAGATCTGTAAGTCAAATAAATGCTTTCCAAAAAGTTTACCCTGTGACTCAAGCATTCTACTGTAAAAGGACATTAGGAGAGACTCCCAGTGACAAGTTGAAGGATTCCACAAACCCAGAAGGCCACACAGAGTTCTAAATGGCCTCTCCAAGCTCACATCTGGATGGCCTGGTTAGTTGGCAATGGAATGGTTTTGTGGTAAGTCCCAGAAAATCACCAAAAAAAAAAAAAATCAACCTAGCTTACTAGGCTGACCAGTCGGAAGTCCTTGGGAATAATGAACCCTGACTAGTCAAAATGCCCCACCATTACCAGAAAGAGGTTTTATCAAGAAGAACCACAAAGCCAGCATATTGGGAACTGAAAGAACCAGAACTGAAATTAATCTATAAAATGTTCACCTGACCCATCACCTTTGGAATTTGGGTCCCCAGATTTCCAACTAAGACATTTGGCAGTACTGAACTCACTGAGCAAACTAGTGTTACCAAAATCAGCAAATATAATCATGCTAAATCCAACTTCTTCTGTTATTAGTTCTTAAAATGTAATGCTTCCTTCTATTAAAAAAAAAAAAAAAAAGAAGGGCTGGTGGAGAAACTCAAGTGGTAGAGCATCTGCCTAGCCCTGAGTTCAAACCCCAGTACCCGCCCCCCACACACACACACTTTGTTGAAGAAAGGTAGATGAGATTATGTTCAATCTTTCTGCCATCATAAAATAGTAATCTTTATCTTTCCCACCAAAATAAAACCCTATTACAGAGCCAGATATGGTAATACATATACATATCTATAATACTAGCACTCAGGAGGCTGAGGCAGAACTTCAACTTGAAGCAGCCTGGGCTACACAGAGAGAACCTGTCTCAAAAAAAAAAAAGAAAAAAGAAAAAAAGGAAAAATACCATCATGACCCTTTACTATTCCCACCCTCATCCATACCTTTTTTGCCCTTTGCCCAATTGCTAGAAATTTTTATCTGATCATAAATCACCTACATATATTTCCTTGAAAGATTTATATTTTTAGATGAACATGAGACAATAATTGCTTCTATCCTCTCAGTTTCCCAAAAAAACCACATGTTGCCCTCAAACCTAAAACCACAAATGCTAACTATGAATAAGAGGAATGTCTGTTTGCTTAGGTTATAACTCATAAAGGAATAACCAGAGAACAATCAGCTCATTCTTGACCTGGCATCCTATTTATCTTTCTATTCTCACAGCTAATTGCTTATATAAGCATGCCAATTTGCCTTGATTATAGGATTCTTAATAAATGAATGTTGTTTACATTTCACAAGTGTATTTGAATTTCACTCCAGGAAGCCAAGCTCATCAAGTCTTTGTAAGTGGTAAAACCAGAGATCAAAGCAAAGGGCCTACACTGAACCAACAAACAATTATGCTTGGAAATAGAGGCCCCAGCAAAACTACAATGGATCTATTGCTTGCTGTACTCCAGAAGAACACCTTAGGGTCACTGCTCAGTCTCAACTTCTCCACAAATCTTCATTTCAGTAATTTGATGGTCATTTCTTAAATAACTAAGTCTACCATTCAACAGGTTTTGATCCTTTATTTCTGTCTTTCGCATCTGCTGCTTTTGGTTGAATCAAGCATCGGATTTTTTTTGTTGTTGTTAAATTCTCTCAACTTTGCCTAATTCCCTCATATTTTCTCCTTTCTTAATCCCTTTCCTATACTTAACACTCAGCATCTTTTTCACTGGTTTTTACCCTTATGCTTAATCTTTGAGGTAAAACAGAAAAGTGAGAAAACCTGTTCTAACATAGTGATTCTCTACTGGAGCTGCACATTCGAATCCTGTACAGAGCCTTTAAAACTCCTGATATCCAGGTCACATGCAAAGCTCATCAGAAACTCAGTAAGTGTGAGCCAGGCAAGCAATATCTGGGGGGCCTTCCTTTTTTTTTTTTTTTTTTTTTTGGCTATTTTTTTTTTTCTTATTCATATGTGCATACAAGGCTTGGGACATTTCTCCCCCGTGCCCCCACCCCCTCCCTTACCACCCACTCCGCACCCCCTCCGTCTCTCCCCTACCCCCTCAATACCCACCAGAAACTATTTTGCCCTTATTTCTAATTTTGTTGTAGAGAGAGTATAAGCAATAATAGGAAGGAAAAAGGGTTTTTGCTGGTTGAGATAAGGATAGCTATACAGGGAGTTGACTCACATTAATTTCCTGTGCGTGTGTGTTACCTTCTAGGTTAATTCTTTTTGATCTCACCTTTTTTCTAGTTCCTGGTCCCCTTTTCCTATTGGCCTCAGTTGCTTTTAAGGTATCTGCTTTAGGTTCTCTGCGTTAAGGGCAACAAATGCTAGCTAATTTTTTAGGTGTCTTACCTATCCTTACCCCTCCCTTGTGTGCTAAAGCTTTTATCATGTACTCAAAGTCCAATCCCTTTGTTGTGTTTGCCCTTGATCTAATGTCCACATATGAGGGAGAACATATGATTTTTGGTCTTTTGGGCCAGGCTAACCTCACTCAGAATGATGTTCTCCAATTCCATCCATTTACCAGCAAATGATAACATTTCATTCTTCTTCATGGCTGCATAAAATTCCATTGTGTATAGATACCACATTTTCTTAATCCATTTATCAGTGGTGGGGCATCTTGGCTGTTTCCATAACTTGGCTATTGTGAAAAGTGCCGCAATAAACATGGGTGTGCAGGTGCCTCTGGAGTAACCTGTGTCACAGTCTTTTGGGTATATCCTGGGGGGCCTTCCTAAGTGGAATCAATGCATGGCCAGGTTTGAGAACAGCTGCTTTAAATTACCAATTCCTTTTTTATCTTACCTTAAAGAAGGCGTTTTACTAAACTTCCAAGAAAAAAAAAAAAAAGGACAGTAAGTCAGGTTATAGAGAAAATGCTCAATCAAGACTTGAAAGCAGTGAAAGCTGTTCTTTTGAGGCACCATTAGTCACCTTAGTGACCCAAAGAACCAGGCACATGGCCAAAACTGTAAAGTATTTGACACCTTTCCCAAAGCCAGTAGGTTTTTAGGATAAACCAGCCAATGGGTGCTGTCTACTGCAAGGAAGTCAAACAAGAGAGATGACTCCAGAGCCACTATGCCAAAGAGGGAGCTTCCCTACCCCCATTTCCTGAGCACACAGGGTCTTATCACTAAGAATTTCAGTGTCTGTGGCAATGCACACATGGGCTCAAATGTGTAACACCTTCTACAGCAAAGAAAAAAAAAGTGGATTAAGCCTAGTTCCAAGAGTCACTTATCAATTACAGGCTACACAAAAAGACTGAAGATGTGAACAGATGATCACAGAAACTAGAAAGTTTGTCCTAGAAACTATAAAACTCACCACCAGGTACCCATCGTGAGCACTAATGTGAGTGTGAAATGAAAGTGCACTTCTGTCATCATTAAATACCATTATAGCACCAAAAAGGGACTTGGTATTTTCATATTTAGGGATTCTCCACCACCCTGACCCACATCTGTGGCCTTAAGTAAATCACGGTCCATGAGGCAGCTCTCCAGCTGACAGCTCTTCCCTGAACCTTGCTTCTAAAACTCATTTTTTCAGTGGGAAACTGCACAGTCCTTGGTATTAAGCTGAAAGAAAGGGTTCTCGCCAGGAGGATGGGGTGACTGAGAAGGAAAGAGGAAGCTCTCCCTGCATTATGAACACAGAATTTTAAAGGAAACATAAGACATGAGCTATCTCTGCCCTCAGTGTTCAGGTAGGTAAAAGCTAAGACAGTACATGAAGACTGTGAAGCCTGTCAACAGAAATCATGACTTCAAAGGTTGGGGATGCACTTCTTGTCATTTGGAAGTGACAAGTCACCCTACAAAAGGGTCTGTCAAGCAGCTGCATAGCTTGTATCTCACCTTCCCTCCTAAGTTCTTCCAGTTGTTCTTTTACTAAGATTCACTGTTTAGTTTTTAAAAGGATTCCAGTGCCTTATTGCAAAAGGAGAGACAATCATCTATAACCATTGTTTTTGACATCTACGACACCTTAAATGACCAAGTCTTTCAGGCAATTCAAGTCAATGAAGCTCCAGAACATGGACCTAAATTTGTTTTTCTTTAAACCCAAGAGGGACCTATGAGAAGATCCTTGATGCTAGAGATCTATGTCTGCAACCTGTAAGTGATGACCCTCTCAAGAGAGCCAACTTTCAAGTGATTAATGCATTTGCTGTACACTATCTTGAGGGAAGGGCCTTCCTGTCATCAGCTGTGTGAACAACTCTGCTGGAGAATTCTCTATCCACATTTTGACGACTCTAAATATTTAAATATTTCTCTTATACTCATGTGATTTTTTAGTCACTGGTCCTGGGGAATTCTACCGTTCATCTCACACAAAACATAGCTATATACACTTTTCCACTCATAAACTCAACTCAGTGAAGTCAACTAAGGAGTCACAATGGACAGTGTTCTGCAAGGTTTACACTTTCTAGTGCTATGATTTCCATCATATCACAACTACCCTCAGAGTTGTGCCACACTTAATTCCTGTTCACAACTGAGGAAAACCAAGAACCAGGGAAAGAATTTAACTTGCCCAAGCTGGCTCAGCAAATATGAGTCTAGAAACTAGGTCTCCTGCTTCCTAGGCCAATACTCTACTAGATGAGAGGCCATAGGCAAAAGTAATTCTTCTCCCTTAGGGGGTAAGGACATGCATATATATTTTCTCCCCAAATTTCATCAGTTCCTTTTGTTGCCAGCCTCTCAGAGTCAAGCATTTGTATTCAGATATACCCTTTGATCATATTTTATCTTTGATACCCAAATATATTTTCAGTTTTTATTCCTCTTATTAGGAGGAAAATGCATGCTGGTAATAATGATGATAGGACAGCCCTAAGCATCTTTTCCCACTTTGTAAGCAAAAACAACAACAACAATAAAAAACAGTTCAGAGAGTTACTGCCCCAGTGAAACTGTAATAGTTCATAGTGACAACACTCCGCCCTCCTTTGTTTGCTGTCTTTCCCTCACAACAAGGGAAAGGATGTGAGAAAACAAATCAGCAGCTTGTGATAGCCTCACTACACTCCCACCCATCCATCTGCACAGCAGACCTCATGGCAAGTGCTGGCCTTGAAGTGGTGCAAAGTGGGAAATAAACTTCAACTGTAACAACTTGACTTTCCTGTCCCTTTCACAGGTAAATTACACTTGAAGTGCATGCATTCCAGTGACAGGTTGTCTCTTCCCTCTGGTTTGCTAAACCTAAGCTTTCCAACCAAGGAATTTCAAATCTGCCCTGAAAAGAAAAGCTAGAGTACAACTTCTGGACCACATAATTTTTTAATTTCATGCCTGAAAATAGAAGAGCAAAGCACAGATGCCAAAAGGTTGGAAATCTAAAGAGAAACATCAAATGCACCTCACTTAGATCACTTTTGAGAAATTTCTACCAATCTTAGTCTGAAACTTGCATTTACCAGATTTAAGAGTTTTTTTTTTTTTTTTTAATGCTGGTTCCACTCCATCCCCTCTTTTTTTCTTGCCAGTGTTAGGTTTAAGAAAGCATAGTATAGGGCTGGAGGCATGGCTCAAATGGCAGAGTGCCTGCCTGCCTAGCAAACATAAGGCCCTGAGTTCAAACTCCAGTACCACCACCAAGAAAAAAAAAAAACCATAAACCAAAAAATAAATAAATGGGGGAAGACAGGATAGAGTGAGAAACAGAGATCCAAATCTCAGACTGGCTATTTAATAACTATATGACTTCAGGCAATTTTGGTACTCATTACTGATGCATCTATGATGTTGCTGATGGCTGGAGTTTCTGTGAGAACATGTGAGCACAAGGCACACTCATGAGAGGCACTCACAAAGTGTTCCTACCCTTCCTAAGGCAAAATGACTACATTCACTCTCAGGACAAATATATAGCTATACCTCAAAAGGAAACCGACTCAAATTCATGAGATACTAACACAGATCTCAGTAGCAAACCTAAGACAACACTGCCCTAAACCATTACTTCCTCATCTATCTTTTTGTATCTGCAGTGCTATCTGATATCTGATACTGCAGAGGTACAGCAACTGCGACAAAAGGCTTAAAATTTCCTTTTCTCTGAAGTTCAAAGAAAAAATTCTTAGGACAGCTTCTCAACACAGAAATTGGAGGACTTATATTCTTATATTTTATGTTATAAAGAATGACTGAAAGCCAAAAGTTTGTGAACAATATGTGGAGCATCTAACGTAGAAAGGTATTCTTGGACAAAGACCATCAGCTGTTTGACAACAAAGAGATGTTGTGTGTGTGTGCGTGTGCACGCACACATGTGATCCAGCCATTAGACAATGTCTAACAAACACAGTGGAGAACCACATGGATATGTAATCATAAATGCATGGGACTCAAAAAAATAGAGGCTAATTCTACCTACAAATACACACACCCTAAAAGAACGAAGACTCAAGTAGATGATCGAACTTAAAATTTACGAGCTACTTCCACTGAAGAGGGTAACAGAAATATCATACACATGTGGGATCGCAAGTGCCAGAAGTGCGCACACCTGCAAGCCACACACATCAGGACATAGCTCAACCGGAAAGGTAGGTACAAAGACGAAAGCGCTAAAATATATACACTGTGTTAACGTTTTTCCTTAAATATGTATAAGTTTCTAACTATTATGATAATGCTGAAACAAGCTCAGGGAAGGGGAGACTCAGGGTTAAACTCCCAAGACATGGGTCTAATTTTTATTAGTAATTATTTAGGAAGTTTAAAAAGTTGACCACCCCCACCCCACTGATCTTAATTCTTTGCCCTCCATGCTCTTCATTGCATTCCTATCCACTAATTTTTTAATTTTATACAATTCAACCCATATAAACTTGTGGAGGAGGAGGGAATACTTATTCAGTAATTTGTATTGTCTTAAGAAGTTCCTAACTAGAAATAAGATGAACTTCTGTCACTTTAATTTTTATTTACTTCTCCAAAGGCTTTAAATATTCCAGAGCTGGAAGTTGGGAGGAACTGTTTTCCCAGCCTGAAACATCACGTTAACAATTAATGTAAGTCGTACTTACAACAAGGTACTGATACACTTTTCTACACACTATTACTAACTAGTTTCCAAAACCCATATGTGATCAATCTGCCACCTAAAACTTGTCCTTCAAGCTTGATCTCCAGGATTTCCAGGCAATCCATGAAGAGCACAAAAAGGCAGTTAAAAGTGTTGAGTATACAACCTTAGAAAAAACTGACAAGAGAAATCAACATGTGGTATTAGGTAATTTGGGATAATTTGACACCAGGCATACATCTCCCCAGAGCCAGTAGCTATCAGATGGGAGAGTAAACATCAATAGTCCAAGTGAGTTCCTAACACAAGGGTCCCCAAACTGAAACCATCCCAAAAGCTTTGTCTCAATTCAAAATAAATAAATAAGTAAGGTCAGTCTGGTATTTTGTTTTCTGTTTGTTTGACAAGCTCAAAATATTGTAAACAACTTTCAAAAGAACTGCACCCAGTAACTTCTAGTGACGCACAGTGGAGGAAAAGTAGCCACAACAAACAATCGCCACACCAGGGAGCCTGTGATGTACACTCAGAAAGTCCACACTAACTTTGTGACTGCAAGGCTTAATGGGAAAACAATCCACCATGTTAATGAAAGGCCATTATTTTTCTCAAGATTAATTCATAGCATGTGTTATTAATCAGCAGGGTAACTGAAAGCTCATGCAAAAAATGCTATCCCAGTTCAACAGAACTTAATTGCATTATTATTACTATGGCTGCTGCACTGGTTTCCCTGTGGCACTGGCTCCTCCACCACAAGCGTGCGCACACACACACACACACACACACACACAAAATGGAGGGAAAACAAACACACACACACACACCATGGAGGGAAAACACACACACACACACACACACACACACACACCATGGAGGGAAAACACACACACACACACACACCATGGAGGGAAAAAACAAAACACCCGGAGCCAGGAGGTAAGAAACATATGTCTGTTAGGTTCAGTTTTTTGTTTGTTTTGTTTTGAAGAAAAACATTTGTCTCTGCAAAGACAGTGCAAGTATGAACCCAGACTGCCCTGAGAAGTGATTAAGCCTAGGCTGTTTCATTTCACAGTGTCCCATCTTGCACAGCATGGGAGCAGCTGTGGGCGATCACAGAAGATGCAAAGCGAGACAGGCGACCTCATCTATCTCCTCTCGAAACCTGGAGTTTCCAGGTGGTCTGCAAAAGCTTGTGCCGTCTGTGTTCTCAGGGAGGATAACGCTAACCCACCATCCAGCACAATTTCCCTATACCAAAGCAGCCCCTTTTCAAGGCCTACAGAAAGGCAATTTAAAAGTCCAATTAACATTCAAACCTCAAAAAACCGATTTTTCATCCAGGATCTGAATCCTTTCCCAAAGTTTAGTTAGGTTGCATGCACAAAAATCCCGCAGGTAGACACGGTTTAGAGGAACCAGCTAGGAAAAGGGAAACATACAAATGTAAAACTAGGAATGGTTCAGTCTTGCCGGTTCCCTCCCAACATCCCCTAAAAAGAGACTGGGACACTAACGCTGAAAATGTGGGGACCGACTGCAGTTGCAGTCTCTAGCTGGGGCAGGGGAAGGCCGCCACACCCTCCTCAGCTCAGCTCACACCACCACAGACTCTAGTTGGTAAGGGCCAGAAACTTAATCCAGAAGGAAGTCTTCAGAATCTTGGAACTGAAGCTGGAAGACTGGGAGAAGCTGAATGAGGGAGGGAGCGGGGGACTTGGCTGGGGGTCCGAGGGTCGCCCGAGTAGTCAGACAGCTCTCAACATGTCCCGGTAAAACTGCACATTTTTGTGGTTTATGATTTAAGACCAAAGAGAAGACACTGAGGTTCTCCCCCGCCTGGAGCGCTTCTCCCCGGCTTGTGCCTCAGATGCCTCGTTCTCGCTTAGGGACGCGGGCGCCGCTCGGCTTTGGGTCTCCTCTTTCCCTTGTGGGGGGAAGCTCCCCCTCTGCCTAGCCTCAAGGTCCGCCCCACAAGTTCGCTATCTCTCCCCTCTAGCCACTCCGCCTGCGGCCGGCCACCTGCGCCCATCTGCCAGGGACTCCGCAGGCCCAGGGCTGGGCGCCCAGAGATGGTCCGCAGGGTCTCGAGGTTTGCGTGGGCTTTTTTCTTTTTTAAACAAAAAAGCCTTAGCGGCTCGTCGCTCTCTCCTCCCCAGCCCACACCACCTTCCCTTCTTCACACCCACGCCGCACCTCCCGGCACACGCGCTGCGAGGTGCCTCTCCCGCCAGACAATGGGTTAGGGCTGGCCGAAGCAGCCCGCTCCCAGTCCCCATCCCCATCCCGGGACCCCAAGAGGGCAGAACGCGAGAGACCCGGGGCGGGGTTTGGAAGATGGAGAGGCGAGAGGCAGAGACCACCACAATGGGGAGGATGTGAGCCTCCCCTTGGGTCAGAAGGTTCGCTCCTCGCGCTGGGCGAAGCAGGGGGGGCAGGGGTCATCTGTGCCGCCAGGCCGAGGACCTGGGTCCCATGCCCCGCCGCCACCACCGAACACTCACCAGCACGATGGCAAATCGTTCCTCCAGTTCACCTGGCTCGGGCATTGGCAGCTTCAAAGGCACGTTGTGCGCCCTGAAATCCGTCTGCTGCGAATCCATGCTCCCTGCGTTGCCCATGTCGACTGCGCGCTGGAGCCAGGGGTTGCTCCGGGCCCCTGGCGTCCGCGTCGGAAATCACTACGGCTCCCCGCGACCGGCTCCCGCCCGCTGGTGGACCTGCCCGGCTCCCCGCCCTCCGCCGCGCCCCGGCGAGTGTGCAGCGCACGCCGCTCTCTAGCAGCAGCGCCCCGAGCCGAGCTGTCCCCCGGCCTCCCTCATGCTCTCCGCCGCCCCAGCGCGGCCCCGGCCTCTATTCCTCGAGAAGGGTCGTCAGGGCGCGGGGCGCCTATCTGCATGTTGCTCGGCTGGCACACCGCCCCCTGCCAGTGATCGCGGCCAGCGGGCGCGCGGGTCCTCCTCCTCGGCCTCCCGCCCGAGCCGCTGCCGCCACTGACACTTCCAGTCCCTGCCCGGCTAGGAAGCGCACGCTCGGCCAGCAGCTCAAGCAGACAAATGCAGCTCGCGCTCGCGGACACAATGCCCCCTCGCGCTGGCCCCCGCCCCCGGCCCGGCTCCGCCCACCCGCCCGCGGACTGCTGGGACGCGTAGTTTCTGCCCCGCACAGTCCACACGCAGAAACCACGCCCGCTCGGGAGGGCCGCGCTGCGGTAGGACTATCTGCAGCCAGCCCAGGCGACGTGGGCGCCTTGGGAGATTGACCTCTCTCACCCCAAGTAGAAACAGCTACCTCGTCTGCATCGTATCAGACACTTAGGTACTTTTGAAGAATGAATGAATCCAATCAATAAGTGAGTGCTCGCATTCTGATTTAAATTTCAGCAGATCCTCACTGGTTGAATAAGGGGCCACAAAAGTATTGGCAAGTGTCCTGGGTCATAAGCTGGGGGTGGGTCCGTGGGTGCTTGAGTTATGTTTTCTTTCTTCAGCATATATATGGTGTGTTCTTTGATGTGATTGAAATGTTTCATAAACAAATGTATAATTTATGATATCTACTGTCAGATGGTAGGAGTTAAGTGAGAAGGATTCAATTGGATTCTAAGCAAACACCTGTTATGTATGAGTTACTGTGTTCCACAGTGGGAGAAAAACAAAAATGTTGTCCTAGTGTGGAATGCTTTCCAATCTAGTAAAAAAGTGTATACACAGATACCTATATTTTGTGAGCGATGGATATAATGTCAGTGTTTGGGGATGCTCTTTGGCTGCAGCTGTCACTCCTCCAAAGCAGTCTTGTGTCAGGTGTTTCACAGAGAAGATTGGTCCCAACCTTGTCTTCTGGGGTGTGTTTCAAGACTGTAACTACCCATTCTGAAACCCGGGAAACAGAAACAGCCTTATGAACAACTTTAACCAGCTGCCCATTGTTGTGGATACTGCTAGGATATACCTAGCAGACTTGCAGCTGAACTACTACAATTAGGCCTTTCTTAGCTTAAAGTGTCGCTTCTTGATGCAATTTATCAGCTTTACTGGGGACTTGTTAAAGCTTGAGCTATGCCTATCACCAGAATCTCCCCAAGCTGAGAGCTGAAGCCTGGGCAGGTGTAGTTTCAATAAACTCTCCAGTTGGTTGTGATATGCAGCTAGGTTGTTACTGTCTTCTTGTTAAAAAGCAAATGCACCTGGACAAAGTCACCACCAAGATTCAATCAACAAGAACCATGTTTCATTTGGCTTTTATAAACCCAAGATAGATGGAGCATAGAAGATGCTCAATGGCTGTTTGTTGAATTAACAAGTTACTTCTACCAAAAACATATGGAGGAAATACCACAAATACATTTGTGTGTGTGTCCTATTAAGGAAACCACTTCTAGACTTTTTAAGGAAAGAGACTATAAATAAATCCAACTTAAAATTCTCAACAAATGCAATCTGTACTTCTGAAGTAACACTGTATCAAAGTTAATGGCAAGTACATTACCGATCTAAGAGAGAAAAACAGAGATATGCACCCAGAGCTAATGAAAATGAATGAGAAAGAAAATGAGTGAGAAATAAAGCAATTGGTTCAGACCATGTAAAACATTTCTGATTCACAAATATATTTATTTTATTTGCGATCTCTAGACATGTCCTGGGTCTGGTTGACTCACAAAGCCAGCCCACCCAAAGAGTTGCCCTTCTGGATGGAAAGGCTGGAATTCTTTTCTGCAGTCTGGAAAGCCTTTTTTTAATTATTATTATTACATTTATGGCTCCCTCTGGTCATATTTCTGGCAGTAACTAAGATCTTTTTCTCTGATTCAGTCTTATCACATCTAGTCTCTCTCATAATCTCATACTTTGAGAGAAGCCAAGGACAAAGTGTACCAATCCATGAACCAAAAGCACTTTTGTGCCATGTCAAGGTTTGCCATCTCTAATATTTGCTTATTATAACTGTTATTAAGAGCAAAAATAAACTCCATAAGATTGTAGAATTCCTGTGTGAATTTCAGGAATTCAATATTTCAGGAACTTTTCATTTTGGGAAAAGCATGAAGACCGGGTCTCTATTGTTTTCATTGTTGCACTCTTCCTCTCTCTCCACAAAATTAGTCAAGCAATCACTTTTAAATACATACTCCATTTTCTGATCACAGATGTATGGGACCTGGCTATGACTGATGTTGCAAAGTATTGGCAAGAAATAAATTGTCTGCTAACACTGTTCACTCATCTTCCATGCAAACTGAAATGTTAGAACAACTATCTTCAATGTGCCAAGCAATTGGAAGCTATGTTCAGGAAGCCTTGGTCAGGGATTCCCCATAATGGTTGTGATTATTTTTAAAGTTTTTTCACCATTCATAGTAAACACTCCTACAAAGTCAGCCTTTGAGGGATTGGGGTTCAGTTTTACTGGTTTATCAGATTTTAAGTGTAAGGAACTACAGGCAATGATGTGGCCCTAGGATTCTTCTGGTGTATGTTATTACGTTGAAATGAGGTAAGTATTCTGTAAAGAGACCAATCATTGATAGTCCTGGGCCAAAATTGTGAAGTTGTAGTGTCTGGGATTGTTGAGGATCACCATCGATCAGTTTATACCTGCAAGAGTCCTGCAAGAGTCACACAGCCATCTATAGCTAATTGAAAACTATTTATTGAGCACTTACTATCTACTGGACACTGCCATTGATTCTAAACAATGTTTAAAGGTGGTTTTATTCAGTTCTTGCTTCATACAGCTTTCTTCAAAACATGGAACTTATAGATAAAAATGTATCTCAACTCCCTGGCTCCCCCTCTCCTGGTCATTAGGAATGCTTTTATAACCCAATTCATAATGGTACAAATAGTGTATCTTTCTTATATAACAATAAATCTGGAGAAATCTGGCTGCTGTTTGTTCAGCAACTCAAGATTATGGACAGTATCTGTGTGACAGTTTGCCCTTCTCAGGTGTCACAGTGCTATGATTCTATTCAGCCTGTATTAAGAGCAGAAAGTAAGGGGGAAGGAACAAGTTAAGTCTATTCCTTCTATCAAGTAAGCAAAGGTTTCCCAGAAATACCACCCAGCAAACTACCCATCAGTCCTCATTTTTACCACTTAATGGAGTGGCCATCCCTAGCTACAGGAAAAGCTGGTAGAGAGAGGCAAAATTTGGGGCTAGATAGTGTCAAGATTCTGATAGCAAGAAGAGAAAGGGAATTGACATGGGTAGCCAACAACATCTTCTAAACCCTCCCCACATGTTTTGCATACTTGAATAATATTTACATGTGCATATGAGTTCACACTTTACAAAATACTTTTATCTTATTTTTCTTAATATAATAATAGGCAATCTTAGACTCAACAAAGTTAAGTCATTTTTTTCTGGTTTATGCAAGTGTCAGAGTTAGAGCTTAAGTATTTTGATTCACAAACCATTGTCCTACACTGGCTTTTAAAAATAGTTCTTTTGCTGTGTACTGGTGGCTCATGTCTGTAATCCTAGCTACTTGGGAGGCAAAAATCAGGATAGCAGTTGGAGGCCAGCCAAGGCAAAAAGTGAGAACTTATCTCAAAAATACCCAACACACACCACATACATACAAGACTGATGTCATGGTTCAGGCTGCAGATCACCTGCCTAGCAGTGAAGCCCTGAGTTCAAACCCCAGTCCTGCTCCCGCCTCCAAAAAAGTTCTGTGAATTGGTATCATTTATGGAATAAAATATATTCTATATGTCTTATGCTTCCCTATAACTTCGTACATAGTGAAACACAATGAGAGTTCTGCTTCTGATCAGTATAAAAACAGGACCAGATTTACACTTCCACTTGAATCTCGTTAAAACCAACAACAACAAAAACAAAAATCTGGGCAAACAAAAAAGTTGACCATGCATGAAACAATGGCCCAGAAGACAGTGACCACAACTGACCAATGAGGAACAGTGACCATGACAGACAAATAAAGGAAGCCCTGAGATTACCCTATTTTACTATCTGTGCAGGCCTCTGTGCAGAATGGGAAGCCAGCCTGTGCATATGGAGTTCTTCACCTGAGGAGGCATAGTTGGCAGTCCTGTGACCCTGTGGAGCTGGTATCCTCAGGACAAAGTTCAAGGAAAGGGAGAGGTGCAGGAGGAGAGATCGCAGAGACTGCCATTCCAGTGTTCAGATGAGTGCAGGTCAGCACATACATGTGGGGAAAACCCCAAAGCTGGTCATTTCCCAATAACAAAGCAGTGAATTCCCCAAGAGCACCTAACACCCAGCAACAGTGTTTCAAAACACATGAACTTGAAGCATCTAGACATTCAAAAATCCACAATCACAGGCAGAGATTTCAACAACCCTCCTTTAATAGTTGCTAGAACAAATGGAAAGTCAGGATGAAGGACAAAACTTTAACATTATCAACAATTGATGTAATTGATATTTATAGATTGCCTCACAACAATACATAGCTTTTCAAATGCACATGGAACATTTACCATGATAGACCACATTCTGGACTATGAAAAAATTCTTCATAAATTGAAAAGGATTGAAATATTTTTAAGTATATTCCCTTACTGTGGAAGTTTGAAATCATGAACAGAAACATATCTGGAAAATCCTCAAATGTTTGAAAACTAAATAACATATTTCCAAAAGACCGTGGGCCAATCAAAATATTTAAAAGGGAAATAGAATATATTTTGAACTGAATGAAAAAATAATAACACAACAAATTAAAACCTTTAGGTTACAAATAGCTTTAAAAAAAAAAAGTACTCAGGGCCAGGTGTTAGGTGATTCACACCTGTAATCCTAGCCACTCAGCAGGCAGTGATCAAGAGGATCAAGGTTTGAAGACAGACAGGACAAATAGTTTGGGACACCCTATCTTGAAAATACCCAACACAAACTAGTGTTGGCAGAGTGGCTCAAATGGTAGAGTGCCTGCCTAGCAAGTGTGAGGCCCTGAGTTCAAACCCCAATATCTGCAAAAATAAAGCCCCCCCAAACCAAGAAACTACTGTAATGGTTAATTTTATTTGTCATTGTGTTTGGTCTATGGTGCCCCAATATTTGCTCAACTCTTATTCTAAATGTTTCTGTAAGGGTGTTTTTTTTTTGGATGACATTAACATTTAAATCGGAGGACTTGGAATAAGGCATATTTTTTTCTCATAATGTAAGTGGAGCCCCTTTAACTCAACTTTGTCTTTTCCCAACTTCCATATTAACATTTTGTGTTATTTTAATTCACATTTGTTTTTAACCCCCATTCACATTGGCCAATGGTAGTAATAATACTAGATTAGCCAATCCTTATTTAGATTTACCAAAGTGTTTACCAATTCATTCACTTTTTTCATACAGCATTTTTCTCTTTCTCCTGAAATACATCCCATAGTGTGTCTTTCAGTGAGTTGGTGATCACAAAATTATATGACTTTTTAGCCCTCAATTTTGAATATAATTTGGTTCTAGAATTCTAGATTAAAATTTGCTTTACCTTCATGTTCTGAAAATGTCAGTATATAATCTCCTAGTACTTACTGTTAGAGATGGGAAAGCTTTATGTAGGTCCAATTGTCACTTTTAAAATAATTTTTTTCAGTGTACTTTCTTTTAACATTTTTTGTCTTTGATTTTTTTTCTTGCAGTTTTCCTATGATGTCTCCATGTGTCTTCTAAATCTATTTTTTTCTGATCTTTGTTTCTGAAACAGGGTCAGACTCAAACTTGTAATCCTCCTGCCTCTACTTCCCAAGTGGTACACACTACTCTCTTTTGTGCTGTTCTATGTTTTAGTTGTGGTTTATGGTTTTTCTATTATTACTCTTTTCTGTAATTTCAAAGGCTTGGAAGAGAGACAAGGTAGTCATTTATTTTGCTCATCTTGATAAACATTTATTAGCTGCTTCTTTTTGGTTTGTTTTAATAATCACTATGAATTTTAACTCTGTCTTAACTAAATGATGCCACCTTTATAATTTAAAAAAATGTTGGTAGATTCCAGCTTCTCCAACATTATTCTAGAGAATTATTAACTGTTTGTAAATTTAAAAATCTTAATTCAGCCTGGAGGGGTAGCTCAGTGGCAAAGCACTTGGCTAGCAGGCATGAGATTGAATTTGATCTCCAGCACCACCAAAGGAAAAAAAAAAAAAAAAAAAACACTGCTTATCTATATCTCTGAAATACCACCTTGCTTACCCCATGCAGAACATATCACAAAAACATATGCTCCAAATTTGGCAAAAATAAAAAAATTTTCAATGATACAGAAATAGTAACACAGAAGCCTAATTTTGTTCATGTAAGTTTAATGTACATTTGTAAAGATACATAAATTGTAAAAGGAATATACTGAAGTTTGTTTAAAAATAGTTAATTTTATGCCAGTCACTGGTAGTTCATGCCTGTAATCCTAACTACTAAGGAGGCAGAGATCAGGGGGATCTCATTTCAAGGCCACCCCAGGGAAATAATTCAAGAGACCCTATCTCAAACAAAGGTTGGTGGAGTGGCTGATTTACTAAATAGGCATGTTTCTGTGGCAATCAAAATGCATTAACAATTGGCAATCAATGGTAAAGGAGGAAAGAATGGGCTCTTGGGTATTGTACCCACTGCCTGGCTTGCTCCACTAGGACAAGGTGAATTTGGTGAACACTGAAATTAGTTACATTCTAGAAGTCATTTGAGATGCTCTGGATGCCATGCTTTTGCAAACACAAAATGACAAAAAAAAAAATCACAAGATACAGAAAGCATTATTATCTGTCTCCATACCTCATTCTGCATCCCTGTGCTGTTCTGATCACCCCAAAATCTTCCTTAATACCCTATCTTAATAATGATTGGATTGGAATATTTTATAGCCTGTGATATCAAGAACAAAGGAATGTGCTTCAGACCTGAAGTATTTGCCCTGAGTGTCCTCAGAACTTCCCAATTTCATGTTAACCATCATCCAGAAGGCCAGGAGTTCCCAGACTGGCAGTGGGAATCCCAGGATGCCCATCCACTCTGGCCTCATTTGCAGATAAACACAGAGCTTACAGCCCCCAAGGCTGTTTGGCACCTAAAAAAAACCAAATCCTTTAGGAAAAAAGTGTCCTTAAAACATGAAGACTAAAAGGGGGAATTTTTGTTTCTGACTGTAATCACTTCAACTAGATAAAAATATCTGCATAGGGTAAGAAGATAGACAATGAGTTTGGAGTAAAATGCAATTCTTACATTATTATTAGACATATTGCATACCTGAATTTACAATTTGATTTATTTTTCTCATCTGTTCTTTTAGAGAGTCCGTTTTTAGGAGAGAACAGTAGATTTCTTTCAGATCACAAGAAAAAAAAAAAGACTGGTCATATTGTAAGATTTAATCAGACTTTCTGAAATCTGTCCTTTCTTCCCCTCTCTTGTTCAATCCAATGTATGAGAACTCACTTGAGTGGGGGGGGGGAGGGTACTTCCAGAGAAGAAACTTTCACAAACCCATGATTATTTTGTCTAGTGAATTAAAATTATTTGATTTGCAATTTACATTCTGCAGGCTATAGTATCAAGGAAAAAAACCATGTTACTTGATGGATTTGATCACCGTTTCTCTTGCTTACTGAGTGGTCTTGGGAAACTTCATTAACTTCTTTAAGCCTCATGTTCTGCATCTATGAAACTGAAACAAACACTTACATCACCAGTTAATTACTAAGATTAAGGGAAATAGCTTCTATAAGTCAACCATTAGGATCATGTGTAGTGTATGGTGGATGTTCAGAAGGGAGGTTTTCCTCCCTGTGTTCCTCTGTCAAGGTTGTGATGAAGTGAATCTTGGGCCTGTTACAGAGTAGGTGAAATGTTCTTCACTACCTGACTAGGTAGAATGTAAACACATGGGACTCCAAAACAGGAAGATGTAGTGACATAATGTCCTGGTTCTTCAAATGATGACACTCTGTTCTGTTCACTTAGTGTAAGGATAATCAAGAAATTAATGACACTATCAAAATAGTGCAAATAGCATTTTCCAAACCTGCTTAATAATAAGACCTATTAGGATGCTGGCTGAACATACAGATTCCCACATGCCTTCTGGAGAAACTGATTCAGTGGATCTGGGGTGAGCCCTACAAGCTGTATATTTAACAAAAATTCCAAATGGCTCCTATTTCAGGCAAGTTTAGGAAACACTGATTAATTGCTTGGGACCAGGGAAGTGATTCATCTGCAATTAAGTAATAATGGGTCTGCTTAAGGAGCAAGGCCAAATTATTTTAAAGCCATTGAACAATTATAGTATAGAGACTGCTCTGAAAAGGAAATTAGCTGTTATTTCAATCAAAAGGATTGTTCCTCTTAAAATATATTTATATAAAGTTTTAAAGTTTTTTTTAATGTCACCAGTTCTTCCTATTTATAGTTGTTATGATTTTAGCTTTTGGAGAAGAGTAAGTTGTCATTGATCCTTGCTTTAGTTATATAAGTTGTCCGGTTACATAATTACTGGTTCAAGGGAAGCTTTGTTAGGGGTCCAACGTTTGCGGTGGAATTTTGGTTACGCAGGTCTCTTCCTGCCTGCCTCCAACTCACATTATAGTTTTTAAAAATTGGCTGAGTTGATGCCAAAGATTACATTCTGCATAGAAGAAATTAAATTGTCTGAAGCTACTGAATATTACTTAGACTACTTTGATTTTGTCAAATTAATTTTCCTAACAAATATTTATGGCATTATATCATTCTACTTGCAGTCATCTTCCACGCACAATTAAGATCAAAGAAAATTTCAGTGGTGGAGGAAGGCAGAGAGGGCTGGGCAGCTAATTAGTACAGCTGAAAGAGCTCCCAAGAAGCAGCAAGTCCTCTGCCAGCACTCTAATCACTGGTCACAAACACCTGCAGGAGCACAGCCTCTCTCCAGAGCTGAGCTCCACTAACCTTACCCAGCTGTGTTAGAAAACTGCTGAGCACAGGGGCCAGACAGGCCGTCTCAGCTCCGGGTCTCCTTGCCTGGTTGCTTGGTTCTGTTGATTTTTGGAGAAGTGGAGGTGTTTGTTAAGATCCTTCATGAAACCATTCGAAATACTGAACTGAAGTTCAGGAAAAGAATAAATCAGCTCCCAAAGAAAAAGAAATTTTATATATATATATATATTTATATATTATATATTTACTTATATACATATTTTCCCTTGAATCTCTATTGCACTGACAATGATTAAATGTAGAGAATGAAAATATTTAAAATGTGGGGCCAGATGCCATGACTCACACCTTAATTCCAGCTACTTGAGAGGAGATCAGGAGGCCCAAGGTTTAAGGCCAGTGCAGGCAAAATGTGAGGGAGACCCCGCCTGACCAATAAACTGGGTGTGGTGGCACATATCTGTTATCTCAGCTGTTCAGGAGGCTTTAAGATCATGGTCTGGATCATGGTCTGGGGCCAGCCCTAGGCAAAAATGTGAGACCCTATCCAAAAAATAACTAAAGCAAAAAGGGCTGGGGGCATGGCTCAAGTGATCAAGTACCTGCCTAGCAGGTGTGAAGCCCTGAGATCAAATCCCTATACCACCAAAAAAAATTAAAAATTTAAAAATGCAATAGGGGTGCTGGGAGTGATGGCACACACCTGTAATCCCAGCACTTAGGAGGAAGAAGCAGGAGAATCTCAAATTTGAGGCCAGCCTGAGCTACACAGAGTTGAAGGCTAGGCAGGAAGCTAAGGGGTTTTTAATACATGATATCTTTAATATGACACCTTATATTTAGGCATTTGTCTTATTCCTACTTTGCAGATGAAGAAACAATACAGTTGAAATCTTCTGCACAAAGACTGTTTACCAAGAGCCCAGTGTTCCCAGGACCTCTGAAGTGGCTGGTTGGTGTATTTAAAGAGGTAGCTATTTCTCGCCCTTCATCATTACCTCTGTCTTTGGTTACCGGTCATTTGCTGAGTTGGTGAAAAGCCTATTACTTCTGGGCGCAGGTAGCTCACACTCACACCTGTAAAACTAGCTACTTGGTTGGCTGAGATCAGGGGGATTGTGGTTGGAAGCCAGCCCAGGCAAAGAGTTCATGAGAACCCCATCTCCAAAATAACCAGAGCAAAATTGACTGGAAGTGTGGCTTAAACAGTAGAGCACCTGCTTTGCAAGCGTGAAGACCTGAATTCATAACCCCAGGTCCTCGGAAAAAATAAACAAATGAAAAAGCCATTACCCTACTAAGGGAGCTCCTACTGGCCAGAGAAGCATATTTCCTGTGGTCTTCTGCTTAATTGCAATCTTGCTCTTACCTGTGGAATTGGGACTGTTTTCTTATCTAGCTCTAGTTACCTGTGATCACAACTTCCTAAAAAAATTCTGGTCCATTTGCATGCAATCCAGCATATTCTAATTTTCTGACTGTGCCATGGTACCCTTTATCCTGGTCTATTACCCTGTATCCATAAAGTCCTGGCATTGTTAGTGACCTTGTGACTTTACCTAATCCGGCAATAGCATTAGTCTTCTCCCATTCACCAAAATTCACACCCTGGAATTCTGCTTGACTCATGTTCTTCAGTTGTTCACTTACCTTTTCTTTCTTGTTTTCACATGTTGTTGATCCTCCTCCCTTGGTCTGGTTTATAGCTACAGCTTCCCTGCTTTGAATCTCTCTTATTCCAGAACATCCCAAATGAAGCCTGGGGACGAGGAGTCAGCTCACATTAAAATCACACCCATTGCTTTCTTTTTATTTATTTATTTATTTTATTATTTATTATTCATATGTGCATACAATGTTTGGGTTATTTCTCCCCCCTCCCCCCATCCCCTCCCTTACTACCCATCCCACCCCCTCCCTCTACCTCCCACCCCCTCGATACCTGGCAGAAACTATTTTGCCCTTATCTCTAATTTTGTTGTAGAGAGAGTATAAGCAATAATAGGAAGGAACAAGGGTTTTTGCTGGTTGAGATAAGGATAGCTATACAGGGCATTGACTCACATTAATTTCCTGTGCATGTGTGTTACCTTCTAGGTTAATTCTTTTTAATCTAACCTTTTCTCTAGTTCCTGGTACCCTTCTCCTATTGGCCTCAGTTGCTTTAAAGTATCTGCTTTAGTTTCTCTGCTTTGAGGGCAACAAATGCTATCTAGCTTTTTAGGTGTCTTACCTATCCTCACCCCTCCCTTGTGTGCTCTCGCTTTTATCTTGTGATCAAAGTCCCATCACCTTTTTGTGTTTGCCCTTGATCTAATGTCTGCATATGAGGGAGAACATACGATTTTTGGTCTTTTGGGCCAGGCTATCATCACTCAGAATGATGTTCTCCAATTCCATCCATTTACCAGCGAATGATAACATTTCGTTCTTCTTCATGGCTGCATAAAATTCCATTGTGTATAGATACCACATTTTCTTAATCCATTCGTCAGTGGTGGGGCATCTTGGCTGTTTCCATAACTTGGCTATTGTGAATAGTGCTGCAATGAACATGACACCCATTGCTTTCTTAAGCTCCTATTGGTAAGAACTGACCAATCAGGATTCAAGCCATTGCCTTAACCGGTCTCTCTTCTTCACAACCTCATCTAACTCTTGCTCACAGAAGTGCCAGTCTCCTGGCCAACACTTAGCAAGTCTGCAGGCTCCTGCTCAACACAGATCTCACAAATGAGATCCTGCTCTAAAAAGTTCTGCTTGACTAAACTCATTTCTTATTACCGCTTTTTACCCTTCCTAAATGTAAAGGAAATAAACATATTGCATTTCCTAGGACATGCTTATTTTATCCAGATGCCATATATGTACACATAAATGTATATAAATATATTTATATAATATGTATTTCAGCTTTCCAACTAGCTCATAAGCTCTAGCTATAGAATAGCATGCCTTATTGTGATCCTGTTCTGTCCACATTTGAATCATCTGGACTGCTTTATGAAGATAGTTTTGCGCCATCTCTGAGAATCAAGAATTTCCATGATATGCTCAAGGAGTATTCATTTTTAGCAAGCATCCTACTTGGTTTATATGCTTACAGACTTGGGGACCCATTTTCCTGGAAGAATAGATACTAAAATTATTTGTTTGTTTGATGCCTCAGATACTTCTAGTTCTGTGTTTGACACTTGGAAGAGTCTCTCTAATTGCTTGTTAGATTAAGGAATGAAGAAATCTAACTTAAGACAGAAATCCAGTCATGGGAAATCTTCCCTATTCTATGGAAATATATGCAATTTTCACTAAACATGCCCATCATATCAAATTCAATTAGTATAATCCACATTCCATTCATGAGTTCAAGTGCTTAAATCCCCTTTGGATTTTACTTCTTCCTAAGATAATGTAATTTTAATTTACTCTGGTCTTAATGAAATATCATACCAAATTGGTTCAAAAGTTGCAAGGTGTTCTTTAATTCAGTTTAGATCTTCTGGGTGGAACCTCAAAAAAATTCCAACTCTAACTAGAAAGAAAAAAACCAAAGTGATTTTATAAGACAGGTAAATATTGTTATAAGGAATACTAAATTTTTTTTAGTGCTCTAACATACTGTTAACTTGACAAATATTCACTGCACTTAAACATTCTGTTTATTATTTCAAGCAGTTCATAGAATGAGCTAATGACTCCCTGTTGTTTCTCGGAATATTAGTATTTTGACTTTTTCCATTCAACTAGGTTTAGAAGCTCTTTTTGCTCCTACTCTTGGCTTATTTAAGGTAGGGTAGCTCCAGGAAGGTACTGTAGATTTCTGACTATAAAAGACTTCTAATTCACAGAGCTTCTATCAGCAACGCTTATTAGTGCCTGAGCTTCCCTCCTTTCTCTCCTTGCTCTCTCCTTGCACTTACTTTGACTTTGTGAGCAGAGGAATGTAACAAAGACGATGAAACTATAAGCTTTAAATATGCTATCTAGGAGACAGGGTCTTGGGAACTATTTGCCTGGGCTGGCCTCAAACTGCAATCCTCCTCAATTCAGTCTCCCAGTTAGCTAGATTACAGACATGAGCCATCTGCACCCAATAAACAATCAAGTTTTTAAATGGGCAAAAGACCTAAACAGATACCTCATCAAAGAAGAAATATAGGTGCCAAGTAAGCATTTAAGAAGATGTTTAGTATCCTATGTCATAAGGGAAATACAAATTAAAACAACCATGACTTATCACTAACTGCTTATTAAAATGGTCCAGATCCAAAACACTGACAACTCCAAATGCTGGTGAAGCTTCAGAGCAACAGGAACTGTCAGTCATTGCTGGAAAGCATGCAAAATAGCACAGCTTCTTTGGAAGACAGTTTGATAGTTTCTGATGAAGTTAAACCATATGACTCAGTTATCATACTTCTTGGCATTTATTCAGATGAAATGAAATCTTTTGTCTACTCAAACACCTATACACAAATGTTCATAGCAGCTTTATTAATAATTGCCAAAACTTGGAGGCAGCTAACATGTTCTTTAATAGGTAAATTATTAAATAAACTGGTATATCCAGAAAATGGAATATCATTCCATGCTAAAAAGAACTAAGTTATCAAGCCATCCAAAAAACATAGAGGAAACTTACACCCTTATAACTAAGTGAAAGAAACCAATCAGAAAGGTCCACATGTTGTATGTTTTCAACTATCAGACATTTTGGAAAAGGCAAAACTGTGGACATAATGTAAGATTAGTGGTTGTCAGAAACTAAGAACAATAGAGCACAGAAGATGTTTAAAGCAGTGAAACTACTTTGTATGATCCCATATGGTGGAATCTTCTCATTATACCCTTGTCCAAAACCATAGACTGTCAGCAGCAAGAGGAAGCATCAATGTAAGTTATGGACTTTGGGTGATAATGATGCATCAGCGTAGGTTCATTGATTATAACAGATGTACTTCCAGGGTACAGGGTATGGATAGTGGGGAGGGGAGGTACGGGGAGAATCTCTATGCCTTCTGCTCAATTTTGTCATGAACCAAACACTTCTCAAAAAAGATAATAAAGTCTATTCAAAAAGGAGGCACAGAAAAGAGGAAGTAGTATAATCACAATTGACGGAAACCAACCATTATTATTTTGTTTCAGTGTGGGAACATGGATGCCCAGAACTAGAGTAGAACTTTGTTAGCAAAGTATTGCTGATCATATGGTATTTTCTAATCACACTTCTTTTTCCAATATGAGTATGCTTCCTGACGATGCTGTTGTAATCTCTGTTACATCTATTGGGTAGACGATAGATAACTAACTGTTGGCCTGCAGACAGTCAAGGTTGTTCTATTGCAGCCTATGGTTGTGGGCCTGCAGCCACAGGTAAGAGTTGCAGGTAGGAGAGATTAAATAGAAGGCTCTGCTCTTAACAGTACAGGGACATAAAACCCCATTTTTATCTGTGTTTGAATGAAATCTTATAAAGGAAATATAAACAAATAACTCAGATATCATCAGGGCTGTTTGCCTGAACCTAAGATAAGGGATGGAATAAGTCCCCTAAACTCTTCTAGAACAATTAAAACCCTTGGCTGGAACCAAAGGCCTGTCAGACCTGACTTCATAAATGCTGTTCCCATGGCCTCGGAGAGTTAAAATGGCTGTCATTTCTGCCCTCTGATAGTTAAGAAATGGTCACCAGTGCTATTGCAAGCAAATGTTCACGTGTGTGAATTATATTTGGCTGAAGTCAGAACTTGAGTAAGTCTCCTTTAAAAGGAAAGAACTGCATTACATTAATTAATTAGAGTCTGTGTTTACACCCTTATAATAACCAAGTCAGGCCGCTTGTCTAAACCAAAGTCTTTTAAGTTTATTATAGCAATCAGAGTAATGTGCTGGAATTTTGTGTGTGTATGTGTGCATGAATAATGCAAGTCTTAACATTCTTTGGCAGGGTTCTATTCTTGGGTAGAACTTTCACAGAATGGCAGTCTTCACAAAGGCACAGCATTTTTTTTTCAACAGAGAAACCCAAAGAGAACTCTAATTAATGTCAGACCTAATATCCCTTCTTAATTTGGATATTAGTCAAATTGCAGGCTTCAATCTATATGCTTTAAGTATGTTTAAACAAATATGTAAACTAATGGTGCCACCCTCGTCTGCATGGCAGGTAACACTGTCACAAACTGTAAACTAGAGTGTTATATATTCTTTTTGGTAAGAGTTATATTCTTATATGTCCTGTTTCTGTTTCCCACTTTCATACTTTCTTCATTTCTTCTTACCTTAAGGTAAGAAGAATTAAGGCCATTTAAGACATTTCCTTCTTGGTGGTATTTCCTAAATCTGCTCCCTTGCCATATTACTGTTATCCCTGTGACACTTTCTAATAGAGGAGTATTTCTTAAAACAACAACAAAAGATCCTATATGTACTACTGCCATTTATCCCATAGACATTAATTGAGTGTTTATTATGTCTTAGACATACTGAAAGCTGAACCCTTATCTTCACAACTTCAGAAGACACCAGAAGAAATTGACCTGTAAACTAAATATTATGGCATGGTGTACTACATTGACAGAAACCCATATAATGCAATATGCAAACACTGATGAGGGATGAGTATGCCCAACAGGAGACACTATTTGATCTGGCTGAGATATGTTCTAGCTGGGATTCAGATCAGAGATCCAGTTCTCAGGTAGCAAAAAGAACTTACTTGTGGAGCTACCCAGTCTATAGAAAACTGAGACATCAAACCCATTAAAGAATCAAGAACTCAGAATGACTAGTGGTCCATTCCTATAATCCTAGCACTCAGGAAGCAGAGGCAGGAGGATTGAGAGTTGGAGGCCAGCCTGGTCTGCATAGGGAGATCCTGTCTCAAAAAACAGACAATAACAAAACAAAAAAGAACTCAGAATGGAGCAAAGGTGGTAGGTCCATTTGACATCCATATGACACTATTCAGTCATCAAAGAAAAATCATAGAACTGGCACTGGTGCCTCATGCCTGTAATTCTAGCTACTCAGGAGACAGAGATGAGCAGGATCAAGGTTTGAAGCCAGCCAGGACAAACAGTTTGCACGACCCTATCTTGAAAAAACCCATCACACACACAAAAAAAACGACTAGTGAAGTGGCTCAAGATGTAGGCCCTGAGTTCAAACTCTAGCACTGCAAAAAAAAAAAAAAATCATATCCTCTAATCATTCAACAAAATTTTACTGAGTTCCTTGTATGTTTACAGCAGTGTTCTATGGTGCTAGGAATATAGAATTGAACAAAACTGATAATAAATCCTTGCCCCAATGGAACGTATAATAAGGAGAATAATATTAATTATTAATAATTAATTAATTATTAATAATTATTTAATAATTCTTTAGTAATAATAATTAAATAATTATTTATTATATATAATTAATTTCCCATGTGGGAAAAGCTGGTTGTAGAATAGTATGTGCAGTATAACCCCAAATTTGTTACACATGAAAAGGCTGGCAGATTATATCAGTTAGTTTTCCCTATGTAAAAGATTAACTCAAATTTAGTAGTTTATTTTGCCTTGGGGTTTAATTGGTTTGTACTCTGGGCTAGACTAGGCTGGTGGTTCTTTTGGTCTCAGTTGGGTTCATGCATGTGGCTTCCAGCTACCAGTTGGTGGGGCAGCTCTGCTTCTGGGGATTTGCTGAGTGTTAGATGATGTGTCAGGAGCAACTGGGTCATATATCTCTTATCATACAGCAGAGTAGCAATAGGTTTGTTTATTTAGAAGCAATATAATCCAAGAGTGGCAGGAGGGGACAGGCACAATCAAGCATTTTTCAAAGTGATACTTTTGCTATTGTCCCATTGGCCAAGCTCAGAGTCAAGAGACAGAAGAATACCCAAGGGTGTGGCTACCAGAGATACGAACAAACTGGGGAGCCCTTGCTGCAACAAAATACTAGAGATGTACACCAAAAACTTGAGGATTGTTATCTGAGCAGAGGAATTCTAGTGTTTCCTCTCAATTTTCCTTTAATTTTCAAATGCCCTTTTCTAAAAAAATGGGATGGTAAGTAGAGAGAGGTCTGAAACCCACTTGGATGGCCTAGAGTCAATGGGAGGAGTTGGGAGAAAAAAATTTATGTTCCCATTTATGAGAACATGAAAGTGCTGAAGGACCTGCAGGTGGAGCACAATGGACTCTCCCAGTGGTTAGCACTAGGCACTACATTCTCGCTCCTGGGAAGTATGTGATACCATACCAAGTCTGGCCAAATTGGAGAATAGGGGCTTTAGCAACTTGCTTCTCTCAAAAATAAACTAGATTATATATAATTTACATATATATAAGATTTTAAAATATCTAATTGGGGTAGAGAAATAATGATGAAGGGAGCCCACCTTATGGAAGTTCAAAATGCCTATTAGAGTGTGATAAACTAGGGAACGATAGAAAGAAAGTGTATGTCTCTAAGATGCTCATGGAATTAGACACTAGAATATTGTATGCTGGCAGGAACTCAAACACCAATTCATTCAAACTTTTCATTACACCAAATAGAGTACCAGAGAAGTGGCAGGACTTGACAGGATCATTGAGATCTTGTGGCAGAGATAGAATGAGAATGAGAGCCAGGTTTCCTGAGAGTGCAAGCCAGGTGTTCTTTCTCCTTGCTGCTGTGAAGACAGCTGGTCTGTTTGTGAGTGAAGGAATCGCACTCTCTTTTTCTCTTATACATACACATAAACACACACAGATTTTAGATATTAAGATGATCAGGTGGTACCATTAATGACGGTCATCATTTCTCTTGCAATACGCTTATGCCTATACCTGAAGGTTCATAAGCTAAGATAGGCTATGCAAGCAATTTTTACATATGTACGGTTATTGAGCACTTGAAAAATATAGGCTGATTTGCCAAGTCAACAGTGGTTTGAGGCCTGGGATTTTGCCAGGAGGATAATTATCTGCTACACCGATAGAACTCCTGTTGCTTTGCTTGACTTGAGCCTATTAGTATGCCCAAGGCTATTGCCTTGACAAAAACATTGAGAATAAAAGTTCTTATTGATGTCATGGGAGTTTTATTATTTATCAAGAACAACAATGTTCCTTTGTAGGATGGTCAGAACCAGATGGTTTGTTATTTAAATATATATACGTATATACATATGTATATATATGTGTGTATATATATACATATGTATATACGTATATATATGATCCCAAGACACAAGCCACCACATCTGGCAACAATGAGATAAAAAGGAATGAGAAAAGGAGAGAGACATGGAAGAGCCACTGTTCGTAATTTCCAGGCATTACAGAATCCCAAGAAGGGGTTATGATTTTTGTTTCATGAGTACAGTTACCCATGGGAATCAGGAGCTCTCTGCAAAGTATTAGATTTCTACCACATGTAGGTAGGGGAATGAGTTAATCATTTCTATGTGTCAAAGCCAAAAAGTGATTCGAGCTTAATGTTTGTTTTTTTGACTGACTGACTTAGATAATAACTTGATCTCTTTATTTTCTCTCATACATGGACTTGATGGTCTTCCTAATCACATCCTTGTCCTCTTATTCTCATTAGGAGCTCTCTCAGTTCTTGTTCCTACCACTATGGGCTCAGGTCATCGGGAAATCATATCATCGATATGGATGTCTATTGTTAGCTTATGCCAGAAATCCCTGGGTGGGTGTGGTGGTACACATCTATAATCCCAGCACTCAGGAGGCTAAGCCTAGAGGATCATGAGGTCCAGGACAGTCTGGACTATATACTGAGACTCTGTCACAAAAAAGAAAAAAAAAAAAAAAAAAGAAAACCAATTAATCAATCAAACAAAAAAAAAACCAAAACATAAGCAAAAGCCAATCACATATGTGTTCTGCATTTCTTCTCTGCCCATGCTTATGCTCGTGGTCCCATCAGAACATGTCCACAATTTCAGGGTCAAAGCCATCAAGACAACCATTATAGCAGCAGAACATTCAGCCAAATATAGGGCCTGTGAAGCTGGCTCTGCACATATTGAATTATTACATTTCATGATTTTATAATTTGTCACCATTGAAGGTTCTAGATAGACACCCTGTTGCTAACTAACTATGTATTTATGATCTTGGCTCCCACTCTTTTCCATTGTAGTATTTTAATACTACAATGTTGTCATTGTCATTTATACCAGAATATTTTGTTCAGCAGAAAAAGGAAATTCAATCTCTTGTCTTTTTAAGGGTTCACAATTTAACACACACCACATTAACAGGAATAAATGTATAAAGTACAGAAGACAAGAGTACAATAACAAACAAAGTCTCTCATCAATAAACTCATAAATAGGGCTGGTGGAGTGGCTCAAGTGGTGAGAGCATCTGCCTAGCAACCCTGAGGTCCTGAGTTCATACCCCAGTGCTGCCCCCAAAAATAAATAAATAAACTAATAAACAAAACCTGTGTGCCCTGAGAGGGATGAGTACACTTTTCAATTGTACAGTAAAGAAAGAGATGTTAAGATTTCATAGTTAGCTGGGCGCCTGCCAGTAACCCTAGCTACCCAGGAGGTATGAAACCAGCCCCAGGCAAATAGTTCAGGAGACCTTATTTCAAAAAAACCATCATATTCACACACAAAAAGGGCTGATGGAGTGGCTCAAGGTGTAGGCGCTGAGTTCAAACCCCAGTACTACCCAAAAATAAATAAATAAATAAATAATACTAATGCACAGTTAGAGATCAAAGCCCATCAAGACCAGAGCTCACATCTTGTTACCACCCATTTAACTCTTCCCAGTAGGAAACAGTAGTTGGTAACTTTTCTGTGTTTGCAATATGAAATGCTTTACTGCTCATTTTTGATTTGTGAGGTTTTTCTGTTTGTTTGCCTGTTTGTTTTTATTTTTTATTTTTTGTTATTATTGTACTGGGGAGACATTGTGACATTTGCAAAAGTTCTTACAGTATGTCATGGTTGAATTCACCCCCTCTATCATTCTCCTTTACTTCCCCCACCCCACCTGCTTGTTTTTAAAATAGACTTTTTTAGAGAAATTTTAGTCTCACAGCAAAATTGATGAGAAAGTATAGACAGTTCCCAAATACTTCCATGGAAAGTCCAAGGGCATGGCGCCAGCATATTCTTGGCTTCTGGTGAGGGCTTGTGCCGCATCATAAAAAGGCTGAAAAGGAAGGTCACGCAGGCACGTGTGAAGAGGCTAAACATGAAGACTGGTCTTTCTTTATAATAACCCATTCTTGCTCTTGCAGTAACTACCTTGGTTCCCCAAGAGCGAGAACTCACTCTTTCCAGAGAGAATTAACCCAACCCTATGAGAATGGAATCAGTGATCCAAACACCTCTTACAGGTCCCACTACCTGTCAATACTGTTACATGGGGGACCAAATTTCAGTGTGAATTTTGAAGGGGCAAATCATATCCAAATGATAGCTCAATTGGAAGCTAGGAAGATTGGGTATATGCCTATAAATTGGACAATTTATGTGGCCTGAAGGAAAGCCAGGACTTCTCCCTCTTCTACCCCAGCACTTTTTGTGATATGCCACTGAACCTCTCCACCTTCAAATCTGAGGTGATAAAATAGTGATATGGCACTTAATGATGGAGATATATTCTGAAAACTGCATCATTAGGCAACTTCATCATCCATTGTACAAAATGTTGTCTACCAAAATGTTATCTGGCACGTGACTGCAATACGTTCATGGACATTAAGGTGAGAAGAAAATTAAAGTTCGAATTCTCTCTTGCAAATGAGCACCAACACACAAAACCCAATCAGGGTTCTTAAATACCTAATCCTAGGAAAAGAGTACAGGTCAGAGTTTTCCAGAGTCTCAGAGATACAGGTGATTTGGGGGAGTCTACAGCACAACTTTTGAGAGCAGGCAGCCTTACAAGATCTTTATCAGGTATCGGTGAAGCTAGTTATTAGCTAAAGAATTGTTTTAAGTATATATGTATTCAAAAAGCTCTATTTGTGGTAAGTTTATACATTTTACTGTTTAAACCTATTTAGGTAAGAAATAAATTACCTATTTAGATGACAAAACTCAGAAGTTAATACAGTTCTGGTGGTATTATAAATAAGTCCAAATGTGAAAAGTGCTTATAAATGTATAAAGCTTGAGGAACACTAACAATTTTTTATAATAATATTTAGTGATTTCTACTAGGTATCAAGTTCTCTTATACACAAGTGGCATTTGTGATGAAAATCCGAAAACTTGGCAATTAAAACCCAACTTAACCATTGATACTTTCTCCTTCTGGAGAAAGTGTCATAATTAACATTTATTGGAAAATAAATCTCTGCTCATTTTCATAAGCAATAGTGTTCTTTTTGCTTTATCACCCAGGGCCTTCTGGGAATCTTATGAAATGTGTTTCAGAGCCTTTTGGTCACTTACCCATTTACTCCTGTAGGGCATTTGGTTGAAAGAGGTTTGGTTGTCAGCTCAATGCTATTTGAGCCTTTAAATTGTATATTATATATACATATATATGAAGTTATGTATAAAGTTTATATGTATATATATACAACCTTGAAAAGATATCTGTCTTCTGGTCATTGAGTACTCTCTCACCTCTGGGTCACTGACTGTTGTCAATGATACTAGAAGTAAGATTTAAAAAAAAAAAAAGAAGAATCAGCATTTATAAAGTATTTTCCACCCACACAGTAAGCATTAGGCAACTGGTAATTATGACATCCAGCATATATACCATGGTGCTGTCTCTTCCTTGTTAAAAGCCAGTTTTTCTGGCTCATATTTCAATTGTAAAAATTAGTCGTGACCTGAAATGTGATGGCAATAGTACTCCTAGAAGAAAGGGATTGTGGGACCCTGGCTCGTTCATCTCTTTTTTCTTTCTTTCTCTTCTTCCTTGGCTTGTGATGTAAGTGGTTTTCCTCTGCCACGTGCGCCCACCATGATGTACTGCCTCACTACAGTACCAAAATGATGGAGTCCACTGATTATGGACTAGAACCTTCAAAACTGTGAGCCAAAATAAACCTTTTCTCTTCTTTAAAATTTTATTTTTCTTTTGAATTAGCATACATTAATAAAGGGATCTCATTGTAATAATTCCACACTGCATATAAGCTTTTCTCTTTATAAGTTCATTATCTTAGACATTTCACTATAACAACCCAAAACTGGTTAAAACAGAGCATATAACCATAACCCATTTTTGTGTGTAGATTTTGTATCCTGAAACTTTACTTAATTTATTAGTTTTGACAGTCTTTTTAATGAACTATTTAGGGTTTTCCATATATTGAATCATGTAAGCTGCAAACAGGGACAATTTTTCTTCTTCCTTTACAATCTGGATAACTTTTATTTCTTTTCCTTATTTAATTGCTCTATCTAAAGCTTCCAGAACTTTGCACAGAAGTGGTGAGAGTGGGCATCCTTGCCTTGTTCCTAATCTTTGAAGAACAAGATTTCAGATTTCACCATTGAGTATGTTCTTTGCTGTGGGCTTTTCATAGATTGCCTTTATTATTTTGAAGTGCTTTTTTTTCTATTCCAAATTTGGGAGTTTTTTTTATCATGGAGGCATGGTTAATTTTGTTAATGATCATTCTGCATCTAATCAACTTTACTGTGTTAATGTACTGTACCATAAATCATCCTTTTATCCCAGGGATAAATCCCATTTGGTTACTGTGCACAATCTTTTTCAATATGCTATTAGATTTAATTTGCTAGTATTTTGTTGAGAATTTTTGTATCCATACCCATCAGGAATATAAACCTGTATTTTGTGTGTGTGTGTGTGTGTGCAATCTTCATCAGACCTTGAATCAGGGTAATGCTGGGTTCAAGAAATGAATCTGAAGTATTCCCTCTTACTTAATATTTTAGGAGAAATTGAGAATGACTGGCATTAATTCTTCTTTAAGTGTTTAGTAGAATTAACCAGCTAAGTCACCTGGTTGGGAGATTTTTTCATGCTAGTTATGTCTGTTCAGACTCTATGTCTTCATGAGTTAGTCTTGGTAAGTTGTATGTTTCTAGACATTTACCCCTATCTAGGTTACTTTGTTTACTGGCATATAATTTTTCAGAGTAGTTTCCTATGATCCTATTACTGTGGCACCTGTTGTACTCTCTCTCTCTCTCTCTCTCTCTCTCTTTCTCACTCACTCTCTCTTGGTATTGTATTTGAACTCAGGGCCTTGCACTTGCTAAGCAGGTGCCATACTACTTGAGACATGTCCCAGCATGCCCTTTTTTTGGCTTTAGTTATTCTTTGGATAGGGTCTCATTTCCCTGGGACCAGCCTCAGACCATGACTGTCTTACTTGTGCCTCTCAGTAACTGGGATTACATGTCTACCATTTACAGTTCATTGCTTGAGATAAAATCTTGCTAACTTTTTGTCTGGGATGGCCAATCCCTGCCTCCTCAGTAGATGAGATTATAGATATGTAATCCCACCACACCTAGCTCCCTCTTTTATTTCTTATTTGAGTCTTCTCTTTTTCTTATTATTGTAGCTTAAGGTTTGTCAGTTTTCTTTATTTTTTTCAAAAAGCAAAAAATAGTTTCACTGCTCTGTTCTATTATTTTAACTTTTTGTTTGTTTTAATCTGCTCTATGGTTTGTTACTTCTGCTTTCTGCTAATGTTGGGCTACTTTTTTCTTTTTCTAGTGCCTTGAGGTGTAAAGTTAGGTTTTTTAAAATTTGAGATATTTCTTCTTTTTAAATTTTTTATCCCCTACATTTAAACTTTCCTCATACTGCTTTTGCTGTATCTCATAAATTTTAGTATGTTGTGATTTTATTTCCACTTATCTCAAGATTTTTTTTTTTTTTTTAGGTTTTTCATTTATAGCCTTTATTATGTTGATCTGTTTTCCTTTAAGATATTTTCTAATTTTCTTTTGGATTTGTTCTTTGGGCTACTAGTTATTCAAAAGTGTGTTAATTTCTACATGTTTGTTAATTTTCCAGTTTTTCTTTTGTTACTGATTTCAAGTTTCATAACACTGTGATCAAGAAAGATACTTGCTATTTCAGTCTTCTTTATTGTTGAGACTTGTTTTATGACCTGACGTGTGATCTGCCCTGGAGTTTCCAGAGCTCTTGAAAAAAATGTATATTCCGGCCATTTGGCTAGAGTTGCTCCCTGTTCCCAGAATGCGCCACGGGAAACCAAAATGGCGAAGGGCATAGGGAAGTGGTATGTTTGAGGCCTGCATGAGGGATGGTCGCTGTACCCACAACCTCGACCCCAAGGACCTTGGTTGTACGTGCATATGTGTGGGGCTCCGAGAATGCCCCTGGACTCACAGGCAAATCCTCCACGGGGACGTGATTGGTTCTGTTTTCCTGTATGAAGTGGTTCGCACCACCAAAGTGACAGAATCAGAGACTCTACAGGAACAGGAATTCACTGGTCCATAAGTGGTCTCCTTGAAACCAAAGGACCCCAATATCCTTGACCAAGCTATCTTTACAGGATGAACATAAAGCTAAAAAACCAGTGTGTAAATTTGAAAAGGGTCAGGATGTCCTGGCTAGCTGGTCAGATGGCTTATTTTATCTTGGAACTATCAAAAAGATAAATTTATTGAAACAAATCTGCTTCTTCATATTTGAAGACAGTTCTAAATCCTGGGTTCTCTGGAATGACATTCAAACAGGAGCCACTGGAAGTGGGGAGATGGTCTGTACAATATGTCAAGAGGGGTATTCAGAAGGTCCCAATGAAATGGTTATATGTGAGTAGTGTGGCCAAGGGTGTCATCAGTTGTGTCATACACCTCAGATGCATTCAAATGTGATTGATTCAGATGAAAAATGGCTCTGTTGACAATGTGTTTTTGCAACAACAAAGAGGTGTGGTGTGCTTTAAAAAGGACTGAATGCCAAAGCTTTGCCAGTCATGAAGTGGACATTGTCCTACAGTGTGGCCGTCCTTGAGTGGGATGCAGGTCACAAAACGACAGCCAGCAGTGTTACTGCTGTTGTGCAGGCCCTGGAGACTGGTGTTTAAAGATGTTACAGTGCTGCAAATGTAAACAGTGGTTTCACGAGGCTTGTGTGCAATGCCTTCAAAAGCCAATGTTATTTGGAGATAGGTTTTATACATTTATTTGCTCTTTTTGCAGTTCTGGACCAGAATACCTCAAACATCTCCTGTTACAGTGAGTAGATACAGCACACCTATGCCTTTACAATTTAAGTGTTATTCACAAGAAGAAATACTGTGATTCTGACTTTGAGCTTATGACATACATTAATGAAACTGATATAGATTACACCCGGAGAACTGGCAGACACACCAAAATCTGAAAGATATGAACATGTTCTGGAGGCATTAAATGATTACAAGACCATGTTTATGTCTGGGAAGGAAATAAAGAAAAAGAAGCATTTGTCTGGGTTGCAAATTCATGTTCCTCCTGTGCCACCAAATGTGGCTTTCAAAGCAGAAAAAGAACCTGAAGGAACATCCCATGAGTTTAAAGGCAGAAAAGCATTCAAATATGTATCTGATTCAAAGGAAGTAAGCAATGGGATAGAAAAAGAAAGGAAAGAAAAAATCTGTAGGTCATCTTCCTGGCCCATATAAAAGAAAAATGATTCAAAAGACTGCTGAGCCACCTTTGGAGAAAGTCCATTTCGGATTTACCTTGTTCTATAGGGAGAACTGAAGGAACTGGACATTCATCTAATTAATACCTCAGATGTGGATTTCATGGGTGCTTCCAGTGCAAAAGAAACTACCTCATCTATCATTTCCAGGCATTGTGGCTTATGAGACTCCAGAAAAAGAACTTGCACAGAAAGATCTTGGCCTGTTGCAGTACCACATTTGTGGAGAAGAAGTGGTCATCTTCCAAGAAGAGTACTCAAGACTCAGAACTCAGAAATTGTAAAAGATGACAAAGGCAAAGAAGATTATCAATTTGAGGTATTCAACACAGAGATCTTGAATAACTTAGCAGAGCAGGAGTTACAACTCAATCACCTGAAAAACTCCATTACTAGTTATTTTGGTGCTGCAAGTGGAATGACGTGGTGAAAAATATCACATCTTGGCTAGTTGCGTGACCCTTGAAGGAAAGGTGCAGTACCTGGGGGAGTGAGAAGTAGTGACTGCAGCCTGGCTGTAGGACTGCACACCATGTGCACTGCACTCATTTCTGTAGGTTCTGTTCAGAGCCCGAAAGGAGGCTGGCTTACTATCTTAAAAAAAAAAACAAAATTCACAAGAGGAGATGATAACTAGCCTTAACGTATACTTGTCAGTGTTATGGATGTTGCCATAAAAAGATGTCTTTTAAAAATCAGAACAGAGATTTAATTTTTTTAAATCTTAAGATTTGTAGGCTGTTTCTAGGATAGGATATTAAAAATGACTCAAACCCATGCACGGTGTCAGATAATTTTCTAATTACTCCTTCGAGTTAGTTTTTGTGATTAGTGGTTCCCAGAGCAAACAGATCATGTAGATAGCACAAGTATTTGGAGACCATTATCTGTTTCATTACCAAAATGTTGGAAAAATCTATTTCAATACCTTTTAGATTTCATAAAGTGCAGTGTATATAATACCTGCTGTAAAATATTGAAATTCTCTTTCAAGCAAAGTGTAAAAAATATATTCAGCCTGTAAATTGCTCTGTGATTAGACTTCATTGTCATCTTAATATATTCTTTGCATGTGCATGTATATATATGTATACACACACACACTTGTTCATATATATGTTTGTGATTATGTGACCTATGCAATACAGATCATGGAAATGGGCAGCTTTGGAGTATACATCCCGTAATTCTCTTTTCAGGAATAGTTGCAGCATTTCTTCTCAGGCTTTATTGGTGCTGTTGCTTGCTGTATGAAGAGAAATATCAGACAAGTTTAGTGTGCAGAGGAAGGGTATGAACAACAGTGTTCCTGGGATCCTAGAATGCTTTTACTTTCAGTTCTTGTAACTCAGCTGTTCAGGATCTGAAACAAATTCAAACAATATCAACATTATTTCCAACTTAGCGTTTTCAGGTTTTCATGGCACATTATGATTGTAAATGTCTCTTGGTTTTAACAGTAAGTCTGTAGGAGTCCCATGAAGGTTCCTGAAATGACTGTTAGTCATATTTGATTAAGTGTAGCATGAACAAAGTGTTTTACTGCACAGAGTCAATAAACAGCACACTGTGCTGAGGCCACTGCCACTGTGTTAGCACATTACCTCTTGTTTTTATAAAATATACCAAGATTTAAATTGATAGTTTTATTTTACATATGAAAAACAGTTTCTTTTTGAATTAACCTAGAAGGTAACACCCACGCACAGGAAATCAATGTGAGTCAATGCCCTGTATAGCTATCCTTATCTCAACCAGCAAAAACCCTTGTTCCTTCCTATTATTGCTTATACTCTCTCTACAACAAAATTAGAAATAAGGGCAAAATAGTTTCTGCTGGGTATTGAGGGGGGGGAGAGGGAGGGGGCGGAGTGGGTGGTAAGGGGGGGTGGGGGCAGGGGGGAGAAATGAACCAAGCCTTGTATGCACATATGAATAATAAAAGAAAAATGAAAAAAAAAAAAAAAGAAAAACAGTTTCTTTTTATCAAAAAAGAATGTATATTCTGTTGCTGTTAAATAGAATGCTCTAAATAAGTCTGTTGGTTCCCTTTGATCTAGAGTATTGTTCAAATCTGCTGTTTCCTGATTCATCTTCTTTTTGGATGTCTTATCTATCATTAAAAGTGGGATACTGAAGTCTCCTACAATTACTATATTGCTGTTTCTCCCTTCAGTTCTGTCAATGGTTACTTTATATATTTAGGTGCTCTGATTTGGGACACAAATGTACTTATAATTACTCAATTTCTCTGGTGGCTTAAATCTTTTGTCATTATATAACATTCTCATTTGTCCCTTTGATTGCTTTTTGACTTAAAATCTATTTTGTCTGACATAAATATAGCTACCTCTACCCTCTTCTGGTTACCATTTGCATGAAATATATTTTCTCATCCCCTAGCTGTTAGTCTATGTGTGTCTTTAAATCTATAGTGAGGGCTGGGAGTGACTCAAGTGGTAGAATGCCTGCCAAGGAGATGTGCAGCCCTAAGCTCAAACCTTACTAGCACCCCCCCACAAGAAAAAATCTAAGATGAGATTCTTGTAGACAACATAAAGTTGGGCCTTTTTTTTCTTTTAAATTCAAATCCATTAGGCCACTCTATGTCTTTTGATTAGGGAATTTAACCCATTTACATTTAAAGTAATTATTAACAGGGAAGAATTTGCTATTGTCATTTTCTTAGTTGTTTTCTGTTAGTTTTGTAGCTCTTTTGTGCTTTTTCCTCTCTTCCTATCATCCTTCATTTTATTGATTTTTTTGTATCAATATGCTTTGATTCATTTCTTTGTTTCTTTTGTAAATACTTTTTTTGAGACAGGGTCTCAATATGTATCCAGGCTGGTCTTGAACTCATAATTCTTCTCCTTCAGCCTTCTAATGCTGGGTTTATAGGTGTGTCACATGGCCAGCCCTTTTGTATAACTTCTATAGGTGTATTTTATTGGGCCAATGTGGAGCTTACATAAAATATCTGAAAGTGATAATAGTCTGAGTTAGGTTGATAAATAACTTAAGTTTAATTGCATACAAAAGTTTACATTTCTCCATTCCACATTTTATGTTATTGTTGTCTGCAATTCCTTTTGAATTTTAGAATCAACTTGTCAATTTCTACCGAGATTTTGATTTGAATTACATAGAATCTATGGATCAAATTGGGGAAAATTGATATACTTACAAATACTGACTTCTTGATCTATAAGCATGATTGATTTCTCCATTTATTTATGTCATTGGTTTTTCTCACCAAAATTCTGTAACTTGCACATCTTTATCAGATTTGTCCCTATGCATTTCTGTTTTTATGCTACTACAAGTAATAATTTTTGTTCATTTCAATTTCTGACTTTTGATTGCTAATATAAGAAATATAGTTAATTTTTGTATACTGGTCTCACATTCTTTTATCTTTATTGCACATTTTGCATATATGGAGATGATATTTTTCTTTTGTCTGTTATGCCATATGACACTAATAGAATTTTCAGTATTAAACATTAAACATGTCTTATATTCATAATAGATAATCTTTATGATATATGTGTGATAGAAAAGTGTTTATCACATTTTATCAAAAATGCCTAATTTGGTAAATGGTAGGCCAAATAAGTTTCTTCCTGCAAGATTTAACAAGTGCTTTGTTTTATTTATTTATTTTATTGTTCATTTATTCATATGTGCATACATTTTTTTGGGCCTGCAAGATTTAACAAGTGCTTTGTTTTATTTATTTATTTTATTGTTCATTTATTCATATGTGCATACATTTTTTGGGCCACTTCCCCCCACTTCCTCCTTCGCCCCCCACCCCCTTTGCTTCCAAGCAGAACCTGTTCTGCCCTCTTCTCCAATTTTGTTGAAGAGAAGACATAAGCAATAATAAGAAAGACATAGCATTTTTGCTAGTTTGAGATATGGATAGCTACACAGAGAGATTCCTAGCATTGCTTACATGCACATGTGTATCATAACTCGAATTGATTAATCTCTACCAGACCCTTTCACTACTTCCTGGTCACCTTCCCATACTGACCTTTGTTGTTTTAAGGTTGCTGTATTAGCTGCTCTGCAGTGGGGACATCAAACACTTTCAAGTTTTGGGTTTCCTACGTTTCCCTATCCCTCCTGTATCTGTCCTCCCCTTAGTGTGTGACCCAAGTCTAATAATATTACTGTGTGTGTTTTAGATCTAAAGTCCGCATATGAGGGAGAACATACAATTTTTGGTCTTCTGAGCCTGGCTAACCTTGCTCAAGATGATGTTCTCCAGTTTCATCCATTTACTTGCAAATGATAAGATTTCATTCTTCTTCATGGCTGAGTAAAATTCCATTGTGTATAAATACACATTTTCTTAATCCATTTATCAGTGGTGGTGCATCTTGGTTGTTTCCATAACTTGGCTATTGTGAATAGTGCCGCAATAACATGGGTGTGCAGGTGCCTCTGGAGTAACCTGAGTTGCATTCCTTTGGATATATCTCTAGAATTGGGATTGCTGGATCATATGGCAGATCTATGTTTAGTTTTTTAAGAAGCCTCCATATTGTTTTCCACAGTGGTTGCACTAGCTTACATTCCCATCAGCAGTGTATGAGTGTTCCTTTTTCCCTACATCCTTGGAACATTTGTTGTTGGTGGTGTTTTGGATGATGGCTGTTGTAATAGGAGTGAGGTAGAATCTTAGTGTGGTTTTGATTTGCATTTCCTTTATGGCCAGGGATGGTGAGCATTTTTTCATGAGTTTTTTTGGCCATTTGGATTTCTTCCTTTGAAAAAATTCTGTTTAGTTCAGTTGCCCACTTCTTTATTGGTTCATTGATTTTGGGGGAGTTTAGTTTTTTGAGCTCCCTGTACATTCTGGTTATCAGTCCTTTGTCTGATGTATAGCTGGAAAATATTTTCTTCCACTCTGTGAGTGGTCTCTTCAGTCTAGAGACCATTTCTTTTGTTGTGCAGGAACTTTTTAGTTTTATGAAGTCCCATTTGTCCATCCTTTCTCTTAGTTGCTGAGCTGCTGGGGTTCTATTGAGGAAGTCCTTGCCTATACCTATTGCTTCCAAAGTATTCCCTGCTCTTTTCTGTACTAGCTTCAGAGTTTTGGATCCAATATTAAGGTCCTTGATCCATTTTGACTTGATACTAGTACAGGGTGATAAACATGGATCTAGTTTCAGTTTTCTGCAGGCTAATAACCACTTTTCCCAGCAACATTTGTTAAAGAGGCTATCTATTTTCCATCATATATTTTTGGTGCCTTTGTCAAAAATACGGTGGGCATAGCTGTGTGTGATTCATATCCAGGTCCTCTATTCCGTTCCACTGGTCTTCGTATCTATTTTTGTAACAGTACCATGCTGTTTTTATTGCTGTTACTTTGTAGTATAGTTTGAAGTTGGGTATTGTGATACCTCCAGCATTGCTTTTTTTGCTGAGTATTGCCTTAGCTATTCGTGATCTCTTGTGTTTCCAAATGAACTTTAAGGTAGATTTTTCTATCTCTGTGATGAATGTCATTGGGATTTTGATGGGAATTGCACTGAACATGTAGATTGCTTTTGGCAGTATAGCCATTTTTACTATGTTGATTCTACCAATCCATGAGCACAGGAGATCTTTCCACCTTCTGCAGTCTTCCTCAATCTCTTTCTTCAGGGGTTTGTAGTTCTCTTTGTAGAGGTCATTCACATCCTTTGTTAAGTTTACTTCTAAGTGTTTGATTTTTTTTTGAGGCTATTGTAAATGGAATTATTTCCATATATTCTTTCTCAGTTTGTTCGTTGTTGGTGTATAGAAAAGCTAATGATTTTTGTAAGTTGATTTTGTATCCTGCCACCTTGCTGAAGCTGTTTATAGTGTCTAGGCATTTTTGGGTAGAGTTTTTTTGGTCTTTGAGGTATAGGATCATGTTGTCTGCAAATAGGGATATTTTGACAAGTTTCTTTACCTATTTGTATTCTTTTTATTTCTTCCTCTTGCCTAATTGCTCTGGCTAGGAATTCCAGGACTATCTTGAATAGGAGTGGGGAGAGTGGGCACCCTTACAATGGCTTTAATATCTTGGAATGAATTGCAAATCTATAAGAGAAGGATTATATTACTCAAGAATTTCTGCACATTTATTTGATCATGGATTTTTTTTTTTTAGATCATCCCTCAAAATCAGAGTTCACATACTGGGAACTTAAGCATTAGAGGGACAATGCAAGTCCCCCTAATGTGAGCTTGTCAATGGCAGCCATTATACTGAGCTCATAAGCTTTGAGACAGAGTCTTTTTTTTTTTTTGGTGGTACTGAGATTTGAACTCAGGGCTTCATGCTTGCAAGGCAAGTGCTCTTACCACTTGAGCCACTTTTCCAGTCCCAAGACAGAATCTTGATATGTTTCCACAGCTGGCCTCAAACTCTTAGATTCAAGTGATCCTCCTACCTCAGCCTTCCAAGTGCTGGGATAGATAACCAGCCTATGCCACCATACCCATCTCTAAACTCATAATTTTAACATCTAGCACTTGCCTAGCATTCTTACACTTATTCATTTTTTTCCAACAACTGTCATTTAAACCCCTTCATATGGTGGGTTTCATGCTAAGAGAGAATGAAACGAAAGATCATTTCTGCCCTGAATGATCTTAAATTTAAAAAGTCTTTGATAAATGTTGAAGCAATGTGCAAATGAAAGGACACCTAGTGGTTTAATTTTCTAACACAACCATAAGCTATATAACATGTCAGGGAGAAAATAAAAAGACAATTGTTAAATGGAGCACAATTATCTGTGAGTTGTCAGGCCCCATTCTCCTTCACTGTGAATCAGAGTCAGGGACAAAGTCTAAGAAGAATGAATAGGGAGTGAAATTTTTATACACTGAAAAATCTGTCTAAGTGAAAATGAAGTGAAGTGATGTTTGGAGTGTTCTGTTCTCTCTTGAAGTACACAGTAGACACTGCCACTGAGGATAATTGTCAAATTCTCTTTCAAATAGCAGATCCAACCTTTTCCCTTGGATTTTGACTCTTTGTTAACTATTGGGAATACTTGAAGATTTTCTTGACACCATTACTGAATGAGTATTCCTCTTATATGTCCCCAAAGTGTCTTGTCCTTACTTTAGTCATAGTATTTGTCCCAATTCCTTCAAGTTTCCTGTTGCAATCAATGGGATAGTTGTGTTATGTTTCACTGCCTCCCCCCAAATTCACATGCTGAAATCCTAACCCACCTATGTGATAACACTAGGAGAGTGGGCCTTTTGGGAACAATTTAGGTTATAGAGTGGAGCCTTCATGAAAGGGATTAGTGCCATATGCAAGAGACCTCCAGAAAGCTCACTCACCCCTTCTGCCACAGGAAGACACAGCAGGAAGACAGCTACCTATGAACTAGAAACCAGGTTCCTACCAGGCATTGTACCTGCCAGGGCCTTGATTTGGGCTTACCAGTTTCCAGAACTGTGAGAAGTCAATGTTGTTTTCTATCATCCAGTTTTGATATTTTTGTTATAGCAGCTTGAACAAACTAAAGCAGCAGTTTATGTTTCTGTATTCCTCTGGGGATCTTAAACTTGGTAAGGATGAGTCGTGTGTTCCTGTCTGTATTCCCAGAACCTAGTTCACAAAGTGTCTGGTATACATCAAGTGCTTATGAGTATTTCTTGGGTGAGTCAACCCTTTTGATCTGGTCAACCCCCAAGTTTCCAGCCATTCCTTGCTTGTACTTGTCCTCACAGTGACTGTGAGTGTGGCTGTCAACTCAGTGACTTTGCTCATGTTGCTCCCTTTGCTTTGACTTTCCTTTTTCCTTTTTTATCCTATCCCCTTTACCTGGCTTATTCAGGCCTCGCTTTAAAGGTTCAGCAATGGATTACTAGGAAGCCTGTGGTGAATGGCTCCTCCCATGTCTCCTCTACCATTTCTCCACACTCATCGCCATTCTGTTCTTACTTACTTCTCTCCAGCTTGGCTGTGGACTTCTCCAAAGCAAAGGCCATCTTCACAAATACATCCCTCACACTAACAGAGTTTGTTACTTAGTAAGTGGCCAGTAAAGACACGTGGAATCTAACTGAATTAACAACATGGGAATTATTATCACCTCCTGGAAGTTCCTGAGTGGTTTCAGTGAAACAAACAACACAAATGCTCAGCCTTTCCTGTTCAAAACACTTATTTATTTATGCAGATCTCTGGAGTGATGGGCATGTGAACTAAACAGAACTTTCTCAAAAGAAGAAATTCAAATGGCCAGAAAACACATGAAAAAATGCTCACCATCTCTAGCAATAAAGGAAATGCAAATTAAAACCACACTAAGATTCCACCTCACCCCTGTTAGAATAGCCATCATCAGCAACACCACCAACAACAGGTGTTGGCGAGGATGCGGGGAAAAAGGAACCCTCTTACACTGTTGGTGGGAATGTAGACTAGTACAACCACTCTGGAAAAAAATTTGGAGGCTACTTAAAAAGCTGGACATCGATCTACCATTTGATCCAGCAATACCACTCTTGGGGATATACCCAAAAGACTGTTACTCCAGAGGCACCTGCACATCCATGTTTATTGCGGCACTATTCACAATAGCCAAGTTATGGAAACAGCCAAGATGCCCCAGCACTGACGAATGGATTAAGAAAATGTGGTATCTATACACAATGGAATTCTATGCAGCCATGAAGAAGAACGAAATGTTATCATTCGCTGGTAAATGGATGGAATTGGAGAACATCATTCTGAGTGAGGTTAGCCTGGCCCAAAAGACCAAAAATCGTATGTTCTCCCTTATATGTGGACATTAGATCAAGGGTAAACACAACAAGGGGACTGGACTATGAGCACATGATAAAAGCGAGAGCACACAAGGGAGGGGTGAGGATAGGTAAGACACCTAAAAAACTAGCTAGCATTTGTTGCCCTTAATGCAGAGAAACTAAAGCAGATACCTTAAAGCAACTGAGGCCAATAGGAAAAGGGGACCAGGAACTAGAGAAAAGGTTAGATCAAAAAGAATTAACCTAGAAGGTAACACCCACGCACAGGAAATCAATGTGAGTCAATGCCCTGTATAGCTATCCTTATCTCAACCAGCAAAACCCCTTGTTCCTTCCTATTATTGCTTATACTCTCTCTACAACAAAATTAGAGATAAGGGCAAAATAGTTTCTGCTGGGTATTGAGGGGGGGGAGCGGGAGGGGGTGGAGTGGGTGGTAAGGGAGGGGGTGGGGGCAGGGGGGAGAAATGACCCAAGCCTTGTATGCACATATGAATAATAAAAGAAAAATGAAAAAAAAAAAAACATTTAGCATTAAGTTGTACTGTTGGTAGGATTGGGTACTCAGGGGAGGTCATTACTAATGCCCTAGCTGCACTGCCCAAAATTGCTACTAGGCACTTGTGGCTATTTCAAATTTAAATGAAAATTAATTAAATTTGAATGCAATTTAAAATCTGGTTGCTCTGGCTGCATTTCAAGTATTTTGTAGTCATATGTGGCCAGTGGCCATGAGCAGATTCCTGGTTTGAACATTTCTATCAATGCAGACCACTGGACAGAAACCCCACAAACTTCTAGTACTTATTTAGAAAATAATTCAAAATTATTGTGCAAACCAAATATCCAACACTGCTTTTCAGGGAGTATTTTAAAAAGCCATTTTCTGCAACTATTATATATTTGATATATTGTAAGAATTTTTGTAAATGCCATAATGTACCCCCAGCACAACAATAAAGAAAAACAATTTTCCAATTTCATAAACAGCCCAGTACTGTTTTAGAAAATAATAGAAATCCCAAAGGATTGTTTTATAAAACACTGAACCAAATTGATTGTGAAACAAACTTAAATTGTTCCTGGGACTGAGGGACTTGGTTTTACACTCACCACTAATTGTCATTAAAGATACTCAGACATCTTTGTTGCTGATGTCTAAAATTTGAAACCCCAAAAACTCACTGAAGAAGAATTTTCTAAATCCTGAAAGTTCCTTTAAGTGCCTGGCACACAGAAAGTTCTGAAATCCATGCTCATTGAAAGCAGAACTTTTACTGAGTAATCTTGTCACTTATACCCATGTGTCCCTTGGAATCAAATGCAAGGATGTTTGACATGTGATGATTCTTTGATTGCTTTTGGAAGTTCTTTCCTGCTCAACTAGTTTGTGGGGCTAGAACACTATTGAATTTGGCAAAGATAAAGATGAAATCAGAGTCAAACTAGTCTACTGAAAGCACTGAGTATCTCTTGGCCACATGCTGTCCCTGTTATGATAACGATAAAAGCCAAATATTTTTTATGAATGCCTTTATTTTTAAAGCAATAGGTAGGAGGAAGAGATACAAGAAATTATGACATACAGTCTGCTCTAGAAAATATGAAGTTTAATTGACATAGCTCATAGGGAAATGAAAAAGTTTAATAGTATAGTTCTCTGCTCAGGCATGGAGGCACATGTCTATAATCCCAGCTACTTGGGAGGCAGAGATTAGAAGACTCATGGTTCAACCCCATCTGAACAAATAAGCCAGGCATGATAGTACATGTCTTGTAGTCCCAGGAGGCATAGGTAGGAGGATTGAAGTCTGAGGCTAGTCCCAAGCAAAAACATGAGACCCTATCTAAAAAATAATTAAACCAAAAGAGATCTGAGTGTGTCTGAAGTTGGTAGAGCATCTGCCTAGCAAGCACACGGCTTGGAGTTCAATCTCTAGTACTTCCCACCCCCCTAAAAAAAGTTTAACATTTTCTCACAGAGAATGTACTATTGTGCTCCTGCTCAGCTGTCATTGTCTTTGCTCTGTCCCTCTTGCTCACATGTCCAACTGGTTTTCAAGTTCAATCAAGTCTGTTTCATATGCTGACATCTGCACTCTCCTTTTTGTGTGCAACACCTCAACCTTGTCGTCTTTTTAGCTCATTTGAGACAGACTGACTTTTCACCAATCACCCAGATTCTAGTTGCTCCCCTCCCCTACTACTTGTTAATCTTGTGAGGGTCTCCCCTGCTCAAACATCTTCAATGGCTCCCAATTTCCTATTGAATAGAAGGCATATCCTCAGTTTGATTCTCCAGCACTCACACAGTGGAGCTATAGTGGGGCTGAAAAGTTTTCTTTTCCAGGCTTTTTTCTCTTTGCTATTTGCCTTGCACCTCATTCTCATCCTCAGGTGAACTGAAAAAAATCTTCCTTCCATGATTTTTCCCACCCAGACATATTGGTGTACAGTATCTTATTATATGAACGTATCACGACTTGTCCCTTCTTTCAGAGGATATTTTCATGGTACCTAGTTTGGGAATATTATACTATCTTCTGCTATAGTGCACATATTCTAACTTTGTTTAGTACATGCCTGGAGTAGAATCAACGAGTACTAGGTATGTGTTTTGTTTTGTTTTGTTTTTTGTCAGTAAAGGGACTTGAACCCAGGGCCTTATGCTTGCTAGGCAGGTGCTCTACCAGCCCTTTTTTATGATTTTTTTTTTTTGAGATAGGGTCTCAAGAACTATTTACCCGGGCTGGCTTCAAATTGTGATCCTCCTGATCTCTGCCTCATGAGTAGCTAGGATTATAGGCGTGAGCCTCTGGTGCCAGGCTAGGTATGTATTTGGTCAGATGAAGTAGGTATTGCCTAACAGCTCTCTACAGTGGTTGCATCAGTTTCCACTTTGGCCAGCAGTGGAAGAGAGCCCTGGTTGCTCCATATCTCAACAACTCTTAGGAAACAGTTTTTAATTTTTTAAGCAATTCTTTTAGCTATAAAGTGGTAGCCCACTGTGATTTTTAATTTAAATTTGATGACTACTTATGTGAAACACATTTTTTGAGGGGTGACATATCCTCTTTTTTTTTAAATACCTATTCAATTCTTTGAATCTGCATGAATTCTTTGATTTGTAGGACTTTTTCAAATATTCTGGATATAAACCTTATCAGCTATATATGTTACAAAAAGCTTACCTCCAATCTGTGACTTGCCTTTTACTTTCTTATGTCATCTTTCAACAGACATTTTTAATTTTAATGAAGCCCACTTTCATATATTTTCTGTATTACTAATTATTGTCTCTTAAAGGTTTGACTGCATTCTTATGTAGGTTAAGAATTTTATATTCAGGGACTGGTGGGGTGGCTCAAGCAGTAGGGTGCCAGCCTAGCTAAAGCCTGAGGCCCTGAATACTGTCAATAAAAAAACATTTTTTTTAATTCATTAAATTTAATTGCCAGTATGGTATAGATAGTCAGTTGTTAGAAGAGAAGAATCAGCATGGGCAACACAGCATTAGCATGAGTTAAGAATAAGCTGGACAATGAGGAAGGAAAGGCATTTCAAGCCAGAAAACTGGCTGTTAAAAACACAACAGTGAGCAAAGGGAAGAAATGCACTGGCTTTTCTCTTCTTTTCTGAAGTGCTGTTTTTTAGTTCTTTCCTTGTACCAGGAGATACATTAAGTGATTTCATTTGATCTCAGTAGCAGCCCTGGCGGTATTATTTCCCTCATTTTGAAGATGAAGAAACTAAGGCTTAGAGAGGTTAAGCAACTGGTCTTCTCAATGTTCTTAGAACCAACTGCAGACTTATTGACGGCTCTGCCTGAGTCCAGTAACCCACTCTCCTGTGTGTATTCACTGTTCTGATTCCACCAATTAAACTGTAATTTCTTAGTAAGTCATTGTGTTTATTCTACAAACTGTTTATGCCCATTGTATTTGTAATTATCATAATTAGTTAACCTAATTAAAGGGATGAAAATGCATGCAGACTCATAAAAACCCAGTTGGATGCTACTGAAAAAACCCAGGAAAGGCAAATCATTGAGAAGTAACTGGTGTGTGAATTAGATGACTATAAATGACTAGGGAAGCAATCCTAAAAATTTAGAAGTGCTTGTTGTGGTGGTGCATGCCTGTAATGCTAGCACTCAGGAGGTTGAGGCAGAAGGATCATGAGTTCAAGACCAACCTGGGGTTGGTGGTGTAGCTCAAGTGGTAGAGTGCTTGCCTAGCATGCACAAGGCCCTGGGTTCAATCCTCAATACCACACAGAAAGAAAGGAAGGAAGGAAGGGAGGAAGGAAGGAAGGAAGGAAGAAAGGAAGGAAGGAACGAAAGAAAAAATCTAGACATACGTGCATTTCAGTGTGTATACTTTGAAATACCTATTCAATTCTTTGAATCTGCATGAATTCTTTGATTTGTAGGAATTTTTCATATATTCTGGATGTAAACTTTATCAGCTGTATATGTTACCAAAGGCTTACCTCCAATCTGTGACTTGCCTTTTATGTTCTTCTGTCATCTTTCAACAAACAGACATTTTTAATTTTAATGAAGTATATTGAAATTCTTGCTGTTCTTTAAAGAAACTAAATGAGGAAACTGTAGACTATTAACAGTGGATGTGGTGTATGAAAGACAAAAAAAAAAAACAATCAAAAACAAAAACACAAACACCAATCAGTAAGTAGATACTAGCAGGAAAGTTTTGGCTCAACATCACAAGATTGGAAGAAAAATATAAGTTTATAAATTTTAAGTTAAACTGTGGAAGTAAATAGGCATGTTCTTGGGAGTCTCTACTTTAGTGAACTCACTTCAGCGAACTCTCTTTGCTGACCTGCTGTACAACCAGTCTCAACTCTGTTATTGAAAGCTACCGTTCTACTGCAATGCAAATTAGAGTTCCTTGCTCAGCAAGGAACTAGCACAAAACAAAAGCACAGTAAATCTTTCATAGTATTATGACTAGCGGCGTATGATGTAAACTAGTAACCACTGGGACTCAACTTTGACAAATAAGGGTCAAATGACAATATAGCCAAATTAATTCAAGCCCAATGCAGATCTCCAGACTTAGCCAAAATCTGATGTTAGTTGGCCATTGGCTTTTCCCTCATCAACTATCATAGTCTAGGAAAACTTTGATGGAGCAGAGGAAGAGTTTTGTTCTCTTTTTAAAAGATTTCATAAAATCTAGCATGAACTGGTTTACGTAAGGTTCTGGCAGAGTTGACAGTAGGAGATTGGGAGCGGGGAACTGTGGGGAACTGATTTTGAGAAGCCTATGAGAACTGGACATAAGCACAGCTGTACCCAGTGTTCTGTAGGCTGAGTTCAGCACAGCCTGGCCATAGAATAAGGCTAGCGTAAGATGCAGAACAACTGCTTTTCCTAAGTTGTTTAAGTTCAGAGAGGTAGATTGCAGGTTCCTCTTGTTACAATGTTATGCTCTGCCCTGAGAACTGGTGCTCCACCTTGTTTACCACTGGGTATAAAAGAATCGCTGAAGGAGGATATGAGGCTTTTGGTTTTGGCTTTTGGTTTTTTGGATGTGGGAAGCTTTTGGAAGGGAGGATTGCTGGAAGGAGATTGCTGAAGGGGGAAAATGAATGGCTGAAGGGAAATTGCTGAAGGGAGGATTGCTGAAGGGAAAAGAATTGCTGAAAGAGAACTGCTAAAGAGGAACTGCTAGCAAGTCTGAGGGCTGAGACTTTAAGAAAGCTAAAGAGAGAACATGAGACAGTGCAAGTCTGCACTGAGAACTTTATACATAGGCTTAAGAAAAGCTAAGCTAAAGAAAAGCCAAAGGGAGAACATGCGACAAGGCAAGTCTAGGACCAAGACTAAGAGTTATGGTAATGTAGTTTTTAGATGCAGCTGCTGTTGTTTGCAAGTCTGAGCACCAAGGCTGTAAGAAAGCCAAAGAGAGAGCATGGGACAGTGCAAGCCTGGGGGCAAAGACTTTAAGAGAGATTATGCTAAAGAACAGCTAAGAGAAAACATGGGACAGTGCGAGTCTAAGGAAAGAGACTTTAAAGAACAGAAAAGAAGACTTTAGAAGTGAGGTTTTAAAGAATAGAAAGAAGAAAGACTTTAGAAGCAAGGTTTTAAAGAATTGTAAAGGAGTAAGGCCTTAAAGTAAAGATAGAGAAAGGAAGCAGAGTAAAATGAAGAGAATAATAGAGAAATGAAGTAATGAAGGTTGTGCATCTCCACCCTAGCACCCAACACACCTGGCCGCAACTTTCTGTCTATCTTGTGTCCTTTGTACATCTCCCGTCACCACCCAGTTAGGCTAGTTAAGTTCAGAAGCAACAGGAGTGAGAAAAAGCTCACTCCAGGGAACCTCCTGAAATAAGTGTCTTCAGTTAGAAGCCACAGTCCTGGCATGTTTTTCTGAGAATGCTGGTAAGTTACAAGGACAACGTGTCTCATTACTGCCTCTCCTGAGAGTTCAGTTTTTAATTATTTATGTCCTTCTTTCCTTTCTTCTCTGCCTAAACAAACATAACCTCTAAACATTCAAGAGACTACAGAGTTAGTGACTGAATAAAAGAAAGAATGAATGATTTAAAGAAATAGATTATTAAACTTGGCTCCCTTCTGAGCAACAGCTTTTCTCTTGCTTTCCTCAGGAGCTGAAATTTTAGAACTTTGTGTGTCTGTTGGTGGGTATGACCTTAGTCACTGGTCCCAGCTCATTTCTCTCCCTCATCTTAGCCACTAGTTCTCTGTGTATTTTCTTGTTGAGACAGCTGAAGTTTACTCGCTGCATGGCGTTATCAATGTATGATTTCCCTGAGATATCTATGGGATAGTCCAGCATTTGGATAGTTATCTAACATTGAGAAAAATGGCAGGAATTTGTACACACACAAAATTAATGGACCCTTAAGATTCTGGGTTACTTTTTAAAGTATAACGCTATCCTAGCAAATATTTACCAAAAGCTTAAATCTCTAGATCAAACACTTAGATTAAATTTTCTAGACAGATAGTCACACAAAAATTTCAAAACAGATAGATACACAAGCAAAATCATAGAATAGGCTCTGCCCATAATTCTGCATGTTCCCACATTGAGGCACACGCACATATCAATTCATTGGATTATCTGGTGCTACTCAAAGAACACAGAGAAGGAACCCATGAACTAACAAGTCCAGGCTCCTGGGCCTATGACTGTTCTGCTCACTGTGTTCTTTGAGCATTTTACCACTTCACAGCATCTAACACTTGACTATACCATGTCCCCAACTTTTGAGTGTGTGCCATTGATAGTCTCTAGCTTGACTATAAGCTTTCTGAAGACATGACAGTCATACATTTGGCTTATAGCCCCCTTCGTGTCTAGCTCAAAAACCAACAAGAGATTGAGGGGCATTAAGAGGAGGACATATCAGATAAACACAAATAACTGCCATTCCCTGAACCTAAGTCATACTAAATTCATTACTCCTCCTTTTTTTTTTTTTTTTTGAGACAAATTCTCACTATGTTGTCCACATTGGCCTTGAACTTCTGATGCTCCCACATCAACCTCCTGAATGCTGAGAGTATAGGTGTAATCCACCACACCTGGCATGCTGGCATGTTCTTTTTTGAATTAAATTCATTTAGATCAGTCAAGGTGCCAACTGAAAAGCTTAAGTAGTCTGACTCTAGAGTTGGACTTCCCAACAATTAGATGTGTCCCTCCGTGACTGGCTACCTCTACTGAATATATAGGACCCTTGTTTGTCTCTCTTCAGCCACCCCCACTGGAGGGGGAAATTTGAAATGACTTTTGGGCTTTGTGCACTTGATTGAGCTTTCCAATGTTCTGGAAATTCTTGCCCTATCCTGAAGTCGAAATATGAGACCTGAATATTCAAGGACCTTGCCCCATTTACATGGCCATCACCCATGCTTCACATCACTATATAAAAGGAGCATTATACAATGGACTTCTGTCCCTTAGGTCACATATAACCTTGCCAAAACCAGGTTCCTCAAAGAACTGGAGGAAAAAAACCAACATATAATCACATGACAGCATGATGTAGTTGTCTAGGAGAATGGGAGAGTGAAGAGATTAGGGACACAGAGAAAGATGGCCAGGCTGCATTAAGAACCCATTCAAGGATAATGACTATGTATTCAAAATGAGACCAGTCAGTGTGGTAACATTTCTCTCTAGTCATACTCAGTCATGTGAGTGCTGTGGCTCACACACAGAGAGTTGGAACAGTTGGAACTGTTCCTGGACTGAGGTTCTGCTAAGAAAGTGTCATAAGGAAGACTTGAAAATACCCATGAGGGAGTTATTACAATGACTGACCACAGAGGCCACTCACACAGTGCAGAAGGAAGACATGAAAGATGTGGCAGCCATGCAAAGTTATCAGTGAATAGGGATCCTGGCAGGAACAAAGGATTGCTGGAGTCAGGAGCTATGTGGATGCCACAGACATGAATGATACTGAAAAATCACAGAAGGTACAATTCACATGGGCCAGGATACTTGGGGGAGATTTCTCTGAAGGCAAAGGATAGAGAAGAACTAAAGCCAAGTAGACAAAGAAATAGAACATTCCAATTTGGAGGATATGTGACTAAGGGCTCAAAGCTTGGACTGAAGATGATGGACCTATGAAATAGCAAGGAAACCAGCCTCACTGGGATACAAAGGTTGATGAGTGATAGGGCATAAAATTGGATGTGTTGCTGAATGACGTGTCAAGTGCAAGGAATTCAAGGACTAGTTCATCTTCTAAATATTCCAAAGAAGTTGCAATCTTTATTCCTTTGTTTACTGAGGAGTGTAAATAAGGTCTCTGCAATTTAAGTTGACAAAATTGCCCCTGTTTGAAAACCTTGTCACATTTTATCTGTAACTTTTCCCTTGTTTTTAACACCTTTTATTGGCTCCATATGGTGAATACATGCGCTGTGCTGAAAAACTTAGTGCTGCTATAGTTAAGTGGAACAGAGATCCAATAACAGCTCAAAGCTCCCAACAGCATAACCTAAAATGTCCAGCAGAATAGATTTATATGGTGGCCTCATGTTGGTCATTGCACTTGCCCACTGAACACTACCAATTGCTTAGACTTTAGTCAGTTTTCCACACTCCACATTGTTTATTCATTCATTCAATATTTGAGAACCAACCATAAGCCAAGAACCATAATAGGTGATGGTGATATAGAAATGAAAGGCACGGCCCTTGCCAGGCTAGGAAATAAGACAAACAAGTAAAAGATAATAGTATCCAGACTATTATGGAGGTAAACACGGGGTGGGGGCAACTGGAAATAATTCCTGTTAAGAAGCAGATGGGAAGTCAAGCTACACTGTGGCAGAGTAGGACACAAAGATTCAAATGAGAGAAAGGCAATATGAGAGACTAAGAGAGTTCCCAAGTAATTCAGCATCTTGGAGCACTCATGGGGACAGTGAGAGTGTTGAGCAGGAGAGATTAACAGGTCAAACATAATCATCACACACAATCCTTCAAGGACAACATGAAGACAATAGTAACATTTAAGCAAAGGAAGGACCTTAGAATTCAGAATAGAAAGATTGTTTTTATAGTATGGTGAAGATTGGAGCAAGGATGTTAGTTATGTGGTTTTGGTCATTCGGATGAGATATGAGAAGGCCTTGAACAAATGCAGAGGCAAAGGAGCTGACACACACCCCAGCTGCTTAGGAAGTGGAGTACCTGAGGCTAGGTGATCAATGACATAGGAAGTATTGAGGAGGGAGGGAACCAATGAGATTCTCCTTCTTCCTAAAGAACCATAAAGCCAATTTATTCCATACACAGGTCATCTGTAAGTGTGAAATTCAAGTGAAGAGTTGAACTGTAAAGCTTCTCTCATCCAGGGAAGGAAAAGTTTCTTGGGTTTGGACTATGGGTTTCCAGTCTCTGAAAGTTTGGACAGACTGTCTTTAAAAGGTAATATAAGGTCAGATGTGATGGTGTACACCTGTAATCCAGCATTTAGGAGGCTGAGGCAGAAGGATCTTGAGTTCAAGGCTAGTCTGGGCTGCCTAGCAAGACCCTGTCTCAAAAATAACAAAGCTAATCTTTTGTATTTGTTAAAGTTATTCTGTTTGTGGCAATTAAAATGAATTGCTAGTGGTCTTATACAACTGTATACTGAAGCCTCACTTTCTGGTGTCAGAGCTTTTTTTGGGTGGGAATGGCATTTTGAACCCAGAGATTCACATTTAGCAAAGCAGATGCCTTATGGTTTGAGCCACTCCTCCAGACAATTTTGCTCTGGTTAGTTTGGAGATGGAGTCTTGAGAACTATTTGCTTAGGCTGGCCTCAAACCAGCTGTGATCCTCCTGATTTCAGCCTCCCAAGCAGCTAGGATTACAAGTGTGCTCCACCTGTGCCTGACTGTGGATCAGACCTTTTAAATGCTGAATGGCCAGAATTGTTTCATCTGTATCCCAGCTCCCATAACCCATCCCTAGAGGATCGGTGTGAGGTAGAGCAGCACAGCTGTCTGTCAGCTTCAGAAGGATGAGGAAACAAGAATGAGTAGAGCCTTCCAGCATGTTTTTAGTGTGATGAGATCACATTTGTCCTCAAAACAGGAAATACTGCTGTCATCTTTACAGCCTGATTTTTTTAAACTAAAAATTCATCCACATGGGCTCATATTCCAAATGACAAAAACCATTCATTCCAGCTTCTTCAAGTGAAGTAGAGTCACTGTTTGAAAAAAAGACCACAGTATTGTAGCTGTTAAACCTTTCCCACTGGGAAATGAGTGACAGTTCAGAAGTGACTGTGTGTTGAATAACACCACCACAGTCTCAATCCAAGGGTAGGGCCGACCAGGCCAGGGACCAGAAATCATATGAGGCAGAGGATAGAAGAAATCTATCATTGTAGGAAAAGAGAAAAAAAAAGAAAATCTAAGTTCTAGCTTAAAGAGACAATGTGAGACACACAGCTGTGAGAAGAGCTGCTTCCTGTCACACAGTTGCCAGTTGAGTCCTGCTGACTCAGCTTCTCTTTGTCTCGCTTCCCTTTGCTGACCCCCAGTAGCTGCAGTGCACGACTGCGAGAGTGACCTCCATCCCAATGCCAGACAGACAACTGAAGTAAACACAGAGACCAAATCCTTGTCTTTGGACTGATACTCCCATTTTGCTCTTTTGAGGCTTCTGACTTCCTTTTGGGACCGCCTGCTTGAGGAGCACAGATGTGGTCTTCACTCCTCTTTCTTGTGTAAGTATGTTTTTAAAAAATGATTTATGCCATATGCCAAGTGTTTACTAACAGCACTTCTTATGCAGCTGTAGGCTAGAAGATGAATGTAAGAGCAGTATAAGAAAGTAAGATAAAGAACACACTTAGCTGCATCTCCTCAGGAATTGAAGTGGCTCTAAAGCATGTGCTAATAATTCCATGCCTGATCTTTGGAGGAATAACTTGAAAGTTTTAGTGCCATTGGCACCATTTTTCAGATGTGGAAAGGAAACAAACTAGTTAAGTCAGTGTGGTGTGGAATTTAAAAATATATCAACATCCACAGATTTTTTTAAAACCAATACTGACCCTTTGATTTTTCTGTGAAGTCCTCATATAAACTTCATAGTTATTGCCCTTACCTTATCCTACTGTGCTAGGCTAAGAATTAATGTGTACTTAAACCAACCCCAGCCAATGGAGAATATAAAAGCCATCTAAGCCGGGCGCTGGTGGCTCATGCCTATAATCCTACCTACTCAGGGGGCAGCTCAAAGCCAGCCCAGGCAAATAGTTCTCAAGACCCTATCTTAAAAAAACCCATCACAATAAAGGGCTGGTGGAATGGCTCAAGGTGTAGGTCCTGAGTTCAAACCCCAGTACCACAAAGGGAAAAAGAGCCATCTAAGGTCCAGTGAATCAGCTGAAATTCTTTTGTTTGCAGGTTTAAAAAACCCATCTCAAAGTGGCTTAAGCAAAAAGGAGAAATTATTGGTTCATAATTGAAAGTGCCTGGCTTTGGGCATAGGTGGATCATGATGCTTAAACAATGATATATGGACTCTTTGCCTCCAAGTCACAGGTTTGTTTTCCTTTATATCTTTTTCAGATATGGTAGCAAGATGACTATCAGCAGCTCCAGGCTTGACAAAACCTGTAGGAAGAGAACCTATTTCCCTATTATCCTCTTAGCAACTCCAGGCAAGGCTTTGCTTGACCTGACTTAGATCATATGACCTTTCTTGAACAACTACAGTGGTTAACAGTGTTCAAGAATTATGGGTAGAAGATGTAGCTCAGTGGTAGAGCACTTGCCTAGCGTGTGTAAGGCCCTGGATTTATTCCATAGTTCCACAAAAAAGCAGAAGAAAGAAGAAAAAGGAGGAGGAAGAAGGAGGAGGAGGAAAGAGGAAGAGGAAGAGGAAGAAAGAAGAAGGAAGAAGATGAAGAAGAAGAGGGGGGAGGAGGAGGAGGAGAGAAGAATAAAGAAGAAGAATTAACCTGCCTGTCTTCCCAAGAGCTAAGGGTGTATATATCCCCACTCAAATCATAAAGAACAGTTTTAGAAGATTTGTGGTCCCAAAAGGAGAACAATTACTGATAACAAATTGGCAATGGATTTTTTTTTTAAGCTCAGGTAGTCCTAGTATTCATGACCCACCAGCCTCAGCCTTCCAAGTGCTGGGATTATAGTTAAGCACCACCATGCTGCCTGGCAATGGATTCTTGAAGCAGGTACTGTTGACTTCCTACCCAATATCGACTTTTCCCTTCTGCCCTGACTATGTTTAGGTATCTTCTCTCCTCCATATGGCTGTGGACTTCAGAGAAGTGGGAAGGGAAGGGAATGGCAGAATCAAAGAGTCAGAGCCTAAGTGGAATGGGGAAAGCATTCTGTCCAGGACAATGCTGACGGCATGTGATGGCCCAAGTATAGCCAGGGGCATGAGTGAAAAGAGAGAATGGAGATGGTTTGCAGGAGAGGGGAAGTAATAAAGGAATAATATATTGCAAATAACTATTTCAGCCAAGTTCCTTGCTATTAAGAAGACAGTAATAAATGTAGAAGAGGTAAAAACTAGTGAATCCTGTGATGTTGGGTTGAAATTAGAGACATTGTGAATTCATGGTTTTCTGATTATATATCTAGAAATAAATATAGATGCAAATACACTTGAACCTCTGTGTCCACAGATTCAACCAACTATAGATCAAAAATATTGGGAAAGTTGTGTTTATTTATTTATTTATTTTTACAGGATTAGGGACCAAACCCAGGGCACTGTGCACACTAGGCAAGTGCTCTGAGTATACCCCTCCCACCCCAGACATTTTTTTCCTTGTCATTATTTCCTAAACAGTACTGTATAACAATTATTTGCATAGCACTTACATTGAATTAGGTGTTTTAAGTAATCCGGAGATGAATTGGTTTGAGAGGAGTCCTGGAACCAGTTGTCCACAATACCAAGGGATGACTGCACACATGTGTGTGTACACACATGTATTACTTAGCTCAGTAGAGGAGAGGGCCTGGAAACTGTAAATACTCTTCAGCACTGAGCACACCTAATGCTTAGATACAGTTTCTAAATGCTATTTTCTAGCAAAAGGAACCAGTGTGCCTTGTCAGCAGCTGATTCTGGGTCTGGGCAAGGAAAGTACGGAATGGTACTGGAACATTATGGCTTATCAAGAGGTAAGGAAGTGTTCTTGAATGACAGAGCATCTTGAAGTGACACAGAACCAATATTATGGGGCACCATATGGCCAATATAGGGCAAATTGAGCAACAAAATAATCTTAATAATGAGTTAGAACTCATTGAATAGCTGGCAGAGTGGCTCAAACAGTAAGAGTGCCTGTCTAGCAAGCATGAGGCCCTGAGTTCAAACCCCAGTGCCTCCGAAAATGTATATATAACTCATTGAATAAAATAAGCATTTTAGCTCCTAGTAAAGTACACAAATGAGAAAGAAGACAATGTTCTTGACAGCAGAATTCCAACTAATAAATGTAGAAGAAATGGTGAAAATAAAAAATCACCATTGGCAAACACTGCAGTAATAATTGTTTCCTGTAAGAATCATGAGTGAATGCTGAAAGAAGAGAACAAAAGTGCAATAAACATTTGCCTACATAGCCTCAAAGTTTCTCCCCACAAGTGGGTTATTTAACAATTTTGCAGTGGAGAAAATAGGCAGACACCAATTGAATCAAGAGATTAAAGTTAAAATCATCAGAAAATTGAGCAAAGCAGCATCGTGTGCTTCTGATATGATGCCCCAAGAAGGATACAACTTTGGTTGTACTTTGACCCAAAAATCTGCAACCTCAATATATTAACTATGAGAAATCATACAAGCACACATTAGGAGACATGTGTAAAATAATTGGTCAGAACTCTTTAGAAATATTAAGGCTGAGGAGGTCAAAGACTGTTCCAGGCTAAAGGAATTCCCAGACTGGATTTTAGATTAAAAAAAATTGGTGATACTTACCTGGCAGGGGAGATACCATGATCACGAAGATGGTTTTCCCAGGGCGAGGCTCATCCATTGCACTCCGGATGTGTTGACCCCTGCGATTTCCCCAAACGTGGGAAACTCGGCTGTATAATTTGTGGTAGTGGGGGACTGCGTTCGTGCTCTCCTCTTAAAAAAAAATTGGTGAAATTTGAATCAGATCTCAAGATAAGATTTAGGACATATTTAGTAAAATCTACTAAAATTAATCCTACCTGATCAATTTTATGTTTTTAACAGGGTTACTAGAAAAATCTGAATTAGAAAGCGCTGATCTAGATTTTTAATGTCTTTCTGGAACGCTAGGCTATACACTCTGCACAATCTCCTAGTTAACCTTCAGGCTGCAAGGCTTAGAATTCACTCCTGGGAGGCTTTACACTCAGAGTCCTGAGCTAGATCAACAGGCTGACTCTCTCAGAGAAATGAATCTTGCTTAGTGGCCCTTAGTGGGAATTCTTGTTACCCATCTATGGAGAGGAGAAAGTAGGAAAGATAAAAATGCCACCCCACAACTGTCTTCAGTTCCAGAAGGACTCTTGCTCACAGGTCTGATCTATCTGTCCCAGACAGTACTGCACAGTGGCATAGAGTTTTGGATATAAGCTGTAATAGCAGGGCCTCAGGATCACGAGCACACAGAGGTGGTAGGAGCAAGGGGATGATTCAGGCTGTGATTCCAGGACAGGAAAGCCCTGCTGGTTTACCTCAAATAACGTGCAGCACTCACAGAGCCTTTGGAGAATTCACTCTCCGTGATGTGTCTAAAAGCCCAGTTGCTGGGATCTTTGGAAGAGGTAAAAGCTTTCTAGATTTTATCATTTTGACAGGTGAAGCAATCTCCTATGATCACAATTTTTTTAGGCTAGCAGTCTCATTACCTAGTTTTAGAAACATGTCTCCCTCTTCTTTAATTTATTAGCGTTCTAATGTCAGTTTGCTGAATAAACTTTCTGTTGACATCTATGTTGTGCTATTGGAATTCTTAGATGAAGAGACAGTCTTAGAAGAAAAAAACCCTACAGATCCAGAAAATTCCTTTATGCTATGAAAAAAATATAGTAACCATTTTTATACAGGAACTAAAGTAGCAAATGAAGAAGTATATTCCCTATATTGTTAATTATGTCATAGTTTATAGATTTTAATTCAGATCAGTTAAAAGATTTTATAATTATGATTGCAGGATTTGTGTTCAATGTAGTAAAAAAAACTAAAACATATTATAAAAGAATTCTGAAGTTACAACATTTTTTTTGTTTTGTTTTTGTTTTTAAGACATGGCCTTGCTCTATGGCCCAGGCTGGCCTCCAACACAAGATCCTTCTGCTTCAGGCTCCCAAGTACTGGGATTACACATTTGCACTACCACACCTAGCCCAATGTTGTAAGATTTATCAAAGACCTTAGTTTGCCTGAGTCTACATTCAGCAGCAGCAGCAAGTCAACACACCAAGGATTTAGGAGTTAAATGCCCCTTCTTTGAGTTTCTCAATTTTTGAGAAAGAGATAGAGGAAATCAGTATAGGGAAAAAGCTGATAAAACCACCAGATCTAAAAACATACTAGCCAAATAAATTACAATGAAAAACGAGTGTCTAAATTAGAAAATGCAACTGTAGGTTTAGAAATGATTTGACAAGCCAGGCACAGAGGCTCACACCTGTAATCCCAGCTACTCACAAGGTAGAGATTGGAGAATCATGGTTTGAGGCCAGCTGGGCAGAAACTTAGCAAGACCCCATCTCAATCACTGAACTGGGCAGAGTGGTGTGCACCTGTCATCCTAGTTGTGTTGGAGGAGTCACAGTCCAAGTAACCTGGGCAAAATGCAAGACACTATTCAAAAAATAACCAAAGCAAAAAGGGCTGGGAGTATGGATCAAGTGGTTAGAGAACCTGCCTAGCAAGCACAAGACCCTGGGCTCGAACCCCAGTACCACCACCATCAAAAAAGTTTTGACAATTTTATTTGTGTACATATCATTACCCCTGGACAATTCTATTTTTATTATCAAAAGTGTTCACAAAAGTCCATTGAGTTTATGGTCCTATCCAAGTTCACTCCAACATCTAAGGAGGCTTTGAATCATGTTTGTCTGTTACAGGTGTTTGATGAGCTTGATTTAAAAATAAATATAGTTTAAAAAAAACCCTGCCAGCACAGTGGTACACACGTGCAGTTCCCACTACTAGGGAGGCTGAGGTAGACAGATCACTTGAGCCCAGGAGTTCAAGACCAGCCTGAGGAATATAGCAAGACCTTGTCTTTTTTTTTTTTTTTCTATTTTTACTGGGATATATTTAGTACAGGGGGGATTCATTGTGACGATTCTGAATAGTCTTATATTGTACATTGGTTAGATTGTCCCTACCATCTCCCCCTTCTCCCACCTCCCCCAAACTCCTCCCCACTCCACTTAATTGCAAGAAGTTTCATCATTCTATGTCGTGTGTGCATATGAACCATAACACCGACCGTATTTCCTCACCTTCATCTGCTCTGTTCACCCTCCACCCGCCCATAAGTACCCCCATATTGTACCTATTTTACAATCCTGTCTTTCATTATTGACTCCAAAATCAGTGTTCAAAGGGGTTTCTTGATGTAGCCACATGTGAGTACACTTCACTTTCGTCCATCCAACCACTTCCATTATTCTCTCTTACCCCTTCCCCTCTACCCGCCTCCCCTCATTATTCAACAGCTTTCAGTACACATTGTTATATCCTCTCCTGCACAGATGTAATGTATTTCAACATTGTTGCTTCTCTACCATTCTCTTTTCCTTTCCCTCCTCCCCCGAGTTCCATGGAGTTGCTCTGCTATTACAAACATGTTGTACATAGAAGTTTGTATATGATCGTGTTTGGTTTTGTGTATGTGTTTATCTTTTGGATCTATCTTCCACATTTGAGAAAAAAACATGCGGCTTTTGTCTTTCTGAGCCTGGCTTATTTCACTTAATATGATATCCTCCAATTGCATCCATTTGTATTCAGACCACGTGGTTTCATTCTTCCTTATGGCTGAATAAAACTCCATTACATATATCACATTTTCTTAATCCATTCATCAGTTGTAGGGCATCTGGGTTGTTTCCATAGCTTGGCTGTTGTGAGTAGTGCTGCGATGAATATTAGTGTGCACCTGTCTCTATTGAATCCTAACTTACATCCCTTCAGGTGTATGCCCAAAAGTGGTATCCCTGGATCATATGGCAGTTTTATTTTTAGTTTTTAAGGAATCTCCTTACTGGTTCTACTGAATTACATTGCTACCAACAGTGGATGAGGTTTCCTGTTTTGCCGCATTCTCACCAACATTTGTCATTGTTTGTGTTCTTTTTTTTTGGCCATCCTGGAGTTTGAACTCAGGGTTTCATGCTTGCTAGGCAGGTGCTCTACCACTTGAACCGCTCCACCAGCCCTTGTTTGTATTCTTAAAGATAGCCATTCTAATTGGAGTGAGATGAAATCTCAGTGTCATTTTGATTTGCATTTCTTTTATGGCCAGGAAAGTTGAACACTTCTTCATATATTTACTGGCCATTTGTACCTCTTCCTCTGAAAATTCCATTTAATTCATGTGCCCATATTTCATTGGGATGTTGATTCTTTGGGGTTTGAATTTTTGAGTTCCTTGTAGATTCTGGATATTAGTCCTTTATCAGGTGAATAGTTGGCATAGATTTTCTCCCATTCTGTGGGCTGTCTCCTGAGTCTGGTGACTGTTTTTTCTGCTGTGCAGAAGCTCTTTAGTTTGATGCAGTCCCATTTATTTTTTCTTTCTCTCATTTGCTGAGCCATTGGAGTTCTATTTAGGAAGTTGCTGCCTATGCATTGATGTTCAGTGTATTTTCTACTACTTCCTGTAGTTGTTTCAAATTTCAGGCCTTCTATTAAGGTCCTTAGTCTACTTTGAGTTGAGAGAGACATGAATCTAGTTTCAGCTTTCTGCATGCAGATATCCAGTTTTCCCAGGAACATTTGTTGAAGAGGATGTCTTTCTCCATTGTATATTTTTGGTACCTTTGTCAAAAATCAGGTGGGAGAAGCTTCATGAATTCATATCTGGGTCTTCTATTCTGTTTCACTGGCCTTCATAATCTGTTTTTGTGCCAGTACCATGCTGTTTTTATTGCTATGACTCTGTAGTGTAGTTTGAAGTTGGGTATTGCTATACCTGCATAGCATAGCATTGCCCTTTTTGCTTAGTATTGCCTTGACTATTTTCTGTCTTTTGTGCTTCCAAATAAACTTCAGGGTTGATTTTTCAATCTCTGATGAATGTCATTGGGATTTTGATGGGAATTGCATTGAACATGTAGATTGCTTTTAGTAATAAAGCCATTTTCACAATATTGATTCTACCAATCCACGAGCATGGGAACTCTTTCTGTCTTCTCTTATTTCTTTCTTCAGTGGTTTATAGTTTTCATTGTAGAGTTTAAATTTGTTAAGTTTATTCCCAGGTATTTTGTTTGAGGCAATTGTAAATTAAATTGTTTTCCCGTGTTATTTCTCAGTCTGTTTATTATTGCTAAATAGAAGGGCTAGTGATTTTTGTAAATTGATTTTGTATCCTGTTATTTGCTGAAGGTGTTTGTGATGTCTACAAGTTGCAAATAGAGATAGCTTGACTTCTTCCTTTAGTATTTGAATTCATTTTATTTCTTCTTTCTGTCTTATTTCTCTGGTTAATAATTCCAGGACTATGCTGACCAAGAGAGGAGAGAGGGGACACTCTTGTCTTGTTCCTGACTTTAGAGGAAATGGTTTCAGTTTTTCCCATTTAGTATGGTATTGACAGTACAGTGGAGCACATGTGTAGCTCCAGCTACTAGGGAAGCTAAGGCAGAGGGATCACTTGAACCCAGGTGTTTAAGACCAGCCTGGGCAACATAGCAAGACCTTATTTGTCTCTTAAAAAACAAAAACAAAACCACAACCTAGAGAGTTTCTGATCATTGACATTGATTTAAAGTGTTAACTTTGAAGTGTTTTCTGTGTTCCTAAACATTAGGATTGAGTTGAATAGCCTTGGGCTCAATTTAATCATTGAGCCAGGCCATTTGTGGAAAGCTTTTGGCTATTTTAAAGTATTGCACACCATGGGCTACACCTTATCCAACTTCTTGCACCTAGAACACTTCTGGACAGAGGATAGATAGACCAGTCATGGTTTGCATTCAGAAGATTTTTAGAAGTTGAATTATCCAGACTTTTAATGATGTTACAGGCATAGTCTTGGAGTCCAGTAGGTATTTACTTTTCTATTTCCACCTAAATCCATACCGTGCATTCCTGTTGGCTGAAAACTGAAGCACGTATTTCCCAGGGAAATTTCTCGCACCGTTAGACTGAGGAAAAAAGCCTATCTATCTCATAATTTCACTGGCATTACAAAAGGACAGTTGAAAGTGATGCTTTTCCCATTGCAGCCATGGAGAGCCTCCCTTCTGTTTATTCAAGTCTGGAGGGTCGTGTCTGGCCTTTTTGTCCTTGTTTCCTAGGCATGGTGGGCACAAAACACCCTAGAACCATGATGCCAGACTTTCTAAGGATTCTGGAGTGAGTCACTTGCTGAGCTTGTAATAGAGCGAGTTCTTCCCAGAACTTGCAAAGTCACAAGGCCAGTTTCCACAGACAAGTTGATAAGGCTGAGACCACTGTCTAAATAAACACCATCTATCTCTTTTTTGGCCCACAATATATGGAGTAGATCGGTTTCTTTTTTGCATGCTTTTCTATAAGATCTATGTAATCCTACAAAATCCAAAGAGAAAATTTTGCCTAGTGGGATTTCTTTTCAATTGTTTGCTGGGAGATACACTAGACCCAAGTCCTTTGTTCCAGTGTGGATTCAGTACAGGCAGCAGCAGGCCGACCTTTCCCACCCTTTTCATTCACACAGTTCTACAAGAGGACCTACTTTTATTCTCATTGCCTATTCAACCCTCAGCCTCTCTGCCAACTGTGCCTCTGCTGAGCCTACCAATGAGGGTCAATAATTGAGGCCAGAGTTGAAGGTCTGGATGCAGGCAAACAGCTGAGAAGAAGGATTCATTTCAGGAGCTAGACTACTAGGAAGGCAGCTGGTAGAAGGAGGAAGCAATCTGCGATGCTAAATAATACCCTGGGTGGGGGTGGAGGGTAGAGCTTTGTTTGGAAACTTTCTCCATCAAAGCATTTTTATGTTATATCCAACCACTCCTTTAATTTGCCTCAAATCTTATCTGCAACAATTGAAAGAGCATAATAAGGCCAAAGAGTTGTTGATAAATTTTTAATCTATTGGTAAGTTTGCCTTAAGATACTCAAAAATACAGATGTTTAAAATTCTGTACCGAATCTGGGTAAAAATTTGCAAAGCTCATAATTCATTTCATTTGTTCACATGTTACCATTAGGATGAAGTTAATAAAGAATAACTATACTATAAATCAGTCATCTTTTCACCTTTCCTTTTTTGTATGTGGTGCTGGGATCAAACCCAGGACCTCAGTAAATACAAAGTAGGAGCTCTACCACTGAGCTACACCCCCAGCCCATAAAGAACCGTCTTTCAAAGAAGGTGACTCTAAGTTTGAACAAGATGCAGTCATTTGCCGTCAGCTAAGAGAGCAGTGGCACTGGAACTACCCCTAGCTGTGATTTCTAGGACTAGGACACCACGGGGTTGGGGAGAGGTTTCACGTGCTCCACCAGAGGGAAAAATATGAAGTGATTGTGTATGAAGGTTTGAGCACTAGTTCTATCTGTGTTCAAGACTGCCTTTAGGCAACCTATTTTACTTCTCTACGCCTCAATTGCCTCTCCCCAGCACAGGGATAGTAGCAGTTTCTCATTTACAGGTTTGCTATGATGAGCTAATCTGAGTCAAGTACCTAGAATCATACCTGATCAATGTCTATTAAACACAAAATGCAGTGGGATAGTAAGGACCTTATGTTCTGTGCCTTATCTACACACATGATCTCAAAAACAAAAAAAACCTTCTCATTAACTAATCTGCACAGCATTCCTAGGATGCTGGATAACTGCAGGCGACCCACTTGGCATACTATATTATGGCAGAGCTCATTGTGTAGTTCCCAAGCCCATCACCAGCACTGACTGCTCACCATAATTACAACAGGTTTTTCATTCTCAATGTTAATGAATATCTTACTGGGTCCTTTGATCAGTGTTTTTGCTTCTAAAGATGGATTAGTATTTTTGAAATTTTAATTCAAAAGGAAAAGAAGCTCTTTGTCTATCCAGCACATATATTATGTAGATGTGACAATTATAGCTCTGTAAAGAAGCCCATATACATGTTTAATGTGCAAATTACGTGTGAGAGTAGCTCAAAGGCAACACACAGGGGTCCAAACCTCCAATTTCAAAGCTCATAACAGAAACCAATGAAATATTTATGTCAGGACGGCAAAGGCATCATATTAACTTACATATATTCTGTCATGAGAAGGCAATTTACATACATATTCATGCATACACATATTCATATATCTGTATATAAAACATATGATACTGTTTCATTTGTACTGTATAATAACAAATATCTCTTCTAACAAAACATCGTGGGAAAAACTTGTGGAATTGCTAGGTCATGGTTGAAGTGTGTAATCAGGCTCTGGATTATATTTCTAAATTCCAATTTATAATTATGCTTATCTTTCTACCTCATCTATACAAATATGGTTTTGTTTGGTAATTACATTGGTATTTTTGAAAGTATAAAAAAGGTTCAAAGGTTACTTATACATGTGCCTAATTCAGGAACTTTGGCATGTTACAACAGGCCAGCTGTTTTCCTTTCAATGAGAGGCCAAAATGCTATGTACTTTTACTTAATATGCTGAGAGGGAGGGAGGGAGGGATGTTCTGAGTACTCAATAATGAAAAGCACACAATCACATCACTCTGTCCTTGGGTTTCCCATAGAGAGATGAGTAGAAAAGAGTATGTTCAGCCTCTGCCCATTTCTCACTTACTCTACCCCACATGAGAAATGATATGTCTGGGTGAGCTTTGAAGAAGGACATGTTTGTCTGGGCATGGCTTGCCTCTTCTGGAATCTCCTGAAGAGCTGGCTTGGCCACATAACTCTCTTCTGGTTTTCTCTGGTTCTCTGAAATGTAATCATTTCAGTAGGCAGATTCTTCCAAGGCAAAGAATCAACCTCTGGGAAGGAGTAGGGGAAGGTTCTTTACAGTCTCTTTTAGCTACAAATCTAAAAGTCCAGGTACAAATCTGTAATAAAGCCAACATTTCACTCTTGATCTTAACTCTGTGCCTTCTTTCTTACATGGTTTGAACTCAGCAATCACAGTTTGCATCCCTGAAATGCCCAGCATTGCAGAATAACAAGTTAGAATAAACAAAACTGCATATTTACTGCCTCCCCCAATGATTCAGACACATAGACCCTCTGGTCAAAGAGCCTTTGGGTTAAGGAGTAAAGGAAAGTCAATAGAGGAATCCCAGGAAACAGAGGCTCTTGTTCATGGTGGAATAGAGAGAGAAATTTGAGTGTTCCTCCAAGTGATGCCACCAAATGTTCTTTGACCTGGAGGAACTTGATCAATATATAGTAATGGATGGATCCATAGGATTTTAAGGGAGCTAAACTATCCTTTGGGGGAGCCTAATTAAAAAATCTATAATACTGATATAGATGGAAAGAATCCCCCAAGTAAATCAAAAAACTCTCATACCTTAAGAAGAAGAAATAAGACTCTTCCCATTGTAATAGAAAGTCAAACCTCAGCAATAGTGTCAGGGTCATATTTGCAAGGAAAAGCAACAGAAGCAGTTGCTAATTAAAGTTACCAGATGGCAGAAAGCAGTGTTAATGTTTGAAGCTGAAAAAACTTGAACAGCTGGGAATCAGCTAAAGGGTGGGAGAAAACTTGAACAACTCCTTCTGTTAGCATTAATGTTCCTAGCCATATCCTTGTTTGTGTTTTTTCCTTCATCTGGAATGGCCAGAGGGGAAACAGTTACAGGTTAAGATTCTGTGGTAGTGATCTTCCAAGATCTCCTAATGAACCATGCATTTGTGCCTTTTGTATTTCCACTATTGAAGTCATGTCAGCCCAGGTACTAGACCTTGTTGTATCTTGGACACCCACTTGAGTACTTAAATGATTCTTATTCCAGACAACCTCTGATTTCAACTGCACAAAATAGCCCAAGTTAGGAGAGGGAGAGGTAAGAATAAAAATTGTCATTTAATCAATGTGAGTCAATGTAATCAATATAAGTCATTGGTGATTTAGGCAGCTACCTACAGCAGCAGATCATTACAATGGCCTCTTTATAATATGAAGTATGAACTTGTTTATAACAACATCCCTGAATTGCTACAGCCAAGCATCTTAGTCAATTCATGTTGCTGTAACAAAATAGCACAGATTGCATAGTTTGTAAACAGCAGAGATTTATTTCTCCTGTTCTCGAAGTTGAGAAGGCCAAGATCGGAGTGCTAGCATGGTTGGGTTCTGGTGAGGGTGCACTTTCTTTCTCATAGGTGGAGCCTTCTCATTGTGTCCTCATGTGGTAGAAGGGGTTAGGTGACTTTCTGTGGTTTCTTTCATAAAAAGCCACTAATCCCAATTATAAGGGATTACTCCTCAGCTAATCATCTCTAAAAGGCCTCCACCTCCCAGCATCATCATAACTCTTATCTTAAGAGTTAGGATTTCAACAAGTGAATTTGAGGGGAACACATAAGATCAGGAAATATTTCACATGGGATTATATCAAATTGGCATCCATTTTTTATCTAATTGGGGATCTGCTTTAACTTTGGATTACAACCATGAACATACCTTTCCCTCCAGAAGAAGCAAAACCAACCAATCAAGCACCCTTTCCATCAGCAATACTGGCAGTGAAAAGATGCTGTTGGCATTAACCCAAGACTTTCATGATTGACAGGCAAATAGAATCGCTTCTGGGAAAGTGAGTGACTTGTGGAAGGTATACCTGAAAGCTGAATCTGAAATTGAAACTGAAAACTAATCTACAAAAGTAGTAACATTCCATTAAGAATAGAACACCCTAACAGAGACGACACCAGAATCAAAGAGCAAGCAAACTAGAGATGCAGGGCATAATATTGAATTCAAGAGCTCAGACTTTGGAGTCTCAGAGCTGAGTATGAACATTGTCACTGACACTAACCAGTAGTGTGACATTGAACTAGAAACTTAACTTCTCTGATTTACAATAGGGACTCTTTGTACCCTACATATAAAAATATAAGTGAGATGACAAATGTAAAATCCATATTACCATGCCTACAACATGGTAAGTCCTTTACATAAACTAGAGTTGTTTTGTGTATTTTTGCTTGGATAACACAAGAACACATTCATTTAAGGACTTACAACAAACTTGGCTATTAATTTTAAAAATTAAGTTCTCTATAATCTGTAAAATAATATTTTTTTCTTTTTTGATTCTCTATCATGCAACTCAAAAGTGCTTTAGCTTTTAAACTATTGCCTCTTTTACATATTTTAAAAGCTGAAAGCCAGGAATTTCACTAATTACTGGGCTGGAGATGTAGCTCAGTGGTAGAATACCCACATGCAAGGCCTTGGGTTCAATCCCCAGCACCACGTACACACAAGACACACACACACACACACACACACACACACACACACTATCACTAATTGCTTTATCTGTCACTCTCATTTGTAGAATACAAATGAGAATGGCATACAGAATAGTCTTAGCTCTTGAACAATGCAAAAAGAGCAGGGATTTTTCAAATACATGATTTAATATCACAATATTTTGCTGCAGAATTATAAACGTTGATTTATTTAAGGGGCTACCTTTATTGAAAAGAGTAAAATAACTTTAATTTGAAACTGTCCTTGAAAATGTAATTATATGGTTGCCATTGATTACATTGTATATACACACTGAGAGAATTTACTATTTGAGAAATGCCACCAATGGACAGAGAAAGCCACCTGGTTATTGCCAGCATGTAGCTGTGCCAAAGCACAGATGGGTTTCTGTGCTTTAAACAGTAAATCCCATTGGCAAGGTGTCTGCATGTATAATTGTCATCCCACTAATGACAAATCAATGGTTCTTAAATTTGATGCTCAAAAGAATCACCCAGAAAGCTTGTTTAACACCGAATACATTTAAATATGTTATTTAAACAAGTGCTATTCACATATGTGATTAAAATGCAGACTCTTGAACTCTATTTCTAAAGATTAATTCAGGGGCAGATTTAATGGGCACCCAGATAATCCCAGTTCAGGTAGTTCGTGGACCACATGTTGACGAGCAGGGAAAGGCAGTGCCTCTTTACTCAGCTGCCTTCTTTCATACCCAGGGCTCCCTGAGTCGGCAGCATCCATCACCACTCTCACATGGATGGCTATGGTTCTATGACTTGGCAGCATTTGCTTAGGGGGCCTACCTGCTGTCCAGGTGGGTGCCCACCCACAATCCCCCATGCAGAATCAGCAACTCCACCCCACCTATGACTCCAGGGTTCACCTGGCATGTTGGCCATCTGGACACAAACACACACAGCAGGAGTGACAGGATTTGCCAACTAAATTGCCAATACAGCATCAAGCTTTTGTTCAGCAATTGGCTAGGTTTTATGCCTTAACAATGAGTTATCATTTTTTCAGAGATCTGACTTTTTTTCCTTTTGGTAAATACTGTCTTTTAATTCCCTCTTTAAAAATCAGCTATTGTATGTAAGAATCGCTTGTTGCTACCAAAACAGCCTGAAAATTACACTGGCTTCATTTGAATAGAAGGTATGATAGGACGATTAAGTCTTCATGAACAAAAGCAGGACAGCAAAACCACTGGTGATTTATAATTGTAAAGATTTTTTGCTGCTGCCATTGTTATTGTGGCTGTATTGCTGCTAGCATTTTTAGAGGATCAAAATTCACTAGAACTCTCATTTCTGAATGTGTATAAAACATGTGAAATATAGATTTTTCTCCTTTTTGAGTCCAAAGATCTTCACAGAGCTTCTTATTCTAACCAAAGGTGTTATATTTACAAACATTCATCTAGGTGGACCAGATTGTGAATGCTCAAGTGCACTGTGCTGACTCAAATTGGTTGTAATAATTAGAACCAGGAGAACCTGTAAGTAAAATATGGGGCTGGAACAAAATAGAAAACCTTACAGGGCTTTGTCAAAATACAATAGTGCTTATCTCAAAGTGCCCTGCTGAGAGAGGAATTATTTAGTATCATGAGTAACAAGTAATGAGTAGAACAAAACGGGAAAATGTAGGGAACCTATCTAACTTCCTAGCAGTGAGACTTATTTAATAGTGAGGTATATTCTTCCAAGAAAAAGAAATGCATACCAAATGAAGCATTGAAACCATCCTAAAAAAAAAAAAGAAGAAAGAAAAGAAAATTAGCTTAGATATTGCACTAGAAAACGTATAGTAAGATCCTTTCCAGATGACAGGAAAATGGAAGGACTATCCAGTGTCCAGTAGATCCAGAATACTCAGTACTCCAGGACCCTATATCACCCCACTTCAGCATTATGGAACCTAATGCTTCTATAGAAATCATTTTGTTCTGCACATATTTCAGTACAGGGACAGTTATGTCCAAAAACTTGCACAAATTAACTGCAAAATCTCTATAGTGCTTAGTGAAGGTGGAAGTCGTAGAAAACAGCTAAGTAGTTTGGGGTGCATAAGCAGCTTGTGATGAATCTCTAGGCTTTGCCATTGTTGAGTTCCACCTCATTTCTCTCTGCCTTCTTTTCCAGCTTTCCATAGTTTGGTCCACAGATTGTTTCAGCCTTGTTTCTGTCCTTAGTCAAATACAAATGCTCAGCCCTCCAACTCCTTCCCTAGCACCCAATCTGTAGGACTTTTAAAGTCCATTATTAGGCTAGGGCTCTAGAGATTAATTGACTGTCACTGCACTGAAGGTTCTTTATCCAGAACCTGAGATCTCTGCTCATTATATCTTATTGTCATAAGTGGACAACCATGGCTGCAAGCTTTATGGGCAAGTCTCTGTTAATGCTGGCACTTTCTACCTTATCACCCAAGGCCTAGGGCTTTGTATACATCAGCTAAAGCACTCTTTCCCAAATGCTTCCCAGGGCCCTCCTTAAAAGAAAATGCACTGCTTCTTTGCAAAAATATCACCACACTACAAGAGCATGTGCTTATTAACGTAGAGTTACAAGCATCTAAGTTCAAGTTGGCCAAAATGGGTTAAGATCATACTAGCCCTTGCTTTTAGATATGCTTAGATATAATTGTCCAACCCTTTAAACTGCCTTTTAGATTTGGATCCTATTTTGTTTTACTATCCAACAAATATATCTTCTCTTCCTAATTTCACTTCTGCTCTAAGCTTACCTGGTCACTGAAGAAACAGTGGCTCTACAAATTCTAAAGGTGCTATCACAACCTCAAGTACACTTTGCCCAACCCTTTACCCCATCAGATCCCATCTTGTCTCCAGTCTTACAAGCCTTTGCTCAGTTCTAACTCTGACTCATCCCTTTCTCTAATTCTCCTTTCAATTTGTTGCGTTCCTCTCATTTGGAGACCCAAAACACAATTCCTTTTGCTGGCACTGAATCTCTCCTGGCTATGTAGAGAATGACTGCCAAATTAGCATATAGATTACAGCACAGAAATTTCCAAACAAGGAGTATGAGATATATAGTATGTCTCATGCAAACTGGAGTTAGATGGGAGAACGCATTCCCAAAATAAACTAATTAAACTTAGGCCTAAAAAGTCTAGTATGAACCTGAGCTTAATATAACTGGATTTGTCTGAAATGTAAGTGCCCCAGAATTAAAAATGCAAGTGACCATTTACTACAGTGGTGAAATCAAACAGAATGCTACTATACAAGGCTTCTGGGGATGAGAGAGATGAGTGCTTTAATGGATGAATAATGAAGATGTAAAACAGTGCACATTTGGGGGAAAGTAATTTGATAATAACTATTGAAATGTAAAAGGTGCATGCCTTATCTGATAATCCCACTTTAACAAATATGCATAGACTGTTTTATCTGTGTTAAGAACTAAGGGCTGGAGTGTAGCTCAGTGATGCAGTGTTCATCTAGCATGCACGAGGCCCTGGGTTTGATACTCAGCACAACATTAACAAGCATAAAACAAGAACTAGGAAAATCATATTGAGCAAAACAGGTCCAGGCCCTCAAAGAGCAAGTTTTCATGAAGGAGATAGACAAATAAATCATCAAGATCAATGCCCCTAAACTGCAACTGTGATGTATGTTGTATGGTGAATGTACGTGGGACCCGATGAAGACAGCAGGGTCAGGAAAGACCTTCCTGGGAAGTGAAACCAAAGAATGAGAAAGGATAAACTGAGTAAAAAGGATCTTCCCAACCAAGATCCTCTGCATCTCAGCTTCCCAAGTAGCTAGGATTACAAGTGTGAGCCACCAGCATCTGGCTTTGTAATTCTTTTTTTGAGACAGGGTCTCACTATGCAGCCCAGGCCAGTCTTAAACAATAGATCCTCCTACCTCAGCATTTCAAGTGCTTATTTTATAATTTTCAAATACTAGCATATTGAAAGTGGTTGCTTTCCTTAATAAATCATTTCATTTGAATATTTTGTATACATATGCATCAGAGAGCTATGCTTAGTGAATACTTTTTTGTTTAATGATTTTGCTTATTTCATGATTAGTAGTTCTATTTTAGATCATACAATGATGAAGAACAGTCCAGGATTCATAGGCTTATTAATTTTCCTTTACTTTGGCATATGTTCAGTATATGTAGCTGTGTATTTGGGGGGTGAATATACATACTAATAAGTATATCCTATATATATTATACATCTCTATATAATAATTGTATATTGTACATATATATAAAAATATAATGTTTACTTTTCCCTGCTGGGGATTGCAGTATGTCAATATCATGTGCAAACCACAAGTGGTTTTTAAAAAAATCTTTATAAGCATATATCTACAGAGTTATATATGGAGTTATAAATTGATTAGTTTATGCATTACTACCAGAGGGAGATTCTCAATATTTTCTTATCCACACGAAAATGGGATCACCTCATCCATTTGATATTCCATTTTCCAAATGTTATCAAATATAAATTATAAAATTTTAGCACATATAATATATGAGATATCTTAAGAAGTTTCTTTAATATTTGATCTCCGTAAGTTTAATTTTAGGAAAAAGAAATATGTCACTAATAGTTTCTTTGATTTTGTTTTTGTTATCATATTCTGTTGTACTGGAGCCATACTGTGACACTTACAAAACTTACAGTCTATTTCTATTTATTGTTTTAATTAATATGATTCAAAAGCAGGATGACTGAATTACAGAACACTCTTCAATCTAGAAAGTCATTTAACATGTGTGAACAGTATATTCCTCAGCTACATTTGGTCACATAAATAGATGAAGTTTATAAAATAAAATATATTAAAAAAAAAACTTTGACCGAAACCTGCTAAGTTTACATACATTGTAATTTACTGGAAACTTGGTGACTTGAATCAGTCTCCCCAGTGAAGGAATCTACAACCTGAAACAAACAGGAAGCAAGAAAGGACACTAAGGGCAGAGAAGTTTCAAAGTATTTTCTTATTAGTGTGTGATTCACTAAAATCCTATTCTTTTCTGTCAAATGATATTTATACTTTGGATGTAAATATAGTTTATAATTATAATGTATAAAGGACCATAGGCACACAAACAGTAATTGGATTTATAAAAAGACACAAGAATAAATAATGATTTTTTTTTTTTTTGCAGTGCTGGGAATTGAACCCGGAGCCTTGAGAATGCTAGCCACATGCTGTGCCACTTGTGCCATGTTTGCCGTTAGCTCCCCACCTTTTTTTTGAGACAAGATCTTGCCACCTTTGTGTGGTTGCCCTGGAACTTGTGATCCTCCTACCTCTGTCTTTGTAGTGACTGGGATTACATGACTTCCTGTATACATTGACTTCTGATGATAAATGATATGGTAGGATCGCCCTGAATATGTGAATATGCTTGTTTCATTAACTATCTTTCCACTCTAGTTCTTGGAAGCCAAACTACTATTTCAAACACAAAACCCTAAACATATTCTTCTGTGAAATCCTAAAGCATTTAGAAACAATCCTAAAGGCTAATTTTTAACACAAGTGCTGCATTTATGGATGTGAGTTGCTGAGTAGAAGTGGTGAAGTTTTTTGGACCATCATCCTGCTGTATATAGCATCTGTCTAGTCATCTCAAAGGCCTTAATGCTATTTTATTTTTTATTTATTTATTTTGTGGTACTGGGATTTGAACTCAGGGCCTACACCTTGAGCCACTTCACCAGCCCTTTTTTATGATGGGCGTTTTCAAGATAGGGTCTCACAAACTATTTGCCTGGGCTGGCCTCAAGCTGTGATTCTCCTCCTCCCTGCCTCTTGAGTAGCTAGGATTATAGGCGTGAGCCACTGGCGCCCAGCCCATTTTATTTTTAAATATCTGACTTATGGTGATTTCACAACTTTCTTTGTAATCTATTCTACTAGCTAAAATTCCTTTTTGTCAGGAATTCCTTTTCTAGGACAAACTAGGCAGAAGGAGTAAAAGAGAACTAAAAAACTTTAAAATATTCATTCCTCTTTTGAGAAAAATCAGATATTCTTTTGGGGAATTTCACCATCCTCAGTCAGTTAAGAGATAGTCAACTGGAACATGAAGATCAAAGTCAACAGGACTGCCCCTAGGGACCATGCCTTCCCCTGTGAGCACAAAGTTAGGCTCACAGCCGCTCCCACATTGGGTAGTCACCTCAAAGAACTTTCCTGGACAGACAGAATCCTCAGGCTTTCAGTTTGTCCCCTCTGGCTAGACTCCAGCATCTGACCTCTGAGGGACTTTCCCTGACCCTTTAGTTCTGTACCATCCTCACCATGACTCCAGATATCTCACCACAGAAAAAAGCAAACAAGGAGAAGCAGTCTGAAAGTGCAAGGCACTTTAATGTCTTTCTTATTTATTGCCATCATCAGGTACATCCCCCAAACTTTCACCTTTCCTCTCTTCCTACCACCTGTCCCATATTTACAAACCCCTGGAATTGGAGATGGTTTCTAGAACACCTGTTCTGTAAGATATATGGATATATAGATACAGATATAGATGATACAGATATAGATATAGATACAGATACAGATATAGATATAGATACAGATACAGATATAGATATAGATACAGATATAAATATAGATAGATAGATCCCAGCAAACCCAATGAGCAATTTTTGTCATTAAATGGCACCACCCTTTTCTATTTACATTTTAAAAGGAATTTTCTTAAGATAAAATTTTGATCATAAAAGCATCTTGGTAAGCACAGGGGAGGATTTTTACTCAGGAGGATGGTTTCATTTATAGTTTACTCACAGCAATGAGGAACTAGGGAAAGAAGAATTATCTTTGTGAAAGGTCCAGACTGGTCTGTGGAAGATGCTAGTATGTTGTGTTGTTTGTTTGATTGTGACAGGGTCTCTCTTTGTAGTCCAAGCTGGCATCAAAGTTGCCATCCTCCTTTCTCAGCTTCCTGAGTGCTGAGATCACCAAGGCATGCCATCGTGCTCTGCTGTATGTTATATTTACTAAGGAGAGCTGCCTGAAAAGTAGTCTGCATTTTATTCTTTTTTTCAACTTGTAGTTTAATGATGGATTCCTGCTACTTAATTCATAGCTATTTATCTGTTTAGGAAAATAAAGCTGGTTCTATTCCCAGTGCTAAAAAGAATTGATACTGAAAATCTAACAAAGAAAACAGATGGTTCTCCAAAGACCCGTCAAATCTCTCTGTTTGCAGACATACTTTGCTTCCTGGATCTGACATGTTTTATAGTTTGGTATAATTGATGACTTATATCACAGATACAATAGAAACACCAAATTCATTCTTTCTGGAAGAAAACTCTAGGGAATTCTCTTACACTCACGTTACTTGCTCATTATAACTCAGGACAGTCAAATAACAGACTGACTTACAGATCCATAGACTAGCTCAGCTGCGGCCCCAGAATTGCCACTGAAAACCCCAACCAGCCCATTCTTTTTTATTTCATTTTACTTTTTGGTGGGACTGGGGTTTGAACTCAGGGCTTCTACCACTTGAACCACCCCTCCAGTCCATTTTGCTCTGGTTATTTTGAAGATGTGGCCTAATGAACTGTTTGCCTGGGCTGGCCTTCAATCTCAATCCTCCCAATCACTGCCTCTTAAGGAGCTGCCAACACCTGCCTCATGCTTAATGCAAATTCAGATATATCGGTCCAAGGCAGAGTCTGAGACTGTGATTTCTAGCAACCTTGTCTGAGGAAGCTCAGCCCACCCTTAGAGCAGCAAACCCTTAAGGTTTCTAACCCACGTGTATAGATAACAGCACAGTGCACTTGTGTGAGCACAGGTAAGAAAAGGTTTAAAAAGACTGTGCAAATGGAAATTTTTATTACTTAAAATATTAGTGCTCACTTTTTGTTTCATCCGGTACTGGGTTTCACTATGTAACCCAGGCTGGCTACAGTGATCCTTCGATCTCCACCTCCTGAATGCTGGAATTACAGGCAAGCACCAGCATGCCTGGCAGTATTTCACTGCTGAAACAACCCCAATGTGAAAATGCAAGCTTGAAAACTAGATCAAATATGAAATAATTTACTTTTCTTGATGATTCTTTGCTACAGAAGAAACAACAGGGTGGTATTCAATTATTTATATCCCCCCTAATGATTTTAAGGTGATTGAAAAAGTTTAAATTAAATTTAGAATGCAGTTTCTCCCAAGAACAAGTATTAAAGAAAGTCCTGTATGCTAGTAATTTATTATAAATTTCAGTGACATTTTCAGCCAGATTCTACTTAATACCTAAATGATCATTCAGTCTCTATCTGCTTCAGTCTGGACTGAAGTCAATCCAAAGAACTAATTTCACCATTTTCCCCAAGTGGATGAGTGGCAGCTGTCATCCTTGTGCAAGCAGACAGCACACACTCTGATTGGACTGGAAGAACTAACACAGGCCAGAGCCGTGACTGTGGCTCCCTAGAAATAATGAAGGCCATTGTGTTTAGAAAAGTAAAGGTTTTAGTGATTTACTAAGATAATCTCTTTGCCAGTTTGAAATTTTACTTATATTATTTTTGAGTCTATACCTAGCCCAAATCAGAACCTGTTCAGATTTTTAAAAAATAGTTCTAAATTGGTGTACCTTCTGAAGCCCAAATCTTTAAGTTGACAAAGCAACTAAGAGAGCACTGTGTGTGTGTGTGTGTGTGTGTGTGTGTGTGTGTGTGTGTCTGTGTCTGTGTGTGTGTGTGTGTCTGTGTCTGTGTGTGTGTGTGTGTCTGTGTCTGTGTGTGTGTCTGTGTCTGTGTGTGTGTGTCTGTATCTGTGTGTGTGTCTGTATCTGTGTGTGTGTGTGTCTGTGTGCATGTGTGTGTCTGTGTCTGTGTGTGTGCGTCTGTATGTGTGTCTGTGTGTGTGTGCGTCTATGTGTGTGTCTGTGTGTGTGTGTAGAATACATTCCCACATTAATTGCTTTGGATTTTTCCAATATAAATGGTGAAACTAAAGCAATATTTACTCTATGTGGGTCCGTGTATGTCTGTGTGTGTGTGTGCGTGTGTGTGTGCGTGCACACGTGTGTGTGTGTATGTATGTGTGCATGTTAACATGAGGACTGGTTTTCCCAACCACTTTAGTTCTTAAAAATTTACACTGAGCCACAGCATCTAAGAACAGAAGCAGTACACAGAAACTGGAGTAAAACCACAGATGTCTTTGAGAAGTAGGGGCTGGTATCAAGTATCTATTAAGCTGTATCTAAAAATTATGCCACCAGTTTGAGTGATTTTTGAAATGTGGCTGCTAGACAAAAATAATTTTTTAAAAAGTAAAAATAGTTCTTAAATTATTGTATAGTGCAGAAAGGATTTCCACAATTGCAACCTAAAGAAAAAGTAAACACATCTTTGCTACCTGAATCAATCTGAATAGAAATAGACCACCAATTTCACCTTCTGTGACTGATCAGTTGAAATGTTTTATGAAACATGGTCTTTTCTCCTCTGTCGTTAATAGCTCCTTGCTTACATGACTGAATGTGGGATTGACTGTAAAGATTTATGTCAGCTTCTAGTTTTCTCTTTATATGTTTACAGCAACATAACAAGGATTAGGGGAGACTCTATGTACTTTCTTATTTATTGAGTAGTAAAACCAGGAAAAAGGAATGAGAGAAGTGAGAGTCATGATGACAGTAGAGGTTTTTGATTGAATCTAGTTCAGAAAGACAGCTAACTGCTTAAAAGCATAAGTGTCCTGGTCACAGACAATTAGTTTTACAGCTGAGAAAGCTGAGGCTCACTGACATGACTGGCCTTAATTTAAAAACACAGCCAATGGAATATTATTTAGCCATAAAAATGAAATGCTGATATATGCTACAAAGTGGATGAACCTCAAAAACATTATGCTAAGTAAAAGAAGATAGACAAAATGGTCATATATTGTATGATTCCATTTATGTGAAATATCTAGAATAGGCCAGTACTTAGAAGGCTGAGGCAGGAGGATTGAGAGTCCAAGGCTAGCCTGGGCCCCATAGAGAGACCCTGTCTCAAGAAAGAAAAGAAAAGGAAAAACCCAGGCACCAGTGGCTCATACCTACAATCCTACTACTTGGGAGGCTGAGATTGAGAGGACAGTCCAGGCAAAAATTAGTAAGACCCCATCTCAACCAATAGCTGGGCACAGTGGCACATCCCTGTCACCCAAGGTATGTGGAAGGCTGAGATTGGGAGGATCATGATACCAGGGCAGCTCAGGCAAAAAAATGAAAAGATTGCAAGACCTCATCTTGACAGAAAAAAGCTAGGCATGGTAGTGCACCCCTGTCATCCCAGCAACAGTGGGAAGTATAAAACAGGAGGATCACAATGCAGGCCAGTCTGGTGGTGTTACAATATTGTTTATGTACTAAATGTACTGAATTCTTTACTTTAAAAAGGGTAAATTTATATTTTGTGAATTTCACCTCAATAAACATAATATCTGGAGAATGAACAAAAGTAAGTGAATAAATTCACACTCAATCCCACTTAGCAGCATATCAACAAGTCAATAGTCAGTCAATAAACAATTGTTGACCACTGAGTGAGTAATAAGACTAGCATTCTCTTGCTACAAGGTCTCTTTTCAGAAAGGTATCTTTCAGATATTTGTAATTTTTCCTCTCTTCTAGAAACAGTGGAACTAGAAATTAGTGTTAAAATCCCAAAATTTAGAAGGGAAAGAGTTCAGATAACAAATTCTAACCTCCTTGTTTTACAACTGAAAAAGCTGAGTCCCACAGATGTGACCAGCCTTAATTAAATAACAGAGCCAGTTATTCTCATCACAGACTAAAATCAAGTTCCAGATCTCCAGCACTCTTTTTTGCTGTTCTTCACTGCTCAGCCATGACCTCTGGCTCCTGGGAAGGGTGAGCCCTGGTAGAGGAGGAAGGAGTTGGCTAGACAACAGCCATAATGAAGTTAGTTTACTCTTGTAGATGGAGACTCAGGCCATATTTGGTGTGGAGGGAACACAGCTGTACTAAGAGAAGGAAAAGCAAAGTGGGTGGTAAATAAATTATCAAAAGTATAAACTGTAAATATCCCAAGGCTGGATGCAATTCTATCCCCAGGAGGCAAGTATCTGTAATTTCAACCCTTTTTCTTTAGGGAGGTTGCTTAGCTTGAAAGGAGAAAGATGGAGGTAGAACACACTTAGAGTCGGGGAAAATAGATCCATTAACCCTGCATAAAAATTTATTACAAGTATTTGAAATTTGATAGAATTTTAGATTCGAGGTCTCCAACGGTTATTGCATTCTGTTAATGACACAGTTTCCTTGAAGAGGTGAGTTCTTTTATGATTCCCTACAAAGACAGTACTTTAGAATTTCAGTTTTTTCTAAAATCTATCATAAGGCTTTTCCTATAAGATTGTTCAGTGGCAGGAGACAGTTATCATTAAAAGGCCAAGGCCTGTAACACTAAGAACTGGATCACAGCCAGGAGCCTTTGGTTTGGAGAAAGCCAGCACAAGACAGAGAATGATCCAGTATTGGTGGGAGATTATTTGAAGTCCTGAGGTCAGCCCACTGGATGGCCTGAGCAGGAAGAAACAACAGTTCTCTGATAATTAGGATAGTCATCCCAGCAGGGGAGCCCATCAGCTTTGTTTCTTCCAAACAGAAGTGTCTCTAAGCTGTGGCTTAATCTTTCCTGAACTTTAACTTTGAGAAGTCATGATATCTTTGTTAACAACAGCCCCTGCATACTTACTTAGCAAACTCTCCCATAAACAAATATTACAGAAAGTGAAATGCTAGGATAGGGTCATTACTGAAGTCTGAAAGCCTAGCAGAACAAACCTGCAAAGTCTCTGCCTGTCTGTATACTTATGTATGTCTAACCCTCTTTTCTGCCCTTCCTTCTTCCCTTCTTGATATTTTAGCTCTCTTTCTATGTCCTGTCAATTGACTCTATTTTGTATTTCCTCAAACCCTCCCTTCCTCCTCAGTCTGTTAGGGTACGTTTCCAGGCCTGATACTTTTTTTTCTTTTTTTTTTGTATTCCAAAATTTTTATTTTTATTTATTTATTTATATTATTATTTTATTATTCATATGTGCATACAAGGCTTGGGTCATTTCTCCCCCCTGCCCCACCCCCTCGCTTACCACCCACTCCGCCCCCTCCCTGTCCCCCCCACCCCCTCAATACCCAGCAGAAACTATTTTCAGGCCTGATACTTTAAATGAACGTACAGTATTTCCTGTCCTGACACTCTCTAATCTGAAACATCAAAACCAGGCTAAATTCCCACTTTCAGAATTCCTTTTTTTTTTTAATGCCATTGATATTCATAGGATGTAGATTTGAACTTTTCCTAGGCCTAATGCTCACATTGCTTTTCTTTTTCTGTCCCATCATTTTTGCATGCTATCTCAGTGACCTTTTTTTATTGGTGTGACCTTCCATTATCCTCTTCTTCATTGATAAAAATTCAACAGCTTTTACTATTGATAGTGACTGTAAAACCTGCATTTTTAGTGATTCACATATCCTCCTAATTTTGCATAATTACTTGAATTAGTCTAACATTTAGTTTATCTCCTGTTTCTGCAAATCTAGCTCTTGTATAGAGCCAGACCCCTTCATGGCTCAGGTAGCAGTCACCTTTTATGTCAACAGCACTGGTGGAATTTGTGATTAGAAGACTTCCAAATTCTTTATGTCCCACAAGCAAGAATCCATGGCAGGACATGTGGGTGAAAATGGAGTTTATTAAAAGTTAGGGAAGGGAAACACAAAAGGGAGCATGGTGGGTGCAGATGGAATCTGGAGGCAGAGAGAGCTGCTTCTCTTCTCCAGTGCTTTTAAAACCTATGCAAACCTAAGAGAAGGGAGGAACCAGGTGACTCCCATCCAATAACCAATGAGTGGGGAGGGTCATGGGTGGTTCCCTGGCCAGGTGAGGGTGGTCCCTGAGCCAGGGCATTGTCAATCTGAAATGCAATACTAAGTCATATATTTTCTCTGAGTCCTTAACTTTCCCTAATTCTAGCCTGCCTCACTTTGGCATAGGAGAACACATTGATGTCTTTTTCCACTATTCATGTCTAGACTTGGCTCATTTCAGAATTTTCTTGGTACTTTAACTGGCCCTGAAGTCTCTCGTGGGATAAGCTAAATTCCCTATTGCAGATGCATTTCTGACTTACAATAAACAACAAAATGTTGGGAGGGAAAATGCCAGGACAGCAGAAATAAATGTTAGTGGAAAATCCTGGAAAAGCAGCTTCTTACAGGCAAGTTAAGGAAACAATGAACAGTAAGAAGAGAGGCCTGAGAGACTCAGAGCCAGCTGGGCTCTGCAGACACCCTGTGTTTAGGCCTAGATCTGTAGGGAGGCTTTTAGTAAGCGCAAACATTTGGGTTCTTTTTTTGTCAACAACTTATATAGGAACATTTTAATGAAGAATAATAAAAATACTTGGCATTTACAGCTACCCTTTTCTTAGAAGATATCAAGTTACTCTAATACACATAGACAAGGGCAGGTTGCAAAGAGGAAAACTGGAAAGCCGAGAGCATTAGAGGGAACAAAACCAAGTCAGTAGCCAAGATGAATCTTAAATTTAGGTTTTTGCTATTACAAAGAGTTGGTAATTATTTGGTACACAGAGGAAGTATAGACTGCCAACAAAATGTCCTCTTTCTCCCAGGTCATCCTAATGATTGAGGCCTTAAACTATGCATATCAAATCAATTGACTAGACACAGGTTGTGAACAAGTGCATACAGCCAACCTTGATGGCTCATTTTATGTGTCAGCCTGATGGGATTAAGGGATATCTGGATAGTTGGTAAAACATTATCTCTAGGTGGGGCTGTGATAGTGCTTCTGGAATTTGAATCCATAGATCAAAATCTCTTCAGATGTCATCCAAACCATTGAGGATTCTTCAAGTTCCAGATGGCTAATTGTGGGGTTTCTTGGCCTTCATAGTTGAATGAACTAATAAATTTCTCAAAATTTTATATATATATATTTATCTATATATGTCTTATTAGTTCTGTTTCTCTGGAGGACCCATATTAACACACAAGCCAATATTTATTGTCTGAAATATAGAATGTAACATATTTTGTAAGTATTTACTATTTTTATTTAAAAGATGTCATGAAAGTACAATTATATTAAAAATAATTAAAAGTTTTATCAGAGTGGCTATTGAATCTAACCAATATATGATTTTGTGCAGGATGTCAGTCAGCTTACTCAAGCCAAAGGAATCCTATGTGTTCTTGATATTTATTTAACTTGTAAGTTGAATATTTGCTCACTTACAGTCCCAGCAAAAGTGTAATGAAAATGACAACATGATATGCATTACTCTAAGAGGCTAACAGTGGGAAACAACTGAAAGTTAAGATAATAACAGTTAGAGACAAGAATGAGACATTTATGTCACTATGTAAATGCACAACATAAAATAATCTTTCCTTCATTAGCATAAATTGCAGACTGAGTAAATTACTAATTCAGTGTAAATGAGCTGGCTGTATAACTGGTTACTTGACATTCAGTTGTTTTGCACTTATTTAATTTCATTTTATTTTTGGTTAAGAATGAAATTCAGTATTTTTAAGTAAATCCTTTGGGAAATAATTGGCTTCTCAGAAATTACAGTAAAAAGGTAAAATAGTCATAAATAAAAGATAAAATGTTAAATAAATGCCAGTTATTTAAGAATTTCATTACGTCAAATGAGTTCATGTTTTCTGAAATATGTATTTTTTATTAAGATTTCTCTTTCAATCAAATTTCCACTAATTAGATGAACTCAATCTCCCTATCCTAGGTTCATTATTAACTGGGAAATTATTTACTATTTTACTATATTCTTAATAGTTACCTTAATATTGCAACACGCATTTGTGATTTATCAAAAGGTGATGTTTATTGCTTTAAACCTGCTTTCCAGAAAAGGCTAGAACTTTAGAAAACTAACACTATTTCTCCCTCCTAACTGATATCCTATTGTTCTATAATTTTCTCCCTAATTTAAAGATCAAGTCATTATTATTGCTGTCAATGTGGTAAATACTCATTTAGATTAATCCAAATGTTTTCATTTCACTGTTTTCGGTTCGATTAACTTCTCTAATTGGGACTTTTTTTCCTACCTAAGGAATACCCTTTAGTATTACCTTCAATGTGGATGTGCAATTGACTCATTCACTTTTTGTTTGTCTGAAAATGTCCTTATTTCCCTTCAGTACTGGAAAATACTCTCACTGTATGTAGATTTCTACGTCAGTCAATTTTTTCCCCCTACTGGCTTGAGGTAATCGTATGGTTGTCTACTGGCTTCCATTGTTTTTGTTCAGAGGTTAGCTATTGCCCTTAGTAAATTAGTCACATGTCCCATAACAATGTTTGGCTCAATGACAGAAAACAAATATAATGGTGGTCCCATAAGAGTATAAAATTCCTACACCTAGTGATGTCAAAGCTGTCACTCTATTGCAGCACAATCCATTCCTCATGTGTTTGTGGTGATGCTGGTGTAAACAAAGCTTGGTATGCTGCCAGTCCTATGAAAGTGTACCACATATAGCTGTGTACAGTACATAACACTTGGTGAATGATGACGTTTCTGGTGTATATATTACACTGTACTTTTGAGTATTTCTCTCTCTCTCCCTCTCTCTCTCTCTATGTATAGCCATATATAGATATAGATAGATATAGGATATATGTTGAGAGAGAGGGAGAGAGATGTATGTATGTAACTGGAGCCTGGCATGGTTGGCGCATACTGGCAATCCCAACACTTGGGAAGCTGAAGCAGGAGGATGACGAGTTTGAAGCAACCTGGCCTGCATAGTCAGACCCCATCTCAAACAACAACAAAGTACCAGCCAGGCATGGCACATACCTGTAATCTCACCAACTCAAGAGGCAAAGCTAGGATGATCACAGTCTGAGGCCAGCCTGAGCAAAAGCGAAAGACCCTATCTGAAAAGTAACCTAAATCAGAAAGGACTGAAAGCATGTCTTAAGTGGTAAAGATCTTGCCCAGCAAGCATGAGGTTCAAATTTTTAAAAATTTACTGTAAAACAGCCACAGCTGCTTTAGGAGGGATCCAGAAGAAGGTGTTGGTATTGTAGGAAATGACAGCTCCATGACTGTTTCTGCTTCTGAAGACCTTCCCATCAGACAAGACATGGAGATGGATGACAGTGATAGTGACATGGATACTCACCCCGTGTAGAGCTAAACTAGGTACATTGTTATCTTAGTTTTTAACCCAGAAGTTTAAATGATTAAAAAAAAATTTAAAAATAGGCAAAGCTTACAGAATAAGTATATAAAGAAAGAAAATATTTTTGTACAACTGTACAATATGTTTGTATTTTGTACCAAATGTTATTATAAAAAGGTCAAAAAGATTTTTTAAAATTAAAAAGTTTATAAAGTATAAAATCTCCAGTAAGCTAAGTTTAATTTATTGTTGAAGAAAAATTTTTTTTATAAATTTAGTGTAGTCTAAAGGCACAGTGTTTATAGAGTCTACAGTAGCAAATGGTAATGTCCTCAGCCTTCACGTGCACTCACCACTCACTCCTGACACCCATAGCAACCTCCAGTCTTACAGGCTCCATTCATGGAAAATGTCCTATGTACAAGTGGACCAGGTTTTTTATACTGTATTTTTATGTACTTGTTCTATGTTTGGATCCACTAGTACTTAACATTGTGTTACAGTTGCCTGCGGTCTTCTGTACAGTAACAAGCAGTACAGGTTTGTGGCCTAGAAGCAATAGGCTGTAAACCATACAGCATGTGCGTGTACCAGACTACACCATATAAGTTTGTGTAAGCACACGCTATGATGTTTGCACAAAAGCAAAGTCACCTAAGGATGTATATCTCAGGTAATGTCCCTGTTAAGTGACACATAACTTTACTATTCTTTTGAAGATACTAATCTTCCTCTGACTGCTTTCTTCTTTCCCTCCTCTTCCTCACTCATTTTTCATACTTCTACTTACAGTTTCATAAACTTTACTATGATGGGCCTAGTTGTGGATTTCTCCTGCTTTATTCTGTTTAAAGTTTTTAAGGCTTCTTGAATTTTAACTTGTATTTCACCAGTTTGGGGACAATTATCTTCTCTTCTGAAGGGTTATTAAGTCTTCAGACAATGCCTTTTCTCAGTCTCTCTCCTCTATTGAAACTTTAAGACTACCTGTGTGATTTTTTTTTTTTACTCTTTGTCCTCTATAACTTCCATCTTTTCTTCCGTGTTTTATATTCTGTCTCTTGGTGCTTAATTCTCAATAGTTTCTTTTGCTCCAATGTGTCTAGTCTATTTTAATTTCAACCATTCAATTTTCATTTCTAGGATTCTACTTGGTAAAATTTTCAAATCTTTCACTTTCTATAGCTCCAAAAACTCTCAGTCTTGTTTTTTACTTTCTTGAACATAATAAACATACCTATTTTAAAGTCTACTTGATAACTAATGGATTCTGAGGTCCCGTTTGTATTTTGTTTCTCATGGTTTTTAATTGTGATGTCATGACTCCTTGAGTAACAGCTATTTTTTTAATTGTATGCTGCACATTGTACTTGAAAATGTTTATAGAAATTTTATATTATTTTTATTTGATTTGACCTTTGATGTCTTCAAGCAACTTTTTAAAAAACTTTAGATTCATCAAATTTGGATGATTGTCCAGTGTTTTAGGTTGTCCTCAACAGAAGATTCACCTGAATTTCTTAGTTCTTAATTGCTGGAGGGGGAAGTTGATCTGTTAGGTATTTTAGATAAAGTCAGCTAAAGATAAATAGAGAAGTTTTAAAGAATGCTAGCTATCACCTCATCTTCAATCAAATACATTTTTCTGGCGACTTCTAATTACTGAGGAATGCAAGCTGAGTGAGGGCCAAGGACTTTGGCTCTGCTCTAGAATGAATACATTGGAAGTGGAGTGTCAGTTCTCTTGCTCACTGTGGAACTGTGCATCCTATGCTATCTTTATGTTCCACTGGCGTCCTTTAGGCTAAAATTGGCCTGTGGTCATGGATAGACTTTGCCTATATGTTTACCTCGAAAGACTAAAACCTAAGTTAAAAAACAATGCTTAATAAAAAACTAGAAAACTGAATCCAGCTAGTGGAGAGGATCAAGTGGTAGCATGCCCACCTATCAAGCATGAAGTCCTGAGTTCAAACACAGTACCACGCCTGTCAAAAAAAAAAAACAAAGATGTATAGAAAACTGAATGGAACAGCATATGGAAGGATGAGACTTCATGATGAAGTAGGGTTTTATTTTTCATGCATTTCGTGTCACCCTTGCACAGAGGCTGTGCTCTTCATCTGTCATTCCAATTGCAGTTGTGTATGTGCTGAAGTGAGCAGCAATGCGAGATTGAGCCAGTTTATGAAAATTAGTCAACGCAATATAACATAGAATGGAATTGGGGGAAGAACACAGGATTGTTTCAATAAACAGAAAATCATTTCACAATTCAATACCATTTCATGATAAAAACCAACAGGATGAGAAGAGAACTTCTTCAGCCTCACAAAAAGATATTTAGGAAAACCCCACAGCTAACATCATGTTCAGTGGTGAAAGACTAGGTTCTTTCCTCATAAGATTAGCAACAAAGCAAGGAAATCTATTCTTGAAACTTTCATTCAATATTATACTGGAGGTTTTAAAAATCAGGGAAAGCTGGGCAAGAAGTAAAACTATTCCTTCCTTCTAGAGACAATATATTGTTTACAGAAAGACCTAAAGAATCCATGATAAATTATTAGTTCTAATAAATGAATTCAGCAACTTTGCAGTATATAAAATCAATTTACAAAAATCAAGCATATCACTGGATGCCTGTAATCCTAGCTACTCTGGAGGCAGAGATTAGAGGATTGAAGTTCAAAGCCAGCCCAAGCAAATAGTTCATGAGACCCTATCTCAAAAAATACTTAAACAGAAAGGGCTGGCAGAGTGGCTCAAATGGTAGAGTACCTGCTTAGCAAATGTGAGGCCCTGAGTTCAAAAAAAAATCAAGCATACTTTACTCTTGCAATAAAAAAATTGAAAATGAAATATAAAAATTTCATGTTATAATAACATAAAAAATAATGAAAAGCTGGGCATGGTGGTGTACACCTGCAATCCCTGCACTTGGGAAGCAAGGGAGAGAATCAGGAGTTCAAGGTTAATCTGGGTACATAGCAAGACCTTATCTCAAAAAACAAAACAAAATAAAGCAGCAGCAAAAAGAAAAAAAAAAACGAAAAAACACCTTAGAGATGAACTTAACAAAAGAAGAGAAAAACTTATATTCTGAAAACTTTGTTGAGAGAAATTAAAGAAATGGAACAACAGCTATGCTCGTGGATCAGGAAACTTAATATTGCTGAGAAGGTGTAATCTCCAAATTGATCTACTGATTTAACACAACTTTCAGAATCCAAATTGACGTCTTTGTAGAAATTAACAAGCTGATCTCTGAATTCATATAGAAACTCAACGGACCTAAAACAGTTACAACAGTCCCTAAAAAGAACAAAGATGGAAGACACATTTCCCAATGTCAAAAATTACTGCAGGGCAATAGTAGTCAAGACGGTGTGGTGCTGGCATGAGGACAGACACACAGACCAGTGAAGTAGAACCGAGAGTTTATACCCTTGCATTCATAGTAACTGATTTCTTGCAAGGACACAAAAACAGTTCAATGGGGGAAGAATATTTTTTCGACAAATAGTGCTACTGTGTAGTCATAACCAAAGAACAATTTTGGATCCTTCACACAATATACGAAAATTAACTCAAAAGCTAAATGTAAAAATAGAATGTAATAGCTAAAATTCACCTAATCATGTAAGAAAAGAGGAGTAAATCTTCATGACCATTGATTCAGCAATGCTTTCTTAGATTTGACATTAGAAACAGAGTGACAACACAAATAGGTAAGTTGGATATCATCACAATGGAAAGCAATTGTGAGACACAGGACACTGTGAAGAAGGTAAAAAGACAGCTTAGGAAATGGGAGAAAGTATTAGCAATTCATACACTGAACAGGGATCTGTATTAAAATAAAGTTCTCCTGCAACTCAATAATGAAATGACAAGTAACTTAACTTAAAAATGGACCAAGGATCTTAATAGATATTTCTCCAAAGAAGATATCCAAATGGCCAACAAGCACTTAAAAAGAAATAGTTACCTTTTATGTTACCAGAGTTACCAGAGAAATGTAAATCAAAACCACTCAGCTTGCATGTGCCACTTCACACCCACTAGAGGGGCTGCTATCAAAAACAAGATAACTGTAAGTGCTGGCAAGGAATGAGAGTGGAGAAATCAGGACCATTGCTGGTAAGAATGTAATGGTGCAGATATGCTGGAACATGGCCCAGCAACTGCTCAGAAGTTCACATGAGCAACTCCACTCCTATGTACATATTCAAGAGAAATAAATCATTTGTCTACACAAAAACTTGTACCTGAACATCTGTAGCAGCATTTTTCATAATAGTCAAAATGTGCAATCAACCCAAATGTCCATCAACTAATGAATGAACAAAGTATCTTATGTCCATTCAATGGAATATAGTGGAGTATTATTTGGCTATAAAAAAGAATACTGATGCACACTTCAACATGGTTGAACCTTGATAACATTATGTTAAGTAAAAGATGCCAATCACAAAAGACTACATACTATACTTATATGAAATACCCAGAATAGGCAAATCTATAGACAGAAAGTACATTAGGGATTGCCTAGAGTGGGGACAGAGGATGAGAAGATTGAAGGTATAAAAGTATAGAATTTCTTTTTGGAGTAACAAAAATGTCTAAAATTGTTTTTGGGGATGCTTGTACTGCTTTTGTTTTATTTGTTTTTAAGACAGAATATTGTTATGCAGCCCAGACTAGCCTTGAATTTAACAATCCTTCAGCCTCCAAAAGTGCTGGGATTACAGCATGCACCACCACACCTGACTTTAAACACCATTGAATTGCACATTTTAAATAGGTGAATTATAGGTGAGTATATCTTAATAGAGTATATCTAAAAGAGTATATCTTAATAGTGTATCTTAATAGAAAAAATTTGTATGTTGGAAGGTGGGCCTTTTTCATACTGACATACCACTGTCAGATAAGTAACTTGTGTGTAGACCATGATCATGGTAAATATAGTATATCTTGAAAATCATAAGTAAAATGGTGGTTGGGGAGTGAGAGTAAAAAAGTCCATACTTACTTGGGACTACATTTAAGTTACACATAATTTCAGTAAAGATTTGCTTTAATTTAACTTAGTGATAAAAAAAAAATGTGTTGGTGATTTTTGCTACTTTCTTACAGTTAGTTTAGCTGAATGCATCAAGAGAGCCTTAATCCAGAAAAATGAGATATTTCCAGAGTCTGGAAATGTACAAATGCCTCTAATGACTATGTTCAGAACCAGCTTATCATAGGTATAAACACTGAGACATCCTGGTAATGTACTCAGACATTATTCCAAGCCAGCTATAAAGTTAGCATAAAATGCTAAAGCTTATGTTCTCAATATTATGACTTGCTTTGGGTAGGTCAAATTGTAACCCTTGTGATTTTTTTTATCTTGAATGCAATATAAAAATGAATGTGAAAGCTTCCTTGAAAATGGCAGATGGTTTGAACTTTGGTTCATTGGTGCATACTATAAAATAAGTATAGGACTTCAGGTTTACTTTTTAGATGATATATGATCCTGGTCTGATATTTTAGATCCAGCTGTGTGATGCAGGTCTGAGATTTAAAATAAATTGCAAAATGGAAACCCATTCACCTACCATTTAGAAAACATAAATATAGACAGAAGAAAGTCCAGTAACTTGCTTTAAGAGCCAGGACAGAAGAGCAGGCTGTGCAAGGACTTAGGCTCTTTGATCAGGACTCCTTGATTGATCACGGAATAATTTCTTTGGAGGGACCTGCACCAACATTCTTTTTTAAGGTTTTAGTGTGTCATCATGTGTACACACCACTATGATCACCTAGTGTCACAAACTATTTGCTGCTTCATATGGAGTAATTCATATCAGGATGTTTTCTCCATAGAAGAGCATTTGGATTTTGTTTTGACTGATTAAGACCAAGAATTGTCCTCACTGAGAACTCCGGTGTTCTACATGATTAAACACAAAAATATTGCCCAAAGTTTTGCAAAAACAATAGTGTCTGGAGAGTCTATCAATTTTTTCCCCAGAGGAATCTATATCCTGGCAACCCATCTCTGTTTTTCCCTAATAAAGTTACTACCGAAATGTCTTCTAACTTAGTCCGTCTGGAATGTTCTCATGAAGATTATTAGGAGTCACAAGGCAGTACCTGAAGTAGGACTTGACAGTAGAGATGAGGAAACCATAAGGTCTGTGCTCTGCTGCAGTTTCCATTTTTACTTCTCAAGTTACTTTCCCTCCTTTTATTGCTCTCATTTCCTTTACTCTGCCACACTTTTCTGTTTTGGAAGAGAATCTCTGATAAATGAATTTACATCCACATGCCAATGTCCCAACCTGGGGCATGGTGGCACACACCTGCAATGCCAGCACTTGGGAGGCAAGTGGATGGTGAGGTCAAGTCAAGTCTGGACTATAGAACGAAATCCTGTCTCAAAAAGAAAAGAACGAAAACATCAATGCCCTGAATAATTTTTGTGTTGTTAAAAAGATGTCCCTCTCCCTCTACCCCTTCCCCATGGAAAAAATATAACTTTATCATTACATGGTGAACATATCTTGGGCAAAAATCTTGGCACATAGTTCTATATAAGAAGTTGGTTGGTTAACTTCTGAACATATTAAAAGAATCACTGTTAAGCAATAAGCCTGACTTTATTAAATTGATATACTGTCAAGTGCTTAAATGAGAACATACCGTCAGCTTAGAACTAGAGCACAGAGATGAGATTGAAAGTAGAAAGAAAATACCTTCAGGGTGTACTGGCAGTACTTTTCCTAATAATCATGTATAGGTGAAAACACAATGTAGCAAGGATCATCATGAGAAGCGAGTTTCTTCCCACTCATTTATGTATCATGAAAGGAACTGAAGACAACTTTGAATTTCTAATGACAATCAAAATGGTCAAAACACAAGGAGTGGATTATGAGGAGGAAATAGGTTAGTTCAATGTGTTCTTCAATACAGTGTGTGAAAAGGCTCCACACTGATTTTACCTTGAATGTTCACGATTGTGTCCAAAAAGTTTGGACTTTTCTGGGTCTTTTTTAAAAATCATTTTTCTATTGCAGTGTTTGTATTTTCTCACTGGCCATAGGGCTTCTCTGCATACCCTGCACTAATCTTTTATGGGTATATGTGCTTCTCCTGATCATGGTTCCTCTTTTCTTTCCTTGGTGTCCTTCGATGAATAAAAGCTCTAAACTTAAATGTAATTTTAGAATACAACTCTGTTTCATTTAAGAATTCTTTTCCCACTGTGACACTACAAAGGTATCCAACATTTTCTTCTGAAAACTTGGTTGTATTTTTTTCACTACATTCTCTAATCTACCTTTTTTGTGTGCAGGATAATGAGGCAGACTAGAAATAGGGAAAGTACCCAAGCCAGGTCATGGGAACAGGTGGCCTCCTCACATACCATCTTTCAGAGAGCTGGTCATCTAGCTCACCCCACACTGCCCCAAAACACCCCCTTTGAACCAGCATTTCTATCTGGATCCAAACTAGGGCAGGCACATAAGGGCCCCTAATTATAGCTCATTGAATTTACATATGCAGTCAATTACCAAAAGCCACTCCTAAGTATCCCCCCCCCCCACACACACTAAATCTCTTCCCCTTGCTTACAGATACTGACTGCTGTAAGCTACAGGTACTGACTGCTGTAAGCCACCTTTCTCAGGGCCCGCTCCCCCTCCCTTCCTAGGGAAGTGTACTTTCCTTTATCCTGTTCTCTCTCCTCTCTTTCTGTCCCTCCCTCCTACCCATCTCTTCCTCCCTTTCCCTCTCTCCCCAACTCTGCCTCTCTCCCTAACTCTCCTTTCTCTCTCCCTTTCCCTTTCTCCCTCTCCATAGCTCTCTCTCCCTCCCTCCTTTTCTCCTTCTCTATAACTGTGCTGCTACTTTCCAATCTGTGTGTCTCTGTCCAGTTCTTTGGGATGCCAAGGACCTGAGATCTTCTCAACCAGGGTCTTCTGAGACCACCCACTGGTAACTGTAAGAAGGATGGGATGCAATTTCATTTTTTTCCCCTATGGTCATCCATTGCTACAGCACCATCTATTGCAAGACCATTCTTTCTTTGCTCATGTGCAAGAAAATCTCATTCAAGCATCAAATATCTATATTTGCAAGGGTCTTTTCTGGGCTCTTGGTACTGCCTACTAGTCTTTTTGCCTATCACTGTGTAAGCACCACATCATTATAACTATTATAACTTTATGAAACAATTTTATAACTGGTAGGTTAAGTTGATCCACCTTATTCATCTTTCCCAAGAGGATCTTGGCTACTACTGATGGCATTAGTCAGACTTTCATTGTTGTGACAAAATATCTGAGATAAACAACTTAAAGGGAGGCATTACTTATTTTGGCTCGAGGTTTCAGTCCATAGGCCTTGGCTTTATCGCTTCTGGGCCCTTGGTGAGATAGAATATCATGGTGGTGGAAGCATAGGGCAGAGGCTGCTTACCTCATGGTGGATTGAAAGCAGACAAAGTGTATACCTGCACTAGGGGCTTTCCCTAAACTATGGGTGGTGCTGCCCATATTCAGGGTGACTCTTCCCCACCTGGCTGATGCACTCTGGAAATTCCCTCAGACACATCCAAGGTGTGCTTTTCTAACCCTCTAAATGCCTCCCAATCCAGTCAGGCTGGGATATGGATTGAAATTGCATTAAACCTGTAGAGCATTTGGGGGGGAGCGGGTGGCATCTTAATGACATTGAGTCTTTAACCATGACCGTGGCATCTCTCCCTTAATTTAGTTTTCTTATGTCTTTAAATAAAATTTTATAATTTTAAAGATTTTATAACTGTATCATATTTATTCCTAAGCACCCAGTATTTTTGATGCTGTTGTATTTTAAATTTCGTTTTGAACCATTTGTTGGTGGTTTGTAGAAATGCATTGCATAAGTGATATATTTAGAAAATTTGCTAAATTTGGAAAATTAATCTTAATAATTAATATTTTACTCAGACTGCATGGTAAGGAGCTTTCTGTTTCTTCTTTCTCACCTCTATTCCTTTTCTTTCTTCCTTTCTGATTTGTCTAGGGTATCCAGTGCACTGTTGAATAGAAACAACTGTTGTGCTGTCCTCAACATTTTTCTGATCTTGAGAGTAAACTTCCATTTATTTCATAAACTTCCATTATTTTATTTTATATGTGTCCTTTGTCAAATTTAGAAAATTTTCTTTTCTTTCTACAACTTTTATCAGGAATAAATGTTTTATCAAACATTTTTATCATGAAGATAATCATATGATTGTTTTAAAATTATTAAAATTGTCAACTAAATGTTTACCCCGGGGAGTTAAGCCTAATTTTGTGTGAATTCGTCCTCTTCTTTAGCTGAGTCTGATTTGCTGATATAGACACTCCTGGACTCACAACGGGGTTGTGTTCCAATAAACCCATCACAAGTTGAAAGCACACATAGTTTAGCCCCACAGTACACTGTAGACTGTTTGTTGTTTACCTTGGTGTCTTCTTGATCAACTGGATACCACAGTTTCTGCCCCTGCCCAGTATTGAGGATCATACAGCATGGCACTAGCCTAGAAAAGATCAAAATTTGAATGATGGTTTCTATTAAATGAATGCAAAGTGTTTTTGTACCATCAAAAAGTCAAAAAATTATAACTTGAACCATTGTGGGTAGGGATTGTCTGTAGTTTAGGGCTTTTGCACTTCAATTCATGAATAATATTGTGTTCTTGCTATTCTTTCCTTCTGTACTTAATTTGCTCTTTATCTAGTTGGGTTTTTTTCTTTTCTTTTGAGGCAGAGCTCACTATGTAGCCCAGGCTGGCCTTGAACTTATGACTCACCCGCCTCAGCCGCCTAAGAGCTGAGATTACAGGCATGGACCACCACACATGAAGAAGAGTTGTTATATAGAGCAAGCCTGGACCTTACCTGTTCTCTGGCTTCCTGTCTCATCACATGATCTCTTTTTCTTTCTCTCTCTCTCTTTTTCTCTCTCTCTCTCTCACTGCTGCCATGATGTGACACAGCCAGGGGACACTCAGCAGAAGTTAAGCAGATACAGTTTCCTGATCTTGAACTTTCAGCTTCCAAAACTGTGAGCTAAGTATACCTCTTTTCTTTATAAGCATCCAGTTCAGATATTTTGAGGTAGCAATGGAAAATGGACTAAGGCAGCAATCATGTTTTCCTTTACTTCGTTGAGCGTAGCTACGATAGCTTCTTCTTCTTTTTTTTGTCTGTCCTGGAGTTTGAACTCAGGGCCTCACACTTGCTAGACAGGTGCTCTACCACCTGAGCCATGCTTCTAGCCCTTTTTTGCTGTAGTTATTTTTTGGATAGAGTCTTGCTTTTTGCCTAGGGCCAGCCTCAGACAGGGATCCTCCTACCTATGGCCTTCTGTGTAACTGGGAAGGCAGGCAAGAGCCACCATACCCAGCTAATTGTTTGATGTGGAGTCTCACTAACTTTTTGCCTGGGCTGGCCTTGAACCACAATCTTCTCCATCTCTGCTTCCCAAGTAACTAGTATTATAGGCTGGTAGCCTGGAACTCAAATCCTCCTGCCTCAGCATCCTCAGAGCTGGAGCTACAGGTGTCTACCATTTTCTGTTTATATATCCAACCTGGGTCATCTAGGGTTAGCCTTTGTTGGTTGTTTTTTTCTTGTAAGAGTGTGTTACATTTTCCTAACTGAATGTCAAGAAATTTGGATAGTGTCCTGGATGTTATAAATGTTATATTATGGATTCTGGACTCTGGGTGGTTTTTTGTTGGTTTTTTTTTTCAGGTTTCTCTAAAGATGGTAGTTTTTTATTGTTGTTTTTGCCTTTTTTTTTTTTTTTTTTTTTTGCAAGATCCTAATTGGTTAGACTTCAACTCCGTGCTTTCTTGCCTGTAGCAGTTGGAGGCTTCAATCTCAGTTCAGGTCATTTATTTTGGATCAACTGCTTGTAGTCTGTCCTTTGTATGTGTCGTTCAGCAGTCAAGGTTGGGCAGAATTTATACATGGGAATTTGGGGGTTTTCCCCTTCTTAGGTGGTCTGAGATTTCTGTCTCACCTTCTGGAAGCCCTTCTTGTCCCAGGTTCTATCTCCTCTGCTCCCAACTGAAGGAGAAATTCACTTGCTGTGAATTTCAGTTGTATGTGCAGTCTACCCTAGAGCCACACTGCAAAAACAAACATCAACAAGTGAAAAACCAGGAAACTCATCCCACACTGATCCATTGCCCAAGTTTTAATTTCTCTCCCAAAGTCTCTGCCACTTGTTTACTCTGCAGAGGTCATTGGTTTTTATATTTTATCTGAAAGAGTTTCAGTCTGTTAGGACTTTCTTCCTCCACACTGAGAGAAGAAGTTTTTCCAAATCTTAAGTTTCAAAGCCATATTTTAAGAAGAAATGCTAGCCAAATAGACACTTAAAATTTATTGAAAACTCAAGTAAAATATGCTTGATATACATTCTCTGAGGGGTGAAAGCCTTTTATCACTATTAGCTATGCCACAGTTGGCTACCCTAGTCATGTCTTTTCTGGATTGCCCTAAAAGCAGGAAAGATTGTGGATGGTTCTGACATAAGCCTTTCAGATGTCCCTCCTAGCACAGTTTCTGGTTTCAACATGGGGAACAAACCCTCCGAGGTAGTTCAGAGTCACCTGCTATTTCATGGCTACCACAGTCACTGATGGTTTTGCCATATGGCAGCAATAATTTTCCAAAGTAGACAGCCTTCAATAGTGCTTTCTAGGTGGCAGAGGTCATTTACCTCAGAGAAACATCAAAAGCATTCTTTACTGTAGTTTGGCTTTGAAAGATGGAAAGGCGAATTGCCCAAAGGCTGTACAAATCATGGTGGTTAATATGTAGAGGGATAACTAAGGCCCCAACGAGCAGTCATAGCATGTTGGAAGGCATCTAATGATAGAGTGTATAGGATGCTGGGCAGATACTTAAATACCAAACTTGTCAGAAAATTGTGTTTTTCAGTGTTCCCAGGTTTGCCAACAAAGTAATCTCAATAAAATTGGCAAATCTGAAAATGTTCTATGATCCTTAAATTGGCCTGTACATCTTATAATCATAGTCACGGGTAGGAGGTAATACTCATGATTGTAAGAGAAAGCTGTGCTTTAGATCGCAAATCTTTTTTTCTTTTTTAAACAGACAATATCTTGTGACGTTTAAGTATATTTTAAAGCAATGTTTCTCACAATGTGCTCCAGTGACCTCACCCATTGACACCTTCTGCACTGTTGCTAGAAAGGCGTATTCCTACAGAAGCAAGGCCCGAGGCAGAGAAGTGAATAGGGATGAGACTTTCAACTCACACTTTTGTCCATGTCCTTCAAATGAGTCTTATGCACATGAAACACAACAGCTCTATTAGAGTCTCTTGGCGGTTATTTTTCAGTATAGAGCTCATAACACAAGGAAATGAACTATTAAGCCATGAAAATACATGGTGGACACATAACTGCACATTACTAAGTTAAAAAAAAAGCCAATCTGACAAGTCTTTGTCATTCCAGTTACATGACATTCAGGAAAAGACAGAACAAAAATGCATAGATGGAAAAATATCTATGGTTGCAAGGAAATGGAGGTAGAGAAGGGATGAAAAGATAGAGCACAAAAGATTTTTAGGGCACTGAAAATACTCTATGATACTATACAGATTATAAAATATGATGGATTCATGTTATATATTTATACAACACCAAGAGTGAACTTTTAATGTAAACCATGGACTTGGGGAGTCAATGAGGTTGCAGTGTAGGTTCATTGACTATAACAAATACATCACTCTGGTGGGGGACATTGACAGTGAGAGGGGCAGGAGGTGTATGGAAAATCTCTGTACCTTTTGCTCAATTTTGCCATTAACCTAAAAGTACCCTAAACGGGGCTTTTTAAAAATAATGGTAAAATAATTTAATAAATTCTGAGCTTTTTCTTTTATTTAATACATTTACTATATGCTTGTAAGTATAGAATACCATGTTGGGTGCTAGGAAGATAAAAATATGAGTAGAGTATAGTGGTTTCTATCCCCAAGGTGATTCTGTTCTGCTAAGAGCAAAGTGGTGTGTCTAGAATGGTTTGATTAGAAAAGAAAACCACTCAAAGTTCTAACTAGAGTTGTGATTTAGGATGAACTTAACACCTTCCTCCCATCTAAGGTCTCAATGAGTTTCTCAAGGTATCTGATTGCCAAAAATATCATGAGACCACATTATAGATACATGTCAGAGACAGCCATACTGACTGAGACCCACAGAAAGAATGGAATTCAAACAGCATTTGGAAACAAATTTCCTCTGTCTCAGTTGGGTTCCTAGAAGCAGAGCCTGAGACAAGTATCCATGTAAAATTGATTTGTTGAGTGAATGCTTTCCTGAGACTCCATAGGAGTAAAGGTAGAGGAGGAAGCAAGTTGAAGATGTAGTTTCAAGAGTCTAGGCTCAGCCTGGCCACACAGGAGCACTGGAGCTTGGCACAAGTGTGGAGTACTTGCCACAGAAGTTTCCTTGCCCTAGGAGAGAGGACTGTTAGTCCCTGCACAGTGACTTCTTGGCTATGGGCCACCACTGCCTTCCTAGGTCTCCTAATTACCTGTTGTCAGCCAAGGGCAAACTGCTCCCCACTCAAAGAGTACAGCTGTGAGCTAGTGGGTGCACCATCCAGTAAGGGGCTGAGGAGACCACTGAAGATGTGTGTCACACTCAATCAGTACTGAAAATGCTTCTTCCTTTCTCTGCACTGGTTTTTCTGTTCAGGCTCTGCAGTCAGACTGTCTGGGATCAAATCTCAGTGTCTTCCTTATTTGTTACTTCCATTTGCCCCTTTGTGCTTTGGTATCTTCATCTTAAAATGCAATTTGTAAACACTAACTATTAGACATTTGAGAAGATGAGATAAGCCACCCTCGGTGCTTTGCATGGTAACTGGTACGTAGTAAGTATGAGAAAGATTTTAGGAAACTGTCACTTTCATTCCCTTATACTCCTCATTCTGAACCTATAGCTATGGATTTCCATTAGCTTCCTTCCTGGTTTCTCTGCTTCAGACACTACCTCCTCCACTTACTAAAATGTACTAAACAGACATACGTGCCTTTTTCAAATGATCCTGCATACATAGATACAGTACCATAGTTTTCTTCCTAAGAAGTTCTTTTCATCACATTATCTCTCCACTCAAAACTCCATTGCTGAGACTGATGGCATGCTCGGTGACAGAGTGTGTGCTTGGCATGCTTGAAACCCTGGGTTCAATCCCCAGCACACACACACAAAGAAATAAAAAATTAACAATCTATTACTCCCAAATCTTGGCTCTTTATTATCTTTCCAGTTTTTTCTGTTACTATCTCTTACAACAGCTGTTCTAAAAATTTGGTTTCAAGAACACTTCTAGTTCTTAAGACTTATGGGGACCTCCAAAAGGACTTTCTTATGTATGTTATATCTATTGATATTTTGCATATTTGAAATTAATTGAGAAATGTTAAAAAGATTTACTTATTGATTCAGTTAAAAAACTATAAGCATATTACAAATTATGAGTAAATTTTATTAAACATTTTTCTAATTAAATGATTTGTTCTAAATTAAGCAAATTTAGTGAAATGAGTGTCTTTTACATTTTTTGCAAATCTTTTTTTATATCCAGCTTAATAGAAGACAGCTGCATTCTGATATATGCTTCTGCATTCAATATGTTGTAAATATGTTGTTTTGGCTCAAGCAAATGAAGAAAATATGGCTTCTCACAGACATGTAGTTGGAAAATAAAAAGTATTCAAAAATCTTATAGATAACTAGACATTTTTCTGTATCACCAATATTCAGTTTCTCATGGTTAGATGCCATGAGGACTCTGAAACCACAGCAATAGTCTTTTCAGACTCTGTTTTGCTAAAACTTATGGCTATTTGCATTCTGAGAGGATCTTTCATGTGTGCATGATTCTGATCTGATATATACTCTGACGGGTACTTCAAGAACCATTGTTCTACATAAGCCCTCTATATTTCCTGTTTTAAAAAGTACCTGGGATTTTGTTTATGTTCAGATACGGTGAGGCCAACAGATCAGGAGATGACTGCCGTTGAAAAGTGTGTATCAGGTGCAGTGGCGTGCATCTCTATACCCAGCTGTTAAGGAATTAGAGGCAGGAGGATTGCTTGAGTCCAGGAATTGTAGGACAGCTTGGGTAATGTACAGAGACCTCATCTCAAAAAAAAAAAAAAAATCAGTTTGTCACATATAGGTCCCAAGAAAAGAAGGTACTCTTTTTCCAGTCAAGGCCACATGGAGAAGGACCAGGGTGATTTGGTCAAAGGAATGGTTCCTGGACTGCAGGATCCAGGTATAGAAGAGGCAGATGGGGATACATATGGATTTTGGATTGGTTGGTTTGCATATCAAAGGAATTCTCACAGGCAAGTGCTTCTTTTTTTTTTTTTTTTTTTGCTATCTTTAGAAATTAACTACCCCTGGGAAGGACAGTCCTTCCCTGGATCTGCAAGGCCCCAAGATATCAAAGCATCATACAATGTGGAAAATGAGAAAACGTGATTAAAATACTCTTCAGATTGGTTTGATTACTTTCCCATAATATAACAGACACATTCCTAACCCCTTCCTTTTCATTAATTCTCTTAATCCTTGTATTTGTTTTACCCCTTTGAACTCTTCTCATCCATCAAAAATTGAGCTCAAAGCTCCTCTCTACTTTGAAGCTTTCCCTGAAAAATAATTTGGTATTTAATCAATCATTTGTTGCTTTGCAATACCACTTGAATTTTTGTCCTATGTTGTCACTTAACTTTCCATGCTATAAGTTATGTCTCTTCAAGTAGTCAGTTTCTTGAGATCACAGCCTCTATAAGTGTTTAATAGTATTCATATCTTCCAATCTTTCTTTAATATGTAAACCTGCAGCTACCACCCAGGAATGAGCTCTTAGCCTTCTTGTTCTGTATTTCCAGGCTACTCCATATCTCCCAGCAATTTACTTCTTGCCTGGTTGTCTTCCTGTGGTCTTTCCCTTTGGACTAGATGGATGTTTTGCTCCTTGGTGCTGCCCTTGCCTCTGATTCTCAGCTAGTCTCTGCACTTGAAATTGCTTCTGGTCATACTGGCTCCACACATCTCCTGAGATCTTTCCTCAACTTTCCTTTGAGTTGTGGTAAGGGTGAAACAGACACAACATCTGTTTATTGTAGACCTTGTATAAATTTTTGTAGAATTATGGCTTAACGGTCTTTTGGAATCACAGCATAACTCAAAATTTGAAAATTTTCAAATTTCAAATGGTTGAAGTTTTAAAATACATGATGGTGTCGTTAAAACACTTGAATGAACTTCCTCTGTGTTCCCCTCTCCTCTGTGTCTTAAAAACTTTAAGATAATTAATGAAAAACATTTAAACACTTTGTTTTCGTTATTTACCATGTCACATAAATCTTTGCTTAAAAAAGTTTGAGGGGCTGAGAGTATTGTTCAGTGGTAGAGCACTGGCCTAGCTTGCATGAGGTCCTGATCCCCAACACAGCCAAAAAAAAAAAAAAAAAAAAAAAGGGAAAGAAAAAAGACTTGAAAGCCATCTTGACTTTCTTTGATTTGGCTAAATGAGTCCTACTTGAAAGATTTTAATGAAACAAGTATTGATACCTCATAAATGTTATAACTAAAAACAAGGTCAACCACAGGACTTTGGTAGAGTATTTAAGAACTATCATTTTGTTAGCTCTGACTCAATATCATAGCCTGATCTGCAATACAGATAGTTAACAGATTTTTTTTTTAAAAAAAGGTGTTTGAACACTAGTTAAAAAGAGATGTTTTTTATTTGTCTTTGTTTAAAACCCCAGATTCCTATATGAATCCAAAGACCGAGAACATTTTATTTTCTAATGGGAGCAAGAATGAGGAACACATGTATCAAGTGTTTGTGTGGTCAAGTCACTCATTTGGTACATTTAGGGTTTCCTTTTCTCATTTCTTTTATAGAGGACAGAACTAGATTCTGTCAGTGTGCTAAATGTGCATGAAAGGAAAAACTTGTTTTCATTTTGGTGAAGTGGTGTTATAGAAGATGTAATCTTATGATTAAAGGTTAGTCCTAAAATAGTAATTAGATAGTTGATTAAGATTTCCATACAAGGTAGTTAGAACAACAGAGCACTTTATTTAATTTCATGTGACATTTGCTTTTAGCATCTAAAATTTGGCTCTAACCTAGACCACAGGGATGCTCTGTTGAAGAATATTGTCCTCTATTTTCTACTAACAACTTACTATGTATATATCAACCACATATTGATCTTAGTATTCTTTGAAAACTGAGGATTCTTATCAGCCTAAATTAAAGAAAAAAGTGTTTTGAGCTTATTGTTTACTATATAGCATTTAACTATTTAACATTTATATTATCAAGTTATACTCATTCTCTCTCTCTCTTTTTTTTTTGGTGGGACTGGGGTTTAAACTCAGGGCTTCATGCTTTCAATACAAGTGTTCTACCACTTGACCCATACCTGTAGTCCATTTTGCTCTAGTTATTCTGGAGATGGGCTCTCATGAACTATTTGCCTGGGCTGGCCTCAAATTGAGATTCTCCCAATCTCAGCCTCCCAAGTAGCTAAGATTACAGACATTAGCCACTGACTCCTGGCTCACTTTCTTAAAGGTGCCTCTTGCAAAATACAAAGGAATCTCCCCCATTTATAATATATCAAGATTTAGCTAAGAGGTATATTATCATTTTATTGATTCCCTTCCTAGTTTATAGGCTGATTATTTTAAAATGAAGATTATAATGCTTATTTCTTTTTACTAAATTTTCTATTTCTAGTCTAGTCTCCCAACTACTTCAGCTACTGAAGTCGTTAATTCTCATTGTTTATGATGAAGATTCTCTCATTCATACAGTTTGCCTGAATTTCCTTCCCTGATTGAGGACTTGGTGAACCACTGTTAGGTTAATGTGTGGGTATAACAGAATTGGATATTGAGGAAGATCAGAAACACAGACCTTATAGCAAAGATGAAACAAGCCAGGAGGAGGGTTGAACTGATGAGGATGGTCGTTGAATTTGTTGCCAACAGAAGGGTCAAGCAAAAGGGTTACCACAGTGAGGAGGGTGCTGGGAATGAGGTACAAATGGGAATCAGAGACACCGAGTAGAACAAACAAACTAGACTCTTCAGAGAGGGCAGGAGGGAGAAGCCTACACAGAATCCTCGTGAGGCTTGAGGGCCTTCACAAGGACTTCCAATAGGGTGCTTATGGCCCTTGTCTCTGGATGGAATTGAGTTGGTTCAGGACACCAAGTATGTTGATGTGTATTTGTCAACCAACAATTGCTTGCACAGGCACTGAGTCAGATACAGGTAATACAAAGAAAAATAAGTCACTACATCTGGCACATTTGAGAGGCATTGTTTGACATTATATATAACTTTTGGGGGTAAGCATCATTAAAGTCCTTTTAGGACATTTTGCTTCCATGATGAAGGTGGGACTTATAAAATATCTACTAAAAATGCAAATATACCTGTGGAAAATACAGTGAATCCCTGCAGCAAGTGTGATTTCTTATTCTTTACATAAATCTTTGAAGCTCAGACTGGACTCTAATGATCCTCCCATACAGCTGGGACTGCAGCATGCACTACCATGATCTGCCTTCTAAATCTTGGAAATTTTTTTTTCAGTCCTGGGATGTAATCTAGAGCCTTACTCATGCTAGGCAAGAGATCTACCACTGAGCTATACCCCCAGCCTGAAACATTTCTTGACAGTTTCCCTTGACTATAAATAATAAACTTGGAACTGGCAGAGTGGTTTAAGTGGTAGAGTGCCTGCCTAGCAAGTGAGAGGCCCTGAGTTCAAACCCCAATACCACCTCCCCCAAAAAAGAAAAAAAAACTTTAACAAGGGTAAGAATAAGGTAATGTATTTGGAAAAAAGCAATCTAAACTGCACATATATTAGGCTAGGTTAGATGACAGATATCAATCATGCCCAGAAAAAGAAAGTAAGCTTTTGAAGTCTGTTTCCTAAAGTTTTGGTTAATGTTCAGTATCTTCAGAAAATTATTGGAAGCCAAAATTTGAAATACAATCCTGATTTAAAAACCACATTGCATATGTTATATACATATGTGTTATATACTTTAAAAAAACACGTTATGCCTCTGCTTGGAATGTTTCACATTAAGTAAGACTATAGTGACTGTGGAAAAAAGATCAAAAGAGGGAATCCAGACTGGATGAAAAATGCAGTTTTTTAAAATTATTTTGTTGTGACACTGCTGATTGAATCCAGAGCCTCACACATGCTAAGCATGTGCTCTACCACTGAGCTACACACTCAGTCCAAAGACATTTTTTTCAAATGAATCTTCTTTTCTTTAAAAAGATTGATAAAAAAGGATATAGCTAAGATAAACACAGATACTGAATAAATCCTGAATGTTAAATTTAGGCCATACTCTTTCAAGCTAGAAGAGATTTAGGATAACTAAAATTTGTTACTCTATAGCCTGTGTAAGTGTGGGTAAATATTCCCTTAAATTGATTTTGAAATTTCAGATACATGCTGCGTGATTTGAACGCTCTGTCTTTAATATCCCACCCAGATAACTGTTTTTCTGTCTACCTTTGCAGATATTCCTGGCGTTCTTGTCATAGTATACATAAATATTTGTTGACTATCACTCATAAAATTAAGTATAAATACATACCTACTTTTACATTAAAACTAAAAAGGAGACAATTCATCACATTCTGGTGATGAAGATTAAATATTAATTTTAAAACAGCACATCCTGGCTTACTGACACTCATTGGCAAAATAACTTATTCAACAAATAGTTTTTATTACTCTATAGAACATATAGAAATTTGGCACACAATTGGTATATTATTCATACAATTGGTAAGGTAGATAGGAAAGCAATTCATAATTTTGTTCAAATTATTTCCCTGAAATTTGCTTCAAAGTTTGCCTATGGGGCTGGGGGCTTGGCTCGGGTGATAGAGCACTAGTCTAGCAGGTGTGAGGCCCTGAGCTCAAGCCCCAGAACCATTTGCCTCCGTTTTGTAAAGAGCATGCAGTTGATTCTGAGAGCGAAGCAATGTTGCCACCTACTGTGTAGAGTGCAGTATCGACAATGACAAAGGAAAATGAACAAATTCTCCACTTTTAAATAAATTGTGAAGTAAAAATTAAGCTAATCTGTCTACCCACATCAAATTCCTCTTGAATATTATTGTCATTAAAAATCGTTACTGAGTGGAACCAACCAGTTCTTCTAGGAGTCCCATTGAGCTAGGCCTTGGAAATTATGGGCCTTTATAACTTTTCCCACAGCATTTTTCTTTAACACATAGAGAACATGTGCACACATATAATTTCCTGGATTTATACATCATTTTTCTTCTACCACCCTTGTAATGTGATCAGTATTTATCATTTCTGTTTATCCTTTACCTCTCCATAAGCTGTTTTTTATAAACTGATTTCCAACATGACTCTTCTCTACATTGCCTGTACATAATTCCTTTTTACTTTTTTTGGCAGTATTGGGGTTTGAACTCAGGGCCTCATGCTTGCTAGACAGGTGCTCTACCACTTAAGCCACTCCAGCATCCCTTATTTTGTGTTGGATATTTTCAAGATATGGTTTCATGAACTATTTAACAGGGCTGACTTTGAACCACGATCCTCTGATCTCTGCCTCCTGAGTAGCTAGGATTACAGGTGTGAGCCACTGGCACCTTACCTTCCTTCCTTCCTTCTTTCCATTCCTGTTTTCTTCCCTCCCTCCCCCACACCCTCCCTTTCTTTTAGTTTTTTGAGATATGATCTTGCTGTGTAGTCTAGACTGTCCTTGAACTTTCAATCTCCTGCCTCAGACTCCTGAGTGCTGGGATTATGACCTGTGCCACCACACTTGGTTTTAAAATATCACTTTTAATGGGTATATACCAAAATATCAATTTGCTCTATACTCAGATTGAACTTGGAATTTTGTTGTACTTTCCCTGTATATTCTCTTCTATTATTTTCACAAATTGTTCTCTCACAGCTGGGTGCTGGTACCTCATGCCTATAATCCTAGCTACTAGGGAGACTGTTCCAAGCTAGCCCAGGCAAGAAAAAAACTTCGAGACACTATCATCCCAGCTACTCTGGGAAGCATAAATAGGAGAAATGTGGTCCAGGCTGGCCTGGGCAAGAAGCAAGACCCTATCTAAAAGGTAACCAGAGCAAAAAGGGCTGAAGGCATAATTCAAATGGTAAACAAGTGCAAAGCCCTGAGTTTAAACCCCAATACCACTAATACACACACACACACACACACTCTCTCTCTCTCTCTCTCTCTCTCTCTCTCTCTCTCTCTCTCCCTACCTGAATATAACTCCTTGAGGGCAATCATTATGTCATTTTCATGACTCCCCCATCAATCCTTGGCCCCCACCATTAGCATTTTGCACTCAGTAGCCACCCAACGTTAACTAAATAAAATGTGAAAAGCGTAAATGCCCCAAGAAAATGCTTTATTCACTGTGCAGGAATGGGGAAGATAAAGTAACTCAGGTGGAAGGGAAAAAGGTAGTAAGTGTTAATTGGTTGGTGCTGTGTTCTTTTCATCCAACTTCTGCAGAATGGTGATAAGGACTAGAAGGCGAGAGGAATGAATCAGAGAAGTAAAGGGACAGGTGATTGAACTAGGGTTGGGATTCAGTGTGGTTTTGCCTGTTTAGGATGCTATAACAATGTACCACAGACTGGGTGGTTTATAAAAGACAGAAATTTATTTCCAACAGTTCTGGAGAGTGGATGTCCTAAATCAGGGTGAGTCAGGTTCTGGTGAGGACTCTCTTCTAGTTACAAACTTCCAACTTCTTATAACCTCATGAGGGAGGGAGGGAGGAAAATCCATCTCTGGCCTCTTCTTATAAGGGCATTAATCCCATTCATAAGGGATTTACTTTCATGACCTAATTATCTCCCCGAGGCCTGACCCCCATCACACTGGGGGCTACATTTCAATGTATGAATTGAGGGGCACATAAACACAGTGTTTACTGTATTCTAAGTAGTGGACTACTTGCTTTTGGGAGAAGAGACATAGAATTTATTTATTTATTTATTTATTTAGTTTATTCATATGGGCATACAATGTTTGGGTCATTTCTCCCCCTCCCCCATACCCCCTTCCTCTCAGGCAGAAACTGTTCTGCCCTTATCTCTAACTTTGTTGAAGGGACATAGAATTTAAAAAGCACACAGAGCCTGACATTATGATCCTGAGAAGTTCCAACATACACAAAAGATAGGTTAGTGAAATATTAAATGCTAAGTGGTGTAGTATTGAACAAACGTCCTGTAAATGTTTCAGAGGAGGATGACATGTATATTGGGACGAAGATCAGATGTTGAATTGGGCCTTACATTTCCAGATGTGAAAAATGAAGTGATAAAAGATGAAGTTAGGTGAAGGAAGAAAGCCGCATGCATTTTTAGAAAGTGAAATATTGTAAGATAAAGCACAAATGATACAGATGGAAGACACAGCTCTATAATGCTAGCTGCTAACTGCATATGGCTATTTAAATTTAAATAAGATGAAATAAACTCAAAAGTTCAGTTCTTCAGTTAAGCTTGCCACATTCGAAGTGATCAGTAGCCACGTGTGGCTACTGGCTATTTGTATTGAATGTAAAATACATCTATTTGTTGCAAAAAGTTCTATTTTAAATGTTATAGTAATGACTATTGAGCACCTGCTATATGAAAAGCTTTCATGATCCAATTTAATATTCACAACAACTTTATGAAGTATATACTTATAGATAAGAAACCCGAGGTTCCAAGAACTTCACTATTTGTCTAAGGTTATATATTAATAAGAAGTTCTATGATTTGAAATCCCATCTAACTACAAAAATGGATTCTTTAAGCCATGGAAAATAAGGTTGCTAGGTAGGAAGAAATGAGTCATTTGCCAGAGACAATGACACCTTGGCTTATACTTTTTGTAACAGGTGAAATCCAGTAAGTTCTCAAGTAAGGGAACAAAACCACACAGGTGGTGTTCAAAGATAATTAAGAAGGTTGAACATTCAGGGTGAGGCTAGTCTGTATGATGCTGTTGGACAACTAGAAGAAAACAGGCTCTCTTTCTGGATGGGTTGTAGCTGGATGGGCTTGCAACTCAAGGCATGACCTACTCCAGCCCTTCACGTCCCCTACACCATGTGCTTCTCTTCAAAGGGAAGAATGAGGATGGCGTGGAGGAAATGAGAGCCTGTGTGTAATGAAGGCAATGTCAAAGGTGAGAGAGAAAACAGCAAAAACAAATTTTAAAGAAAGAAGTTAAAACAATTAGATTTTTAAAAATTGGAAAAATAGGAGCAGAGTCAGAGCTTATGCCAAGGTTTGGTCCAAAGCCATGTGTGCTTATGATAGAAAAATGAGATCTGACTTCTGGTTTCTGGTCAGAAGTTTAGAAGTAACCACTCCCATTCACACAAGAAAAGAAGCTGAACTAACTGAAAATCTACCATCTAGCTACATCCCCAGCCCTTTGATTTTTTTTGAGAAAGGATCTTGCTATGTTACCCATGCTGGCCAGGTGTATAGCCTGGGCTGGCCTCATACTTCTGATCCTCTTGCTCAGCCTCCCAAGTGCTGGGATTACAGGTATGTATCAACATGCCCAGCTATAATATTTCCTGTTTTGGCTGAACTGGGATTTGAATTCAGGACCTCATGCTTGCTAAGTCCTCTACTACATGAATCACACTCTCAGCCCTTTTTGCTGTAGTTTGTTTTTAAGATAGGGTCTCACACTTTTGCCAAGACTGGCCTTGGACCCTGAATCTACTATCTCTGACTCTCTAGTAGCTGGAATACAGATGTGTATATCACACCTGGTTTGTTTGTTGAAATACAATGTCCCTAACTTTTTTTTTTTTTTTTGGCCTGGGGTAGCCTTGAACTGTGATTCTCCTATCTCTGCCTCCCAGCCAGCCAAGTTGGGAACTCTAAGAAGAGTTCTCTTCTTATGCCCATCAGGTAATTAAAATCACAAGATAAATCACTGTCCCTCAAATTGGAGAGACAGGTAAATACAGTAGACCCTTGGTATGTACGTGTCCAAAGAGACAGGCTTGGAGGAAACACTGTGAATGCACAAGATGCATGGTGTTCAGTGCTATACTGCTGATGCTTAATTCATTTTACCCCATAACACAGCCCAACTTCTTCTAAAGACATGCTGCCTTTCAACAAATTTCAAATTTTCACACTATCACTTCAATTAAGCACATTATGTGCCCTTTTTGGTTTGGGAAGATTACTATAACTTTTACTTTGCTTTTTGGGCACCATCAGCTTTCTGGAAGGCAGATTTTCAGAAAATTAAAGACCAGTGAAACACAGGTTACACGACTATCACACTCGGGATTGACTGACAGCTTTTCTGCATCCACAGAACTGTGTAATGTGTACTTGGGACTTCAAAGTTTTGTTTTGGAAATTTTTGATTTTTCAAATTTATTTTTTGGTCATTCTCGGTCAAAACCACGTGCAATAAATCTACAAATAAGGTGGCTTGCAATTCAGAGAATCAGAACTTGCTGGAGCAGAAATCCATGAGCACAAGACTCCTTGGGAAACAGAGACTGGGGTAGGAAAACTTGAACTGTAATTGATGAATTGCTGGGAGCTCTGTGTAGACAATTCCAAAAGTTAAAAAGTTTGGGGGAGGTTGGTCAGTCATAGGGGCATCCCCACACTTTTGTGGGTTTTACTTACAGGAGTTTGACCTGGTATTTATAGTGAATGATTCTGGCAGTGGGAAGGGGAAAGGAACCATTTTGGGTTATGCAAGAGCATAGTGAACTAAATGGTAGATATTTACACAGTTGTCACAACTTGCTGCTGGGGCAACGAATCATGTCCTGTGGACTCTACTGGGAGAGGACTCCCAGAAGCCTGGGTTTGATTTCTTCAGACATCTCCTCATCTGCCTTTTCCATTTAATGATTTTGTTTTCTATCCTTTCATTGTAACAATTTGTAGGTATGAGTACAGTTATATGCTGAGTCCCATGAGGCCTCTAATGAATCATCAAGCCTTAAGTCCCCTGACTAACCTGGATTGGATTCTGGAAAGGCGAACATTAACATAAATGCTGATGAAATCTAAATAAGGTCTGGAATCAATGTCAGTTTCTTAGTTTTGGCAAATGCACGATAGAACTGTCAGATGTTAATGATGAAAGGGTGACAGGTGCATGAGAACTCTGTACTATTTAGTAAATCTAAAATTACTCTAAAATGAAAAGCTCATTTAAAAAGAACACTCGAACCAAAGGTTTTGGAAATTCATGAAAAATCACATTACATTCATTGAGGTATGTTGTGTATGTGTGGAGGTGAGAGATCTTCATTTTCTGTAACAAAGGGAGAGATTATGGCTAAAAAAAAATCAGACTCAGGATCTGATATGTGAGTAGTACAGTTTAAACGAAAGATGGAATTAGTAAATAGTAATAATAACAATAATAATTTATAGATTAAATAATAGAAGATTGACTTCATAACTCACAGTGTGTCTCCTAAAATCAGGTCCCTGATGGGGAAAGGGTGAGATGCTAAGATCCAGTAAGAGGATATCTGGATGGATACCCTTGAGAATTTTGAGCTCATAGATTTACCTTGACTTTTTGAACCAACACAAGTGATCTACTACCCCTTGCTAAAGGACAGTGGCTTCCCTTTGCCTGAAGACCATGCAGAAATGTCACCTGAGGAAGCTGTCTTCCAAGATGCTTCTTTCTCTTTGGATTTGCTACCACTCTCTCCAGTGTTTCTACACCAATAACTAGAGTCAAGTTTCATCATGGCATGTTTTAACAAGCACTGTTCCTGTTTTGGAGTAAGAACGGTTATTCCCCCATTATGTACTGGCAGAATCAGAACAGTGTATCTGGAGATAGATTTGGTGCATGTGGGGCAAAAGGACTGAGGTAAAGATACAGATTTGTTGAATGTAAACCCAAATGAACAAGAAAGCCTTAAAGAGACTGAATTCAACTGGAATTGATGAGATTATTTTCTGTCATCAGGGAGATAGGGACTCAAAAAAGGTTAGGAAAAATGGCAAAGATGCCTTTCTTTGCACAGTAGAGTTTATGGGCTGCCACTCTTTGAATTGCTCAATTACCTCACTAGGTGAAGTTACAGCAAACAATCTATGTGGTTTCTAACATAGGATGTGGCTCCTAGTAACTATAAAACACTGAATTGACAGAACTCATGAAAAGACTGAGTACGTACACAGACAGGAAAATACTTACAGGTACTTAAGTATGATCACTATTAAAAAGAAGGAACTACAAGACTTTGTAAGATGTGAATGATTTCTGAAGGCTAACCCTTTTTTTTTTCCTTTTTCTTTTATTATTCATATGTGCATACAAGGCTTGGGTCATTTCTCCCCCCTGCCCCCACCCCCTCCCTTACCACCCACTCCGCCCCCTCCCTCTCCCCCCCTCAATGCCCAGCAGAAACTATTTTGCCCTTATTTCTAATTTTGTTGTAGAGAGAGTATAAGCAATAATAGGAAGGAATAAGGGTTTTTGCTGTCACATTGATTTCCTGTGCGTGGGTGTTACCTTCTAGGTTAATTCTTTTTGATCTAACCTTTTCTCTAGTTCCTGGTCCCCTTTTCCTATTGGCCTCAGTTGCTTTTAAGGTATCTGCTTTAGCTTCTCTGCGTTAAGGGCAACAAATGCTAGCTAATTTTTTAGGTGTCTTACCTATCCTCACCCCTTCCTTGTGTGCTCTCGCTTTTATCATGTGCTCATAGTCCAATCCCTTTGTTGTGTTTGCCCTTGATCTAGAAGGCTAACCCTTAACCCTTTGCTTTTAATACAAGTTCTTTTCAAGTATCTCCTATTGCTGGGTGCCAGTGGCTCACACCTGTAATCCCAGCTACTCAGGAGGCAGATTAGGAGGATCAAGGTTCAAAGTCAGCCCAGGCAAACAGTTCAAGAAACCCTAGCTTGAAAATATCTAACACAAAAAAGGGCTGGTGGAGTGGCACAAGTGGGAGAGTGCCTGCTTAGCTATGCGTGAGGCCCAGAATTCAAACCCCACTATCAATAAAAACAAAAACAAAAAACCCCCAAAACCCCCCTCCTCTTATAGTTTTTAAGTGACCTTCTAAACTGTTTTGTTTATTCACATGCATCATGCACACTGATGTCAGATTATATTTCAAAAACTCTTATTAATAGTATTCTGCTGATCAGTGGCTGTCAATGACAATAATTGCCAATAATTTTTGTCTTACAGGCAAAAATTAATTTTTCTAAGCCTGCTCTTAAAAGCGTTCTTTAATCTGTCTCCTCTTATCTCTAGCTAGTTGTTTTCCATTCTAACACTGAGCCTTAAACCAAGATAAATCCATCTAGAAACTCTCCAAACATATCTTGAACATCCTAGGTTCAATGCCTTTTGAAAACTAACCCCTTCATCTGTGTTTCCTTCTCATTGTGCCCCTAAGTTTTGAATCTCATTCAACTTTCAGTTATTCCATGTGTAGGGTTTTCTCTTCTGTTACATCAGAGTAGTAAAGTGATTTTAACTCGTTTAAAATGTCAAAGTAATTGTCAAAATTTAAAAATTATTGAAATTGGAAGCTCCAGTAGGGCCCACGCTTCAACAAATGATGAAGGTGATAGTAGGTGACAGCTTTAGACACCCGTTGTTCAGTTGAAAATTCAGGGCTTCATTCAAGTTATTTAGCGTACCTATCATTGCCAAGCACTCTTTCAGGCCCTAGGGATACGGCAGTGAGCAAAACTCATCATGGAATTTATATTCTAATGAAGGGAGTCAGGCAACATGGTAATTAATTTCATCTTAGCGATGAATGGTATGGAAAAGGAAGCAGGGTTAAGAGGTACAGGGCAGCGTGGGTGGGAAGGGTGCTTGCACTGTCACCGTCACTTGAATACCCGGCTGATCATATGGGAACCCGAGTTTTACTCCTACTAACAGCCGAATTGTGAAAAATGCTACGCGCTGTCCCTATAAAACCTCAGCAATTCGAGGAGGACGCAACACTCTAAGCGCAGAGCCAGGTCCCGGATTCTCAAAGCTAGGTACCGGCGGCTCCGTTTCCAAGGCAACGAGACTGCGACACCGACGCAACCGCGGGCCCCGGCCATCAAGGACAAGATTTGGCATCCTGGAAGTAAATTAGTGAAATAAAGTAACACTCGGAGCCGGCAACCCCGCGCGAAAAGTCCCGGACGACAGCACCCATGTTGTGCACGCGCCTGCGCTGCAATTTCCCGGCCTCCGGCGTCTCCCAGTTCTAGGAGCGACAACTTCCGGTTTTGAGGGTCCTCGGCTCCGTAGCTCGCCGGGGTCCTAACTATGGAAAGGTGGCCGCGGCGGCCGCCAGATTGCTGAGGCGATCCGGGTCAGGGGCTGCACCCTCCTCCTGGAGGATGACGGCGACAAGTGCGCCGGGAAGCTGCTCGAGGCCAGCCGGATCTCGCCGCGGGCGGCGAGCTGGGGGCGGAGCGCGGACTGGGAGTCGGCCTGTCAGGCGGGAGACGGGCAGGTGTAGTGGCGGAAGTGCGGGGACCGCAGCCCGAGCCGAGCCCTCTAGGAAGCTGCTGCGGGTCACCCAGCGAGAAGCAGCTGCTGAGCCTTAGCCAGACCGCAGCTTCTGGGGCTGGGTCGCCGGCGAGATGCCTCTGTTCACCGCCAACCCATTCGAGCAAGACGTGGGTGAGTGCTGTGCCCGGCCCTGGGCTGTTGTTTGTCGGGCTAGAAAGTGGGCGGCGGCGGCGGCAACTGTGACCACTGGAAAGCTGAGCAGAAAGAGAGAAGGGGCGGTGCCGCCGCCTTGACGTCGCGGGGGTGAGGGGCGTTCGACGCGTTTCCAGTGGTCCTGAGGTTGGGGACCACGAAAGGGCTGTCTCCCTCGCCAGAAACAGGAATAGGGAATAGCCTGGGATTCGCTTCTGGAAACTATTTGAGGAGTTAATGGTACCAACTTCCCGCTCCGTCCAAAGCTGACACCCCCGCACGCCACCCCGACCACGGTGCCGCAGGGGAGACCCTGCCGTCTAGGGCAGCCCCAAAGTAACCTTGACCTACCCGGATGAGCGGGAAGAAGTAACTTCATTGCTTACACAGCACGCCTCCGAGTCCCGGTAGTGCAGCTTCAGCACTTATTTACAATTGTGAAGGTGCTACGAGGTGTTCTGTCTCAGAAAATCGAAAATTTTGGAATCCCAAAACAACACAGAACAACCACTTTTTTGGAGGAGGGTGTGTGGCAAGTATTTACTAGCGTTGGTCTTTCGGTGACTATAGAATGAGAGATGGATGAGATATAAGAAGTTTTTTTGGGCATTAGAATGACAGTAAAGCAGTAAGGAAACATTTTTGTAGTAGCAGTTAACAGAACCATGGGTAGATTGTTAGCACACTTAGAAATTCTGAGCCAAACAAAATGCTGTACATCTCAACAGTAAGCCCCCTGTTTCATACTTGAAAATCCTTAATTAAGAAAAGACTATAAAATGCTTTGTTTGGGTGTGTGATGTAATCTTTGAAACTGTTCAAAAAGTCATCCACGTGAGAGTCAAATAATTAATATGTAAATATTTTCAATTATGTGTTTACTCTAGTCTTCAAATATGTATTTCTGTTGTTGCAGTCCACTTTTTCCAGGGAGATGAACACAAGTGACTGGCACAAGTCATGTTTCTGCTTTTGGAACAATTATTTCTTCCATTGTTTCAGTAATGTTTCTGAGACCTGTGGTTTTTTTTTTTTTTTTTTTTTTGAGACAGGATCTGGTCATGTAGCTCAGGCTGGCCTTGAACTCCTGATATCCCTGTCTTAGGCTCTGAGGTGCTGGACTATCTGGGCCAGGCCTGGGCCCCCACACCTGGCTTGAGACCTGTACTTTTTATTGCTTTTGTGAAGACTTTCGTTTTGTTTTATGAAATGCACAGAAGAGGCAAAATAGAATAGGACAAATTATTTTAAAACTTACTAACTCTAAACACTTTTCAAGGGAAGTCTTTCCTGGAAGCCTATTGTTTTCTTATGGAAAACTCTGGTAGACCTAGGCTGACTGCTCTGCCTTTTTTGCTTTCTAAACCTTAGTTTTATGTGGTAGTAACAGTGGCACTGCTGTTCAGATAAAGGCCAACTTTGTATAGATTATTTCATAGGCTATGCCCCAACAAAAAAGTGCTTAGCTGACAGATGACTGAACTCAGTTTTTAAAAGGCAAGTTAAGGGTAGAAGAGTGAGTTTGATTAAGATCCATTTATAACTTCTAGACAAATGAATAAAACTAGAAAAAAAGTGGAATGAAATACTAAGGAGCTCAAATTGACCATAAGTTTATGTAATTGAGGGGAATTATATATTGATTGTTCAGATATTAAAACTCTTTAGTTTAAAATAAATAATACAAAGCAGGTCATTATTTGACCTGAGATTTTTACAGGAATGTTCCTTTACAGTGTCTTATGTAATGTCTATTCACTTCATTCAAAAACATGCATTGAATGATTACTGTGTGTCAAGCATTGCACTAAGTTCTAGTTCTAGGGCCACAAAATTGAGTAAATACAGAGTTCTTGCCCTTAAGGAACTTTTTTTTTGGCAGTCCTGGGGTTTGAACTCAGGGCCTCATACTTGCTAGGTAAGTGCTCTTTACCACTTGACCAACCCCCAGCTCTTTTTACTTCCGTTACTTTTCAGATAGAGTCCTGTGTTTTTTCTCAGTTCTAGCCTAGGCCATTATCCTATGCTTCCCCAGTAGCTGAAACCATAGGCGTGTACCACCAGGCCCAGTTTGGTTGAGATGAAGGGTGAGATCTCACTAACTTGTTGCTCAGGCTGGCCTTGAACCATAATCCTCCTGATCTTTGCCCTTAAGGAACTCTTAATCTAAGGTAAGACACATTCTAATATAAAGTGATTAATATAGTGTGATCAATGTAGGAATACATGAGATGCTTTACATCCTCCCCTTTATTTATTTATATTATTTTCTTTTGGCAGTAGTGTTTGAACTCAGGGTCTCACGCTTGCTAGGTAGGTGCTCTACCACTTGAGCCACTCTGCCAGCCCTATCTTTGTGATGGGTTTTTTTGAGATAGGGTCTCAAAAACTACTTGCCTGTGCTGACCTTGAACTGTGATCCTGCTGATGTCTGCCTCCTGAGTAGCTAGGATTACAGTTGTGAGCCACTAGTGTCTGACTCTCCCCTTTATTTAAAATAGTCATCTTCCTTGAAGAAAAGGCAGGCAGCTTCAGGTAAGAGCTTTCTCTTGATAATCAGCACTATCCTCTTCTTCCCTTCCTGACTGCACTTACACCAGCAGGAAGTAACCACTTCTTACTGTATGTATGATATGGTTACCTGCCAAAGGGGAAAGTAAACATGAGAGAGAGAGCTACAGTAGGAAGATGGAGTGGTTAGTATTAGAAAAGAAGAGAGTATTTGCTTACATTCTATACCAGCTTTTCTAGTCTCACTATTTTGGGTCTTGAGTTATGAAATTTATTCTATATACTAACTCCAGTTCTTGTTTGCATGTCTTTCCTCCTTAGTCAAGCAAGGCAATTTTTGTGTGTGTGCTAGTTTCTGCCTCTGTTATCATTCACTGTTAAGTGTTGCTCTTTTTTTTTTTTTTTAATTTGAGATGGTCTATTACCGTACAGCCCAAGCCAACCTTGAACTCAAGATCCTCCTGGCTTAGCCTTTTGAGTGCTGGGATTTCAGGATTTCAGGCATGCACCACCATACCCAGCTATAAATGTTTACCCTTTTCAACAACCTTGATGTCTAATTCCTGAAAGATAAACTTACTTGGCTTGCACCAAGCCTACTGTAAATCCTATTCTGTAAGAGTCTTGGGATATAGTTTGAAGTGTGAACTTTTTTCTTAAGAGGACACTTTTCCAAGTGAAAAATATTTCTTTGCCGATTCTGGGAGTTGAACTCAGGGTCTTGTGTTTGTTAGGCAGGTGCCCCACTACTTGAGTCACTCAACCATTCCTTTCTGTGCTGGTTATTTTTGAGACAGGGTATTGGTTTGCGTCCAGGCTGGACTGGGATCCACCTATTTATGCTTCCCTCATAGCTTCGATGACAGGGATGCACCACTGCACCCACCCTTTGGTTGAGATGGGGGTCTCACAAACTTTTTGCCCAGGCTGGCCTCAAACCAAAGTCCTCCCAATCTCTGACTCCTAAGTGGCTAGGATTGCAGGCTTCAGCCACCATGCCCAGCCCCAAGAGAAATTTGGATGCCTGTGTTGCTGTATTTTTGGCTTTTGTTGTGTTAGGAAAAATTGACAATGAAGTAACTTGGAGCTTTCAGTAATGCAGTCTTTTTCTCCAATGAAATTTTGTAAGAAACACCAATATAAAAGTAGATCGTGATAACATTCCAATAATAAAAATTTATTTGTACATCAAATTTATAACATTCACTTAATTCAGTCCTTGAACACAATGTGATTGTTATAGTCCTTGTAAAAATTTAAAATAAAAAACATATGGTTATGGATAAAAAATGGCAATTTTTTCTATACTTATTTTGCTTGCATGTTTCCAGAAAATGTTAATACTTTTAGGTAGTTCAAGATTTTTATTAATATAGTTTAAGGTTTTTTTTTAAACTGAAATATTTTAAGCATAAACTGTAAGTTACAACATAAATTCCTATTCCTAGTAGCTAACTCCGCCAGTTTCTCATATTTTGACATGCTTGATTCTTTCTTAAGCAGAGTACATTCAAAGGCTGGAGGTGGGGCTCAATTGGTAGAGTGCCTGTCTAGTAATCATGAGACCCTGAGTTCAAACCCCAAGTACTGCCAAAAAAAAAAAAAAAAAAAAAGAGACAAGAGAACATTTAAGATATAGTTGAAATACAGTTCAGTGTATTTTTAGGAGCTGTCTGATTCCTTTTTTTTCCTCTCAGAGTTAAGTAAATAGAAAATCTCTTTTGTAAATTTGTATAGTACACATACATACACTATGTATGTTGTTTTGCATGTTTTGAAATTTAATAAAAATACCTTTTTCTGCAACTTTTGTCAACCAGCCTTTTTGTGTTATTCATGTTGATATATGGTTTGTATGATAGTCCCCCATGTGAATACATCACATTTTATTAAGTCACCTACTTACGGACATACTTACATTATAGCTTGAAAGGCAGGAAAACATAGGGAAAAACTTAAAGATAGAGGCACAGGCAACAACTTTCTGAATAGAAGTCCAGTTGATCAGGAAATCAGAGCATGAAATGACAAATGTGATTGCATCAAATTAAAAAGCTTCTGCACATCAAAGGAAACAGTTACTAGAATGAAGAGGCAACCTATAGAATGGGAGAAAAATCTTTGCCCGTTAGTCATTGGACAAAGGACTAATACCCAGAATATATAATGACCTCAAAAGATTAAACACCAAAAGAACAAATAATTCAGTTAATAAGTGGATAAATGCATTGTAAAAGTAGGTCTCAAAAGAAGTACAAATGGCAAGTAAAGACACAAAGAAGGTTCAACATTCTTACCCATAAAGGAAATGCAAATCAAAACAACATTGAGATATCGTGTCATCCCATTCCGAATGGCAATCATCAGGAAAACAAAGAACAGTAAATGCTGATGAGGATGGTGTGGGGGAAGGAACTCTTTCTTATACACTATTGGTGGGATTGTAAGTTAGTGCAATCACTATAGAAATCAAAAATTAAAAATAGAATTATCATATTATACCACTCCTGGGCATATATCCAAAGGAGTGTAAATCAACATAAAATAAAGATACTTGAGGGCTGGGGCCATGCCTCAAGTGATAGGGCACCTGCCTAGCATGTACAAGGCCCTGAGTTCAAACCCCAATACAGCTAAAAAAAAAAAAAAGGAGATACCTGTACATGAATGTTTATTGCAGTACTATTTACAATAGTGAAGCTATGGAATCAGCCTGGGTACCCATCAACTGATGAATGAATAAAGAAAATATGGTATATATATGCACAATGGAATATTCATCCATAAAGAAGGATGAAATTATGTTATTTGCAGGAAAATGTATGGAACTAGAGATCATCATGTTAAGTGAAGTAAGCAGACCGAGAAAGACAAATATCACATGTTTTTGCTCATATGTGAAATCTGGACATTAAAAAAAGACATGAATGTAAAATGGGTACTGTTTGGGTATGGAAATTAGTGGGAAATGGGGGGGCAGAAGGAGAGAGTGATGGGGTGAATATAATCAAAGTATTTTATGTGTATGTATGAAAATAGAATAATTAAGTCCATTAAAATTGTACATGGGGGAGAAGGGATAAGAAAGTAATAGAGGGAATAAATGCGATCAAAGTACAGTACATACATGAATGGAAATATCACAATGAAGCACCTCTGCACACGTAATATATCCTAATAATAAATAAAGATTGCTTCAAGCTCTTTTAAAAAAAAGTAAGAGTAAGCAAAGAGGCAAGAGAATGATTTTCCACAAGTGAACATACAGTGTAATGCTGTAAATGTTGTTAGTCTCTAACATTACTTTTATAAAATAAAAGACCTCACAGGTGTTTTTAGTGTTAAGACTAGACTTTGTTTACAGGTATGTAGAATATCATGTCAAACTCTGGTTAATAGGCATTTGATGGTTCTGACCCTCTGTCACCCACATATTAAAATATAACTTAAGGACATCATCGTTTCTTTATCGTCCTTGACTTTGCTCTTCTTGGTTGCCTTCTTTTCTTTCCTTCATTCCTCCCTTCTCTCTCCCTTGTGTTGAACCAGAGCCTCATGCATGCTAGGCAAGCACTCTGCCACCATGCTACATCATTACCTTTGCTGTCTGTCCCCAAATCTGACTTTTTTCCCCCTTTCCTGTTGGCTTGATTATGTACTTATTTTTTATTTATTTAAGTAGATGGAGTCTCCTGAATTTCTGGGCTCGGGATCCTCCTGCTTCAGCTTCCCAAGGATCTGGGACTGCAGGCACGAGAACTGGCAGAGCTTGATTTTTCACTTCAGTTACAAAGGGTTTTTGTTTGAAACGGGGTCTCACTATGTAGCCTTTGTAGATGCCCCGTCATTTACGAAGTTTTTAAAAGTAAAACTATTAGCGAACCAACATTTGTCATAACTCCTTTGCTGAGAAGAATATTGTTTCTAGAAACCTGAGACATTCCTTTCTCAGTTTTTGTTTTTGAGACAGTCTCCCTATGTAGCTCAGGCTGCCCTGGAACTCTCAATCTCCTTGTTTTCACCCCCCTCTCAAGTGCTGGTATTAAAGGCATGGGCCACCAATACCCTTCTTTCATTTTTAGGACTGAGATTCACATGGGCTTATTAGCATCTTCAGCTCTTCCAGGCTAATAAGTGTTGTACCTATTTTTTTAGACTGCCCTTAACATTTCTTTCTTAATGGACTTAAAACTGCCAGTGCTTGAAGGACAGCACCTCTGTCCCTATAGCATCCTTAACATCTGTGGAACACTTACAGGTTTTTCTTTTTTTTTAAACCACAGAGACCTCTTTCTTACAGCTATCACTATTAGTTTCATGGTGACCTTTAGTTAACGAATGTTGAAAATAGGATACCCTGTAAAGTAGTTCCAGTTTTGTCTGACTTAGTGCAAACTCAGAAGCTGTGTTTAATAGTTCTCATATTTTTGAAAAAAAATAAAAGCACAGGGCTGGGGAATGGCTGACTCAGTGGTAGAATGCTTGCTTAGCATGTATAAGGCCCGAGTTTGGTCCACAGCACTGCATTCACACACAAAAAAAGCGTGAAAGGAAAAGAATTAAAAAATTTTGTTATACACAGTGCCCCTACTTGTGATTTTTTTTGTGATTTTTAACAGAGGGTCTTGCTGTGTTGTCCAGGCTGGTCTCACCATCCTCAGCCTTCTGAGTAGTTGGGATTGCAGGTGTGAACACTACACCCAGCTTGCTTACTATAATTTTCATTTATTTATTTATATTTTGAGACGAGGTCTCACTGTGTAGTGCAGGCTGGCCTTGAACCGTTTCTGTTTGGTGTTTCTGGAGGTTGAACAACTCAGGTTCAACAACTCAGGTTGAACACCTGCTTGTTAGGCAGGTGCTTTATCACTTGAGCCATGCCTCCAGCCCATTGTGCTTTAGTTATTTTTTGAATAGGGGCTTGCATTTATGTCCAGGCCAGCCTGGAACACCATCCTTCTATATTCCCATATAGTTGGGATGACAGGCACCTTCCACCATGCCCAGTTTTTTTGGGGGGAGGGCACTGGGTTTTGAACTAAGGGCTTTGCACTTGGCAAAGCAGGCACTCTACCAATTGAGCCACACCTTCAGTCCGTTTTGCTCTGGTGTTTTTGGAGGTAGGTTCTCTCACACTATTTGTTCTGGCTGGCCTCAAACCACAGTCCTCCTGATCTCAGTTTCCCAAGTAGATAGGATTACAGGCATGAGCCACTGTGCCCAGCTGGCCTTGAACTCTTGGTTCTCTTGCCTCAATCTCCCAAGTGCTGGGATTATAGATATTGATGACCACCACACCCTGCAGTATAATTTAAATGATTGCATATAGGATGAAAAAATTTGGTTTTGGCAGTACTGGAGTTTGGACTTGTGTCTCCAGGTTGTATTCTAACCCATCCCCAGTCCTTTTTGCTTTAGTTTTTCAGATAGAGTCTCACTCTTTTGCTTGTGCTGGTCTTGGACTGTGATCCTCCTACTTCTGCCTCCACAATAGCTGGGATTACACGTGTGTACCACCAGGACTTGCTGGGTTTTTTTCTTTCTTTTAGTACTGGAGTTTGAACTCAGAGCCTTGTGCTTGGTAGACAGGCACTCTATCCCTTGAGCTCCTTCCCCCCACCCCCAAGCCCTTTTTGCTTTTACTATTTTTCTGAGAGTCTCACCTTTATCCCTTGGCCAGCCTGGACCACACACAATCTTCCTGTTTACAATTGCCATGTAGCTGGGATGGCAGGTGTATTCCACCTCACCCAGATTTTGTTGGTTGAAATGGGGGTCTCATGAACTGTTTACCCAGGCTGGCCTTGAGCCATGATTCTCCCAATGTCAGCCTCCCAAGTAGCTAGGATTACAGTTGTGAGCCACTGTGCCTGGCCCCATTCGTGAGCTAGAGTCTCACTAATTTTGCTGGCCTGATCTTCCTATCTGCCTTCTGAGAAGGTGAGAATGCAAATTATATTTAGTGGATTTTTTATTGTATTTGAAAATTCACAGGTTCTTTTCTTGTTTGGTAAACAGCCTCATAGGAAGTACACATTTACTATTTTTCATTTGCAACATGAGAATTTTAGAGACTCAGAATTTTAGTTCTTTTGAATTAAAAAGAATGTCTTTTTTTTTCATTTTTATTTTATTATTCATATGTGCATACAAGGCTTGGGTCATTTCTCCCCCCTGCCCCCACCCCCTCCCTTACCACCCACTCCGCCCTCTCCCTCTCCCCCCCGCTCAATACCCAGCAGAAACTATTTTGCCCTTATTTCTAATTTTGTTATAGAGAGAGTATAAGCAATAATAGGAAGGAACAAGGGTTTTTGCTGGTTGAGATAAGGATAGCTATACAGGGCATTGACTCACATTGATTTCCTGTGCGTGGGTGTTACCTTCTAGGTTAATTCCTTTTGATCTAACCTTTTCTCTAGTACCTGTTCCCCTTTTCCTATTGGCCTCAGTTGCTTTAAGGTATCTGCTTTAGTTTCTCTGCATTAAGGGCAACAAATGCTAGCTAGTTTTTTAGGTGTCTTACCTATCCTCACCCCTCCCTTGTGTGCTCTCGCTTTTATCATGTGCTCATAGTCCAATCCCCTTGTTGTGTTTGCCCTTGATCTAATGTCCACATATGAGGGAGAACATACGATTTTTGGTCTTTTGGGCCAGGCTAACCTCACTCAGAATGATGTTCTCCAATTCCATCCATTTACCAGCGAATGATAACATTTCGTTCTTCTTCATGGCTGCATAGAATTCCATTGTGTATAGATACCACATAAAAAGAATGTCTTATTTGGAGCAGTTTCCTTTGCATTCCCATGACATAGGATGAATTCACATTGTCCTGTAAAAGTGTGCTTAAAGAAATCTAGTGTGAGCAGTATTTTGATCTTTGCAGTAATGCTGAATATTTGAAGGGGAGACTGAAGGGGAAGGATTTTTTTTTTAACTTTTTTTTTTTTGTGGTACTGGGGCTTGAACTCAGGGCCTTCACCTTGAGCCACTTTACTAGCCCTTTTTTGTGAAGGGTTTTTTCGAGATAGGGTTTGGCAAACTATGCCTGGGTTGGCTTCCAACTGTGATCCTCCTGATCTCTGCCTCCTGAGTAGCTAGGATTATAGGCATGAGCCACTGGTGCCCGGCTAACGTTATTTTCTTATTAGGCTCTGTTACATTACCTAATAATGAATAAATATTTGTATTTGATATAAGAATTGAGGGTCAACATGACAGAAAACAGAATCATCCATTGTCCCTAAAAATTATTGACATTCTGAAGTGGCTATCTACTTATTTTTAGCTTTCATTACTTCAGTTCGTGCCAGAAATTTGCCAGTACACTGTGGTGTAGTTTAAAAATTTTTTTAGTCATTCAAGTGGGTTTTTCTCATGGATTTAACATAAATTGATCTAATGAGTATTGATGTAGGGCAGCTTTAAATATATTTGTTCTCTAACTGAATATCCTTGTTTCAAAGTACTTATTTTAGTCTGTCGTTCATTTTTCTTTTTATTTAGTTTTCATAACTCTTGTTTTTAGTGTGGGGGCCATTTTAATCTCCATTTTACAAATGAGAACCCAGATTCAGATTTCAGTTAGAGATGAAGTGAACTTCCTGAAGCCCTTGAGCTGGTGTGTTTTAGAATGGATATGGAGAAGGCAGATCTTTTGTATTTAGCTGGTGGTGTGCCTCCCTGTGCCCAGAGAAGCCTGAAAGTACTCCCTAGGTGCCTGCAGAGGCTGCATCATCACCTGTCCACCCCATCTGCTTTGATTCTCCAACTGTGAGTTTTGAGTGTGCTAGCAGCTACTTTGGAGGCTTATTTCTCCTCCTCCTTAGCCCTTAGTGTCTTGCTTGTGATGCTTCCTGATAGTCTATTATAGTAGAAAATATAGTCGCTTATGTTTCTCTCCTATTCGTCATGTAAGGGTATGTGTGGAAATGAGCATACATGTTTTGTGGATTCCTCACCTAAGAGGATTATAGAGGGTATTTTGGCAGAATTAGTCCAGAAGGAAGTGAATTTGCAGGAATATAGTCTGAATCTAGAACCTCCCCCCCCCCGCCTTTTTTTTTCTTATTCAATAGGTGGTTTGTAATCATAAAAGGCAATAAAAGTGATTTGTGGCTGGGCATGGTGGTACATACCTATAATCCCAGCACTTGGAATGCTGAGGCTGGATGATCAAGAGTTCAATGCCAGCTTGGGCTACTTAGTGACACCCTGTCTCAAAAAAGCCTCCTATCTGCCTAACTCCTCTTAGTCCTTGCAAAAACTGGTGGTGACATAAGCAATGAAAAGAAATGGCAGTGGCTTCTGTATTCCACTGTAGCAAGAAACTTGCAGTGTGCCCATTATCATGTGGTGTGGCAAGTGAGTCAGGCATGTCAGTCTGTCTGATGCTTGACTTACAAACAGAGTTTTATCCTATTCCCTGCTTCTGACATGTTCACACACAGGGAAACTGGAAATTAACTTGTTCGAAAGTTAATTTGGCAATTTTGAACAAAAATCCCACTGAGTATAGTGGTTTAAACTTGCAGTATATGGCTTGAGTCAGACTGATCAGACTGAAATCTGTCTTATTGCTCACTAGTGGTTCTAACTTTGTGCTAGTTACTTTCTGTTTCTGTTTCCCTATCTATAAAATGAGGACCCTTCACTTGGATGAGAAATAAATGATTGAGCATATGTATAATGCTGGCACTTAATTGGTCTTGTCTATTGTTTAATGCAATTCCCATCAAAATTCCAATGACATTCATTAAAGAGATTAAAAAACTCTACTGTGAAATTTATATGGAAACACAAGAGGCCACGAATAGTCAAGGCAATACTCAGTCAAAAGCACAAGGAAGGGGTGAGGATAGGTAAGACACCTAAAAAACTAGCTAGCATTTGTTGCCCTTAACGCAGAGAAACTAAAGCAGATACCTTAAAGCAACTGAGGCCAATAGGAAAAGGGGAACAGGTACTAGAGAAAAGGTTAGATCAAAAAGAATTAACCTAGAAGGTAACACCCACACACAGGAAATCAATGTGAGTCAATGCCCTGTATAGCTATCCTTATCTCAACCAGCAAAACCCCTTGTTCCTTCCTATTATTGCTTATACTCTCTCTACAACAAAATTAGAGATAAGGGCAAAATAGTTTCTGCTGGGTATTGAGGGGGGGAGCGGGAGGGGGCGGAGTGGGTGGTAAGGGAGGGGGTGGGGGCAGGGGGGAGAAATGAACCAAGCCTTGTATGCACACATGAATAATAAAAGAAAAATGAAAAAAAAAAAAAAAAAAAAGAACTGTAAGTAGATTCTCATTTTTGAAGGTGCACAAAGTATATTTTAAAGTAGAATTTATATTGTTGATTCTCCCAGAATAGTCTGAAGAATTGCATCAATAAAAGTTTACCAATACAGACCAGGCACGATGGGTTGTGCCTGTAATACCAGCTGGGTAAAAAGTTAGAGAGATCCTATCACAAGGAACAAGTCAGGCTGGTGACTATAATCCCAGCTATCTGGGAGGCAGAAGGAGAATTGTGGTTTGCTGGCCCGCTGGCCCTGGCAAAATGTGAAACCCTTTCTGAGAAATAACTGAAGCAAAAAGGGCTGGAGACATGACTCAAGTGGTAGAGCACTTAAATTCAAACTCTAGTACCACAAAAAAACAGTATACCCATACAAATAAGAACATTAAATGAAGAGGAAGAATAAATGAGAAAACGTATGTTAAAGCTATGTACTGTAGAATACATAGAATAATTTATGTAAGAATTATATGGTCTAGAAACTTAACAGAAAGACATAATTATTATAAATATGTATCTTTTATTCATAAACTAGGAAAAATTGGCTCACTTATGTTTTCAGATAATTAACTTCTAATGAAATGGTACAAAGAAAGGACATGTTTCCGTCTTTAGTAAGAGCTCTCAGCTGTAGTTTTCTGCTAGATACCAACATGAGTTCTATTCATTCACTTTTCATTTCCTCGTTTTTTCTGCTTTTAAAACTTTTTTATTTTTTGCATTCTCCTTGTTTTTATGCTACAATATTCTTTATTTATTTTTGGGTGGTACTGGGGTTTGAACTCGAGGCTTTGCACTTACTGGGCAAGTGCTCTACCACTTGAGCCATACTTCCAACTCTGTACTACAATTTTAAGATATAAAGAGAATTGGGTTTTCTTCTATTAATACATGAAAAACATATTTCTCCTCAAGATTGCTGTGGTCTGAGTTTGTCCCCCCGCCCCAAATTCACGTGTTGGAAACGTAATTCCCACTGCGATAGTGTTGTGAGGTGGGGCTCTGGGAGGTGTTTCCATCTGAGGGCTTCACTTTCAGGAGTGGATTAATACTGCAGTGGAAAGGCCTGATAGGAGTGAATTTTCTTCCTTGCTTTTCTGCTGTCTGCCATGTGAAGAGGAACCAAGAAGGTGTTCACCAAATGCCGGTGCCTTGATCTTGGTCTTTCCAGCCTCCAGAAATATGAGAAATAAGTCTCTTTTCCTTATAAATTAACCTAATCTTAAGTGTTCTTTTATAGTGACACAAAATGGACAAAGGTGTAAGCATTACTTTAGTCGTGTCTGAAAATAGTTAGTAGTATTTTAATCATAATAAGCTTTTATGTTGCCTTCTGCAATAGTCTATATATCTTGATTGTTAATTTCTATGTGGTTGGAGTTATAAGCCTGCTAAGAAAAATACATTGTGTTTAAGGAATACGTTGTATGGAGTGTTCTGGATTATTTCTAATTTTTAATAGTTCCAGGCTGATTTAAAGGAAGATCTAAACTCTCGTACAGGCAGTCCTTACTTTATCTAGTTTCAGTACATGTGACTTTTAAGTACAGTGGCTGAGTTCAGTGGCAACAATATCCCAATGACAAACCTTATAATACCATGGGCATAGAATTTAGCAGAACTTGTCAAATTTTGAACTCCAGAACTCTGAACTAATAGTGGGTGGTGTTTAAAACTTAATTTTATGGTATTTGTTCCATAACAAGTTTAAAAACCTAATATATAGTTGAGATCCTGGTTATTTTTCAATCTTCTTTGCTCCTTATTTTTCAAATTTTATAACTTCTGTTGACTAGTGTCCATATTTCCTAACCTTATTTCTGTAATCTTTAATCTGCTCAAAAGTTGATTCAGTGGTTTTTGTTTTTTTTTAAAGTCAGTATTTTGTACTTCTTAGTTCAGAAATTCCCGTTTTATTTTTTTCTCTTTTCTTTTTTCACTTTTGAAATAACTGGCCAATATTTCTGGAAATACATATACACATTTGGGGGAGGGCAATATTCGGGTTTGAACTGAGGGCCTTAAACTTGCTAGAGCTCATGGAGGTGTACCTTGTGTTTGTAGTTTAGTCCTTGATCAAGGGCCTGTTGGTAAGTCACAGCACCTGGAAATCTGCTCCTGTCTCTTAGCTTCTCTCCTTGGCTCATCTGTTTGGTTTTATAGTTGTTTTTCATAGAATAACAAGTTTGATACTGGATACTTTGTCATGCATAGAAGTAGACCAGTCATGAGTTTTTATTTCCAAACACAGTAGGAGGAGTTGTAAAGATTTCTTATGAAATTCTTGTTTTATATAGTTAAAATTTTCATTACTGATATAGCCTATTTTTTTGAAAGTTTTATGATTAGACTTGGATTCTTTTTAGAGCTATATTTGAATATAATGGACTGTGTAGAGGGGCCTTCCTTGTAGATATTGATGGAATGATTCTTATGATATTGTTAGAATCTTTCTGAACTATTTCACTGTGTATTTGAGGCTCTCTCTATACAGTAATCAAAGCTTGTGATGAAATGTTATGACTTACACCCACCAAACCATGGCAATTTAGCATTTAGGCCCCAGGCGGGCTGTTTTAACTCTCTCCCGCGCTATGAATTTGACTGGATAATGTGAGATATGACTCCAATACTGGACAAAGTGACATGCTATAAAAGAATGGTTTCTTAATTATAATATTTAAAATTTTCCAGGAGTTTAAAATACTCCTAAGTACATAATTTAACTGTTACTTCATTCACTTGAAAAATGAAGTCCTTTTTGGCAGGCCATTATAAAGTCTTCAGATTTTATACTTTTTTAAACGAATAATTGTGACTCCTATATTTATACAGAGTAAAAGTTGGGCTTGATGGAGTATTCAAATCAGATTTTTTCCTTTTTCTCTGAAAAGTCAAGCGAGAAATACACTTTTTCTGTATTTTTGAAATTATTGGAAGGCTTTTGGGGGTATCAAAATAGGCTTCATATTTGATTGTGTCACATGGCCAAAACTGAAAAAAAATCATGAAAAGTTAAGTTTTAGGAGAAACAGGTAGGTTATGAGGTGGTTCAAAATCAGACTCGAATGAGAGAGAGAATTTGTACTTCAGCACATGTGTATTCACAAAATTTGGTAATTGATTATGCTAGCTGCTCAGATTAGTGAGGAAACGGTAGATTTACATGTTGAAGCCACTAACAAAAATTTTTTAAAAACATTTTTCTATTCTTGACTTACCATGTGTAAGGTTCCAGATATGCTAAATGAAATTCAGATATACATGTAAAAAATAAACATGCGAAAGAAAATATGAGTGTTTAATTTTTAGTATTAAACAGTTTAATATCAAGTTATTGGGTTATTCAGTATTAAATTATTCAGTAGTTAACATTGACATATTAAACTACTGTTCATAGTAGTTCAAACACTATGCTATATGATGCTGTAAAAAGAAAGATAGATTCTGTTACAGCAAAAACAAGCAAAACCCAATCAAGAGGACAGATTATATATAATGCATATAATTTGCTGTTCAGACTTAGAATATAAAGCTAGTCACTTGTTTCTATAAGAAGTCCTTTCCTCCTGTCTGAGGCCTTACTTTGCCTCCTACTTCAATCTCCCAGAGATTGAAACAAGTCAGCAGAGACTGGAACCACGGCTTCTGCTGCCTTTTGTTGCATGGTGTTGCTATTGCTGTTGGCTCAGCAGTTAGGCTCAGGCTAGTCTAGAACTGTGGACAGACTTCACTGGGGCCACTCTGGGCATTGGAGTTAAGAGTTCTTGTAGTTAATATACTAAGAAGCCCATTGTTCCCACATTACAGCCATTCCATCAGCATAGTAGGATGTGGAAGAGCTGCCAGCATCATTCATTCACTTATCGAACAAATATTTATTGATATCTACTATGTACCCCAGATTCTGTTTTATACACTAGAAATAACAATTGTGAACAAAAATTCCTGCCATAACGGAGCTTGCATTCATTCTGGGGAGGTAGAAGAGGCAGATAATAGGCATGATAAATAAAGTGTTTATGAAACTTCTACAGAATGGTATATACATGAAATGCTACCCTCTAAAAAAAAATTTTTTTTAAAGATTTTTAAAGACAGGGTCTTTCTATGTAGCCTTGGCTGGCCCTGTACAACCTACCAAGTACTAGAATTAACAGGTCTTCTACCACACCCAGCAAATCCTGTCCTCTTTTATTTTAATATTTCGTGTATATGAAGTGTGAAAATCAGTAGTACCCATAGCAAAAAGAGAGTGAGTACTTAATGCATTTTAAGCAACAGTTTTCTGATAACTTTTCATTAGCATGTGTAGTGACTGTGTGGCACTTCTGTCTCTCTCTCATTCTCTGTCTCTGTCTGTCTCTCTCTCACATAAACACACACATGTAATGGTATATTATGTAGCTATTAAAATATTGGTATAGGTATATATTTATGAACACGAAGAAATATTTGTAAGTGGAAATGTATGTTAGGAAAGAATACACTTAGTATGATCATAATATTAGGAGACAGAACTTTTTCTCTATCTCTGAGATTTCCTTTCTGAGAGGGGAATTAGGTAGTGCCACTTTGAGCTTGCCTCCTTCCTCCTTGATTCACTTCATTTGGTTTAATGATTTACCCCACTGGAAAGTTTGAGAGTAGCTGGTCCTACTTGGGTCCCTCTTCCATGTTGGACTAGCTAGTCTTTCCCTCACCATTGAGTGGCTTTTCACTGTGCAGGGACTTAGCCCTGCAAGGAGAAGCCTGCCCATCTGTACTAAGCATGCCAGCTTCTGCAGTTTAAAATAGCAAGCCCATTTGGCTGGAACTGTGAGGTTTTATTCCTTGTTTTCATCCTATAGGAATATTCATCCTATTCATAATTTAGCTTCTGAAAGGATTGTCAATTTTGTGGCTGTCCTCCTTTGACTGTGATCTTATTTCATTTAATTTTACATAGATTTAAATTTTTCCATATCCATGTATAGAAAAAGGTCTGGAAAGATATACATCATAGTTTTAAAGGGATCTGGTAGAACTATGTTTCCATTTTTTTTCTTGGGAATTCACTGAATTTATTAGATAGCTAATGAAGAAACAATTAACAAATTTGGGACTGGCTTTCCATGTAGAAGAATTAATCTTCTTTGTACAATGAAAGAAGCTACACTTGAATAGATATATTTTACCTGTGTAGTTTGGTTGCTCAGTCTAGAATTTATATATATGTATATGTATTACTTTTTTAAAGTCTCTGATTATTTCATCACATATTTCAAAATACTATATATAATTTTGCTTTCCACTCATAAATAGTATTTGGCAATTTTTGTTGTTGTTGTATGTGTACTGGGGGATCAAATCCAGGACCTTGTGCAAGGTAGGCAAGTGCTCTACCGTGGTGCTGCATCCCCAGCCTTTCATTTTTTGAGACGATCTCATTGTGTAACCCAGGCTGGGATCAAACTCAAACCTCTGGCTCTACTTCCTGAGTGCTGGGATTACAGGCATGTACCACTTTTCCCCACACATGGTTTTAAAAAGTCAGTACCAGCATTTATCTAAGGTTAACTGGATTTGGTGTATTTTTTTTTTTTTTCTGTCAGTACTCTGTCTGACAGGGTCTTGGGAATTATTTGCCCTGGGCTGGCTTTGAACTGTGATTCTCCTGATCTCTGCATCCTGAGTAGCTAAAAGTACAGGTATACAGCACTGGTGCCCGGCTGTTGTTTATTTTTGTTTTTTAAACATTATTCCTTATCATAAAAAAGAAACTACTCTAGATTCCCTCTATCCTTCCTGCTTATCATTGCTGTGTGTGTGTGTGTGTTTGTGTATTGGTTTTGTTATATTTGAAATTATAGGCTATATTTATTAAAAGGGAAAAGACATAAAATCTTCCTTCTTTCCTCCTTCCCTCCCTTCCCTTTAGCCCTCCCTGCCTCCTTCCCTTTCTTCCATTGCCTCCTTTCCTTCTTTTTGACAGTGTCTTCCTACATAACCAAAGCTGGAGTGGACTGGTAATCCTCCTGCCTCTGCCTCCCTAGTGCTGGGATTGCAGGAGTGAGCTACCATTTCTGGCCCCCATATAGTGTTCCTAAAGTGCTACCTTTATATCTTTACTCCTCTATAATAGCAGGAAAAAACTTGTGTGTTTCCCTTCATATTGAATTTTATAAAAGTTAATACTAGGAGGGTATGATGGTACATGCTTATAATCCCAGTACTTGGAAGACTGAGGCAGGAGGATCACAAGTTTGAGGCTAGCAAGATCCAGGCTCAAAAAAAAAAAATTAATGTAGTGAAAATGCTGTAATTCGATCATTATATTCTGATAATGCTTTTAAGTGACTTGCTTTTTAATTTTTATTTTGATTATGAGATATTTGAGACCACAAGAAGAATATTGAGAATAAAATAAAGAATTTCTGGGTACATATTGTACAAGTTAAACAGAAGCTAATATGTACCCTATGTTGAGTCTTCCATCTCCAGCTTAATGTTTGTCATTTCTTATGCATGTTTAATATTTTTACTATATATATATTATATTTTTTATTATCTATGTCCCTAATATGTGTGTGTGTGTGTATATATCCCTAAAGAATATAATGTATTGGGGGGATATACTAGGGTTTTGAATTAAGGGCTTTTTGCTTACTAGACAAATACTCTACCACTTGAGCCATGTTCCCAGCCCTTTTTGGTTTTAGTTATTTTTCAGATAGAATGCTATTCTTGGACTGTGAGCCTCCTACATACACCTCTTGCACAGCTGGGGTTATGGGCATGCACCATCATGACTGGTTTATGCTTTGAGAGAGGGTGTCACTAACTGCCCCCTCCACCACCCCAGGCTCATGTTGAACTACGATCCGCATATCTGCCTTCCAGATAGCTGGGATTATAGGTGACTGGACTTGTATTTTTTGAGCATTTTAAAACTTTAGGTAAAGATTTCTCATATTCAGCACTTGAGAGGCAAATGAGACCCTGACTCAGAAAACAACAAAATTAATATTATTGATGACAATGTGAAATGTTATATCCTTAAAAAATTAAAGAGTTACTATGTGACCCAGCAGTTCTGTTAACTATGTATCAAAGAGAAGTGAAATACATGTCCATTCATCTGTTGAAATTGCTCTAAGAAGGGGGAAAGGGGAAGAGGGAGAACGATGGAGGGGAGAAATCTAAGATATATTGAAGCACATATGTAAATATCACAAGGTATTCCCCTGTACAAATATTATATGCTAATAAATTAAAAAAATATATATGCCCATAGAAAAGTTCATATATGAATGTTCATAGAAGCAATGTATTGTTTATATTAGCAAAAAATGGGGACTGTTCTGCTGAGGGGAGCCAGTGGCTGGAGGAGGAGTAAATACAACGGAAGTACATTATATGCGTGTATAAAAATAAAATGCGTGTATAAAAATAAAATAATGAAACTCATTAAGGGTTCAAAAAGAAGAGGGGGAATAAGAAAGAGTAATAGAAGAAATTAATATGATTAAAGTAAAAAAAAGTACAAACTCAGTGTTCATAAACTGACCAATAGATGAATAAAATGTTGTATATCTGCACAATGGGATATTACTCAGCAGTAAAAAACTATATACTGATACATGCTACAACATGGATGAAATTTGAAAATACTAAGTAGCAAGCCAGTCACAAAAATATACTGTATGATTTTATTTATATGAAAAGACCAGAATAGGTAAATGTGTAGAGACACAAGGTTGTTATGAGGGGAGAATAGATGATGACTGATTTCTTTAGGGGATAATAGGTAATTGTGCAAATCTGGGAATATACTAACTATATATTTATATATAGTTTATTATATATATTTATTTATTATTATATTTATTTATTTATTTTGGCAGTACTGGGGTTTGAACTCAGAGCCTCATGCTTGCTGGGCAGATGCTCTACCACTTGAGCCACTCCACCAGCTCCCTAACTATACACTTTAAATACCTAAATTGTATTTTGAGCTACATCTCAATAAAGTTGTTTAAAAAAGTTCACGTGACTGTCATAAATCCTTCAGTTATGGGCTTTTTATGAGAAATTTGTGTTTGAGATTTGTACATTTTTGTATATTTAATTTTAGGTACCTCATTTTTCATATTCCATTGTATGAATTTATTCTATTAATCAGTTTCCCTTTTTAAAAAATAATGCTTCAATGAATAATTTAGGGTATATTTTCTATATGATTATTCATTTTTAAAGCTTTCTTCCAAATTAGAATTTGGTGGGATTACTAATAATTCATAATTTATTTAATTGTTTAGAAGGCATTTTACTGGTATACTTGAGAACATTCATTTCATTTAATTACACAATTTAAAGTTGAAGTTAGTACTCTTATCTTCTGAAGTTCATCCATAGTTCTTTTAAACCATTATTGGTCTTTTAGTGTTTTGTAAGACAAGTCCTCATTTTTGTGTATGTTAATGTATTTTCTAGAAAAAGCCACCAGTGAGTACAACAGCACCGAAGATTGGAGTCTCATTATGGACATATGTGACAAAGTGGGAAGCACGCCTAATGGGTGAGATGCCCAGTGAATGTCCAAGCGCTTCACTAACCTGTGTCTGCGATGGAATTTTGAAAGGAAGTTGAGATATTAGGGTTTTGTTTTTGGTTTTTCTTTTTAGTACTGGGGATTGAACTAAGGGCCTACTTGAGTCATCCCCTCTGCCCTGTTTTTGTGTTGTGGGCTTGGAACTCATGATTCTCTTGCTTCAACTTCCCACATGCTGGGATTATAGGCAAAGTCTGCCACACTTGGCCTGTTGATTGAAATGGGATCTTGCTAACTTTTTGCATGGGCTGGCCTGGAACCCTGATCCTCTTGATCTCCATCTCTCAAGTAGTTGTGAATCATCACATTAATAGTTTAAACTAAACTACTATTTGAACTAAACTGTTTAGTTTTTGGAGATTGAAGTAAAGAGATCCAGTATGCCAGTTTTCGGAGATTAACCTTATGTTGAAAGAACAAATGGAAATGAGTTGAACTGAAGTGAGCTCCATTAACATAGATGATTGATTAAAGGGTCACTAGAACAGGGTGCTTGTTAACTTGGGGAATTTCCTTGTGACTTAGACATGCATTAGAATCTTCTGTAAATGTAGCAGGTAACAACATGAAAAAAGTCAATGTAAAAACAGTGCTTTTGAGGATTACATTTTAGAAGTGTAAAAGTGTGATGAAAACCTTTGTTTTGACATTCACCTTTTCATAGTGCACTCACATGTCTGTAAGTGAACCTTTTAAAATTATATATCCTGCTAGTCCTTTTAAGAAGAGAATTTGCTGTCTGAGAGCTGTCATAAAGAAATGAAGAGTTAGTATGATATACTTCTCTGTGTTGATTTTTTGAAATGATTTCTCAATACTGCAATATTTGCAATTGTTGCAATTGTTTTTAAGTCATATGAGTCTGAACAGAAGAGTGTATAAAATTATTTTATAGACTTACTCTTTTACCAAGCAGTTTCCAGGATTTTATTTTTAAAGCCAGTTTGCTTAGGAAATTCCTATTTCAAAAATATTCAGCTGCTTGTGTATGTCAGACAGCAGATAGATAGGGAGGATACAAATAGTAAAAATAGATTTTCGTTAAGGTGCTCAGGTCCTAGCTGAACACTCCAATAAGAAAAAATAGGAAATGCCAGTTTTTTAATGTTTGAGTTGAAATTCTCAAAAAACACTTAATTTTCTCTATTTTTTTTTTTTTTTAGAGCAAAAGATTGCCTAAAAGCCATAATGAAAAGGGTAAATCATAAGGTCCCTCATGTTGCTCTGCAGGCGTTAACTGTGAGTAAATGTTGTGTTGTGTGACCCAAACTTTAAAAGTGTGTTTATTTCAGTAAGTTACTATTTCAATATTTCTTTGTTAATTTTTATTTTAATTATTAGCTTCTTGGGGCTTGTGTGGCAAACTGTGGAAAAATATTTCATTTGGAAGTATGCTCCCGTGATTTTGCAACAGAAGTACGTGCTGTGATAAAAAATAAGGTAAATTTTAACAAGAAAAGAAATTTAAATCATTAAAAAGTATATTTTGCATTATTTTTAATAATAAAGTTGTATTAGAAATGAAACCATTTTTAAATAAATAGAAATGAAAACTTGTTCTGAAGTTTGATTTTTAATATTTATAGCACCAAAAATGTTTTTTCCCCAAAGCACCTACACTATTAGTAAGAGCTAATGTTTGTCAAGGTCTAGTACACAGTCACTGCTGTAACCGTATTATGTAGACTGCCTTGTTTATTCTTAACTCTTGGAAGTTTGAGTCTCTTTTCCTGCTTTGTTGATCCAGAAACTGATGTCTAGAGAAGAGTAACTTTTCCGAGGCTATGCAGCTAGGAGGTGCATAGCTGAGATTCAGATCTAGGTTTCTGTGATTCTAGACCCCAAACTTCAACCACCATTCTGCACTGACTTCCATTAAAGTTGACTGAACAAAGGGGCCTTTATTTTAGAGCAGAGTGGAGGGACTCTGTTAGGGTTGTTACTGACTTCTTTGAGACAAAAATTCTGAAGTGCCATTTTTATGCTGTTAGTAAAATTGATTAAAAAATCTTAATCTAATATAAAAGATTTGTAGTCATTATGGCAAGACTTGGAAATTGATGTTCCAGAAGAGTGATTTTACAGGGAAAAACTATATTTTTACATGTAAATAGGCAGGTATCAATTACCTAGCTAGACTAGAGATTGCTGGACTTCTGTTGATTTTCAGATAATTAAAGACAGTTTTGGTAGTAATCTGTTTGTTAGTTAAATAATTTAAAGACTTATTTTAACTGCATTTTTGGGGTTTCCCTTTGTCTTTTCTTTAAAAGGCTCATCCTAAAGTGTGTGAAAAACTGAAATATTTAATGGTGGAATGGTCAGAAGAGTTTCAGAAGGACCCTCAGTTTAGTCTAATATCTGCAACTATTAAATCTATGAAAGAAGAAGGAATTACTTTTCCTCCAGCAGGTTCTCAGGTAAGAGATTCACTCAGATCCATGGTTAGCCATATACTATTTTGAAGGTATATATATATATATATATATATATATATATATATATATATATATATATATACACGTACAAACTAGCAAGAGATGTCATGGTCATCATTTCCCACTTCATCCCCTAAGTGCCAATCTAATGTAGTACCTTACATTTAGTGGACATTCTAATTGTTAAGTATTTTTCTACATGTCAGAATTTTGAAAAGTGAACCAGGCTTGTAATGTATCTAATGTTACTCTAAGTCTGGAACCATGCAAAAGGCTTACATGCATAAGGTAGCCCTTATGTTCAAGAAACTTAGGGCAAATTTGAAGGGTAGCCATATATATAAAACATAACTAATTTGAATTGAAAGTGACATATAAGCTATGAAGGGTACAAAGACTAGATGCTATCTCCCTTAGCACCAAAGAGACAGAGGGAACTACAGATTAAGAGGGAGAGGAGGTGAAAAGGTAGAATTTTGAGACTTGAATGTATTTTTTTAGGTGGAGTGGATTGAGAAGGTGATGACAGGGAGGAATGACATGAACATATATATGCTATTGAGGACTATTTGTTGAAGAGTAAATCTGCCTAAAGTGAATAGTTTACATATAAGATGGGTTAGAACTGTAAGACAAGAAATTGGAGAGATAGGGGATAGTTTTAATAGGATGAGGGAAGGTAGGAATAATAACTCATAGAATGGGCTGTTTTTTTAGGTTTGTGGAAGAAAAGTACTCTATCTTGGATTTTGCTCTCAGCACCTTTTGTCCTCCAGTTAATATTAGGACATGGGCTGGAGAAAGAGTAAGGAGGGTGGTACATATTTTCTTTTATTTAGACTATGCATTAAAGACACAGAAAGAGTGTTACAGCTGCTCAGGTCTAAGAATGCAAGTTAGAGCTTTGAGACAAAAGTCTTGTAAGTAATAAAAAGGAATTGATCTGTCCTTTCTGTATATCATTCTAAAAAAATCTGCATTAATGAACTGGTTGATTGTTCAGAGTCCTAGATGCTTGTCTTATGTGCCTTTCAATTGAAGCATGACCTTCCTTAGTCCTCTGCCATGCCTGAAAAGCCACCATGAGTAGTAGAGAAGGACTTCTGATGGATCACTAGAATCCCATTGTTTCTCTGTCCTCCTTCTCCTCCTGTTCAGTAGTCCCTCATGATTTCTGATGGTAACTTCTCTACACGTGTGAAGCTCGGGTGTGCTGACAGCAGTATAGCACCTCTCACTGAGTAAGAGACTTTGGACTGTTGAGAACAGGAAATGCAATCAGGAAAGTTATATTTATTCAGTCTGTAAATATTTCAGAACTTTCTGGATGCCAGGTTCTATGTCAGATTCTTAGATTTATGCAAAATGTAAGCCAGTCCATGTCCTTTGTGCATTTATTATGTTTTCTTGAAAACTCTGATATTTTGTTGTAGTATTTGAAAACAGCTACTTACAATTACAAAGAATTTCACTTTTAAATGGAATTCAGTTATCAGTATTTTTTTAAATTATCATCTGCAGGTAATTACAGAGTATAGAGCTTGTGTTTTCTTTGAAAGGATAGTGGTGTTCACTTTACTCATACATTTACAGACTGTCTCAGCTGCTGCCAAGAATGGTACGTCATCGAACAAAAACAAAGAAGATGAAGACATAGCTAAAGGTAAATGATCAAGCATGTATAATTTAATACTACTTAAAATATCCTTACCAGAAGATTTTATTGAAATAAAAATTATAATAAAACTGGGAATACTTTTAGTTCTATCTCAAATTTAAAATTTTTCAGGTTCTTAAAAGTCAGGAAAACAAATGACATAAGATGAACATAATTCATTTTCCTTCTCAGTAATATATATTTAATGTCCTACTTTTGGAGAGATTACATTTCACCTTTTCTTTAATGCCAGCGTTATGAGTCAAGTGCAGAAATATGTTCATGGCTTGTCCTATATGGAAAACTACCCATATTATAATGTCACAATCTGTTTGCTATAAAAATAATAGCTTCTGTATATGACAGACTGTGATAATAAGGAATGAGCAAAAACTTTATTTTAAAAAATGTTTCTGTGCCCCCCAAGAAAGTTAACTGTTTAGGATTTATTTTGACAAATAGTCACTTGGTTTATTGTTAGCTGTTAAATTGTCATCTAATATTTCTTTTTAAACTTTTCTAAAAATCAGAATTAATCCTGACTATCTTATTTTTTTATTTCAATTTTTCAAACTAGCTATTGAATTATCGTTACAAGAGCAGAAACAGCAATACACAGAGACAAAATCTTTATATCCAAGTGCAGAAATCCAGTTAAATAATAAAGTTGCACGGAAAGTGAGAGCTTTGTATGATTTTGAAGCTGTTGAGGACAATGAACTCACCTTTAAACATGGTGAAATCATTATTGTTTTGGATGACAGGTATGTTTTATGTCTTTACTTGTGAATATTCTGAAGCTTTTAAATACTGTATCCTTAACTGAGAATTGTGAATGCTCAAGTCTTGGTTTTGGTGCATTTAACTCATAATAGAACCTTCTCAGACCTTAATTATTTTTATAAAGATTAGGATAGATAATGTGTCTCTTATTATTTTAGATTTGATAGTAAAATATCCTTTGTCTTAGATGGAAATGCATTAAATAATGTTGTTTACCACAGTTGGGAAATACATATTAAGCGACCTGAATGCCTTTATTTATCTTGGGAAATGTGTATATCAAAATTATTGTCAGAAAAGTTTTAGGAAGAAGTATTGGTGTTTTACCTTGACCACAGCAACCAGAACCTGTTCTTGGCTCTCCCTCAGTTCTTCATCTATTACTGTGTTCTCCTCACAATTTCTCTATCATGTAAAGTTGTAAGAAAAAATATATACTGATCTATTTTGAGCCTAATTCTGTTCTTCTTTTTTTTTTTTTTTTTTTGTGACAGAGTCTCTCTGTATTGCCAAGACTTGTATAGCTTCAAACTTGTGAACCTTCTGCCTCAGCCTACACTTTACAAGTGTAAACACTAGCCCTGTCTTTACTTTTTTTTTTTTTTTTTGATGGTATTGGGGATTGAACTCAGGGCCTCATGCTTGCTAGGCCATACTGCTCAGCTTTGAGCTTTTGTATAGTTGGAATTACAGATGCTACAGCACCACTCCTGGCATATTTTTGAGCTAGGTCTTGCCACTTCCCGCAACCCCAGGGCTGACGTTAAACTATAGTTCTCCTGTCTCTGCCTTTGGATTAGCTAGGAATTCAGGTGTGCTTTATCACAACCAGCCCTACTCTTACTTTTAAAAGAAGTTGATGAAATTTAGGAAAGTAAGACCTAACAGCTTGGTGTTGTGAATAGAACAAATGTTTTTGGTTTCCAGTATAAATAACCCCGTGAGGATATACTAGACAAGTATATTTTTAAACAAGTAGATGTATAGTGGCTTTGCTTTGCTGCCATAAATATTTATTGAGAAAATGTTACATAATAGACTCTATTTATAATAAAAAATGAATGAGGACACAGTTCTGTTTTCCTGAAACCTAAAATAAAGTAAGGGAGTTAAAATTACTGTACAGAGAATTGTGTGGAAGCAGAGTGTGCCAAATGCCATAAAAGAGGTCCTGTTGCATTCCACAAGGGAACCACTTCATACTTGGTAAAGGCATCTGGGAAAGGGGGCCGACCCAAGGGCTCTGTTTCAGGTGAACCTTGATTTTGGTGGTAGGGGGTAGTGCTGGGAATTGAACCCAGGGTCTCACCCATGCCAGGCTAGTAGCTCTACCACTGAACTACATGCCTAGACCCTTTGATTTTGAGAAGACAGGAACATTTTGCAAGAAATTGAGAGTTGGAAAGATAGCACTGTGTTCACTGAGAAAATACCTTTTTTTGCATTAAAAATTTTCTTTTTGTAAATAGTCATTTGAAGTGAGGCACATGTTTCCTGAAGGAGAGGTGTTATGTCCTGAAATGTCTGGCATGAGGGTCTTTTAGAATAGTTGCCAAAGATTTAATTTTATACTTTTGATATTCTTTTTTTTTTTTTTTTTTGTCTTTTCTTTTTTGGTGCTGAGATCGAACCCAGGGCCTCATACATGCTAGGCAAGCGCTGTACCACCAAGCTACATCCCAGCCCTTATTTTTGATATTCTTATCCACCTATTGTTAAAGACATTTATAAATAGAAACAAAACCACAAAATAAGTGGGTTTTGCTGAGATTCAAATTTAGAGCATTAATTTTATGTAATAAAGTTTTCTAAAATAAATTGCTATTCTCAAGGTAAATATAGTACTGATTAATGGCATGGTACTTGAGCAGGTTATGCACTTTTCTGTGCTGTGTGGTAACTCAGTTCTCTTCTTTTTCTGCTGTAACAACTGTGAAACAGAATTGTGTATCCAATTAAATCATTTGACTTTCCTGTTACAGTCCACTGGCCTATGACAAATAGAGTTACGTTACTGTGCTGCACCCATGTTTTCATAAATTTATTAAATAATTTAGGTTCATATAACAGTTTTTGGTTGCTACTTATCACTGAGAAACAAAACTCTTTTTAACTGTTAAGAAAATTCAGTATGAATATGATATAATATGTAGGTCACATACTGTCATCTTGATAATTAGACACACCACACTGATAGTTGCTATAGACATACTTACTAGTACATTTTGGATTAAATGGTATGATTTTAGGTACTTGATAGCTACTGGCACAGTTTTAAATATAAAGGCAAACTCGATTGGTAAAACTAAATAGTTGACAGAGAGAAATGAAGTCATCCAGATGATCCAGAAAAATGACCATCTTCATTGTTTTTAGATTGCTGTGAAATTGAAAATGTAATGTTAAAATTTTCACATAAAGAACTTAAAGTTCCTTAAGAATACATTATTCTTAAGTCTCAGAATAAGAAATGCTGAGCTGAGCTGATAGAAAAGACATACATTTCTTATTAACAGCTACATTATTTTTAAAAAGCCTTTTTTTACTTTCTACATTTTTTAAACTTCCTTTCACCACTCCTTGTTTTGTTCTTTCTGTAAATATTTTAAATAACCTGGTGGAATTCTTGCAGTTCCAAAAAATGCCTGTTCCACTTAGACCTCTGAAGCAGTGTACATTTGGTTCTAGAGACAAGCATTTAGAAAAGAAAAGGAACTTTACTTGCAAGGAAGGCTTGCCAGAGAGTCCAATTGGAAGGGCTGGCTCCCCAAATTAAAATTTAAGAAAAAGATCCCCACAAGACTACCAAGGTTTCAGAGTTTACTATTTGTATGTTTGTGGTAGAAATGGCAGTTTTATTTGTCTTTTTCAATAGTTTTTATAAACTCAAGAAAAATAACTTTTAAGTATAGCTAGATATGAACTAACATTTCAAAGTAGGCTAAATTTAATTTCTATTTTAATTCCTCTTGATACTAATATTTTAAAGTGTAGAGGAACAAGTGACACTTTTTGCATTCTATTTTCAGTGATGCCAATTGGTGGAAAGGGGAAAACCACAGAGGAATAGGACTCTTCCCATCTAATTTTGTAACAGCTAATTTAAATGTAGAGTCTGAGGCAGGTAAGTTAAATCTTAGAGAAAATTCAATCTATTAAAGTCTTTTCACTTGAATTTTATTATTTGCATTTAAGTCAATATTTTATTTAATAGGCATTACGATGTATAACCTGCTTCTTACCCAAATGAAAGGATTAATTTATTCTATGTCAGTCATAGGATTAATTTTATCCCAAGTCAATCCCAGGAACTTTTTCCTTGTATCTTAAATCCTTTGAGTGTTAATGTGTATAGTAACTATATAAGTAAGTATTTGAATCAATAATTTTACAGTGTGAGAGGCAATGTGTGTCTTGTTCTGTATAAAGAATGTTGTTTTTACTCATCACTGAACCATAGTTACAAAGGTGGGAGTTGGCAAGGACCCTGGTCAGCAAGGGCTAAATGGGTTAGAAGTGTTCCTAAGTTTTAGACTTTACCCCACCTTCATTCGATCCTAGGGAACTCAAGACAATAAAGTAATGTAAACAAAGCACTGAAGGTGTCTTCTGAATAACATTAGAAAAAGTAAAAGAGTATTCTTGATTTTCAGTGTATCCTTGTATTTTGCTGAGCTCTGTTCATTAGGGTATAATTAAAAGTTAGCCCCATACTTGAATTAAGTGACTGTTAAAACTTAATCCTTTGGTTATGTAGGTTTTTACTGTAACTTTCTTTTTACCAGGCTATACTTAAGTAAAATTTAGTACACTCTAGCAATACTCCAAGGATAGTTTTCTGGGTTATGTATATTTTTTAGCTTTCTCTTTATGAAAGACTTTTCTGTTTTGTGTTATCTAGTGTCAAAGTCAGGGTAAAATCAGGCCTATTTTGTTCATATAGGAAATAGATTTTCCCTTACTAGAAGGCAGGAATGTAGATGGAATTTATAAATTTAACTATGGAATTAGCTTTGTAGCTAATGATCTACTACTATCTTGTATATTTTTTCACCTCAGTGGAAGTACTCAGTTTTAGGGAAAAAAGCAACTCCCATTCATGGTGCTCAGTTGTTGCACAAGATCCTTGTTTGCCTTAGTCACTGGTGTATGTCTAAATGCCTAGGATGATGGTTGGCACACAGTTAAGTGCTAATAAGTATTTGTGACATGAACAAATGAATATATGTAATTTATTGATTACAAAATGTGATGAATAAGGAGCTTCCTTTTTTTCTTATGTATACTCATAGGCCACTTTTAAATTAATGATTCAGTTACCAAAGTAAATGCTGAAGAACTCATAGTTTACTTTGTTTCCATAGGAGCTGTGGACAAATTGAATGTAGTTGATGATGATGTGGAGGAAATTAAGACATCAGAGCCTGAGCCTGTTTACATAGATGAGGTAAAGTCCTTTGTTTAATAGTTAAACTGTCAAAACTTTAATATGTAATATGGATGCCTGGAAAGAGTAATTTTCCATTCACTGAAGTTAAAGCTCTTTTGACTTTGGGCATTTCTTGTTATCTTTAGGATAAAATGAATAGAGCCCTGCAGGTACTGCAGAGTATAGACCCAGCAGATCCAAAACCAGACTCCCAAGACCTCTTGGACTTGGAAGGTACTTAGTTAATATTGGAGATTAATGTTACTTCATATTTTAGCTCTTCATAATGTCTTGTGTTTTTTTCTGGTTTGTGTTTAGTTTTTGAGGTTTGAAATCTCTGGTGAGGAGTAGACTAGGATAGTAAAATAGTAAAAGTGTCACTTGGAAGGTATTAACATATGTGCATATTTTTTCAAGAAGAAAGTCTTTGAATTCTGTAAGCCTTCTTATGAAATTGTCTAAAGAAATCTGCAGTTCAGAAAAATAATTAGAAATAGCAAATTAATTGGATGAAAATTTAAAAAATTCTTCTTTAATTCTCTTGTGGTATAACTTTAAAGGTCCACATTATACATGCTCAGTGTTAACTTTGTCATTTGATGCATGCCAATGTGCAGCAGATGTATGCCAAATGTCTCTCAGAAATTTAAAGTAAGAACAAATGTTTTTATGCTTTTAAAAATCCTTTTTGTTGGGTGCTGGGGACTGTACTTGGGAGGCTCAGATTTGGAGGAGCACGGGCAAATAGTTCCCAAGACTCCATGTCTAAAATAAACAGAGCAAAGTGGACTGGAAGTGTGGCTGAAGTGGTGGAGTGCCTGCCTAGCAAGCACAAGAGCCTGAGTTCAAACCCTAGCACCATTCAAAAAACAATCCTTTGGGAGAAAAATATGGTGAATGGATAAATCCTGTCTTTTTGTAGAAGAAACCTGGTTGTAAATGTAGAATATTGTGGTATTCATTATATTTGTGCATGCAGTTGGAAATACCTAAAATACTAAAATTCGAAATGTCAGATACATGAAAGTGTTCATATCTAATCTGCATCTGGTTACATACTTTTTACACTGTGACTCAAGTTTGCCTTAGTTGGGTAGTAATAGTTTTCTAGATACCTTTCAGACTTTGGGACCAGTACAAATGTCACAGTCCATAAACTCATTTAATAGCTCCAAGGATCATGATAGGATATTCATTTTAGTTTTGACCTTGCCTTTGCTCACACTAGTAATGCGTAGTAACAGTAGTGCTGAGTAATATTAAAAGTAGGTCCTTTATAGTCTGTCTGTAGGATAAACTTCGTTCTCTGTGTATTATGTATGTTATCACATATTGGTGCTCTCGGTAAAAGTTGTGAAAATTGCTTAAACTGAATTAGGTTTCTAGATTTCTAAGTATTTTTATATTTACAGATATCTGCCAGCAGATGGGCCCAGTGATAGATGAAAAACTTGAAGAGATTGACAGGTAAGATTTTTCATGCAAATAAAAATGTATAGTTTTCATAGATTTACTTGTTTTGGGGAAACCGAACTACTGAGGCCTTTGTAACTGGAATGTCTGTCAAAATTGTTTTTCAGTTTTCCAAGCTCTTACAAGCTAATGGCAAGATGGTGCTTTTTTTTTTTTGTCAGTACTGGTGATTGAACTCTGCCTCAAGGCAAGCACTGTACCATGAGCCACCACCTAGTCCTTTTGCTTTTTAGTTTGTTTTTCAGGTAGTGTGTCATGCTTTTGCCCAGACAGGCCTGGACTGCAGTCCTTCTAATGCCTCCTGAGTAGCTGGGATTATAGGCATGTGCCACCACACCTGACTTGTTTTTGAGATAGCATCTTACCAACTTTTGCCCGGGCCAGCCTTGAACTTTAATCCTCCTGTCTCCATCTGAGTGGCTGGGATTACAGGGGTGCACCACCACCCCTGGCCCAGATGATGGTTTTTATTTTGGTAGCAGTTATTTTATTCTAATGGCAGTAGTGTAATATGCATAGAATCAAGGCCCCTTACTTTTCTTATGCAGTCATTTTTTTCCTTGAGCTCGGAATGAGGGGCTAATGAGTAGTGAAGACTAAAGTGAATGGAGAACAAAGTGAAAGCAGGGGTCATAGGCAGTCATTGACTTGTTATGCAATGGAAGCTTCAAGTGAGATCTCCATAACTTGGGAAGCTAACCCAGTATAATGCACTTCCCTCTCTTTGTATTTCCACATTTCTCTTGCACTGTTCCTAAGAAACAGCAACAGCACTGGAGAAGGGGATGTCAGAGTTAAGCTTTTAGTGTGGCCCTGTGCCCTTCTTGCACCCCTCAGCTTGGCATCTGAAGTTACTATTCCAGCCCAGCCCTTCCCGGCCCTAGTTGTTGAACTGCTGTGTAAACAGCACAGAAGCAAGAGGTTAGGGAGCACTGAAGTACAAAGGAGAGGAGGAAGTGCTTTCTTTCTTTCTACTACTACCAGAGAGGTGCCTCAGCAGCAAAGCCTTCAGATCACTGAAAATTGTCATCTTTGTTCCATGGGGCATTTGTTACAAATCCTCTATATTTTCTGCAGAAATAAAAACTAAATTCCTATGGCAGTGAATGATGTGACAGTGGTGGTTTTGTCATATTTTAGAGAAAGTATTAAATGGGTACTTACACATCTACTTTGCTTCAATGGAGGGATGTTAATGGCTAGTGAATAATTAAACTGGAGAAGATCATAAAGAAAAAATAGTATTGCTATAGGTGGAGATAGGAGTACAGTTTTCAACTTTTCTGGGCCTAAAGCTTGTTCATATCCTTACAACCCCACAATTTCAAGCCCATGCTAAGTGCATGGTGACAGATGCAGACATTTAGCTGTGAAGGTGTTCAGCATTGTTATTTATGACAACACTGTTGAAGGAAGTAGCTGAAAAGACCTTCAGGGTCAGATTGGTTTAAAAAAATTGTATATCCACACATTCTATGGTAGAAATCAATGACAAGTATCTGTTGATATGGAATGATGTGATATAATGAAAAAAAGCAGAAGAGATTTAACAAAAAGAATATCATTAAAGGAAAAATGCCTAGAAGGATTAAAACTCGAGTGTTCGTTTCTGATAGGAGTTACTTTTTTAAATGAGAACTCAGCTCTTAACCAGTCCCCTTGTCTGTTTTAGTTTGTGACTAGGTAACTGGCATTCTCTTACTGCAGATGGAGCTCCTGTACTGGAAATGCTTAATGTTTTTTTTCAACAAATTTTCATTGGCTACTTACTCTTGTTGAGCATTCAGAGATGAGTCTAATAGTCCCCTGAATGGGTCATCAGTTTGTTATTTCTACTAAGAAAAACAACTCTACTGTCAGAAAATTAAATTGTATGTTTTCCTTCTATTAATGTGTGGAATGAAATTTTGTAGAATTTATCTAAGAAATTATAATGGGTAAACATGTAAATTGAATCCAGAAATTTTAAGTAGGTTTATTGATGGAAGATTCATTGTCTGGATCTATGTTCCAGGCTATTGTAATCTGTTTTCCTACTTCCTTTCTAAACCCTGCTTGTCCCTTTTACTACTGACCTGACATAGTCTTTATTTTCAACTTGACCTACCCGTCCTTACTTGGGGCCAGCTTATGTCCTAGCTTTAACTTCCAGCCTTTTCAGTCTATCGCAGCTCAAACTCATATCCTTCTCTAAATTCTTCTGTCTCTACCATTTCATACAATTTTGCATTCAATTACGTTTCATCATTTGCTGTTTTTCATGTTCTTTACCTTGTCGTCCTAAGAGATTAAAGTCTCTCCAAGTAAAAAGAATTATACTTTATTTTCTTCTAGTATAGTTTTGAGCACAGTTCAGTAAAACATTTGTTATTACTGTGGGACTTTGTCTCAGATCTTTCAAAGATACTGCTCAGGGCTTTCTACTGCATTCTCCTGGTGTTTCCTCAGCATGCTGGGTTGTGTGGGCCAAGTTCTTATGGCTAATTCTTAGTCACACATTAATACATGTGCACTTAATTTCTGTAGCTTTAGTGATTTGCAACTGATATTTCTGAAGATGTAGTTTAACCTGCTTTATATAGACATTCGTTGCAAGTCGGATCAACCTTTTTTTTAATTTCGGTTCAGCCATAACAGATTCTAATAGAGGAAAGGTGATAAATTTTGATAGGACTCAATTCAGGTCAGTTATTCATGATAGCCCTGTGTCTGTTTACTTGCTCTGTTTCTTGCCTCTGTGTTTATATGGAAAGAACCATGTTCAAATAAACAGGCTTGTAGATACTTTAGATCAGATAAAAGCAGCCATTTCACTTTTATTAACTTGTTAGTTGCAAAGACAGTTTATTACTCCTGGGGTAGCAGACAAAATTGTACTAAGTCTGAAGGATTTGCTCTGGAGTTTCTTGGACACATGTGAAAATGCTTATTTAGATTTGTTGTTACTGCACAATGATGTAATCTACCTTTTCAAAATCAACCAATCTACAAATACAAACTGTATTTCTACAACAAATTTCAATCAACCAATCAACAGCAAGCAGTAAGGACTCCCTTGTGTATATATTATATTATTCGCATTTTCAAGGATAATTATTTAAATAATTTTTTTAGTTGGTCTTTCGTGGATATTAGTAAATGGAAATGTGTGATTTTTTGGGGTGTGTTCTTATTTTGCTCATTATACTTCACAGAGGCTCTGTGCTTTGCCCATGTGCTTTTCTTTTTAACTGAGATTTATAATTATGACTTATACTCTTACCTAATTGCAAAACTGTTTTTCCTTATAATTGAATTTTCAACAGAGACCTATAACATATTAAAGTAAATTCTCCTAGCAACAAAATTATACATTGGTTGCAATCTATGAAGGATAGAACTGAATTTTCCATAATATAATAAAGTCATATCAGCCTCACTATTATAAGAATTAAATAATTTCTTCCCCTCATTTTCTCTTTGTGACTTCTTTCCTGTATATAAAAAGAATATTTTAAAATATGAATAGAAGTATGCTAAATTTAAAAAATAATTTACATTTCTAAATACTTGCTTAAAGACTAGAAGAGTATGAAAATGCTTTTCTTCCATGTCAGGAAGCATTCAGAATTGTCTGAATTGAATGTAAAAGTCTTGGAAGCTCTGGAACTCTATAACAAATTGGTGAATGAAGCACCAGTCTATTCAGTCTATTCAAAGCTCCACCCTCCAGCACATTATCCGTCTGCATCAGCTGGGGTTCCATTGCAGGTGAGCATGTTTTTTGAGAACATTTTTCAAAGTTATAAAAAGTTTTAAGCTTAAAAAAAATGTTTAAGAGTATAGTATTAAAATTTCTGTGGCCCATAGAATTCTGTCACTGACAGAAACACCTAAGAGAAATCAACTTAAAGGAGGAAAGATTTCTTTTGGCTCATAGTTTCAGATGTTTCAGTCCATGGTCAGCTGGCTCCATTGCTGCCTCCAGTCTGAGTTGAGACTGGAACATCATGGCTGGGAGCAGCAAAGCTGCATACGCCATAGTGGTTGGGAAAGGGGACGTGGCCAGGGATCAAACATGCCCTTCAGAGGCACACCCCTGGTAAACACTTTCCCAACAAGGATCTACTTCCTCATAGCTCATTCATCTGTGCATTCATGAAAGGATTAATCCATTGATGAAATTAGTTAGTAAACTCATAATTCAATCACTTCTTAGTAGTGCCACCAGCTAAGGACTAAGCCTTTAACACAAAAACTTTTTTGGGGGATACTTCATATCTAAACCATACCACTTTGCTTTGATAGTTTCAAGAAGTATTGGCTTGGCTAGGCCAGGCATAGTGGCTTATGCCTATCATCCCAGCTACTTGGGAGGTAGAGATGGGCCATTTGTGGTTTAAGGCCAACCTGGGCACCAAAAAAAAAAGTTGTTGAGACCCTGTCTCAAAAAGAGCAAGCCAAGCATGGTGGTTCATGACTATAATCTCAGTTACTTTGGAGTTGTAGGTAGGAGGATAGCATTTCAAGGTCACCCAGGAAACAGGCATGAGCCTTACCTGAAAAATAAGTAAAGCAAAAAGGGTTGGAGGTGCATAGCTGAAGTGGTAGAGCACTTATAAGGCCCTGAGTTCAAACCCCAGGAATGCCAAAAAAAAAAAAGAATTAAGAAAAAGAAATACTGACTAAACAGTGTTCACCAGAAAAAATAGATGCCAATATTTCACAAATAACATTTTACATTTAGTTCAGTTTTAACATAATGGAAACTCCAGTGAATGTCTGAGGAGAGTCCTGCTTCTTTATATGCCCTTGTTAGTGTGAAGTGTAAGTCTTTGATACACTTACAAATCCTGTTTGTAAGTGTGAAATAAAAATCCTCTGGTTCAGGACTGGTGTAGCAAGTCCTCTGGGTGAGTACCACACAACAAGGTGATTGAATATTTCTTTTCATTTTTAACAAAAAAAGTCAAACTTTATAAGGCTATAGTACATTTCTTCAAATCACTGGATTTAAAAGAAAAGAATAAAAGCATACCATTGTTTGGTTTATAACTATAGTTGGAGAATTGTGGCCTAGTACACAACCTTCAACAATGTTAATTTTTCCAGTACTTGCTCCAGGACACATTCAGCTTAGATTAAAATGATCAATATGGACCTGTAAAGCCTGAGGAGCAGAGCTGTAGAGTTTATCCTTATAGTGAAAAGAGCCATCAGAGTTAGAGGAATTACTGCTACTCAGGCTACAGCTTGTGAGGAGAGAAGATACTGAAGAATTCCAAAAACAAACTGTATTTTGTTGTTTTATGTTTGATTTTGCCACGGCTTCCTCAAAATGTGTAATTTTTATTCATTTCTCTTAAAAACAACATCCCCTCCATAAACGCTTCAACCCAGATCTCCAAAAGCAACTCCATCATGCTGAACAGAATGTTAAAACTTAGGGCAATTCATTTCAAACTTCCACAAGTCTCCACCGATAGCCTAGGCCTATTCTGGAACAGGAGATGCGATGAAGCATCCCTGAGCTGGACACTGCCTGCCTTTTACTTTGCCAGCTCGCAAGTTTCCTCCGCCATCACAGCTGAGTATGACACCCGCGTTTGCTTTCAAACTAACCCAACGTGGCCTGAATATTTCTTTTAAAATCTCTGTCAAGATTTCTATAAAGGGCTTAGTTAATGAGCTTCTTTTGTTCTGAGAGCATGCTTTATATATTTTTTTCTTAGCCTTATGACTTAAATTGTTTAAAAGTTCATGTATAATGAAGGTACAATGCAGGCCTCTGAGGTGCAGGTGCCAAAAGACATCCATAAACACTAGTTCTCAGTACTCTTCACCTTTTTTGTGCTTGCCAACCTAAACAAATACTTACACTCATCAGTATCCCCATTTGGAAGTCTTTTTCAAATTTTAGTCAATTAACAATCAAATTCAAAATGAGCATGGATGGGCAAAATTCATGTTACTTTATGGAAACTGATACATAAGGGAGTGTGTGAAGGAGACACCAAGGAGAAAACGTAGAATGTGGGTGCATAAATTAGATGACTTAACACAATATAATTGCTAAGTTAAAAAAAAGAATGGTTACTGTGGTAACTGTCACATCAGATAGCATGCATTCTATCAAATATGCCATGCCCTGAACCTTTTGAAAATTGCATGTGAGCTTAGGAAGGATTTTTGGGCACAAAAAGACTACTGGAGTTTATTCATTATTGCTTGTGTTTTCAAAGAGTTACTTGCACTGCTGTGAAAATGAAACAGAATAGAAATGGTTGTACCATTGTGTGATAGAACTAATGTTTGCTTCTTTTTATGTCTGTAAAGGGTTATTTGTCATTCCTATGCCAGGTTTTGTGTTTTTTTGCATTCTATGTATAATGTTTTTTGCTAAGCACAACTAATTTTTTAAAGTTAACTTTCTATCAGTTTGCTTCCTCACATAACACTGTCTATACCCTTCACACATAAGAGTATTTGAATTATTTATAACTTAGTGTTCTGATTTGAAAAACATCTCTACTAGAAGTAGGTGGGGTAACGTACAATTTTTTTTTTATTCCTTGTGTCTGTGGAGGCCACTCAGGAAACGTAAACCACAGTGATCTATTCCTACAATCTCAGCTTCTCGTCTGTGGGTTGTTACATGTTTGCTTCCTTAAGGAGGTAGTATGATTGCACTTTATGTAGATTTTTGGCATTCCAACACTAAATGTTAATGTGAATTATCATTTAGCCTAATTTAAAACTGGAGCAATGATTATTACTATATGACCTTTATTAAACATGTTCATTGTTACGAATGCTGAGTGTAAATAGGCAGATGGACTCGGTCTTTAAGGAGCTGTTACCATGAAAATTAAGTAGGGCACATAAAAATATCTAGCTACTTAGGCCTTTTTAAAAAAATTTCCTTAGGATACATCTTCTCACTTATAACTCTTTCCTTTTGTCCCATCTGTTCTAAAGGCAGATGTATAGTAGAAGTTGCTGGAGAGGGGCTGGCACCCTGATATCATTTCTTTTTCAACCTTTACTCCGTAGTAGGGGTTAGATGAGTCATCCCAGGTTGGGGGTGAAGAGGCCATCTTTTTCATGGCCACTTGAAGTGATGATGGGCTTCCCTTCAAGGAGGTGTTCTGTGGCTTTATAGCAAGCATGTTACTGGGTAATAGCACTCTGACAGATAGATTCCAGCCCACTACTTGAAAATATACTACCTTCTTTTTTTTTTGTCTTTCTCCAAAGCTGCTGAAAAGTAAAAGAACAACCAGGAAAATAATTATTTTCATAGATTTAACACTGAGTTAGAAGCTGTGCACTTTTTCTTCTAGAATGGATAAATTGGTGAAATCAGATTGCTCCCCAAAGAAATATAACATTTTCTTTCCTTTAGTCTTTTAAAGTTTTAGATATTAGTTAGATGTTTGGGAGATCAGTGAGTGAACTTTTTCCCTTTGGTTAATAGACATATCCAGTTCAATCACATGGTGGAAACTACCTGGGTCAAAGCATTCACCAAGTAACTGTTGCCCAAAGCTACAACTTGGGGCCAGATCATATTGGCTCACTGAGATCGCTGCCTCCAAATGTGAACTCCTCAGTAACAACACAGACTGCTCAAACTCCGTATTTAAGGTAAGTTTTGGGGAGCTGTGTGAATTTTTCAGCGACTTTTAGAATGAAACTCTGTAGACCCTGGTCTCTTTTTGTAAGAACAGTTCCAGCTTTCACCCTGAAGATGGAGTTATTGAAGCGCCAGTTCTTAATCCCATTAAGTGGAGTGGGGCTGCCCTTAGCTTTGGTAGCTTTGTTTGCTGAGACTTAAGCCTATAGTTAGGTCCTGAGGACAAGAAGGCTAATTGTCCTTTGTGGGACTAACCTCATGATGTACTTACAAGCACTGTGCTGTAGTTGACTAGAGAAGTAGTCCCAGACATACTTATCTGCACATACTCCTAAATATTAGGAAGCTCCTGTTACTTTGACCATTATAAGGGAGTATGTTTGAGTTGTGGAATTTGCAGTTTCAACGTTTTTAATGCAAACACATCTCTAGAATTATGTTTTAAATCTTTCCTTTTACTTACTTCACCACAGAAAATGCCCATTACGTATTATCACATGTAGGAGGTCACTTTCTACTGTTTAAATACCATGTGTATGAGTCTTAGATATTACCTGAAAACTAAGTAAGCCTGTTTATATTGGTATTTGATTAAAATAAAATTTTGTTATCCTGAGTACCAGTAAGAATTATCTAGGAAAAACTGGTATAGTGTTGACATTAATTCTCCTCTGTTGCAAGCGGTGTATTCAGTGTAATTTAAATTTAAATACATTTTAAAAGAAATCTGTGCCATAGTAGCTACAGGGAAAAACAAAAGCTTTGTCATTTTTTGTGATTTTTCAGCTTTGTGTGTGCATGTATGTATGTATGTATGTGTGAGCAATAAGCAAACACATTTTCCTGAGAGCAGATCATGGGTCCTATGCAGCATGCACTGTTCTCTCTTTGAAAGGGAAGAGTCCCTGCCAAAGGAAAGCTTGGAGGGCATACTGGATTGGGAAGTGGAAAAGGGAGAATGTGCTGAGGGTGCATCTTGAGCCAGAGCTCTATTCTCTTCAGAGCTGCCAAGGTGACTGTAGTCAGAAATAGTTTGCATCTCTTCAGTTTTTAAATGTTTTCAGGAAGAGATTTTAGAGAAAACAAATTAAACAGGTCTTGTAATTTACATTTTGTTGCTTTTTGAGCACTCCTCTCTTAGCAAATATAAAAATTATAGTAACAATATTTGATAGCTGTGTAAACTTAAAATGAAGATGGAGAAGGCATTTTTGTTATGATGATTGATATCTGACCATAACCTAGATAATGCAAAGCAAATGTGATTTACTTTTTAAAATTTTGTTTGTAGCACTGGACAAGATGCTGTTTCCAGTCCGGCCTACATGAACCACAGCTCTAGTCTTCAAGCAGCTACTGGTACAGCTGCTTACACACAGCAGACGGGGATGTCTGTGGATCCGTCCTCTTACCAGAACACTACTTCCAGCTTGCCACAGCTGGCGGGTTTTGCCATGGCAGTTCCAGCCCATTCGGTGGCTCAGCAGGCAGGCTACCAGCAGCCTCTGCTTTAGAGACAGACAAGCAACCCTGGTGATCTAACCTAAAGTTTAAAAGAAAACTTTGTTGCCTCTCAACTCAAAAGAACCATGAATAAATAAAGCACAAAAACCTATCTTACTCTGAAGGCCATAAAAGCTTTATTCAGTCCAGTTTGTTTGAAGTCAGTCTTCCTATCAGAGGCAGGTTAGGGATGATTCCAGACAGCTTCGTCGTACTCTCAAATCTCTACATAAATTTGGAAACTCAATAGTAGCTTTATGACACTAAATAGTGTGAGATAGGAGTGTAAAAGTTTTACTTTAAAGTAGCTATTGTTTTCCCCTAAAATGTGGTTTCAGGATCACTGAAGACCTTTAAATATTTTTTTGTCTGCCTCCTTTTCTCAGAGTTTCCCACATGCTATTATTTTAAAAGGCGAACATCTTTTTGTGTAAGCATTTAGCTTGCCAACATATTTCCTTTTGGCTCCTTAAATTGCAGTTGTGTTTTCAGTACTGTCAGTTTTGCTCTCAGTGTTATGTTGAGTAATAATTAGCATATAATTGTCTACAGAAACAAGAGCAATTTGGAAGGAACAGAAATGTTTTCTGTTATTACTAGTGAAAACCATGTAAATGCAGATGTGTGAGAAAGCATTCAGCCAGTCCCTTTAACAGCACCACCAGCAGTGGTCTCAGGAGTGCCCCACAAAACATTTCCATTCCCTGAAGAAAGACAGTTCCTTTTGTACAAGACTCCCTGGTATTTAGAATTGCCACTAATGACCTTTTTAGTTGACTTTGACCATTGTCTAATGAAGATGGGGTCCATGTGTTTTCCTTCCTGCAATGGTGTGCACAGATGGCTACATTTCCTTTTTATGGGTTATATGTGAATTTGAGTCATGAGACATTCTTTTGATGTGATATAAAATAAGCATGGGTGATAAGTGTGTATTTATTGATGGGCTGTTTTTTTTTTTTTTTTTTAAAGAAGTGACTCAAATACCAGTGCTAATTTGCCCTGTGCCAAGCCGTTGGAAAAAATGTCCATTTCTGAGCCTTTGGAATAATAGCAGACAGTGATTTGATAGAAGACAATGAATGGATTGATAAGAAAGCGGTCAAGGCAATTTTCCTGAAGCCCATGTTTTAAATTAATTTGTAGTGTTAATAGATTCCACATAATGTAGGAATTAGTGGTAACCCAGTAGGGATTGTTTTCTCTTAAAAATTTGTACATTACTTTATCCTACCAACTTTTTACATAATACAGAATAGAACATACAAATACATATGCTTAGAAATACATGTATTTAGGAAAAATTATGAACATCAGTTTAATTTTTTTAAAAAGTTAAAACTTTTGGCATGCTTGCAAGATTTGTATATTTGTTTTTTAAAGAAAAGCACTTAATCTTTCTACTAAGAATCCATTTGAAGATAGTTCTGGAAATTTTGGTGTTTACAGAAATTTGGTTATAAGTGTACTCCTTTTTCAGAGAAACTTTACCCTAGAACAAGATACTGTGTATGACATTTGGTCTACATTTAGTGGGGAAACAAGCCATATCTGAAAGGCTAGTTTCTGTCATTGTCTTTATTTTCAGATCCAAATAACTGAAAAGGAAGTTTTAACCTTTAATGCCTCATATTCTGTTTTTTCATCCTGTATTTTTCTTCCACATAAATTCAGTTATATACTTATAAAAAATATTCTAAAATGGCACCTTACTTTTTTAGAAACAAATCTGTTCTTTAAAAAATAAAAAATATAAAAAATATTTAAAGCTGCTCTTGATAATAGCTAATGTTTCCGCATGTGGAAAATGTTAACATTTTTCTCGTAAACTACAGTTAATAAGTTTATTTTCATGTTTATGTAAATATTTCCTGTTTAATTATGATCTAAATTATAAGAGTTCAACTCAGCATAAGTCTTTGAACCAGTGTAAATACTGCCTACCCACTAAATGGGGACCAACCAGTTTAGTTTAACTAAGATAGTTTTGGAATAATAAAACATGTGACATGTATATAAATAGTGTATATTGGCATCTATCTTTGAAAATTTCTACATGAAGAAGTTTCTTCCTCTTAAAAATAATTTTATTTTTGCCATTTATAAGGAATTTTGTGTTGCAGCTTGTTGATAGTATAAAATGATACTGGATTGATAAAAGTTTTTAGTATTAATAAGGTATGCAAGGTTTTCTTTTCTTCCTATGATCTTATGGATTATATTTATTTTAAGATGTTTATAATATTTTCTACCAAAGGAATAATCTAACTTCAGTTCTACATTGGGTTCATACTTACTGTTTTATGTAAAAAATTAAAAAAAAAACCTTCTGATTTTCCATATGGAGTTTTATGCGTTAGAAAGAATTCCTTTTAAATTATAACAGAATTAACTTTATTAATATAGAAAAATACCACTGTGTGTTAAAACATAGGGAGTGGGAAGTATTTGTATAGTTTGAAACCTGTACTGCCAAGTAACATTGACTTCTTATTTGGTCATTTATTTACAAAACTGCCTAAATATTAAATAATTATAATATTTCTCATTTAGGATTTGAAGACATATTGTCATCTTACATTGTTTCAAGTAGCTGATATTTAACTATGTAGCAAATTTTGCTATACATTGAAAAGGATTGTAAAGTTCACCTTCCAAATTTTGAAAAATTATTGTAAGGACTTAAAAAATATGTGGTTGGGTTGGGGATGTAGCTAGACCATGGGGTTAGCATATGCGAGGCCATGGGTTTAGCATATGCGAGGCCATGGGTTTGATTCCCCCAGCACTGTATAAAAAATAAAAAGTATGTGAATAGGAATTTTTTTTTTAAAAAGGCTTTTCTTAGTCAGAACTGTAAATTTTAACACTTCTGAGTTCCAGGATTGGATTTGTTGAGTTGTCACTATGATGAGAAGCTGAAATTAATAAATTATACATAATATTAGCACTGACTTATGATTTATTTCTATCAAAAGGTAGTTTTCTTTATTTGCATCAGTTTTAGTCTAATAAAAGGAAGGACTCAATTTGATTTCTTTTGTTTTAGTTTTCTTTTGAAGATTAAAGATCTACTTTTAAAAATTTTCTCCAGAGGAGAAATTACTTGAATTTTATCAAGCTAAATTTAAACTTTTTTTTTTAAAACCTTACTGGTTCTAAAAGAGAAATTATTGTTATCACCACTGTTAATACCATCGTCGTCAGTTGTCATTGCAACTCAAATTCATGTCCACTTAAAATGTCAGAATGTGACCTGATTTAGAAATCAAGTCTATGCAGATGTAACTAGCTAAGGGCCTTGAGTAGACATCATCCTGGATTTAGCGTGGACTCTTAAATCCAATGACTGCTGTCTTTAGAAGAAGAGGAGAAAACACTATAAACAGTGAATTAGGCCATGTGAAGATGGAAGGCAGATGTTGGAGTTTGTGCTGCCAGGAGGCCAGGACTGCCTGGGACCGCCAAAAGCTGATGAGGGAGAGTACTCATCCCTAGAGCCTTCAGAGGGAGCATGGCCCTGCTAACACGTCCATTTCTGACCTCCAGTGTCCATTTCTGACCTCCAGTGTCCAGAGCTGTGAGAAAGAAATTTCTATTTAAAAGTAAGCTTCCAAGTTTGCAATACTATAATTTTGCAGTCCTGGGAAACTAATAACATAGAAAAATGTGTATAGCAGATTCTGAGTACCAGGCATTCAGGACTACTGTAAGATTGCTTAAAATTGACACAGGAGTTCTGAGATGTCTTTTCTCTAATGGCAGTTTTTTTTACCTTAGGACCTTTTTTAACCTTTGCAAAACTATAAATTTTAAAGTTTTTTTTTATTAGATGCAGTTTATTGTTGTTGGCTGTACTGGGGTTTTGGACTTAGGGCCTTGCATTTGCTAGGCAGGCACTCTACCACTTGAGCCATGCCTGCAGCTATTTTTTTTGTTTGATTGCTCTTGTTTCCAGTATTGTAAGAATATATCGCCAAATCCAAGGTCATAAATATTTTCTCCCATGTTTATCTTTTTAAGTTGTCAATTCATTTTAAGTTAAATTTTGCACATGGTAGGAGGTATAGGGGACATATCTAGTTGTTCCATTTGTTGAAAAGACATTTCTTTTTCAAGCTGTTCTTTAACACTGCTATACCCTAGTAGTGGTCATTTCTAGGATTTCATTCTTCCAACTGTGATGCATCAAACCCATAGCTGTATAGATTGCAGGTTTTTTTGTTTTGTTTTGTTTGCAGTACTGGGCCTTGAACTCAGGGCCTTCACCTTGAGCAACTCCACCAGCCCTCTTTGTGAAGGGTTTTTCAAGATAGGGTCTCGTGGAACTATTTGCCTGGGCTAGCTTTGAATTGCAATCCTATCTGGCTTCTGAATAGCTAGACTTAGAGGCATGAGCCACCGGCACCTGGCTAGTTTGCAATTCTAAGAGTTAACAGCCTGTCCTTATCTGATCATTTGTGTTGGATATCTAAAGAGTAGATAATGCTATCTTATTAGAATATAGGTCCCAGGGATGTCCATGTAGAGGTAAACATCATCACTGGGGAAATGCAGATTTGTCACATTTCTCTAAATCAGCTTCAGACATGTACAATACGGGGAAAAGTGCATTGTCTGAACAGAAAAATGGGAATTAAGGCTCTTAAAGATAATCTTTATCATGTTTTTCTCCTGGGAACCCCCAGAGATTTTCATCTACATGTAATTGGTTAGAACTGTGCCAAACTACATTAGCCTAGCTGCAAATGGACCTGGAAATGTGATTACTGTTTTTTCCAACCTCTATACAGAAGACAAAGGAGAAGATGATTAGGAATGCATTCAGACAGCACTATTCTGTGGTATCTGCCACAGATACTGAGCTTCCAGGTGTGTCTACAACTTGGTATTCCTGTGTGCCTGATAAAATAAATTGATGTTGAACTGGTCTTTTGCAATTCCATTGTCATGTGAACTCTATAAAGATTCTCTAGTATAAACCTATCATGGTTTTTAGTCAGTCAAAGCTAGAATTAATATATTTACATCTGACCTGATTGCTATAACTGGGACACCTTAAATAAAAAAACCACTTGGAGACAGAGATGGCCCTGGAAGTGGAAATGGGGATAAAAGAGGCTGCTGCTGTCTTTTTAGGAACAGGTGAAAAAAAAGAAAAAAAGGTTGGTTAGAGCTCCCAAATTAATGAATTAATCGTAGTTAATCCAAGGATACTCAGAACTTGTCTTTCCAAGCCTCTGTTGTATTTAGGGCTTCACTATGCAATGTGACACGTGCATTACTTAAAAACCATTTTTTTCTTCCAGGTACGAGCGAGGCCTGACCCTGCTTAGCTTGTAAGGTCGGAGATCAGATCAGGCACATGCAGGGTGGTATGGCCCTAGACTACTGCTGTTTTTCACTTACATTGTCATTGAATTATATTACCTTTAAAGAAGTAGACAAAAAGATTAAGTAACTTTCATAGGGTCATGGAAGTTGCAAAAACTGGTATTATAAGCCAGGTTTCATCTGATCCTAAAGCACTTGCTTGTCCTCACTTCAGTGTGACTTACCTAGAAATAACTTAAGTATTAAGGTGGTCATATCATATTCTTTACCACCTCCTTTTTCCTTATGTCATTGAAATGGATGGAGTCCCAAATGGCTTACATGAGTGTAAAATGCCCTCAGATACCAGAATGCTAAAGAAAGAAAGAGCATAATGCAGGATAGAACTATTTAATGTGTACCTTGTAGCACAATTAGCTCTATTTCATAGGTGGGCTAATGAGACCAGAGCTTGATGTAAATGGACAGGCCCTGAGAACCGTGTGGCTCTGTCACATAGGAAGGGTCAAACATGAGGGAAATAGGAGCTCAGAGGAGTTAATTATTGAGTACTATGTTCAAAAATGGAAAGCCAAATCCAAGGGATTGCTGTTGAGTTGAGGCTCATTTGGTTGTGAGAAGTGAAGTTCTCTGTTGAAGGCTCTGGACCTGGGACCCATACCCACTCTGGTTTCTCTGTAAACCAAAATTGCTGAGGGAAAATATTGCACTGAGCTCAGGGCTGTGTTACATTGCGATTGAGGGGCAAACACTTCAAAATCACATTGTGATCTTGATCTCAACCTTGGCAGCCTTTCTAACCTCTTCTACTCACATATGCTAGACTCTAACCCCCCAACCCCAAATTCCTCAGGTGCCACTTTTCCTCAACTGGTTGCCCCTGTCATTTTTTCTGATTAGAATGCTTCTATCCATCTAACAAATTATTCTGTCAAGTGTCAGCCCAACTTTTCCTGGCCCTCAAACTACGCTGTGCCTCTGAAGCATCTTGTAGCCAGAAGATGGTGGTTGCCATACTGTACTGAAATGCTCTGTTCATGGATCTGTCTGTGGCAGACTGTAGTATGGCTCATTCAACATGCATGTCCAGCCATCTCCTTATTTAAATTCCTCTGTATAGAAGTCAGTAAACAAGAATAGTACTTGCCTTCCCAAATTCCATTGCAGCAGGGGGCCAGGGGCATGACATGGTTTTGGCCAGTGAGATTTAGATTTGAGTTTTTGGAAAGGGTTTTCTAGAAGGAAAGAAAAAACTTTAAAAGAAAAACTCTTTCCGCTTCTTCTGGCTTAGAAAGCAGATGCAATGCAAGGAAATTTAGCAACAATATTGTGACCATGAGGGATAAAATTATGGTGGCTTAATAAGATTGAAGATACTTGGTTCCTTAGTAACACTTTTGAGTGGCTGTACCATTTCTAGATTATCTTGTTGATTTTATATGAAAACAGAAGCCCTTATCTATTAACCTTATTATCCTGCTATTAGGTAGGGATTTGTTATTTGTGTCTGAAAGTATTGCCACCCTCACTAGGTCTGAAAAGTCTTAGAACTTAAAGCTATGTTTTATGCATTGTTATTCTTATGGCCTAGCATAGGCACAATAAATGTTTGTAGAATGAGAATGGAAATGGACTTAGAAAGCTGCATGGTGCTTCACAGTGTCTGGCATCCAATATGCCTGGAAAAAGAAATATAGAATAAAAAGCTTAAATTTACTAGTAGGTACATCTCAATGTAATTTCTACCATTTAAAAGGTGTGTGCGATTCATCTTCATAGTGGTTGTACTTACAACTTAAATTTGGACTTTTGCTTCCGTTTGCATTTGAATCATTTGCACCCTTCAAAATTACACCCAGAAAATACTGTTTTTACCTGTGGAACTTTTAAAGAAAGTAGGTATTTTAATCCAATTTTTGATAACAATAGTCTTTAATATCCTTTCGTACCTTTTGAACAGATTTTCAGTGTTCAGAGCAGAGCACTGGAAGAAGGATAATTCTAGAGAATTTGCTTAGAGCAAGAAAAATACAAAAACTCAGAAAATTTATACAATTGTTGTTTGGACATAAATGTAAAAGGTTAATCATACAAGCCCATAATATTCAACTTTCTGTGCCACTGTTGTGGTTTTGTATGCTCCAACCTTAAAAAAAGAACAATGATTGATTTCCTAGGCCTCCTTGCAGGCATGTTCTCTGTGTGCCAGCAAAATGCATTCGGGTGTCATTTAGTGTTCATTCTACACACATGGTGCCTAGTACAGTGGGGTGGTGATAATTACAAACCCTGGAATCAAAGCCCGTGGATATAAATCTGGACTGTTTACTCCCAAGCAATGAGGCTTTGGACAGTGATTTCACTCCCCTGAGCCTCAGCTTGCTAATTTGTGAAATAGGATGCTAGCTTGCCCTACCTTATAGACTTGTTTGAGAAGGGAATGGCAATACCTACAAAGTTCTTAGAACAGTGTCTGGGACTCAATAAAATGTTGGCTAATTTTATTTTTCTTTTATTATTCATATGTGCATACAAGGCTTGGGTCATTCCCCCTGCCCCCACCCCCTCCCTTACCACCCACTCCGCCCCCTCCCTCTCCCCCCCCAATACCAAGCAGAAACTATTTTGCCCTTATTTCTAATTTTGTTGTAGAGAGAGTATAAGCAATAATAGGAAGGAACAAGGGTTTTTGCTGGTTGAGATAAGGATAGCTATACAGGGCATTGACTCACATTGATTTCCTGTGCGTGGGTGTTACCTTCTAGGTTAATTCTTTTTGATCTAACCTTTTCTCTAGTTCCTGGTCCACTTTTCCTATTGGCCTCAGTTGCTTTTAAGGTATCTGCTTTAGTTTCTCTACATTAAGGGCAACAAATGCTAGCTAATTTTTTAGGTGTCTTACCTATCCTCACCCCTCCCTTGTGTGCTCTCGCTTTTATCATGTGCTCAAAGTCCAATCCCATTGTTGTGTTTGCCCTTGATCTAATGTCCATATATGAGGGACAACATATGATTTTTGGTCTTTTGGGCCATGCTAATCTCACTCAGAATGATGTTCTCCAATTCCATCCATTTACCAGCGAATGATAACATTTCATTCTTCTTCATGGAGGCATAAAATTCCATTGTGTATAGATACCACATTTTCTTGATCCATTTGTCAGTGGTGGGGCATCTTGGCTGTTTCCATAACTTGGCTATTGTGAATAGTGCCGCAATAAACATGGGTGTGCAGGTGCCTCTGGAGTAACCTGTGTCACAGTCTTTTGGGTATATCCCCAAGAGTGGTATTGCTGGATCAAATGGTAGAGCCATGTCTAGCTTTTTAAGTAGCCTCCAAATTTTTTTCCAGAGTGGTTGTACTAGTTTACATTCCCACCAACAGTGTAAGAGGGTTCCTTTTTCCCCGAATCCTCGCCAACACCTGTTGTTGGTGGTGTTGCTAATGATGGCTATTCTAACAGGGGTGAGGTAGAATCTTAGCATGGTTTTAATTTGCATTTCCTTTATTGCTAGAGATGGTGAGCATTTTTTCATGTGTTTTCTGGCCATTTGAATTTCTTCTTTTGAGAAAGTTCTGTTTAGTTCACTTGCCCATTTCTTTATTGGCTCATTAGTTTTGGGAGAATTTAGTTTTTTAAGTTCCCTATATATTCTGGTTATCAGTCCTTTGTCTGATGTATAGTTGGCAAATATTTTCTCCCACTCTGTGGGTGTTCTCTTCAGTTTAGAGACCATTTCTTTTGATGAACAGAAGCTTTTTAGCTTTATGAGGTCCCATTTATCTATGCTATCTTTTAGTTGCTGTGCTGCTGGGGTTTCATTGAGAAAGTTCTTACCTATACCTACTAACTCCAGAGTATTTCCTACTCTTTCCTGTATCAACGTTAGAGTTTGTGGTCTGATATTAAGATCCTTGATCCATTTTGAGTTAATCTTGGTATAGGGTGATATACATGGATCTAGTTTCAGTTTTTTTGCAGACTGCTAACCAGTTTTCCCAGCAGTTTTTGTTGAAGAGGCTGTTATTTCTCCATTGTATATTTTTAGCTCCTTTGTTGAAGACAAGTTGGTTATAGTTGCGTGGCTTTATATCTGGGTCCTCTATTCTGTTCCACTGGTCTTCATGTCTGTTTTTGTGCCAGTACCATGCTGTTTTTATTGCTACTGCTTTGTAATATAGTTTGAAGTCAGGTATTGTGATACCTCCTGCATTGTTCTTTTGACTGAGTATTGCCTTGGCTATTCGTGGCTTCCTGTGTTTCCATATAAATTTCACGGTAGATTTTTCGATCTCTTTAATGAATTTCATTGGAATTTTTATGGGAATTGCATTAAACATGTAGATTACTTTTGGGAGTATCGACATTTTTACTATGTTGATTCTACCAATCCATGAGCATGGGAGGTCTCTCCACTTTCTATAGTCTTCCTCAATCTCTTTCTTCAGAAGTGTATAGTTTTCCTTGTAGAGGTCTTTCACATCTTTTGTTAGGTTTACACCTAGGTATTGAGTTTTTTTGAGGCTATTGTAAATGGAATTGTTTTCATACATTCTTTTTCAGTTTGCTCATTGTTAGTGTATAGAAATGGCCTCAAACTGTGATCCTCATGATCTCTGCCTCCTAAGTAGCTAGGATTACAGGTGTGAGCCACTGGTGCCCAGCTCTTTTGGTTTTCTTTAGACAGCACCTTGGACAGGACATTGACTGGAGGAGGCTCTTAAAATGTATTTGTTAAATGCAGAATGAAGTTTATGAAGAAAGTATCTGTAGTTGACAAGGTGACTCAGCAGCTTTCAATGTTTTGGTAAAGCAGAGTATGATAGCAGTCATTTGTTCTTGGGCAGTTTATTCTCTTGAGCTCAGTTTCCTAATTTGCTAAGTGTGGGGTTTGTTCTAAGCAGTCACAATTCCCTTGTAGCACTAAATATTAGGATTTTTAAAAATAAATTTTATTTTGGAATAGTTTAGGTTTACAGAAAGAATATGAAAGTACAGAAAATTCCACACCTGGGTTCCCCTGCAATTAACATCTTACCTTAGAATGGCACATTTGTCAAAATTAGCCATTACTGATACATTATTATTTATTCACATTTCCTTAGTGCTTGCCTAATGGCCCTATTTTGTTCTAGGATCCCATCCAGGACATACATTACATTTAGACATTATGTCCCCTTAGGCGCCTCTTGGCTCTGACGATTCCTTAGACTTCCATTGTATTTGATGGTCTGTATTCAGTCTTTTTTTTTAAATTAAATTTAATTTAATTTATTTTTGTTACTCATTTATTCACATGTGCATACATTGTTTGGGTCATTTCTCCACCCTGCCCCCCTCCCCCATTCTCTTCCCTTCTCCCCTCAGTTCCAGGCAGGTCCTGCTCTGTCTTTATCACTAATTTTGTTGAAGAAAAGACACAAGCCTAATAAGGAAGACAAAGTATTTTTGCTAGTTGAGTTAAGCATAGCTATACAGAAATATTCCTAGTATTGCTTTTGTGTACACATGTTATGATCCATGTTGATTCATCTCTAACTGATCTTTACCCTGGTTACTGATCCCCTTGTCATGATAACCGCTGTCACTTTAAGGTTTCTATATTTGCTCCTCTGGAGTGGGGACACCAAACACTTTCATGTTTTGGATTTTCTACATATTTCTATGTCACCAGTATGTGCTCTCCCCTTGTCATGTGATCCAAGTCCAAACACATTGCTGCTGCATTTGCCCTAGATCTAAAGTCCGCATATGAGGAAGAACATATGATTTTTGGTCTTCTGAGCTTGGCTGACCTTGCTCAGAATGATGTTCTCCAGTTCCATCCATTTACCTGCAAATGGTAAGATTTCATTCTTCTTCATGGCTGAATAAAATTCCATTGTGTATAAGTAACACATTTTCTTGATCCATTCATCAATAGTGGGGCATCTTGGTTGTTTCCATAACTTGGCTATTGTGAATAGCACTGCAATAAACATGGGTGTGCAGGTGCCTCTGTGTTGTATTTCTTTGGGTATATCCCCAGGAATGGAATTGCTGGATCATAATGGCAGGTCTATGTTTAGATTTTTAAGAAGTCTCTAAATTTTTTTCCAGAGTGGTTGCACCAGCTTGCATTCCCACCAGCAGTGGATTAGGATTCCTTTTTCCCCACATCCTCGCCAGCACATGTTGGTGGTGGTGTTTTTTGATGATGGCTATTCTAACAGGGGTGAGGTAGAATCTTAGTGTGGTTTTGATTTGCATTTCCTTTATGGCTAGAGATGGTGAGCATTTTTTCATGTGCTTTTTTGCCATTTGAATTTCTTCTTTTGGGAAAGTTCTGTTTAGTTCAGTTGCCCATTTCTTAATTTGTTCATTGATTTTAGGAGAGTTTAGTTTCTTAAGTTCCCTGTATAGTCTGGTTATCAGTCCCTCGTCTGATGTATAGCTGGCGAATATTTTCTCCCACTCTGTGGGTGGTCTCTTCAGTTTAGAGACCATTTCTTTTGTTGTGCAGAAGTTTTTTAATTTTATGAAGTCCCATTTGTCCATCCTTTCTCTTAGTTGCTGGGCTGCTGGGGTTCTATTGAGGAAGTCCTTGCCTATACCTGTTAGTTCCAGGGTATTTCCTGCTCCTTCCTGTTTCAGGTCTGATATTTAGGTCCTTGATCCATTTTGAGTTGATATTAGTACAGGGTGATAGATACGGATCTAGTTTCAGTTTCTTGCAGACAGGTAACCACTTTGCCCAGCAACATTTGTTGAAGAGGCTGTCTTTTCTCCATCATATGTTTTTGGCACCTTTGTCAAAAATGAGGTGGGTATAGTTGTGTGGATTCATATCTGGATCTTCTATTCTGTTCCACTGGTCTTCATGTCTGTTTTTACGCCAGTACCATGCTGTTTTTATTGCATTGCTTTGTAATATAGTTTGAAGTCAGGTATTGTGATACCTCCTGCATTGCTTTTTTTGCGGAGTATTGCCTTGGCTATTCGTGGTCTCTTGTGTTTCCAAATGAACTTTAGAGTAGATTTTTCAATCTTCTGTGATGAAAGTCATTGGGATTTTGATGGGAATTGCATTAATTATGTAGATTGCTTTCGGTAGTACAGCCATTTTTACTATGTTGATTCTACCGATCCGTGAGCACGGGAGATCTTTCCATCTTCTGTAGTCTTCTTCAATCTCTTTCTTCAGGGGTTTGTAATTCTCTTTCTAGAGGTCATTAACATCCTTTGTTAAGTTACTCCTAGGATTTGATTTTTTTTTTTTTGAGGTGATTGTAAATGGAATTGTTTCCATATAGTCTTTCTCAGTTTGTTCATTGTTAGTGTATAGAAAAGCTAATGATTTTTGTAAGTTGATTTTGTATCCTGCCACCTTCCTGTAGCTATTTATGGTGTCTAAGAGTTTTTAGGTAGAGTTTTTGGGTCTTTAAGGTATAGGATTATATCATCTGCAAATAAGGATATTTTGACAGTTTCTTTACCTGTTTGTATTCCTTTTATTTCTTCTTCTTGCCTAATTGCTCTGTCTAGGAATTCCAGTACTATGTTGAATAGGAGTGGGGATTGTGGGCATCCTTGTCTCATTCCTGATTTTAGGGGGAATGGTTTCAGTTTTTCACCATTCAGTATGATGTTGGCTGTAGGTTTGTTATAAATAGCCTTTACAATGTTGAGGTGCATTCCTTCTATTCCTAGTTTTCTTAGAGCTTTTATCATGAAGTGGTGTTGGATCTTGTGGAAGGCTCTTTCTGCATCTATTGAGATATTCAAGTGGTTTTTGTCTTTGCTTCTATTGTGCTGTATTACATTTATAGATTTGTGTATGTTGAACCACCCCTGCATCCCTGGGATGAAGCCAACTTGGTCATGGTGTATGATCTTTCTGATGTGTTGTTGGATTCGATTTGCCATTATTTTATTAAGGATTTTTGCATTGGTATTCATTAAGGAAATTGGCCTAGAGTTCTCCTTTTTGGAGGTGACTTTGGTTTTGGGATGAGAGTAATATTGGCTTCATAAAATGAGTTAGGCAGTGTTCCTTCCCTTTCTATTTCGTGGAACAGTTTAAGGAGGGTTGGTATCAGTTCTTCTTTAAACGTCTGATAGAATTCAGCCGTGAATCTATCAGGTCTTGGGCTTTTCTTTTTTGGGAGGCTCTTGATTGTGGCTTCAATTTCTTTTTGTTTTATAGATCTATTCAGGTGATTAATATTCTCTTGGTTCAGTTTTGGGTGGTTGCAAGTTTCTAGAAATCTGTCCATTTCTTCAAGATTTTCAAATTTATGAGAGCATATGCTCTCAAAGTAGGCTCTGATGATTTCCTGGATTTCCGTGGTAGTTTTTGTTATCTCCCCTCATTTCTGATTTTACTGATTTGGGCTTTTTCTCTCCTCATTTTAGTCAGGTTTGCCAGGGGTCTGTCAATCTTTATTTTTTCAAAGAACCAGCTTTTTGTTTCATTGATTCTTTGTATGTTTTTTTTTTTTTCTTTCAGCCCTTAATTATTTCTGTCTTTCTGCTTGTTTTGGGATTTGCTTGTTCTTGTTTTTCTAGGAGTTTGAGATGTAGTTTTAGGTCATTGATTTGAGATCTTTCTGTACTTTTAATATACGCACTCATGGCTATAAACTTTCATGTTAGGACTGTCTTTGCTATGTCCCATAGGTTCTTGTAGGTTGTATTTTCATTTTCATTAACTTCCAGGAACCTTTTAATTTCCTCTTTTATTTCATCAATAATCCATTGATCACTGAGCAATGTGTTGTTCAGTTTCCAATTGTTTGCATTTTTTTTACTTTTTTGTTGTTGTTTATTTCTAGTTTTAATGCATTGTGGTCAGATAGAATGCATGGGATTATTTCTATTTTCTTATATTTGCTGAGGCTTGCTTTGTGCCCTAAGATATGATCTATTTTGGAGAAGGTTCCATGGGCTGCCTAGAAGAATGTATATTGTGTAGAAGTTGGATAAATATTCTGTAGACATCAGTTAGGTCCATTTGATCTATGGTGTGATTTAGTTCTAGGATTTCTTTATTGGTTTTTTGCTTGGATGACCTATCTATTGGTGATAGGGGAGTATTAAGGTCTCCCACCATCACTGTGTTGGAGTTTATTTATGTTGGGTGCATTGACGTTGAGTGCATATGGGTTGATAATTGTTATTTCCTTTTGGTGTATTTCCCCTTTTATTAGTATGGAGTGTCCTTCTTTATCTTGTTTGATCAATGTAGGTTTGAAGTCTACTTTGTCCAATATAAGTATTGCTAACCCTGCCTTTTTTGGGGACCATTAGCTTGGTAAATCTTCTTCCAGCCTTTCAGTCTCAGCCAGTGTTTATTTCTGTTGATGAGGTGGGTCTCCTGTAGGCAGCAGATTGTTGGATCTTCCTTTTGAATCCAGTTTGCCAATCAGTGTCTTTTTTTTTTTTTTCATTTTTCTTTTATTATTCATATGTGCATACAAGGCTTGGGTCATTTCTCCCCCCTGCCCCCACCCCCTCCCTTACCACCCACTCCGCCCCCTCCCTCTCCCCCCCTCAATACCCAGCAGAAACTATTTTGCCCTTATTTCTAATTTTGTTGTAGAGAGAGTATAAGCAATAATAGGAAGGAACAAGGGTTTTTGCTGGTTGAGATAAGGATAGCTATACAGGGCATTGACTCACATTGATTTCCTGTGCGTGGGTGTTACCTTCTAGGTTAATTCTTTTTGATCTAACCTTTTCTCTAGTACCTGTTCCCCTTTTCCTATTGGCCTCAGTTGCTTTAAGGTATCTGCTTTAGTTTCTCTGCGTTAAGGGCAACAAGTGCTAGCTAGTTTTTTAGGTGTCTTACCTATCCTCACCCCTCCCTTGTGTGCTCTCGCTTTTATCATGTGCTCATAGTCCAATCCCCTTGTTGTGTTTGCCCTTGATCTAATGTCCACATATGAGGGAGAACATACGATTTTTGGTCTTTTGGGCCAGGCTAACCTCACTCAGAATGCCAATCAGTGTCTTTTGATGGGGGAATTTAGTCCACTAACATTCAGTGTTAGTATTGATAAGTACGTGGTTATCCCTGTCATGTAGTTGTCTTTGTTGATTAAGAGTTTGATTGTGTGTAGCTGAATCAATGTTACTTTTACTTTCTTGCCTTTTCTTCTCCTGTGATTTGGTATTGCCTGCCTTTTCATGGTTTTGTTTGCTTTCATTTTCTGTGTGCAGAATTCCTTGGAGAATCTTTTGTAGCGGTTACTTGGTGGTCATATATTGTTTTAGTTTCTGCTCATCATGGAAGACTTTTATTGCTCCATCTAGGATACTTTACCCAGTAAAGGAATGAAGTTATTTTCATTCAGCGCTTGGAAGACCTCACTCCGTGCTCTTCTTGCTTTTAATGTTTCTGTTGAGAAATCTGCTGTGATTTTGATGGGCTTGCCTTTGTATGTTATTTGTTTTTTCTCTCTTACAGTCTTCAATATTTTTTCTCTAGTCTCTGTACTTGTTGTTTCAATGATAATATGTCATGAGGTAGTTCTATTTTGGTCAGGTCTGTTTGGAGTTCTGGAGGCTTCCTGTATCTGTATGGGCATAGTTTTCTCTAGATTTGGGAAATTGTCTGTTATTATTTTGTTGAATATATTACAAATTCCTTTTGCTTGCACCTCTTCTTCTTCTTCAGTGCCCATGCTTCTCAGGTTTGGTCTTTTGATGGAGTCAGCGAGTTCTTGCATTTTCTTTTCACAGGTCTTGAGTTGTTTAACTAATAGTTCTCAGTTTTTCCTTTAATTGCCATTTCATCTTCAAGTTCTGAGATTATGTCTTCTGTTTGTTCTATTCTGCTTGAATGACCTTCCATTTTGTTTTGTATTCTGTTTCATTTTTTCTGAGGTTTTTCATATCATGGGTTACTTCCTCTTTAATATTGTCAATTTTTGCCCTTAATTCATTTATCTCTCTGTTTACAGTGATCTCTGTTTCAGTTTGGTGTTTATTTAGGGCTCCTATGATTTCATTTATTTGTTTCCATGTTTTCTCATATTCTTTAGTTTTGTTGTCTTGGAATTTCTTGAGTGCCTCCTGTACGTTTTGGTTGACCATGTCTAGTAGCATCTCTATGAAATTCTCATTGTTTACTTGTAGAATTTTTTGTTTCAGGGTGTTCTTGTGGTCTTCATTGGGTGCCTTGATATAGTTTATCTTTGTTTTGTTGGAGTCTGGATCTGGGTATCCGTTTTCTTCATTTTGCTCTAAGTCCTGAACTACTTTGTTTTTGGGGGGGAATGGTTTCCGTCCCTTTTTCTACTTCTCATATTTCCACTAGGTACCGTTTCTGTCCCTGGATTATGTGTAATGTGGGATTAGCTGGTTTATAATATTAATACTAACAAAACCGTGAGAGAAGGATGAAAAAGAGAAAGAGAAGGGAAGATAAAAGGAAGAGAGAAGAGAGGAAAAAAAGAGAAAAAAAGGGAAAGATGGTGGGTGATCAAACAGCAAACCAGGCAGCCAAACCCTTGATGAAGGGAGAAAAAGAGAAAAAAAAAAATCACCAGTTCTGGAACGGTAGAATTGCAGTTAGTTATGTTAATTCTTTAGTGTCCAGTCCAGTCTGTGTGTGTCTCTTAGGCATGCTAGGAGCCCTCTAGTGGTGGCCCGAGTGGGAGTCTGGTGGCTCGGTTATCTGGAAAGCCTGTAGAGCTGGGGCCTGGCTACCCCGGAGGGGCGGGGATCCCTGCAGGCTGGTGGGTGCAGCTGTCTCACGCCAAGCTGGTGCCTGTCCCAGCGGGGTGGGGCTCCAGTCATTCCACACGTAGCTGGAGCCCGGTGGGGCCTGAGGGGTGGGAACCGAGGGGCAGGTATCTGGTCATCCCACACGTAGCTGGGGCCCAGCAGGGCCCAAGGGGCAGTGGGCTTGAGGGCTGGTATTCCAGCAGAGTGTGGGTCTGGCTCGGGGCTGGGGTCCGGTGTGGCTGAGGGTCGGGAATCCCAGTGGTACATGGATCTGGTGCGGCCCAAGAGGCGGGGATCCTGCAGTGTGTGGGTCTGGTGTGGGGCTGTGGCCTGGTGCAGCCCGACAGGTGGACAGCCCGGCAGAATGGAGCAGCGGCTCTGCAGACCTATGGGGCAGGGATTTGGCAGGCCAGCTGTTCTTTTATTAGATCGTGGCGTGGAGAAGCCTTCCACAATCTAAGGGTTTAGAGTGCCGTGTTTTTGGCTCTCCCTGGTGCTTTACCTCAGCCAGGTGTGTCTCCAGCTTGTTGGCAGGGTCTCTGGGTCAGGAGCGCATGAGGTCTGCGGCTCTGTCTCCATCGCCATCTTGGATCTCCTATAGCCGCAGTAGGGGCGCCGGAAGAAACCTAGGAAAGGGCATTCCAACCAAACGTTCGGTTTTCGGATCATTCTTTGTGCCAGTGTTCACTGAGCTTGGGTTCTGCGACTTGCAATGAAAAGCCCAAAGTCACGGAGCTGTACATATCTTAGCCGTCCCCGCACTTCACTCCCCATCCCATCCCAACCTGTATTCGGTGTTGAAGTGTATTGGTCATCTGTTTTGTAGAATGTCCCTCAATTGGAATTTGTCTGATGTTTTCCTCGTGATTAGGCTTAGGTTATTTTTTTCGGGGGTGGGGGAGAGAAGATCACAGAGGTAAAGTGTCCTTCTCATTGCACTATCTATCAAGGGCATATATTATTTTCGCAGTGCTGGTGATTGAGCCCAGAGCCTTGTGCGTGGGAAGCAAGAGCCCTGCCACTGAACTGCATCCCCATCCCAAGGGCGCTGACTGTCAACCTGTTGATATTTATCTGGAGCCTGATCACGTGGCTGAAGTAGTGCTTGTCACTATCTCCCTTCTCCACTTCCTCCTTTCTATCCTGTCCCCTATGGGAAGAAGTCACCATGTGCATTCAAGGGCTTCCCATCCCAGAGGATACAGTGTCTACATAAAATTATTTGGAATTCTTCTGTATTGAAGATTTCTCTCTTTTCCCGTTTCTTTATTTAACCCTTGATTTGTATCATAATGGGTGTATTTTATACTTTGAGTTATATTTCAGTACTACTTCATTGCTCAGATGGTTCTGATATTGGTCATTTTGATTCTTTCTGTTTATATCCATGTCCCTTTACCATATCCCATCATTGTTGTTTTGTTTTATGACTTTTTGTTTTTAAGAGCTCTCCCTTACTTTCTGGTACTACAAGATGCTCCAGGATCATCCCATACAGTTCCTGCTCTGGTCCTCAAATCAGCCATTTCTCAAGTGTGCCCTGGTTTCTTCTATTACATTATTTATAGTAGTAGAAACCAAGACTTTTGTACTAGATGTGTTTGTTGCTACTAGGTGTCATTGCTTCTAGGCCCTCAATGAAAATTAAGAAAATATATGTATGTAAACTAACCAAAGTATGTACCCATATCTATAAATATTTCTATAATTTCTATATGTAACAATCTGTGACTATATTAAATTACATCTGAGTTTTTAATTGATTTATTTTTCTGGAGTTTTTTTTTTTTTTTCTGGTGGTATGGGGGTTTAAACTCAAGACCCCACACTTGCTAGGCAGGCACTCTACCACTTGAGCCACTCCACCAGCTCTTTTCTGTGAAGAGTTTTTTGAGATAGGGTCTCACAAACTATTTGCCTGGGGCTGGCTTCAAACCGTGATCCTCCTGATCGCTGCTTCTTGAGTAGCTAGGATTACAGGCGTGAGCTACCGACCTGGCTTATACTTGAGTTTTAAGCATTGTTTGCATATTTTGTTTATGAGTTCATATCAGATTTCTGTCCTGCAAATATTTTCTCCCAGTATATGGCTTGTCTTTTCATTTTCTCAACAGTCTCACAGAGAAGGTTTTAATTTCATTTACACCCACATATCCGTTTTTACTTTCTTGGATCATGCTTTAGATGGTGGTATATCTAACATCTCATAGCCAAATCCAGATTCATGCAGATTTTCTCCTAGAAGTGTTTTAGTTTTCCATTTGCAATTAATCCATTTTGAGTTCTTCTTTTTTAATATCTAAGAATAAAAACAAATAGCATAGCTAGGTGCTGGTGGCTTACACCTGTAATCCTACCTATTTGGGAGGCTGAAATCTGAAGGATCACAGTTCCAGGCCAGCCCAGGCAAAAAAGTTTGTGAGACCCCATCTCAATGGAAAAAAGCTGAGTGGTGGTGCACATCTGTCACCCTATCTATGACAGGAAGCTTAAAATAAGAGGATCTTAGTTCAGGCTGGCCTGGGCAAAAAGCAAGACTCTATCTCCAAAGTAAACAGAACAAAAAGGCCTGAAGGTGTGGCTCAAGTGGTGGAATGTTGGACTACCAAGCCTGAAGCCCTGAGTTCAAAACCCAGTACAATAAATCAATAAATAACAGCTTGATTGATATGCAATTCATATACCTTATAATTTACCATTTAAAACATATAGTTCCTTCCTTCCTCCCTCCCTCTCTCCCTCTCTCCCTTCCTCCCTCTCTCCCTTCCTTTCTCTGTCCCTGTTTTCCCCCTCCCTTCTTCCTTCCTTTCCTCCTTCTTTCCTTAGATGGGGGTCTCAGTATGTCACCCAGGCTGGTGTCAATCTCAAAGCCTCCAGAGTAGCTGGGACAGCAGGATTGTGCTACGATGTGCAGCCAGGGTAGTGGGTTTAGTATTTGTACACTTGCTTAACCAGAACACACTCCTTTTTAGGACATTCACTTCACCACAGAAAGAAGCTCTAGTCCCTATAGCTACCACCTCAACATCCCCCAAGCCTCCCCAGCCTTTCTGTGTTTCTGTCTCTCTAGGTGTCCCTAGTCTGGACATTTCAAAGAAAGGAAATCATACAATCCGTGACTTTTTGTGATTGTTTCTTAGTTACATTGTAGCATATGGCAGTATTTTATTCCTTTTTATGAGTGAATTATATTCCACTGTATGGCTATACCACATTTTGTTCATCATCAGTTGGTGGATATTCAGGTTGTTTTTACCTGTTGACTATTGTAAATAATGCTGCCATGAGCAGATTTTTGAGAGGACATAGGCATATCTTTCATTTATCTTGGGTTCATTACCTAAGAGTGGAATTGCCGGGCCATTCTTAACTCTATATTGAACTATTGCAATAACTTCCAGACTGTTTTTCAAAGCAGCTGAACTGTTTTACATTTCCTTCAGTGGTCTATTATGGTTCTGATTTCTCCACATCCTTGCCAGCACTTGTTACTGCTTGGCCATTTAGCTGTAGCTATCGCAGTTGGTGTAAAGTGGTAGCTGTCTCAGTTTTCACTATGCTATAACAGAATACATGAGGCTGGGTAATTGATAATGAACAGTAATCAATTTTCTCACCGGTCTGGATGTGCGAAGTCCAGGATCCAGGTGCCAGCATCTGGTGAGGGCCTTCTTGCTGTGTCATCATGGACCAAGACAGAGCAAAAGAGGAGCCAAATTTACCCTTGTATTGTGGCACCAATGCCATCCATGAAAATGGGGCTCTTTCTTTTTTTTTTTTTTTTGGTAGGGCTGGGGTTTGAACTCAGGGCTTGCACTTCCTGAGTAGATGCTCTACCACTTCAGCCACACCTCCAGCCCTTTTTGCTTTACTAACTTTTTGGATAAGGTCTCATGTTTTTCCCCAGGGCCAGGCCTCAGACTGTGAAACTTCTACCTGTGGCCTCCAACATAGCTGGGGTTACAGAAACTCATCATCATGCCTGGCTTATTTGTTGAGATGGGGTCTCACTAACTTTTTGCCTTAGCTGGCCACAAATTATGTTCCTTCTGATCTCTGCATTCTGTGTAGTTAGGATCACAGGCCTGTGTCAGCACACCTGGCATCTGGTGATTAAATTTAAACTTAAGTTTTAGAGGAGACATTCACACCATAGCATTAGGGTTTTGATCCACAATTTTCTAATGACTAGTGATATTGAACTTTTTTTCCTCATGCTCGGTGCCCATTGGAACTGCCTTTTTCCTAGCCTGGGTTGTTGTCTTTCCTTCTTGGTAGGACTCTTGTTGCTTGTGCTTCTGGTGTCAAGTCTAAGAATTGATCACCCAATCCAAGGTTGTGGAGATTTGCTCTTCCACCTTTTTTGTGGTACTGGGGTTTTGTTATTTTTCTCTTTTTTTTTTCTTAGTGTATATTAATTGTACAAAGGGAGTCTCATTGTAATATTTCTATACATGCATAAAATATATTTTGATGAAATTTACCCCTCTTTTTCTTATTCCTTCTCCCCTCTTTTTAAAACAATTTTAATGGGTTTCCTTATTCTATTTTCATACATTTGTATGTGAAGGTACTGGGTTTTGAACTCAGGGCCTGGCACTTGCCAGGACAGGCTCTCTACCACTTTGGGCCATGCCCTAGCTTTCTTTGCTTTAATTAATTTTCAGGCAGCATCTCGAGTTTTTGCCTGGACCAGTCTCAGACTTTGATCCTCCTAACTATAGCCTCTGGCCTGGCTGGAATCTCAGGTGTATACCATTATGCCGTTTATTTGTTGAGATTAGTGCTTGCTAACTTTTTGCCCAGGCTGGCCTAAAAACCATGATCCTCCCAATCCCCCTGTCCTGAATAGCTGGCATTATAGGCATGAGTCACCTGTTTTCTTCTAATAGTTTTAAGTTTCTAGCTCTTCCATATAGATTTTTGATCTATTTTGAGTTTTTGTATATGTTGAGAGGTAAGTGTCCAACTTCATTTTCCACAGATGCCAGGGGTAAGAATAACAGTGAGCCTCTCTCTCAGTGTCATTACCATTTTAGAAGCTAAGTGCTTGATTGAGAGGGACAGCAATTTCTGGTCTGATGGCCTCTTCATGAGCCAGGAGCAAGGTCTGTCAGGCCCCTGTATTCTTAGTGCCTAAGGGACAGCCTCTATCCCATGAGTCAGGCTCTGCAGAAGAGAATCTGCACATCTCTTCGTACTTGCTCAGAACTCAGTTACAGCTGGGGCCAGCTCATGTCCTGTTCCTCCCACTGGGAGCTGAGGGGAGAGGGAGCCCCACGCTCTCAAATGCACATGCCTCTCTGAGCTGGAAGCAAGGACAGAGGGAGTAAGCCTTAGCTTGAATGCCACTTTCCATTCTGAGTCTCTGTAGACTTTTTGAATAAATGTTTGTCATTGCTGTGTATCCTCAGGACCATTTCCAGAGATTGAAATGGTGGTGTGTATGCTAATTTTCACCAGTTTTGCTGTGAGACAGGTGTACAGAGCCACTCATGCTATCTTGCTGCTATGGATTCTGTTTTGATAACTCACGTCAGTAAGACAGTGGGCAGTGAAAACCCAGAAAATTCAAATTCCAGTGCCCACATCATAATTCATTCTCTATGTATTGATTAAGTGTCAACTGTGAAAATGGCTCAGAACTAAAAATGGATTGGGTTGATGGTAACTAAAGCAGGGAGTTCGTAATTATTAGACATATCCTTACCCATAAACTTCATGGAGTTATCTATTACATCAAAAATGTAAGAACAGAAGAAAAAGAGCTAATGATCCTTTTGGAAATTAGACTTGCACAAAGAGGACTATTAACCAAGAGAGCCTATGCCAAGTGCCCAGAGAGTAAATGTTCTAGTTTTTCAGGGGCGCAAAACTATCCAGGACTGGGGGCATCAAGGAAGACTTCTGTCGGGGAAGAGAGCTGAGTGGGTTTGGAGAAGTCTTGGCTCAGCATGGTGTGTAGATGGCGTTGAGGGCATATTCCAAGAAGGCATTCAAGACAGAGGTGCTGAAGTGGGGTGGTGTTTGGTATTTTGGGGTGATAGCAGTGAGTGGCTATGGACACCTGTCTGCTTGCTGGAAGGTTTGTACAGAGAGATCAATTTGGAGATATGAGGTGGAGGATGTACAGAGATGCTGGAAGGCTTGGTTGTTGGACCATGAATTTGGACTTTATCTTAGAGAAGGGTAACTTGGCCAAAAGAGATGTTAGGGACATGGCTTTGCCTGTAGTGTGTAGATGGAATGACTCTGTGTGTGTGTGTGTGTGTACACATATATGCTACTGGTGGTAGGTGCTTGGAGCCAAGGAGACAAGTTTTACGATTTATATAAAGTCCGCATTAAGTGAAGGGGGATAGGAACTGAAAGAAAGTGTCTGATGGATAGTCAAATATGAACGGGACTTCAGTAAGGCCAAGCAGTTGTTAAGACAAACGTGATAGCTGTTGCTATAAATAGACGAATAAATAAAATACCAGACACTAGAATGTCAGGTGAGGTGGACTAATTTAGCGATTTGAAATACTTTTGTGTATTTTCTTGATGGATTTCTCTCTCCTGCAGTGACTATAGTTAAAGAGTCTATTTTTGAATTCAGACATTGTTTTTTTCTCTCTTCTTATTCTTTTAAATTCCTCCTTTCTACAGTTCTTTCCTTTGAATTTGATCCTCAAATTAAGCTCCTGGATGTATTTGCAGGAGAAAACCAAGGCTTGCAACGCAAAGGTGTATGGTTTCAAGGATGAGTTTCCCTCTTGGAAACAGCTACCCGTGTACAAATGGCAGGCACGTGACCAACTCCTGCTTTTTAGCAGGTCTAACGTGACCTTCAAAACTCCTTAGGACACACTGGTCTCTCGTGGGGCTGCATTTCCCATCAGACTCGGGCTGCCTGAGTGTGTGTAGCTCGGAAGCTAGAGTTGCGAACACAGTACAGAAACACGAACAAAAAGCAAACCAGAAAACCCCATGCCTTACACAGTGGGCTGAGGAGTGAAGTCGCGGAAGGAAGGTTCAGCTCTTGCCCTTTTAAAATCCCAGTGCAGCGACACACACACACACACGCTCGCCGCTCGGTTCTTCCCACTCCCCGCCACACTGCACCAGCTCCCCCCACCCCCCAAGTCCTGATTCATGAACCGTGCCACCTTTGTCTCGTTTTAAACTGTGCAGACTATTTTCATCCTCCACCCCCATCGCAGATCCCCCTCCCTCGCCCTCTGGGAAGCGCTGGTGTAGCGCGCTCGCTCGGCTGGAGAGCGGGGCTCCCAGCGCCTCGGGCGGCCGTGAGACCCCGACAAGCCCCCTCCACGGGACCCCGTCGCTGGCGCGGGGACAGCGCCTCGGCCCCTTTAAGGTGCGGAACTCGGCGAAGTGCGGGCAGGCGGCCCGGGAGCCGGCGCGGGCCCGGGAGCGGGTGGAGAAGTCCTGCCGCCCTCCCCGGTGCCCGCATCCCGGCCTCGGGGGCTGCCGCCCTCCGCCCAGCGCGCAGCGGCCGGCCATGCGGCGGCTCTGAACCATGTCCTCCTACGCCAAGAACGGGACAGCGGACGGACCGCACTCCCCCACCTCGCAGGTACCGCCCCCGCCTCCCACCTCCGCCCCCGAGCGCCCCGCCTCGGCGCGGGGAGCGCGGGGCCCCCAGTCCCGGAGCCGGCGCCCCGCTCCCCCCTCCTCCGGTCTCCCGCTCCTCCTCTTTCTCCTCCTCCTTGTCCTCCACCTCCTCCTCCTCCTCCTCCTCCTCCTCCTCTTCCTCCTCCTCCTCTGCCTCACCTCGTCCGGGGCTCTGCGCTCCCGATCCGGAGTCCGCAGCCTCCCCCAGCCCATGCCGGGGACTCGGACCCCGCACCCCGCGACGCTTTGTTAATGGATGTGGTGGGTGCTGGCGGGCTGCGCGTCTCACGCATCTTCGCAGCCGTCGAGGCTTCAGTGGGTGGGTGGGTGGGTGGGGGTGGGCGCAGCGTTTGTGAGACGCAGAGGAGACTCGGGTGCGGGCTCTCAGGGGACCCGGGGGCGCTGGTCCCAAGGCGGACTGCAGCCGGGAGGGAGGAGGTGGTCTCCCGGTTCCGCGCTGCGGTCCTCACTGGCTTCTCTCTGGCCCCGTGTGTCCCTCCAGGTGGCCCGAGGCACCACGACCCGCAGGAGCAGGTTGAAAAGGTCCGATGGCAGCACCACTTCCACCAGCTTCATCCTTAGACAGGTAGGAGGTGACGGTGCTGAGCCGGGTGGAGAGGAGGCCGAGCGCGCGGCGCGGGGTCCTGGAGCCGATCGCCGCTCTGGGTGCGGGAGCTGCAGGTCCCGTCCCCGCGCTCATCTTTTTCTGGTTCCTCACATTTGTGGTTCACGCGTCCCGTTTCCCGCGCGCGCGCGCCTCTTCGGGCTCCGGGTATTCTGGTCCTGGTGTCACCTTAGCGCTCCGGGAACTTAGTTTGCGCCGGTTGACATGGATCGGCGGGGACAGGGACTTTGGTCAGGGACACTGACTTTAAGAAAGGTGGAAATGTTTCCGGTCGCACCTTCTTCGGTGCATGGAGAAGCGTCTCCAAGAGGTGTAACTTGACTTTGAGTAAACCAGACCCCGGGGCCGGCGACCTGGTTTGAGCCAGGTGAGAGGGGGCTTCTGTTTTGCTGGCCTCTTTTGAAGGCTATTCTCCGTGGAGGTCTTGGGAAAGATCTCCAAGCTCTTGGAGCAGAAAGTTCTCACTTTGGGACCGCTTTATTACTCGCTCAATTAGGAAGGACGGCCAGATGGGGGTAAACCTAAGTAAGCGATTGCGGCCCGGGCCCAGGCTCCGGGCTCTGGGCGGTTCCGCACTTACTATGCTTGTTTTCTTCTGCGGGGTTCTAGTCCAGGAGCTGGGGATCGCTGGGAGTGGCAAGTGCCGTTCACCTTGACAAAAGAATTGGTCCTCAGTTTTCCCACTGTCCCTGTGCTATAAATGAAACCACCCCTGGCTGCAGGGTGTCAGAGAAATCAAGCAGAAGTGATTCACCTTGATCTCTCTTTGGAGCAGAAATTACTGGGTGTGCGCGTCCTAGGTGGCTTGGGAAGACTTCAGTCATTGCACCGAGACGCTTTTATCCCAGGGTCTGCTCTGGGCTGCTGAAGTGACCTTGAGAAGTACTTTTCCCTCTAGGTCACTCCGAGCATTGTGTAATGTGTTTCTAACCTATGATGGCAGCTGTGGTGTTTCTTTTCTATCATCCATTTAAGCAGATCGTCGATGTGGAATGGGTTTTAGACTGAGAATTGGACTCCAACCTCTCCTCAGGGGGTCTATAAAAGCATATTTGTATAATACTTATGTAAAGTTTTACTTTGTGCCGATACAAATTATTGTTATTGTTCTTTAATTCAGTGAGCACGAAGCATGTACATTATTTAAATGTATTTTAGATTCTGCATTCATTCTAAAACTACAATCTATCCCTCTGCAGTCCTTGGAATATTTATGTATTTGATAAGGTGAAGCCATTGTTTATCTTCAAAACTTGTTTTGAGTTATGCAACTGTTTGCCACTTTGCTGATGTTTATTTTGTAGGTGCCTATTTTGAGTAGTGTTTTCTTTTTGCAAATTCTTGGAAATACTAATTATATAGCAGTGTCTTCTATGAGCTGTTTGACTAAAGCTTTTGAGTTTATCTACATCATTGCTGCACTAATGCTTAAAACTTCTGAGCATGAACAAAACAATATCCTTTCTAATATTTTTATTCTTTCCTCTATTTGTGCCAATAAAGGTCCAGATAATATGTATAAGCCCTTGTAAGTATGCTGTTACGTGCTGGTTTAAAAGTTATTGCAAAAGTTATTTTGGGATTAATTTGGACCAGCTCAGGTTTTGAGAATAAATACAGTCCATAAATCTGAAACTTTCTAAAAACAGTGAGATGATAAAATGACCTAAATTCAGGAGTAATATTGTAAGTAGTAATATTATTTACACAATTTCCTATTTTTTGGCACAAAAACAGTGCACAATTTTTTGAGCACTTTATAGTTCAGTGATTATCCGACATAGGATCTTATTTAAATGGCACCATATAGACCTTTGTAATGGCTAAAATAAAAAAAAACCTGAGGGATTTAAATTGCTTTGATGAAATGAGAATGATAGCAAACAGAATTTGACGGTATATTTGAATGAAATTGAACAGTTTTCACCCAAATACCGAAAATCCTTTTTAAAAAAGCTTTTTAAAAAGTTGATAGAGTGTCATTATTTTAGAATGGTCAATGATTTATTGATAATGAAGTGCTTGGAGTGATGGGATTTCTTGGTGTTATTTCCGTCTGCTCCGTTGCACAGGGAGAAGACTGTGAGAATATCGACTATGTTAGTCAGTTTTCCATTGCTGTGACAAACATCTGGGAAAGTCAATTTAAAGGAAGAAAGGTTTAGTCTGGCTTGTGGTTTCAGAGGTTTCAGTACGTGGTCACTTGGCTCTGTTTTTTCTGGGCCTGTGGGAAGACAGAATATCATGGCGGGATTCACATGGCAGAGGAGGCAGCAGGGAGAAAGGAAGGGAGTAAGGGAGAGAGACAGATAAGACGCCCTCCCACCCTCAACTCCCTAGTCCATTCAGCTTTGGATGTATCAGTGGATTATTCCATGGACGAGGTTATAGCTTCTGTGAACCAATCACCTCTGAACACCAAGCCTTCAACACAAGTCTTGCGGAGGGGAGACTTTATATGCAAATCATTACACCAGTAAAAATAATGCTGCTCCTTTCTTGCTCATATCATTGATGGAGGAAAAGGTTTCACTAAAAAAAAAAGAAAAAAGCTACAGGTCACATCAAGGAAGACTGGCTGAGAGGTGAAGGATAGGATGGTTGCAAACTTAAACAATCTTTGTTCTTTGAGATGGTAAGAGTTTCATTACTTGTGTGTATGAACACATACACAGGCACACATTGAATTGGCCTGAGAACAAGCAGACAGAGAAAGAGAGCCTGCCGCCACACAAGGACTGCTCACAAAGTCCCTCAGGCATCTTTGACCTTGTTTCCTGGTCTACTAAATTGCTGGCCCCCACAATTTAGGAGGGATGGAAGCCTTGGAATGAATCCAGGGAAAAACTAAAGGACTTCTTTGAGGAAAGGTGAGAAGATTAAATATTTTGCTACTTAAAGCAGAGAAAGATAAGGATGACCTAGAATGTTCTTCAAAGCATACACAGAGATACTCTTTGGAAATGTGATGAGTATTCTTGCTCTTTATTGAGGATGAAGTTCAAGAATTGGCAAAAATTAGAAAGGAATGATGTTTTATAGCAAGATTTTCCAAAGAATATTGCTATCACTGGAATGGCTTTCCAAATGTGGTCATAGAATTTTCTCTCAGGAGATACTGTCTGACAGACCATTTATGAATACATTATTTATTCATGTTTTATATTTTTAAGAAGCACTTAAAAATGTGTGCCCAGCATTGTGTTAGATATTATGGGGGAAGAATGAAAGATGAATGAGGCACAGCTTTTGTAAGCAAAGATTTTATAGTTTAATTATGGAGACAGAGGTGTATGCAAATAATACAGTGAAATATAACAAGGAGGTGGGCACCATGACCATGTGCACTGGGTACTTAAATATCCGTGGGTGTATGTACATACAGTTAAGGCAGAGTACTCTTAAGTTAGTCCTCTTCCCTTTGGGGTTCTAAGAGAAAATCTGATCCAACTGGTATTGGCTTGTTCACTCCTTCTTGTCACATCTGCCGGTGTGAAGGACTGCAGAGTCTCATAGGGCCTGGCTATTACCTGCTTCCAGCCTTGTCTTGAGCTGTGATCTGTGTCTGGATACTGGGCCTGAACACACCGTCCTCTGTCCCAACACAGGCAGTTTGCACATCTTGAGCCCTCTGTGAGGAAGACTCACTGTCCTCTCTGCCTAGTTAGCTTTTAGTCTTTCTTGAGATCTAAGAGTTCAGTCTTCACCTCCTTTTCTAACCTCCTTCATAAGGAGGAGGCTTCCAGAGCAGAGTGCCTTCTATAGCTTTCAGTAGCACTGCCACTATTATAATTCAACCTGTACTTGGATTTCTCTGTTAATGTCTGTCTCCCCATCCAATGAACAAGTTATGTGAGGTCAAGGACATGTTTGCATTTGATCTTTGTGTCCTCAGCATGTAGCAGAATATATGTTCAATACATGCTCCTCTGAGTGGGTGGAGGACCGACCTGACATGGCTCAGGCATGAGGTTCTGTTTCAACATTAAAATGCTTTGTTTAAAGGGAGAAATTGCCTCCTAGCAAACCTCCCCCCCCGCCCCAATTGTTGTTTTAGCTTAAAACAACAATTTATTTTTGTGCACTGACCAGACAGTTCTTCTGCCTCATGTGATGCTATGTGGGCACTGGGATGGCTGGGAAATCCAAAATAGACTCACACATGTGGTTGGCAGTTGGTGCTGGCTGCCGACTGAGACTCGGCTAGAGCTGTTGGCAGGGGCCTGAATTTTCTTCCACCTGGACCTCAGCATGTCTGCTTGAGCCTCTTGATAATATGGTGGCTGAGTTCCAGACAGGAGCATCCCCAGAAGCAAAGGCGGAAACTGTGGCCCTTTTAAGCCTCAGTTTCAAAATAATATGGCGTCACTCCTCTTATATTCTCTAAGTCGAAACAGGTCTATGAGCCTGACCCAAGGGGAGAGAAAAGAGGTTATCTTTTGATGGAGAGTGACAAAGTCATATTGCAAAAGAACATTTGGGTAAAAATAAATAAAAAGTAAATCAAATTCAGTGGTAGCATAATATCAGGTTATTCAATCTATATGAAAAAATTAAAGAGAAAATATATGTTCAATAAGTACCAAAAGAAAACTATTTGAAGTTGTGTGTGGTGGCCACACCTGTAATCCCAGCTATGCAGGGGGCCCTAAGTAGGAGAATTGAGTCTAAGGCCAGCCCCAGCAAAAACATGAGATGCTACTTCAAAAATAGCTAAAGTAAAAAAGGGCTGGGATCATGGCTCAAGTGGTAGAGCACCTTCCTAATAAGCTCAAAGCCCTGGGTTCAGTCCCCAGCCATGCCCCCAAACCTCAAAAAATAAAATTTTTTTTTTTAGGTACTGGGGTTGGAACTCAGGGCCTCATGCTTGCTAGGCAGGCACAATTATGATTTGACAATTTTTAAACATATTCTTTTATGAATAGAAGGATCTAAGTGATGGCTGGTTCATGCCTGTAGTCCCAGTGACTCTTGAAGCTTAGGCAGGAAGATCACTTAAGCCTAGGAGCTTGGGTCTAACTTGGATAACAAAGTGAGACTCCATCTCAAAAGAAGAAGAACAGAAAGGAGCTCCATAAATCTAATAAAAATTAGTAAAACCTCACAGCCAACAACCTATCAAGCAAGAAACTAGAAACAACGGATGTATTCCTCAAGCAGTAAATGACTAAATAATGATAGATTTGCAGATTACTATTGAGCCACTAAAGAAAAAATAAAGTAGGTCTGCATGTAACGGAAGTACATTTAAAACATTTACTTGAGATACATTCAGGTGAAAAAGTGAGTTACAGAATAATATCTAATAAAATTCCATAAAAACGAGCTATGGGATGGAAAATAAGGTTGCAGCCATCTTTGCAACCATCTAACTTAGAGCAGGGAATCTTTTGGGTGGGTTTGTTTTGTTTTTATTTTGGTACTGGGGTTTGAACTCAGGGCCTCATGCTTGTTAGGCAAGCACTCTTCTGCTTGAGCCACTCCTCCAGCACCTTGTGTTTTTTTAAGGTATGCTAATCAGATGATCCTTACAAGAACTCAATGAACCCACATTGTATTTAGAGATCTAAAACATATTCAGATTCTGAGTTGATACTATAATAAAACAAGTTGGCAGACAGATTCTTTGGGTTATAATTTGAGTACTGGTTCTAGACACTTTTCCCTGATGAAATACAAACTCATCAACAGAAGGTATCTGCTTTGTGCATAGCTCTAAGAATAATCGTGTGCTAGAGGCGTGTATCTATGCCAGATCTATCCATAAATGTAGAACCACAGGATTTTAGAATGGAAAGAGATTGCAGAAAGAAAATACTTCTATTTCTCATTTTCAGATAAATAGAACATAGGCCCAAGGCCATAAAAGTCACAACAATAGGTAGTAGTGGAACTGAGACAGGGGACCTTGACTCGGGCTACTGTTTTTGCACAGCACACTTTACTTCCTGAGTAATAAGACACACACACAAACTCACGTGGATGTGGGTATGTGCAATCCTAAAAATGATTTTTTTTTTTTTTGAGGCAGGGTTTCACTGCGTAGGCTTGGCTGGCCTGAAACTTGAGATCCTCCTGCCTCAGCCTCCAAGTGCTGGGATTACAGGTATAATCCAACACACCCAGCTCTAGTAGCAATCTTGATCTGTGTGATTGCTGTAAAAAGCAAAGCATGGACTGGAAAATCTGGAGATTGTGGCTTCTTCCCAACTCCCATCTTGGATGGCATTTTTTTTGTTGTGTGGTTCATAGTTCATGAAAGATAATTTATTTGGTTGTTCATTGACTTACTTAACTAGTCATTGTATTGGCCAAAATCTAACCAGTCTGTCTAAACTACTTGAGATTTTTATAATGGAGTAAATTTGATATAGAGACATGATTAAACAAGTGCTGTGAGAACTTGGAAACTAGGCCTGGAGGTTAACCATAGCAGGAAGCCACCATCACTTTTAGGGTAGCAGTCTAGGGAGGAAACTGTTACTGGAGCCCAGGGACCCGAGTCACTGGGCAGGAGCTAGGATTGTAGGAATCCCAGCTGGTGAGAGCAAGAGATCATAAAGGAGGCCAGGTACAGTGGTGCAAGCCTGCAATCCCAGCTACTCAGGACATAGAGGTAGAATGATCACTGTCTGAGGCCCTCATGGTCAAAATCTCAAGACCTCCCTGAAAAACAAGCTAAAAACCAAAGGGTTGGGGGCGTGGCTCAAGTAACAGAGCACTTGCCTGGCAAGCTCAAGGTCCTGAATTAGATCCTCAGTACCTTCCAAAAAAAGAAAAATAAAAATATACACATAGAGGAGATGGCACCTCTGTCAAAGAAGCCACTTAAGGTAGACAGAACGGGGAGAAATATCTTGGCCCCTCCCTTCCCCACTCTCCAGTCTTCTGCCATTAGTTGAGCCCAGGTGGAAGCCAGCTGACCTGGGAAGCAGCCTGCAGGCCTTGGTCTCCTGAGACAGAAAGCAGCGCCAGGAAGGGCAGGAGTGTATCCGAGGGAAACAGGCCAGCACTGGCACAGCCCTTTTCATATTTTAGCTGCTGCCTGGAAGACAATAAAGAATTATTTTCATTAGCAAAGTTGAATTTTTTTTTTGTTGCTCTGTAAGTAGAATGATATGATCCCAGTTACAATGAACTTTAAGGAAAACTTCACACTTACTTTGTGAATTTTTTGTGGGATGAATTTTCCCAAATTGTGATCTGATAGAGCAAGAAAGAACTCTGTTTCTTTTGGCAAACTATGCCTTGCACTTGCTTTTGGGCTTGAATAAATTGAACTGAATTTATGAAACTCATAGTTGAGAAATCTGATTACTGAGCACTAACCAAATACTTAACCAGCCATTGTAACTTATCTCTGAGTCTCTGTTCTTGGCACACAGAGTTCCATAAAGTGAATTTCTATAGAATAAACAACTACTTATCCTTCAGCATAGGCTGCACCAGACAGTGTCATCCCTAGGTCTCAGGAGTGGGAAGTACTTCCTCATCTAGGGGAGAATCAAGGGTGGCGCTGAGGAGAATGGGGTTTAGTCAAGCTGTCTCTGTAGCTACTTGTAGAACCCAGTCTCTTCACTCCTGGTGAGTGTAACTCAGTAGGTTTATGTGGGCCAGTCAAGTCTGGATATGACCATCTTCCAGCTGTGGTTGTGACACAGTCCAAGCTCATCTTCTTCCTCAGAGTTTGGCCCTTCTTAGTGTCTTTTTTGAAGCTCAGGTTCAGAACAAAGCACAAACCAAGGCAAGCAGCTTGAGATCCATTCAGATCACTGAAGACCAGGAAATGGGGAATGGGCAGGCAGGTCTTATTCTGCTCTGTAGCTCTCTGTCTGGCCTTTTCCTACTTTTTGCGAGCAACATTTTGATTGCCTGAAACTTGTGATCTTCCTGTCTCAGCCTCCTGCATGCTAGGATTACAGGCGTGTACTACCACGCCCAACTCCTAGCAACATATCGGAGCAGAATTCTTCCTTGGCTCCTTCTTTGCTGGTGCTTCCTTCCCAACCTGAGAGTAGGTGCTGAGAATGGGTCATAGGCCTCAAAGCCATCAGTCCTCTGAGCTGGCCCTTCAGTGGGGTGTGCCGGATGTGTACTCAGCCTCCAGATTCTTCTTTCCATTGAACCCAGGGTGTCGCACAAATATTTCCTCTGTGGCTCCTGGCATGACCAACCTTGCAACCCCTCTCAGCCATGTGCTCTTTTTCTAACGCCTCTCCAGATTCGAAGATATCAAAAAGAGACATATTGTTTTCTCCACCAAACCCCCATAAAAACACTCCAGTTTCAACAGCTGGTATTGTCCTGCCTTCACTCCTTCATGAACCAGGAACACAATGGGGTAGAATGTAGTACTTTTCATTTTAGAGGAGTTGATGTTCTGAACTTGACTTTACAGAAACACATCAAGAATTTCACATGGCTTGAACCATGTATCCTGGGGTGGGGGGTGCGGGGAGAGAGAGAGGACCTTAAGGGGAAATAGGACTTATATTGGTTAGTTTACTGTCACTGTAACAAATTCCTGACATAGCTTGTAAAGAGAAAAGGTGGGGCTGGGGATGCAGCTCAGGGGTAGAGAGCCTGCCTAGTCTGCATGGGACCCTGGGTTTGGTTTTCAGCATCATACAAACAAACCAAAATAAAAAGGAATGGTTTACTTGGCTCCCAGTTTCAGAGGCCCTGGTCCCCGATCATTTGGCCTCATTGCTTTTAGGCCTATGACAAAGCATACATCATGGTGGGCCCATGTCACTGGTGTTGCTAAGCTGCTTCTCATGAAGACAGAGATGAAGGGAATGGGGTCCCACCATCTCCTTAAAAGGCACACCCCAGAGACTTACAGACCCTCCCACCAGGTGAAACCTCTCAAAGGTTCCACTGTCTCCCAAAAATGCCACGCTGGGGACCAAGCCCTTTACATATGGACCTTTGGATGAAACTTACCCAAACCATGGCAGACCAGAAATAGAAGCTTCAATTTGTGAACCTCAGAATTACAGATTCAATTTTAAGGGAATAGTTTTATTGCTTTGAAGTAACAATAATGACAGGCTGTGTGCTATGGTAACCTACTTTTAGAAATAAAGAAGGCTGATGGATTGTCACCACTTGGCTTGGAGGTAAACCGTACTTTGGAATTCCTTGAAGATAGTTCATATTTTTGCTAGAGTAAACATGCTCCCCCTGGAAACTTTCCTGTTTTCTTTAACATAACTTTTCTTCTTACACACATAAATAGAGTAGGAGTAATTATTTGAATCTGAGGGATGACATTCAGTATTTGTATTTTAGGTACTGAAAGCATTAATTAGGTAGCAGCTGCAAAACTTACTTGACAGCTATCGAATCTTCCTGATCACTTCACTCATCATTTGTATGATGAATTGTGTCTACTTTGTTTCTGATTTTATATTCTTCTTTGTTGGTGGATATATCTTTCTCCAGGGTTGCAGTTTAATTGATGTAGCAGTATTTGTTTTGAGAGGAAATATTTTGCAAATATAAACTTGAAAAGAATACAATTTCCCTGGGTTGTCAGAATCACTAGGAGTGATAAACTTTCGTTGTATTGACTGGGTCCTTGTATTATGAAAATATTTGTAAACTCCTATGGAAACTTGTTTTTAGTGGTGCTGGGAAAACCCAGCAGTAATGGAAATACACAGTTCCTGTGGAAATAAATTTATTACTGTCTCTACTATCGTTTCAAGTGGCCAAGTGCTGTTGTAAACAACGCAAATGCTAGTTGTGGTTCAAAATCAAACAGGTGGGTAAAGTGACCATTGTTATGGCTGGGATGCCACTCTTTGTGTGAGTGTGAGAATCGAACATTCTCATCCCCCATTATCACCATTAGCAGGCCCTCCCCATTCTCATCACCCATTATCACCATTAGCAGGCCCTCCCCATTCTCTTCCTCACCCCCTAGTCCTAGGCAACTACTAAAATGTATGTCTGTCTCCAAATGTATGTCTATTCTGATATTTTATTTAAATAGAATCACGTAATAACATGTGATCTTTTCTGATTGGTTTCACCTTTTTTTTTTTTTTTTTTTGGTAGCATTGGGGGTTGAACTCAGGGACTCGAATTTGTGAGGCAGGTGCTATATCACTTGAGCCGCTCCACCAGCCCTTACATATTGATTATTTCCAAGGTCAGGTCTTGCTTTATGCCCGAGCAAGCCTGGACTGCGTCCCCGCATAGCAGGGATGACAGGTGTGAGCCACCACAGCTGTTTTGGATTCACATTTTTTTCATTGATGTGAAAAAATCAGTCTGCGGGGTTTCAGTGGCAGCCCCTGGTCTAAATGTGCAATGTTGGCTTATAGATGAAAGTGGACTTGCCTTTCTGTAAGCTAATGTCACGTCACGGTGTTGACTGGGTGGTCCATATTTGTGTTTATTTGCCATCTCAGATTATAGAGCTGAATGGATTCTTTTGGCAAAATCATTTGATATTCTTGGAAATCAAGCCCTGGACCCTGGCCTGCATGTCATCAGTGGTTCCCATCTATAGGGGGATGGGCAGGGGGTTGTGTAATAGGTGGCATCCACAGAATTAAAAGTGTCATGCAAATGGTTATTGCCATTTTTTCAATAATTCGTAGTAATAGAAATGTCTTGAGTACTTGTAATTCAAAATGCTTGTGCTTTATCTAGATGTTCATAATAATACACTGTTGGTAATTATATTATTTCCTCCTTAAGAAGTACAGTTAAGGAGAAGGCAGAATGCCTGAGTCCCAGGCTAAGTACAATATTTATGGGAATCATTGGGTATATAAAACTGTACTCTCTATGTGGCAGGTGCTGCTCCATTATATTTGAGCACTTCCCTGGAGGACCAAAGTCAATTATCAACACAGTCGTGTGGGGGGAGAAGTAGGTCAGCTGCAAACATTCTTTGCTAATTTCAGGAAGCTTCAGGGCTGGTTGAGTTGGGGGATGTGTTTTATCCCTTTGGTCTTTCTGTGGAGGGCTGTGGCGAGGAGGGCTGAGTTTTTTGATTGGTATTGGTCATCATACTCCTTTAATACCATGTAAATATTCTTTTGATCATGTTCAATGAAAATAAAACTATATAATAGCTTTTTAAAAAGATGTCAAATCTGCATTAGAAAAATAATTATTACTATTACTAATAATTATTAGTGTGACTATTTCTACATTGGTAGAGATGCTCAGAAAATGTCATATATAACCACATATTTTATCTAACTAACAAGAATAATAAAGAGTGTTAATTGCTTTTTATTTTTTTAAGCAAGGGCATTGGTGTGTTTTAAAATAATCATTTATTTACTATGACACAGTAAGTGTAACATAAAAATTTACCATTTTAACCATTTTTAAGTGCATAGTTCAGTGTAGCATTAAGAACATTCTGAACTACTTTTTGTTTTAGTCTTAATGGTTCTGGTAGGTGGTTTAAAAAGACATAGCAGGCAGGTAAGCTGATGGAGTGGCTCAACTGGTAGAATGCCTGCCTCGTAAGCGTGAGGCCCTGAGTTCAAACCCCAGGACTGTCAAAAAATAAAAAAAAAAAAGCTACTCTCAGGCAGGTAAAATACAAATATCCATTTCATAAATAGGCTTGACACAGTCCTCCAGCCCTCAGGTTTGGCCACATTTCTCCCCTTGTATCAAGCAACAACAGAGAAGTAGACCTTGGACTGCCTCACCACAGGGTGGTTCCAAGTGGGGAAGGGACCCAGCTGTGGGCCTGAGAGACTGCCAGCCCTCAGGGAGGGGACTGGAAGGTAGGAGGGAAGCAGGAGACTGCTTGGGCTATGCCCAGGATCCCAAATACCTGTTTTCAGAGGACTGACTGCCTTCCTTTTTCCTCCACTGTCTGGAATTCCAACAGTTTCAAGAGGATTTGGGTTAATGAGCAGCCTATTTAAAAAATATAAAGGTTCCCGGGAGTCTTGGGAGGCTCTTGCCATTCATGCCTCATTGTAATTTGACAAATTGCTCCCAGGTAGGTTCGTTTTACCATCTGGAAAAAGCCCACTGCAACAAAATTGGCAGCTCCCAAGCACAGGTTCTGACCCCTGGATCCACTTGCCCACAGTGTTGTCCAGGAGTCTCCTCTGCCTCCATCGACCACACATACACAGACCTGGACTCAGCTCTCCTTCCTCCATCCATCGTGCCACATCTTCTCCTTAAACTGGCCTCTCTTTCCTGTTTTCTTTTGGGCAGTACTGGGGTTTGAACTGAGGGCCTTGTACTTACTAGGCAGTCACTCCACCACTTGAGCCACACCTCTAGCCCTCTTTGCTTTAATTTGTTTTACAGATCGGATCTTATGTTGTTTTGCATGGGGCCAGCTTTTGATTACAATCCTTCTGCCTCCTTCTCCTGAGTAGCTGGGATTTCAGTTGTGAACTCCCATGTCTGGTGCCCTTTCCCCTTCACAATGATCTTTCTATCTGTTAAAACCCCTCTGGAACCTTCTCCACAAAGCTTTCTCCTGTAGCACCAGGTCTTCTCTGGCTTTGTTTTGACACTGTTAGGCCTGTTCACTTGTTAAATACTCCTTTGTGTGATCTGTGTGTCCCGGTGGCCCGCCAAACTGCGTGTCTATACTGGTATCATTACCAATGTGTCAGATGGGACAAGAGGAAGGAGGACATTGACAGGCCACATTTTTCTTGTTCATTTTTTCCTCATGGAGACCTAGGACCTCAGTGCTTTGCCCCTGACATCCTTCTGTGAGCCCAGAGAGTGTCTTCCACACGAGCGAGTGCCCGCCCCTCAGAGGAAGGCATCTCCTGCTAGTGTACCACCTTCCCTTGTGAGAACAGCGCTGCTTCCTTCTATGATGTGTCTCTCAGCTCCGTATTTCCCAGCCCCTCTAGACAAGCTGTGTTCCAGACTTCCTCAACTCCGGCTCACTCTGTCTCTGTCCCTCACATGGCATTTCTTGTGCTCTGCATCTCCAGATTCCCTCGTGAGGCCAGCGTTTGCAGCTTTGATGTGCATCTCTCTCTGTAGGTCTCCCACTAGGGACGAGACATCATGTACCTCTGCTCTGATGTGAACACAGCACTTGCCCCTAGCAGTGCCCATCCCACCAGTGCGTGTTGTACATGTCGACCTCCACACTGGCAGAGATAAACTTTGTGTCCACTAGACTTAGTTGCAACACAGCCATAATTACTTCTGTATTTTGCTTTATACACTTGCACTTGTGCACGGGGTGAATAGTAGAAGAGGGAGGCTTGGGGAAGGTGATGCTGGGGCGTGGATGAGGTATCAGAATGGAGTCCTTTTGACAGGAAGAGGGCACTGGGTGCCTGGGAAGAAAGACTGTGGTTAGTGGGAAATGGTTTCAAAAGAAGAAGTGAATGAGGACCAGACTTGGTATATTTCAGATATGTTCTGGAATGCATCTGTGAGGAGCCTTTCAGTTGTTAGTAAAGAGCACAGATTGATTAAAGTATAGAATTATTGGTTCATACAAGTGAAAGTACAGAAGTGGACTTCAGCCTTCAGGTGTGGCTTGTTCTAGAAACTTAGCTGCTTCCTCTGTCTGCACCTCTGTTCACAACGTACTGTCAGTGTGCACTTCTGTGTGCTGACTTACATCTCCATTTAGAACCCCTCATGGTGGTGGCAGTGCCCTAGGACCTCCCATTTATCCACTGTCCTGTCAGGTGGAAAAGGTGGATGCTTTTATGGTGGCTCTCACAGAATGAGAAAGGAGAGGATCTCTTTCTTTTGCCCTTGAAGCACACGACACACATTTCTTGAATCTCATTGGCGTGAAACAGCTCATGAGACAACACTGTGGACAGAGTATAGCCTTTAGCCAGCACTTGGTCACTTCTAGGAATGAGACTGAGGTCAGGTGACCCTGGCTGGGGACGGAGAGGGCCAGGTCCTTCAGGAAATTTTAGACCCAGGCAAGAGGGTGGGAAGTTCTTCCTTTTTTGGGCTTCTCCTTTTTCTGGTATCACATATTTCAGTTGCTTTTCAGTTGTTTCTTTTTTCTTTTTTTTTTTAAATGAGTAAAATACATGTAACATAAAATTTATCATTCTTATGATGTTTTAGACAATTCAGTGACATTAAAGTACGTTCACATGGTTGTGCTGTCATTGTCACTGCTGTCCATCCTAAATAGGATTTTGTGCCTACGTGCTAGGGTCTCACTCCTATAATTTTAGCTACTTGGGAGGCTGAGATAAGGAGGATTATTGTTCTAGGCCAGACCAGGCAAAAAAGTTGGTGAGAATATAGTTTAACAGAAAAAAACTGGACATGGTGGTACACTCCTGTCATCTCAGTGAAAGCTTAAAATAGGAAAAAGAAAGCTTAAAATAGGAGGATTACTGTCCAGGCCAGCCTGGGCAAAAAGCAAGACCCTTATCTCCAAAATAACCAGAGCAAAAAGGGCTGGAGGAGTGACTCAAGCGGTAGAGCACCTGTCTAGCAAGCACGAAGCCCTGAGTTCAAACCCCAATACTGCCAAAAGAAAAAAAGTAGGATTTTGTAGACTAATTTGGAAGCTGGAATTTCTGTTGTGACGATGTTTTTCAATGAGGAAATGTTTAGGAAGTTCCAAATAACTGACTAAATAATGAACTTCTGAGACATCATACAAGTTGGCACCAGGTGACTGCCTGAATTAACATTTCTCAGGTCTCCGTTTCCTTTATGAAAAGTTAGGGTCAGAGTAGGTTGGACTAGGTGACCTCTAAGGTTCCACCAAGCTCTACCTCAGAGGGTGTGATCAACTCGTTTATTTTTGGTGGTAAACACTGTATTCCAGGGACCAGGGGCAGAAATCCTCCATATTTTCCTCACTGACCCAAAGGGTCATAAGCAACACTCCCGTAGTGACACAAAGGTTAACAGGAAAAAAAGTAGCAAATTTACTTTGACAGTGTTTTCACATGATACAAGTGAAGACCCAAAGATCTGGGGAAAGCCGTCTGTTTTTATGCTTAGGCTTGCTGAAGATGGACAGCTGTGTAGGATTGTGACTGGACAAAAAGGCGTGATCTAGAGTAATTGCTGAGTGGGAAACTCAGCAAGCCCTGTCTGGATTCTTCTTGGCCTCTGTGAAGTATTCCTTCTCCTTTATGTGGGGCAGGACCCACGTGGAATAGGGTCTTCAAGCAGAAATGATGGGTTTTGGTTTGTTTCAGAGGAGAGGGATTCTAGTTTCTATGATCTGTTTTGGTGTGGGAGAATTTTGAGTTCTTTGACTTGCTTCATGGGAGAAAGAGACAGGCAGACAGGAGAAGGTCGTCTTGCTTTTGAGGCCTTCCAGTGTCCTTAGTTCGAAGTACGCAGAATGCCAAAGCACTCTACTTTAGGGTATCCAGTTCTGAGCCCCAGCAGTAGCTTTTGCGGAAAGCCTGTGTCACTTGGCTGCTGAGATGACCTCATAAGACATAGTCATTTAGTATTTTGAAAACTTTTAATAAGGACATTCTTTTATAAGGTAGCAAAGAGATGACATGGAGAAGTTTATAGGAGGAAGTTAATTTGGGATAGAGTTGGAATTTATAACTTGCAAGCATATGCATGAGGCATGAAAGGATGTGCAAAGAATAGAGTGGGTTGTCAAGAATGAAGTATTTGTGAGCTGTGGTGAGAGGGTTCTCATATATGCATCCTGGAAGCTATTACAAGGAAGTCTGTGAGGAGTCATGCAGCCCCTTCTGTTAGGATTATTACAGCCCCAGGAAGGGCAGGTAGCTAATGGGGCTTTAAATCTACAATAAAGAATAACAGAAGTTGCCATATTGGAAATTTGCTGAAGGTGAGTGGAACCACAAAGTTGATTCTCATCATTTGAAAACACTGCATTAGGAGCTTTCAATACCAACGTTCCTCTTATTTCTCTGGTGCCTGAGTTTGCATACATAGTGCAAGCATGGTTGCTTGTTTTCCAGTGACAAGGCAGGAATTTCATTTTTAAGAAACATTAACTAGTTGCAAAGTAGACTCTGCAGATATTTTAAAAATTAGGATTTATTCATTGTACAGGGGGGATTCATTGTGACAATTCAAATAGCCTTACATTGTACATTGGTTAGATCACTCCCACCAACCCTCCAAACCCTTCCCAGCCCCATTTAAAGAAATTGCAAGAGGTTTCATCATTCAGTTATATATCTATATACCCATACATGTATATATGAAGCCCATCAACCATATTCCCTCACCTTAATCTCCATTTACCCTCCCCACACACTTCTTATTTTATGGCTTTGACTTTCATTATTAATTCCAAAGTCAGTGTTCAAAGGGGTTTCTCAAAGTGTCCCTGCAGTGAGTACACTTTACTTTGGTCCGTTCAACCACTTCCATTACTCTCCCTTACCCCTCACCCTCCACCCCCATTATTCAACAGCTTTCCATACATATCATTATGCCCTCTACCTGCACAGATGTCATGTATTTCAACATTGCTGATTCTCTACCATTCTCTTTTCCTTTCCCCCCTCCTCCAAGTTCCACAGAGTAGCTTTGCTATTACAAACATGTTGTACATAGAAGTTTGTATATGATCATATGTTTTTGTGTATATGTTTATCTTTTGGATCTATCTTCCACATAAGAGAGAAAACATGTGGCTTTTGTCTTTCTGAACCTGGCTTACTTCACTTAACATGATATCCTCCAGTTGCACCCATTTACCTTCAAATCATGAGGTTTCATTCTTTCTTATGGCTAAATAAAACTCCCATTATATGTATACACACACACATACACACACACATATACAGACATATCTATCTATCTACACATTTGTGTTGTGGCTAAATAAAACTCCATTATACACACACACACACACACACACACACACACACACATACATATACACATCTATCTATCTATCTATCTATCTACACATTTGTGTTGTTTCCATAGCTTGGCTATTGTGAACAGTGCTCTGCAGGTATTTTTAGAATAAAGGACCTATACTTTTAAATTGCCTGGATATTTATGGACTGAATGTATTCCCCAAAGATTCCTAGGTATTAAATCCCTAACACATGAAGTCATTTGAAGGAGTGACCTTTGGAAGATAGTTTTGTTTAGCTGAGATTGTAAGGGTAAGGCCTCCATGATGGAGTTGGGCCCTTGTAAGAAGACAGACTTGAGTTTTCTCTTTGCTATCTGACAGTAGAGTGAGAGGGCTGCTCTCTGCCAGCCAGGTAAAGGGCCTTCAATGAGAATAAAATACACCTGACTTCCTGGCCTCTAGAGTTGTGAGAAATAAATTCCTGTTGTTTAACCCACCCATTCTATGATATTTTGTTATAGCAGCTCAAGAAGACTAATACAATAATTGGTAAGCTGGTGCACTTGACTGTTTTCCTTCTTATCCCTTTTTCATTCAGTAGCACGCGCTCCTTACTCATGATGTAAAAAATGTATTTATATCTTGCCTTCTTCTGGAAATGATTTATACTAACTTATATTATGTCACAAGCAAATCCCATGAACTAAGGAGAAAATACAGATAAGTCCTGGTGTTGAGTACACAGAATATGTGGCAATGAATTCCTACTCAGTGACTTGACTGTGAACTTTCTAGGAACTACTGAAAGAGAAAAACAAGGTCATTTATGAGATTTACGATGTCCAAGTGTAAAAGTAAACTTGTTTAGGCAAATAGAAATTTCTCCCACATTCTCATAGAGCTGAAACTGTGTAAGATAGTAAGTTAGCTTCTGAATAATTAAGCCTTATCATAATTCTGAAGTTGTTTTTTAAATCTTTCAAAATATAGATAATATCTCTCATCATGCCCCAGTACATTTCATTAGCAGCTCTGTAGGAACCATTGCTGTACTATGCACAATGGCTGTGCTTCTTATTATCCTTGGCTGTACCTTAGAGTCACCAGGGCACTATTACAAATCCTTCTGTTGGACCACCTCTCAGCCTAATTAAGTCAGGATTTCTGGGAGTAGGGGCGGGTTGGACTCAGGCGTCAATATTTTCAAAACTCCAGATGATGAATGTAGTTCTCTGGTCTGATGTAATCCAGAGAGAGACTTTAGAGTGGCTTTTTTCCAACCAGGATATGTTGGTCAAGATGGTTAGGTGATGCTGCAATAATATACATTTCTCCAAATAGCAACAACAAAGGTTTACTTTTTACTCACTCTACATGTCTGGCCTGGGTGAGCTGGGGGTTTGCTTGCTGTTGTTCTCTTTCCAATAGAGCAATCACCATCTGGAACACTAATGTTTTGGCTACAGCAGAGGGAACTAGAGACATGACAGATCATTCACTGGCTCTTGAAACTGCTTGGGTAGGCTGAGATGTTGTAATACTGAAATCAAAAGCTACACTATGTGTTTCTTTGTCACTTAACAGTCCACAGGTAGATGGGCAGGTGAGAGTGGGGAGATGGCTCTGTTCCAAGAAACCAGTGGTCCAAGAATGCAGCTGATGGGTGGCTCTGCTATTCTAAGCATTTGGTTCCCATTTTTGGGTCCAATGTGCTGGTTATTGTCACCATTTTCTTGGCAGCTCTAAAGGGAAGGAAGAGGATCAGTAGCTTCATTTTTACAGAGACGACCAGGAGTTAAACGTATTTTCTGCTTATAGCCCATTGGCCTGAACTTTGTCATGACACCACCTTTATCATCAAAGCAACTTGAGAAATATGGTCTCTAAGTGACTTGCCATGTGAAGTCTCAGAATTGGAACAGCTCTATTTCTGGAAGGAAAGAGAGAATAGGCGCTGGGGCCAGTAAAGCAGACTGCCTCATCAAGTCATGTGGTTTTAGCATAGAAATCCTTTCTTCAAGTGACATTGCAGATGTCATCCTTGGTAATCAGGACTTGGAGATGCTTTGATTGGGTGGAGGCTCTTTCTGGACTACCCTCCTGGCTTTCTCCTCAGTTCTAGAGACATCTTCAAGGAACTCAAGAGTTCCACAAATCTCACAGATGTAGATGTGGCATCTGTCCAAATATTGTTCCTCACAGAACTGTGCAGTAATATTGAAATGATGGAACTAAAGGATCCTCCCAGTCAGTTACCTTGCAAAAACTGCTACCACAAATCCATCCATCTCTCCTGCCACCCTAGTTCTAGTTTGAGCTACTGCTGTCTCTCTTCTGATCTGCTGAATATCTCTCCTTCATTCACCACACAATTGCCAGAGGTATCTTTTTAGAAAGGAAATCGGACCAGGTCTTTCCCCTGTTTTATTATCCCTTCCAGTGAATTTCACTTGGATTTAAAATGTAACCTAAATATCTTATTGTGGCCTACGAAGCTCTGTAATGATTTAACTCCAAATTTTCTTATTTCATCTTCATCTTTCTATCCTTCCTCTCTTTGTCTCTGGCCATCTTTGTCCTTTGAATAAACCAACGTTAATCCTGCCTCTGCATTTTTGTCTTCTGCTCATTCCAGAATGTTCTTTTTCCAGCTCTTTACATCTCAATTTTCCTACTTCTTCACATCTCAATACAAGCCTTACTTTCATAGAGAAATCTCCTATGGCTGCCTAGGCTAAGGTAGGACACCCCCTTCCTCTTCCTCTTTATCACACTCAATTACTATCAGAAATGACCTTCTGTTGTCTTTACTTTACTTATTCATTCCTATTACTTGTCACTGGAATGAAAGCTCCAAAAAAGACAGACAATGGGTATATCCTTGCACATTCCAAGTTGACAGAATATGCACTGGAAGATGTATTTAATAAATATTAATTGATTGATTGATAGATGAATAGAATTATGGTGATTTGGTAGCTGGGTAAGGATCTGGGTAGGACTTACTCCCTACTCTTTTTTTTTTTTTTCAGTACTGGGGTTTGAACGCAGGGCTCTAGTGCTTGCTAGGCAGGCACTCTACCACTTGAGCCATACCTCTAGCCTTTTTTTAAAAATATTCCTTTAGTATTTTTTTTTGGGTAGTTCTTGCATTTTTCCCTGGGGCTGGCCTGGACCTCTCATCTTACCTATGCCTATGTCTCCCACTGGGATTACAGGCATGTACCACCACACCCAGTTAAGACCTACTCTTTATTGTTAGGAAAAAAACTGAGGTATACCACAGGTGATTCAAAGGTGGGATCTTCTTAGAAAATAGCTTGGAGTTACTTGAAACCATGACAATGGATATTTGCAGACCCATAATTTCAATCCCAAAGCCATAACTGCAATGATTTTTGCATGAAAATAATTAGGAGCTGCTGTAATCACATGTCCACTTCATAGCTGGCACCATAGCTCTTTTCTTTCTAATCTACTTTCCCAGAAAACTTCCAGACAAAATGCATACCCCAGGTTTGGTGCTGTTTGGTGAATCATAGGTGGGCAAATATTTTATTCTTTTACATGTGTTGTTTGGGCACTCCATCCTGGATCTGCTTCAAGACCATTCCACCTAACTAGAGGGCATCAAAGAAGCCCTTCTTCTCACCTTGCTCTTAATCCTCCTGTGGCTGATGCCCAATATTGGGTGCCGAGGTTCCTGCAGACAGGATCCTCTTCTTCCCAGACTTCCTTTGAGACAAAAAGACTCTTTGAACTGTGGCATTTGGGTTGGAGGTAAGGAAAGGCTGAGATAGGGGGCTGTGTGCATGGCTGGGGATATATGGCTCAGTTCATCCAAATCCCATGGAAACTGTCAGTCAGCTAGGACAGAGCTCAAATGTGGGAAAGTCAATGGAACCAGCAGGAGGAAGTCCACATTGCCTTGTGTCCCCCTGGTCTGTTAGTGCTATACCTGGAATGCTGTCCCCTCTGCTGCTTTTTCTGGCGAACTCCTACTCCTTTCCTTCATGACTATGTAAATGTCACATCCTCTGTGTAGTCTTCTCCAACACCCCCGTGCAGGATTAGTTTTTTCCTCCCATGGTACACGCAGCGTGCTTCTCACATTGTTTTGAAAAGATATATTTACAAGTCTCTCCCATTGACAGGGGACCCCTCAAGGACTTAGCTGTATCTTAATTTTCTTCCCAGGCAGCACAGCAGGGCTGCTGACAGAACCATCATGGAATCAGGTGGGATGGAGTGTGAGTCCAGGCTGCATCATCTTCCATTTGTGTGACGGGGTCAAGGAATATTATTCCTGAGGCTCATCTCTCTCGCACAGAAAATGCGGCTAATGATACCTTCCTCAGAAAGTGATGTGAGAATTAAAAAAAATGAGATAACGTATATATGCTGGATGAACATTATTTTGTTTAAAAGCACAATCCACTGAAGCTCTTCTCCTTTTTAAGCAAGAAAGTCCAAAGCCTCTCCCCAGTCCTCTGTGCTCCTGAAGGGAACAGCTTAGAGTGATGACGGTGGTGGTGAGGGTGGCGATGGTGATAGTAGTGGTACTGATGGTGCTGTCAGTGGTACTGGGGTCAGGGTGGGGTGGTCTTGGTGGTGGCAGACTGGGAGTGGTGATGGTAAGGATGGCGTAGAGGTGATGGTGGTGATAGTAGTGGTGGTGACAGAGGTGATGGTGTAGATGAAGGTGGGGTGTTAGTACGAATAGTAGTGACAGTGGCATAGTGATAGTCATGATGTTTGTCCTGGTGACACTGCTGCTGTTGCTGTGGGTGGTGGTGATGATGGAGGTGGTAGTGTTAAGGTAGTGGTGCGGTGATGGTGGTGGGGGTAGCGGTGATGGTAGTGATTATGGGGTGATGGTAGTAGTGGCAAGGGTGGAGGTGGTAATGATAGCAGTGGGGGCGGTGGTGATGGTGGCAGTGCTGGTAGCTTAAAGCTTTGGGGAACAAGCTAGTTTCTGGCACTTACTCTGAGTCCCTCACCTCTGTTGCTTAGCCTGCTAGTTAGGATTTATAACTCCCAACTCCTAGGGTGATGTTCGTACAACTTTGCTTTATTTTGTGTTTCCTCCCTTGCCTGCCTGCCTGATTCTAAATTCAGTCCCCTTTTCTTGGGTTCTTCACCTGACTCTCTGCCTTTGACTTTAGACCCCTGCTCTCCACGGAGAGGCCAGGATACTTCCTTTGAGTTCCTTATGACAAGATGCAGCTGTTGGGAGTATTGCATTGCTGCTGAAAGAGTGTCCTCATCCCCTGTGTCCAGAGGACCCAGCTGTGATGGAGCATGGACTTTTAAGCACTGAGAGCAGACTGACAAATTTGCCCATGGTGATCTCTGTTGCTGTTTTAAAATGTCTATTTAATTATTTCCACAGAGCATTTTCATTATACTGTACTGTGTTCCAATCTCCTACGTTACTTAACCTATTTGCTTGTTTATATACTAAGCAATTCATTAGTTTACATTTCTGTCTCAGCTTGTTCAAAATTCATAATCATTCTATTCTTCTGCTAATTATGCCAGCTTTGGTGATGGCACTAAATCTGGGGGACGGCTGAATTCTCATGTAAACATAACAAAGGCACGATTGGCAGCTTACTATGGGCAAAGCAACAGCAAACTGAAGCAGGAGGATGTTTTCAGAGGCCTTTGGTGTGGGAGTTGGGAGTAGAAGGGCTTGGAGACTTTTAGATCTTCGATGGCAAGGAAGAAGTCTTTCCTTTCTGCCTGGCTCCCTTGTCAAGGAAATCATTTTGCTGGTATTTGACATTGCTGATAGCCAGCTAGCCTCAGCTCTCCTGTGCCTTACACCTGTGCCAAAAGTAGATCTGTACAGATTTCTTCCTCGGACCAGTAGCATTTGTGATATGTTGCTCTCTAACAGCATTTTCTTGTTATTTTGTGAAAACCCTAAATTTGGCACTAAATTCTGGTCTAGTAGAAAGAGCTTGGTATTTTTCAGTAAAGGCTCAAGTTTAAAGTTAGCTTAGTCATTTACTAGACCTGGAGTAAGTCACTTAACTTTGAGTTTTAGTTGGCACCCTTGTAAGATGGAGATAAGTAACTGCCATGCCTCATTATAGGGTGTTTTTTTTTTTTGTTTTGTTTTGTGAGCCTTGACTGAGATATTATCTGTGGAAAGGCTTATAATATTAAAAGATTACTATTACTATTAAAAATTGACTTATAATATTATCTTGAAGCATGAATACTCTTTAATTAGGAATTTTGTCTTTTGGGAAAATTAATGTTACTCTTTCTTTTTTTCGTTTGTTCATATGTGCTTACAATATTTGGGTCATTTCTCCCCCCTACCCCCCACCCCCTCCCTCTCAGTGTTACTCTTAAACCACTTCACACACAAATTTCCCTAAAGTTTAATATTCATGAAGCCACTTCAGGCACATTGAATTTCTCAAGTTGTCTTAGAGCTGTGGAATAAAAGGTAGCTCTTACCACATTTACACCTCTACACTCTGCTCCCTTGGCCCAGAATAAGTCCCCACTTTTTTTTCTTTGAGAAAGGCTTTTGTTATGTAGTGCAGACTGGCCTTGAGTTCGTGATGCATCTGCCTCCCAAGTGCTGGAATTACAGTGTGTGACACCGTGCTCAACTGGTGGTCCTTGCTTCTGCTCGTGTGTCAAGCCCTGGCTCAAATGCCACCTCTTCTGGAATCTTGATCTGACCACTTTTGGCCATTCTGGTGGAGCCATTCCGTCATCTTACAGTTCCTGTCATTGTAAACTGCCTCTCTCAGTTTTTGTCTTCTAACTGTGAATAATACCTGGTTGTTAGTTCCAGGAGGACAGCGAGTTTTGATGCTTTTGATCCTAGTGTCTAGAACCTTGCCTCATACATAGTGAGTGCTCAGGAAACCTTTATGGAATAAAGGAATGGAAGAATGAGTGAAGACAAGTCACCCCCGTCAGTTCCTACAGAGTGAACATTGATGTCCCTCCTATCTTCATTTTGGTCACGGCCTGGTGCCTGCTAGGTGTGCACCGTTCTCCCCTTGCCCCCTGTGGTGGAGTTTGAACTTAAGACCTTATGCTTGCTAGGAGGAGTCTCCAACCCCATGCTTTTTGTTGAATGAATACATTTTTTGACTAGGAACTCATGTATTTATTTACTAAAAATTTTTTTTCAGTGCTGCTGATCAAACCTAGAGCATCTCACATGTTATATAAGGAACTCATATGTTTAGAAAACAGAATAAAAACACTAAATAGCATAAAGCCCTAAAGATTATATTGTGTTTTCATACCATAATTATTTAAAAATCATACTTTTAATTTTGTTTTTAGATTTTTATAGGGTATTTTTTGAAATAAAAATGTGATAAACATTTGGAGCAATTTTTTCAAAACCAAACAGACCAAATCATAGGTTTCCCTGGACTAGTTTTTAATATAAATTCTTATTTTCCCTAAAAATAATATAAATATCATTAGCCAAAATATGTTTGAACCTTTAGAATCCTAATATTAAAGTTTCCTCCAGAAAACAAATCATTGCAGGTTCATGGTTACTATCAAAGCAATGAGAGCCCCCAGTGTGGCAAATGGCCATTTGCCAGACTTTCTGTGGCTCCTTCCTCTCTGCTGTGTTTGAGGAGTTCTTTCTCATAGTAAGGCTTTTAAAATTCTACTTACAAAATTTTATATCCTCTTCAGCAGATGGGCTGACCGGCTTACAGTCTCCATGGTAACAAGGTTTCTGTATTCCCCCCCCCCCCTTTTTAAAATAGCCTAAAGTCACAGAAGGGAACTTAGATATTAATAGCATAAGAAATTTCAATGTGAACAACAGTTATTAAATATGCAGCCTTTGATTACTTGTTTCTTGATCCAAAGTCATTTGTGAGAGATAGCAACTATGAAGAAGCATATGTGAATAATAATTTTAACACCCCTTCAGTTAGGATGTGGCTTTAGTTTACTGAAATGATTAACTGTTGATCTTCCTGTTTAAATTAGCCTCACTTCTCGACTTCATTTCTGCTAGCCAAGTCAGATTGCTATTGTAATTGTACTATACTACAATTAGGAGTCAACAGCATAGCAGTGATGCTTTAAGCTATTCTTACATGCATGTAAAAGACAAAACCAAGGTTCTCTTGTTTCTGCATAGTTTTTATGGACACCCATTTATGTGTTAAGTCTAGTTTTTGTGTGAAATATTAAAAAGCATGTATGATTTCATGGGGTCACAACCCATGATGACTTGGTATTTATATTAATATTTATGATTGACTCACAAAGAATTGTAAACCCTTCCTCCCAAAAGAATTCTAACCACAAATTTAGCTAATACACAAATTATTCTTTAAGGCAAGTACACTAGCAAGGCATGAAAAGGGTTGTGTGAAAAAGGGAAGTAGCCAGGTGAGGTGGCACACACTTGTAGTCCTAGCTACCTGGGAGGCTAAGGAAGAATGGTTACTTGAGCCCACAAGTTCACAACTGGGCTGGGCAGTATAGTGAGGCCCTGTCTCAAAAAAAAAAAAAAAAAAAAGTATGTGGGATGCATTTGGTTTGCTAAAATTCTTGTTTGTCTAAGAAGTACTCTATTCTTGATTCAGCATGATTGGGTTTCAATCAGAAAAGTCAATGTTTATTTTTTTCATTTAAATTTATTCTTAAAATTAATGTGTAAAACGTAAAAATTGTACATGTTTATGGGATACTCTGTGATGTTTTGAGTAATTCTTACTTTTGGGCCAACTTTTTTTGTTTTCGTTGTTGCTGGATAGCGAACCCAGGGCTGCACTCCAGTCAAGCTTGAGTTCTAGCACATAGCTGCACTCCAAGTCCCTTAGGTCGACTTTTACATGTTTCTTTTTGTGAAGTCAAGGCAAATTCTTGTTTGTTGACCTCTAAATATTGACAAATGTTGTTAACCTACCAATAGATCTAGAATAAAGGAGAAATTTTTCCGTTAAATAGCAGAAATGTATTAAGCATACCTGGAGTGACTGGCTTTGTGATAGGCTCTTTTTAATATGTCTTGGAGCTAAAACACTATTATAAGATTATGTCTCATTTAAATATCTGTTAATACTTTTCCCACTTGTTTTCTACTGCCAGGTCTCTGCATTTACTTACTTTGCTGTCAGATGATCAGGTTGAGCTGTAAAAGGCCTAGTGTGGAAGGTATGTGTGAAAGTAGCATTTGATTCCTTTGTGGGGAAAGGGTGTTACTTATGTGCTCGAGATGAGGTTTTGAGGGAGGTTGGTTGGAGGTGGGAATCTGCTGCAGATGCTCTTATCACTGCTACTTCTGCTGCAGAACCAATTTCCTAGGAGGCTCTTGACCCATATTAAAGTACTTGGGCCTTGTTTTATTCTAGTTTTCTCTGAAAGCCTGTGTGCAGGTAGATTATTTGGGAAGTGATTCCAAGCAGCAGGAGGGGACAGAGGCAAAGCCAGTGCCAGAATGTGTTGAGAAATTGGTGAGCTCTGGAAGAACTAGTGATTGATGATGTCATGCCTTCCTGTGGAGTCCTGTGAAATGCATGTCAGAACTCTCCACCTTTAAAAACAGAAGCAAAATGCCAAACATGACCAACAAAACCACCACCACCACAACAAAAACCAACCAAACTAAAAGAATTACCTACCTGGACCAGGAAAGGAAGAAGCATTTATCTATTGACTTCCTTCTACATTGATTAAAGGTAGCCCCACAGGGGTTAGCTCTCTCCCTCATACACCAGGTTGCACAAGTGAATGCCAACTTCCTGTTTGTCAGAGAATTCCAAGGCCAGAAAAACAAAGGTCCCTGTACCTGTGAGAAACTGACTAATGCCTGTTTGGAATGGTTCTCCAGCAGTGGCTGGAATGGTGGGACCTACAGGATATGAAGTGGTTCCTACATGTGTAAGTGTGTATATCAAAGGCTCTAACACTTCCTCATCAGTTTACCTCTTATAACCTCAGTGAAGGGAGAATGCTCCTCTTCATCCTTTCAGAAAACATATGTGGGTTCCTCAGTCTTATAAAAAAGAAATTCATGTTAACAGTACCACATTCTGACCCTTCTGATTGTCTCCTCAACTCCAGCATCTTCACCCCATTGGCAGGAAACCACCATCCTGTCCAAGCTTCTTAGATGGCTTCTCATTCCCGCTGAGTGGTAGGACCAGTTACAGGTGTACTTGCCCGGACTCTGAGCCCAGAGTCATGACCGTGCTCCATGTCAATAAGTTATTGTTTATCCCCTTCAAGATTTTGCACAGGCTCCGGATCCACTCCAAGTAATCCTACCTCGGTTCCCACTAATACATTGTCCTTTGATAAATAAGCAATTCATTCTTCCACAGGAACTATATTTTTCTTGCTTGCACAGGACCAAGACCTAACTAGTTAGTTAGTGGCTCAGAGGCAGAGATGAAATGGTGGATTTTAAAAGGGACACGATTTACGTTGTTAGGCACAGTTACGGTTTAAATATGAAGTGTCTTGCAAAAAGGCTTATGTTTTGAAGGTTTGGTCCCTAGTCGGAGACTAATAATTGATCCAGCCACAGTCATTGAGAGGTGGGTGGATCACGAGGGTTCTGACTTAATCAATGGATTGATTCCTTAATGGATTCATAACATGATGGTTATTGGGAGAAGGGGCCTTGCTGGTGGAAGTAGGTCCCTAGGGGCATGCCTTTGAAAGATTTATCATGTCCCCAGTTTCTTTTTGTGTTCTGGCTGCCATGAGGTGAGCAGTTCTGTCCCACCACACACTTCCACCATGATATTCTGCCTCAACACAGGCCCAGGAACAATGAATCTAGCAATTATGGACTGAAACCATTGAAATTGTGAGCCAAAGTAACTCTTTCCTCTGTTTCTCTCAGGTATTTGTCACAGCAACAAAAAGTCTGACTGACTCAGGCCCCCATCTTGCATGAAGACTTTGCAGACTTTGCAGGTCTTCACGCAAGAGGAAGGTGCTCTTTTCTAGCAAGAATGAGGGAATTGTTGGTAAGGGCCCTGAGATTCTCAGGATTTTTATCCTCAATGTCCCAATTGCAGGTTATAGAATCCCCTCCTTTCCTATCTGGCCCTGACTGTAACACAGACTGCATTCATTCTCCCAGGTTTACTACTAGTTCCTGAACCTGAGTTTTGGCTACATCTGCCCTGTGGCTGCAGGAATGAGTCAATTAAAATGCTGTTGAAGAAGCCTTTCCTTGTCCTCTTTGGGTTAATAGTTAACTGACCTGAACATATAATTTTACTCTTACTTTTGTTTTGATTTTGTTTTTTAAAACCAGAACATTTATTTTGTGACCAATCATTGAACTTGTTAAGATGAACTGGATTCTGCTACAGCTGCCCTCTTGGGTATTCAAGTGGATTCATGGAATCCATGCCTTAATCTATGCTGGACAATTCTTAGGTACCTCATTCGATCAGTCCCTATAGTATTTCAGCTCTCAGCCTTGGTACTCCAGGTATACTTTCTCTTATGCTTGGTAGGTTAGTCACATTTGTCACAGGTCGACTTCAGAAGGGGGTAGGATTTAAAGCCACAGCAGGTGCACAACGTGTGTGTCTTATGATGCTTTCCAAAGATGACATTGCCTTTGTCACCTCTCTTCTGCATAGAAACCAAAGAGACAGGAAGAGAAATCACTTCCACTGTATAAGAAGCTTCTGCCTAGGGAACTACTTCCTGTGGGCACAATGCACCATTGTCAAACGTTCAGGAGATGATTCTTATTTTTATTTTTGGCAGTACTGTTGAACTTAGTGCCTTCCAATCACTAGGCAGGTGCTCTACCACTTGAGTCATGCCACCAGCTAATTTTATATTTTGAGACTTCCAAAGCAGTTATTAACAAAAACCAGACAACTCCATGATTCGTATAATTACCATTGACCGCTATTTCATTCAAGTACTGCAATTACCACACAATTCAGTACTTGACAGTCTATCTGTACCTCATCCCAATTCACCACAGTAAGAGTATTGGTACAGATGATGCTCCTGTATGCCATGGGTGTTACCATCCTACAGCCACTGGGGTAGGTAATCCAGCTCCATCACATGCAGGGGCTGCTTTCTCATGCTACCTGTTTATCAACTTTCTTAACCCGAGTCCCTGAAAAAGCAGAACATGAGATAAATGCTTGCAAGCAGGTAACTTATTTGGGATGTGATCCCAATTGAAGTAAAGGACCTAGTAAGAGAAAAAGTGAAGGAAGGAAAGCTGATACAAGCACGTAGTATCAACTGACACTGCAGAAGGCAGTAGCTATTTGATCTTCAACACTTTTGAGAAACCATATAAAATGCATTTCAACATTGTCTGTGCTGGAGCTGAAATGCAGAAGCATGCACCATTAGCTTCTCCCCATTGGTCAGGAGTGGTCTGTTGGTTGCAAATGTGTTAAGTGTGGAGCGCCTAAGCCTTGTTTGGCAGTAGAAAGCTCTGGAGCAGAAAGTGAAGGGTGTGAGGAAGTGCAGAAGGAGGCAGAGGCAAGGTGTTATAGGTTGTATCTGCTTGAATCTGGTTGAAGCCTGCATGGACCTGTCGCTTCAGCAGGGGTTGTGCTCCAGGAATGTCTGATACGGGCTTCATTTCACTGGATCCATTGATTTGAGGCATTCATTTATTGTGCTCATTAACTGTATGTCTCTTTTCTCTTTATTTTCTATTTTTTATAACATGAATCTATTTAGCTAGTATCATCACAATAATATTAGCTGCTTGCTGTTAACTTTCCAAGTGGAAGGTAGGGAGTGAAACATCATAACAAAAACCTGAATTTGTCCTGAGTGGAGTCTTTAATGTCTTGGTTAGAACTGCTCCGTGCTAAGAATTCCTCTTGCATTCTTCCTTTCCGTCTTACTGATGGGAAATGAGCTGTGTTTTTTCAACAGATCTAACCAAGCCTTCAGAATGGGCACTGTTAGCAGCCAAGGCACTTTCCAAAAGTGAAATTTCATGGAGGGAAAAAGTGTATAACCGTTCTTAAAATTGGAACTTTTCTGGGTATTAGGATTGGGAGACAGAGATGCAAGTTAAGAGTTACTATACAAGTAAGAGCATGCATTAAGTGCCTACTCTGTGTGAGGTAAGAATCAGCCCTGGCCCTAAAGAGCAGTTCATTATGCTGTTTAGAGGTTTCCTAGGAGCATGGCTGTGTAGCAACTGATTGGGGACTGAAGAGTCAAGTGTCTTGATTTAATATTGGATGTCTAGATTGCTGTATGACATGCAGACAGGATTGGCTGTATTTCATGACCACTTAGATAGAATTTCTTGATCTAGTTTCTTTGCCTGCATATATTTGGCTCTATCGCTGGTGTATATGTTGTAGGTGACTATTATGAAGTCTATTTTCTTTGTTATGTATGTTTATTATAAAAGATTATAATACATGTACTAGTTTAAAGTATATTACGAACAGTCCTGTACATATGCAAAAAATGAAAATTTAAGAATGGAAAACATAGAGATACAGACTTGAATCCTTTCTTCCTGTACTTCACTGGGTGCTCTTGCAAACCATGTGGGAAGCCTGAAATCATGTTGGAGACACCTGAGTCAGGTGTCTATGGCTACATTCATGCACTACGGCAGATATGCACCTTGAGAGATGCTTGGGTACTTGCTGTTGGACACAGGTGGATCGAAACTGACCTCTGTGAGTAGTTGTATATTGAAGACTGTCTTCCTGATATTTCAGAACTTGCCCAGTAGAATTTCCAGCACTTCTTCATGCAGAAGACTATTACTGCATTTTCTGCTGAGAACTACAATTAGCCTTGAACATGGATGATAGCCTGCCTTTGAAGATAAGATTTGTTTGGCTCATCATTCAGAAAAAAGTATTTTGAATGACTGCTTAAGATTTGATCAATGGCTTCCTCTTTCAGAGAGGTGTCTGTCCTCTTGGGTCCCCATGTCTCACCCCCCGTCCCACCATGCTGCACTCACTTATGTTACCCGTGTGTCTTCTGTGGAATTTAAGTTGTTTTCTTTGACCTAAATTTTTTGAGTGGTTAGCGTTAACAGAAGTTTCTGGAAATTACATAGTGTGCGGAAGCCTCATTGAAACCCCACTGTGTGAGGAGTGCTGTTTACCTGGTTCTCTTGCTCAGCTCCATGGTCCTGATTACATGCATCAAGTGGAGTTGATTTGTGCAGCATGGGTTACCAAACAGCCCAGAGCCAGATTGCCTGGGTAGTGTAGATTCTGGCTCTGTCATTTCCAAACTGTGGCCCTTGGGCACATTAATTAACTACTCCCTGCCTCAGTTTCCTCATCTGTGAAATGAAGGTAACAATTACAATAATAAATGAATGTATGTAAAACAGCAGGCTAACAATACTGCCCAGCATATGATAAGCATTTGGTATGTGTTGCATAGAATATTATCTTTAATTTAACAATTCCTTTTATTAGGTGTTTGAGAATTATAAGCAGATTTGCAACTGCTAAGAGAATATCTAAATTAGTGTTTGTAACTAATTCCACAATGTGGAGTGATCTAGTCCACTGGGCGCTTGGCTAATCACAAATATATGTTTAATAAACTCCTGGTAGCAATTCAGTGTGTTCTAGGTTAAATCCAACCCCTTTTCACTAAGGGATCACTACAGCCAAGGGAGTTCTCTGACCTGGTCCAGGTGGACACTTCTCAACTCATCTGCTGATTCTCTTCTGCATGGTTGGCTGGCCTACACCCTAATGCTTATCTGAGTCCCAAGGCACTTTAGGGGTGTCCCAAAGCTGATATGCTAATTTCAGGGAGGTGCTAACTTTCTGTCTAAATTTACTCATAGCTCACACCTCATGTCTTGTCTTCTGCTCTGTTTCCTTCCTAATTTGTCATTATGCAGATCTGTGCAAAGCCAGACTTTAAGGAAGTTCTCTTTCCTCTGTATCTTCAGCCAAATGCCTGCAGTCTGTCCTTGGCCAAGGCTCAGCCTTCCTGTCTGGCCATGATGGGTGAGGTGAAGAGCAGCTCTGCTGTTGGTGGAGACAGCACCTCCAAGCTCTGTGCTCCTTGAGGAGCCTCCACTCTTCAGAGATGAGATGATTGTTGCTTTATAGTGTCCAGTTTGGTTTAACCCCATGCCCATCTCTGTGTGTACCACCTTGGCTTCAGGAATACACGAATCTATTGCAAGTGCTGTTTTTCTGGGTATTTCTTTGTTGTGGTGGTTTAAAAGAAGTTCCCCTGTGATTAAAAATAAAATGGCTTAAAAGAGTTGTTAGTGAGGTGATGGTCAGTGTTGGTCTCAACTCAACGATGTTATTAAGATCTGTGGCTGGGACAGGGGGAGGTGTTCCCAGGACTTTGGCTACCTGAGTCCTGTTTTTCTTAAACTCTCTGTCTGGGTTATTCTTTCTATCTCTTGTGATGTACTAGGAGTTCTGTGTATTAACCTGTGCTTATTTGTTGAATTAATAAAAAGAATAGTTAATGGAAAATTTGGAGAAAAATTTTCAAATAATATAGATGGAAAGTGAATCTATCCAGTAACTTTAAATATTTGCTGAAAGAGGATTACTCATGTTATCAGGAAGTTCATAAAAATATTCTCAGTCACTGTTTTTAAGATCATTCTTTATTCTGCTACTTGGGACAACCAACTGCATTTGAACCATTCATAACATTTCTGTCCCCTGCCTTGGAAGTCAGAAACCATAGTCTCTAGACCTAGTGTTTTTTGTTTTTTTTTTTTACTTATTCAGAAAATGACTTGAGCAAGCCATTTAATATCTGTAAAATGCACTTAATAAGCTCTTTCTGTGTTACAAAGTTTTAGGAGGCTCAAATAAGCCTGCTTACTTACAGTTGTTTTTAAAAAGTGCAATACATTGGGGTATTTTTACATTCACAGCATTAGTACATGTTCAATTGGTAACCTGTTTTTGCTAAATTGGGATAATGTGAATTAACTCTTTGCTTTGTTTTTTTGGGGGCAAGAAGTATGGATTGTTCTTTGCTCTAGTTCTAAATATTTTTGATTAAAATGAAATACATATTCATTGCAGACCAACTGAGAAACAGAAAAGTATAAAGATCACCAATAATGTGGTAATTATTATTTATTAACATTTTAGTGTATATCTCCACATTTTTCTATACATACGTACACATAGAAGCAAATGTATTTTTTTAATAAAAATTCACATATCATTTTACTACTGGTTCTTTTCATCTCACCATTTTATATGCATCTTTTCCAGATGTAGTTCATGACTATTAATCCACTGTGTGGATGAACCCTGGTCTTCTTAATGTACCCCTGTTGCTAGGTGTTTCATTTTCCAATTTCTCACTTGTAAAAATCATGTTGATTTTTTATGATGTATTTCTAGCACTGGAATTCCTAGGCAATTGTATTCTTAGCCGAGAATCTAACATAAACCACCTCTTCATCCCCTGCTGTGAGTTGTAGAATATCTAGTAATGCAGACCATTTGCTTTTTAAAAGAGTACCTAATTAATATATTTGAGACTCACAACACGCTATAACATGGATTTATCAGAGAAATAGTTTTGCTTGTGCCCATTCAAAGGCATTGTAGTCATCTGAGGACCTTATTATAATAGTTATCCTTATAGCCCAGCATAGTGGTGTTCTCTTGTGAATTAATAATCCATTAGTGATTGATTTAAGTGTAGCTCTTTTAGTGTAATGGTGTGTAATGAATAAACATTCAGCAAACATTTACTGAATCTTGACTGTTTAATCAATGTTTACGAAGTACTTTAATACTAAGGCCATAAAGATGAATGACACTCAGTAATTTTTCTTGCAAAGTTAGTTTAGTGGGAGAGAGACATGTAAATAAATAATTTTATGATAAGTTTCATGATAAGTCATATTATATTATACTATGACTTCTGCCTTCTGCTTGCCCTAGGCAGAGATTAGGGAGGAAAATGGTGACCCTTGGACCTTTCAGGATCAGATCAATTAAAAATCTTTGACGAAGTTACATGTGTGTGTATGTGTGTGTATGAGAGAGAGAGAGACAGAGAGAGAGGAGAAAGGAGAGAGAGAGATTGGAATATTAATTTAACCTAAAATAGAAGAGGTCATAGAAGAGGGACAGGGAGAGAGAGACTGAGTAACAAAACATAGTGGCCAAATGATTCTCTCCAACTAAACATCCAGTATTAAGTTTTGTGTTTTTAGGACTTCTGTGATTTTAAAGCCTCTCTGTCTTCCTACACTGTGAGTACAGTCTGTATACACAGAAACCATGAGTGCATAGTGCTGTTTACTTGTTAGGTTTTTGTATTTGTTATCTATTGTTGCACGAACAACACATTTATCATCTTACAGTTCTGTGGCTCAGGAAGCTGAGCATGGCCGAGCTGGGTTCCCTGTGTTACCTGCAGTCACAGGGCTGCTATCAGCGAGGACACGGGGGGTGTTATCTGCAGATTGTGTGGGGAAACATCTGCTTCCAAGTCTACTTACTTGGGACATGGCTGTTGACTGGGGACCACACTTAGTTCCTTGCCATGTGGGCCTCCAGCCAGTGAGAGAGAGTCTGTTAGCAGGACAAAAGTAGCAATGTCTTGTATCTGATTGTGAAAGTACCTGCCTTCTGTGTTGCCATATTCTATTGGTTAGAAGTTACTCATGGGGAGGGGATTGTCTGGGACCAGCAATATCAGGAGGCAGGGATTGTTGGGGCCATCCTAGAGCCTGACTAGTACAGATTTCAAAGGAAAGTAGCATAAGGAGTTGAGGCCCATGTTTGTGGCAGTAAGAAATAGCCACAAGACACAGAGCCAAGGACAAGAACTCAGTGAAGGCAGGAAGTCAGAAGTGACGGTATCTGTAAAGATAAGCAGCACTCTCTCCTCACCCTTTAGGAACCTCAGAAATCTTGGGTGGGTGTTGAGTTTTCCACAGGACATGGAATTGTGGTATGAACCAATGATAGCTGGAACATGAAGGGCAGCATGAATTCCAATTGCCAACTGGGTACTAATCATGAGAGAACCATGAAGAAAACATCGATGGCATCTCTGCAGTGGAATCTGTTAATTGCCCAGTGAAGGTGGGAAGACTTTGCTTGGGAGCTGACTTTGTAGGATGAACATCATGGAGGAGCAGCAGTCTACCCTGTGGAGAAGAAGGAAAGTACATTCTAGAGCACAGGGAGTTTCATGGCCCAAGTTTCAGTTTGTCAACTGAGAAAACTTTGATGAGTCTTAGGTGTGTGAAACACAGGAGATAATTGTAGCAAATGAGCTGAAGTCATACTTAGGGCCATGAAATTTCTGAAAAGTACTGATTTCTAAACAACCTTGCATATATTGAGGAGTCGATTTTTGAAGGGGGTGGTGATGAGGAGAAACCAATTAGAAGGTGATCATTTGTGGTACTATGAATTTTTTTTTTTTGGCAGTACTGGGTTTGAACTCAGGGCCTCAGCCTTGCTAGACAGGTGCTCTTACCACTTAAGCCACTCTGCTAGCCCTTGCTATGAAAACATTAAGCTTCCAATGGTTGTCACTTGCTGTGTGCCTGTGACTTTGTCACCCTACCCCATATCTATCTCCTTCCTCATTGAAGTCAAAGTTAGAGAATTTCAGATAGTAGAGTTACTGGGAAGACAGTTATTTGCCTTGGCAATAACTTCTTATTTGTTTTCCTATTTCAGAATCAGGGGGACAATCACCTTCCTTCAAAGCTATTTTAAGGATTAATTAATAATTCTGAAAGCCCCTGGAAGCTTAAAAGCCTCACCTAGACTTCTGAGTGCTCAGGAACAATCACGGAGGTAATCAGAGAGCAGCAGGACTCAGCAGGGCATGCACATCCATCCATGCCTCATGGGCTGTGTGGGCTGCTGGGCCTCCATAAGTGAGTGAGGCTGGCAAGGAGAGTCCCGCTGCTACCGTTGACAAGAAATGAGCCTGTGACTGAGGGACGCAAGCTGGAGAAAGCTTGTTTCTAAAAGAAACTGGTTGTATGATAGGACACCAAAGCACAAGGAGACAAAGAAGAAATAGCTCATTTGGACTTCATCAAAATTAAAAACTTGAGCTGAGGGTATAGCTCAGGGGTAGAGACTGGGTTCAAGTCCCAGCACCAAATATAAATAAACAAAAAACTTTTGTGTTTCAAAGGACACTGTCCAGAAAGTGAGAAGATAACTCACAGAATGGGTGAAAGTATTTATAAATCATATATCTGATAAGGTACTTACATCTAGGATCTATAAGGAGCTCTTGCAATATAATAACAAAAAGATAGATAACATATTTCAAAAATAAAGAATCTAAATGGACATTTTTCTAAAGAAGAGATACCAGACTTATAATCACATGAAAAGATGCTCAGTATCATGAGTCATCAGGGAAATGTAAATTAAAACCACAGTGAGATACAACTTTCTGTCATTAGGATGGCTGTCATCAAAAAGATAATTTGGGGGAAGAAGAAGCGTGGAGAAGTTGGAATCCTTACCCACTGCTATTCGAAGGGCAAAGTGGTGCGACTGCCTTGGATGAGTCCGGTAGTTCTTCAGAAGGTTAGGTGCGGTGTTACCTTGCAAGCCAGCAGTTCTACTCCTGGGCACATGCGCAGGAGAAACAAAAGTAGATGTCCACTTAGAAACCTGTATGGGAATGTTTATTGCAGTATTACTTGTTAGAAACAAAAACTGGAAACAACCCAAATGGCCATCAAATGATGAATGGGAAAATAGAGTCTGAAGTAAAAAGCAGTTTGTCTTCTCTATTCTCACCAGTCACTCTGCACACTTCTGACTCAAACTTGGTTCTTCTCTGCATAACAAACAATTCTCCAGTGAGCCCCAACTTTGTGTCTTATACTTTAGCTGAACTCTGGCACTATCTTCCTCCAAAAGTGGAGGGTCGAGTCCCACCAGACCGCCCACTCTCACTTCAGATGCCAATTGAAAGTGGTAGGTTGTCACTTACACTTCTGATTGGCTATAAATTGTGGGTTTCCCCATCTCTTCATCATGTTCCATTAATAGGCTAGAGTGGCTTACAGAACTCAGGGTAATACTTATATTTCCTGGTTGGTTATAAAGAATATTATAAAAGGTACAAATGAAGAGCCAGAGGGAGATGGTGGTTTGGAGTTCTTCATGTTCCCTGGTACGCCACCAGGTACCTCCAGCACATCCAGCAGGTCAGAAACTCTCAAACCCTGTCCTTTGGATCTTTTAATAGAGTCTTTACATTTAGGCATGGTTGATTACATCACTGGCCACTGGAGATCAATTCAACATTCAGTCCCCTCCCTTTCCTGGAGAGTAGGGGATGGGGCTGAAAATTCCAACCCTCCGGTCATGCCTTGGCTTTTCTGGTAATCAGCCCTTCACTTGAGCTATCATGAGCCAGTAGCCACAAGTCATATCATAATTATACAAAAGAGACTGATCACTCTGGAGATTCCAAGGGTTTGAGGAACTGTGTGCAAGGAAAAGGGATAGAGACCAGATACATCTTTTTCATACCACAATATCACATACAGTATATGTATACAATGGAATATTATTTGAAAATGAAAAGGAATGAAAGGCTGATTGATGTGTGCTGTCAATGTTGAGGACATATGGCACATGGATGAAATTTGAAAACAACATGATAAAAGAAAGAAGCCAGACACACAGAACCCACACAATATGTTTGTAAGTACATGAAAAGTCTCTTATAGGCAAATCTAGTAGATTAGGGATTCCTAGGGTAGATGGGGTGTTGGCCTTGGGGGGATGACTGCCAAGGGGAACATGGCTGCTTGTGCTCGGGACACTATAACACATTGCCATAGATGGGGGATTTAACAACAGAAATTTATTTCTCACCATTCTGGAGGCTAGAAGTGTGAGGTCAGGGCTAGACAGCTTGGTGGTGCTCTTGGAAAAGGCCCTTTTCCCGGTTGGCAGAGTACTCTCTTCTCCTGATACCTCACATTGTCACATGGCAGACAGCAGAGCTTAAGAACCAAGCTCGCTCCTGTCTCTTCTTGTAAGGGCATTATGACCTAATTATCTCCCACTGGGGAGTAGGGTTTCAACAGAAGAATTTGAGGGTGGCCATAAAACATTCAGTCTATAATAGGAAGGGTTTTTTTCTTCGGGATGAAAAAATTGGTTATAATGGTTTCACAACTTGGTAAATATATAGAAACCATTGAATTGTTTGCTTTAAATAGGTGAATTGAATGATAATGTGAATTATAGCTCCATGAAGCTGGTCCCCAGGTGAACTCAAGCATAGTATGTTTGTTATGTTGTAAGAACTTTTGTGGATGCCACAGTGTACCCCCACTCAGCACAATAATAAAAACAATAAACTGCTCCTCTCCCCCACCCCCAAAGAAAAAAGAAGTTGACAGTAAAACACCTCAGGGAAAAAGCATGGCTTCTGGGCAGGTTTGAGGGTGTCAAGGAAAAGGACTTCCATAGATCATGTCTTCAGCAGTCCCTGTCTTTACATTACATCATTCTCTGTGGGTTGTTTTGTTTGTTCAGAAAAGTGGATGTGTCTGCATTTTCTCTCCTCCCTCCAGGCAGACCCCATTTGCCCCTTAAGATGGCAGTGAGCATTAGTGGGAAGTTAATGATCCGAACCACATTAACTTCCCATTTGGCTGTGGCTCTCTGGGAGGTACTTTTTATCTGATCGTTCCATTTGTGGTGATTTGGCTGTTCAGAGTAAGCCTAGTTTGTGATTTGCTCCCATCGTCTGGCTTTCCAAAGAACCCTCCTTTTGAGGCTGTGTTGGCCTCACAAACAGTAAACATTAACATTGCTGATGGGCCAGGGTAGGATTAGGATGGAGGGCAAAGTGAGGGTTGGAACCTGAAACTTTTTGTCAGTCTAAATGATGCTGATCAGTCTAAATGACTTTGGAAAGTCATTAATTTGCCTGGCACAGCTGAGATGCAGTGTTTCACAAGGAACCTTAGGCTTTCACCCTGAACCTATGGTGTTTTATCCTGAAGTGGTGCCAGCTTCGTCAGGATGCACCCACACAGCACAAGCAAGTCCAGGCAGGGCTTCTGCAGGTCATTTGAAGACATTCGTGTCTCTGCAGTGGCCTGGTTGTTCCAGATGCAGCTGTCTTGCAAACAGTTCAACACATCTGCTGCTCACTAGGACCTCCTCACCTTAGTGCATGGTGGTCATTTGTCAAGCCAATGTGATCTTCCAGTCGGAATGGAATGGTTTTGTTTATCATTCATTTTCTAAAGCAAGCCCTCAGCATGTTGACTGGGCTTTGGTGTAAGTCCCCGAGTCTACATGTGGGAACTTCCTCCTTCAGAACACGGCTTGTCTTACTTTTCATAGATTTTAATATTACACAGAGGTAGAATCTGGGGCTGTGGCTCCTGGCCTAATTCTCTCCCATGGTGAAGAAGGTCAGAGAGGGAGAAGGAGAAAAGGAGGGAGGGAAGGAGAAGGAGTAAAGGAGAGAGATTGGAAAAAGCAAGAGAGAGTAAGCAAGCAAGCAAGCAAGAGGGCCATAGAAAGAATCATGACAATGAATGAAAGAAATGAAGGGAGCTGAAAAAAGACTGTTGGAGAAAGAAGAAGAAATACTGAATTTAGTTGTAAGATAAGAGAGAATGAGAACATGACATGAGAGGAGAGTGGCATTGAGATAGAAGCAGAACAGGGTATGATGGGGAAAGCAGTAGGGAGTACTGCACACTATAAAAAGCCACCTCCAGTGTCCTAGAAATCACAGTTGATTGTTGAGTCTCCCTGACTTTTCTTAAAAACCTAACTCATGTCCTCTCTCGTGACACATAGAGTTATTGAGTGTTCACCACTTTCCTGCTTTCTCTGCCTTCTTTCCTTTACCTTCCTCAAGTACTTGGCTCCTAAGAGTAGTACTTTAATTCTACGTGCAACCTCAGAGAAGACTAAGATTTGGCTCTTTTGCTTTATAACTAAGAAAAAAGACATCCAGCAAAATGGAATGCCTTACTCAAGGTCCTGTAACCAGTGGGTTGTGAGGCTGGACTTCTATCCCATGGATGCAGGATGGGGCCTGATGGGCCTGCTTCTGTCTGTTGAGAGCTGGGTCCTGCTGCTCACATCCTGGGGAAAGCACCTGGGCAAAGAAGAGGGTGGGAGAGAAGACAGCTGGTGAGCTCTACAATGGCCCACTCCTTCCCAGTTGGACATGGGAATTTCAGGTACTTCTTTCCTGTTAGCATGGACATTGTGGTGGAGGGTGGTTGGTTTCTCTTGGACCAACTCTTATGCTTTCTTATTGAGGTCTTGCCTGGCTGCCTGCTGATGACTCTTCTGGACCTAACATAGGTCATCGGGGGCAGTGGTGGGTGGGGATGGGGAAAGAGCATTCAGATCGTTTTCACAATGAGGGGTAGCAGAGTGGAATCCCACTGTACCCCAGTGGTTCTCAGCTGGGGTGACTCTATTCCCTAGGGGACTTTCGGAAGGCTCTGGGGATATTTTGGTTGTCGGATGTTTCTACACATCCTGCAGTGCACAGCCAGCCTCGAGATTAGGAAGCCCTGTGTTACCTTCAGTCTCTTCTTCACAGAAGTTCAGTACCTGCATCCCAGGATGTCACAGACCTTTCTTCTTAACTGCAACATCTGGGGAGAGTTTAGTCAGCTGCTGGAGATACTAACCCAGGATTTCTGAGTTAATGAACAATTTTTAAAGCCAAGATTTGATGAGAAGCAAGAAGGATTCTTTCCTCTTCCATGTCTGCAGCCCAGCAGGCATGTCTGACCCACCCGCATCAGAGGCCTCTGTTTAGGGGAGCATGCTAAAAATGCAGGAATAAGGACTGTCTAGATGTAGGCCTCCAGTAGCTGAAGTGTGGGACTGAATAGGTATAACTGCAGGTCATGGGAGAATGGAAGTTCCAGTGAGAATGAAGGGAGAGAGGCAGATTATGATTACTGCTTTAGCAGTACTGAGGATAACAGGGACTAATGCTTGCCTAGCAATTACTGTGCCACTTGAGCCACACTCCAACCCTTTGTGCTTTTAGTTTGTTTTTCAGATAAGGCCTTATGCTTTTCCCTGGCTGGCTTCAGATCTTAATCCTCCTATATCCACCTCTTGAGAAACTTGAATTATAGGCATACATCACCACACCTGGCTGGAGAAGCAGATTTTTTTTTTAAGAGAACAACATAGATTGTCCTATTTGCGGCAGCCAAGTTGAAACCAGCCACAGCTGCAGGGAGGAAAGGCACCTGCTTTCACAGTTTCATAATTTAACCCCTTTTTACCTTGCTGAGCCATGGAGAGCGTTTGTGTTTCTAACACGTTGTCTTTCCCCAGGAGAGAGTTCTTGGTGTTGTTTCTGCCTCTGTTCATATCTGAGAAAATGGGTGCTCTGTGTTCTGGGACATTCTAGCTTCCCCTGAATGGATACTCCCTGTGGTTTAAAAAAATACTGTTATATAATCAGAGTTACCAAGTAAAACAGTGGCCATTTCCTTCTTGATAATTCATTTCTCTTTTTAAGCTATTGGAAAAAGCTAATTAAGGTTCATCTGATCTACTTATGATTTTACTTTTCCCTTTCTCCTTTATGATAGGAGTGATTATTAACGAAAAACTGTCACATCCTTTCACTGATTCTCAGTTACTCTGAAGAACACGACTTGTCGATTTCTAATTTGCCTGTATTTTTAAGAACTTTTTTTATCCTCTGCATTTGATTCCCTGGTCCAAAAAAAAAAAAAAAAGTCCTTCCAACCATTGGCTGCCTGTGCTTGTTTTCTTTTCGATGAATCTGCAAATGTTTAATGATTCCCTGAAAGGTGCAGGTCCCTGTGTCTAGAGCTGTGGGATGGACAGCTGTGCACAAGACACCACCCTACCTCTTAGAACCACAGGACTGGAAACTCCTGGCCTCAGAGCATATGAAGAAGAGCGACTATAAGGCTATACTCTTGTCAGTCGTAACGCTATACTCTGGATCCTCTTTCTCTTACCTTTTTTTTTAAGCTTTAAAATATACACAACATTAAATTTAGCATTTTAAGGCATACAGTTCCTTAATGCTAAGTACATTCCCATTCTTGTGCTGCTCTCAGCACCTTCCATCGTCAGCTTTTTCATCCTCCCAACTGAGACTGTACCTATTCAACAATCACTCTCCATTGCTCCCTTCTCCTTGGCCTTGGTAACCGCCATTCTACGTTCTGTCTCTATGATTTCTACTATTCTAGGTATCACATGTAAGTGGAACCATACAATATTTGTCCTTTTATGTCTGGCTTATTTCCTTATGTCCTCAAGGTTTATCCATGTTGTAGCATGTGACAGGATTTCCTTCCTTTTAAAGGCTGAATAATATTCCATCTGTGTATTCTACATTATAGATGTATTCTATCATATGCTTCACATTTTCTTACCCATTCATCTGCCAGTGGATACTTGGATTACTTCCATTCTGCCTTATGTGAATAATGCAGGTATGAATACAATATTTATACATATGCATTCACATGTTTATCTAGTTCTGTGTGTTGGGAATAATCACATGGTGGCAGATGACTTTTCCTGGCTTGAAATTCTGAGTCAGAACAGTATTATTTTATACCTTCGCTTCACATCTCCCTTTTGCCCACCTACTCTCTGTCCCCCCATACCCCAAGACCATTTTTCCCCATCTCTTCTTTCCCTAGTTCAGTTCACTTTAGCAAACTTTTGTTATTAACTTTTGAAGTACAAGGTGTACTACGAATTTTGAAGAAGAATAAAACTGCCCTTGAGTTGCTCATGGTCTGTTATTCGAGACAAGACCTATGAGTCCAGTCAAGTGAGGCACACTGTGTTTCTACTGTAGTGGCCAGGCTCTCTAAGGATCTCAAAGATGAGGGAAATTCATTTTAGCCAGAGAAAATGGTCCAAGGGAAGGATATGGGGTAGAAGATGTTAGGAATATTTAGTTTCAAGTTTTTTGGTTTTTGTTAGAATGTCCTGGAGCTTGAACTCAGGACCTCATGTGTGCTAGGCTTGCTAGGCAAGCACTCTATCACCTGGGCCACTCCACCAGTCCTGTTTTGGGGTGGATTTGTTTCCAGATAGGGTCTCGCCTGAACTATTTGCCTTAGGCTGGTTTTGAACCACAATCTTCCCGATCTCTGCCTTCTGAGCAGCTAGGATTCCAGGTGTCATGGTGCCTGGCTAGTTTCAAGTTGATTTTATTGTTACTTGTTCTATTTTTAGGATATGCTTGGTAAGTCCTCTACCTTGGGCCTCTTTGATTTCTATAGTGTGTAGTGTAGATTTTGTATGGGAAGATTCTCTTTAATGATTATATAAAAAGAAATGCATTTTTGTGTGATATAATCTTAGATATTCTGCATGGTTGAGAGAAGATTTGTATTTAGGATACCTTTACATTAGTAATTTATTATGATTTTTTCCATGTAATTCTTTTTAATTAATTAAATCTGATTGAACCAAGTGTTTGTGAAGCCTGGAAAAGAAGAAGCCATCTCACACCTTAATATTTGAAGAATTGAGTTTGCTTAGTTGCCCAGGTTAGTGTTTGAAGAATGGGTAAGTTTCTGTGGATTTATTTAATAAAAGAAGTGAATGAATTCTAGATATCTTTACATAAGTATGCCAAAACAGTCCCCCAGTATGTGTAAGTGCATGTAGATATATGTGTGTGCATATGTGTGTATACATGTACACACACATATTCTTCATCTTTTCTGTCTTGTTTTTGTTTTTTGCTGTATTTGGTATCAAATCCAGGGCTTCATACATGCTAAGCAAGGCTCTACCACTGAGCTCCACACCCAGCCTATACGCTCTTAATTATGTATAAAGGTTAAAAAAATTAACAACGCTTGCATACGGAAGGGGGAGTCCTGGTCGTTTTCTAGTGATTATCTGCCATCAGCAGATGGTCACACACATATGCGGTAAGTAATGTAGGGAGTTTAGCTGACTCAGGTTAGTAAACTGCCAGTCTAACTCCTTTGACCTCAGGCTGACTTCAAAGATGTGTGGCCTGGTCAGTAGGCTCATGCAGGCAGCCTCAGCGGGCTGAAAGATCTAGACCTCTTCTAATGCAGAAGCCTGAAGAAGCAGAGAAGTAAGGCTCAGAGAGACACATTCCAACCTTCCTAGAAAACCACAAGCATGGGTGAAGAGAGCCGGGAGGGAGCAGATGGCTGAAAGGCAATGGAACTGGAAAACCTTCTCTTTGCTGCAAGGGAAGAGGAGCAGGATTCTGCATGAGACCTTGCTGGTGACCCCAGAAGCATTAATGGGGTGACCCAAAATGACATTATGGGCTGCTCACCACCATAGGAGCAGTGGTTTGGAATCTTCTGGGAGCTTGTCCCTTCTTGAGTCATTGACTTGGGCCTGGGCTAGAGCTTTGCTTCTAAAGCAGGAGCTGGCCCGTCCTAGCACTGCCTTTGGGGTGAGGGCTGGCTAATACCGCGGGAGACTGACCACATCACATAGTTTGCGCTCTCATGCCTTCAGCTAATACTTATTGAGTGCCTGCCATGTGCCAGTCACCATGCCAAGTGCTGGAAATGTGAGCAGGGAAGGCTCTGACCTCACGGAGTTTATGCTCTGAGGGAGTTCCTAGGGGACCAACTTGCTCTTCTGACTTCCAGGTGAATATTCCCTCTAGTAATACTGGACAAAACACTGTCTTTTAGCCACTTGTAAAATCTCTCTCCTTTCGATACTTTTGGAAGAATAAAAAGAAGTCATATACAAAGCAGTTTCTAGATTAGTTTTTTTTTCTTTTTTTAAAGAAAATCAGAGGATTATTGAAGGGACATGTTTCCAGCAATATAATCTGCAGGTCTTTTGGCTGTGAACAATTTTGTCAGATTCTTTTTTCTTCCTGCAAAGTCTTCATGCACCAGTCTCTTGCACAAACTCAGATTTTTCATGGTGGTGATTTCAGCAAACTCTCATAACCTGTGATAACCTCCCTTCAGCCCCAGCTCTGGCCAATTCCCTACCTTATTTGTTTCTTCCCACTGTCATATTATCATTATTTTTCACTGGATTTAATCACTTGTGGGAAATTTAAATGGAAATTTATAGCCCTGTTAGAGATTGCCCTTTATTTTATTCCAGAAATGTTTCCCTTGAGTACTCAGTTTATGCAACAAAAATGTGATGATGACTTATAAATTCATGCTTTATTAAACAGACGCTAAGAACACAGCACTGTGTGTGTGTGTGTATATATATATATATATATACATACATATATATGTAAAGAAATCTGCAGTGAGAAATTCCAAAGGAGAAAAAAAGTAATGCTTTGGGAGCAGCTAATGGGAAAGGGAGAATTCATCTGTCTCTCTTAGTGTCTTGGAATCATTATAGTGAATGCCCAAGAGCTCGTTGAGAGAAACTCCAAGGGCTTTATCAGAGGCTGAAATTATTGCTGTGTTCCTTCCATGGAGTATGCAGACTCTGCTCTGGCTCACTAGATTTCCCTGAAAGGCCAAGTTCAAGAGCTGTACTGCCATGGATGCTGAGTGCTTTGCTGAGATGACCAGATTGAGCAGGGGTTGGACATAATGCAGTTTTGTTTATGTGGATATTTTGTCAGTGAGAAATTATTGTGGGAATGCCAGTTTGTTTCATAGGAAATGTCAGCCAGGGTTAATGACCAGCAAAGGATCAGAGTTTTAGGTAACGTCTGAATATTTCACTAATCTTGAAAAATTCTCTGTGAATTTAATTAGCTGAAGGAAATCCCAGTGAAGTATGATGGTCTGTGTAGACACGGCTTCATCATCTTTGATGCAGTTCTTATCTGAGTCAGATTTTATGATAAGGATTTCTAAATGTAAAGGTTGTAGACAGCATTTGTTTATAAAATGTAGAAATCAGTGTGAGACCACAGAATCATGAAGTTTCTGATATTGAAATGTATAAAATTATACTTATTAACTAGTATAGGGGTTAGACCTCTTGATATTTTTGATACTTAAAAAATCTACCTAATGTATTCAGAATTACTCATAAAGTAGACATTCCCATTTCGCTGCAGTGAAAACCAGGGGCTATTATGTTATCAGGCAGAACGTTTTTGTAGAAATAGTATGTGGAATTAGAATTCATGCTCCATTTGGACACAGAGTACATTAACTACATCGGCACAATTAAGGGCCTTTAATCTTTGTGAGCAAAAGATGACGTAAGTGTGCAAATGGTACATATTGTCATAAGTATCTCATTTGCTTTGTAGTCTTTATTTCAAATTCTTTTAAAAAATAATGTCAATTAAATGTGTTCAGGTTCAGTGCTTACCTCATGTCTTTGACTACGTTTGTGAGGACTTACTTTGTTTTCTCAGAGCTTTGCTTTGCTTGTCCAGGGTCATAAGGAATTTCTGCATTTCTACCAGCCAGCTGGTCCCACTCTACTCCCTTGCTCTGCACACCTGCCATGCTGTGTTATTCAGCTTCCCATTACTGTAACAGAGCACTTGAGGCACTTAAATTATAAAGGGAAAAAGTCTATTTTGGCTCACAGTTTTGGCAGTTCCAGTCTGGGATTTATTGGCCCCATTGCTTTGGGGTTGTGGCAAGGCACTATGTCATGGTGGGACCTTGTGCTGGGGCAAAACTGGTTATATCATGAACCAAGAGCAAACGAGAAAGAAGAAGGGGTTAGGGTTTCTCGGTTTCTTTTGAGGGCATTCTCCCAGTATGCTAAGGGCCTTCCACTAGGCCCCACCTCTCGAAGGTTCTACCACCTCCTAGTAGTGCCACCCTGGGGACCCAACCTTTCCCACATGGGCCTTTGGGGGGATATTCCATATCCAAATTATGGCACATGCTGAACGATCATTTGGGGGGATATTCCATATCCAAATTATGGCACATGCTGAACGATCATTTGGATGTTTCCTGCAAGAAGTAAGGATTATATAACAAGGTTCTTATCCTCACAGAGTGAACAAGGTAGTTAGAAAGCAAGATAGAACCTCTGTGAGAACAGGAAGATTCTAAGGTTCTGTACGTATTTTGGCAAGTGAATAGAATAGGAGCCTTGCATGCTCAATGTGTGACTGGAATTCCAGAATTTAGGAAGCAGGAGAATCCTGAGTTGGAGACCAGCCTAGGCAACACAGTGAGACCTTGTCTTAAAAAACAAAAGGAGTGGTATAGGCTTTGTGCAAAAGACTGGCTAAGGAAAGGCTTTGGTTCACCATGGGGAGATAAAAGATCAGAAAGCTATGTTTCTTGTCTTCTTTTAGTACAAAGAAATGTTAGCTTATAGAGCTGAACTGTTAACAAATGTGGTTTAATTATTCCCGTATAAACTAAACAAGTATTCTCTTTCTTCTATACCTGTCCAAAGCTCAGGACAATGAACCAGCAGAGTCACCTCTGGTAATAGTGAGAAAGCGTCATACTTTCTTGAGGTGGGGACCTACAGGTTTCGGAAGGGAGTGTGAGTTGTTTTTCTGCCCAGAGAGTGAGTGTTCTGGTCTGGGATGCTCTACCACTGCCTGGTGTGATTGCAGCCTCACCCTGCACCAGTGAGGGCCTCTGTGCTCATGTGTGTGACAGCGACCTCTCTGTTCAATCTCATGTTGCCTGGGTCTTTGAAAATGACTGAGTCTGCAGCATGTCCTCTCTTATTGCCTGTGTCTTTTGTGGAAGGAAATTTAAGAAGAAACCCAAGCCCAGGTCTGCTGTTAATGAGTTGTCAGAGGGGACGCTGGGCCAAGGTAAATGGTGACTGGGCAAGGACAGCCTTTCTTCTTCTGGACCTCCAGCTGCCTCTCACACCTATCCACTTACATCTCTGAGCCAGATTTGGGCTGAGGTGGATGCCTCTGACCTAAGCGCTCATCACCTCAGCTGAACACACTCATTATCCACAATCAGGCCGTGCTGGGACTTCTGGCCAGCCATCAGTCAAACCCTGGTTTGTTTTTAATAGAAGCTGAATTTGACTCATAGGCCAAAGGCAAGCTGTAGAACTTGGAAAAGAACTGGGGAGGGCTGTTCCCTCTGTTCCCAGCAATGTTGTACACACTCTGTTGTGAGAAGTAGCAAACTCCAGAATTAAAAGCTTCCGAACCCCTTGCCTAACAAGGCTTTTTGTTCTGTGTTCCCTTCATAAGCGAGCATCCTTGATGCTTTGAAGAATTTAGGAACTTTGCCATGGGCAGGGTTTATGACAGCTCCCAGCTCCAGCACCTCCTGCCCTCAGACACAACATGGAGATCACAGTAGGTTTCTGACATGCATTTCTTTTGGGGGGGGGGGCCCTCTGATCTGCCCCAGTTTTCCTGGCCAGCATGAATGTGGAACAGATTCCCTGGGCCCTGCATTTTGTCAAGGCCTCTTTGGGGGTCGTTGCCTTTTGCATCCAGCTGTTGAAGCCTGGCTCTGTATTCCCTGCGGGCTGGGGCACTGCCAGCTTCCTGCTGTAGCATTTGGCAGGCAGCTCCAAGGAAAGGGGGTGAGCAGCCGTCCTGCAGCCTTGCTGATGTCTTGGCTGCAGCATGGCTACCCTGGCTCACTTTCAACCGAGAGAAGAAAAATCTGCCCGGTAAAGCACCTCCTTCCTTTGGGTCACAAAAGTGCCCTGTAACACTTCTCACTTCTCTCTCTCTCTCCTATGACTCCCTTGGAGGAGAATGTCTCACCTTAAATGCTGTGCTCTCATGGTGTGTGTGTGTGTGTGTGTGTGGAGGGAGGGAGTAGGTGCTTTTGATCAAAGCAAGAAGAATGATTTAAAAAATAGGTCCACGGGAGTCAGAGGATTGCATTGTTCAGTTGTTCATGGACTACTTCAGAGTGGATTGCATGTACTTCTTGCTTCTCTGTTTGCTTTCATATACCCTCAAGCAAGAAGTCAGATATGTAGCATTTGAGAACCAGGGTTTTAGTAGATTCAAGAGCAGCACAATCCCTCTGGAATGTCCACAGACGTAATCATTAGCAAAGATTGAGGTTTGGGCCCGGGCAGGATTATTTTTAAAGATTCAATTTGTAGATCGATAGGATGCAGAATGCTACACTGGCATATTCTTGGATTCATATGCAAAAGAAAGAGCCTCATTTTATTATTAGGTATAATAAGTGTGTAACTGTAACGCTTACCTTTGAGTACTGTTTAAAGGAGGTGAGTGAGCAGGGTATGTTTTTCTGCTCAAATCAAGATTCTCAGATCTCTCTGGAAGATAACAAAACAGAAGCATTGGGAATAAGACCCTAAGCAAGCCTTTGGGAGTCTGCTACCCCCGCCCCCAATGTACAAGATTAGGGGTAGCCAGGACAGCAAGTGTGCAGTGTGGTCCACATGCGCCATCTTGTGGCATCAGTAGTCATGAATGTTTTGAGTTCATTGCCTTCTTGAAACCGGAGTTTATGCTAGCTTCTTTCAGTTCCTGGCATATTCAGTATTTGTCAAATGAAACTTTTTGAAAATATTTTATATTATGACAGAGAAGGTAGAGCTAAAACTTTGACATCAGTCTTTCAGCCATAGTCTGTGGGTCATTGTGTCAAAAATAATATAGAATACTCTTAAATATGATCGGAGCTAGTAAGTGCTCTAGGAACATCACATCCCAGATGCTGGAAACTCGATGTCTAGAGGTGTGATGAAATCTGCCCTTCATCACACTTAGTATTTTTTAAATTTTTTATTGTGATAAAAATATGTAGAATAAAGTTACCATATTAATTTTAAGTGTATGGTGTATAGTGTTAACTATATGTGTTCAGTTATGCAATGGACCTATACACCTTTTTCATCTTGCAGAACTGAGTACATAACTGTATTCAGTGAATACACCCTAAACTGCTTCCCTTCTGTCCCCCTGCCCCAGATCCTGGCAACCACCATTCTGTTTTCTGTTTCTAAGAGTTGGACTGCTTTAGAAACTTAATTCACGTGGAATCATGAGGTATTTGTCTTTTTTTGTGACTGGATCATTTCACTTAGCATAACATCCTCAGGGTTCGTTCATCTGTGTTGTTACACATGGCAGGATTTCCTTCTCTTTTAAGGCTGAGTAATATTCCATTGTATGCATCCGTCACATTTTGTATGTCCATCTTTTGCAGATGGGCATTTAAGGTTGTGAATAATGCTTCAGTGAACATGGTATGTACATTTTTACCACCTTTATTCTTGTTGATATGCTTGAGTTAAAATATCTAAAGAATTTAATTTATTCTTGAAGCTTTAAACTCAGAAATCCTTGAGGGGAAAACTTGAAAAAATTCTGTTGATTAATCTTAAGTAATCTGTGGTTTGATTTACAAGAATCAAGTTAATCCTTATTAGTTTCATCTTAAAATAGTGAATACATTTTAAAATGTCATTGCATATTATTTTTGGACCAAGGCAAGGAATAAATATGCAGAATAAGATAGTCTATCTAATAAAATTCTTGCCTCTATGAGGCTCTTCAATATTGCTTATGATATGGTGGAGATATCAAACATGTTATCTCTCACCGAGGATTAGCCTTTCCTTCTCCTCTCAAGGGCTTGGGGATTTTGAAGGATTTTGGTGTATAAAGTGAATGAGATAATTTATGATTAGGTCTGGAAATTGGAAATTTGTTCAGTTAACAGGGGCCACTTTATTCACTACTGCCAACACATTTTGCTACTGTATTCCCAGGACCTAGACCTACCCTCAGAGTTCCTTAAGTCAGCTCATCCTCCTCATGCCTGTTGTCGATCCCACTGAAAACAGAAAGTCAAAACCAGTTACGCAGCACCTCACTGTGTGTGTGTTATTAGAGATTGAACTCTCAGGCATTCTAAGCAACTCTGTACCACTTGAGCTATGCCCCTCTGCCCTTTTGTTTGTATTTTGTGTTTTGAAATGGGATCTTTCCTTTTGAAATTGGATCTTTCCTTTTGAAATAGGATCTTTCCCAACCTTTGTTTGGGCTGGCCTTGAACTACAGATCCTCCTGCCTTCACTTCCCAAGTAGCTGGGATTATAGATGTGTACCACCATGCTGAGCTCACACTGCACATATTAAAGAACAAGAGGACCAGGGGAAACTGTTCTCCATAACCTCTTTTTTTTGCCCCAAAGGTTATCTGTGTTTGGAAGTGTAGAGAGCACTATTATAGAAAGCAGCAACTTCCTATAAGACCATCTTTGAAAACACGAGAAAGAGTTGGGGATGTAGCTCAGGGGTATAGCATATGCTTAGCATGTGTGAGACCGTGAGTTTGATTCTCCAGCACAAAAAGAAAGAATGAAAGAAAGAAAGATTGTGTCCACTAGTTTGCATGCAAAGCATTGAGTGAAAATGGACACTTATGTTATGGTTTACATGATGGGTTTTTCTGTGGAGGAAGCTGCCTGACCATTTTATGGTAATGCTTAAAATAAAGAGGGGTGGCCAGAGCAGGCAGTGAGGGCAGCTTGCTCTCGTGTGATATGTGCTATCCTTACTCTTCATTCCTCTGCAGTGTGGGCTTGTCCTTTTGTTGCCATCCCCTGTTCCTGGAGCCCTGGGTGGTGGCTCTGATGGAGACTTCAGGAGCACCCAGTCTGCTCAGTGTTGCCAGTCTCTGCCCTCCTTCCCTGCACATCTCAGCATAAGTATTTTTAAGACCTACTTTGTAATACATGACTGCTGTTGGAATTTTAATTTGAAATGAAATTTAAATGGACCAACCCAGCACATCCTGATAATGTAACAGCCCTGATGGGTGACAAGCAGTAAGGAAAGAGTCATTCTGCATCCTTCTTGCTCTTAAGCCTGACAGGTTTAATGTGGAAGAGCTGCCTGTTAGTGAGGGAGAACTGCTCTTTCATTTATTTACTTTTTTCTGGCACAAGTTGCTGTTAAACTTCATCCACCTTCCCCAGGTGTTAGGGAACAAGATCTAAAAATAGCATGTGACCCAGACACATTGAACAAAAAAAAAAGTTGTTGCCTCTATCATGTTGCTGACTCCCTGGATCCTTTTAACAAGCAAGGGAAATATCTGTTACCTGAAAACTGAAGACTGAGTAATTCTATTCATGGCAACTTGAAATATCAGGAGCATTAGGAGTTCTTGCAAAGGGGCAAAGCTCACATTTTTCGTTTTCCTCTTTATTTCATATGACTTGCCTCATAGAATTCCTTCCCGCTTTCCTCTCACTCTCACTAGCTAACTGTTATGTCAGATTATTTTGAACTTTCTAAATAGGAGAGAAAATGTTTTGGGTTTTTTTTTTCCTCCCCAAGTTTGGCTTCTCAGGCCTTTGAGAATATACCGTCTGTGCAGGAGAATTTATAAAAAGATGAGAGGTTTGGGTGCCTGCTTCCTTTTTGGAAATGGTATTTACCCAGATCTCACTAAATCTGCCTCTTGCCTTCCATGGCAGGTGATGATAGGGTGGAATCTTCACGTGCTACAAAGGGATCTGGAAACCACCATGAGACCTCAGGAGACCTAACTGCAAGGTATCCAAGCAACTGTGGCTGCTGGGGCCGAAGAAGGAGCAGCATTCACTGTTCTAGGATGCTGGTCTCAGCCCTATACCCTCCCTCTTGTTTGCAGTCACAAACAAGAACATCAAGGAAAGGATTTAACCGAAAGGGTTCATTTTCATTGGCAAGTAGAAATCTGTTCTTGTGCAAAAAGCCATTGTCAGCATATATCTCTCTTCCTCCATTCTCCTTTCCTCTGTAAGCAGCCATGTCAACCTTCTTCCTGTCTCTCAAATATTCCAAGCTGGTTCCCACCTCAGGGCCTTCACCCTTTCTGCTCTCCAGTTGGGCATGCTGTTCTCTGGGCTTTTATCCGCTCCTCATTCAGGCCTAAAAAGAAGTGTAACCTCCGCAGGGCCTTCCTGCATCAACCTGCGTATCTCACTGTTCTATTTTCTATCTTTCTGGAATTTTCAGTCCAGAAATTACCTTTGATGCCCCTTAAAGCAGAGCCTCTAGTGTGGTGATCCTTAGGCCTAGGCCAGCTCTACAATTTATGTGCAGGGCATTTTCTGTTTGCCCTTCACAGTCTACTTCCTTTTTGATTTTCTTTTCCTTCTTTTTCTTTTGTAATGTTGGGGATGCAACCCAGGAGCTTGCACATGCTAGGCGTGTGCTCTACCACCGAGTCTCTGTCCATTTTCACTTCCCATCCACCTTGTGGGGAGGCTGACCTGAGCCACGCATACCTCAGGCTTCTGCTTCCGGTGATGCTGGCTGTGCTGGGAGAGCAGGAGGGGAGCTGTGGTCAGCACCCTAAGCCCGTCCCATACCTTCTGGAAAAATCGTGTACGTATGGCTTGTGCTGTTGCTTGTTTTACCCTGGCCTTGGCTCTCAGGGGTGACCATGCAGGGCTGTCTTTTCCCTTGCAGACTTGCTGCCCATCTCTGTGTGCCTGACATGTCTTTAGGGGCACCCAGAAGTAGCGATGCCGGCCAGCCACACTGCAGTGAGGTCCCTGGGCTGGAAGGAGCTCACCCTAGCCCTCCACTTCACCTTCTTGCCCTCCCCCTCCCCAACCCTTCAGTTCTCCCCTCTGTTTCTGGGCCTGGCCGTCTGTCTGTAGCCAGCTGCAACTTCCTGGCCTGAGGCCTCTCAAAGCTCTCTAGAGCCAGCCTGAGCTGGGAGGATGGAAGCCCCGACATGGCCTGGCCAGTGCCTAGTCACATTTCATGTCATGTGAATTCCCTCCTCCAACCCCCAAGTACCGGGGATGGAATCCAGGGCCTCACACATGCTACACGAGTTCTCTACCACTTGAGCTTCGCTCCCAAGGCCTTTCTGTTTGTTGTTTTTTTGAGGTAAGGGTATGCTAATTTTGGTCATGCTAGGCTGGGATTACAGTGGGATTTCAGAAGCGTGCCACCACGGGCAACTCAGGACAATAGCTTGTGTGACTTGTTTTGTTCTTGTTGGGCAGCCCATGAGAATGACAAACACAGTGCTACCTGCCGAAAGGAGAAGCCAGCCATTCAGGAGAACTTGAAATTTCAGTCACCAAGACTTACACCAGAGATCAGATCAGAGACAGGAGAGCATGTTCTAGCAAATACATATTTTTTAAGAAGCTGGTTAAAGGTTTCATGCTATAAATAAAACTGATGAACTGCATGCTCCCAATTATGAAGTATTTAGTGAATTGTTAATATTTATTTTGGAGATGTCCTTGGGCATTTCAGAGAAATGGAAGTGAACAGCTTCCTGTATATATAACTGGCTGTTATAGAACCAGAAATTCTGTTTTTGAAAATTCAATCAACATTTTTTGCATGGGTCGTTTTAGTGTAAGACTGTTATCAATGAATTTTCCTTGAGTCAATATTTACAAAATGAGATTAACTTTAAAACTTTAAATAAACATTGATTTTTATCAACCTTATGAATTTTGAATCTGCTACTTTTTAATTCAGTAAAAATGTTTCTTAAATTGACTATGTTTTAAAAAATAGATGTTAATCTAAGTTTTTCTACTTGAAAAAAATAAAACTAAGAGTATGCTTTTAGTTGACAATTTTCTCTTGGAGGTTTAATATAAACCCATCAGTCAGGAACTAATATATGTCACAAGGTTGCTTATAACCTTAAGGATATATTCTTGGGGATATTATAAAATTTCATATGTCATAATGAATTTTTTTTTTTTAAAGTTTGGTATATTTCATTTATTGAATCTTTGCATATCTGAATATGTCTTTCTTATTGGTCCAATGCATAATGAATATTTTCTACCTGAAATTAATTAGTTTAAAAGTGTAACTTACAGCTTAATAGATGTACCATCCTATTTTTAAAAAGATGAAATACATTTCCATCCTTTAAAATAACTAAATTACAGGACTACTAGCATGGCTCAAGTGGTCGAGTGCTTGACTAGCAAGCATGAAGCCCCGAGTTCAAACCTCAGCATCATCAAAAAAAAAAAAAGAGAAAAAGCCTAAATTATAAATTTCTAGAGGATCATTGTTCTGTGTCTATTGTAATCCATATGGCTTTTTTTTTTTTTGTGACACTGGGGTTTGAACTCAGGACCTCACACTTGCTAGGCAGGTGCTTCCCACTTGAGCCACATTCCAGCCATTGTGACATTTTTAAAATCATGACTCACTGAAATAGATGTGCCACTTTCAATAGTTGATGGATTAAATTAACTGCAAGTTAGCAATTTAGCTGTTGGTTTCTTTTCTTTCTTTTTTTTTTTTTGGTGGTACTGGGTTTTGAACTCATGGCCTTGTGTTTGTTCTCCCACTTGAGCCACCACACCCCCAGACCTAAATAACTTCAGTCTTGTGCTTTTGCCTGGGGATGGCCTCTGACCCTGATCTTCCTAGCTATGCCTCCAGTGTAGTTGGGATTACAGGTATGGTCTACCACTCCAGCTAAGATGGGGTCACCCCAACTTTTTTTTCCCAGGCTGGCCTCAAACCTTGATCCCCACAATCTTTGCTTTTTGAGTAGTTGGGGCTATAGGCGTGAGCCATTCCACCTGACCTTTAGTTGTTGGTTTCTGTGGACTGCAAAGTATGTGTCAATCCAATGTTCTTTGGGGGAAAGAAAGTGAAATTGAGAAGCAGTAGAATTGGCTCTCACTCTTTCCTGGCTGTGGGCTTGGGCTAGTCATTTCTTTCCTGAGGCTGGTCCCTTATCTGTGTAAGAAAGATAATGGTCTGGTGAGAAGTTTCTTTCCAGCTCTTCCAGTCTTTCATCCCATATTCTGAAACCATTATGTGAGGCAGTTTCGACAGAATGTCTGAAAAATCAGACTAGCTCATGTGCCTCCCGTTCCTTTTCCCTTCTCCCTTATTTGTCTCATTTTCCCCTCTGGGAGTGCAGACGCTTGAGTCACCATGCGGTGCTGCACTGCATTCTTGCCTGAATGTGAAGTCAAGGTTGCTGTGCCCCAGTGGAGCCTTTGTTACCACAAGCCATGGGGCTGCAAGGCTTGACCCCCTTGGCTTTGCAGGAGCAGTGTCCAGGTGCTGACTGCCTTTTACAGAGTTGGATGACAACGGAAAGGGGAGTTTTCTATCAGCAGAGGACATCTCCATTTTTCAAAAACTGGATGATTATCAAGGCACTCTTTTTTTTTATTTTTTTTTCCTTGCCTACTACCTAGCTCTGTGCCGGTCTTTCTCCAGTGACTCTCACTCCCTGGAGGCCCTCAGAATACTGAACTCTGATGGTAAGTAACCAGGGAGGTGACAGGGAAGTGAGAGAGCCCTGGATTAAGAACAAGGACACCATATCACCTTATACCAATATTAACTCAAAACGGATCAAGGATCTTAATATCAGACCACAAACTCTAACGTTGATACAGGAAAGAGTAGGAAATACTCTGGAGTTAGTAGGTATAGGTAAGAACTTTCTCAATGGAACCCCAGCAGCACAGCAACTAAGAGATAGCATAGATAAATGGGACCTCATAAAGCTAAAAAGCTTCTGTTCATCAAAAGAAATGGCCTCTATAGAAATAAGGGCAAAATAGTTTCTGCTGGGTATTGAGGGAGGGGAGAGGGAGGGGGAGGAGTGGGTGGTAAGGGAGGGGGTGGGGGCAGGGGGGAGAAATGAACCAAGCCTTGTATGCGCATATGAATAATAAAAGAAAAATGAAAAAAAAAAAAAAAAGAAATGGCCTCTAAACTGAAGAGAACACCCACAGAGTGGGAGAAAATATTTGCCAGCTACACATCAGACAAAGGACTGATAACCAGAATATATAGGGAACTTAAAAAACTAAATTCTCCCAAAACTAATGAACCAATAAAGAAATGGGCAAGTGAACTAAACAGAACTTTCTCAAAAGAAGAAATTCAAATAGCCAAAAAACACATGAAAAAATGCTCATCATCTCTAGCAATAAAGGAAATGCAAATTAAAACCACACTAAGATTCCACCTCACCCCTGTTAGAATAGCCATCATTAGCAACACCACCAACAACAGGTGTTGGCGAGGATTCGGGGAAAAAGGAACCCTCTTACACTGTTGGTGGGAATGTAAACTACTACAACCACTCTGGAAAAAAATTTGGAGGCTACTTAAAAAGCTAGACATTGATCTACCATTTGATCCAGCAATACCACTCTTGGGGATATACCCAAAAGACTGTGACACAGGTTACTCCAGAGGCACCTGCACATCCATGTTTATTGCGGCACTATTCACAATAAGCCAAGTTATGGAAACAGCCAAGATGCCCCACCACTGACGAATGGATGAAGAAAATCTATACACAATGGAATTTTATGCAGCCATGAAGAAGAACGAAATGTTATCATTCGCTGGTAAATGGATGGAATTGGGTTCTTTTTTTTTTTTTTTTTTCATTTTTCTTTTATTATTCATATGTGCATACAAGGCTTGGTTCATTTCTCCCCCCTGCCCCCACCCCCTCCCTTACCACCCACTCCACCCCCTCCCGCTCCCCCCCTCAATACCCAGCAGAAACTATTTTGCCCTTATCTCTAATTTTGTTGTAGAGAGAGTATAAGCAATAATAGGAAGGAACAAGGGGTTTTGCTGGTTGAGATAAGGATAGCTATACAGGGCATTGACTCACATTGATTTCCTGTGCGTGGGTGTTACCTTCTAGGTTAATTCTTTTTGATCTAACCTTTTCTCTAGTTCCTGGTCCCCTTTTCCTATTGGCCTCAGTTGCTTTAAGGTATCTGCTTTAGTTTCTCTGCATTAAGGGCGTAAATGGATGGAATTGGAGAACATCATTCTGAGTGAGGTTAGCCTGGCCCAAAAGACCAAAAATCGTATGTTCTCCCTCATATGCGGACATTAGATCAAGGGCAAACACAACAATGGGATTGGACTTTGAGTACATGATAAAAGCGAGAGCACACAAAGGAGGGGTGAGGATAGGTAAGACACCTAAAAAATTAGCTAGCATTTGTTGCCCTTAATGCAGAGAAACTAAAGCAGATACCTTAAAAGCAACTGAGGCCAATAGGAAAAGGGGAGCAGGAACTAGAGAAAAAGTTAGATCAAAAAGAATTAACCTAGAAGGTAACACACACGCACAAGAAATTAATGTGAGTCAATGCCCTGTATAGCTATCCTTATCTCAACCAGCAAAAACCCTTGCTCCTTCCTATTATAGCTTATACTCTCTCTACAACAAAATTAGAAATAAGGGCAAAATAGTTTCTGCTGGGTACTGAGGGGGTAGGGGGGAAAGGGAGGGAGCAGAGTGGGTGGTAAGGGAGTGGGTGGGGGCAGGGGGGAGAAATGACCCAAGCCTTGTATGCACATATGAATAATAAAAAAAAAAGAAAAAGAAAAAAGAACAAGGACACCTGAGCTTGACCAGTGAAATCTTCCTCTCCCCAGTCCTAGACCTCTGAGCAAGTCCTAGGTCTCTGACTTGCCTTCCTCCCTCAGCTCGTGCAGCTCAGGGGCCACACAGGCCCTCAGGACAGCACACACAGCACCTGTCAGTGATGGAAGAACAAGAGGAAACAAAATCTCCACTTACCTGCATGCTTGTTCACCCGACTGTCCCACGTTTCCAATTTCTGAAAGTCCTCCTCCCAACCCGAACTACATGTCACATAGAACATGTGACTGCAATTTAAGTCATGATTCGATTCACCCTCATGGTTTATCCTATCTTTACTTTATCATCTTAATACCTTACACCTATGGTGTGTCCACATTTAATAATTTGTGAGGTATTCTTTGTAGGGCGACCAACTGTCCTCAGGACTAAGGATTTCCCAGGATGTAAGCTGCAGGATGCTAAAACTGAGACAGTACTGGGCAGGCCAGTACGGATGGTCATCCTTCCTTCAGGTGCTCTTTTTCTCTCTGGCAGGAAGTCTTTCAGTAAATTCTTTTTTTTAAATCTACAAAACATTGTGTTAGCACCATGTACATCTCTTGTTTACTCTGAGCATCCTTTCCCCTGGATGCTTGTATCTGCTTCCCTGTTACTGCCTTGTCTTCTACTGAGGTCCAAGGTTGTGTAGGATTGAACTGCCTTCCCCAGCCTTGTTTGACATCTCTGTCAATTTCAGAAGGTGACAGTGCTTGGAGTTGTTGCCAAAAGGAAATGAGATTTCTTGAACTTGGGGTTCAAGACTCCCCACTCAGTGTGTCTTTTTCTCTAATATCCTCTTTACTTATCATCACAATACATGCTCTATTAGTCGTCTCAGGCTGCCATAACAAAATAGTACAGACAGGGTAGCTAGCACACATGAATGTACTTCTCGTAGTTTTAGAGACTGAGAAGTCCATGATGGGTGCTGGCTAACTTGGTGTCTGTAAGAGCCAACTTTCTGGCTTATAGATCAAGCCCTCTCACTTGTCCTCACTTGCTGGAAGGTAGAAGGGTTCTCTCTTTTTTTAGAAAGGCACTGATCCCGTCAGGAGGGCTCCACCCTCATGACCTAATCATTTTCCAAAGGCCCAACTTCTTAATATCATCACTTTGGGGGTTAGGAACATAATATGTACATTTTTGAGGGACACAAACATTTAGATCATAGCAAGCCCTCTTCCTGGCTTGCAGGCTGCTGTCTTCTTGCTTTGTCGTTATGTGGTAGAGAAAGTGAGCTACAGTGTTTCTTATGAGGTCATTAATCCCAAGAGGCCCCATTCTCATGACCTGATCTAAACCCACCAGCTGCCTCAATTTCAATTACCATCATATTGGTGATCAGGGCTTCAATACATGCATTTTGGGGGGTGGAGAACGGGGGCGTAATGCAGTTCACAGCAATGCATGTGACCACACAGTACATCTTCTTGGCCTTACTCTACTCTTCTGAATAGATTATCTGGCTACTTGGGTTTCTCTCCTCTAAAGTTATATAGAAGTGGCATCTCTGGGACACCTTCTTGAAGAAATCCTTTCTCTGGTTTTCCTTCCCTAGCACTTATATACAACAGGAAAAGTTGGATTGTTTTTATGTATTTGCCATTTTGCTGCTGTATAAACTGTGTGAGCTGCTTGTTGCTTATTGGATTTTAAGCATTAAATGCAAGGATCTATTCCTCCTTTCCTTGTGACTGCCCCAAAACTCAGTACAAGCTATTTACCACGTGGTTCCTCATGAAATGTTTTTGGTCAACAGATTGCTCATTTAGTCTCAGTCTTGGTCAGATGCCAAGCAGAACAAATTAAAATAATACGCTCTCTCTGCTTCTTTCGCAGCAAACAAATACAAATGGCCTGGTTATATATATGTATATATTTATATTGAATAATGATGACAAAAAGATTGCATCATCTGGAGATCCTGTAGGCTGGATAGTCAAAGGTATGGCGATGGAGTGATTTGTCTCCATAACCACAAGACTGATTAGATGAAAGAGGAGAGTGATCAGGCGTGTGCTGTTCTGTGTTATTGAAAGGGAGGCCTCATTGGCTGCCAGGAGGCTGCATGCAGACCCACGCAGGGCACATGTAAACATGCACCATGATAAAGTGCTGGCTCACATTCCATTTACATGGTTTGGAGAGTTTTAATTTTGCTTAGACATCTCTTCCCAATTTGTGCCCTTTGCTGGTCTAGAGGGTATAATAACTGCAAGCAAATCAGTAACCCTTCGGTTCAGTGTCCACATTCAAATCCCTAGAATTCCCAGTCCTAACTTATAGTTGCCCTGAAGAAATAGGTAATCAACCGCTCACTCAAATTTGATTCCAATGTCAAGACAGATGGGTGGTGCCAAATGCTCTGAGAGGGTGTGAATGAAGAGGTTTATCACTCATCTGAAGCTCTCTGGGGATAGCTGGGCAGGTTCCCAAGCAGTTTGAAAAATGACTAGAAAGATAAGGGAGCACTGACTTTGGTTTTGGGGGAGGTTATTGGTTTGGGCTGGGGATGAGGCAGGCTTGTTTGTTTTGAGCCTCCCACAGGAGCCAAAGGAGGTAGCACACTGGGTTTCCTGTCCCTTCCTCTGATGTGGGTCAAGTGGGGAAGAGGAAGGAGAGGAGCTCAAAAACTCAGGAGCCAGTCATCAAAATGGTGCAACATCAAAAATGAAGTCGGCTTCTCCATCACAGCCTTTCTCAGGGAAGCTTTCTCTCACCACCCTTTGTCACCACTTGATTTTCTATTAGGATTTATCTGATTGTTTTTTTTTTTCTCCCACTAGATTATAAGAGCTTTGTCTGGTTTGTTCACTACACAGTTCCCAGGGCTGAGAGCTATGCTGGGCAGTAGGTGACCAGATAATGGCTGAAAGAATGCTGTGGCAGTAAGGGATCTGATGTCCAGATGACTGGCCAGGTCTTTGACTCTTCCTTCTTGTGACATTCTTCTCTAGTCCTTCTCACCATTGCTTTCTAAGTCACTGAGTAGATCCTCCTTTTCACCATGAGGGCATCTTCATTGGCATCATTGTTGAAGTGCCATTTTTTCCCCCAAATGGCATCCCCCCAAAAGATTTGGGGATGTGATTAATCTTGGGAATTATTAGTTATTTTCAGTATTTTCTTGTGTAACTCACATGGATTTATACAGGCTGCTTAACAGTTGCCTAACTTTGACAATTTGCCCAGTGATTCTCTGCATACATCCTTTCATATGTGACATGGAGTTAATATAAGAACTTGGCCCTTTAGCAGCCTGTGAAGCTTAAATGAGTTAACATGTGTAAAGAGTAATAGTGCCTGGCATATGGAAAATACTCAATAAGTATTATTGTTATAATTATTAGTCTTCTCGTTTATTCATTCAACTCCTGTTTATCAAATGCCTACTATATGACAAGAACTAGTCTAGGTGCTAGAGATTAGCAGTGAACAAAATGGTCCCTTGTGGAATTTAAATTTCTGTAGGAGATGCCCAAAAATATGCATGATAAATAAGAAATGTACATATGATGTTGGAGTGTGACACATGCTAAGGAGAAAAATAAAGCAAAACCAGAAAAGAGCTGCAATTTTAAATAGGGCTGTCAAGAGAGAACCTCAATAAGAAGGTGACATTTAAGTAAAGAGCTGAAGGAGCTGAAGGAGGGAGGCAAACGGCTCAATGAAAACGTTTTAAGCAGAGGTCACAGCAAGTACCTTGGCCCCAAACACAAGCGTTCCTGGTATGTTTGAGGAACAATGAGTAATAGTTATGATCTGAGAGGTTACAGGGGCCCAGTTATGTCCTGCCTTGACTTTTACTCTGAGTAGAAGGGGAACCCTTGAGGGGGTTTGGAACAGAGAAGTTAGTTGCTCTCTCTTACATTTTATCAGGATCGCGTAGGCTGCTGAATTGAAACTAGATCCAAGGGGAAAAGGAGGGGGGAATCAGAGAAACCAGTCAGGAGACTGTAGCAGTGATTCAGGCAAGAGGTGCTGATGGCTTGGACCAAGGTGGGATGTGGAGTGGATGAGAAGCCATCAGGTTCTGGATACATTTTGAAGCTAAAATGAATAGGATTTGCTGGTAGATTGAATGTCAAGATAGGAAAAAGTAAGTAGTCAAGGATGACTTTGAAGGTTTTTGGTCTGAGTAACTGGAAGAATGGGGTTGCTATTTTTTTAAAGATAATAAGAGGAGCATATTTGGTGGGGGAAGGGAGTAGATCAGGAACTTCATTTTAAGCATGTTAAGGTTGAGATGTAATTTAAATATCCAAGTTGGATTAGACTCTAGAGTTCATGGGGAATGTTGGGATTGGATATACAGAAGTCTACCCTAATCCTTGGGGCATGCATTCCAAGACCTCCCAGCAGATGCCTGAAATCATGGGTATTCCAAACTCTATGTATACTATGTTTTTTTTCTTTACATACATGCTTATGATGAAGCTCAATTTATAAATTAGGTACAGTGAAAGATTAATAATATAGAACAATTGTAACAGCATACTATAATAAAATTGCCAATACCATTACACTTGTGCTTGGGACCATTATGAAGTAAAATAAAAGTTAGTTGAACACAAGCCCTGGGCTATATTTGAGGTGGTAAAAGAAACAACTATGAAATAGCTAATGGAAGGATAGTATATACAGAATGGATAAACTTACTGGACAGAGAATGGTTGGTGTGCTGGGAAGGATGGAGCAGGACAGTGAGAGATTTCATCACACTACTCAGAAAGATGTACAACTTAAAACTTATGAAATTGTTTGTTTCTGGAATTTTACATTTATTATTTTGACCGAAGTTGATTATGGGTAATTGACACTCTGGAAAGTGAAACTGCAGTTAAAGTGGGTATAGATTACTGTGTATATTTTGGAGGCATCCCATACCTCTGGACCCCATTACCTACCTTTGGTATCTGCCACAGCTATACTGGGCTGGCTACTGTGAGCTCAGATTCTCCTCAAGTGCATATCTTTTTACTTTCTGCTGATTGACTGCAGTCTAGCTGTACAAGGGAGTTGATGCCTTCAGGGAGACCTCACAGCCTTAGGAGATGAAGCAAGTGGGTAAATGCTTCATCACCTTGGGTGCTCTGTAGGAGGCCCACAGAGTTGAGTCCCAATTGCCTATAGTAGGGTTGCTGAAAATGCACATCTACATTGGATTTTCCCCATCCTCTCTTTCTCTCCAGCACCCCTTTCCTGATGAATGGGATCACTTTCCAAATAAATTCCCTGCACTCAAACCTTTGTCTTAGACTCTGTCACAAGTGGACTCAAACAAGGGAATTTGTATAGGGCATTTTAAGCCATGGGACTGGATATAATCTCCCAGTGAGTGAACGTAGATCAGAAAGAGAAGAGATTGGGAGCTGAGCCTTTCAGGCAGATCAGCTTCCTCACCTGGGTGAACCTCAGAATCATACAGGGAAACCTAATAGCCTTCCCATGCCTGGAGCCCTTCCTAGATGAATTAAATCAGAACCCCAGGGAATGGGCTCTGGCATCGCTACCCTTTCAAAGCTACACATGTGAGTATCATACACAGCTAGGATTAAAACACTGGTTTAGAGGTTGGGAAGGCAAGGGCTCAGTAAAGGAGACTAAGGAGGGCCTGGAAAAGAAGGAGGTCTTTGGAACCCAACAGAATGGTTCCAAGGCAGTAGGAAAGAGAATTGCATCAAATGTAAGTGGGTCAAGGTAAATGAGCCTGGGATTCAGCAATGAATTTAAGGATATGGACAACACTAATGACCTCAGTAAGAGCCGTTGTGGTGGAGTGGTGAGCAAAAAGAAGATTGAAAGACTGAAATTGAAGTTAGTTGATGCCAGCAGTTCTATGGTGGCAAAAGAGAGTGGAGAAAAGGGACTCTAATTGGAGGGAGAAGTGGGTCCAGGAGAGGGTTTTTGATTGGCTTGTTTATATGTTGATGCTGATGGGAATAATTCAGTGGAAAAGAAAACACTGATGATTTAGGAGAGAAGAGGGAGACTTGCTGTCTCTGAGAACAGTCCAGTGTGGAGTGGAGACCTCTATTTATATGGGGCTTGGGCAGTTTGCTGATAACTGAGAAAATGCAGAGTGTGGGTCCTGTTGCAGGCAGGCAGGTATGTGTTGAGGTTTCCTTCTGGTAGCAACCAGGAAGCTCTTATGGACAGTCAGCACAGAGAGGCCAGTGGTGGCCTTGGCTGGCAGCCTCCAGAGGTGTCAGCTGCATTAGCTGTGATCACACCTCTTCGCAGGTACTTATATTTTTCTACTGTGCTCTCGACACATCAAATCACATTGAAGAACACATGTAGCTGGTGTGGTGGTGCATGCATGTGATCTCAGCACTCAGGAGGCAGAAGCAAGAAATTTGTAGGTTTGAGGCCAGCCTGGGCTACAGAGCAAGAGACTGTCTCAAAAAATGTAAATGCAAGAAAAATTGACTGCATCATGGTGTAAGTAAGTATGACTTCTGGGACAATGCTAAATGTTTTCCTGAAATCTTGTCAAAAGCCACATGGGGGCACTGTTTCTTTAAAAGTACAGAACTGAACAATGTCAGCATTGACTTTCAATTTCCTGAATTTTATTTTCCATTTAAACCAGAAGCTCTTGTGTCACAATAACAAAAAATTTTTTGCACCACATAGAGCGTTTTAAATATTCCAGAGCCCTGGATTTTTAATTTGAGCTAGAATAGTCATTCTTTTCTTTTATAGCTACTTACTGTGCACTTAAAGCACAATGCATATTTTCTTTCTGCTTTGCCATGTGCTTACAACACGTGCAGTGGACTAGCGACAAATCTGGTTTGTGCTCATGCTTGGAATAAGGTACATGGAAGTAGACCACTCTTTGGAGAAAATGTCCTTGTCTTTTTTGGTTCTCACCCCACCAGTGAGCTCTCAGCTCTGAAGCTTGCACAGTTGCATTTTTTTGTGATGTGAAAAAGAAAATTAAAATTTTTGGGTAATTTCCTGTTTTCTGTAAAGTCATTATACCTAATTTTTTTTTTTGCATTGTATGAATTTATTTTATTTTATTATTCATATGTGCATACAAGGCTTGGGTCATTTATACATATAAAAGTGGGTTTTTTTATTGTTGTGTTTGATGGGTGGTACATTGTGACATTTACAAAAGTTCTTACAATATATCAAATATATCATATTTGAATTCACCCCCTCCACCATTCTCCTTTATCTCCCCTCCCCACATTCCTAGAACAGTTTCAACAGGTATCATTTTTCCTTTTACGTATTACGTGTACGTAGTATTTGCACTGTATTCACCCTCCCACACCCTTTCCCTTCCACCTTCTCCCTGCCACTGGTACCAAACCCCCCAGGCAAAATCTATTCCACCCTTCTGTTCTCTGATTTTGTAAAAGAAAAATAAATGACATTTTTGTTTAAACGAAATAGCTACACAGGGAGTTTCCTTGTGACATTTCCATGTATATTTGTATTATAACCCAAATTGGATTATCTCCTCTGTTTTTCTTCTTTCTACCTTAGTCCTCTTCTTATGGTGATTTCAATAGGCTTAAATTTTCTATATTCATTCTTGTATAGAGAGTACATCAACCATATTTACCCTCTTAACTTCCTTCTTTTACCCACCCTTTAAAAGTGGAGGTTTTTTATTTTATTTTTTTTTCTTTAAAAAGTGGAGGTTTTTAAGGTAGGCTAGGATTAGAATTGTTATAGGTCTTAACCATATAGATGGAATTGGTTGCAAATAATTTAGCCCAAATGATAAGTTAGAAGTAAATACTGGGTTTTAGATTTCTAGTTTTGCAGTTTTTAAATGAGTGATGCCTGCCATGTTAATACAAACAATGACAGGTCACTAAGGGTGTGTAGCAGCCTTCAATTGTGTAATGATATATTTCTGGGGAAAGATACAATGATGCCTATCATAGCTGATATCCTACATTAATAAGCAATGATTGAGGCAAGTATTTCTCAACTCTTTAGTTCATAGTTAGGTGCTAAAGTAGTATGTAATTCTTTAATAACATTTTAAGGATTAGCCAATAAAAAGAATTACAATATCATCTATACCAAGACTTTATGGAAGCTACTTAAATATAAAAAAAACAGAAAAGCAAAAATGGTCAAAATTATCATAGGCTAAATAATTATAAAACCAGTGTCTATGCATTTTCATTTTTTTAACCGCTTTGTATTTTTCTCAGTTTACATTGTCCTAATACACATTTGCTCCTTAAACATATGAGGGGGCTTCTGACATTTTTGTAACACATCATTCATGGGTTACAATGAATGATTCATTCATTGTATGTCTTAAATATCAGTTGTCACCATTGTGAACAGGAGTGTGTGTCTCTAGGACATAGTCCTAACTTATGTGGTTTTAGAGATTCCCTTTATGGCTTTTATAACAATATACTTTCAGTTCTTTGAGTTGTATACTTAAGATGTTTTTCAAAACAGAAAGCCAACTGCTTTGGTAGAGGAATGCTATATAAAAGTTAATCCAGGAATTAATATGAAATGCTAGTACTATACACCTCCCTCTTCCCATAGTGGTCTTCATTCACAGCCTACTCTCCTTTTCCTGTTTTTTCTAAAGTTATTTCAGTTTTGCTTTTCTTGGACCTCCTCAACTTTTTTCCAGGTGTAGCTATTGTCAAGAAATGAAAACTCAAGCAACCCCATTATAGCCCTAAATTCCTTCAGCCCAATTGCCTGGATCTTAATGGTTACAGTGTGCACCCTGTGCATGATCCTGCAGTACTGGCTTGAACCCAGGATCTTTTGCTTGCTGCACAGGTGCTTCTTGAGCCACTTCCCCAGCCTGTTTTGCTTTTGTTAGTTTGGGGATAGAATCCCGAGATTCCTCCTCGCCCCCCATGCCATCCTCCCAATCTCTGCCCTCTGAATCCGGGGTTACAGACACCTGCACATCATCTTGTAGTTGTGGAAACAGTGTCATATGTAACAGGGATGCTGTGGCTCCTAAGAATATTATGCTTTCTGTGATTCTTTGGCTTCAGTCCTTTATTTCATTGAGGAAAATCATACCCAAGGTCTTGTTGGAGATAAACATGTAACTTTGCTTTGAGGATTGAAACAAGTATAGAGATTGCAGTGTTAAAGTCTATACCTTCATGTACACAAATCAAGCATATAAAAGTGGAGATCTATAACATGCTGGCATTGGTTTGTGAAGGAGTACTGAACTTCTGTTTCTTTTTTACATTTTTAAATTGACACAAAATTACACATAGTTATGGGTATGGTGTGATATTGCAACATATGTATGCAATGTGTAATGGGATCAAGGTAATTGGCATATCACCTCAAATATTTGTCATTTGTGTTGAAAACATTCAAAGTCCTCTCTACTAGCTATTTTTAAATATGCAATTAATTGTTGTCAACCAATATTATGCTTCTTGTCCAACTTAATAAAACCAGATGGTTTTAGAAAAATGGAAGCAATAGAGATTATTCTTGAGCACCGTGTTTTTATATTGTTTTTATACTGAATTAGTTGCCTTTTGCAAAGCACTCTAGAGCACTTTCCTTTGTATGATTTGAGACGTTGATTGTGTTCTTTATAAAATAGTTATTGGTTTCACATTCCCTGCTCTACTTCTCTTTGATGGCAATGGGCTGTATATGATTCATCTCTGCCCTTCACTTGTTTGGCAACTACCAAACAAACAGGGCTTGACTGTAAGTGGTAAATTAAGAGTAGCAGTTTGAGTGGCATATATTTGTTGAGGATGATGCAGAGGTGGCGGGAGGGGAGAGATGGAAGTAATAAGCAGATCACTAAAGAGAAGCTGAGAGGTTCTTTGTTCCTCCAAATCTCACATGATAGGTTCATGTGCAGTCATTACAGTTGGGAAGAAAATTGTCTGTAAACAGATTTTTAATGAAACTGTAGGTACTGGAGCAAAATGACATGTTTAGAAATTAGGGGCTTATACTTCTTGAAGCTATATAGGCTTAACTTTAAGGCTATGTTTTAGTAGAGAAAAAGCTTCCCAGAAGGAAGACAAAGTATAAAAGGCAATGTTAGAAGGGAAAAGAATAAGTTAGATCCCTTCTTAAGAGTTGAAGAAAGAAGTAAAAGAGAAAAGGAAACATCAAATTATTTGCAGCTTTTTAGTTTCCTTCCTTTCATATTAAAACTCAGTGTCTAGCTCCCTGTGAGTTGTTTTTAATTTTGTGAGGCCTAAATTTAATGATATTTTTATTCTTGACACATCATCACTGGTTTATACACAAATGTATGTGTCAGAAGGGAAAATGGGCATTGTTTTAATATTTAGAATGGGTGTCACATCCATGTTTATTGCGGCACTATTCACAATAGCCAAGTTATGGAAACAGCCAAGATGCCCCAGCACTGACGAATGGATTAAGAAAATGTGGTATCTATACACAATGGAATTTTATGCAGCCATGAAGAAGAACGAAATGTTATCATTCGCTGGTAAATGGATGGAATTGGAGAACATCATTCTGAGTGAGGTTAGCCTGGCTCAAAAGACCAAAAATCGTATGTTCTCCCTCATATGTGGACATTAGATCAAGGGCAAACACAACAGGGGATTGGACTATGAGCACATAATAAAAGCGAGAGCACACAAGGGAGGGGTGAGGATAGGTAAGACACCTAAAAAACTAGCTAGCATTTGTTGCCCTTAATGCAGAGAAACTAAAGCAGATACCTTAAAGCAACTGAGGCCAATAGGAAAAGGAGACCAGGAACTAGAGAAAAGGTTAGATTAAAAAGAATTAACCTAGAAGGTAACACCCACGCACAGGAAATCAATGTGAGTCAATGCCCTGTATAGCTATCCTTATCTCAACCAGCAAAACCCCTTGTTCCTTCCTATTATTGCTTATACTCTCTCTACAACAAAAGTAGAAATAAGGGCAAAATAGTTTCTGCTGGGTATTGAGGGGGGGAGCGGGAGGGGGTGGAGTGGGTGGTAAGGGAGGGGGTGGGGGCAGGGGGGAGAAATAAACCAAGCCTTGTATGCACATATGAATAATAAAAGAAAAATGAAAAAAAAAATTTAAAAAAAAAATAGAATGGGTGTCAAATATGCTGGTAAGTTTTGATAATATTCTCAAAAGAATATTTTTCATTTAAGAGATTTTTTTTTGCCTCAAATTCACCAATTGCCTACTGAAATTTTAAGGTGAACCCAATGTTAAGAGATATTGGGTTGATGTAATGAATACCCCTGTTTTTTTTTTTTTTCATTTTTCTTTTATTATTCATATGTGCATACAAGGCTTGGTTCATTTCTCCCCCCTGCCCCCACCCCCTCCCTTACCACCCACTCCACCCCCTCCCGCTCCCCCCCCTCAATACCCAGCAGAAACTATTTTGCCCTTATCTCTAATTTTGTTGTAGAGAGAATATAAGCAATAATAGGAAGGAACAAGGGGTTTTGCTGGTTGAGATAAGGATAGCTATACAGGGCATTGACTCACATTGATTTCCTGTGCGTGGGTGTTACCTTCTAGGTTAATTCTTTTTGATCTAACCTTTTCTCTAGTACCTGTTCCCCTTTTCCTATTGGCCTCAGTTGCTTTAAGGTATCTGCTTTAGTTTCTCTGCATTAAGGGCAACAAATGCTAGCTAGTTTTTTAGGTGTCTTACCTATCCTCACCCCTCCCTTGTGTGCTCTCGCTTTTATCATGTGCTCATAGTCCAATCCCCTTGTTGTGTTTGCCCTTGATCTAATGTCCACATATGAGGGAGAACATACGATTTTTGGTCTTTTGGGCCAGGCTAACCTCACTCAGAATGATGTTCTCCAATTCCATCCATTTACCAGCGAATGATAACATTTCGTTCTTCTTCATGGCTGCATAAAATTCCATTGTGTATAGATACCACATTTTCTTAATCCATTCGTCAGTGCTGGGACATCTTGGCTGTTTCCATAACTTGGCTATTGTGAATAGTGCCGCAATAAACATGGATGTGCAGGTGCCTCTGGAGTAACAGTCTTTTGGGTATATCCCCAAGAGTGGTATTGCTGGATCAAATGGTAGATCGATGTCCATCTTTTTAAGTAGCCTCCAAATTTTTTTCCAGAGTGGTTGTACTAGTCTACATTCCCACCAACAGTGTAAAAGGGTTCCTTTTTCCCCACATCCTCGCCAACACCTGTTGTTGGTGGTGTTGCTGATGATGGCTATTCTAACAGGGGTGAGGTGGAATCTTAGTGTGGTTTTAATTTGCATTTCCTTTATTGCTAGAGATGGTGAGCATTTTTTCATGTGTTTTCTGGCCATTTGAATTTCTTCTTTTGAGAAAGTTCTGTTTAGTTCACATGCCCATTTCTTTATTGGTTCATTAGTTTTGGGAGAATTTAGTTTTTTAAGTTCCCTGTATATTCTGGTTATCAGTCCTTTGTCTGATGTATAATTGGCAAATATTTTCTCCCACTCTGTGGGTGTTCTCTTCAGTTTAGAGACCATTTCTTTTGATGAACAGAAGCTTTTTAGTTTTATGAGGTCCCATTTATCTATGCTATCTCTTAGTTGCTGTGCTGCTGGGGTTTCATTGAGAAAGTTCTTACCTATACCTACTAACTCCAGAGTATTTCCTATTCTTTCTTGTATCAACTTAAGAGTTTGGGGTCTGATATTAAGATCCTTGATCCATTTTGAGTTAATCTTGGTATAGGGTGATATACATGGATCTAGTTTCAGTTTTTTGCAGACTGCTAACCAGTTTTCCCAGCAGTTTTTGTTGAAGAGGCTGCTATTTCTCCATCGTATATTTTTAGCTCCTTTGTCAAAGATAAGTTGCTCATAGTTGTGTGGCTTCATATCTGGATCCTCTATTCTGTTCCACTGGTCTTCATGTCTGTTTTTGTGCCAGTACCATGCTGTTTTTATTGTTATTGCTTTGTAATATAGTTTGAAGTCAGGAATACCCCTGTTTTTTAAGTCAAACTTTGTCTGCCAGAGGATAACATTTCTCCTTCTTTGAAGTTTTCATCCTTGCTGTACCCAATCCATAATTTAATTTTATTTGAAATAATTCTAAAATAGATTGTGTTTTCTGCTTGCTTAAATAAAAGATAGAGAAGCAAAAGCTATGTGTGGAATTAAAGGTAGTGATACACACGTGTAATCCTAACAGGAGGATCATGAGTTCAAGGCCAGCCTTGGCTACATAGCAAGACCACCCTATCTCAAAAAAAAAAAAAAAAAAAAAGAGAAAAAGTAATTGTCTCAATTTCTGAGACTTATTTCAAGCATCAGTTTTGGAGCAAGCCACAGATGCAGGTGGAAGCTTAAATACGTATATTTATAAAACACATTTTAGGTGCTCTGTTCAGCCTTTTGCCTTCTTCTAGTATGGTTTCAGATGAGGAAATGTTTTGTGCTTTCCTTTCCAGAGCTTCCTCTTCCAGGCAGACTCTCAATTCTAGCCTATCACCAGCACCATCATTTGACAATTACTATTGTTGGTTATTCTTGAACTTGAGTCTCTCCTTGTACTTGACAACTTCTCTTTTTCTCTATGGTATCTAAGTACATCCCATTCCAAAATAAAAATCCCACCAACTCCAAACATCATAGGGTCTTTCTTTCCTTCCTTCATAGTCGGTACTCAGGGAAGAGCACTGCCTTTGTTTCCTCATGTCCGATTTACTTCTCTGACAGGAGCAGTTGGCTTCTTGCCCCTCACCCCATACAAAATGCTTTCTGAAAGTTATCATGACTTCACTGCCAAATTCTGACTTCATAGAATGCCACTTTTCCTCGCTGGAGCATTTCATCTTTCTGAAAACTCTCCACCCTTGGCTTCTTTCACATTCCTCTGCTTGACAGTATTCCAAACCCTTACTGCTTTTTCTCCTTCCTTAATTGACTCTTCTTTAATGATTTGTTTTTTAATTGTTAGTGTTCTCCAAAGTTCTGACCTGATCACATTTTCACTCTACAATTGTCTTTGGACAGATTAATTTATATATGTGCTGAAGACTCCCAAATCATCATTTTCATACTATTTTACTTTCCAAGGTGTCTTTGGAAGCCAAAGACAAAATACTCTGTTGATGCCATCCAAGTAATCACAGCTTCTTAGTCATTTGAAAGTGTCCTTCTGATCAAGACCATTCCCCTCTTTGCATAGACTTTTGTTTAACAGGTAACACTGTATGATGTAGAAACCTTGTCACTCTGTGTTATACATAACAGTGGTTAAGACATGTCCTTGGGTGTTGCTAAGATATTTCATTGATCAGAGTTCATCTCTTCACTATGCTTTCCCTTTCATATAATGTTCAAATGCTTTTTAAGTTAACTGATATTCTTATTTTCCCACTTATATCCTGGTTGAAGCTTGGAGTTCCATTTTTTCTGTATTCATTTATTCACATGTGCATACATTGTTTGGGCCATTTCTCCCCCTTACCCTCTACTCCCTCCTTGCATCTCCACCCCCGTCGCCTCCAGGCAGAACCTGTCCTGCCCTCTTCTCCAATTTTGTTGAAGAGAAGACATAAGCAATAATAAGAGAGAGAGCGTTTTTGCTAGTTGAGATAAGGATAGCTATACAGAGAAATTCTTAGCATTGCTTCCATGCACAAGTGTATTACAACCCGAATTGATTCATCTCTACCAGACCTCTTCACTACTTCCTGGTCATCTTCCCATATTGACCTTTGTTGTTTTACGACTACTATATTAGCTGTAGGATTAAAATCTTAAAATTGGAGATGTATAGAAGCACAGTGATTTTTTTCCTGAGTTTTTTAGGACTTCTTTGCTGAGGAGGCCCTCTCTATGCCTCAGCTACCATTCTGACTGCCTCTTAATCTAAAGATCTATCTTGCTTCTTTGGCCAACCAAATGTACTGCTAACGTGGTCCACTGCAAGGTCCTATGCCTGTCTTGTAGCAGTTGTGGGAGTTATTTGACATTTACAGAAAAATGAACAAGAGAAAAGAGGGAGAAAGCTAACTTTATTGAGAAACACCTCCATCTTCATAAGTATATCTATCTGTACACATGGATGAATACACATGCAATATATTTGGTGATCATCTAACTATACTAAATCCTCTTGCCATTTTAAATTGTTTAATTTTCTTTTCAGATACACACACATATATAGTATATATATTATAACCTATTATATCTAACTGTGTATAATATATATCATCCATATATAATCTATGAAGAGACACCATCTTCTGTATTATCGGAAAACATTTTCATTCATTTATCTATTCATCCATGCATCCTTCCAGTCATCCACTGATTCATTTCCCCATGCATCCATCCATCTACCCATCCACCTACCCACCCACCTACCATCCACTCATCATTTACTCATTAAACACGTACTGGGCAATTATGCTGTCCTGTCACTGCTAGATACAGGGAACTCAAAATCTGAAAGTACTTTTGCTTCACTTAGTTATCTCTCTTAATTTTATATGTGTATACATCTAACTTTTTGAATCAGTTCTAACTGACCATAATGAGTAGAAATGGAATTGAAAGATGCTTAGATATAAAATCACATTACCGAGACATGGAGGTAACAAGAAATGATTTGAAACAAGGTCTGTCATCATTGATGGAAATGGAGTCTGGCTGAAAATCACTATCTAGGCAAAATCACTATCTGGGCAAATGTCCTAAAAGTCTGCAAGCACTCATGCCACCTTGGTCCTTGTTGAGCTGAAAACCTGTTCATTGTGCCATTGTCAATACAGCACACACGTTCCAGGCAGCAGAAGATAAAACATGCAGTGGCGTGTGCATCCCCCTCTCCCATTCCCTGCAATAACTATCAACAGCCCTTTTTCCCGTGACTTCACCCACCCCATCAATGAATTTCTTAGCATTCCTCTAGCCCATGAGAGAGAATGGTCACATGCCAGCTTTTAAGCATCCATGTTTTCATAGTTTTGGTTACTTTAAATGGAAAGTTGCCCCAAATATTTGATATCATTATCTTTTGAAATAGTATGTAAAATATAATGAATCATGAACTTCCTGTCCTTTTTACTTTTTGGTGACTCAATATCAGGAGTTCTGTTTTTTCTGTGTTCTGAAAATGGTCCTTCCTCCCAGGTGTGTGGAGGTTCCTGGTCTCAATCCTGATGCTCCCAGGTCTCAGTGCTTCTTTGAATGTTTGTTTTAAAACTTGTTCCCTCTGCCTCCTCCCTTCCTTTCTACCTTCCTTCCTTCCTCCATTGCCTGAGTCCCCCATGTCCGCTCCCTGCATTAGGCTTCTAATCCTAAGCGAGCTTGAAACCTAGATGATGTTTTAGAGGGGCGCGTAAAATTAGAAAAATAGTCTCTGGCTAAAGGTATGAGGAGAATTGTAAGGAATGAAGTGCAAGCGATGTATTGGTTTGGAACTTTTATTTTCTGCCTTTCTCTGCTCAAAGTTTTTTGTTTTTGTTTTCTAAAGACAATTTTCATTTCTCAGCTTTCCTGTGGATTGTGAAGTTGATTATCTACCTGCATCTGCTCATTAGCTGAGTTTGACTAGGTCATTATTTTTAAAGTGTGGCCTGCAGAACCACCTGCGTCAGAATCACTGGTGGTGCTGTTAAAATGCAGGTGCATGAATTGATATGTTGAGTCAGAATTTCTGGAAGGAGGGCCCACAAGTACACATTTTCATGAAGCAACCTCAGTTATTTGTATGCCCTAGCTCTTGAGAACTATTGGAATGGCTGCTGTGCCGAGTTCTTAATTCAAGCTAAACTTGTCTCATATTTGTACAGGTTAAGTATCCTTATTCAAGATGCTTGGGACCAGCTGGTCATGGTGACTCATACCTGTGATGCCAGCTGTGGAGAGGCACAGGTAAGAGGATTTGCCAGTCTCAGGCCAAAGGGTGAGACCCTATCTGAAAAATAACTAAAGCAAAAAGGGCTGGAAGCATGGCTTAAGAGGTAGAGCACCTCTCTAGCAAGCATGAGCACCTTAGTTCAAACCCCAGACCATTCCCCCTCCACCACAAAAAATATGCTTGTGATGAGAAATGTCTTGGATTTCATATATTTTTGGATTTTGGAGTATTTGCATATTCATAATGAGACATCTTGGGATGGGAACCCCAGTTGAAGGAGAAGCATCATTTCTGTTTCATTTATACCTTATATTCATAGCCTGAGAGTAAATTTATTGACTATTTTTAGTTTGTCTATATTTTGACTATGACTCTTCACCTGAGGTCAGGTGTGGAATTTTTGTGATGTCACATTGATGCTCAGAAAGTTTTTGTGTTTTTGAGCATTTCAGATTTCAAATTTTCGGCTTAGGGATGCTCAGTCTGTAGTTGCAAATCTCTGAGATGCTCAAAGAAGTAGGAAAACCTAGTTGCTAAAACTGCAGACTCTGGAGACAGAATTCCTGGTTTAAAAAATATCTAACTTCTGCCTCTACTATATGATATTGGGCAGATTGTGTAAGTGCTCTGTGCCTTGGTTTATCTATATATGAAATGGAGTTGATTTTACTGCCTCAGGGAGTTGCTGTATTAATGTAGAATACAGAATTTCAAACAGTAAGCACACAATGAATGTTAGCTGTTACTACTATCATGTTTTTATACAGTGCTGCATCACAGTTTGTGGCTTACCCAAAGCAGCTATTGCTGATATGTATATAAAAATATCTTTCCCACCACCTTCATGCCTGAGCACACATACAATGACATGCATGCCTGATACCATGAATGACATACCATGACCTGGCTTGACATAGCATGACTGCATCTGTCATATTGACAATTGCTCCTACTCCTTGGAAAGTAAAATGTCTACATTTGAAGCACATCACTGTTAGGAACCTTAATTCCTCATAGGTATTTTAACATTAAATTGTGAGACTGATAAAAGGATACAAACCACAGTAGTGACTTTAAGTTGAGACAGTGAGATAGAGTTCTGTGTATACCGATTTATGCAGTAATTTTGATGGAATCCCATACAGAATTCTACTGGTTTCTATGACAACCTGAATTCAAAATAGGATCCTTAGAAGCCTCTTCAGAGTAGAGAAAGCAAGCTTCATTCCTTCTGTAGTTATGGAATATGTAGTTTGCACGAAGTAGTTTTTTAAATGGAACTTTCATCTTCTTCCTTATCTTACCATTAGTGGCCTTAGCAAGTGTGTGGTACTGTATCCCTCCATTCCTACTGTGTGTCTGAATGAGAATCTCAGGCTGCCCTAAAGCGCTCGTTTTGCAATGAGTAGCTAAGGTTTCCTGTTGTTGTTCGTACCAGATGCACTGTGTTTCTGACTTTTCTGACTAACAATATAGTAATTAATAGAAGGGAAAGAAACTGTTAAACAATTCCCAGGTTAGCAAGTCAACCTATTTTTAGTGGTGACTTGAGGAAAAAGCTTTTGAGTAAATATGTAAATTTTGAAAACGTATTTTAGCGAGAAAAATTCCAAAATTGGATCTCATGATCATGAACACAAAGTTTTCGTAGATACTGACTAACTGATTGGCAGTTACAAGTTATGTTGGTAAAGATAGACACCATAACAAACCCACCTGAAAGTGTCAGTGGCTTCTGACAACCAAAGTTTATTTCTCACTTTTTCTTCCTACCCATTGGAGATTTGCTGTAGCTCCTCTCCATGTTATCTTCACTCTGGGACCTGGGCTGGCAGAATAACTCCTATCCAGAATGGGCATAGTGGCGCATACCTGTAATCTAGCTACGTGGGAGGTAGAGGTAAGAAGATCACTGCCTAGACTGGACCAGGCCAAAAAAAGCAAGAGCCTATCTGAGAAAAATAACTAAAGCAAAAAGGGCTAGGGTATGGCTCAAGTGGTAGAACTCTCGCCTAACAAGCATTAGGCCCTGAATTCAAACACTGCTTCCTCACCCCTCCCCCCCAAAAAAGAACAGCTCCATTCTGGAACGTTGCCTGTGCTTATGGCCAGAGGAAAAGAGCACAGTGAAGCAGGTGCTGACTCTTAAAGGTTTCTATCCAGAGTGTCACACAACACTCATTTTGCTTGCAATTCATTGTCCAAGGCAAATCCCATGTCTGGGCCTGAGTCCACAGAGTAAGGAAGTGTAATGCCTCTGCAAGGGAGTGAATATTGTCTCTGCTGTGGTGAGGAAGTCTGCCACAGCAGTGACATCAGAACTTAAATAAGAGATTTGGTTAAGAGATATTGGTGGTGGGGAATAATGGTAAAATTACAGAATTTGCAGAACTGCAAGAGATGGTCCTAGTAGACTCCCTGTAGCATTTAGGGAAAAAAAAACTTGAGTTTTGGGCTGGAAGTGGTAGAACACATGCCTACCATTTGCAAGGCTATTGCTTTCATCCCCAGAAACACACACACACACACACACACACACACACACATATCGTGTCTGGCATTCTTTTACCCTACAAATTGGAAACTTGGTCTCCTGTTCTCTTGGGGTTTTCTTTGTTGTTGTTTTGAATTTTGGGGGACTGAGGTTTGAACTCAGGATTCCATGCTTGTAATGCATGCATTCTATTGATTGAGCCACACTTCCAGTCCATTTTGCTCTGGTTATTTTGGAGATAGGGGTCTTACAAACTGTTTGTCCAGGATGACCTTGAACTGCCATCCTCCCTATCTCAGCCTTCCAAATAGCTAGGATTACATGGGTGACCCACTGGCACCTGGCTGGTCTCATGGTTTTGATAACTGAGCCCCTTGTATAAGATAACAGTACATTCAGCCTTAGCTTAAAGCATCTTGCCTTTCATTTGCTTTTGTCCTGTTGATTAACATTACTTTGGATAATGAAAATAAATTAAACATTTTAATTGTTAATAGTAGAACATAATAACCGCACAAATGCTTTTATAATTAAACCTCTGAGGCATAGGGTCTCCAAAGAGATGACAATGACCAATAACACATTTTTCTAATGATATCTTTTCTATATTGATTTGAAATTATGATTCTTTGGATTACACTGGAGTCAGCAGCAGTAAGAAGAAAGCTTAGTGTTTGGGAGAGGTGGCATGTGCCTATAATCCCAGCTACCTGGGAAGCAGAGATCAGAGGATTGAAGACCAAGGCTGACCCCAAGCAAAAAACATGAGACCCTACCTGAGAAATAAACTAGACCAAAAAAGCTGGGGATGGGGCTCAAGTGGTAGAGCTCTTGACACAAGACCCCAAGTTCAAACCCCAGTACCAGCTAAACAAATAAATAAACAAATAAATACATAAATAGAAGAAAGTTTAAAAAGAGGCCTATAGTAGGCCAAGGACTGTTTTGAGCCAGAGGTGCTGTCCACTGGTGGCATGAGCTGCTCTGAGTATATCTGTGAGGCAGCTTCTCTGCGTACTGGTCACCAGCTTGTCAGGACACTCATACACAAGAGAGCTCATGAAGTAAGCAGCAGGTGACAAAAGGAGCCTAGGATTTATTGTGAACTGGCCTCCTAAGGCTCAGGAGAACTTCCTAGGACAGATGGAGTCTTATCTGTATGTATCCACTTGCACTGCGGCAGAAGGACCCGGATGACAGTCCATCTTGGGTATATACCCCAGGGCCACCATGACTTCCTGGCTAACATGTTGCTGGACAATATGTTTCTGGGGAGGAGGTACTGGAACAGAGCCCAGGCTATTCTAGTTAGTCCCTCTGTTGTCACAGTGTGTTGTATTCCTAGCACTTTCAATAATTGTTCCTGAGGGTAATTGTCCTCAGTCCAAGGCCACCCAGAGAATTGTCCTAAAACATTGAGTGAATCAGGGGCACTGTATGAGTGCAGGGTACAGGGTGGAAGTGCCCCCATTAATCTATGTGAATTTATACCTGGACCCACTGGTTTATGTGACACTACCCTGGAAGAAATCTGAAGCTATCTGTCTGCCTTTTACCATAGGTGAGTCATCGCTTACGGTCCACACAGAGGAGTCCAGGCTTACCACATGCCATGTCTCACAGGGAGGTGATGTGTTTTCTCAGCCAGTTAGGAAAGGTGTAACTTGCTTAACCAGTGAACTGATCTCCAGAACAGATGGGCAGACTAAGTGGAAGAGATAAGTGATCTTGGCGACCTAGAAGCTTTCCACAATGTGGAATAAAGTTGGGAAATCCACAGAGGGTGTGCTGTGAAGGTGACATTCTTCAGAAGGAAAGCACAAGCTATCCAAAATGAGTCCTAGGAGAGTGAACCAACTTACTACAGTGACTGGGGCCTTGTAAGTACAACCCAGTGAGTGTCATGTTCTTGCTGATTCCTTGATAATGTTGCATGAGGAAGTTAGTGGGGAACTTGGAGGGCTTCTTTATATATGGAGTGAGGTTCTCATAAATAGGGCATGCTTTAGTTTGGGACCTGGTGCTTGATTGGGCCTCCTTTTGGTCCCCTCTTGGGATCCACCCTGTTATGTGAATGAACCCATAGGAATTCTGTCATGACAGCTCACTAGGGCACGCGTGAATGAATCCCACTATGTCCCAAAGGCACCTACTCTCAGACACTCATTCTTTGCAACCCAGTGTTTTCTTTCACTGGCAATCTTGTGTACCTACTGCTTGATGGCATTTAGTATTAATAATTATGTCTCTGAAGTACTGACAAAGAGCTTAGTGTGTTCAATAAAAATTAGGAATATTTTATTGTTTGATTTTTTGAAAATGTGTAATCCTTACATGGCCTGTGTATAGTCTGTTTAAGTGGACTGGTGGTAAAACTCTGCATTACAATATTCTGTTTGGCTGAAGTGATGGCTGGAGTCACCCCAAAAGCAGTGGCAGGGGAGAGCTTTCAAGACACTGCTCCAATCCATCCTGTGATGTGGCCAGTTGGGATTTCAAAGCACTGAATTTCAGGGGGATCTGTCAAAAGCATTATAAGGGGAACTTACATGTTTACAGGGCTTTGTTCTCATAATGTACAAAAAATATTCTACTCAGGTCTGTCTGCAATGAGGGAGTTGGATTGAGGAGTTTACATAGGTGTTTAAGGAATTTGGGTCAGGGGTTGGCTAGTTTCTACCTGTTTAGCAACATGGTTGATAGTTTAATCCTTTGTACAACAACCTAAACAACTTTATTAGGTCCCTAACTTGGGTTTAAGCTTGCAGAGGACAACATGTAACTGAAAAAGCTCACATAGTGGTCCAGGCACTCTGGGTTTCTAAGGACAAAGAAAATAGCTGAAGTACAGATGGGGGTGGGGACTTGGAGGTCTCAATAGGACAATTAAGGCATGAATTTCAGTTGGAAGGGATCTTAGTTCATTTACAGTTCTCGATACTTGTTCACCTAGATCATCTGTAGCCTCTTGCTATAGGGATATAGACCTCACTGCTTTATGAGACAGTCTGTCTTCTGGATAATTCTTTGTATTGAACCTAAATTTGTCTCTACTTCTGGTCTTCACAAGCATGCTTCTGCTTTCTTGGATTACCCAGATTATTTGTTCCTTTCTTGGAATGGGAGCCCTTAAATGTGTGATGGAGTAAGTAATCACATCTGCCTGTAATGCATTCTCTCTGACCGAAGCATTTTCCCTTTCCATTTCTTGCAGGAGGTAGCTGTAGTTTTCCCTCCCTCTGGGTTGCTGCCCTTGAGGTGCAGCCCCATGGATCCTTGGTTCCACCTTTCACAGTGCCAAGTGTGGAATAAATGCCATGCGGAGCAGAGCTGGGCTGTCATTATCCTTGCTTGGGCGCATGGTCTTCATGGAAGGAGACATAAGCTTTGCTGTCAGATGCTCTTGGGCTCAGAATTCAGTTATGCCTCCTGCTGGCTGGACTTATGTCCTATCATCCATTCTTCTTCTTTAATTATTGTTGTGTTAGGTGGGGTACATTGTGACATTTACAAAAGTCCTTACAACATATCAAATATATCATAGTTAAATTCACACCCTCCGTCATTCTCCTTTATTCCCTCTCCTCCCATTCCTAGAAGTTTCAACAGGTATCATTTTTCTATTTACATGCATGTGTACACAGTATTTGCACCACATTCACCCTCCTACACCCGTTCCCCACATCCTCCCCCCTCCCACAGCTACCACCCCCCCCAGACAGAACCTGTTCTGCCCTTCTGTTCTCTGATTATGTTTAAAAAATGACATTTTTGTTTGTTTAAGAAGCTATACAGCCAGTTTCTTTGTGACATTTCTATGTATATATGTATTATAACCAGAATTGGTTCATCTCTATTTTTCTCCTTTCTACCTTAGTCCTCTTCTTATTGTGATTTCAACAGGTTTAAAAATTCTATATTCATTCTTGTAGGGGAAGTACATCAACCACATTCACCTTCTTAACTTCCATCTTTTACCCTCCTCCTCTTGTATGTGACCTCCCCTTAGTGTGACCTGTTTTTCATTTGCCCATTGCTTCATTGAGCCATTGATTTTTGGGGAAATTTAGTTTTTTGAGCTCCCTGTATATTCCGGTTATTAATCCCTTGTCAGATGTATAGCTGGCAAAGATTTTCTCCCATTCTGTGGGCAGCCTCTTCAATCTAGAGACCATTTCTTTTATTATGCAGAGCTTTTTAATTTCATGTAGTGTCACTTGTCAATCCTTTCTCTTAGTTGCTGAGTGTTTTGAGTTCTATTTGGGAAATGATTGCCTGTTGCCTGTAAACTCCATTGTATTCTTTGCTCTTTCCTGCACTAGCTTCAGTTGGCTTTGAGCTACTTTTCGCAAGATGCTTTCACATTTTTGGTAAATGCCTGATGTTAACAGGGCTGTTCAATTTCCACACTAATCCTTTTGTCAGCAAACATAGAGTGCTTACCAGGTGAGGTATCAGAACCTAATGAGAGACCCACTGGAAACTGCTCTTGCCATCTTTTGCTAGTGCCATTGAGCCCTTCAAGAGGCTCATGGGTCCCCTGGAGACCTTATTAAAATGCAGGGTCTCATTCAGTTGTTCCATGGCAAGGCTGAGCTTTTGCATTTTTAACAAGCTCCCAGGTGCACTGAGGATGCAGAGAACTGCACTGTGAGGGTCAAGACCCCGAGCTTGTGCAAGGCTCCATCACAGGTGCCAGCAAGAGCTAGGTGGCTGGCATGGAAGGCTGGGGAAGAGTTAGATCAATTGTATATGATCATCTCTGCCATGAGGAAGTGTGTGGTTCCGTTTGAAAAACAAAAAAGACAAAAAAATGGGGTAAAAGTAAAGTGCAAAGCTGGAGATTGAGACAGTAGATGGTGGATACTTCATATATATCAGGTGACTATTATAAACAAAGAAAATAACAAGTGTTGGCCAAGATGTGGAGGATTTGGGACTCTTACGCATTGCTGGTAGAAATGTACAGTTGTATAACCACTTTAGAAAATGGTAGAGGAGTGCCTCAAACAAATTAAACACAGCAAATTGAACATGAGTTCTACAAAAAATTGAATACAAGGTGCATGCGCCTATAGTCAGGAGGCTGAGATAGGAGAATTGCTTGAGGCCAGGAGTTGGAGGCTACCCTGGGCGACATAGTGAGACCTCTTTTGAAAAAAAAGAAAAAGAAAAAATGAACAGAGCTACTGCATGATGCTGAAATTTCACTTCTGCATTTATGCTGAAAGAAATCAAAAGATTCTGACATGTACTGTAACGTGCATGAACCGTGAAGGTATACTAAGAGAAATAAGGCAGTCATAAAAGAAGAAATACTGTACAATTCCATTTGGATGATGTACCTAGGGTAGTCAAATTCTGAGACAGACCCTGCTTGCCAGGGTCTGGGGTAGGAGAGATGAGGCATTAGTGTTAAATGAGTACAGAGTTTCAGTTTGGGAAGATGAGAAAATTGTGGAGATAAATAGCGAAGATGGTTGCACAAAAATGTGAATGTAATTAATATCACTGAATTGTATATAAAAGGTAAATTTTCTGTTGTGCATATTTTACTATAATTGAAAAAACTGGTTATAAAAGACACACATACAAATCATGCAGTATGTACTAGAGTTGTCAGATGAAAAAGAAAATGAGGACAGGGACATGGCTCAGTGTAGAGTGCTTGCTTAGTGTGCATGAGGCCCTGGGTTGGTTTGATTCCCAGCACTGAAAAGAAAAAGATAGCAGGAGGGCCTTATTTATGTATCATGTTTAGTGATATGGCACACAAAGTGCCCATCAACTCATTTAGCCTCCAACGATACTATGAAACAGTTGCTTATTAACCTGCTTTTCAAGAGGAGACTCGGCACAGGAAGAGAATACTTAGGGCTGGAACAGTGAGGGAGAGGTTGCAAGGGATCAGTGGGTTTTGGGGGAGCCTTGGAGAGGCAGGATTTTAGTGGAGAGAGGACAAAAGGCATTCTAGGTAAACAGTAGGAACTGACTAAAGGAAAACATGGCGGTGAATGGGACCCCAACCATTCATCTCATCCGGCTTGATGGTCGTTGGTGTGCAGGGTTCATATGACTAAAGCTGACTATGGAAGACCTTCCATTCCAGGGAGGAAAGGTGTTTTTAGCGGGAAACTGGAAGCATAGGTAGGAGAAGTGGTTTAATGCAAGGCAACATAGAGTGGTGTGGATTACGGTAAACTGAATAAAATATATGCCACCTAGTCATTCAGATCACAAGCAAAAATCCTGAGTGGGTTAGGCTGGTGACTTGGGTTGTAATGAGCTTCAGATGCTGAGGATGGTGTATTCCGAGAGATAGGCAAAGTGGTGTCAAGGGCATGCAAGACCATGAGGTACACCTTCCTGGCTGTGTCAATAGCCCTGGAAAGTTGTGGGTACAAATTAACGCACTTTCACTAAGTACTTAAAAATATTATTTTTGTGCTGTGACAAAAGCAGAAGATAGTTAGGCACTTGGCACCATTCTGAGAACTTTGTATTATCTCCAGTCCTCCTATGGCCTGAGTGTGGCTTTTGCAGATATTTGCAGACAAGGAAAGAAAGGTGTAGAGAGGGGAAGTAACCTGCCCAGGGTGACCAGAGTAGAATCCAGGATACAATGATTCTTGCTTTGCCTTACAATTAACTCTGAGGCTTTTTCTCTTTTCTTTTCTTCTTTCCTTCCTTTTCTCTTCCCTCCCTCCCTGACTTTCCCCCTCTGTCTCTCTCTCTCTTTGAGATGGGATCTCTTTAACTTTGCCTCCCAAGCTGGTCTGGAACTCTTGATAGTCTGCCTCCTGAGTAGCTGGGATTACAGGCACGAACTACCACTCGCTGAGTTTTCTGAAAGCTACATTTCTTTGTTTTCTCTGTTTTCATGACATGGAGTGCAAGAGTTATTTAAGTAGGGACCACTAGCTGTCACTACCTGGTGCTCCTAAAAAGATATAAACAAGGACTGCAGTAACAACAGAGCAACCACTTTATCACTGGCATTTGCAGTGGTGGTGGTGATCGTGGTGTGTGTGTGAGAGAGGGAGACAGAGAGACCAAGAGAGAAAGACAGAGAGACAGAGAGACAGAGAGAGAGGGAGAGAGAGGGACTTGCTTCCAGTTCGAAGTAATCTGAGATTCCCCTTGCATATTGGACTAGTGCTTGCAATCGAGATCTTGCACAGGGTAGAAGCAACGAAGCACAACCACTATGTGCTCCATTAACTTGTGCTGAAAGCGAGCACTGAGGCTTGCACACAGGGCATCAGAGAAAGGGAAGAGCATTGGTACAAGGATGGGAGAAAGAGGGCCCTGAGCCGCTCAGGGGCAGTGGGGGTGGAGGAGGGTGCCCCAGGAGCTGATTCAGAGGGAAAGAAAGGGACGAGGAAGCTTCGCAGTGCTTTCTTACATCACTGATTCAGGATGCAACATACAGCTTCTACAGGAGGGCCCACAAGGCTGGTCAGTATTGAGGAAATCAGTCACGTAAGGTTTTCTTTTTAATCCTTCTTCTTCCATCTTAGCATCCTCCAACTAATTTAAAAACCTTTCTCTACTGTAAACTTCTCAAGAATTCTATATTTGTGTCTAAATACCATCAATGAAGTGATGAATTGATCTTTTTTTTTTAATCCTTGTTCACTTGAGGCAGGGAAATGAAGAAAGAGTTTTCTAAAACATGTTGAAATGTAGCCCATACAAAAGCAGAGCAGAGAAAGGGGAGGGCTGGAAAAGTGGAGCACTTTTACAAAATGCATCTCCTCTCCTTTAGAGAGGAGGTCAAGGGATAATAGCCACATCAGGAGCTGTTTTGAAAAACGGGCTGTGCAAGTTATAAGAACAGCTGCAGAGATCTTTTTTTTAAATCTGGATAATAAAGTGAATGGTACAGATGAATGTCTTTAAATTATAGGAAGAAAATGTCAGTATCCAGCAGAGCCTCATAGTTTCACATGGGTCCCGGAGATCGAAATTCATTTGCACCCAAGTAGAAAGCATGCTTTACCTTAGGTTCATTGATAGACTATCTTTTGGAAATTTGGAACAAAGTAATTAGTGCTCTAAGCAATTTCCCATTTTAATTAATTCAAATAGAGACTCCTTACTAAACACATGAGATATAAATGCTCAGTTATTTCAAGTAGGAGCACTATGAACCTTAACCCCTGTTTACCGTACGTAACCACGGTTACCTCCATCTGAGTCTTGAACCATCATCGGTTCCACATGGGATGGCGTCAGATCTTTTCCAGGTCCTGGAATGTAGTTGGTAAGAGGAGTGATACCCACACCATGCCTTCAAGTCACACACTGCTCTATGGGGTTACGTTGAATTCTTACAGCAGCTCTGTGTGGTGTGAGGTACACATCATTAATTATGCTTGGTAGATGGCAGACAGTCTCAGCTCTGAGAGGCTAAAATAACTCGCCCAAGGCTACAGTTAGCTAATTGGATAAGTTGCATATTTGATCTCAGGCAAATTCTTATTAAAATTAATAGATTCCATGAATAAACATTTTGCTTTGGGGAAGTATCAGCAAAATCTTTCACTGCAGATATTTAGGCCACAGTCAGTGTTTGTTGGATATGTGCAGACAAAAAGCCAAGATTTATGTCAGCTGCACAGCATTTGGCGCTTAAACATCATCTTCCTAAAAAAATTCATGTTTCCTAATTCATTCAATCAAGGAGTGACAACGTGTGTGTGTGTGTGTGTGTGTGTGTGTGTGTGTGTGTGTGTTTAATGCAAGGGGAAGAGGGAGGAGGAAGGATCCAAAAAAACCCTGGCACTTTAAAAACGTTGCTGCATTGCAAGTCAGCAGGCTGCAGAAATTTTGTTTAGAAAGGTGCTTGTTGCTTCCATCCTTGAGCATGTCTGAAGCAAACAAAGGGTTGAGTGCAGCCCTTTTTGTAGTGAACCATTGTGTATGAAGGCTTTGAGGCTCCATGGACCACTTTTTAGGTCTCTGCTTGGCAGAATGAAAAAAGCTTCCTTCCTCCCTCTCTTCTTCTCTTTCTTTCTTCCCTCTCTCCTTTTCTCTCTCCCTTCCTTCTTTCTTTTGAGATGATTGTCCAGGTTGGCCTCCTGGGCTCAAGTTATCCTCTTGCTTAGTCTTTTCAGTAGCTGGGACTACAGGAAAATGACACTGCACCTGGCTAGAAGCCATTTTTCTAAAACAACTAAGCCTCACATATCTTCCTGGTGGCTTTACATTGTCATTCCACCTGATTTGAGAGTGCCCTCTGACCTTTGTACTTGTTCACATTCTGTTCAATTTCCCTTTTCTAAACTCCATACCTGAGTCCCAGCCAGATGTAAGCTTAATTCTTGGTTTTTTACTAAATGGGCACTGCCTTGGTTATGAGGATTTTGTTCATGTTGCATCTCCTCAACTTGAAGATTTTAGAATCTGGGTCTTTGGCTCCATTCTTGCTGCTGTCTCCTTTCACCTCTCCTCAACAATGGGCTCTGCACCAGGCCCAGTTTTTGAGAGGGCAGCCATTGTGGTGATTAAGATATGCACTCCAAGCCTGACCTCCTGGGTTTGAATCCTGACTGCTGTTATTGACTATGGTAGCTCATGCCCTTAATGGGTAAAATAGAAATCCTAATATGAGTACCTCATAGGTTGTGAAGAACATTCAGTGAGGCACACTGTGAAAACTGCTCAGAAGGGCTGATGGAGTGGCTCAAGTGGTAAAGCACCTGCTTAGTAAGTACGGGGCCCTGAGTTCAAACCCCAGTACTGGAAAAAAACCCATCTCAAAATAGTACTTGCTATGCAGTAAGCACAAAGAAGGCTTAGCTGTTGCTGTTCTCTGGAACACCTGCAGATGAAAGAAGGATCCTGAAACAAGGTCACTGGGGCAGTGACCACAGAGGACCCTTGTCTGCACTGGTTCAGAGCTGAGCACCCTCTGTGCATCTTTCACCTGAGCCAGGCGCCAGTATTGCTGTGGTCTTACCCCAGCTCAGGCCCCTGCACCACGGTGGTGGAGGTCGGTGGGGGTGGGGGGCGCTTGCTGGGAGGAGGAAGTAGGTGCAGGGTGCTATGGCTGAGAGAATTCTGAGGTCAAGTGGATGGGATTTAGTGGCAGAATGGATGTGGGGGAAGTAGATGGGGAGCCCAGTTTGCCTTCCAGGTTTTTAGGTTAGGTGGTTAGGTCAACAGTGATACCACTGACTGGGAAAGGGACCTGAGAGTGGGACAGTTTGAGAGGGACTGGTAATGTGTTCAACCACGGACGTGTTGAGCTTGCAGTGTCTGGGACACATCCATAACAAAATGGACAAATTGAATGGCAGTGACGGTGGCATACAGAGCATATCATGCTCTGGCCCCCTTCTGAGCCCTTCAGAGACTCGATTATTATTCTCATTGCACAGATGAGGACCCTAGGTGCAGCGTGCTTAAGTCACTTGTGTAAGGCCACACTGCTAACTGGGATGGCGCAGGCGTTGGGATCCCGGCCAATCTGATCCTGGAGCTCACATGTTTAGTCACTCTCTCCCCACACCCTGTACCTGTAGTGTCAAGGGGTGGAGGGGCTGGACATTGAGGTATGCTGAGCAATGAGCTTGCTAGAAAAGACCCTGTGGAGTGAGGTGGGTGTTGGCTGAAAGAAACCCCTTTGCTGGCATAAGTGAACATCATTGTTGAGTATAAGAAGGATCAACATGAAGTAAGAAGAAAGGTCGAGGAAGAGAATGATACTCTTGTTAAAATCTCCAGGTAAAGACACAGGATTGATGATGCATTGATTTGATATGGTACTTGTGTTGCCCGTTTCAGTCAACAAGGTTTCTTCATATTGCTTTTGAATTCCTTAAATTAACACTCTGAGGTAAGTAAGTGGAAGTGTTGTTACGGAAGGCACTTAGGAAGAAATGAATATGGGAATAGAACCCCAGCTGGACACTCCCCACCTAGTATTTTACTTCACAAAGCATGCACTGAAAGAGAGTATAGATTGCAAAGTACTAGTTTATGTCCTAGAGTTTGGTTAGTAATTTTCAATTAACTTTTAGGGTGGCATAGCCTAGTACTTAAACAAGATGAAGTGGCTGCTAATGATTTATTTTGTACTGTACCAGCTGCCTTAATTATACCACGGAGAGGTTGAACACCATGGCACTCAGCTCTGCTGCGTGTCACAACCACCAAGAAGTCATAAGAAATTGCACAGTGGCCCCCACTTCTATGAAGTTTGGTTCAGTAACAGAGAATATAGGTAGAGGGGAAGTCTGGGGCTTTATATTTATTTATTTATTTATTTATTTATTCATTTATTTACTGTGACAATGAATTTTTAAAAAGAGGTGCACTTCTGTTAAGTTGATGGAATGACATAAATGCTTTTTTTTCTCACCCCCAAAACCTCATTGAAATGAAAAAACTCATAACAAGCCTGGCAAAACAGGAAGAGATACAACCAGCTCACAGGAAATATTGAGGCTTTTCTGTAAGATGCCAAAAGATGGGGTTGGATTAGGAGAGACAGAGTAGAAAACCCAGGAGGAGCTGGCATGAACTGCCTAAATTGAGTGCCATTTTTGGCATGGTTGCTGGGAAGAAACAACTAGTGCCATCTAGTGGACATCAGGAGTAGGTCTTGGAGTAATTGTTCATAAGAGTTATTAATTAAGACAGCTTTTCTTACCTTCTCCTTTATGCCAAGCAGCTGGCAGCAGCATTTGTCCCCAGGCTAAAGCTGCATTAGTCTCAAAGTGAAATTGGGAATTGGGTTTGGTGAGAGTCCCTAGCATTGACACCAAGGCGACGGAGAGAAGCAGAAGGTACCTTTGCACATTCATGAGAGTGAGACTCACTGAACTCCACAGTAAAGCTTCTCCTGCTTTTGTGAAAGGACTGGTCACATATTTGCTTACTCCTGAATGGGAAGTTGGCTGTCCACCTGTCTGTCCACTTATGTGCTGATTTCTACAACTTGGCTTGAAGGGAAGAGGCCAGCTGTAAAAACAGATGTGGGGTGAGTGCTGATCACAGCATCCTGATGATCCACCTTTGGCACAGGCAGTCAGGTCTTAGCGTGTCCATCACTGATTCTGGAGGGACTTACCTCAGGGCCTGATCACTGTTTGTAGAGGGGAGATGAAATGATGAGAACATAATGACAAGCACTGTGATTTCTCCACACCCCCCTCACTCTCACATCTTTGATCTGAACCTCATGACAATTCTGACCGTTAAACAGCAATTTTATTCCCATTTTGTGAGTAAAGGCAGTTAAGACTGGAAGACGTCAAGGAGACTTGTTCAAGTTCATACAATATATGAAGCAGAGTGAAGATACAAAGCTAGCTTTTGTGACATTAGACTCTTTTCTTTCTTTCCACTTATCATACAGTTTGCAATTTAATTTTAATTATTTAATAAACATTCATGATAGAACAGACTTGGGGATCTTTGTGTGAAGTTTGTTTTATGTACCGCTCTATGAAGCTGAAAAATATTAAAATGTGTTCTCATACGGCTCCTACATAGGTGAATGGCAGTAGTGATGAGGACAGATGTTTTTGAGGTGCTGAAGGTTGTACCTGGAGCATCATTCATGCTGAGCACATGCCATACCACTGAGCGCTAGCCCCTACCCTGGACAGTTTTATATAGAAGGGAATAACTTGGGGATTTGATTTTGTGGGTGGATGGAGTGTGTGTATTAGTTTCCTGATACTGCTGTAACAAATTATGACAAACTTGGTGTGTAAAACGTAGACATTTCTCTTTTCCTAGCCCAGAGGCCAGGAGTCTGCAATCAGGGTGTGAGCAGGGTTTCCGTCTGAAGGTTGTAAGGGAGATTCTGTTCCTTGCCCTTTCAGGTTGGGTGGCTGTTGGCATTCCTTGCCTTCTTGACTTGTGGCTTTTTCGCTCTGACTCCATCTCCACATCACTTTCTCTGTCTCTGTGTCTTTCCTTTTCTCTCATAAGGACACTTGTCACTTCATTTAGGACCCACCCAGGGAATCCAGGATGACCTCATTTCATTATCCTGAATTTAATTACATTTGCCAGACCCTTTTTTTCCCCCCAAATTAGGTCATATTTAGAGATTCTAAGGGCTTAAGCATAAGTATATCTTTTGGGGGAACACCACTTAACCTACTACAGGTAATAAATATTTTATACATTTTTTTTCCCAGTGAAATAAAATATCTCTTGGCCCTTAAATCCTGTGATGTCTATTTATTCAGCCATCAGAGCATCTCATCTTCAGAGATTATATCTCTGTTTTTTTTTTCTTGAATTCCAACTGGTAACCCCTGCCAATTTGAAAATTGGAACTTTTCTTGCCCCTTCCCTTTGCCTGTTTGTGATGACATTTCCCGTGACTCCATTTCTCCCTCCTTTTCTTTGGCTTGCTGGGCAGGATATTTGGATTTTTCACTCTTGGTTACTGCTATTCAAAAGAGAGGAAACAAGCAAAAGTAAATAAGAAAAGTGTTCTGTGGTTTCCATGTTCTCTAGTCATGGAAAGTTTCAGCAGGCTTACTCAGCTCCAAAATCAGAAGTAAAGGTAAAAACCCTGGGGAGGGAGTGGATACTGGACTATTTCTTTCTTTTTGAGTCACTCACATTCTTTAGTTTGTAGATGGAAAAAATGGAAAGCCAGAAGGATTATGTAAGGTCACTTGGCAAGTTGTGGGCTGACCCAGCGTTAACACTCAGGGCTTCTGAGTTCTCTGTTCCCAGTCTCCAAGTTGTGGTGCATCTCAGGGGTTCTTACTCCATTAATCTTCAGCTGTCTGGGCAGTCTGTGAGGGTCTCGACACTCAGCCACATGAACACGTGGGGGAAGTTAAGCCCTGACTATTGTGTTTGATCCTCATTCAACAGATGGGTAAAAGAAACAGCTGCTATGATGGTATTGTTCAGGCTGGCTCTGAGCTGGCCAGTGGTGTGGTGTCTGTAGGCAAGTGGAGTTTTTAATTCCAGACCTTGTACCAGTCTTTGTGATTCCTTCCTTGAACCCAAGTAAATTGTCTGGAGGACCACTGCAATCAGCACGTAAAGTTATATTCGGAAAGCGACTTGCTCCAGCCATTTAACTGAAAGCAAATGTCCCCTTAGCAGACTTTGAACTGCTCTGAATTTTTTGTGATGTTAGCTCTCCAACAATTTGGCAGAATCAACGCAGTTTCGGGAGCTAGAGTAAATATTTAAGTCAGCTGGTTCAAGGAAAAATTTTCTACATCTTAGGAGCCATTGATAGCTCTAACAGGTACTGGTGGGTGGTAACACTCAACTGCCAGGCAGTATTGCCAGGCTTCACAGACTTTTGAATGATACACAGACTTTAATGAAGTATGCTTGTTAAACAGTAATTGCATATATAAATTTCATACCTTATTTTTTGCTAATGCTTACTAAATGTAGTATATTAACCTTCCTTTTGTGCTAAGTGCTTGACCAAACAACTATGAGCCACAGATCTTACACTCAAATAGTTCATATGTGATGTTTTCTCATTTGATCTTGCAATGACTTTGGCTTATGGTTTATTGTCACTGCCTGGAGAGTTTGCAAAGTACATTTTTACTTTTGTCATATAAGGGACTCAAGAACACTCCTGGTTTGTGACTGAGGGGGGAGTCACTTTGGTGTTTATGCTTGCCAACCATTTGGCACTTACACATGCCAACTCAGTGGGCCAGTAATAATTTGAAATATTTCTTGTTAAGTTATAAACTCTGGAAGACATTAAAGCCAAAGTTTCTGTGAATTTATCTGATTGCTTGTTTTCTTTCCTTTTTTTTTTTTTGGCATTACTAGGTTTTGAACTCAGGGCCTCACACTTACCAGGCAGGTGCTCCACCACTTGAGCCACTCCATCAGCCCTGTTTTGTTGTTTTGTATCGAGTATTTTTGAGATAGGGTCTCTTGAACTATTTGCCTAGCTGGCTTTGAATGGTGATCCTCCTTATCTCTGCCTCCCAGAGTAACTAGGATTACAGCCATGAGCCACCAGCGCCTGGCCTGATTCCTTATTTGATCAGCATATGGCTCTCAATGAGCTCTAAGTTTATTTTCTATTTCCACTTGAGCACAAAAATCATGGAAGAATTGTCAAAGCTGGTAGGAATCAGTGGGCTAAAAGAAATCTGCCCTAAATGCTGTATTTATTAAGTATAGGTGAGGCAGACAGTTTCCACGTGCTTGAAGACCCTCTAAGGCGTCTTACAGAATGGGGGCCCTTTTCTAGATTATAGAAACGAAAATTAAAACTTCAGTATCAGAGTGTTTGACATACTAGACTGCTTTTCTCCAAATATATTTCTTCAGGTTTATCCATTTCAGTTGTAAAAGTGGTCCCCAGCCTATGCCTCTTTGTACAGAGAAGTAGCCTGTGGAACTGGTCCCCTTTACTGATTCCTTCCCTGGCCCTTCATGGCCTCTTTTTTCCCTCCTCCAGCCTGCAGCTTCCTCACTGCCATGTTGTTTAATCTTTGCTTTGCTATACTTGCTGCATGCTCCTTCTGGTCTGACTCAACTTTCATTGGCTACCATGAATATCATCTCTCCTGGGCCCCAAGCTCATATTTCCTGTCTCTAAAAGTAGGTCTGGGCTTCCTGGGTCAAACACAAATGGGATCTACAAATTACTCTGTCTCCGAGAGAGCTTCTAGATATAGTTAGTGTTCAAAAATATATTTCTGAATAAGAGAAAAGCTGTGGGTAAAGCATGATAGTAAAATGATGTTAAAACATGGCTCACCATCTCTGAGCCTGACTTTATTCAAGATGTGTTCTTGTCTTTTCTTCTCACACTTAACCAAAAAAGGTACCAGAATTGAGTACCTTGTGAGATCCACTCAATTTCAGCCCTTGTCTGTGGGTGCAAGGAAAACAATAATTATTGAATTTGGAAGCTGATGAAAGTGTCACTTTGACAGTACAAAGAAGTTTTTTGTTTGCATTGCTGAAAAAACCATTTGCAATTTAGGAAGTGGAATGTTGTCAAAACTTCTTTAGTGACATAGTTTGGCTTTGACTTTGGAGAAGCAAAAGTCAGTCAAAGGATGTGAAATGTTCCCTTTACATTGGTTAAGTATGTATAGCATCAACTTTTTCTGGGGGTGACAGAATGGGTCCCAGTTGAAATAAAGTGAGAAACGGGGCTAAGTATTGTATTCTGGACTGACACTGCGGATAGGCTATGGCTTTCCTGGAAACTGGTTTCCATTCATATGTCTCAAGAGCAGTCATAATGATAGGTGAAAAACCATGCTGTTTTCAGAAAAAGCTAGAACTTGTTGTTGGTGAGTAAAAGCTCTCCAGAGTAGATATCCACTTAGTCATTCCACAAATGGTAGTTGTATTTATTTTCTCTCCATAATTATATTCTAAGAACCTTCCCAAGATATAGTTGTCCTTCCATTTCATTCTTAATTCTTGAAAGATAAACTAATAAAGCAGGGAGTAAATGTGTGCCATTTATTAATTAAAAGCCCCAGGAAATGGGATAAACTGAAGAGAGCTTTTTAAAAGTAGTTAAGTCTAGCTTGCTACACTGCATAGAGGGTCATATATGCACCAAGCTAGAGTTGGCATTTTTAGGGGCCTTATGCTGCCTCTGCTTGTCTCACGTTGTATTTCTGTTGCAGCTCTGGTGGACAGGGTCCCTACCTTCTTTTGGGCCTCAGGAGTTTGCTCCGTTCAGGCCTGTCCTCAAACACAGGGCAATTCACTTCCTGTCCACCAGTGGGGCAGAAGTGGTAGAAGTGCCACAGCCCATTGTCCCTCAGAGGCCAATTTTACTCTTGCTCAGAAGTCCACAGAGGGATGGAGCCTTATTTCCCTGCAGTCATAAGCCAGCCATACATTCTGCATTGACTTTTCCTTCTTCCCTGACTCACTTTCTTGTCTCCATATTTCCTGTTCTTGATTCTCCTTCTTAAAGTCCTTATCTTTGGTTCTGCTCTGGGGGATGGCAAATTAAGACAATTGCCATGACAGAAGGATGGAGAAATCACTAGAAGCATCTCTTTCAGCACCTCCTTTTAATTCCCTATAGAGCGAGATAGCTTTTCCAGAATTTTTTTTTCAAATTTGGAAGACAGAAAAGTGGAAAGATAGAGGGAAGGGTGATTTGTTTGTTAAGGATATGTTTTAAAAACAGACTTTTAGGAGTGCTGCATTCATTGTTGAGAAGCACATTCTTTACACCCCATTGTCAGCCATTGACATGTCATGCGGCACATTTTCAGATTTTGGCACCTAATGGAACCATGTGTATAAAATTGTAAGAAGAGATGATGAAGGTCATGTGCTCCACCATCTGTTTCCGACCAGGAGAGAGTGAAACCCACATCTTCCATTATCTTATTAGGAGCTTGAGATGTTCTGTCCAATGCCTAATGGAGCTGTGCAGTGCAGCTTTTGGGAAGGCTGGTCCCCAACATGAGGTTCCAGATAAGCTGGAGTTTTGGGTTTAGTTGTTCTTGATTCATAAGGGCAAAGCTGGATCTCAGAATGGAGCTACTGTACTTTAAGGCTAATCTGGAGCTGCAGTCTGAAGGGGAGCTCTGCTCACCCCAGTGTTCAGGATCCAGTGTCTCTTTCTAAAGATTAAAGGGCTGCTAGTTTGACAACAGTGTGTCGGAGGTAATCTGAGCCTTATCGTGAGTGGGTTCCTGCCCACTCACCAAAGGTTTAAAGATAAATAGGATTAGACATGTAGCTTGTGTTGATAGAATTTTAGTATAATTTGTATTGTACATGTTATTTACAGCAAATTTATTCCCACTAGATACTGTCATTTTTTATAGCTACACAAATCACCAAGTTTTGAAAAAAATTTTTTAAATGTAAATATATGTTTTTATTGCAGTGCCATGTATGGCTAGCATACATGGTCTTGTGTGATTTTTTTTATTAGTGTATATTAATTGTACAAAGGATTTCACTGTAATATTTGCATACATACATATAATGTACCATGATCAAATTTGCTCGATTGTAATTTCTTATCCCTTTCCCCTTTTAGAAACACTTTTAATAGGTTTCATTATTCTATTTTCATACATGCATATAAAGTATTTTGATTATATTCACCTCCATCACCCTCCCTTTTATCCTCCTAACTCCCATTCCCAAACAGCCCTTGTTTTACGTGCAGATCGTTCATTTTCTTTTTCTTTTTTTTTTTAACTCTAAATTCAACATATGAGGGAGAACATGTGATATTTGTCTTTCTCAGTCTGACTTATTTTGCTTAACATGGGAGTCTCCAGTTCCATCCATTTTCTTGCAAATGACATAATTTCTTTCTTCTTTATAACTGCACAATAGTTCATAGGGTAAATGTTCCACATTTTTTTTTAATATTTGAAGGGTATCCTTATTTTTTAAATTAATTTATTTTTTTATTATTCATATGTGCATACAATGCCACATTTTCTTTATCCATTTATCAGTTGAGGAACACCTAAGCTGAGTCCATATTTTGGCCACTGTGAATAGTGCCACAGTAAAAATGGGTGTGCTGATATGTCTATTATATGCTAACTTACATTCCTTTAGATAGATGCCCATGAGTGGTATAGTAGAGCCAAAAGGTAGTTCTATTTTTAGTTTATTAAGGAAACTCTACACTGATTTCCATAGTGGTTGCACTAATTTACACTCCACTGACACTGTACAAGGGGCCCTTCTTCCCCTCACCCATATCCTTGCTAGTACTTGCTATTGTTTGATGTCTTGATGAATGCCCTTCTGACTGGAGTAAGATGGAATCTTAATGACATTTTGATTTGCATTTCCTTTATAGCTAAGGATGGCGAACATTTCTTCATGTATTTACTAGCCATTTGTACTTCTTTTAAGAACTGTCTCTTCAATTCAGTTGCCCATTTATCAGCTGAATTGTTTATTCTTTTGGTGTCAAATTTTTTGAGCTCTTTGTATATTCTAGATGTTAACCTCTATCTGATGAATAGGTGTCAAGGATTTTCTCTCATTCTCTAGGCTGTCTTTTGATTCTGGTAATTGTTTCCTTTGCTGTGCAGAAACTTTTTAATTTTATACAATCCCATTTGCCAATTCTTGCTCCTGAGATATTGGAATCCTGTTCAGAAATCTTTGTCTATACCTATGTCTTCAAGTGTTCTCCCTATGTTTTCCTGTAGTAGTTTCAAGGTTTTAGGTCTTACTTTAAGATCTTTGATCCATTTTGAATTGATTTTTGTATAAGGTGTGAGATAGGGATCTCCTTTCATTCTATTAAATGTGGATATCCAGTTTTCCCACTTGTTGAAAAGGCAATCTTTTCTCCAATATGTTTTTGGCACCTTTGTCAAAAATCAGATGACTATAGCTGGGTGGGCTCATTTGTGGATTGGTCTCTATGTCTGTTTTTTGTGCCAGTACTCTGCTATTTTTGTTACGTTGGCTCTGTAGTATAATTTGAAGTCAGGTATTGTGACACCTCCAGCATTGTTCCTTTTGCTCATGATTGCTTTGGCTGTTTGGGGTCTTCTATGCTTCCATGCAAATTTTTGGATTTATTTTCCTATTTCTGTGAGAAAACATTGGAATTTTGATGGGGATTTCATTGAATCTGTAAATGGCTTTCAGTAGTATAGCCATTTTCACAATATTAATTATGCTGATCCATGATCATGGGTGGTCTTTCCATCTTCTAGTGCCCTCTTCAGTTTCTTTCTTCTAAGTTTCATGTTTTCATTGTAGAGATTTTTCACCTCCTTTGTTAGGTTTATTCCTAGGTATTTAATTTTTTGAGGGTTTTATGAATGGGATTGTTTTCCTTATTTCCTTATTCCTTTCTCATCCTGTTTGTTATTGGTAAAGAGAGAAGCTACTTATTTTGTATATTAATTATGTATCCTGCTATTTTGCCATATCAACCAGAAGACTGTTTAAAATGACATTCAAACAGATATTAGCAAGATTTCAAATGGACATATATGCTATTTTATTAAACAAATTTGAAAGTTCTCTTTGCATTCCTTGTTAATGTATCTCTATACACAGTGATCTCTTTGTGATATGGATGACTGACTGCTTCCTTGTCAGTTGAAATTGTAGCTTCTAGTGAGGACCAGCATTATACCCATGGTGTTAGATAGACTGGGAAAGTAAAGGGATCAGGATGTGTTTCATGCAAATTCTTTTCTCAATGATGAGCCTAATCCCAGTGCTTGCAGAACTCTTCCATGTATGGAAGGGCTGTGTTGCAGCCCTGTGGCAGCTGTCAAGCTGTGTGGCACAATTCTGTCCCTATCACTCCTGGAGCTCATGCTCTGTCCTGAGTGGAGAGCGCACAGCGTGGTCAGCATTGTGGTGTGGAGGTCCATGGGGACACCATAGCAGGAATGAGCCATCTCTGACCCATTCCTGGGTGCTTTTAGCAAGTCCAGCATGTGAAGAGATGTCCAAGCTGACTTTTGAAGGACCAATAGGAGAAAATGAGGCTTGGGGAATGAGGTAGCACAACCTTTTTTGAGGAAGAGGGTTCAGTGTGCTCAGATGGGACAGCAAGTTCAAGAACTTCAGGAGCTATGCTGTGGTATCTCTGGGCAAGGGGTGTGAGGAGCCCCAGCAAGAGTGAGGTGGTCACACCAGAAGGTGCCTTATTTTGTGCCTGAGAGAATTCACATTTTACCCAAAGAAAGGGACCAAGGATGTCATTTCAGTAGAGAGTCATATGACCAGATTTCCAAAATATTTTGGTATTCAAATGGTATGGACATGAGAAGTGGGCACAGGTAGTGACAGAATGACCAGCAAAGAGACTTTTGTGATGATGCAAGGAAGAAAATTAAGGGAGCCTAAATGGAAGGGGCTGAAGAAGTAGAGTTCAGAAGATGTTGGGAGAGGGTAGGAGAGTTGGTACACATGTATAATTCCAACTACTCAGGAGGTAGAGATAGGAGGACTGTAGTTCAAAGCCAGCCTAGGTAAAAGTTAGCAAGATCTTATTTTAAAAAAAAAAAGCTGGGTATGGTGGTACATACCTGTAATAGCTATTTGGGAAGCAGAGATAGGAGGATTGTGGCTTAAGGCCAACCTGGGCAAAAGCTCAAGACCCTATCAAAAACAAATAAAAGCATCAGGACTGGGGTTGTAGCTCAAGTAATAGAGCACTGGCCTAGCAAGCTAAAGGTCCTAAGTTCTTTCCCCACAGTTGAAAAAAATGATGTTAAGGGGAATAGTAACAGATTATTGGATTCAGTGGTGAGGGAGAAGGGTAGGGAAAGAGATATCCCCATATTTCCATAGGGACATAGGTGCTGGGTGGATGATATCATTCTGTATTGTAAGCAGAGACTTGGTTTTGAAGGAGATAGTCATGAGTTCATTACTACATGTGCAGAGTCTTAACCTATCTGGGCTGTGGGGTATCTAAGGAGAGATGTCTGGTAGGCTATTGAGTATGTGGTTCTAGAACTCCAGACTTACATTTAACTGGAGGTATGTTATTTATTGAACATCAGAAGATGGAATATTTGAGAGATGACCAGAGTGTGAGAATCTACAGAAGCAACTGAGAAAGAATGACTGGGAGGTAGAAGAAAAGCCAGGACAGCAAGAGGCAGGAGAGTTTCCAGCAGAAGAGAGGTCAGCAGTGTTGGGGGCCTTGTGAGACTTGTTAGATATATGGATAGGGGTCATTGGCAACCCTGGAGAGAACAGTTGGAGTCAGAGATGGCAAAAAAGACCTGATTGTGAAGAGTGAATAGTGTGGAAGAAATGAAGACCGAGAGGACAGATTCATCTCTGGGTGTTGTGAAGGACAGACAGAAATAGGTCTTTGTTTTTATAACCATGCACTCTATGGTGTTTTTTGATAGCAGTCCAAGCTAACTAAAGCAGTAGTATTGAGAGACCAGAGGAGGCATGAGGTTATGAGTCTGTATCTACATAATTTAGAGATTTGAAAAATAATCTGTTAATCACTTCAGGATGGTTGAAAGTCCACCAGGTGTTCAGAGTCCACCAGGATGTGGGTGAAGTGAACACAGGAAAAGCTGAGGTACTGGGTAAAATTGGAGACAGTTAGGACCTGGAGGGTTCAGTGGGGTGAGAGCTAGTGAGTGTGAGAAATCATGAGGGAAATTCAGGATAGGTAGAGGAGGTAAGTGTGCTTGGGTTCGGTTTATCTCATTGCTGCTGTTGTCCTCTTCGACTTTTCTTTGGAGAAGAATTATACAATAACAGTAATTTATAGCTGATCAACTAACAACTCCCTTTAAGATTTTAATTTACTTTGATTTCTAGATTATTTTAACAGTGTATCTTCTTCAGATCTCTAAAACAAGTTGCATTTCAGCTACTAATAAATTATTTGTTAATAAAAAGAATGTACAAAATGATTTTGTGCAATTGAAACTTCAGAATACAATAACGAAACAATTAAAAATGTGAAAAAGAAGTCAGGAGGAAGAGAGGTAGGAAAGAGTAATAGAGGAGGTGAAGCTAATCAAATATACATGTATGAGAATGTCACAACAAAGCTTCTTTGCACAATTAATAAACATAGACTAGTAAACATAGACCTCATTAGAAAAGAGAAATCTAGCTCTAATGAATATATGTGAAGAGATGTTTTAGGCAACATCTTGAGGACGTATAAATCCTCGAGAATGAATAACAGAGTATGACACATAGTGACAGAGCCATTGTCATTAGAAATGGAAATACAAAGGGAAGATATTTAGATTGGTGAGTCTCCTGGAATCTGTGATTCACCCTCCTTGTGCATAGGTACTAAGTTATCTGAGTTAGCAGCATTTGTAATGGCACTAAATTTAGAAAAATGAAATAAAATGAAGAGGAAAGTACTGTGATTTACAGTGACACACAGCTAATGCTGAAGTATGAAGGTGTGACCTTGTGATTACACTTTGGATATGTGTCCTGGTTTGCTAATTCCAGGCACCAAATTTGGTGCACTTGTTAATGCTTTTTTTCTTGTATTTAGTTCACAACATCAACAAATCCCTTTTTGTGGGATGCATCATCACAGTTTATTGTGCTGAGTAACATTAGGCTTTTCTGTCTTCAGGGTTTTTCGAGGATGATGTCCGTGGTAGTAACAAGCCAAAGTCAGGCAAAGTAGCCCCTGGAAAGAAAGAGATGAACAGACTGAAACAGAGTATTCACTTTGCTCCTCTGAATTCAGCCAAGCCCAGAGGTTGAAGCACCCCTGAGCTGCTGTCATATCCCATAAAAAATTTTCATTGCCATATAAGATTTAATTTTTGAAATTCAAATAGCCTATCCATAATCATCAATTAATTTGTATCAAGAGCCCAACTTGGTCAGCATGGTTATGCTGGTACATTGTGGAGGTTATCTTCACAAAAGATAAAATAATTCATTTGAAAATCAGTCCCTTACTCTTCTTGCTGTAAAACAAGAGTACATTTTCCACTAGAAGCTTTGTTATGTATGTCAATTTACCCATTCCACCTGATCCACTAGTTACTGCGAGTGCTGATTGTCAGCACTTAACTTGGTGTTCTCCATTCATCTCTTCCTTCCAGAATGGTCTATGTGGTGGCATGGGGTTGCCACTTTTTGGCACCTCAGAGGAGAAGGAACAATCTCTGAAACAACTCTTCAGAGCTTTTGTGTTGAGTTGTAATAAGGATTAGCCTGAAGGTAGGATTCAGAGGCAAGCAGAGTCTGGTAGGGCCAGGCTGTTCTTATGATAGTAGCTCCCAGCCAAGTGGAATTATATGCAGAGAACTTTTCTCTCTAACACCAGGCCTTCTTTTTGTGCCCACATTCTCCCTGTTGGAGTGTTAGCTCTCCAAGTTAGGAGAGTGAACTGAGGGCACTTCCTAAGTCCAGGTCATGGCAGGTTGATGAGTATGCTAAACGTGATACCACCATCAACAGCCACAGGCTAGCCCAGTATGGTGCTTAGCACTAGGCAAGGAGAGTAACTGGCAGTTGGAGACACATGGGACTCATTGTGGATTGGAGGGTTAGTTGGGATTTCTTATTTTTGTAAACACCACCAAAAGTCAGTACATAACATGAACATGTATTCCTGGCCCATAGGATGCTGGTCCTCTTTTTGAGTTGGAAGAAGTGCCATTAGGAAATTCAGACCATGTGCACATCCTATCTACTGTGTAAACACTTCTGCCAACTGCTGAGTATATAAATAAAAGGTATATCAGTATTTAGACTACTTCCTTTTCATATAAAACAAGATTATTCTTAGAAATGAGACTAACAGCTATGAGCGAAGTGTTACCATGTAAAAGTAGATATCACAGGATGCTTCATGGATGGAAGGTCAGAACTGTAGAACAAATGATAGTTTAGGGAATACTGCTTTCCCTCGTAGCTCGTACAGCCAAAGGATGTGATATCTAACTATTGTGGGCTTAGCTCTACTGTCTTCTCAGTCAGTTGCCCAATAGAATGACTGGAATTTTCCGAAAATGTGGATTATAGAAGCTCTACTGAGTTTGAGTTTCTGGAGTGTAAATGAATTTTAAAATATTTCCAAGAGTGATTCTGATCTTCTGCCATGTTTGACAGGCATTTCTTTAATGCCATTTCCATAAGAATTACCAAAAAGAGACTGGAGGAGATAAGACCATCACAGTCTCTGATTAGTAGAAATTCCTCACTCTGAGACAGCAAGTTAGCCATGCTTATGAAAAAATGTTGTAAATATTCATGTATGTATGTTTATTAGCAAAAATGAACATTGCAGTGAGATGCCACGATTACATATCAGATTAACAGATTAAAGAATTAGCCCTCAAGGCCGCCACTCATCCCAGTGCTGGTGATGGGACTGTGTACTAGCACTTCATATCAAATAATGGTATACACATTGATACATTTTCTGTATAGCATGTGGCAGTGTGATCAAGAGGCTTCAGAACGTTTACACACTTTGGCCCAAGAATATCTGGGAATATAGCCCAGGAAAATAATCTGAATTGAAGACTAATCTGATTCCAATATTGTTCATATTAACAAAACAATGGTAACTACGTAATACAGCTGTATGATGTAATATTTTATACTTGTAATAAATTGTGTTTATAAGGCGCTTTTAGTAATGTGAGAAAATGCTTATGTTGTCACCACTAACAGAATACAAAAGTTTAAATGTAACATCCTAAATGTAAACCAAAATGCACACAGAAATGGAAGAATACCAAAGTATTAACAGTAACCATATTTCAGTAATAAACTACAGATTTATTTCAGTAATAAACTACAGATTTTTCTTCTTGTCTTCTTTTTTTTTATTGTTTTATTATTCATATGTGCATACAAGGCTTGGGTCATTTCTCCCCTCTGCCCCCACCCCCTCCCTTACCACCCACTCCACCCCCTCCCTCTCCCCCCCACCCCCTCAATACCCAGCAGAAACTATTTAATGTGAGTCAACTCCCTGTATAGCTATCCTTATCTCAACCAGCAAAAACCCTTGTTCCTTCCTATTATTGCTTCTACTCTCTCTTCAACAAAATTAGAGATAAGGGCAAAATAGTTTCTTCTTGTCTTCTTACTTTTCTAAATATCCCAAGTTTTCTACAATACCTTTTAAAAATATATTTTACTTTTATAATCAGAAAAGGAAACACATTCATTGGAAATGCTTCAAAAGCAAGAATTTTGTGGAAGAATGGGTCATGGAAGAACTTGTTATGGAGTCGATCTGTGAAGGGAAGATTTGAAGAAATTCAGTAGACCAGAAAAATACATAAGTTGCTTTGAAGCATGATAAGCAACAGGAGGCCAGATCATAAGCATGCATTTTGAGGAAGCTGTAATGAGTGGGTGAGAGATGAATAAAGTGAGAAATAGGTGGTAGAGATGGCAGGAAGCAGGTAGATGAGAACAAATACAATGAAAAATACGTTTTTTTTTCTACTCTTTCAGGGCTTCAGAGTTGAATGATGTCAGGAAGCTTCCCATGATTTCTGACCCTTCAGGTCTTCATCAACTAGATGGTTAAATGAAGTCAACCCAGCCAACAAAAGCCAATATACAAGGACTGTGAAGTTAATTTGGGCATCCCTTTCTTTCTGAGGCTTTTATTCCTCCACCCTGACTTTTAATAGCTGATTTGCTTGATTGAGGATAGGATAATGATTTCCAAGGTTGCTGTGTTGTTTGTCTTACTGTTCTAATAGGTATCTTTTTTCAGTAGTGAATCCGTATTAGTTGAGGCTTATAGGTCATCTGCCTGACATTGTCCTTTAGGTCGAGACCTTAATGGAAAACTTTGAAAATATCTGGTTGAAAAACTCATAATTTCTCATCAAGTTAGGCAAGTCTGAACTTCTACCAGCAATATTCCTTCGCCTAATGCCAGCTGATAATACTTTGAGAGCCATAGCAATGTGTTTACGAATTTCTCTTTGTTTTCTGGAATTGATTGTTAGTGTCTATTAGTATTTCTTTTATCGCATGGTAACATTTCTAAATCATATCAAAACATCTACCCCTTGTTCATGAGATCCATAGGTTTAGATGAGTGGTTAGAGGAGCCCAAGAAATGCAGGGAGCACTGTAGTTTGATAGTGCTTTTGGACTACTAGTTATTTCTTTGCTATTTGTGGTGTTATGTATTTATTCAAAGCTAATTTGATGTTGAAAGAGTAACTAAGAGGAACTATTAAAATAATTTGTTTAAAGTACTGTTTTGGAAAACTGTGACACTATTACCTTTCTCAGTTTAAAAGAAAATGGATTTATGAGGTACACAAGACCACAGGGTCATACAGTAATATTTATAGCCTACCCTCCCACACAAAGTTCAGAAATGTAATGAATGTGGGGTGCTGGAAGGTACATAATAGACAAATATTTATCTGGATATAGCTATTTTTAATTCTTCAGTCTATCTTTCTTAAATATCTGAGAATTCCTTCTGATATTAAGAAAAATGCAATGCCAGAAAACTTTATAAAGCCATGTATGTATGTGTGTGTATGTGTGCGTGTATGATGTGTGTGTGTGTGTACATGTGTTACTGTAGTCTGTAGTTTTCTATGCTTTTGGACTTATGAGAAACACCTACACACATAAGGGATTATTGATTGTTTTACATTCTCCGGTATTTTCTACCAATACAGGTATAAAATATTTTTATTGTCCCTAAGTTTAAACTATTTTCTATGGAGATGATTGCTATTTTCTCTGAATATTTGATACAAGCATCACTTCTGAGAGTTGGAATTTAGATCAGGTGATTCAGTTTGTTTCCATTTGTGCCTCTTGAGGAAAGGCTCTGGATTTAGTGTTCCAGCCAATTTTCCATCCAGCACTGCAAAGGAAATGACCAAGCAGACTCAGAGCCAAGAAATGGTATTGAAAATCCAACTCTTCATGTGGAAATCCTTATGGGCTTTGCTAAAAGGTAGTGAGTGTTTTCCTTTTTATACTGATCTACTTAAAGTTCAAAAATTCAATAGAATTGAAAATTTTATTTTAATTCATTTGGGCTTTGAAAAAAGCAGTGTAAAATTAAACGTGTGTGTGTGTGTGTGTGTGTGTGTGTGTGTGTGTGTGTGTCTTGCTCACAGGCATTGTGGTGTTGTCCCTGGTCTTTGGTTTCAGAAAATAAATAAGGTAACCTGTGAAGGGTGGGTTGGGGATTTGCTATCACTGACTGCCATCTTGAGCTTCTCAGCACTTTGTGAAAGAAGAGTCAGAAGAAATGATACAGCCTCGTGAGGAGCATTTTTCTGAGGCCAGTTCTTGCTTTCTGCACATAATTTTCTGGTTAAATTTGTTCTCGTTCTAATAACCTCTTTATTTTAGTTACTTTTGCAGCTGGTATAAGTTAGGCTGAGTTGTTGTAACAAAAAGGACCCCAAATAAATTTACCTTAATAAAATGGAAATGTCTTTCTCTCTCATCTAATAATGCAGAAGTTTCTTGATCCTGTTAACCTCACCTCAGAGTGAGGTCCTCATTGCATTCTGGAAGTTGGCTCATAAGCACTACATCTTAAGGAAGAGGAAAGAAAGTATGTGGTGGGCAGTCAGTATCCTTTTAAGGACATGTTGTGTAAGTTGGATGCATACTTTTGTTTCCATTCTGTTGGCAAGAACATAGTTATATCTAATGGCAAAAGAGGCTGTAAAATGTAGTCTCTAGTTGGAGATACATATGCCTTGCTAAAATTTGAAGTGGAACTGGTTTATTTTTAAACATAAAAAATGGAAGAATGGGTACTATGGCTTTTAGTCATGGTTTCGTCTTTCACTACATAGAGGTCAATGCTCAGCAGTGCACACCAAAACCACCATTTTCTCCTTGCCTCTCACAGAGTTGCAGACACTGAAAACGATCAACCTCCATTGCCTGAGATAATCCTGCCCAAATCTAACAGTAGTTTAAAGATTCTAGGTCCACTTGCAGGAGGAATCTAGATGAGAGTTGCTACTCTTAGCTTAGTATTTTGGTATCAGTCAGATTTTCCTGTCCCTTGTTGAGGTTCTAACATACCTTGGCCTGATGCTGCTTGCAGTGTGATAGAACCTGAGGTGCATAGTCTCCTCAGTGCTATGTAATAGGCACTGGGTCAGAGAAGGGTCTATTAATAAGATGGGTATAACACAGACTTTTCTGCCTTTGAGGGATATGTGGTCTGACCCTCTTTTCCAAACAGAAACAGGTATTTCTCTAAAACAAAGTTTTGGGAATATCCCGGACCCTAACATTCACCAATATCCCCTCTGCCCATAGAGTCTACCTAAGAAGAGCCCCTACCTCTGAGGAGTGTAGCTCAGATCTGGGTTCCTGATACCCCTTTCCATTTTGTAGTTTGTTTTCTAAATCCTTAGGAGCTCTAAAATTAACTTTACAGATTCAGGACTTACTCCCTTCTGCTGGCTACTGTAAGTCTCCAAAGGGAGCTACGCGGATTATGAAGGAAGAAAGAACATCAAGGCTCAAAATGTGACTTTTCATGTATACAGTTCAGTTTTTACAATCAATACTTATTGAGGCTCTTCTGTGAAATGAAGGATATAGGGTATAAAGTTGAGTAAGCTATGGCTCTTCCTTTTGAGTTGTTTATCTTGTGGTGGAAGAAATAGGTCTACTGGGTAAATCACCTTATAAAATAGTAGCCTACCAGTAGAGGTACAGGAGAACAGAGCATTATGGGACTGTAAAAGAGCTATCTTATGTCTGAGAGCAGGTCTTAAGTGATGTTTACATTGGACCTTAAAGAAGGAAAGAGTTCAATAAATAGAAAAAGTCAGGCATGAGAGTGGCAGAGTAGAGGTGGCAGCCTTTCAGACAGAGAGGACATCATGTGCAAAGCATGAAGGCATGGAAGATCATGGAATCTTTCTCTGCTCTACCACCAAAACCCCAAAACCAAACCCCAAAAGACTTTCTATCAACACATTGTAAATTCTGTTTTCTTTGAAAGGTGTTGCTGAAGCAGTATCTCTCTGTCATATCTAGATTGTTTCTAAGAATCTGAATCTGAATAGAACCCCTGACTCCCAATCAGGACATGAAGAGAATTCTGTGAGGACCCTCTGGGGATGCTCATGTTTTAGGTTTTCTTAGTTCTAAAAAATATACTCACATTTCACTTTGTGAGCTTTTTTGTTAGTCACTGAACTGTTTTGGCAGCCAAAGTGCAAACGTAGCCAAGGAGTCGAAGGCCATCATGAATTATTGATATGTTTCTGGAAAACCGTCCGTGTACAAGGCACTATACTAGGCAGTGGGAATACAATGATGAGTAGAATCTATCTGGTCTGTCTTCCCATAGAACTCACATTCAAGTAACAGATCTTAATTAACCAGTCTCACTCATGTGTGTTCATGGGAGTATGGGTGGGAAGAAGCAGAAGGTTCTAGATAAGGGGCTTAGAATAGGCAAAGCCCAGTGATGGGAGAGGGTAGGATGTGTCCAAGAAGGCTGGATCGACTGTAAGGGGAGAGGCATGCAAAATAAGGAATATAAGAAGAGAACTGTTGGGACCATGCTAGACCGTATTAAGAATTTGGGTCATAACCCTAAGCCCAATGAGAAGGCAATGAGAAGATTTTGAGTAGGACCCTCCAGGACCTTTTGCATTTGTTTATTTATTTATTTATTTATGTAGAGGAGACATTAGGTAGTCAATAAGTATTTATGGGGCCAGGTGCAGAGTGGTTCACGCTTGTAATTAGGAGTATTGTGGTTTGAGACCAGCTGGGGCAAGAAGTTAGCAAGGCCTCAATCTCAACCAACAAGCTTGGCATAGTGGTTTTGCAAGCCTGTGGTCCCAGCTATACAAGAGGCCAATAGGTCGGATGATTGTGGTCCACACTGACCCTGGGCAAAAAGTCTGAGCTCCTATTAGAAAATAACTAAAACATAAAGTGCTAGAATTGTGGCTCAAGTGGTAGAGTGCCTGCTAGCAAAGTAAGAGGTTCTGAGTCTAAAGCCCAGTACTGAAAAAAAAAAAAGTATTTTTACCTAAAAGTAGTAATGAAATAGATAATTTCATAAATCTTACATTATGAGCTCAATCCCCAGCACAGCACCACAAAAATAAAAAACACAAACACAAATTTTACATTGTAAACAAAAACCAAAATTAAACTGTGCACTCTTTCCAGCAAACTTGGAATCATGGAACTGAAGGAGTCCCACCTTGGGGGGGTGGTTTGCCCAAGGCCAGGTAGTAAGTTGGCGGCTGATTCATTTGTGACTTGTTCACAGTGGAGCTGTTCCCTTCCTTCCCCATTTCCTGCCTCCTACTCCTGCTGAGGCTTTGCAGATAAAGGAATTGGATTACTCCCCAGCTCTCATTGAAGTTTCTCAAAATGGCTCTCACTTGGATTGCAACCATCTCCTTGGTTCAACTCTTGTCTTCAGGATCTCCATGACTGCTGTGCCCCCATCCCATCCCTGTGCCTCACTCAGTCTGCTTCTGGGGGATGCAGTCATTTCTTGCTGAACTTACCATCCCCAGTCTCCAGGGTGGCTGTATGGAGCAGGCAATGACTGAGAGCTGCAATTGTTAAATTAGTATTAATAACATTAGCTAAAGATATATAGGCAACAGGGAGAACATCAAGCTGGTCTTGCCTCTTAGGTTTATTTTGGAAAATAAAGTTGTGTAGTATTCATGAAAACTGTGGTTTTATGGAATGTTTTTGCCAAGAGAAAGGCTTTTTTTTCAACAGAAATTTCAGAAAGTGAGAGATTCTGAGTAATACGTCAATCACGGGGAGGGATCTGTCATTTTCTGGCAAGTTGAATAGGCCACGGGAATTTTTTTTCATTACCTCCACTCACTCTTTCATGAATTATGAAGTATTATTTTCTCCTGAAACCAGCAAGAATAGCCAGAAAGAGGGGAGCTGGTCCCTATATTCATTCTTCCTCTGAGTGTCTCTAGGGTTTTCTGTCTCGGCCTCATTACTCCTATCTCTGTTTCTCTATGCCTTTTTCACTCTCTTTTTGACTGCTTGGTATGATCCATTATTAGCATTTGTTACAGGATTTTCATGAGGACGGTTTTCTGGACAATGGTTGTGAAAAGATGGTGCAGCCCAGGGTGGGTAGCGGGGTGATGGAGGTCAGAGGCCAGGCAGTTGGAAAGGCAGAGTACTGTGGGCTGAGTGTCAGTAAGGTCTGCTGAATTTGCCAGCATTAGCATAAGGAGCATCAGCCTGGCCAGATAAAGCAGATAGGCAGCCGGAAGGAGCTGGCATGAAGTTAAGTAGGGCAACAGGAGGCAGGAGGCTGGTCTCAGCCACCAGAGCTGGGACCAGGGACCCTGGTGGAGATTGAAAGGACCAGGCCTGTGTCAGGGACTAGGGGTAGCAGAAGTTCAAGACAGAATCCGGACTAAGAAGGATAATAAGAACCACAATGAGAGCCTGATGCAAACAGAATACTGAGTTTATGCCAGGCATCCTTCTGAGCATTTTCTTATGTGAAGGCTTTTCATCTGCCCAAGACTCTTGGCCTAACCCTCAGTTTATAAATGAGAAAATGGTGTCACAGAAGGGCAAAGTAGCTTGCTGTGTGTTCCTCAGCTGGCATGTGGCACAGCTGGGACATTCTGGCAGCCTGGCTCCAGGGTCCCAGCTCTTAACCACCCTTCCTCATATTGTTCCTTTACAAAGACACAGTGTGTATGGAGCTGGGCAATGTACACAGCCCTGATTCTATACCACTTACCTTAAAAAAAAAAAAGATCTGTCCTTCCATTCTGCCTCACCTGTGCCTTTCATATATTAATTTAGGAGTTTTGGAACTATTATTCTTGCCATGTTACAAATGAGACTCAAAGGAGCTCATGGACATGGTTGCTAGGTAGTAAGGCCTATTCGAACTCAGAGGACTATAGCAGGGGACTACTAAGAGCAGAATCTACTGTCTGTAGATTTTTATTTTGTTTTGACTTCATGCTCATGTCTGCTCTATTGCTACCACCTGCCTGTCTGAGGGGCATCGAGGAAGAATCAGGGGTATAATATCGTATTAACACTACAAAAGAGTGCATTAGAGAAGAGGTGCAAATCATCCAGCAAACTGTGGTCACTTGGTATAATTTGAAAAAAAACAAGGAGCAAAAATAAACCGTAAGGCTGAATTGGCAAACAGAAACCTTGGGATTGTGTTCTAGCCAACAAGAAAGCTAGTCTTTGCTATTATCAGAATGATAATTATTATCAGAATGATAATGAGAACCTCTTCTTGGTCTTCTCAGAGTCCTGCTACAGAATGCATAACTACACTGGCTTAGAAGAGTTAAACTCTAGAGAAATTTAGGTTCAGAATTGGATAGAAAATTTTCTTTTCTTTCTAAATCTGTACCCTTCTCTTGATCATAGCCATATATAACTTATAGCTAATCATCTCACTCTTTTTCCATAGTGACAGTGATAGTAAATTTCAATATGAGAGAAGCACACTTTCAATAGACTGAAAGCAGGTCATTTCTCGAGTGAGATTGACTTGACCATCTCACTCTTGGCTTTTCTTTCCTTCTTCTTCCTGTCCAAAATAAATGGAAAGCAGAAATAGTTGTCCTTTGTATCCCCCACTGTCAAGTCCATGGGTTTGCCCAGCACTGAGTTAGGAAAAGGAACTCCTCATCTCAAAATTTGAAGCCAACAAAGACCAACAGAAAGTAATGTTGCCTTGCGACACCAAGTAGAGAGTTCCTACGTTGTGGAAGCCCATCCCATTTCCTCCATTGATCTGAGTAAGATCAATCTCCCCGTGGAGAACCGTGTGAGATTTATAGGCATAGAATCATATAGGCAATGCCTTTGCATAAGGTCTTTTGACTATGAACCCATGATGGTGCTGAGAGATGAAATGAAGTGGGTTAGAAACACAGTCAAGAGAGAAGCCTCAGAATTACAGGCAGCCTCCTTGAGGCTGTGTGGTTTTGGAGAATACCCAATGTTGAGAGGCAGATAAATGACTAGTAAACAGCAATCCAAGATAAGCCCCAGGGTTTTCAGACTTGTTCTCATTTTAATCTGAGGTGGGAGAAGATGACCAGAGGAGGGATTAGTTTCTCTCATCCTCTCAACCCATCACTCAGTTGGAGAACTCAAAACCATGAGGGGGTCAATCCCTTGGCTGCTTTTCACCTCTTGCCGCAGTGGAGTATGATACCCTTGAAATTTGGCCTTGGAACTTAAACCTGCTAGAATCACTGGGACTTTCATCAAAAGCTGGGGACTTAAGGTGATTTGAAATAGGAGGCTTCCAGAGACACCTCAGTATTTCTTATTGCGTAAAATCTTGGGATAGAGATGGCTAGTTCAAAGATCCTTCTAGAGTTCTAAGTTCACTTTCCTGGGAACTCTTCAGAGTTCTTATAGGGAGGCCTAGAACTAAATCTCTCATTGGGGTTCCTCTGGAACTCTGGGATCAGCCCAAGTATTAGATTGATAACTTTAGATGATTTGTAGGTATGAGGTTTATTCTGGGTATGTCTAGACCTTACAGGCAGACTTCTCAATCTGCTGTTTAACTTTTAGCTCTCAGTTTGTGGGTAATCAAATGACTTTTGATTAAATAATTTCTAGAATGGAAGGAGTAGGAAAGGACAGCGTTTTTCCCACCAAGGTGATCTTTCTGTATTCTACCTAATTCTTTTTGGGGACATATCCACTGCCCCTCATCCCTTATTTTGAAAGTTACTTCAAGAAGGGAGTGGGAGCCTGATGCCAGTGGCTCACACCTGTAATCTTCTCTACTCAGAAAGCAGAGATCATGAGGATGTGGTTTGAAGCTAGCCTGAGTAAATAGTTCTCGAGACCCTATCTTGAAAATACCCAGGACTAAAAAGGGCTGGCAGAGTGGCTCCAGTAGTAAGACTGCCTGGCTAGCAAGCATGAGGCCCTAAGTTCAAACCCCAGTACCACCACCAGAAAAAAAAAAGAGAGGAGATGGGAGTGGGGGCCAGACACTGGTACACTCCTGAGATCCCAGCTCTCAGGAGAGGGAGGCAGGAAGATCTCAAATTTGAAGCCAGCCTTGGGCTACGTAATGCAAAAACCAACCAAACAACAAAAACAAAGAAGGAAAAGGAGAAACTGCCAAACTATCTTCCAATAAGCTGTACCACTTTGGACAAAAAAAAAAAAAAAAAAAAAAAAGGAACAGAGTGAGGAGGGAACATTCAAATTATGTAGATCATTTGGCTTTGAATAAAGCAATTTAACCTTTCTGGATGTGAGAAGGGCTGAATTAAGTGACTTAATCCCTAACAGTTTGTGATTCTAAGCTCAGCATTTTTCTGAGTTCTTGGGAATCAGGCAGAGGCAACTTGCCCCTGTCATGTACCTGGTCTTGGTCCTCGTGGAGTTCATGTGGATGGGAAGGAATAACCACAGCTGCTGTTGCTTAATCCACGGCCTCCCCTGCTGTTGTCTCACACTGAGTCAGACCCATACTTCTTTGGACGCTCATATTAACTACTGAGGGCACCATGAGGCAGCCATACACAGGAAAGCCATTGAGCCACATCCAGTTTTCCCATCAGGGAATACTTTCTCTCTTCTCAGTGAATTCTGAAAGTGGACTGCCTCTTTCTTCTTCCTTTAATTGGTTCCCATTTAAAAAGAATCAAGAAATGTATATACTCCCAACTGAAGTGGTAGAGTAGGGAAACAATCTGGAGAATTTAAGGAGAAAAAAGACTTTCTTGTCTCAATTTTCTGTAGATTCTGGCTAAAATATTACATGGCTGTGGTTCAAGAGCTAATTAAAATAACAGACTGATACATTAATTATGCTTACGATTCCTTTGACCTACGCCTCTGCCTGTACGGTGAGTGTGCGTGTGGGTGGTGACCTGTTCCCTCCCCACCACCACAGTTGTCAATAGGCAGAGCCGGCACAGATTGCTCTCTGTGGAACCCTGTTGATTGCACACACCTCCTTTGCCATTCTCTCTGTGTGCGTGCACAGCCTCAAAGACGGCATTCTTAGAGCCCTACCATTTGGGGATTCTGGAGTATAGCTGAGCCCCCCTTGCCATTTTTCATATTTAAAGTGATTATTGATGCCATTTTGAGATGTGTGAATGTGACCAAAGGACATTCACAGGCCAGGGCAGACCAGATTTGGACAAGCATGCTTTACTCCGTATTGGGAGCACTTGAGTGGCTTTTTGTGACTCAGGTTTGTTCTACTAAGACTTCTGCTTTTCAGAGATAACTGGCTAGAAGGGTAGGTTTCTTTTCCAAGGTCCAGGGCCAGCCTTTGACTCCTGTGCTGAGCACCCATGAATTGCAGCCAATGCCTTCAGCTGACAAAGCAGGGCTGTCACTGATAAGTGTTTATGTTGCACTTTTGATTTGCAAAGTTCTTTCTTGGAGTTATTTCTTACAGGTTTGGCAGGTGAAGAAACTAAAGTCCATAGAGATGGTGACAAATGGTCCAGGCTTATCTGACCAGTTAGTGGCAAAGGTGGCCCTGGAGGGTTTCTGGGTCATTTCTTACCCTAGTGATTCATGTAGCTTCTCTAGATTATGTTCTTTGCCTATCACAAACTTCTTTATTTTCCAAATTTAAGTGGCTTCTTTTAGGGTGAATAATAGGGCTGTCCTATGGTTGTCCTAGGGCTGTCCTAGTTGGTTGACCAGAAAGCCCTAAGTATCTAGGGAAGCTCTACATCAGGCGACCCCAGTGTGGGACCTTTCCTAGGTCAACCTGAGCGTGGTGTGGTGGGAGCAGGAGGAGGAAGGAGGATTCCTCTGCTTGAGTTTGGGGAAAAGATCAATGCAGTTTCTGGACTATTAAGGCTTTATGCACGAGAAATCAGGTGAAGGATTTCAGCAAAAATATTGGCTGTTACTTCAAGGAGGTAAAATACATTAAAGAGACATTCAGCGATTTTGCATCTAACAGTTGAAAGGTTTTTGGCTTCTTTTTCAACTTCAGTAGTTGGGACACAGGCATTTTCTTGCCAGTGAGACAGAGAGACTTCAGTGAAATATTGAAAAGTTTTACTATAGAAATTCCCACAAGAAATCTTACCATCTGTTTATTCTATTTTTCCTTTGCTTTGGTTTTTTTTTTAATTCTATATGACTTATTTGACTTAAATCACATCTGTTAACACAGATGTTAGATGGAGATTAGTATCTGCCTGTATTTACGCAGTATTCTCCAAAAATAAAATCTCTCCTTTGCTCCCTTCTCCAGTGGTGAATTCAGTCAAGAAGACGAGTGGTTGTGTTTAGAGTATTCTATAGCCTGCCTTTCCAATCATTCCAAACAGCCTTTTGGATATTGATAAGTGTTTATTGTAGAACTAACAATACAGGCAAAACAGGAAGCAGCTCCTAGCTGGGTAGGATGCTCCCGAGTCACCCTCCACTCTCCCAGGGAACGCTCTTCAGCTGACTGAAGCAGGGAAGCCGAGCCAATCAGAGGCCGCTTTCCTAGCTCAGTCACCAGTCTGTGGCTGAGGAAGGGTTTTGCTTTTTCTGCTCTGTATTGGGAAGGCAGATAAAATGCCAGGTCTGGACTGCCTCTGGGGATAACCTCACCCTGTGTGATGCAAGTGCATAGCATATTGCCTGGTAAATCCACAGGAACTGATAAGACACGCGCAGTTCTTCCAAAGAGGCCTTTTCTCTTTTAGCCCTAGCTGTGGTTTCTGCAGCAATTTTGTTTTTGCCTTAAAAGAGGTGCTCTGGATTATTAGACCTCCATGTATGACAATTTGTACCTGCATGGAATTGAAGACTCGGAGGCTGTAAGTATTTCATAGATAGCTGATTCCTTCTCCCCTCCTCTTCCTCCTCCCACTCCCCCCCCCCACCTTATTTCTTAGGCAGCGCAGGGAACATGGAGCTGAAAGCCAACATCATTCGGGTGCTTGCTGGGTGCGTGTAAATGTTCTCTGTCTAGTTTGCAGTTAACTGTAACAATTATTTATTGTCAAGCAAAAGGAAATTAGAGTGATGGCAGAGGCACCTAGGCGTGTAGGCTGTTGGCATTTCTATGTTACTAGGTCCACGTTTGCGCTCACAAGGGGTGAATGCTCCTTGTAGACTGGTTTAAACTATGCAGAAAGTGTCTCTGTTTCCCAACAGCAGAGTTCATAGAAAAGCTCGTTCATTATATAATACACATTGTTTGTTGAGCTAGCATGAATGGAAGTTCCAAAGCTGTAGCTGTATCATTATGTGCCAAACAAGTGGCGTGGATGTCCTGTTTCTTTGTTAAGGAAATTAGATGCAAGGGTTGTAGTCACACAACACCCCAGTGCAGAGGAAGTAGGTAGTGTTACTGTAGCCTGCCCTGGAAGATTGAAGTGGACTCACATGTGTGTAGATAACTGGACTCGTTTGCTCTCGTAGGTCAGGTTTATGCAATGTATTAAAATCAGGACTAAATTGTTTCTGGAATCCCTAAAACTGTACTACAGGATGCTAGCTTTTGAATATGGGTTAAAGCCGATTACCGAATCTTTCTTTCTACTATTGCTGGTGATAGTACCTGATTTTTCATTAATCACATAGAAACCTTGCAAGGTAGAGTGATTGGGGGTGATTGATGGGACATGCTGTGGGTGTCTGAATTTTATGAGTGCAGTGTCTTACATGTGGCTACATTCAAAACAGGGATGTATTATATAAGGTTCTCTGGCTAAACCACCAAGTACATAGATTAGAACAACAACAACAACCACAAAGAACCGTATGGTATAGTGACAGTGCAGACGTATGTAGCAAGTGCTATCCATGAAAGACAGAAACCTTCACTTTTGATAAGGCGTTCCATTTTTCCTTCCTGTCTGTGTTACCCCTGACTCTTAACTATTTCCACAAAGTCTCTCTGCATGTTGCCCGACGTGCTTGAAAATGATCAGACCATCAGTTTATTGCAAGGGATGTAGTCTAAAACAGTGGGGGCCAAAATCAAGAAGGTCCACACTTGCAGGTGAGGTTTGGGGAATGAAAAAGGTAACTATAGGAGTTCAGTAAACTAGCTTCCCCAGCTGGGTTCTTCAGAAGGCCTGGTTATTTCCTACAATCTGTCTCCACACTCAGTTATGAAACATGTGATGCCTTATTGAATTGTAAGCTTTAATTTCGACCATGTATTTTAAACTTGGACAGCGCATTGCACTGAGGTGGATTGGAGTTTTTTTCAGAAATGCCTTTAGAAACCAGCTGCTATGAACAGAGTCGCCTAGGAACTAATGTATCCAGCTCCTTGTTCTCTAGAACTGTATAAATTTCAGATGTACTGGTTCAGAGGGGAGCCATTGTAAGCATGAAAATAATTGTTTTTCCTTTTGGTCCAGCCACTCAAGACAACTTGAGTTTTTCAATAAGGTGGGAAGAGTACAGTGACTTCACTCATGGTGCTAGTGGATGGCGGGTAGTGCTAAGTACTGCAGTGCCGTGCTCCTGGTGACTCAGTGGTGGCCAGCAGGCTGAGGTCCTAGGGCTGCACAGCTTCAGAGGTGAGGAAGGTGGGAAGTTCAGGAGTGAGGGAAGGTGTCTGGCCAGTCCTTGGCTGAGAAAACGGGAGGCTTTGGGGGTGGGATCGAAACTCCATCACATCAATCAGAGGGGAAGACAGATGTTCAGAGGGGTGAACTGACTGAATGCTCATTTGAGTTTATTTGTTTTTATAAGGAAGAATAATGTGATGTGTTACCCAAGATGGTGTGAACAGAGCTTCAAGCCAATGGAGAAGACTAGGCCTAAATAGCTGACGGTGAAGTGACAGATAAAGCCACACCTGGAGTGCCACATCCTCAGCAGTCTTTCTCAGTGCCAATGCATTTATGGCTGTAAGTGTGGGGTATGCCCAGAGAGAAGCAGAGCTCTCGGAACAGGTCTGGTGGATAGGCATGGTGAGGCTTTCCTCAGGTGGCCAGTATAGCAGGCCCAGAATATACAGGCACTAAAAGCTGAGGACAGCACTTTCATGGGGTGTTGGGAGCCGTCCTCACTTGCCCTGCCACGCTGTGCAGTTGAAAATGTTTGTGGGATGTGTGGGGTCAGATTCAGTGTGTCCACACAGGAAGCCTATAGGAAGACCATCTTGCCTAGGGGCAGATATTTTATTCTAAGTGAGAATAAAGTATTATTATTCACTATTCGCGTATCCTATCCCCCTCAGTAGAAAAGAGATTTTGGTACATTATGTGAGGGTTTTCTTAAGAATCTGGTCCATGAGGAGACGTTACACTTCCAGTGCCCTCAATGGTAGCCTGTAGCCTCTCTTTCACATGCTATATATACAAAGAGAAGGTAAGAAACATGCTGGAACACACTGGAGTATGGGCGTTCTAGATTCTTGAGTCCTTGGAGCCTGTTTGGCCAAGTCTGTTAACTTCTGCTCTAGTTTCCCAGGAGGGCAGTTAAGAATCAGGATCATTTGCAATTAAAAGGAAGTACAAAATATTATTCAGTGTCCCCCAGAAAGGCCCATCATAAGAACAAGAAATTACACATAGAATGTCACATTACTCTCTTCTCCCTCCTCCCTACCTCCCCGACCCCTGCCAATGCTGGGGATCAGACACAGGACCTTGTGCTATCCTAGGAAAGCATTCTACACTGAGCTGCACCTTCAGCTCCACATTAATTCCTGTGTTACCTTGACATGAATTACAGGTGTGTGCTTCAGATGAGTCCATGCTGAGACCAGTCTGGCTCTAATCACAGACTCACTATGTTGGCTTCTATAGAAGAGCTGAACATTCTGCCGCCATCACCCCCAGTGTGTATTAATGCAGGCCCTTGTAGCCAAAATGTTTTTCACTGACTCAGCCCCCAGCGGACACTGTGTACTTTGATCTGATTTACAATAGATTTCAATAGATCTGTTCCTTGGTGTATACATGTCTTGTAATTGGTGTATTTTGATGTTTGTGGAATCATTCTCGGAATAATTTCTTTTTGCGTTCAAGATTTTTATTAACCAAATGAGAAGAGAAATGTTCTTTTAGAGGGACTTGGAAGGAGCAGAGTAGCAGAAAAAGTTACCTGCACCTCAACCAGTGATAATAACTGTTAATTGTGGAAGCATTACTTCCAGGTTATCAGTGCACATCTATTTTTTTTATTTTTATTTTATTCATATGTGCATACAATGTTTGGGTCATTTCTCCCCCCTTCCCCCACCCCCTATCTTACCCTCCCCCGCCCCCTTCCTCTCCCCCACTACTCTTTCTTGTTGAAGAAAGAGTATAAGCAATAATAGGAAGGACCAAGGGTTTTTGCTGGTTGAGATAAGGATAGCTATACAGGGAGCTGACTTGCATTAATTTCCTGTACATGTGTGTTACCTTCTAAGTTAATTCTTCTTCAACTAACCTTTTCTCTAGTTCCTGGTCCCCTTCTCCTATTGGCCTCACTTGCTTTAAAGTATCTGCATTAGTTTCTCTACGTTGAGGGCAACAGATGCTATCTAGTTTTTTGGGTGTCTCACCTATCCTCATACCTCCCTTGTGTGTTCTCATTTTATCATGTCAGTGCACATCTATGCAAAGGGGTCGTTCTCAACATCCTACTGCATGTTAGGACCTAGTCTGTTAAACGTTGTTCATAGTTGATAAAATATTGAACACATTAACACTAGAAATGGCCTGTGTAGGGCAATGCTTTGCAAAATTTAAAGTTCCTACATAGATAAATGTTCTGGAATTTTGAGCAAGTTAAAGGAAATATAGATTCTTAGAGTATTTTGTAAAGTGAAGCCAGGGTTAGCTGCACACAGAGTTGGTAGCTGATTGCTTGGACACAATTGCTTCCATTTCCAAGTGCTTAAATTCTAAAGTATTTAGAGGGAGAGGCTTGATCTTTTTTCATTGACGAAGAAGATCAGATCATAAATCAGGGCATTTAGTTTAGAGAAAAATAAATTCCATAAGTGCTTTCAATCATAGAAAGGGACCATACTATGTTTATTAATACGGATAGAAATATTAGAGCTGTAAAAGTTAGAGTAAAGGTAAATTTTGTAAATTGTAATGTGTATGTAATGTTTAAATGTGTGTATAAAAGCATATATTTATATCTACATGTACCTATACATTATAATAAGGATAACCATTTAAACTATTCATTTTCTATAAGCTGTGTAACTATGTGTGTTTGTCAAAGTGTCTATGTACCTACACATACACATACCCAGTACACCCTCGTACACCACATACATTCATACGCAGACATGCTCCATGCTTTGCTAATTGATGGGTAATGCTAAGTGGGAGATTTCTAACATAGAGCTTTTGGAGGAAGAAAATTAAGTTCTTTTGATGTGAAGAAAGATACCCAAGAGTGTTGAAAGGCAACACAGCGACAAAAGAGCGAAGGATTGCTACTTTCAAAGATATAATAATGTTATTCTAAATATGAAAACGTGTCCTTGTGCTTGCTAGGGAGGAGGACAGACTTCAAACAGAAGGATTTATGTGTTGGCGGGCCTTCAGAAAAACACTCTAGGGATATTAGGGATTACATTTCTTTTGGATACAAGACTAGAGTCTTTATGGTTTGGTAGATAGATCAGAGAATCAGCAGAAAGTCTTTGTGGCCCACTTATAGGGAATGAGGACTGGTCTGTAAAAAGAATCGAAGTACTGGGTATTTGCATCATTACCCAGAGAAGTAATAAAAGTGCTGCTCATGGTTTGTGTAAGAAATTGGAGAAAACCAACTTGTTTTACTCAGCAGAGCTATTTTTGGTATTTACCCAGTGTTGATAAGTAAGTGATGAACAGAGATTTTTCTTTTACAAATCAATTCTTAGAAATAACAATTTTCTAAAATATATATTGAAATGGGTTCCAGATGTAATTGTCATGGAACTAAAAGGAGAAGTTCTTTAAACAGGAGAACCCATAAAATTGCCATCCCAGGGTCATTGGTCTTGCTACTTTCTTGTTACTTTTCCATTTTGGTGACAGATGGAAGTATTAGGACCAATATTTGTCCACGTGCTTTCATATCTCCTATCCTGATGGTGCTATTCTTAATAGATTATGATGAGTCAATCCGGGATTTTAGAATATGGTCCTGTAACATCCTGATGGTGCTATTCTTAATAGATTATGATGAGTCAATCCGGGATTTTAGAATATGGTCCTGTAAGCTACAATGAACATTAGCTTATTCTGTGGAGCAAGATGTTCTCTAGGGGGGTAGGCAGTAACTATTCAAAAGCATTGTTTTAGGGTGAAGGTGGAGAGGATTCTCATTGCCTTTGCTCTTCCTTCTCTGTTGGAATTCAGCTTGAATCTTACTACCATGTAGATGGTTCTTGTCATTCTGTTCACCATCTCCCCTTTTATGACCTTTCCTAGGTAAACAAAGCCACAAAAGGAAAACAGGAAGATATAATGAGGTTATCATTCCTCATTCTCTTCTTTTCCTTCTCTTACCTGTCCTCTCAAATTAACCATCAAGTCAGGAGCTCACAACCATGAAGTTAAGTTAAAAATTGTACCTAAGAAGCTCTATAGATATGGCTGTGTATTCTGCTCTAAATCAGGCTGATTTGGGCACCTTTAGTGTGCTTGCATTGGGCCATGGGACTGTGAAAATAGCAACTCCAACCTACAACCCTGGCAGGATGCATGGCATAGCTGTATATGCCTCACAGGTTAAGGACAGGGCACTAGAAGACTACAGCTGAGTGGGCAAACTTAAAGGAGTTTACAGTTCATATAAAATACTGGCAGCTGATTGGGAGTTGTAGACTTTTATGCCTTGGACTTTGAACTGTTGAAGACTTTGAACAATGGGTCTCAGATAAATCTGTGCTGCTGTTTTTACAGTACTGATTTGTATGCCAGAGAAGGTAGCCCGGATAACTCATGAGATAATTTTTGAGATCTAATAGACCAATACTTGTTCTTGTTCTATGTTTATACATTCTTTTATAACACGAAGACATAGTTTCACTTATAGATATTTTCTTTCTTCTTAAATGGTGCCTCACTATTGATACTTCATACAATCTGTTTTTTTCAACTGCCATCAGAAATATTAAAAAGGCTTATATTTAAAACGGCATTTTGGATTTCTCTTTAGTCTTTTCATTCAAGGGAATCAATATGAGGGATCTACAGGGACGTGAATATTGGCATATTCCAATTATTCAGGAGTTTGGTTGTGTAGTTTGCATTTTGCCTTTTTTATTTGTATTACTCCTTAATCTCTCATTTCTTTTTAGCTTGACCATCATCTAAGAAAAAGATTCTGACTTTTGGTATTATTACTCTGTTAGCAGCTTTGTTGAAATTTGGTGAATGATAAGATTGTAGCTAAAAGTGTTTCTCAATCTTTTTAAGTCTCTGTAAAACTTGAAAAATTTTACTTGCTACTGAGCATCGTTACGAAAATGTTTTTACAATACTCACCAATATATTAATAAATCTAGATTTTGAAAATGGAAATGTTCTACTTAAGACTTGTAACACTAGAAGCCAAAAAAGATGTTTGGTCTACTGCTTGTTTGCTTGTCAGTACCCATGGTGCACTTCCAGCCCATAGTGGTTTTCCCTGGGAAGACTTGAATAGAGTCTCTAAGAAAAAAAATCAAAGGCTAAAGCTTTGTGAAAAGTAAGTTTCTCTTATTTCTTTTGTTTTCTTCTTTTTTTTTTTTTTTTTTTGAGACGGGTTTTATTAGGTATCCCAGGCTGGCCTGGAATTCACTATGTAGCTCATGCTTGCTTCGAACTCATGCCCTTCTTACCTCACCTTCTGAGTGCTGGGACTGCAGGCATGTGTTGCCATACCCAGCTGCAGAAAGGTATTTCTGCTGTAACTTTTCTTTAGACTAAGGTGACTGAACTATACACCAAGGAATTGTTAACGTATAAAAATGTTTCGAATAATTTTTTGAGATAGAGTGATACTCATTATGAAGAATATATGCACATATATATTATATTCTGTACACTTTTTTAAATTTTGGGCAGAGTCTTGCTGTTTAGCTCAGACTGTCCTTGAATTCTAGATTCTCCTGCCTCCTTTGCTGGAATCTCAGCTATGTGCCACCCAGCTAAGAATGTTTGTTGTTCAGCATTTTCTTGATTTATAAAAATTTCTTCTGCTCATCATTACTATCCTCTGGGATATTTTAAAACAAATAATCAACTAATTGGAAAACCCCAGGAAGATAATATACTCTAGAAGACATTCATTATTTTTAAAAGCCATTCCTTCCTTTAAAGAGGAGTAATGTACGTGATCTATTTAATTTTCCTCTGTGATAAGGTGAAAGGCTGCAAAGATGAGAGAGACAGAATCTAGACTCGAACTTAGTTTCTCAAGTATTCCTTTAAATTGTTAGAATTGATACCAGGCATCCTGCACTCAGAAGGCTGAGGCAAGAGACTCATGAGTTTGAGGCCAAACTGGGCTACTTAGTGAGTTCAGGCCAGCCTGTGTTACATAGTGAGACCCTGTCTCAGAAATATGTATGTATGTATGTATGCATGCATGTAGATAGTTGATAGTTGATGATAAACACCACATCAAACACAAAACAATTGTTCAAAACATTTTTAGCTGGTAGAGTGGCTCAAGCAGTAAGAGCACCTGCCTAGCAAGCGTGAGGTCCTGAGTTCAAACCCCAGTGCCAGAAAAAAAAAATGAAATTCCAAAACATTTTTATACATCAGTGCTCTTAGTGTGTAACTCAGACACTTTAGCCTGAAGGACGGATATTGTTTGAATAAAGTAAGAGTTGGAGGCAAGTATTTATCACCATGCTAAAATGGTTAGTGAGTAAACAAATTACTCCCCTAGTTTATTTCCAGAGTCATTACTGATACCTTAATAACCATGCAATTTCAAATGATGCCCCAGAGATTAATATCTTGGGAGTTACTCAATTCAGTGACTCTATTGATCCAAGTAATGGAACTAAGAACTTATTTATCACACTGTCAAGTCGTCCCACACTTGATCATGCTATAATGCTTAGACTATAAGAGGAATAAAGGTGAAGTTGGTAAGAGGGGGAGATAATAAAACAATTTAGTCACCATGATGCACAGAGCCCTTTGTGAAGTGCTGGGATATTGCAGAGTGTAGTAAGGAATAAAACTGAAAGAGGGATAAAGATGCATCAGGTTCTAAAAAGAAAAAACACTTGGCAGTAAGTTTTATCATTAGTTAAGTGAACGGTAAAAATTTGGCTCATTAAAACACAATACATAGTCCTACATGTCAATGCCAATGGTAGTTTTACCCTCAGCTTGTAAAATTTCTAAGGGAAATGCTGTATTTTCTATATCCATGGGCACACTTTTTTTCACACACAGCATGTATCTAGCATGGGGATGCATCTTAAAACTAACCGTGTCTCGTAGTTTTATTGGCAGTTTTTCTTTCCTTTAGTGGTATGTAATATAATGTCAAATTTTAAAATAGTTGGCATTGTAATTTAGTGAAATGAGGTATTTGGGGAAAAATTGTATTAAGCAATATAAAACTGTAGAGTGGGGGACAGGTGTGTGGCTTTCATCTGTGTTGAGGCAGAGGTAAGATCACGGTCTGAGGCCAGCACTGGCAAAAGCATGCTGAATGACAAGCTAAAAGCGAAAGAACTGAGGATGGGGTTCAAATGGCAGAGAGCCCCTGAGTTCAATTACCAGTACTGCAAAACAACAGTAACAAAACTGTGCAGTGGGAAAAATTAGTCTTCCTGCTTTCCTCCCTACTGGTAGGCACTCTTTACAATCCATTACCTTTCAGACCTCTTTCTGGTACATTGACAGACATGGGTATTTAGAAAAACATTCTTACAAACACACATACATATGTCATACTTGAAAATTTTTTTAAAATACAGGATATAATAAATATTTAAATATTGTTATGTGACACCGAAAAATGTACCCTGTGTATTTTTCCATTTCAGTTGATTCTTTTTAATAACCTGAGTGACATGTCAGCTGGACAGTATGTATTTACCATAATGAACTCTAGCCACTGATAGAGATTTAAAATATTTTTCATTTTTCAGACTTGCAGATGCAGGCTGCAGTTATCATTCTTTTATATGAATCTTTGTGTGCACCTGAACATTTCATCAAAATATTTCTAGAAGTAAAATTGCTAAATTAAAGTATTAGCAAATTGTAAGATTTATTAATATATTGATGAGTATTATAAAAACATTTTAATACTAAGTCAATATTCTTTTTGATTAAAATACTGAATTAGCTTAAAGTTTTAAATCTGTATCTAAGACTTTAAAGAAATTCCCTAATTGTGGGAAGCACCTGTAGGCTGTGGCTTCCTGATTACATAGGAAGACCTTATTTACTCTCTGGTGTAATAATTTGTTGTTTTTAAACAAATACTGGAGAAATCATATGCACCCCAATCTTCATTTCATTAATGAAAAATTGAGGCCCAGAGAGACTAGGCAATTTGTTCAAAATAACCCAGATAATATGTGGTAAAACCAGACTTAGAGTTCTCCTTACATCTCTTTCTAGAGCCTCGTTCTTTGGTGTGATGCCAAATTCCAAGGGTCATAATATAAAAAGCTAGATTAACCCCATAAAGGGCGGGGTAATCATGTTATTTCCATGGTGCTTGGCATCTTACAAAGCTATTGGAAGTGGGGAGGATCTCCAGAACAAAGAACAGATTGTACTTTGACCCAAATGGCAAGACCTTTATCTGCTTGGAGACCAGATTTGCTTCCCAATTTCTTTCAAGCTTTTGTTTGATGCTTCTTTATGGTATGGTTTGAAGTCCAAGTCACTGATGGATTAAAATGATAACACATCCATAAAACTTAAATGAACATAAAATCTCAGTGCTAGAGAATGTTAGCAAGAGGTTTTGTGTTTTAGGAAATGTTAGAGTTCTTGTGATTTATATGCAGGCCTTGATGAGAACTGCAAGTTAATGCTACATTTGGCTTAGCCAAGAGGATTCAAGTTCCATTTTTATTCTCTTTCTCATTTACAATTCATCTCCACAAGCTTCCAATTCAAGAAAACATTTGCATGATTCAATAGCAATATTTTTAAAAGGCAAAAGGGACATCAGTATTTATAAAAGGTACAGGGAACTGTAAGTTCTGTGGTAGGAGGTGACCCTGCCAAACAAACAAACAATGGGTAACATGCTCAAGTTAGGATAATTTGAGAGGGTTTAATAAAATATAAAAGTATCCATAGGGTATTCAGAAACCACAGGAACAGTGCAGCATCCACTGGGTTGGCAGGAGTTGTTACCACTCCTAGACACAAGAGACCTAAGGAAGGGCTTGGTGACAGGAACTTGGGAGGACTGAGTTCTGTTCCGAAAACTACTTAGAGAAGGATGCCATTTTCCCTGTGGAAGGCGCATGCCAGAGAGGAAGCCAGGCATGAATACTCCACTCTCATTCTCCTCCTTTACTCTGATCTCTGCAAGGGCACCCATTAGCAGCCCATCAGAAGCCAAATTGCAGAGCTTAGAGATCAGCCATAGTGCAAGAGCAGAGTGTGGAAGGGTGGATAGGGATTTGGAGAGGCAAATTGGTGTTGGTCTTTTGTCTATATTATTGTATTAGCTGAGTATATACTCACACCAGAAGATGCAGTTTCAAAGCATTCATAAAACACACCTCTGTAGATGCTGGTGGAGCTATGAAGGAGCCATTGCTTGTCACAGTCCATTGAGATGTGTGTTGCTTTCATGTGCAGACAGAGTTCCACTGCAGGTAGTTACCTGGATTCTAATTCCTATACTTTTTTTTTTCTTAATGAAAAGTTGGAGCATGAGTCCAGCAATAGAAGGGAATTAAAAAAAAATTTAATGTTAATTTATGGAGAAAGCTTGAGAAGCTGAAAGGGTTTGCTAGGCAGGCGTTCTTACTGCCTGAGCCACTCCATCAGCCCACAGGTGCTATGATTTGAATGTGTCCTTCACAAAGTTCAAGTGGGTCCCCAAATTCATATGTTAATGGAATTTGGAGGTGGTGCCATTAGGAAGTAATTAGGATTAGATGAGGTCATGAGGATGTGGCCTCAAGGATGACATTAGTGCCTTTACAAGAAAAGGAAGCAAGACCTGAGCTAGTGCATTTGTTCTGTCTTACCATATGTTGCCCTCTGCCATGTTGTGATGCAAAAGAATGGGCTCCCCAGAGGCTCAGCAGATGCCGATGCCGGCCTCATGATCTTGAAATTCCCAGCTCCAGACTGTGACTTGAATAAATTTCTTTTCTTTGTGAACTGCCCAGTGTGTATTCTATTTTACCAGCACACTAAACTAGAGGGATTTCATAACTTTTTTTTCTTTGTCAGTACTGGGGTTGAACTCAGGGCTTTGCACTTGCTAGGAAGGCGCTCTACCACTTGAACTGAGCCTTCAGCCCTCCATAGCTGCCTTTAAATTTACAAAGATCCCTACATATAATGAAAAGTCATAGAAAAGTGCATACCAGACCAACTTGTGGCTTAGATGTTATCCCTCAATGTGGTGAGGCCAGAATAATTCTTAGGATCCCTCCAAATGTCATAATGATTCCTACCACACAAAACCTTGGGAGGACTGGTAAGAGTAGGGATTAGGAATGTGAGATTTCACAGATTTGATGACAGCCTCCTTACATATTGCCAAACATGAGCAAACACCCAACTGTTTTTACTGTATTTTATTATTTACTATTTTTAATGACACCACTAGTTAATAGCACCCTTAATCAGTGTTCACGAAGATAAATGATGCAACAATCAAGTTTAGAGTATACAAATATTCTAATAAATATGTGATGAATAACTAAATTAATTCATGCATCTGGTAAGTGGGTCTGAGCCTGCAAGAGACAGTAAGTTCTGCCTCTGGGAGAAATGGAATAAAGTGTCTGGAAATTGGCTTGGATTGTGTGAAATGGGAATGTTATTTTGTGGTCTAGGCAGACTCCACACTAGGAAATTATAATTACAAACTTCACCACAAACGTTTCTGTCATATATGACATCTCAATGTTTTTTCCATAGTAAGAGTGCTGGATTACACAGAGAAACTTTATTTCCAAGATTATACTTTAAGATATTGTTATGAGATGAGTTGTATCTCTCCAAATTCATATGTTGAAGTTTTAACCCCCAGTTAAAAAGAGATGTATTGACTGGATGGGGTGGAAATACTAAAAGGAGAGTTTCCTTGACAGTGTTGAAAGTGGAACTTGTTTTAGAAGGTTTTGGAAGGCCATGGAACACACTTGCTCAGAGGCTGGGTCTTCCCATTTTTAGTAAAGCTGTACAGACTCTTTGTCTCTTAAAAAGTCAATTTTGATTGGTTCCTGGTTGTGCAATTGTGTAAAATTTGTGAAACTCCATTGAGCTATACACATATAATTGTACATGTTTCTGTACATGTATCATTCTTTAGTTAGAAGTTTGGGGAGTTTCTTTTGAGGAAACACATGAAACTAGTGGAATTCTGGAAGCTCGGATCAGGAGTAGGATGAATATAATGAGGGTCCTTGCTTCCTGCTGTGCGAGCTTTTGAAATGTGAAACCAAGTCGTTGATTCTTACACTGATTAGGTGAAGTATTGGAGTCCTGGGTGCAGAAACAGCACTGACTCTTGACTAGTGGACCATTTGGCCAAGGACGAGGACTTATGGTCTACCCTAGAGATGGGGAAACCATGTTCCTCCTGTGCCTGGAACAGAAGGAGCTCTCTTTGGTGAGGCTTATCTGGGCCTTACCTGGAACAGATGGCTATAGTGGTGCTCATGCCAGCAGACACCTTATCTCTCTGAATACCCATGATTGCTAAGGAAAGGTAAGGAGGACTCTGGGGAGCAGAACTCCTGGCTTTTAGCAGTATCTGCATGGTTACAGCCAAGCTGCTCTCAGTGGTAAGTGCTGGTTCTTATGCTTACAGAACTGTGCCAGGGTCACCAGAGAGAACCAACTCCAGTAATAAGGAATAAACTGATTGCCATTGAGATTTACTTTAATAAGGTTCTAAGCTTCAGGTGTTTACTTCTGAAGGTGTGTGCGCTTGGTATGCAGAGATCCTTTTTTTTTTTTTCTTTTTTTTTCTTTTTCCATTTTTCTTTTATTATTCATATGTGCATACAAGGCTTGGTTTATTTCTCCCCCCTGCCCCCACCCCCTCCCTTACCACCCACTCCACCCCCTCCCGCTCCCCCCCTCAATACCCAGCAGAAACTATTTTGCCCTTATCTCTAATTTTGTTGTAGAGAGAGTATAAGCAATAATAGGAAGGATCAAGAGGTTTTGCTGGTTGAGATAAGGATAGCTATACAGGGCATTGACTCACATTGATTTCCTGTGCATGGGTGTTACCTTCTAGGTTAATTCTTTTTAATCTAACCTTTTCTCTAGTTCCTGGTCCCCTTTTCCTATTGGCCTCAGTTGCTTTAAGGTATCTGCTTTAGTTTCTCTGCATTAAGGGCAACAAATGCTAGCTAGTTTTTTAGGTGTCTTACCTATCCTCACCCCTCCCTTGTGTGCTCTCGCTTTTATCATGTGCTCAAAGTCTAATTCCATTGTTGTGTTTGCCCTTGATCTAATGTCCACATATGAGGGAGAACATACGATTTTTGGTCTTTTGAGCCAGGCTAACCTCACTCAGAATGATGTTCTCCAATTCCATCCATTTACCAGCGAATGATAACATTTCGTTCTTCTTCATGGCTGCATAAAATTCCATTGTGTATAGATACCACATTTTCTTAATCCATTCGTCAGTGGTGGGGCATCTTGGCTGTTTCCATAACTTGGCTATTGTGAATAGTGCCGCAATAAACATGGATGTGCAGGTGCCTCTGGAGTAACAGTCTTTTGGGTATATCCCCAAGAGTGGTATTGCTGGATCAAATGGTAGATCGATGTCCTGCTTTTTAAGTAGCCTCCAAATTTTTTTCCAGAGTGGTTGTACTAGTCTACATTCCCACCAACAGTGTAAGAGGGTTCCTTTTTCCCCGCATCCTCGCCAACACCTGTTGTTGGTGGTGTTGCTGATGATGGCTATTCTAACAGGGGTGAGGTGGAATCTTAGTGTGGTTTTAATTTGCATTTCCTTTATTGCTAGAGATGGTGAGCATTTTTTCATGTGTTTTCTGGCCATTTGAATTTCTTCTTTTGAGAAAGTTCTGTTTAGTTCACTTGCCCATTTCTTTATTGGTTCATTAGTTTTGGGAGAATTTAGTTTTTTAAGTTCCCTGTATATTCTGGTTATCAGTCCTTTGTCTGATGTATAATTGGCAAATATTTTCTCCCACTCTGTGGGTGTTCTCTTCAGTTTAGAGACAATTTCTTTTGATGAACAGAAGCTTTTTAGTTTTATGAGGTCCCATTTATCTATGCTATCTCTTAGTTGCTGTGCTGCTGGGGTTTCATTGAGAAAGTTCTTACCTATACCTACTAACTCCAAAGTATTTCCTACTCTTTCTTGTATCAACTTAAGAGTTTGTGGTCTGATATTAAGATCCTTGATCCATTTTGAGTTAATCTTGGTGTAGGGTGATATACATGGATCTAGTTTCAGTTTTTTGCAGACTGCTAACCAGTTTTCCCAGCAGTTTTTGTTGAAGAGGCTGCTATTTCTCCATCATATATTTTTAGCTCCTTTGTCAAAGATAAGTTGCTTATAGTTGTGTGGCTTCATATCTGGATCCTCTATTCTGTTCCACTGGTCTTCATGTCTGTTTTTGTGCCAGTACCATGCTGTTTTTATTATTATTGCTTTGTAATATAGTTTGAAGTCAGGTATTGTGATACCTCCTGCATTGTTCTTTTGACTGAGTATTGCCTTGGCTATTCGTGGCCTCTTGTGTTTCCATATAAATTTAACAGTAGATTTTTCAATCTCTTTAATGAATGTCATTGGAATTTTGATGGGAATTGCATTAAACATGTAGATTACTTTTGGGAGTATAGACATTTTTACTCTGTTGATTCTACCAATCCATGAGCATGGGAGATCTCTCCACTTTCTATAGTCTTCCTCAATCTCTTTCTTCAGAAGTGTATAGTTTTCCTTGTAGAGGTCTTTCACATCTTTTGTTAGGTTTACACCTAGGTATTTGATTTTTTTTGAGGCTATTGTAAATGGAATTGTTTTCATACATTCTTTTTCAGTTCACTCATTGTTAGTATATAGAAATGCTAATGATTTTTCTATGTTGATTTTATATCCTGCTACCTTGCTATAGCTATTGATGATGTCTAGAAGCTTCTGAGTAGAGTTTTTTGGGTCTTTAAGGTATAGGATCATGTCGTCTGCAAATAGGGATATTTTGACAGTTTCTTTACCTATTTGTATTCCTTTTATTCCTTCTTCTTGCCTAATTGCTCTGGCTAGGAATTCCAGTACTGTGTTGAATAGGAGTGGAGATAGTGGGCATCCTTGTCTGGTTCCTGATTTTAGAGGGAATGGTTTTAATTTTTCTCCGTTAAGTATAATGCTGGCTGTAGGTTTGTCATATATAGCTTTTATAATGTTGAGGAACTTTCCTTCTATTCCTAGTTTTCTTAGAGCTTTTATCATGAAATGATGTTGGATCTTATCAAAGGCTTTCAGAGATCCTTGATAGAGGGTGCTGCATAAATCTTTAAATATATGTAAGGAACCAGGCATGGTAGTGTATGACTATAATCCCAGTGCTTGTAAGGCAGAGGTAGGAACAGCTAGAATTTGAGGTCAGCCTGAGCTACATAGGGAGACCCTATCTTAAAAAAATATATATGTATAGATATGCAAAGGGTTGTATTAGAGCTAAGCTAATCACATCATATGAACACTGCATGAATGTTTTCATTTTCAGGATTTATACACTAAAAATAATATTATTTTTAAAGGTTGATTTCTTACATTGTTTCATAGCCATAAATTATTACTAGTACAGAGCAGTGTTGTAAGAAGGGTGAGGCAGATTTTATAATGGAAGTACACTACTCCCATTTGTTACAGATGCTTTCAGAAGCAGTGGTATTTTGAGTGGGGTGTGTGTGTGTGTGTGTGTGTGTGTGTGTGTGTGTTAAATTCCTTGGATCAAAGCTACAACATAACATATGAAAGACACTGTAACTATCAGGATTTTGTTAGGATTTAATGGTATGTTGATAAATACATTGTTTTGCTCTGGTTTTAAAATATATTTGAATATAAAGGTGGCTAAAAAACATTTGTTCATTCCACATTCCAAATGCAGCTGGAAAAAAAAAGTTAAAGAACAAGACAAAGAGAGGAGGATACAAATAAGGTGGAAAAAATACAAGGAAATGCATAATCTAGATTCTGTGCTAGGTTCTGTGAATGTTTTGATTCATATTCTTTTTAACTAAAATATGTTCTGGCTGTAAGATGTGCAACTAGTTGCTACATTTTTCATTTGAGTGTTCCATTTACATAGAGAAGCTGGCTTTCAAAATGCCAGCCAGCAGCCAGCTCAGATATGGAGAATCTGCCTAACTTAGTGCTGGGTTAGGATGAAGGTATCTTGAGGAAGTTGGGGAAGGCCATACTTCAGATACCTTGCTCTGGAAACTCAACCAGAATTTTGTCAGCCATGATTGATCTGATTGTGTATGTGAAGTTTCAGTCCCTAATGTGGGGATTGTAAAGGTGAATGAAAAAGCTCAGTTTTTGGAAGATAATACAGATTGCCTTCCTTCAGAAAATGGCTATAAACTCTGTCATTTCTTTAGAGGTATAAAAGTGTCCATTGTCCTATAAACATTTATGTTAAATGACTTTTGAGATCCTCTAGCCAGGAGTATTCATGGACTCAATATTGATGGAAGCATTTCCCATTTACTGATTGGTCCCTCTCTACATCCTTAGTCTCTAAGATTACCAGTCACCTTCCTATCATTATAACTAAACACAGAGATAATCAGTTTATAAGGAGAAAAGGTTTGTTTTGGCTTACAGTTTGGAGGTTCCAGTCCATGATGCGGCAGACTCATTGCTTTTTTGTCTGGTGGGGGTATCAGGTGGCAGAGTGGAGAATATGTGGTAGAGCAAACAGCAAGGAAGCAAAAGAGAAGGAAGGGGCTGGGCTCTCACAATCCCCCTTAAAGATACTTTCCAATTACATCCCTCAAGCCCCCAGCTACTAAAGGTTCCCCCCTTCCCAATGGCACCACTTTGTGGGGGAACAAGCCTAGGGGGTTATTCAAGACTCAAATTATACCACCAATGAATTATTGGACCTTTCTACTTTGTTGAGGCTCTGATAGGAGGTCCTCTTTATTGTACCTATGGATAAAAATGTTCAGCCTCTGTTATAAAAAAAAAGAACAGAAACTGGTAAGTGCCGGTGAAGACGATGAGGAAAAGGAACTCTTATATAGTGCTTGTGGAAATATAAAATAGTACAGCCATTATGGAGAACAGTATGAAGGGTCTTCTTTTTTTTTTTTCATTTTTCTTTTATTATTCATATGTGCATACAAGGCTTGGTTCATTTCTCCCCCCTGCCCCCACCCCCTCCCTTACCACCCACTCCACCCCCTCCCTCTCCCCCCCCCTCAATACCCAGCAGAAACTATTTTGCCCTTATCTCTAATTTTGTTGTAGAGAGAGTATAAGCAATAATAGGAAGGAACAAGGGGTTTTGCTGGTTGAGATAAGGATAGCTATACAGGGCATTGACTCACATTGATTTCCTGTGTGTGGGTGTTACCTTCTAGGTTAATTCTTTTTGATCTAACCTTTTCTCTAGTACCTGTTCCCCTTTTCCTATTGGCCTCAGTTGCTTTAAGGTATCTGCTTTAGTTTCTCTGCGTTAAGGGCAACAAATGCTAGCTAGTTTTTTAGGTGTCTTACCTATCCTCATCCCTCCCTTGTGTGCTCTCGCTTTTATCATGTGCTCATAGTCCAATCCCCTTGTTATGTTTGCCCTTGATCTAATGTCCACATATGAGGGAGAACATACGATTTTTGGTCTTTTGGGCCAGGCTAACCTCACTCAGAATGATGTGCTCCAGTTCCATCCATTTACCAGCGAATGATAACATTTCGTTCTTCTTCATGGCTGCATAAAATTCCATTGTGCATAGATACCACATTTTCTTAATCCATTTGTCAGTAGTGGGGCATCTTGGCTGTTTCCATAACTTGGCTATTGTGAATAGTGCCGCAATAAACATGGATGTGCAGGTGCCTCTGGAGTAACAGTCTTTTGGGTATATCCCCAAGAGTGGTATTGCTGGATCAAATGGTAGATCGATGTCCTGCTTTTTAAGTAGCCTCCAAATTTTTTTCCAGAGTGGTTGTACTAGTCTACATTCCCACCAACAGTGTAAGAGGGTTCCTTTTTCCCCGCATCCTCGCCAACACCTGTTGTTGGTGGTGTTGCTGATGATGGCTATTCTAACAGGGGTGAGGTGGAATCTTAGCGTGGTTTTAATTTGCATTTCCTTTATTGCTGGAGATGGTGAGCATTTTTTCATGTGTTTTCTGGCCATTTGAATTTCTTCTTTTGAGAAAGTTCTGTTTAGTTCACATGCCCATTTCTTTATTGGTTCATTAGTTTTGGGAGAATTTAGTTTTTTAAGTTCCCTGTATATTCTGGTTATCAGTCCTTTGTCTGATGTATAGTTGGCAAATATTTTCTCCCACTCTATGGGTGTTCTCTTCAGTTTAGAGACAATTTCTTTTGATGAACAGAAGCTTTTTAGTTTTATGAGGTCCCATTTATCTATGCTATCTCTTAGTTGCTGTGCTGCTGGGGTTTCATTGAGAAAGTTCTTACCTATACCTACTAACTCCAGAGTATTTCCTACTCTTTCTTGTATCAACTTAAGAGTTTGTGGTCTGATATTAAGATCCTTGATCCATTTTGAGTTAATCTTGGTGTAGGGTGATATACATGGATCTAGTTTCAGTTTTTTGCAGACTGCTAACCAGTTTTCCCAGCAGTTTTTGTTGAAGAGGCTGCTATTTCTCCATCGTATATTTTTAGCTCCTTTGTCAAAGATAAGTTGCTTATAGTTGTATGGCTTCATATCTGGGTCCTCTATTCTGTTCCACTGGTCTTCATGTCTGTTTTCATGCCAGTACCATGCTGTTTTTATTGTTATTGCTTTGTAATATAGTTTGAAGTCAGGTATTGTGATACCTCCTGCATTGTTCTTTTGACTGAGTATTGCCTTGGCTATTCATGGCCTCTTGTGTTTCCATATAAATTTAACAGTAGATTTTTCAATTTCTTTAATGAATGTCATTGGAATTTTGATGGGAATTGCATTAAACATGTAGATTACTTTGGGGAGTATCGACATTTTTACTCTGTTGATTCTACCAATCCATGAGCATGGGAGATCTCTCCACTTTCTATAGTCTTCCTCAATCTCTTTCTTCAGAAGTGTATAGTTTTCCTTGTAGAGGTCTTTCACATCTTTTGTTAGGTTTACACCTAGGTATTTGATTTTTTTTGAGGCTATTGTAAATGGAATTGTTTTCATACATTCTTTTTCAGTTCACTCATTGTTAGTATATAGAAATGCTAATGATTTTTCTATGTTGATTTTATATCCTGCTACCTTGCTATAGCTATTGATGATGTCTAGAAGCTTCTGAGTAGAGTTTTTTGGGTCTTTAAGGTATAGGATCATGTCGTCTGCAAACAGGGATATTTTGACAGTTTCTTTACCTATTTGTATTCCTTTTATTCCTTCTTCTTGCCTAATTGCTCTGGCTAGGAATTCCAGTACTATGTTGAATAGGAGTGGAGATAGTGGGCATCCTTGTCTGGTTCCTGATTTTAGAGGGAATGGTTTTAGTTTTTCTCCGTTAAGTATAATGCTGGCTGTAGGTTTGTCATATATGGCTTTTATAATGTTGAGGAACTTTCCTTCTATTCCTAGTTTTCTTAGAGCTTTTATCATGAAATGATGTTGGATCTTATCAAAGGCTTTTTCTGCATCTATTGAGATGATCAAGTGGTTTTTGTCTTTGCTTCTGTTAATGTGGTTTATTACGTTTATTGATTTTCATATGTTGAACCACCCCTGCATCCCTGGGATGAAGCCTACTTGGTCATGGTGAATAATCTTTTTGATGTGTTGCTGAATTTGGTTTGCCATTATTTTGTTGAGGATTTTTGCATCAATGTTCATTAAGGAGATTGGCCTATAGTTCTCCTTTTTGGAGGTGTCTCTGCCTGGTTTTGGGATAAGTGTAATACTGGCTTCATAAAATGTGTTTGGCAGTTTTCCTTCCCTTTCTATTTCGTGGAACAGTTTAAGGAGGGTTGGTATCAGTTCTTCTTTAAGGTCTGATAGAATTCAACAGAGAATCCATCAGGTCCTGGACTTTTCTTTTTGGGGAGACTCTTGATTGCTGCTTCAATTTCATTTTGTGTTATAGGTCTATTCAGGTGATTAATTTCCTCTTGGTTCAGTTTTGGATGATCATATGTACCTAGAAATCTGTCCATTTCTTTTAGATTTTCAAATTTATTTGAATATAGTTTTCTCAAAGTAGTCTCTGATGATTTCCTGGACTTCCATGGTGTTTGTTGTTATCTCCCCTTTTGCATTCCTAATTCTACTAATTTGGGTTTTTTCTCTCCTCATTTTAGTCAGGTTTGCCAGGGGTCTATCGATCTTGTTTATTTTTTCAAAGAACCAACTTTTTGTTTCATTAATTCTTTGTATGGTTTTTTTGGTTTCTATTTCGTTGATTTCAGCTCTTAGTTTTATTATTTCTCTCCTTCTATTTGTTTTGGGATTTGCTTGTTCTTGTTTTTCTAGGAGTTTGAGATGTATCATTAGGTCATTGATTTGGGATCTTTCAATCTTTTTAATATATGCACTCATGGCTATAAACTTTCCTCTCAAGACTGCCTTAGCTGTGTCCCATAGGTTCCGGTAGGTTGTGTTTTCATTTTCATTGACTTCCAGGAACTTTTTTCCTCTTTTATTGCATCGATGATCCATTCTTCATTAAGTAATGAGTTATTTAGTTTCCAGCTGTTTGCATGTTTTTTGTCTTTACTTTTGTTGTTGAGTTCTACTTTTACTGCATTGTGGTCACATAGTATGCATGGTATTATTTCTATTTTCTTATATTTGCTGAGGCTTGCTTTGTGCCCTAGGATATGATCTATTTTGGAGAAGGTTCCATGGGCTGCTGAGAAGAATGTATATTGTGTAGAGGTTGGATGAAATGTTCTGTAGACATCTACTAGGTCCACTTGATCTATTGCATATTTTAGATCTTGGATTTCTTTATTGAGTTTTTGTTTGGATGACCTATCTATTGATGATAGTGGGGTGTTAAAGACTCCCACAACCACTGTGTTGGCGTTTATATATGCTTTTAGGTCTTTCAGGGTATGTTTGATGAAATTGGGTGCGTTGACATTGGGTGCGTACAGATTGATGATTATTATTTCCTTTTGGTCTATTTCTCCTTTTATTAGTATGGAATGTCCTTCTTTATCTTGTTTGATCAATGTAGGTTTGAAGTCTACTTTGTCAGAGATAAGTATTACTACTCCTGCCTGTTTTCGGGGGCATTGGCTTGGTAAATCTTCTTCCAGCCTTTCATCCTAAGCCTATGCTTATTTCTGTCGGTGAGATGAGTCTCCTGTAAGCAACAAATTGTTGGATCTTCTTTTTTAATCCATTTTGTCAAACGGTGTCTTTTGATGGGTGAATTAAGTCCATTAACATTAAGCGTTAATACTGATAGGTATGTGGTGATTCCTGCCATTTAGTTGTCTTAGTTGTTTGAAGGTTTGATTGTGTGTGCCTAAGTTGATGTTACTCTCTACTGTCTTGCTTTTTCTTATCCTGTGGTTTGGTGCTGCCTGCCTTTTCATGGTTAAGTTGGGTGTCACTTTCTGTGTGCAGGATCCCTTGCAGAATCTTTTGTAGTGGTGGCTTTGTGGTCACATATTGTTTTAGTTTCTGCTTATCATGGAAGACTTTTATTGCTCCATCTATTTTGAATGATAGCTTTGCTGGGTGTATGAAGGGTCTTCAATAACTAAAAATAGATTTACCATATGATCCAGTTATCCCACTTCTTGGTGTATGGCCAGGGGAAATGAGATCAGATACCAAAGAGAGACCTGTGCATACACAGCTTATTGAACACTATTCACAATAGCTAGGATATAGAATCAGCCAAGGTGCCCATCAACAGATGAACAGGTAAAGAAAATGTGATATATGTGTATATATACACACACACACACACATACACACACACACACACACACACACACACACACACACACACACACACACAAAGGAGTATTATTCAGCCACAAAGAAGAATGAACTCCTGTCATTTGCAGCCAAATAGATGGAATTGGAAGACATTATGTTAAACAAAATAAGCCACATACAGAAGGACAAGTACCACATGTTTTCTCTCATGTGTCGGAGCAAAAATAGTTGACCTGAAAGTTGAATAGTGATTACTAGAGATTGGAAAGGGTGTGTAGGGGGGAGGTGGGAATAGGGTAGTTAGGTTTGATCAGTGCATGCGGTGTGCATTTATGGAAAAACCACAGTGAACACCACTAATATGTACAGTCATATGTGTTAATAAAAAACACTCAGCTTCCATTTTGAAAAAGAGCCCTTTTTGGCAAATCATGCATTGTCCTGGTGTTTTGCAGTATGTACTTTGGGGAAATTATTCACAGTAAGCACTTAGAAGGTGGTGAGGGATTTGGAAGCTGTTGGAAAGTGGTGTGATCAGCTATATATTTATTGGTCAGGGCAGAGGCAAGAACTCAGGCAGGGAGTCCAACTGGAAAGCTGTGGAAATAGCACAGATGTGAAGTGATAGAGACAGATTAGGGGAGTAGTACTAGGGATAGGGAGGAGGAGGTGAACTGAGACTCATGTAAGTCATCAGGGCAGCTGTTCTATGATTAATTAGGTTAGGAAGGAAGAGGAACTCCCCTGCCTTTGGCTTGGGTGACTGACTGCTTGGACGATGATAGCGCTGAGGTTGGGAAAATTGGGCAGTTTCTTCTGATGCCTTTTAGGTTCATCAGCTCAGGAGCCAGATATAGGTTCTAAAGGCCTCAACCCTTCAGCTGTTGATCTTGATACCTGGATAAGGAAGTTATTGATTCCATCCCGAGGTTATGAAATAGTTTTGTTCATGATTTCAGAGACTCCAAAGGGTCAGGAGCTTGCTGCAGAATAGTGATGTTCTGGCTGTACCCATTCTGGCCCAACATCCATCCTTAGATGCACTATTGTGGTGTATTTAGAAACTGCAGAGGACATTACTATGTTTTCTTTTCTACTTAGAAGGAGATCATAACATTTTTCCAGAGTCTCTCCTAGCTCTTATTATTGCTAGATGAGTTTCTGGCCATTGATTTTGTATATCCATTGACACATGTCACAAAAAAATGGGTCCCCAGTCAAATAAATTTGATAATCACCATACTCTACATCCCTTTCTCAAAGGTCCACAGCACATGGTAGCTCACAGTAGCCTTGTATACTAATGTCTCTTAGAATTTTGCAATAATAAACCAATTAAATTTTGTTTAACCCAAAGATATTCTACAGTTATTTCATCTCAGAACCCATCTGATTCTCAGGTTAGTACTTTGAGATATACTTGGTCAGATTCTTGAGAGTTTGTGTACTGAGCTTCCCTTTTCTCCTAGGTTCCTGGGTGCTTGTGTTATTTGGAGTGGTGATCACTTAGAAGTAGGAATGTCTTTCTTATTCATCTCCCTACCCTTGCACAGTCTTGCTTGCTGTTTGTGTTTGCCCCAAGACAGGCATTCAATAAATGGTTGCTGGAATGAATTGAAATTCAATAACTTTAATTTCTCCAGGAATCAAGAGGAATCCAGGGAAATGGTCAGGAACAATTGAACATGATATATTTATCAGATACCCAAGGAACACATACACACAAATGCATGCACACACAGATATCCATGCTCAGTCCTCCATTGTTCTTTATTTGAAAAATCAAGGTAAATTTAAAATTGGGCGTTAGCAAGAAATTTAAAGGCCTGTATTTTTAAGAAGACACAGAGTATGATAAGGGAGACTTGTTCTTCTCTGTATTCCCAGCTGGGCTCTATTGATTGCTAGCAAATTGATGATGGTATAAGTCTCTCTTCTGCCTTACATGCTGAGATCCTACTCTCTAGGGTCCACTATTTTAAATAGTTTTAGTTTTTTTTAATAACAGCTTTTTGCATAGAATTCACACACCATCCAACTTACCTGTTTTAAAATGTGTAATTCAATAGTTTTATTATATTTAGAGTTGTACAACTGTCACCAAAATCAATTGTAGAACATTTTAATCATCCTCAAATGAAAACCCATACCCATTAACAGGTAGTGACTCCTCCCACCTCCAGTTTCCCCATCCCTTGTCTGTCTCTATCCCTTTGCCTATTCTGGACATTTTCTACATGTTGGTTCACACAATGTGTTTATTTGGTGACTGGCTTCTTTTACTTAGCGTACTGTTTTCAGGGGTCATCCACATTGCCAAATAATATTCCATTGTATGACTATATCACATTTTATTTATCTGTTCATTTTTTGAGGGACATCTGTGTTGTTTTCACTTTGGGATTGTTATAAATAATATTGCTATAAACATTTGTGTACAAGCTTTTATGTATATGTGGCCCTTACAGTTTCTTGGCTAGTCATATTAAAATATAAGTCCATTTTAATAATCTGAGATATACTAAAGATATATCAAAGACTTAACGATTCTTTTAGAATCCTATTCTACTGACCTATGTGGCATATCTTAGGTATTTCCATATAATCCTCCTCTGGTCAGTGTGGCCCTCTCACAGTTATGTGAGTAAGCAGTACTCTCATAACTGTGAGATTGGACACCAATCTCTTCTTTTAGGAAGCTCTTCTTCACTCACATACCCTTCCTACACTTCGCATTGTACAAGGTCCAACTCTGATCCACTTCTTCCAGGAAGTTCTTCTCAGCTTTTCCACACTTCTGAATTCTCATATCAGCATCTGCTTCACTCTCTTGGGCATTAGCCACCAGTAGCCTCCCATGGCTTGTAACTATTTCATGTATTTTTCTGTTTTTTACCTCTGCAAATATAAGACAGTGGAGGGCAAGGATTGAGTTCTGCCTGTCTTTTGTGCCTCCCTTTCCTCAACCCCAAAGATGTAAGGATAGAAAGATAGGTGGTATGGTGACACACAATAAATTAGTGTTGAGTGAGTGAACAAAAGATATAGCTCTGCTGTGTTGATGCTCTCATGCAGAGTAAAATGGCACTGGTTTGCACCAACCAGTGAGAGAATGGTGAGAGGCATCAATGAAGCCAAGTGCAGCTCTGAAATTGTGAGGGGTACGTTGAAGGAGTTGCTGACTTGTCACAGAAATCGCTGAAAGGCATTCTCTTTGGAAGAAATCCTGTCTGTACATCACATATTCTCTTCAGTTCTTCTTATTTCTTCTCATTTTCAAGGACACGTCCAGGGACATTGTCTTGAAAACAGAATCTTCTTGCAACTTCCTCTCTTTTATTTCCAAGCCCAGATTGTAATTTAGCAACTGTATTATTATCAGAGCCATTCTGTCTGTGGTGGCCATATCCGAAATCTCTGTGATTCCGCAAACAGGGTCAGTTCTTTGAAAAAGCCTTACACAAATGAGCCTTCTCATGTTAATCTCTAAAGCCACAGGGGAACAAACAGACAAAGAATTGTAGGGAATAAATAGAAAGATATAATAATTTGAAACAGAACAAAGATATTTTAGTTTTTCTGGTACTTGGCAGTGAAATTTCATCCATTTTTCTATAAAGTCTATTCTTCAGATAGATCCCTGTAGATAAGAGAATTAGACAAAACATCTCCATTCCCTCTTTCTGAGCTACTTATAAAAAGTTCCACAGAAATCATTCTGCCAAAATAAAATTGCTCTATTACTCCACAAGTTTAATCTTTGTGTGGTGTTGTAAGGGACTCAGGACCAGAGCAGGCTCTATTGGTCACGTCACCCTCCTTTAGAATGGGGGGGCTCACCAAGGGTTGAAGAGGCAGCATGCATGTCATGGTGACATTGTGGCTGTTACTTCATAGCCACACTGGTTCCCTGATCACAGTGGCAGTGGGTAGGGCGATGGCACATCCTTCAACAGGAAGGTATCCTTGATTCCCAGCATCCTTCATGTTAAGACAAGATCCTATGGGAAATTTCCTTAAGTTCTTTCTGTGAGAGTATGTGAACATACTTATTCAACAAATAGGCAGAATTTGTTGTAAAGACATTTGAGCTTTGTAAATTAATCCTGGGTCTATCTATTGGTGGTCTTAGTACAGGGCAAGTAAGACAGTCAATGTATTACCAAAGAATTGTTTATAGTCACCAAGTACCACTTCAATACCATGCTAAGGGTGGTAACTCTCCATCAGAGTAGTAGAAATAGAAGTTCTTAGTATGAAAATGCTTAGTTAAGGGATGAGGACCAGATTCATGCATGCGAGACAGTCACAAGGAAGCATAAAATGATGGACACATCATTATGTTTGCAAAAAGAGCTGGATTCACGTGCTTTTCATTTATTATTTGGATTTGATAAACTGTTTACCTCCCTGAGTCTGTTTCCTTATCAGTAAAATGAAGATTATAGTATCCTTACATGGCTATCATGGCAGTGACATCCATCTAGATAATATAAGTAGAGAGCTAGGTAAAGTTGCTGATGTGTGTAGTTCAATGTGTAGATATCATTAGCAATTGAAAGATGGCTCAGGGTAACTGAAATCAGGTTGAGGAGGTTTGGCATAGAGTCTAAACACAGGCATAAGAAGAACTGGGAATCAGGAAAAGATTTGGAGGCATAGAGTTAGGCCGTGTAAAATTTCAAATAATTTAAATATTGTTGTGTAAAGCAATAGTATTTAAGCCAGACTAATATAACTGTTATAATAGTTACCATCTGTACAGGGCCAAAATGATTCTATGTGCTCTACATGGATTCTTTCCCTTATTTTTCACAAAGATCTTATGATATAGATTTTTATATCATTTTCTAGATGTTGAAAATGTAAGTGATTTGTTTAAGGTCATGCTGCTAGTAAATGATGTGGAGGCAGGATTTGAACCCAAGTGTCTGACTCCAGAGTCTCTTCTTAAACAGTGAAATAAGGGGTTAGGGTAGCTAGAAGAAAGAGCATGGCAGATCAAATGGAAAAGAACAGAACAAAAGAAGGGATAAGCAACGTATGGGCAAACTAAGAAGAATAGGGATGAGCTGGTATCAGGCTAGTCTATGGGACCAAAGGGTTTGGATGGATCCTGCAGCAGGAGGGTGCCCCTGCCTCCTGAGAGGGTGCTTCCTTTGCATTTGGAGAGTCCCAGTACTGCATCCGTTCCGTTGGGATTTCTACTGATGTTGATGAAGCCCCTTAATGTACGTTTCCTGCATCAGGGCAGAATCCTTCATCTCCGTCCAGGGGCCCCTGATTTCCTTAAGTTTAGGGCAGAAATTGCACTTATGATTCTCCATCTGATACCTATTTTCTTCCCTCTACACACCCATTCTTCTCCTCTTCTTCTCCACACCCACTCACTTATTTTTTTCATCTCTTCATTCATCACTTGAAGACCATGCTAGCAAAATAATAAGCACAGTCTGAGGTCATTTTTCATCCTTCTCACACAGTTCCCTAGAATTTACCCCTCATTCCTAGGAATTAAGTGTTTCAAATGTTTTGAGTAAATAGTGCCAGAGCATGAATCAACTATATTACTAAATGCCCTTTTTGTCCAGCTGACATTTTCCCTTGTAGCAATCCTTTTTTGATGAAGGAATCAGGTCATTGATTTGCAGCCTAGTGCAAACTCCTGTTTTGTTCTGGGGTGACCCTTTAAGTCATGGACTGCTTCTGCAGTCTTTCCATTGAGTGCCTATGGAATTCTAAGGCGAACTATTAGGCATTTTGAACGTACCTCAGGTATGTTTACATTTCTTTTGTGCTCTCCTTTTAACTTCTGGTAACAGGGTCTAGCTTGCTGAATGAACTTCCTGGAGATCACCTGTCTCCAGAGAGTGGTAAAGTGATAGGAAGAAGAGGGGGGCCATGGGAAGGGGGACCTTCAGAGATCTTTTCCAACCTGTGCTTGGTTTTGTCTTCTATTCAGAGCTCTCCAAGAGTAGTCTGTATTTTACAGAAACAATGTCTCCCCAGAATCCTATTTTTAACTGCCTTTTCCAAGTAATTGTTAGGCTGCATTGAAGGTTTACTATGATCTGTATGTTATTTGCATGTCACACAGATGAGACATGGGTAGGGTCCACTGCTTATTTCATTGTTTATTCTAATGAGTTGATATTTGTATCATGCCGTTTATCAAAAAATTTCATTTCTCAAATACTATTAGGACACTACATGGTATCTATAATTTAACTCTAATAAGGACAGATAAGGTATCCTTATTTCACTGATGAGGAAACAGAGGCACAGAGAGGGTAAATGACTTCTGAATTAAGTTATTAGGGTTTCTCAAAAATTAGAAATCGAGATGAAATTCATATACCATAAAATTAGCCATTTTAAAATGGCTAATGTCTTTTTGTGTGCTCTGACATGGAGGCCCTAAAAACAGACTAAAACGATGGATATAACAGAAGCAGCCAATCCAGCCAGGGGTCCTGCACCTACAGAGTTCAGTGACATTTCATACATTCAAAACGTGCAACAGCCACATCTGTCTAGCTCTAAAACCCTCTACGCAGTAAGCAGTTCCTCTGCCTTCCCCCACAATCTGCTTTCTGTTTCTTTTGATTTGACTTTGCTAGGTGTTTCATATAATATGTGACCTTTTGTGTCTGATTTTCACTTACTATAATATTTTTGAGATTTATCCATGTTATAGTATGGATCAGTACTTCCTTTTTATGACTAATAAATAATACTCCATTGCATGGATAGGCCACCTTCATCCAAGGATGGATATCTGGGCTGTTTCCACCTTTGGTTATTGTGAACAGTGCTGCTGGGAACAACCACGCACAAAGTATTTGTTTAAATACCTCTTTTCAGTTATCTTGGGAATAGACTTAGGGATGGAGTAGCTAGGGCATTTGGTCATTCCATTAACTTTTTGAGAAATTGCCCAAAAGTTTCCCACAAGGACTGAAACATGGGCTATTTATTTAGATAGAGATCTTTAGGGTAGACATCATGAAGAAAAGCAAGGACCTCTGACTCTGTCTCTACAGAAAGCCCATGCACCCTTGAACATGACCAGTTGTGCCCATTATGAAGACTTCTAGAAACCAATACTGAGCAATAAAAATATAGCTATGTATCTATGAATGCCTTCCCAGCCCCACCCCATTCCGCATCTATCCTGCACTGCGAGGTGCAGGGATACTGTGCGGGTGCAGGACCCCTGGCGGGAATGGCTGCTTCTGTTATATCCATCGTTTTAGTCTGTTTTTAGGGCCTCCATGTCAGAGCACACAAAAACACATTGAAGACCAACGAAGTGGCCATCTTCTACCCTTTGTTGACATGGCACACGTTATATAATTTGCACCTTTGCAAGCCTCTGCTGGGTGATGCCACTGCCTTCTGGTTGCAGCTAAACAGGAAAGACTCACTTAGAAATTGCTGGCCTTGGGCAAGAAAAGCTTTCGAAACTCAGGTTTCTAAGAGAAAAATGACACCACATTAATTGCTAGCTCCTCATAAGGGAATCTGAAGCAAGCAATCTCAATGGGATAACTGCATTAGTGACACTATCACCCACACTCACGTTGCTTTGTGCGTGCCAAACACTGAAAGCCAAGCAAGCCTGCGAGGGAGCTGTTGTCTCCTGGAGGCCCAATGCCCTTTCCTACCTCCTGCAGCCCCAGCCAGGGAAAGATTCCTCAATATGCCACTTCTGTGCTCCTTCATGTGCCTTTTCTTCTCTTTTTTGTTTCTGTAAACCAGGGACAAATCAGCCACAATAAATTGACATTCTCATAATAGTGATTAAAATCTGGTGTCATCTGTCTCCTTGCTCCGCTCTGTGTTGAGACAGGTGATAAAGAAAGCGCTGGGAGGGCTCAGAGCAGGTGGTGGAACTGGCTGTGCCCATTCTCAGTAGAAGCCTCACTGTTGGATCCAGAGAACCTCAAAGCTTTTTGCAAATCAAAGAATGTTCTTCTTCCAAAGGAAACCCTGCAGTAAATGTTTCCAGAAGCACTTTTGGCAAGTGTGTAGACATTCTCAAGGCCACTTGGGAACCACTTCTGAAGTTATTTAGCCTACATATGATCCAGAATTCCTACAGCGGCAATTCTCAAAGTGCAGTCCCCAGGCCACTCTTCAGTAGAATCCCATGGAAGCTGGCTGGGAATGCAGTTTCTCGAAGCCCATTAGGAACCACCAGGGGCAGCAGGAACCCTATCTTTAATAAGTACCTCAGCTGATTCTTCTTTGTACATGGAAGTCTCAGAACCATCACCTTACGGGTTTGCAGAGCAGCAAGTCTTGAGGAAAGCTACCCCAGACATCTGTTTACATGCCTGGGCAGCTCTTTCTGTGTAGTCTCACCTGGGTGGACCCCTCTCTGGTCCAGGATGACATGACCAACTGCACAGCACCTGCTGCTGGCTGTGGAGGGCTCTTCTGGAGATCTGACTTAATCCCTTCTCAGCTGGGTTGCTTTTTCTGATGACTGTCCCTTTTTTCACGTTGGCCACACACAGAATGTTTTCATCCGGTGTCTCTCCTTGGGGGATTGGACCGAAGTCAAATCTCAGGCTGTGAGCACATGTCACACCAGGATTTGTGACACAGGGCACCAGGATTTAGTCAGATTTCTTTAAAGACTCGGAATCACCACAGTCCTTCACAGCAATAATCTTCTTTCTGTAAGGACCTATGGAAGAGATCCTCACAACCCTGAGAAAGTGCAGTCCACCTTCGGATGCTTTCTGACAGAAATGTGAGGGATGTTATGCTATTTCCTTCTTTCTGTCTCTGCTCCCTGTTTGACATGCCAGCCCCCTGTCCACCTCATTGGGCCAGATTCCTAACACCCTGCTGGAGGCCTTGGCTGCTCAGGACATAACTGCAGCTCTCATCTTTTTCTGACTGTTGATTGCCCAGCAGAACTTAGTTGTTACGTGGCACATGTCCTCAGAACTCTGCTAGCTGTGTTGATGATCTCATTGGAACATGGTAAGGAATGCTAACGGTTCGAAGTGTGCCCAAGTACCTTCTAATAACATTTGCAGCTCAGTAACGGTCTTCAGTAAAGTGGGTGACGCAGGAATGTGAGACTGCTTATGGTAACCACTATCTGGAACGATCCTGTGGTCTGGAAAACACCTCTCTTGCAGGCAAAGCAGGAAGATCAGACACTGAAGCCTCATTGAGAAGCCATTTAGTAAGAATAATAGTAACAGCAATAGCAGCAACGCTAATAATAATAATAATAGCTAACATTTATATGCTGCCTTGTGCACTTAAAAAGTAGAGCCTCATTGGAGGTCACGGGAGTGCTAACTGCATGAAAGAATTGAGGTACGTCTTGCAGTACCTCTGAATTAATTATCAAGAGAGGGCTTTTATAAAAAGCACAAGATTGGCTCCTTTCTGCCTCTGACTTCCTGCCTGGTGATGTAAACTCTCCCTCTCAATAGCTCCCACCATTGTGGTGCCATCCACCATGAAGTTTTCACCAGAACCAAGCTGATACTGTTACCATGCCTTTAACCTCCAAAACTGTTAGCCAAATAAACCTCTTTACTCTATAAAGTTATCTAACCTTGTATGTTTTAGTATAGTAACAGAAAATGAACTAATAAAACTTTGCTAGTTTTCATGATACTCATTGTTCAGGATCTTCTAATCCTATGATCCCACCTACCTCACCTCAGAATTCTTAACATTTGCTCTTTTGTAAGATTTATTGTAGATCTTGATCTCACTCTCTTTTATTTTCTTCCTTGAAGGGCTTCTCCATTTCACAGCTTCAACTATCATCTTTATCCCAATAAATCTCAAGTCTTTCTGTTTCTCTGACTTACTGCCCAGTCTCTGGAACCATATCTCCAATTGCCTACCAGATATTTCAAACTGAGTGCCTTGCAACTTCACTTCCAGCACCCTGAATAAGCTTATGACTCTATCTCCTATAAGTAGTTAGTGACCAAATCCTGACAGTTTTTCTCATGTTCCTGTGACACTGACCTAACCCAAACCTTACTGTCTTGCCCCTGGGTTCCTGCTTCAGACCCATTTCTGACTACCTGGGTTCCAGTCCTTCTCTTTCTGTCCATTCCATAGGCTTCTGCTAGAACTGTCCTTATCTATGGGTTTAAACTTGTATCTCCTACTTAATAGCTACAGTAACTCTTATCCCCCAAATCAGACCTGAGGAACTCAGCACTGAGGTTTGACCTCTCTTGGGTTTCCTTATCTCTTCAGATGTATGATTATTCTCGTAGATACTCTCTGAATTACTTTTTTTCCCTGGATTTCTTCATCTTTTTGAATTACAGAATCTCAGCACTGAAAAGGACCTTAGGGAATCTAATCCTATATCTGATCATCAGTGCCTCACAAAACCATTCAGGAGCAATTTTAACACCTCCAGTGACAGGCAATTTGTGGAAGCACGTTCCATTCTTCTGCTTTTTTTTTTCAAAAAGACTTTTCTCAAATATAGGTAAAATTGGAGTCTTAACAATAACTGTCCATCAGATTTCATTCTGCCCTTTCTTCATCTGCCTAACTTTAAATATTTGCACATGGCTCCCCAGCGTTATCTTCCCCAAATGATCCCTACCAAGTTTCTTCAAATGATTCTCAGAAGTTCATACCCCGAGTTGTTCTCTTCTGGAGGCTCTCCTGGTTGACAGTGCTCCTCCAACCATGAGCACCTAGAACTGAATCCCAGAACAGCTTTGGGGGATGAGCTTGATATGATCTTTATAGTCAACTAAAACCACAACTCCTTTTAATTAATATTTGTAGTGCTTTTAAGAAGTGCCTCTCTTGATGTACTTGAGTAAGTTTTTGTATTGTTTTCCCAGAAATAAATTCATTTATTTATATTAAATTTCAACTTATTCAATCTGGCCATCATTTCATCCAGAAAAATTCTTTATGGATTTTCCATGTGTCTTTCTGTGTGTGATGCTTCAACCTAATTTGATCATCAGTATCAGTTATGCTTCAGTCAAGTTCTGATCGTGGCAGCTTGGACAGGACACATTTTGGAGCCAGCAGCACAGTCCCAGATAGCATCCTCCTACCTAGTATTTGACAGGTCACTAGCATCCTGTGATTGCTCAGGTGCCTAAGAATTCATCTAGCTATCACACCATTTGTATTTCAGTCCTGGGAACAACTGTTGAATGTTCTGATGAATTCTAGACAGTGGTTCTTACTGCCTCATAAGGAAAGCAGAGGAGCACTGAAATCAGGGTGAGTTCCTTGGTGTCCAGCGCCCATGCCAGGTTAAGGCTACTTTAGTGCTGGTTTTCATTTTTTTCTGCCTAAAAGCCTTTTACCCCATTTTTTACTTAGGCTCATAATGCTCTGAAAACAGTTTGACCTGTTTCAAGAAGCCAGCACTCATCACCTCTCATTAATTCCAGGCATTAATTTTTGGTATAGAACACAATTTGTCACATAACTGTAAGATATTTGGTATACCAAGAGTGAAAGACACAGTCAGTCAGTGCTCATTGGATGAATGAGTGTTAGAGTTCTGCCATCTGGATTAGACTGTAACCATAGCTTCTTCAGGGGAAACACAGATCTTATTTTTAATTATTTTATTGAGGTGAAACTCAAAAAGGATAAAATTAATGATTTTTAAGTGAACACTTCACTGCTTCTAGTTGTTTTATGCCCACCCGAGGCATAGCACAGAACCAGGCACACACAAGTCACTCAAATAAGCATTTGCTAACAATGACCTGATACACTAATCTATCGTTTTCCTCCATAAGCATGCTGTGACTAATGACTAATTACTCAGATCCTTTGAAGTGGATTTATAAACTCAGCCAGTGTTTTATTTTTGGAAACTCTAAGTCATGGACTGAAGGAAACCTTATTCTGGAAGTATTACACTCTCCCACGCTATTACTTAAGAGGCAGAGTTCTTCTGGATGAGCAAGTAGCACTCAGAAAGTACCTTTCCATTCAGCACTCCCCAGGAGATGTGCAAAGGAGCCAAGTCAGACAGGAGTGATATGGACAAGAGAAACTCTGCTTCTAATATCTTCCTAGTCCATTTTGACTGCCTAAAGAAGAATGCTACAGGGGTGGTGGCAGTGAGACTGTATATCCATACACCTTCCTTCCAAGATCCTTTATAATTCTGCCACCATTTGGCAAATGCCTTTAATCCTCACTTACACAGTTAATGCCACGTAACTGTTCCTTGTATTCTTTAATGCCTTACTGTTGACAACAGATCTTGTGTTAATCAACTTTGCATCACTGTAACAAAATACCTCATCAACTTATGAGGAAGAAAGGTTTATTTTGTCCCAGGGTTTCAATTGTTTTTGTCCATGGTTAGTTGGCCCCATTGCTTTGGGCTTGTGAGGACACATCATGGCAGAAGTACAAGTAGAGTAATTCTCTTCACGTCATAGCCTAAACGAGCGACAGAGAATAAGAGAGAGACAGAGAGAGAGAATGAGAGACAGAGAGAGAGAGACTGGCATCCTGCTGTCTCCTTCTAGGACACAACTCCAATGACCTAAAAAACTTCCAACTAGGCCCCACCTCTTAAAGGTTTCTATCACCTTTCAATACAGCCAAACTGAGGACCAGACCTTTAACACATGGACCTTAAGGGACACTGCAGATTTTCCCCAAGTCATAAGAGGTCAGTGGTCAGGGATCTGACCTCCTACTGAGGGATCCTTTTTTGGAGAGGCAGTTTTTGGGAGCAGGAACTTTCCACTCCCTCAACACATGACTGTTTGTTGCCTTTGTATCTTTCCTCGTGTCATTGTTCTCTTCTGGTACCACATATACATTTTCTGTCTAAAATTCTACTCAAATTTAGAAGGTCCTTTTTAGGGAGATTCTAAAGATTATTGAAGGGTCCTGTGTCATGCTTGTTGTATGGTTTGGGTCAGCACCTTGGTGGTCTCATGTATAGAGTAGATTCACAGAACACAGTAGGTTCACAAATGTCAAATTAACCTGAAGAGCCATGCCTCTTGCTTATTAAATTGCTTTTGACTTGTGTACCAATCATGTAGATAGACTAGGAGTCATTTGGGCAAATTTTATTAAGCTAGACCTGTTTTCTAGATCAATTTCAAAATGAACAAGTATAATTTAGAAATGGAACAGTTTTTAGTATAAACAATATAATTATTATCGGGTCTTACAAAGAGGGTAGGATTTTTTTACTCTAAGAAATGTGGAAGATTTTTTCTTTTCTGATTCTTAATTTCTTTCATTCTTATAATTGACTTTGGGTTTTTGCTTTTCCTTTTTTATTAGCATACATTAATAGTACAAGGAGTTTTCACTGTGATAATTCCATACATGCATAGTGTACTTTGAACAAGTTCACCCCCTCTATTATGTTTCCTTAACCTCCTCCATCCTTATTCAAACAGTATTTGGTAGGTTTCATTTTGGTATCTATGTGTGTGTGTTTGTGTATGTGTGTGTGTGTGTGTATGTATGCAAAATGCACTTTGATCTTGTTCACCCCAGGGAAAAGGAGACGTTTTTGGTTTTTCTGTTTTGTTTTGTTTTGCTTATTTGTTTTATTTTCCCATAGAACTTTCATAACATAGTGAATTTCCTCATTATCTAGGTCCATCAGTGTGTGTGTGTGTGTGTGTGTGTGTGTGTGTGTGTGTGTGTGTTCCTTTTTTGGTAGTAGTGATGCTTGTATATGTACTGGGTCACTGAGAAGAGGCATTTTCACATAGAGCAATTTGGAAGCAACTCAAAAAATTGTTGGGTCATTGCAGGCACTTTGGTTAGCTCACTCCAAGGTGTGATGCTCACCACTGTGGATACAAATCCCTCACCTGGTAGAGAGAAGAGCATAGTCTCAAGGTGCACAGTGATCACATCAACGCCTTGTCTGAAGGCTCCCAGTCCTGGTCATTTACTTATTCAAGGGTGGTCCTGGGCCATTTTTTTTATTCAGCATTGACCTTCAGGCGTGACTCCCTTGTCTTAGGCCCCCTGCATACCTCCTCCAAGTCTTCCCTTTCCCCCTTGACCTTTGAAGGCTTTGAAACCATGTGATCAAGCTTTGGTTTCTTTTGCCCTGCTCCTTGAACATTTTCCCTTAGATTCTCAAGGGCACTTTGCATTACAACCAAACCCTCTACTTCAAAATAAACACTTTGGGTTTCAAGCCCGTTGTTTCTGATATGTTTCAAAACAAAAACCAAAGTATTTTGAAGTAGAACCTGAATATAAACTCTTTTTTTCCTCCCTGCTCTTCTGTTCTTTCCATGCTCCTGCTGATTTCCCTTGAAGTAGTGTGGATACTGCTAACTGAGGGGAAGCATCTCCAACAGGAAGGGCAACAAGAAGAGCCAGAAGAATGAACATCTTGCAATGATATAGGACATCAGCTCATTTTGATTCTCATGTGGAGTTTTGGGCATATATTGGGGGAGGCGTGATACCTGTTTTATAGGTGGGGAAATGAGATGTGAGGAGGAGATCTGACGATCTGACCAAGGGCCCAGCACTGATAGAAGCTAAGCTTCCTGGCTTCCAATCAAGCTCATGTGTTTACCACAATGTCAGCCAGCTGAGGCTGCGTTTGGAACCATGCTATCATCGTTTCCCCCAGATGTGTCAGATGCAAGAGAAGTTCAGATTATGCTTCTCTTTGTGTACTTGTGTAGGGTAGGGAGGGCAGCAAGAAAAGGAAGAGTAGTAGCTCAGCCTTACACTCCAAATGTCTCTTGTTTATTTTTTTGTGTGTGGTGCAATGACAAAATTAGGATTTTTATTCCTTATAAAAGTGTATTTACCTAAAATATATCTTCATAGTTCAAACTTCAGAGAGTACAAAGCAATATAGATTAATATGTAGCAAAGGATCTCATCCCATTGGTGTCTTCAAATCTACAAGGTAAACAGTGTTTGTAAGACATATTTTTGCAGTCACCTTAACATAGAGTCATTAAAGTGGGTTCTTATCCAGTGGTGCACACTGTTATCCCAGCAGTCAGGAAGGCGAGGTCATGGAATCCAAAGTCTGAGACCAGCCTGGGCTATGTAGAAAGGGGAAATTTGGACACAGGGACAGGACACTAGAAGGAAGCTGAAGTGAAGAGACACAGAAAGAATTACTTTACCACAAGCCAAGCAATACATGGGCTACCAGAAGCTGAAAGAAGGAAAGATCTCATTCCCAGATTCTGCAGGATCATGGCCTTGCCAATACCTTGTTTCTAGATTATTAGTCTCCAGAACCTGGAGACAATACATTCTGTTTTCTAAGTCACCCAGTAATTTGCAAAAGTATATAGCAAATAGAAACCAGCTGAGAAAGGTTTCCTTTCTTTTGGGGACCTTGACATCTCAGTTCCTCTCTTTACCTTCCCTTTATCTGCAGTCTCACAGTTAACTCTGTGGTAGCTGGGAAGTAATCTCTGAGTTGAGTGCTTAATATGGACTATCTCACAGAGATCATCGTGTTTTCATAGAGAGTTCTGATTGTCAAAGCAAAACAAAACAAAATTCTATCACTTAAAAGAATAACTTACTAATAAAAGAACCTGATGCTGGGACTGGCAGAAAGAGATTTTGGAGTCAGGGAGACTGGAAGAGAGAAGAGTATTTCTGGTGTATGGATCATTGTCTAAACTAACCAGTTATAAGGCCTAGTCTGATAGGAGCTCACTGAAAAGCATAATTCCAATGGTTTCCAGATAGGATTGTGGAGTGGAATTTATTCATTGCTGAAACTAGGTTGAAGGGTAATTTGTGCCTTTTGCATGACTACCACATGTCCCCTCTGAAAGGCCTCCTCTGACCCCTACACAGAATGCCTTATTTAATGGGACTACAAGGATACCAAATGCACTCTGATGAAATGGCCTCCATAAATCACCTAAAGCATCCACAGTGATGTATGCTCTGAGCCCAGAGAACATTTATAATCTTGGAACATAGGAGGGTTTTTGGAGGTTTCTTAGTGGCATATCTTCTGGTTCATATTAGAGAAAATAATATATCCTCAGGAAAAGAGCCTAATTTATACCTGATGATGTCATAGGTGTCTTTTCCTCCTAAATTCCTGGAAGAGAAGGATGAAAGGAGGAGGGGTTTCTACTTTCCAGTGTCAGACCTGCTTCTGGGAAGGGCACTTTTCATCCCTAAAGGAGGGAGTTGATACCTAAATGACCAAGCATCAATCCCACAGGACATCACAGGCATAGAACACACTTAATCACAGAGTTCAAAGTAACCAGCATGACTCATTTTTCAGCCGTCATTTTCACAGTGCAACACAGAGCCTCTTAGTATTCTTTGAAGAATGGGAAGCTAGCAAAGTTTTTTTGTACTGAACTTTTTTGGAGGTCTTTGGCCTTTTCTTCATTCCCTGAAGAAGTAGATAAAAGCAGAGACTGCTATGATCCCTGAATATTCATGCAAGCCTAAACATGACTTCTCCTTGCAAGAAAGCCAGTCTTCTGTGTAATAAACAGAGTTGGCTGCTCCTTAAAATAGTTCAGTCAAGGATTACTGACTGCATGCTGGCACTCTACAAAAGCTGTTTACATTTCTGTTTCCAAAAGTCCAGAAAAATTCATAAATTGCACTTGACTCTAAACTTCAATTTGTTATGGACTAGATTGCTTAATTGACCAGATCTTGAAAATCTTAAGGTAAAGTTAATATAGTCGTGCTTGTTCTTTTTTTTTTTTTTTTTTTTTTTTTGAGAGCAGCTTAAGAGTTTCTCCCTGAGCCCCTGAAACCTTGACCTATACCAGCTTGGGAGTTTAAAAAGTGGGTAGATGCTCTTATACAGAAAATTATAGCAAAAGGATAATAACAGTGTTTCAAAAACCAATCCAGATTCCCTTTTTCTAGGCATTTTGTATTCCTTGAAAGAACACCCCTTGAAAGGTTTATATTACTGTTCAATAGAAGAACACATCCTATTCTAAAGAAAATCCAACAACCTAATCAATATCATTTCCGCAAATCCTGTCACAATTTTCATGTCCAAATCAATATAATGCATTTGATGAAGTGTAATAAAGTATTATGAATAGAAAATAACTTGAATTTTCTTGAGTTGGTTCAGATCTGCATTCAAGTGGAGTGGATTTCTATCCATGCATAGTTATGTACTTCCAACTACCAAGATAGTTTTTGAAAGCAGAGCTGTTCTTAAGTTAAAATATGAAAGCCAGCACAGACAAAAAGTTAAAGCATAAATTTTACAGGTTCACAAATGTTGCATTAGACCATGTAACAACTGCTGTTCATCTAGCTTTGTACCAAGTGCCCTGATGCGTTGTCTCACCCTTGCTAGAGAAATCCTTTGTGGTATGTATAATAATAGCTGCCCTTTTACAAATGAGGACAGGGAGGCTTAGAAAATTAGTCATCTACCCAAGAGCAAAGCTGGTAAGTAGCTGAGGTAAAGATTTAAATCAAGGTCTGATTCTGAAATCTCTCACTTTGCAGCTTAAGAACTTTCTTCCATCTGTATAAGAAAGTCTTATTTCAAATTATATAATACTATGCAAATGAAGTTGTTATTTTGAAGTCCTGATGGTTCTGGGAGTTCTGCTCTAGTCAGCCAATCAATAAAACATTTATTTTTCAGCCACCTGTGATGTTCCAGGTGAGTTGTGGAAGGTACAGAACTCTCTATTAACTATACAAAGAAGAGCATCTCTTGTACCTTTACTTGAAAGCATGAAGCAAATATGTGTTTTATATTCTTACTAGATGTGTATGTATCATCAGAGCACATACTAATCAAGAATTAATCCACAAATATCATTGGTTTCCTATATGTGAGGGAGCATCATAGGAAGAATAAATTAAGATTTAAGCTGAGTCTTACATCCATCATTCTTCAGTGCTAGACCTTGGGTGTCTCTGCTGTCTTTGAACCTTCATAGAGTGAAATAGACAACCATGACAGTGCCTGTTAAACCCGGAACCCAGTGTCTGGCACATGGCTGGCCAAAAAATAAATGAAACTCTTATGTAATTTGTTCATTTCACTCTTCCACAAACCCATGTATCCATCTCAGTGTGCCTCAGCTCCCCTGAATACTGAACAAACCTCACTGGCCTCTAAATCTGACCAAGTGGCCACATATGCTCCCTCAGCAATTTTACATTTCCCAAATTTATGAAGTCTAGATGATGTAGGAAGAAAGAAAGATATTCTTGGTTCCACATAGGAAACACTCATTTTTCCTTTCATGCCCTATGATGGTGGAGAAAATGACCTCAAGTCAACCCACAAAGCAGCTAGTCTTTCCCCGAGGGACAGAAACCTTTTTCTCTCTGTGTGTCTTATACAATTCATGTAGTTCAGCTGTTCCTTCCTCCTCGGTCAACTTATAATTCTATTCAGAATAGAAAAGGATTATTGGCTTTCTCAGGGCTTCAGATTCTATAGCCATAAGACTTCACATTTCATATTCCACATCAATTTCTGTTTTATCAGATGAGATCATTAAAATTTCATAAATTGGGTTGTTAGTGTTCAGAGTAACTGTCTCAGAAGTGTTACCCATAAATTTAAAAAATTCTTCAATCTAATTTCTTTAATGATGACTCTATATTAAATATCCCACAAACCTCAAAATATATAGACTTTGATTTTGAGTGTCAATATAACTTGTGGATGGAGTGAATGTGTTGAAAGCCCATGTTTTACTGACCACAGCACCACATCTGTGGGGGAAGCCTGAGGAGATGCAGTGGGGTCCAACAGCTAACAGTGTGGACTTGGTATTCGTAGACCTAGATTTGAGTCTAAGCTTCCAACTGCAATCCTGCATACATTGCTTAGTCTTACTGAGTTACAGTTTCCTTATCTGTGAAAAGGGGAGTATATATGCTAGCAATAAAGGGCTCTGGTGGGTTTATATAAAATAATGTGTGCAAAGCTTAATGTTTAATACCTACCTATCAAAAACACCTGGAATCATTATAAAGTGAAGCATAGTCGAGGTGCCTTGCTGTCATTTGGAGAGACAGCAAGTGTTCACAGGACAGTCAGAGCATATGCTGCTGTTAATAGTATGCTGACTTGTATAAAATGTAGATTTCTAGTTTATGTTGTTGGATACTGTATTAGTTTTGGAACTGGGCTGCTGTAACAACCTAGTGGGTGGCTTAGAAAACAGAAATTGTCTCCAGGTTCTGGAGACTAATAATCTAGAAACAAGGTATTGGCAAAGCCATGATCCTCCAAAATCCAGACGTGAGGATCTTTCCTTCTTTCAGCTTCCGGTAGCCCAGGTATTGCTTGGCTTGTGGTAAGATAATTCTTTCTGTGTCTCTTCACTTCAGCTTCCTTCTAGTGTCCTGTCCCTGTGTCCACATTTGCCCGTTCTACATAGCCCAGGCTGGTCTCAACTCTGGATTCCACGACCTCACCTTCCTGACTGCTGGGATAACAGTGTGCGCCATTGGATAAGAACCCACTTTAATGACTCTATGTTAAGTTGACTATCTCCATAAAGAGCCTATTTCCAAAGAAGATCCAATTCAGAAGGATTGGGAGTTAGGATTTAAACGTATTTTCTGTGGATATAATTCAACCCATATCAAATGTATGTTCTCTTTTTTAAAAAAATTTTATTGTGTTGGGGATACATTGTGGCAGTTACAAAAGTTCTTATATGTTCTCTAGTGTTGTCTGTAATTTTGAACTCCACTGGCAAAGGTTCCTTACTCTTGCAGTATTTACTGATTGTTATTAATTGGATATTTCAGAACTTTAGGGTCATGTTTCATCTGTAGCTTTCAGATTCGGTAGAAATTTGTTAACCTGGTACAGATTCTTTCTTCCAAGATGTATAATTGTTTACTGCCTTCTTAAAGTACCCCCTTTATTTTGTAATTTTAAAATTACAAAAGTAATATGTGCTAATTGTAATAACTCAATGAGTGATATATAAAAGCAAAATTAGCCACCTATCCCTAGCTTTCTTCCATTTTGACCTTCTGGAGAAGGTCAAATATGAATAGTCTGGAGAAGGTTAAATATGAATAGTCTGGTGTCTGTCCTTCCCTTTGTTTTTCCCCGCTCAACCGTGTGTAAAATACCTTGTCATTTTGGGATTGTTTATTTTTTTCAGAAAATGAGATTGTGCCATATTTATTACCTTGCATGCTTCCAGGTCAATAGAGAGAAACAGCTGTATCTTTTTAAATAGTTGCATAATATATGGGTGTACTACAATTTTGTAAGTCATTCACTCGCTGATAGAAATTTAGATTGCTGTTTTTCCATTTTGAGCTGTAGGAGATGCTGAGTAGAGGTAGAACTCATCCTTTTGTTTTCCTACTGTACAACTCAAACAATTTTTGTTTTTAAATAAAAAGCCCTACATGTCAGTTCTTAACGGATATGAAAATGTCTGGAAGGATTTTGTAGCATGATAAAAGACCTGGCCCACCTTTGCCCTTTGTTACCTATGCTTTCATTGAAAAAGTGACAAAGATGGTGCCTGGGACCAAGAGGGAGCTTCCAAATGTGTTTTGGAAGCTTTCTTGAACCTTTAATTTAATGATCTCTGAGTTTCACTAATTTGATGTTGCTGTGTTCCTTTTGTAAGCCTGAGAGTAAGTGTTCATGTGTCAGATATTACATATGTTATTGCTAACTAGACTAGACAAGCAGGCTTTTCAGGAAAAATAATGACAACACACTAAGGTAACCTGGATTATAAAGGTAAAGGCTGATGTTACCCTCCACTTTAGGGCAATTTCAGGGCTTAGTCTATGTGTAGAAATATCAGTTAGAGGTTCTGAGACATTGTGTTCTAATCACTAGGTAGCATCACTTGTACAAACTGGTTCTATTTTCAGAGCAAGCCTAGGATAGAATCCTTAGCAGCTCTTGGTCAATAGCTGGGCATATACTGCAGTGACCTTGGATAACCTGAGTTCAGCTGCAGGAAATGCACTTATGAATTATGAATTTTAACTGATGAGAAGTGGAATATGACTAAAACAGGGAAGAGGGAGCTTGGTTACTGGGGGGTGGTACTGGCATGTTTTTATTTTCTACTTCTTAAAAGTATATAATAAAAACAAACAAACTTCAAGTAGTGTAGAAGGAAGATAAAGTGACAAGTGAAAAATCTGGAATCCCATAATTCTAATCCCCAGAGGTAGTTGCTAACACATATCTTATGTTCAAGATATTTTGTTAAGTGAGAAAACAACAGTTATGGAACATTATGTCTGGATAATGCTACATGTGCTGTGCAATGAACTAGATATAAATATCACACACATATATACTGTATATATATATATATGTAGATATACATGTAGATGTGCACGCACAGATATTCTTACATAAATTAGTATAAAGATAAAGAGGTGTATAATGTTCTACAACTTTTCTTTGTCATTAAACAATGTACCTTCGACATAATTCCTTATCAGTACATCTAGATCTACCCCAGTCTTATCAGTTTCTGTCTACCAATCGTCTGTTGGTACAGTTGTGCCATAAAATTTTCACCAGTCCCTTACTTCTGGGCACTTGCATGATTTCAGTGTTTTGATATTATAACCAGTATTACAGATAATGCTTTTATACAACTCTCTTTGGGCAGTCATGTGTGTTAAGTTTCATATTGTTGGATATGGTGGCTTATGCCTGTAGTCTCTGCTAGGGAAGCTAAGGCAATACCATCACTTGAACCTCAAAATTTGAGGCCAGCCTAGGCAGCATAGTGAGACCCTGCACAAAAAATTATTTTGACAAACTTAATAATGTTTATGACTTCTGGGATTTGGGTCATGCTTCAGTACTCTATTAAAAAATCAAAGCTGTATATATTTTATTCTGGCATGTTTTTTCTTCAGCTTTCTTTCTGTTTAAGTCTTTGATCTATATGAAATTCTTAGGGAAGTAATACAGTAGAAATCAATCCTAGCTTTTTCCCTCTGAAAGCCACTAACATCCCAGCATCTATCATTAATTAATCCACCATCTCCCTGCCCCACCCCTATTTTGAAGGACTTCATTTGCCATATTCAAATCACCCAGCTACATTTAGGACTATGTGAACTTGACTTGTGGCCATTTTGTCTGTTTCTATGCTACTATCAAACCATTTCAATTGCTGTAGCTTTTTAATTCAGTTTGAAATTTGGTAGAGTTAGTTTCCCTATTCAGTTTTTTCCTGGCTTTTATCACAAGTTTATTTTTCCACATGAATTTGGATATGATTTTGTCAACTTTCTCTGCAAAGAATCATATTTTTATTTTGATTATGATTACATTAAACTTAGTGTGGGGGGAATTATATTTTGTCCTCTCACCTTACAACAGTGCATAACCTACTCAAGTCTTCTTTTATGATCATCAGTGGTTTATATTTCTTTTCATTTTCTCCCCCTCAAGTAGTCTATCTAATTTTAAATCCTGAATGGGTATGGTTTCCCTTTTTGTTATCTCTTGGGTTGTTTGTTGGGTAAAGGAAAACTATTGCTTTTAATGTATTAATGTAGGAACCAACAATTTACTCAAGTCTCTGCTCAGTTCTTACTGGGTTTTCATTTGTTCCTCTTGAGGTTCCTAGATCATGTCAGCTGCAGATAGTGGTAACTGTAGACTCTTCCTTTCTACTATGGAAATTTATTAAATTTGCATCTTAATTATTTGTATGTTATTATAGACACAAAGACAGTGGTATCTTTTGTTTCATACTTCGTGTTAGGTTAATTCTTTCTGTTCAATTCAGTTGCTCGTTTATTGATTAGATTATTTGTTCACTGGTGTTTTATGTTTTGAGTTCTTTATATATTTTGAATATTAATCCCTATCAGATAGAAAGCTGGCAAAAATTTTCTCATATCACTTTCTCTCTGTTTGCTTATATGATCCTGCATTTTTGTTGTTGTTGTTGTTTATCCATTTATTCATATGTGCATACATTGTTTGAGCCATCTCTCCCTCCTCACCCCTCGCTTCAAGGCAGAACCTGTTCTGCCCTCTTCTCCAATTTTGTTGAAGAGAAAACATATGAGATATTAAGAAAGATATAGCATTTTTGCTGGTTTGAGATAACGATAGCTACACAGAGATTCCTAACATTGCTTCCATGCACGTATGTATTACAACCCAAATTAGTTCATCTCCACCAGACCTCTTCACTACTTCCAGGTCACCTTCCCATAGCGGCCTCTGTCAGTTTAAGATTGCTTTATTTGCTCCTCTACAGTGGGCACATCAAGCACTTTCAAGTTTTATTCCTCCTGTATGTGTTCTCTCCTTAGCATGTGACCTGTGTCTAATAATATTATTGCATTTATTTTAGGTCTAAAGTCCGCATATGAGGGAGAACATACGAGTTTTGGTCTTCTGATCCTGGCTAACCTCGCTCAGGGTGAGGTTCTCTAGTTCCAGCCACTTACTTGCAAATGACAAAATTTCGTTCTTCTCCATGGCTGAGTAAAATTCCATTGTGTATAAATACTACATTTTCTTAATCCATTCATCAGTAGTGGGGCATCTTGGCTGTTTCCATAACTTGGCTATTGTGAATAGTGCTGCAATAAACATGGGTGTGCAGGTGCCTTTGTAGTAACCTGAGTCACATTCCTTTGGGTATATCCCTAGGAGTGGGATTGCTGGATCATATGACAGATCTATGTTTAGTTTTTTAAGAAGCCTCCATATTGTTTTCCACAGTGGTTGTACTAGCTTGCATTCCCACCAGCAGTGTTTGAGGGTACCTTTTCCCCCACATCCTCACCAACATTTGTTGTTGGTGGTGTTTTTGATGATAGTTATTCTAAAAGGGGTGAGGTGGAATCTTAGTGTGGTTTTGATTTGCATTTCCTTATGGCCAGGGATGGTGAGCATTTTTTCTTGTGTTTTTTGGCCATTTGAATTTCTTCCTTTGAAAAAGTTCTGTTTAGTTCAGTTGCTCACTTCTTTATTGGTTCATTGATTTTGGGGGAGTTTTTTTGAGCTGTCTGTATATTCTGTTATCAGTCCTTTGTCAGATGTATAGCCAGCTAATATTTTCTCCCACTCTGTGGGTGTTTTCTTCAGTTTAGAGACCATTTCTTTTGTTGTGAAGAAGCTTTTTAATTTCATGTAGTCCCTTTGTCCATCTTTCCTCTGAGTTTCTGGGCTGCTGGAGTTCTATTGAGGAAGTCCTTGCCTATATCTATTGTTTCCAGAGTATTCCCTGCTCTTTCCTGTACTAACTTCAGAGTTTTGGGACTGATATTAAGATCCTTGATCCACTTTGAGTTGATACTAATACAGGGTGATAGACATGGATCTAGTTTCAGTTTTCTGCAGGCAGATACTAGGTTAATATTTTCAAACTTTAGATTATAACACATTCACAGCCATTAAGCACATTTGGTTTATCATGATCAGAATTTTAAAAAGTGAAATAAAATAGAACAGAAAAATGCTAGTAAACATTATGAATCTTCTGTTTGATGTGTGTGTGTGTGTGTGTGTGTGTGTGTGTGTGTTTATTGTGTCACAGGATAACATCAATTTCACACTGTAGGTTGGGGTAAAAAAAAAAAAGGAAGCTTGACGTATACTCGTAAGTGGTTTCTTTCTGGAACTTACAAATACTTTTCCTTTGGGCAGTTAGAAGATACCTTTTCTTCTTTAGTTCTGTCTCCTCTTGCCTCCCCATGAGGAGGAGGAGGACTGAGCAGAATTATGTAAGCATTTTGGTGACTTGTCAGGTTTAGGATAGAATAACAATGAGGACCTGAACTCTAGGTGTCATGTGATACCTTTAGCAGAATACCCAGGAGATGGAGACCAGAGCCAGGTTGTTGAAAAGAAAGAAGGCAAAGAAACTATTTGTTGAAGTCAGACAGTATACTGATTCTAACATATTACTTTTTTGTTGTTGTTTATTTCCCAAATGAAGTGTAGGAATTGCAAATCCACAACCTGATTTTCCACTTAGGTGACTCACATTTTGGAGAAGACAGAAATAGGTGATGTGTAATGGGGGCATAGCTCTTGTAAGTTATGCCATCTGTGCATTTATGGACTGCCTGCCCAGCACTAAGGAACATCTTCAAAGCATAAGAATAAATAAAATACAATACTTGTCTTCATGGGGCTGCTTTGGGTTCTGTTACATTGTCATTATTCAGATAATTTTGTTTAGTGCTCACATATCTACAATTTAATGCAAAACATGGAAAGTCCTAGAAAGGAGAAACCAGGCAGGTCAAGACCCCCATTAACAAGTTGATAGCCATTCAATAATAAAAAGATACATTTTTAAAATGCAGCAATACATGGCTATCATTTGCTTGTATACCCGTGTGTACAGTTAGCCATCCATACTAAGACTCTGAGGCCCAGGAACAAGGTTCTGCTGTCATGCCCTGAGTAATGGAGCTGATGGAAACTCACTGTGATGCTTGCATTCCTGTGACCAGGTCTGCTTTTCTTGTGCTGCCTCGTCCTCAATCCCAGTCTCTGCCTACCTAACGCCCATGCTTCTTGCAGTTCCATTGTGTGATCTTTCAGTTTCTGCTCCTGTCACTACCTGCCTGATAATTTTTCTTTTTTCTATTTGTCAAGAAAGAAGGATGAGGAAAGGCTAGAAGAGAATAAAATAAATCTGATTGATCAATTCACCTCCACTTGCGTGTGGTTTATTTTCCAGCCCATTGGCCACTCTGGCCAATCCTGTCTGTCATTCTCTTGTGCTGTCTTCACTTGCACAACGCTGCTTATCTCCAACTGTCTGCCTACTCATCACCTGCACCCCTGCAGCTAGATGAGACCAGAGTAAGACACACAATTGTGCTGACTCACTTCAAGTGCCTGGTCATTAATGGGAGTTATGGGAGTTCCCAGTGCTGGTCACCGGTTTTGCGGTTACACTACCTCTTGCTGGTCCACTCACTCACCTACTCTCCAGATGACTATGTCACTTAGACCTTCTGCTTTCTCCTCATGACCCTAGCCCTCTCCCATCCTCGCTGTCAGCGGATGAGAAGATAGAACCAATCAAAGCAGAATTCCCATACAGTCCCATCACCACATCCTCCTGCCTACCTGCCCTTATTCTCTGCCTTCCCTCCTATAGCTGCATGAATGACCATGTTCCTATTTTAGCCCACTCCTGGGCATTATACTGACCTCGCTGTCTCTACTGATCTTCTCATCTGCAATACAGATGCCCTTTTACTTCTCCCGCGTTAGAACATCTTTTGTGGACGTTTCCTCTTCTTCTTATCTGTTTCTCCATTCCATTTCAGCAAGTGTTCTTCACTTCTTTGTGCCATGAAAATCTTGTGGGTTTTTTTGGTGGAACTGGGGTTTGAACTCAGGGCTTCATACTTGGAAAGCAGACACTCTACCACTTGAGCCACACCTCCAGATCATTTTGCTCTGGTTATTTTGGAGATGGGGGCTCGTGAATTACTTGCCCAGGTTGGTCTCAAACCACCATCCTCCCAATCTCAGCCTTCCAAATATGTAGGATTACAGGCATGAGCCACCAGCACCCGGCCTATGAATACAATTAATGGCTATGGACTCCTTCCTGGAATAATGTTTTTAAATGCTACAAATAAAACATAAGACTACAACAGAAACACAGTATTGTAATGTAGATATCAAATAAGTTTCAACTGTTGTGATATGGTAATAAACTTTTCATTATTAATGCAGTAAATGACGCATTTGCAATAAAGGCAATCTAAAGCTAAATTTTATTTTTTAAGATTAAAAAACAAATCATACCACTGCAGAGTTTCTCTCCAGTCATAACTCCTGCATCTACCCATATTAAAAACAATGTACTGTTTTACGAGAGTTAAGACTTCTCATTTGATCTGTTTTGTTAAATTTAGTCAATTTAAATCATTCACTCATTTCCTTCCCTATATTGATCAACAAGCAATTATAGATAGAAAGGCAATACTGGGAGCCAGCAAAGTGGTTTGGGTTACCATGACAGAATATGCAGTGTTATGATGTAGATCTATCTATCTATCTATCTATCTATCTATTTTTTTTAGCATTTCTGGAGTTTGAACTCAAGGCCTTGCACTTGCCGTGCAGGTGCTCTACCACTTGAGCCTTGCCTCCAGCTCTTTTTGCTTTAGCTAGTTTTCAGGTAGAATCTTGTGATTTTTGCCTGGAGCTGGACTCATACCTTAATCCCACTAGCTATGGACTCCTATGTAGCTGAGATCACAGTCACATTACCATTACTGGGTTATTTTGGATTATTTGTTGAGATGGAGTCTCACTCTTTGCTTGGCCTAGAGCAGCAATTCTCCTGATCTCTGCCTCTCAAGTAACTGGGATTACAGATTTGAGCCACCACACTTGGACCTCTGGTTTGGATCTTACATGGTCCTTAAAAGCCTGTGTGTTCAGGGTTTGGTCCCCAGCCTGTGATGCCATAGTAGGTGGTGAAACCTTTAGCAGAGGAAGTTAGGTCACTGAAGGCATGCCCTTGACAGGTGTATTGGGACATTTCCCAGCCACCATGAAGTGAGCAGCTTTGTTTTACCATGTGTTCCCTGCCACGATGTTCTGCCTCACCACAGGCCCCATAACAACAGAGCCAACTAACCATGGACTGAAACCTCTCAAACTGTGAGCCAAAACATCTTTGTTCCTTAGAAGCTGATTTTCTCAGGTATTTGTCACAGCAGCTGAACAACTGTGGACTTAAGTGCCCATCATTGACCAGCCAAGTTTGAGTGCTTGTAGAACAGAAGCTAACAGTTGCATGAGATCTGGTGACAGGTGTACATACTGTTTGAAATGGTGGTGAGCATGATATTTTAAGATTTCTGTAGCAACCATAATGTCATATGAAAATATCCACAATTTCTGTGGGCCACAAAGCAGTAGACATTGGTGCTATTACATTAGTAATTGATGGAAATGCTAGATTAGTTAGAGTGGTCAAAGTAAAGATGTTGTGTTTTTCCGTTTAAATTGATGACCCCTCTGGACTCTATCCATGGATTATTTGGGGACTCTAATTTAAGAAGCCTTGCTTTTTATAACAAAATTCCCTTTTAAAGTTATTCTGTTCTCTGCCATCTATTTTTCTTCTCTCTTGCTGCATTGATCCTACTTCATTTGTGGGGACTATTGCCCTCATCATCCACTGAAATTGTTTTTGTCAGGGTCACCAGTAGCTTTGGCCAAGGATCTTGCTTGCTTTATCAAGCAGCTGCAATAATTGATCATTCTTCTTGACTGATTTTCCTTCACTTGACTTCAAGGATATACATTCTCTTGGTTTTCCTCTGGACTTTTTGGCCATTAGTTTTCTGGTCCCTCATCTTCTGACTGCTAGACCAAGAGTCAGTCTTTCCACACTTTCTTTTTTTTTTTTTTTTTTTTTTCTTTTTTCATTTTTCTTTTATTATTCATATGTGCATACAAGGCTTGGTTCATTTCTCCCCCCTGCCCCCACCTCCTCCCTTACCACCCACTCCGCCCCCTCCCTCTCCCCCCCTTCAATACCCAGCAGAAACTATTTTGCCCTTATTTCTAATTTTGTTGTAGAGAGAGTATAAGCAATAATAGGAAGGAACAAGGGTTTTTGCTGGTTGAGATAAGGATAGCTATACAGGGCATTGACTCACATTGATTTCCTGTGCGTGGGTGTTACCTTCTAGGTTAATTCTTTTTAATCTAACATTTTCTCTAGTACCTGTTCCCCTTTTCCTATTGGCCTCAGTTGCTTTAAGGTATCTGCTTTAGTTTCTCTGCGTTAAGGGCAACAGGTGCTAGCTAGTTTTTTAGGTGTCTTACCTATCCTCACCCCTCCCTTGTGTGCTCTCGCTTTTATCATGTCCACACTTTCTTCTATGTACATTCTCTCTTTCTCATCCAGTATTGAGGCTTTAATTACTGATTTTATTCTAATCCTTCCAAAATGATAACTTCAGCCTCAACCAAACTCCTGAATTCCATCTGTCTACTCACTGTCTCCACTTGGTCGCCTAATAGGAAAAACCAATTGATCATGTCCAAATCTGAGTTTCCAACGTTCTTTTCAAGCCTGCTTTTCTTGTGGTCTTCTCCAATCCAGAAAATGGCATCTTCATTCATCTGTAGTTTAGGTTAGATGCCTTGGGGTCATATTTAATTCTTTCTTCTTTCACATCAACAGTTCTTATCAGTTCTAGTATCAAAGTATATTTTGGACTCATTTTTTATGAGTCTATAGGGCCTCTCCCCTGGAATAGGGACCCAACCTCCTTACCCTTCTCCTCTATCCTTTTTCCTATCCTTAAATTTGGAAGTTTACAAATTTTACAAGCAATCCATCCAATTCTGCTTCTTTGAATTCGAAATAAATGTGCACAGTTGCCTAATGATATTCAAAACCCTTCTAGGTATTGCTAATGTACACAATCCCACAGAGATGATGTTTTCTTGTGAGTGACTTGTGGGATTCATTTGGTAGCAAAATATGAACCTGATAGGACTTTAAACACAGCTCTACAGGCTTGATACTCTTAGAAAGACAGTTTTAAAAGCATGGCACTTTAATTTTAAGATTTTTTTTCAGTACTAGGGATTGACCCCAGGGCCTCAGACTGGCTAGACCAGTGCCCTACTACTTAAGCTACACCCCAGCCCTTAGGATCTTATTTTTAAAGGATGCTAAGATATTGTTTCAAAAGTTCAAATGAAATTGTGACCTACATCCCTCAAAAATTAAGGGATTGTGTCATCTCTGTTATGTGACTTCCAAATACACAAAATACATCTGCTAAAAGCCATGTTCTTCTACTATTCCCTCTCTTCTGTGGAATCAAAGAATAATAGAAATGCCTCGAGTAGCTTATAGTATAGGTAACTTTTCTTTGTCACTTGCTCAATACACACTATTGAGTGGTTATTGTGTGCTAGGCACTCTACTGGGTGCCAAGGATACAAAGAGGAATAAAGCACAGTAAATATCCTCAGAGAAACTCAGAGAGACAGATCAGGGAGACAGAGGTGGTAGGTAAAAGGTACAGGAAGAGCCAAAAAGATGGAACATTCAGCTCTGTTTTAATGAGTTGAGACGTTTCATCCTGAAGCATTCTCTGAGATTTTTTTTTGAAAATTGATAGGATCTTGGTCACCATGTATAAAGGGGTACTATCCCTACCCATACTTCAACTCTATTGCAAAACCATGTTGGCTTGGTATTCCAAAGGATGGAAAAACAGATATCACATGTATGTAAGCCTCCTGTGTTAGAAAAATGCCAATCTGCAGCAATCTAGAAAGTTAAATCTGTTCTGGAACTTCCTAAAGTAAACAATTCCAGACCTCTCTTATTGATTTCTTAGGTACTCCTACTTTACAAATAATTCACCTGCATCATGTTACACTTGTTCTCCACATAAACTTTAGGGACTTTCAGAATATACATACACATATACATGTTATAAATGTAACAGGCCAGAGAGATTAAGAACCGGTCCCCCTGGGTGGAGATGAAATAGAAACTCATAGAGAATTACTAGGAATTACAAAATATAGCATTCTTCCCAGGTGAATTAGAGTATCGCCTTGCTCTATTTTAACTTTACTAAGAACAGGGCACTTGGAAACCAGAAATGATCTCTTCATAGTCCTTATTTTACTTAGGAGGAAACTGAGACCAATTTGGGGGTGAGGAGCTTTCCTAGAGTTATCCAACTGGTCTATAGAAGGATTAAGAATTGAACCTGAGTTTCTGCCTCAGCCTGTGCTCCTTCTTCCATTTTGTAAGCAAGATTTCATTGGCTCATGCTTAAAAATAATTTTTCCCCATTAGGATTGTGTAGGCCAATTTGGGATAATCTAGCCAAGAATTGCTACTTTTGTATTTGAAGAATGGAATGTCAGCTAGACACCATCCAGGCTTCACCCAGTGACTACAGCAGAAAGGCCATGTGAATAGCTCTGTCTCTTGCAGTCCACAAACAAGTGGCCACATAGGGTCATGGGCCTGATGGCAAGACTGGGGAGGAAAACACAGAGGTTCAGATCTGGACAGCAATGAGTTGAAAGCCAAGGCAGTCTGTGAGAGATCTATTATACAAATAAAGAACAGGATGATATGTCTTCGAGGACAGTCTGTCCTAAGGAATTGAAAAGGCAAGTCAGGTGAGGGGCTAATGGCAAAGTAGTGGAATCCTCTGGAACTTTCAAAGTCAGGTTCAGAATGAAAGCAACAGCCAGTTGGGGTGAGGAAAGGGGTCTAACTTCAGTTGCATTTATTTGGTTGAGCATTGTAGTTTTTATTTTAAGAAACATTTAAAACTGTCATAGACAGGTTATGTGCTCTTCCTTTCCCCACAGTCTACCTTAGGTCCCCTGTGGGCCTGGCCTAGCTATTTATTTTTCTTTTTTTGATTTCCCATCTTTAATTTTCTTTTTTATGTTTTTTTTTCTCTTTTTCATTGTTGAACTGGGGGTACATTGTGACATTTACAAAAGTTCTTACAATATTATCACAATTGAATTCATTTACCCCCTTCATCATTCTTCCTTATTTCTCCTTCTCCCTGCCCCCATTTCTGGAACAGGTCTCATTTTTCTATTTTCACACATGAGTACATAATATTTTCACCATATTCACTCACCTACACCCTTTCCTTATATCCTCCCCCTCCCACTGTACCAACCCCCACCCACAAGCCCTGTTTTGCCTTCCTGTTCTCTGTTTTGAAAGAAGACATTTTTGTTTATTTAAGATAGCAACACAGGGAGTTTCATTGTGACATTCCCATGTATATACAGGCTTGCTATTTCTTCAGTGTTCTGGGTATTGCACAGATGGGCAGGGCAAGCACGGTTCTTTGACATCAGCTGGCAGTCCTTGTAGACTCACAAATATGAATGTGAATAAATTCCAACGTGAGGTTATTTCACAGCAAGCTGAGTCAACAAACCTTGAGTATTGACCAGGTTTGGTCCTTTAAGAATGTACTCAACATTTTATGAAACTGACTTGTAAAGTTCAGAAGGTCTCAAAAATAATGGAATGAAAACAGATTTGTGATTTCCACCAACTGCTTGAGTCCACAATATATAACTGCCTTAGTAAGTATCTTTGAAAGTTCTGATTGTCAAAAACTCCAGACTATACATAGCAAATGTCTGACATTGGACATGTCATAAATCTTGTAAGCCCCTGCCTTGTATAAGAAAAATTTTGTATAAACTTGTGGCAGACAGGACAAAGGCCATCCAAAGATATCGACATACTAAGCCCTGGAAACTGTGACTACATTCGTGTCTTAGTCTACTTTCTGTTGCTGTAACAGAATTACCTGAGACTGGGTAATTTATAAAGAAAAGAGGATTACTTTGGCTCACAGTTTTGGAAGCTGGAAAGTCTAAGATGAGGTACCAGCATTTGCTTGGCTTCTGGTGAAGGACTCATGCTTACTTCAATTCATGGCAGAGAGCCATGATCACACAGCAAGAGAGGAAACAAGAGAAAGCTGAAGAAGATAAATTTGCTGTTCTATCAGTCTGTTCTCATGGTAAGTAGTCCAGTCCCATGAGAGCAAAGGGCTCTTCCCCCATCACCCGAATACATCACTAGACAAAGTTCTATCACATGAACTGCTGGAGGACATAATCACCACAGCAGTTAAGTTTCATGACAAGGGGGAGTTAAGATTGCTGATTGGGTGACCTTGAGATGGGCAGATCATTCTAGATTGTTTTATATTGAGCTCAGTATAATCATGAGGGTCAGCTATAATTTGGATCTTAAGTGTTCCCCCAAATGCCCTAGGTTAGACACTTGGTCCCCAGCATGGCTGTATTAAGAAGTGGTGGAACCTTCAAGAGGTGGGGCCTTGTGGGAGGTTTTTGGCCTTTGCGGCCAGGCTTTTGAATGGGGATAGTAGGAACCCAGAGCCTCCTTTTTCCTCCCTTTCTCTTTCTGGCCATGAGGTGAGTAGGTATGCTCTACTGTGTGTTTCTACCCTCCACTCCCACCATAATGTACTGCCTCTCCTAAAGCAATGGAGCCAACCAATCTTGAACTGAAACTTCTAAAACTGAGCCAAAATAAAACTTTTCTCTTTATAAGTTAACTTATCTCAGGTGTTTTTGTTATAGTAACAGAAAACTGACTAGTATAAGGTCCTTGTAAGTAGGAGAGGGAGGCAGAAGAGGGAGAACCAGAGGTATGGCAGTGCGAGAGAGATTCTACTGCCATTACTTCTTTGAAAATGGAGGAAAGGAGCCTATGAGCCAAGGAAGGCAGATGGCCTATAGATGCTGGAAAAGGCAAGAAAATGGATATTCCCCAAGGCCCCCAGAAGGAGCATGACCCTGCCGACACATTAATTTTAGGTCAATAAGACCCGTGTTGGACTTCTGATCCCCACTCCAGAACTATAAGATAATATGTTAGCTTAAATCACTAGGTTTGCCATGTGTAACAGCAGCAGTATGTCTAGATGAGGAAAGAATAAGGTGTGACTAGGTCAATATGGCTCATCTATTATCATTCATGTCATCTTAAACCAAGAGTCACCATTCGATGTTTACAACAGTCATCATTTTTAGATGATGAAATTGTGTCTTATTTCCAAAGCTATTGTTTATAAAAAATTTTTTCAACTTCCTAAACTAATAAAGTGAGTTCTAAATTGGCAAAAGGTCAGGTCTCAAAAAAGCCCATCATAGCTTCCACTTAGCACTGTTTCACTTGTCAGTTACGATCATGCTCATAATACATAGTTGTGTCCTAAAGTGGAAATTCTTCTTTTTTTTTTTTTTGTAAATAGAGAACCAAATTACATTAAACCAATAGATGTCTGAGATTTCTGTAAAGACTCCAGAAGGGTGAAATAAAAAGGAATATAAGACAAAGTGTTTTTACAATTGTTCTATTTCTGCTCATTAGTGTTCACAAAGGAAAAACACATCTGACATCTAATAATTTCTAAACTGGCTTACCATAGTAGGATTATCAAACAGAGAGGAGGAGCTAATTAGAAGGCATTTAATTTGGAAATCGCAACCGTTGCAAAATGGCTTCGTATATTTTTGGGTGTTCATCATGAACAGGAAAAAAAATGAGATAGTTAGAAATTGAGTCTTGTCTGAAGTTTCCAGCGTTTATTCTGATTTTTAGTTGTGGAAGAAAAAAATTCAGATCTGACTAGATTTTTTTTTTTTTTCAAACTTGCACTAAGACGTGCCTCTTTTAAGATGGATATAGTTTCAATGGCTAGGTCCTGGTTTTAAAAATGTGCATGAAGGACTGATGTCAAATTAAGAGAGGTATCGAGGTGGGAGGAAGGGAAAGGGTATAGGGTAACAGCACCTGGACTATGGTGAAGCAAGGGAGGAGCCTAGGGTAGAAAAATTTAAGGAAGCACTCAGTCTTTGGAACATTACAAGTTACCCCAGTACCATGCAGAACCCTGATGGTGAGTGCCTCCTTAAAAGCGAGGCATGTGTGCCTCCTGTGTCATTTTGTATACCAAGCCTCTGTTGCCTCAGTAATCACTTGCCTCACCTGCCTCGCCCTGCAGATAAGAGCATGGCCAATGATGGCTGATATGAGGGCTGTAAGCTGACCTTTAGCTTGGAAGTCAGGACTTACCCTTGGACTCCTCATACGGTCCAGACCACTGCTCTTTGGCAAACTGTGGACCATTAGAATTCACAGAGGGGCTGGCCTGGTGTGTCTCCAGATGAATCCAGAATTGAATACCATCCCTCCTATGAACTCCTCCTGAGGCTACTCTGGTCAAGGCTCAAGTCTCACCCCCTTCCAAAAGAGCTTGACCCTACTGTTGGCTCCAGTTCAAACCACACCTCTATGAATTACAGAACTTCAGGGAATGGATTCAGCCCTCCTATACACCTTTTGATTTTTAGAAAATGCCTTTCAACCCATGATTATTTGAATCTGTCTAGTAGAAATAAAAACATGTAAAATTTCACAAAATGTGTATATAAAATGGTGATACAGTGAATATGACTTTTGTGTGTCTGGATAGACACTGCCTTTGTTAATTCTGACTGTTGTGTAAGGGGTCACTTGATTATAGTGCTAATGTTACACAGTGAAGACATTATATAGGATTTATTGGAAAACAATTCATGAGCATCTATGTAGCAGTGTGCACACAATCCCTTGACCTCACATCACCTAGCTGAGGCCAGGCCTGGATATCTGCGTGTACCATACGCACAGATCTGGTAGATGATGGTCTGTGTATTTATAGGGCTGGTAGCCAGAGAACATCAGTGTGGTTGTGTAACAGTGGAAACTGGTCAGGGAAGTGGCCTTATTGGGAATGGAAAGTCTCTGGAGCCCAGAGTTGGTATCAGCCTATTTTCTTGTAGAGCTGAGCCAGCTCTCTACTAAGCTAGCAATAGAGGGAACAAAATGGGTCCCTGGAGCCTTCCAGATTTGTCTCTTGCTAACCACAGGTTTAGTGTTCTCTTTATCTAATCCGGTAAAAAGAGTAAAGATGTTGTATGGGTCTTTGCAACTCCCATGGTGCCTAGCCTGTGACTGAATGCTTAGTACATACTCATTGATTCCAGGACTAAAATAACAGACTTCAATCAATGCTGAGTTCCCACTGTATTAAAAAAAAAAATACATGATTTTGTGGCAACTGGAAAACATAGGCCATGTCTCCGTAATGGCAAACCCCATATTTTGGCAGAGAACAAATCAGTACATATGGTTGAGGGTGGCTGTTGTATCTTAATGTGGAAATTGGTAGCACCCTTTTTGCCCCAGGCCTTTTCACTTTTGTTTCAAAACATTCATTTCTGCCATATTGAGAAGAGGAGTTAAGACAAAAGACCATTAGTTGTCAGAGCATTGGGCTTTCTAGCTAACGTTCTCCTTAATGCCTTTCTAGTTGGGCATAGACAATGCGTGTGGAGGGGAGAAGTTTGAGGGTAAACAACAGTGTTCATTTCAGGAAGTGTTCATATGTGGATTTGGTATTCACAATAATAATGGCAGTCCTCCTCCTCCCCTCATTGCAGCTAATCTGCTTTCAAGCACTGTGCTGAGCTCTTATTTGGTACTTAATCCAATGTGGCAGTTGTTCTTTTTAGCCCATTATCAGCACCCTCTCAGGCCCAAGTTCACCTCCGAGTCCTTCCAAATGTTTGTTTTATGGGCATATTCCTTATACTCCAGAAGCTGGCACATACGGGATCCTGCTGAGAACTACGCAGGTTTTACTTGGCAGTCATCTGTACATCCATTATGGTTTCATTCTTCCACAACAGGGCACTGTTCTGGAATGTTCTGGTATGTGATCGGACCTCAGATTACACATATTGATTAATATTGCCCTTACTGAAGCATTTGTGTAAAAGGCAAACTATATTTGGTATATTTGGTTGGTTGGTAAATAGTTTTCTTGTTAATCAGAAAAACAAACAATTGTAAACATATCCACTTAATTCTGAAGAAACAAACTGCTTATTAAGGAGAACTGATGATTCTATGCCATAATTACTGACCTTTGGTTCTGTAGGTATTTTGGACCAAATGGTTCTCTATTGTGGGGGCCTATCCTGTGCATTTTAGGACATTTTATAGCATCTCTGGATTCTACCTGCCAGATACTGGTAGCATCCCCCAACCCCCACCCAAGTTATAAGGATGAAAAATGTCTCTGGGTGACCTTGCCAAATGACTCATGGGGGATAAAATTGCTCCAAATTGGGAATCAGTGTTCTAAGTCCATGGTTAAAAAGCTTTGCCTTGCACCAGAACATATATCTGATGTTTCTTCTTGTGACTCTGCAGTCTGGTGGCACACAGTTACAATAGTTTGACTTTGTGTGTTAGATATGAGTGATCATTAAGTACTTTGTAGTCTTTAGATAAATATAAGTATGCATGATTCCTTTCTTTCAACAGTTTGTAATGAAGATAAAATTTAAGATTTTTTTAGTTGACTATTGTAAAATTAATGTAGACTTAGGTTGAATGTTTTATATACTGAGTTTTTTTCTCCCAATGGAAAGTTTTCTAAACAGGCATAAATAATTTCATGCTTTAAGCTCTTTTATTCTTTCAAGTGTTCATATAAATATGGAATAAACTGGTCCAATTTGTATCTTTTTTGATCTCATGTATTTCAAATTGTTTTTGTTTTCTATGATAGAGATTGTATCAGGAAATCATGTAAATGGGGGTTGTAAATCTCTCATTTTATGCTTAAAGAAGATAAGAGAATGTAATTATCACATAAAAAGTTTTTGAAAACCTCATGAAAGGACCCACTTGTAAATAAATTAGACAAGGATAAAAACTTACCTGAAGTTTTCTTCCTTTCTCAATTTATCCAGTTAATACTTTGCAAGCATAGCACCTGTTGTCTTCCTGTAAAAATTTCTTAAGTCCCTAAGCCAGGTGACCAGGTGTGGTGGTACGTTTCTGTAATCCCAGCTACTCAGGAGGTGGAGATAAAACTATGATCCGAGGCCAGCTCTGGCCAAAGTGCAAGACCCTATTCGAGAAAACAATCTAAAAGCAAAAAGGTCTGGGTGCATGGATCAAGTGGTAGAACACTTACCTGGCAAGCTGGAGGCCCTGAGTTAATCCCAGTACCACCAAAACCAAAACCAAAACAAAACAAAACTTCAGAAGTCTTTTTATATTAGTCCTTTCACATCTTAATTAAAGACAATGGGGAAATATCTAAATACTAGCCTATTCCCATTTAAGGTGCACTCTCAGGGCTATAAGGAAATTTAAGAAGATGTTTGGAGTGTGAAATTTTATATCTTGCTTTGGAAACCTAGTTCTGTGCCTAGCAGCCTTAGCCTTAGTTGTCTTGGTCAGAGAATTTTTTTTTTTTTTTTTTGTGGCACTGGGGTTTGAACTCAGGGCCTGCACCTTGAGCCACTTCACCAGCCCTTTTTTGTGATGGGTGTTTCCAGGTAGACTTTTGCAAACTATTTGCCTGGGCTGGCTTCCAACCACAGTCCTCCTGATTTCTGCTTCCTGAGTAACCAGGATTACAGGTGTGAGCCACCCAGCTAGAAAATGTATTCTTATGTGTGTCTGGAACCCCTCACGCTGCAGAGGCCACCTTTGCTGCTGTTGTTTTGTGCTCTGCTCTCACTGCAGAATGGTTGTCACCAGTCCTTGAGTTTGAGTCATTCACATTCTTAATGTATGTTATTTAAACTCTTCCCTTGACTCTCTCTACAGATGACTTGATCCAGTTTCTTCTTCATGATTGTCATAATGGCTTTCATCATCTGCAGCCCTCCCTTGCTTCCTTCATTATCTTCCCTTTCCTTTGGGTGGCAGATCCCTGAAACCTAGCAGGGCTCAGGGTGCCAGGAAGGTACTGGGAGGGTCTACATTCGGAGGACCTATTCAAGTATCCTGATTGGCCTTAAATGACTGTTCTAACTGCAATAAAACCCTGTCTTCTTTATCATCAGGCAAAAAGTTCACCTTCTTTTTGCCTCAAAAATAGTCCCTACCAAAAAAAAAAAAAATAGTCCCTGCATGGTGTCTGCTTTCAAATTTTCCAAAGTCCTCAAGTTCATAGCCTCTCCCTAAATAGACCACTTTTTACCTATAAGGCCTGGGAACATGGCAATTAGTGGCAAATGAGCTGCTTACTTTCTACTGCTAATACCCTGTGCACCTTGAAAGGCTGTTTTGCTAAAACCAGACTCCCCTGGTGCCTCTGCTCCCAGCCCCTCCGCGTTGCCCAGCCTCCCTGCCGGGGGTTTGACAGCAGCGGCTGCCCAGGTCATCCTTGCCTTCTCATCTGCAGCTCTTTTCTAACCCAGGCCACCAACCTAGGCTTCAGGACAAAAGACTCTTGAAGATGATTGGGGAATTTTTTGACCACCTGTGAACCAACTCAGGGTGCTCTTTATGCTGCTTGTCTTGTTTGCTGTTATCTCTACTCTGCCTGGATTTTTTTAAATGAAACTGTGTGCTGACCTGGTTGAGATATTCTTAGCCCACATGAGTTCCCAGCTGGGCCAGCATTTGAAGGAGGACTTTACTTGTTGTCTTGTGCCTGGCTGAGACCAGGAAAAGGAAGTGTGGACCGCTACATCACACTAGGGATGAAGGAAGCTGGAAGAATAGCTGAGATGCTTGGAAGTAGTTCTTCTTCAAAATCAAGTCAGTATTTGATTTTAAGCGTATACTAAATGCAAGCAGGGTCCAGGTGGCTCACGCCTGTAATCCTAGCTACTCAGGAGGCAGAGATCAGGAGGATGGCAGTTCGAAGCCAGCCCGGGCAAATAGTTGGTGAGACCCTATCTTGAAAAACCCTTCACAAAAATAGGGCTAGTGGAGTGGCTGAAGGTAAAGTCCTTGAGTTCAAATCCCAGCACTGAAAAGAAAAAAAAAAAGTATAGTAAATGCAATACTGTATCTTGAATTGGATCCTGGGGCAGAAAAAGTATGTTTGTGGAAAACTGATGAAATTTGATAAGAGTTTTATTAATAATGATATTCTTATGTCATTATCTTAGTTATAACAAACACACCTTGGTTCTCTACGGTGTTAACACTAGGAGAAACTGGGTGAAGAGTGTATGAGTGTACGGGAACTCTTGCTACCCTAGTATAACTTGCAACTTTTCTGTAAATCTAAAATTATTCCAAAATAAAAAGCTTATTTTAAGCAATAACATATATATCTTTCTCTAAAGTAATTTGGGTTGCTTCTGCTTCTTTGGCAGTTAGGGTATTAAGGACTTCATTCTGAAAAAAATACTAACATAAAACACAGCATTAGTGTGCAGAAAAGAATACCTAAGGCTGTCACTCATCTATATCTCTAATGAGAGTCTCTAGTCATATATTATTATCTTTGCTTGTGCTATTTTCCCTACCTTCTGTTTTCTGCATATCTGTAAGTTACTCGTTTCTATGCTCTCTCATTCAATGCACATTTACTGAGCTTAACCCTGAGGAAAAAAATAGAGATGAATAAAACATGGTTCCTACCCTCCAAGGGCGCATGAGCTAGGGAGAATAAATACGGAGAGGTAACCATTATATAATGAAGTGCACTGGTGACAAAGGCACACCGCAGTTTTAATGGAAACTAAGCAAGCCTACAGGGCTGCTCAGCAAGCGCAAGCTGAAGGTGACTCATGCCATCCAGGATGAGTAGGAGTTAGGATGCAAGTATTAAAGATACACGTCAGGGCAGGGTAGGAAACTACTGTGTATGGAACCAGGAAGCTACCAGTCATCTGTCAGCACAGCATGAGGGAAGGACTAGTAAGGACTAGTAAGTAGGCAGAGAGTGGAGTGAGATGAAGCTTACTTAACAGAGACAGGAGCTTATCTTAGCGCCATCACAGCTAGGAGGGCCTTTTGCTGCTGAACAAGACTATTCTTTCACCCTTAAAATTGTAATGACAATAGTAGGACAGCAAAAAAAAAAAAAAAAAAAAAAAAAAAAACCAGAGCATTTCATCCTCTTTATATTTGACAGGGGCTCAGCATATCCCAAAAATATGGTGAACTCTGAAGGAGGTGATCTTACCATGAAGGCAGTTGGTGGCTTTGTAGATACAATGCTTTTGGTCTCTTACTTTCTGCCCTACTAGCTGGGAACAGTGGTTCATTTTTAGAGTTTGGGGACTTAATGCTCAATTGTGATTTCTGCTTAAGCAATAACACACAAGGCATTGATTTTTTTACCTCCTAAAAACAGCAAAAAATAAATGTTTTGTATTCATAGAGCAACAAATGTCTTGAACTGCTTTCAGTTTTTAAAAACTCTTATGATGAAACATGGGAAGTTCTTATCTAAGAGCCTGATGAGTTGCTCCTTTTGAAATGTTCTTACACACCCTTATTCATGCTTGAATTGGAGCTAAGAATAAAAATGCATGTGAATAATTTTACTGATGCAATGAACCACAATTTTTGATGAAAAATACCAATTTTTTAATTCTGGATTTGTTGCAATTCCTGGTGGCAGATGATAATATGATTTAGTGAGTTAGAGATAGGAGTAGGTGTGTATGTACACCCATGTGTGCACACATATCATGGAGTTTTGAATAAACTTACTTAAAGGTGACCTGGCTATTTCAGGGTTTACTCCTATTGAGATGAATGTGAACTTGTTGTAAGAAGTTGAATATTCTTTCAGTTTTGTGAATAGTTTGCTTAAGAAATTACTTCACAGAGTAAGTGAAAAATCTCTTATTTCCAGTCTGTGAATGCTTCCTGAAACCTAGTCTTCACCTGACCTTTCTGACTGGTTTCTCTAGATCTCAACACAACATGGTCATCTGTCCCTTGCTGAGCCTTATACAGGGACATTTCCTTAGGTTGACACTTGGTAGCTAAAGACCCTGCCTTGATATGATGCAATTGATACTTGAAGGAGCAAAGAAGCTGAATCTGACCTCTATCTTGCAAGGTATAAAATACATCCATGGCTATTCAGTCACATTATAGAGCCCTAAATTAAAGAGAGCATGGTGTCTACCTGTGACTTGCAAATACTTGTCTTTGACAATCAAATTATCCCTTTAAAGATAATGAAGAGCCAAGCATGAAGGCATAAGCCTATAATCCCAGGTAGAATCACAAGTTTGAGACCAGCTACATAGTGAGATCCTGTCTCAAAAAAAAAAAAAAAGCATTGTTCTCCTCTGTTGCAGAGAAATTGGGTTTTTAATTTGAAAGCTGAGCATGTACATGGAATTGTGTTTTAAAGTATGCACTTCATTATCTACAACATATGAGAAATTGTAAACTGAAAGTACAGTGTATTAGCAAATGGAGTGACAGTGGATGACTGGTGAGAACCCCAGTTCGAGGTAGGAAAATGACTGTTACAGATATTTTGAGCATGGTGCTGAGCAATCTGCTTTTTCCCTTCTTTGGAGAATGGGTTGACTACTTTAGGTTCATCTGCAGGCCTATAATCCATTTAAGAATACAGTATCTGGCTTGCATTTGAACTGTGATGAGAGGCCGACAGCCAAAATGAGCTGGACTTTGTTCACACTTCATTATTTGATTGCAGACTGTGGAAGAAATGAGAGCGATCTAGTTCTTCTTTTGGAAAAGCCTGTTGCATTTCAGAATGTTTCATTGCCAAATAGGGCATGGGTTTCAAGTGCCATTCCTCTTTTTCTACCTAGCTAAGTAATCCTGGAAGCCAAAGAAATGAATTCACTACCATTTCTAGAAGTACTTAAGTCATTTATCTTATTGTCTTGGTGTTGAACATGTCAGAGTTCACTGACTTACTGGCTATATCTGGGGGTTTCCCCCACCTGGTTTGTAAAAGAAAACAGGAACTTTAAAAAAATCACATTTTTTATGACTGTAACCAGTGAGACAACTGGACTTAGCACACTTGCAGCTTTTGTAACTTACTCAATTCTTACTCAGTAACGGAAAGGTTTTACTTGATTTTCATCGACTGAAGAGTAACTGTGGCTCTGTGTCAGCAGATGAAAACTGAGAAGCTGAATCTTCAGTAAAATTAATGTGAGCTGGAGGAATTGCTAGCTACACATGAAACTAGAAAGCATTTATCTACCCAATTAATCGTACATGGATAGATTCAGCGAAACAATTTTAAAATTCAATCTGCTTGTACAGGGGTACTTTTGAAAAATTGGAGGCAAGCATTTTTCTTTATTGAATGCAACCCTGAGTGACTAGTAAAGTGCATCCACCATTAGAAGTAATGCAAAGAAATGTTTGCCCCTTCTCCCTTCTCTTCTTCCCTTCCTCCCTACAGATACTTGTACAACTACTATACTTGTACGAAGCCCATGTGTGTCCAACAAAGATGAAAAGGATACATTACCTGCCCTTAGTTATCAGAAAGGTGAAACAGCCACACATAAAGTTGAAACATCATTTATAGATGAATTGAAATTTGCCAGACATCCAAGGAGAAAGGGCTTTTCAAATGAGAGTCGAGCCTGTGCAAGCTCATCGGAGCACTCCTCCATTTTGTCCACTCAGTATCGTCTGAGTGCCTACTGTGTGTCGCATGCTGTGAATAAAGCAAGTCTGGAAATGTGTGACAAGTGTCTTTATGCCCAGAGCATGTTGGAGAAGAAAGATAAAAGATGAGCCTGGAGGTCAACAGGGACAACTTAAAATATCATTATAATAATGTCACTCCCAGTTTTATTACCCTTTCCAAAGTAAATGAACAGATATTTTCTTATTTTTGTTCTAGCTTGATGTTGAAGAAGCAGAGTATAGGAAACAGATTTTGAGTTGATTTAGTACACGTTTATACCCAGTGTTAGTAAACACACATGTGCAAGAAATGAATCCTAGACTCAGTGTTCAAGGGCAGAACTAGGCTAAACTGTGGTATAGCAAACTACCTAATTTCTTATCTGGAAATTTCCAAATGGCTAGCAGAAACATGGCTAATGATCATCTGAGCACAGGATTGAAAACTTCCTGTCTAAAAAGAGAAACTATTAACAGTTATTTTAATCAGAAACTAACAACCAAGAGTTGAAAAGAATTATCTGTATAGAAATCTGTAAAATGGAGGAAATTTTCATGCATTGCATGCAAATGATAAAATTTGATGAAAATTACAGTGAAATTGAAAAAGTTTTGACTCTTACCTCATTCTACAAAGTTGTTTGAGTAGGCTTAGCAGGATATACAAAGCCACAGAAAAGTTAGTAAAGAACAAAGGATGAGGATCAGGGAAAATGAAATTAGGATAGAAGATCTACATCAAGAGAAAAGTTAGAACTTAGCTCTGAACTTGTGATGGCTGAAGTAAAAAACAAAATATAATTAAATATAGGTGTTTCATTGTCCATAGAGAGAAAATATCCCAAGACAAATGATGATTTAATTTTTATTATGTGCAACACAAGATTCCAATGTAAAGAGTTGTTTTTCATTTAGTCATTAGATATAAGTTGATTGTACATTCAGTCTTCCATGGTTTTTTTGGTTGTTGTTTTCTTAACACAGGGTCTCCCTGTGTAGATTGTTCTTGGACTGTTGATCCTTATACTTCAACCTCCTGAGTGCTGGGATTATACACGTATACCACCATGCCCAGCTCAGCTTTCCACATTTTGAGAGAATTTTTTAAGGAACATTCTGCATACACAAGGCATTTCTGCTTGAGTTCTCATGCAAGCTTAAATTGACATTCCATTAAAAGATGAGTTGGTGTAGCCACTAGGAATGTCGCCAACATTCTATCTACTTTATTCACACGACTGCTGTTCTTTGACACTAAGTCATAATGATTTATTTTCTGGTAAAGTTTTTGTGTTCTGCAAGTGTATATTTCATTTTTTTTTTCATATTCAGCATCTTTTACAACATCTTCTGCTAAATGAAGATAGGTCCTGTTGTATTGCAGTTTTGTAATGAAGTAATAGAATTCGCAGGAAACCCAAGTTCCCTGGAATTCATTTGGGAAAACAATGATTGCTTAAAAAGAGAAAGGCTTGTTTTTCAAATTCTTATTCACAATATAATCCCCAACCTCCACCCAGGGAGACATTTGCTCATCCATCATTGTCAGTTATTGTACTCTTTGGTTATAAATAACTTCTAGAACAAGTATCAGACCACATTTCAATAGCAATTTTCAAATCCAAGTCACATTCTTTCAAAAATCTACCACGATCTTTTCTAGTAAGAAGGACATTGTACTCATTTTAATATTGTAAGTTGTATACCATTATCTTCCATCCACACAGTTAAATTTAGTGATGAATATTTCACAAAACATTGGAGTTAGCAATGATGGTCTACTGGACTTGTTAGATAAAGAACTCAGTATATTTTAAAACTCCCCAACTCTACTACATTTATTTTACCTGCTCTGATATTTTCCTTGCCTCAGCTGAACATCAGAAGATAGACAAATTTTGATAGTTTGTTGATGGATTAACAGTTTAAAAGTCATGACATTTACTTAGCCATAAGGAATAAATGACATGTGGTTTGAAGATAAATGGATGCAATTGGAGGACATCATGTTAAGTGAAGTAACTCAGGCTCAGAAACACAAAGGCCACACATTTTCTCTCATATGTGGAAGACAGATCCAGAAGGTAAACATATACACAAAAACAACAAGATAATATGCAAACTCAGATGTAGAACATGATTGTAATAGTGGAATTACTCTATAGAACTCGGGGAAAGAGGGAGAGGAAAAGAGGATGATAGAGCATCAGTAATATAAAACATAAGATGTAGAGGTGGAGGATATAAGGATGTGTATTGAAAGCTGTTGAAATACGGGGGGTGGGAGGTAAAGGGGTAAGGGAGAGTATTTGAGGGGATTGAACAGACCAAAGTAAAGTATACCCACAGTGGGCATGCATTGAGAAACCCCTTTAAACATCAACTTAAATATTGATAACAAAAGACAGGACTATAAAATAGGTACAGTATGTATGGGGGGGGTGCTAGTCGAGGCGGGGAGGGTGAATGAAGGTGATTAAGACAAGAGTATATGGTTGATGGAATTCATATACCTATATGAAAGAGAACAAATAAAGCTCTTGCAACTGCTTTAAGTGGGGTGGTGAGGGGGTTGAAGGGGAGAAACAATGGGAGCAATGTAACTAATGTACAATATAAGACTAATCTGAATTGTCACTATGAATCTCCCCTATATAACGAATATATCCTAGTAAAAATTTATTGAAAATCATGACAAATATTGAAGTTTTCAAGTTGAAAATGCTTCAATTAAAAGATGTGGAGGGGTTTTTTTGTTGCATTAAGCTAACATCTAATACAGTGCTTTGCACATAGTAAGCAGTTGGTAGGTTGTGTATATGCCCTCCAGCTTGTCAGCCGATTTCACATGTTCTTTGGGATATGTTTCTGGCTTCCCTCTTCCTCACTTTTCCTGCCGTCTTTGTCTTGTCAATCTCCCAGTCACTTGGTGACTGCAGGTTTTCACACTGCACACAGTTCTTCCTAATGCATCCTTTTCAACCCAAAACATATTCATTTACTTAAGCACAGCATCAGCCATCTACTCCCAACCATATGGTCACACACACCAACTCCTGGCTTTTCTGATTTGCTGAGTTTATTCTCCTCCTCTATAGTTTTATCTCCAGCTGCTCTTCAGCATGAACCTCCAAACCTCTCATCCCCCCATGGGAAGCAAAGCTCCACTCACCTGGCTTGTGTGTACAGCCCATCTCCCTTACATGTCTGAGAGCACTTTTCTGACCATGACAGCTGGAGCATGAAGAGACAGATCAAGCTCTGCCTCTCTACATGTCTTCCTTGACTTGGTGCCTCAGACCAACCTGTACCTTCTTACGACTCCAAAGTCCCTAGCCCTCAATTCTTTTACCGTGGTTCAGCTTTGAATTGCTTTGTCTCATAAAAGCATCTTGTCCCCTTGAATGTTAGCCATTTAAAGACAACAAATGTGCCTTGTACTTCTTTCGTATCTGCCACATACCTTGTCCATTCCCCAAATACTTCCTTTATTTTCCTGCTGTGTAACCTTGCTGTCTTCCATTCTTGACAGCCCTGCCAAGGCTTCTTCACCTTCTCCCAAAAGTCTTCTGTTCCTTCAAGCAGAATGTTCGCTGATTTCCTGTTCATTGACTGTATTGAGGTTTTGGTTCTGGTGTTTCTCATACTCCCCTTCAAAATATGGCCATTTCCATAACTGCCTGACCTGTGAGACTCTGAGCACTTGCTAGGCAAGGACCATGTCTTATTTGTCTTTGTGCCTGCTGTTATTCTTAGCGCAGGCCTTATCCACGCTAATTTTTCAACAGGTACTTCTTGATTTGAATTGTGTATTAGAAGACAACCAGACATGGTCTAGATTTGTTAGGACACCGAGTGTGGCTGGTATATGGAGAACCCCTACCTCCTCTGTCTTTCTGAGGTACCTAGAACCTGGCAACAGTTATCAGGTTCATCTGGTACACACTTGTGCACACACACACACACACACAGATATTTAATAATAGCAAAAGGGATTCTTTTATTTGGAAACTAATAAAGGCAATAAAATGCTTGGTAAGAATGCCTAAAAGCACTGGGCAGTTAAACACAATTTCCCTAGTAAGTGTATAACAAACTCAAGAGCTTTGCAAGGATGTGAGTAGTAACTTCTAGTTCTGATCCTGGGAGTCAGCAGCGACCTCACCCTGGAGAAGATGTTCCTCTGGGCCTCCATGTTTCCAGGGCCATTCTGCAGCATTGTTTCTTGGTCCAGTACTGTTCTGTCTCTCAGGCCACCTCCACTGGAATGTTCCTTCTTTATCTGAGGCCTTTTTAATCAAGAGCAGAGAATTTTTGGGTCTTGTGTCTGTGTTTGCCTGAGGTTCTCCATTAGTGTACTCAGTGTCCCTGAGCTGAACTTGAATTGGTCTCTCTTGTTGCCATGCCAAATGAAAAGATACATGAAACACTGGAATGACAGAGAGGGACTCTCTTGTCTGTTTCTGCCTGCCAACTGCTGGCCTTGGTTCTCAGCAGTGTCCTGCTCTGTGGGTCTCTCTGAGATCTGTTGTGGCACCAGGGATGGGTTTTGTATCCCCTGAAATGTAATGGTGGGAGGAGAACTTTCAGGATGAGCCAGTGAGGATAAGATTTTCCCACTGGATGGATATCCTGCCTCAGGTGATTGAAACCCAAGGTCCCTCCTCAGGACCTTTCCTTCACCTGGACTTGGATTTTACTCTGTGACCACATCACACAGAATCATAGAAGCTATAAAACTGTACTCAAAACTTTGTTGATTGATTTCAAATGCAGCCATTGGAGTGATAGATGATCCATGAGTTTTTCTCATATCTGTAAAGACAGAGTGAAAATGATAACAAAAGGCCTATTTTTGACAAATTCACCACAGCTTTAAAATGGAAATTAATCAGGAGGTGGAGGCAGGAGGATTGAAAGTTCAAGGTCAGCCTGGGCAAAATTAATGAGAAGCTGTCTCAAAAATAAAATACAAAGAGACCAGGGGTGTGGTTCAAGTCGCAGAGGGCTTGCCTAGAATGTGTGAGGCCCTGAGTTCAATCTCCAGTACCACCAAGAGTAATACCCCTCACTTTTTGTGGTACTAGATTTTGAACTCAGGGCCTTGCACTTGCTAGGCAAGCCCTCTGCCACTTGAACCATGCTCCCCAACCCTTTTATTTTCTTATTTTTCAGATAGGGTTTCACACTTTTTGCTTGGCCAGCCTCAGACTGATATCCTCCTACTTTTGCCTCCCAAATAGCTGAAATTATAGGCAGGTACTGCCATGTCAGGCCAAGTTATTAATTTTCTAAGCATGTGTTTCCAGAAGGCAAAACAAATAAGAAAATAGAATAAAAATAAAATAGAGCTAACCAAAAGCAATGGCTGCCTTATTTTCCTCATTTACAGATGACGGAAGGATAATCTGTGACCAGAAAGCCTAAATTCAGCTTCAGGAAGGGAAGAATATTTTGTCTCTTTGAGGTGACTCTTCCAGCCTGTTTAGGATTTTCAAAGTTTTTGATGGATTGGCTTGTTTTGTTGAGAGTGCTGGTCGTGAATTTTGGGATGTGGACAGGCTAGCAGAGTATATGGTGGTGCTCTGTGATCGGTGGTGCCCCTCATCCTGGCTGTCTAGAAGGGGGTGCTGGTATCATAAAGAGGAACGACAACCCAGAACAGTCCCAGTGGATGGGAATGTCACTCAGGAGCTCCGGCACCCGCAGAGAACAGCACTGTTCTTCCTGCTGCTCCCTGATGAAAATACAGAACTGATCCTCTTCCAGTCTTTCCCAGAGAGGTAAGGCCTCCTGAGGAAACACAGCTGGTGGAAGCAGACAAGCATGATGGAACAAAGCAGACATGCTGCCTAACTCTCACTTTAGCCAGTGCCTTTCATTGTCTCCAAAGGTCTCACCAGAGCACTTCATTCCTATTCATTTTGATTAATGTAAGCCTCCCACCTCTGTCTATTTTTTTAGAGCAGGGTTAAAAACAGCAAGTTAGCCTCACTCGAGAAATGGACTAGGATAATCTGTAAAGTAACCTGCACGGAGGGGGCCTCCGTGGCACCTGCACGGTTGCCAGTGCATTATCTCTACCACAACTCTGCTAATATGCTCATCATCAAGAAGCAAATTGAGCACACAAGCAAACTCGTAATCAGTGGCAGTCTAGGATTGCAGCCTGGGCTGTCTGGCCGCAAAGCCCCTCTCTGAACTGCCAGCTGCCCCTCCTCACATTTCCTAATGAAAAAGGGAGGGGATAGAATAAATTAAATCCAGACTCATTTTAATCAATAAGTTCATCCCTGAACCTTTCTAAAAAAATTATTTGGTCCAAAACAAGTTTATAACAAAAAGAAATGAGCAGGTGTGGGTTTCTCCTCTGGCCATTTTGGATAGATTAATGAGCTAATGGATAGGTCTGAAGGAAGAGGGGAAGTGTAAAAGTTTGATAGTCACATTCTTAGTAACAGCATATTGTGTAATGTTTGGATGTCACTTCAAATGAATGCTCCATCACCAAGTGTCAGGAGCCTAGTTCCTGGCACAGGAAGTACCCTTATCAACACACCTCAGAAAGCTGCTCTTGCCTGAGTGCAAGTCTTAACCTCACCATCCGTGGGCTGGGTAACTTTGGCACAGGGCTTGACCTCCCTGTAAGTCCTCAAAAGAGCTTTGGAAAGAAACCAAGATAATTTGCTACAGAGAATATAGCATGCTCAGTAATTGTGAGTTCAATGGAAAAAGAGAAAGACTGAGAATTTTTTACTGCCTTTAACCTCAGTGATCTGCTAATTCAGCAGTGCCCACAGCTCTTCTGCTGGGCCTGGTTATTAGCTAATTAGCCAGGGTTTTAGAGGGGATCAGCTCAGGGTTTGCCATGATCTATCAGCAGCATGACCTTGGGCGGGTTTCTTAGTATCTCTAAAAGCCCTGTTTACTTCAGTGCAGATAATGAACTCTACCTCGAAGTTTTCATGATGAATAAATTAGATGACATCTATAAAGTGCTGTTTTATTCTGGTCAAAGCCTCATTTCCTAGTTCCAAAGGTTGAACCGAGAATAAGTTCTTTTCCTCTTAATAAGCTTGAACACAGAGAACACAGGATTAGCAGATAGGAAGCAAAAAAATCCCAAAACAAAACAAAAAACAAGGCTTGCTCCTATCTCCTCCCCCTTGTGAAGTGATGGGGAGGGAGAGTATTTCCCAGGGAGAAGAGCCTTGAGCCACTCCTAACTCCACGTGGGGCCAGCCTCTGTTGTTGGGACCAGTGGACATGGACTAAGTGCCCTCAAGGCTCCAAAGGATGACAAGCAATGCTGAAAGGAAGAGAGGGGCTTGAAGAACAAGTCCTGTGACATGAAGCTGCCGGAGGGCCTTGCTCTGTGAAAGAGATGAGGGTAGATGTATCACTTCCCTGGAGTGGCAAGTGTTTGATGACTAGGTAGCTTGCACACCTTCGAACACTCCCAAACTCCTGACCATCTTATAACTTAGGAATAACACTTGTACCTGAAATAAACTATTGCACTAAATTGCATTATTTAGTTTTTTACTTTGAACCTACGGGCTTCTCAAGCTCAGGAGAACAGTGACCACTCATCCCCAACTCATACTGACATTGCCTTTGTTGGGGATCCCAGCGGCCTCTTTCTGGGCTATTTTTTCCATTAAAGAACACTATTCATAAAAGTACTTAACACTAACCAGGGGACATAGTAAGTGCTTAATAAGTAATAGTTGTTACTGTTTTGGATAATTAATATTGAATGCTGACTACAAAATCATTACTTGGGAGTTAAGGCAGATAATTTCAGGCTCCATAAATAATCCTTTGTAAAAAATATTTATTTATAACATATATACAGATTTGTATATAGATGTATGTAGAGAGTCTAATGTTAGTTTCTAGTTTTGAAAATTGTCAAAGTAAACATTCAAACTGTGTAGATGGTATAAAGGGAAATGTCAGTTTCCCTTCCTGATCCAGTAGATTAAGGTATAACACACATGCAATATACTTACTTTAACATGCTAGATTATTTACTAGATTATTTTACAGTTTGATCTTGCTTTAATAATCTTAAAGTTCTATGTTGTGTTTTGTTTGTTTGTTTGCAGTACTGGATTTGAACTCGAGGCTTCATGCTTGCCACTCAGGTGCTCTACCTCTTGAGCCAGGCCTCCAGCCCTTTTTTGCTCTGATTATTTTGGAGATAAGGTCTCACTTTTTGTCACAGCTTGCTCAACCACAATCCCCTTAGTTTACACTTCCTGCCATTGCTGGGATGAAGTATGAGCCACCATACCCAGCTTTTTTTCTGTTAAAATAGGGTTGCAGACTTTTTACCCAGGCTGGCCCGGAACCACGATCTTCTCCCCTCAGCCTCTTTGCTCTGTGCTGTGTTTTTAAATAACCACGCACTTATTCTAGTCTACGAATGAGTCTTTCTTCTTTTTGTATGTAGCCTGGGCTGGTCTGGAACTCATGATTCTTCTGCCTCAGCTTCCTGAGTGCTGGGATTTACAGACATGGGCTACCATACCTAGCTGAGTCATACTTTTTGACTTCTATTGATAAACCTTTAGGTTCTATGTGATTGTTTTGCTAAGTTAAAAGACAAAATTACAATGAATTCAGTATAAAGATGTAATTGTCCTGTATTTACAATTCTAGGATCAGGGAGCACCTCATTCTATTTTCTATTTTACAGAAACACTCAAAGTGTTCCCATCAGTTGAGCAGAGGCAGTTGGTCTTAAGGCAAGCAGAAAAGGGCTAAGGAAAGTAGAATCCAAACAAAAACTGGATTGGTCATTTCAAAGTTACTTTCCTTGGAAAGATTAAAGCAGAGAGGATTTACTTATGCCAGCTACAACTGTCCTATTTGGGGATATGGCCATCATTTTTCTCCTGATTCCTCAGCAGTTCTGATAAACAATTTAGTTTTGGCTTGGAACTTTAGCATGAGTGACTCCATTTTGGGCTAGTCTGTGGTATCTTGTGCAAGAGCTCAGTCCAAACCAATGACCTCTTATAAATTTTGGTTTTTGTTTTAGTTGAATTCTCACTATGTTGTCCAGACTGGCCTGGAACTACTGAGTTCAAAGGATGCTCTGCCTCTGCCTCTCAAGTAGCGGGGACTACAGGTGTGTGCTACCACATTGGCTGTCCTCCTTTAAATTTTATTTAACAGCTCTCATGAACAATATTGCCGTGAATATTCTAGTATATACATTTACACGTACAAATCTGATGTAGGTTTATCTCTAGGGTAAATTTTTTCATGTGGAAAGGCTCAGTTGTTTTTGCCTAGTTATCTCCAAAAATATTAGCCAGTTTACATCCTTACAAGGATATATAAGCGCCAGTTTAATCGTGTCCCCACCAATGCTGGGTATTGTGAAATGTTTCGATCTTTACTAATCTACAATATTAATTTCTATTTCTACACTTTGGAGAGAGGCTGAACATCTTTTTTATGTGTTTCGTGTATGTTCTTGTTCCTTTATCTGTTTCCTGACTGCTATTCTCTCTTTCTCAGATGGGTGAGTGAAGAGGTAGGCTGTTCATCTTTTCTTCAGCAATATGTCATAGCTCATTTTTTTCTTAATTCATATATTCATATGTGCATATATTGTTTGGGTCATTTCTCCCCCCTGTCCCTCCACCCCTTCCCTCTTCCCCACATCTCCCTCGCTTCCAGGCAAAACCTGTTCTGCCTTTTTCTCCAGTTTTGTTGAAGAGAAGGCATAAGCAATAATAAGAAAGACAAAGCATTTTTGCTAGTTGAGATGAGGATAGCTATACAAAGAGATTCCTAACACTGCTTCCATGCACAAGTGTGTTACAACCCGAATTGATTCATCTCTACCTGACCTCTTCACTACTTCCTGGTCACCTTCCCATATTGACCTCTGTCGCTTTAAGGTTACTGTATTAGCTCCTCTGCAGTGTGGACATCAAACACTTTCAAGTTTTGGGTTGCCTATCTATCTCCATTCCTCCTGTATGTGCTCGCTCCTTAGCATGTGACCCAAGTCCAGCCACATTGCTGCATTTGCCCTAGATCTAAAGTCCGCATATGAGGGAGAACATACGATTTTTGGTCTTCTGAGCCTGGCTGACCTCGCTGAGAATGATGTTCTCCAGTTCCATCCACTTACTTGCAAATGATAAGATTTCATTCTTCTTCATGGCTGAGTAAAACTCCATTGTGTATAAATACCACATTTTCTTGATCCATTCATGAGTAGTGGGGCATCTTGGTTGTTTCCAATAACCTGGCTATTGTGAATAGTGCTACAATAAACATGGGTGTGCAGGTGCCTCTGGAATAATCTGAGTCATGTTCCTTTGGTATACCCCTAGGAGTGGGATTGCTGGATCAAATGGTAGATCAATGTTTAGCTTTTTAAGTAGCCTTCATATTGTTTTCCAGAGTGGTTGCACTAGTTTACATTCCCACCAACAGTGTACATGGGTTCCTTTTTCCCCATATCCTCACCAACAGGATGATGATAGCTATTCTGACAGGGGTGAGGTGGAATCTTAGTGTGGTTTTGATTTGCATTTCCTTTATGGCCAGGGATGGTGAGCATTTTTTCATGTGTTTTTTTGGCCATTTGAATTTCTTCCTTTGAAAAAGTTCTGCTTAGTTCAGTTGCCCATTTCTTTAGTGGTTCATTGATTTTGGGAGAGTTTAGTTTTGTGAGCTCCTTGTATATTCTGGCTATCAGTCATTTGTCTGATGTGTAGCTTGCAAATGTTTTCTTCTACTCTGTTCAGTTTGGAGACCATTTCTTTTGTTGAGCAGAAGCTTTTTAATTTCATATAGTCCCATTTGTCCATCCTTTCTCTTAGCTGCTGAGCTGCTGGGGTTCTTTTGAGGAAGTCCTTGCCTACACCTATTGCTTCCAGAGTATTCCCTGCTCTTCTCTGTACTAACTTCAGAGTTTTGGGTCTGATATTAAGATCCTTGATCCATTTTGAGTTGATACTAGTACAGGATGATAAACATGGATCTAGTTTCAGTTTTTTGCAGGCAGATAACCATTTTTCCCAGCAACATTTGTTGAAGAGGCTGTCTTTTCTCCATCGTATGTCTTTGGTGCCTTTGTCAAAAATAAGGTGGGCATAGCTGTGTAGATTTGTATCTGGGTCCTCTATTCTTCATATCCAGGTTCCACTGGTCTTCATATCTGTTTTTGAGCCAGTACCATGCTGTTTTTTATTGCTATTGCTTTGTAATATAGTTTGAAGTCAGGTATTGTAATACCTCTAGCATTGCTCTTTTTGCTGAGTATTGTCTTGGCTATTTGTAGTCTGTTGTGATTCCAAATGAACTTTAAGGTAGATTTTTCAATCTCTGTGATGAATGTCATTGGGATTTTGATGGAAATTGCATTAAACATGTAAATTGTTTTTGGTAGTATAGCCATTTTTACTATGTTGAGTCTACCAATCCATGAGCATGGGAGATCTTTCCATCTTCTGTAGTCTTCCTTGATCTCTTTCTTCAGGAGTTTATAGTTCTCCTTGTAGAGGTCATTCACATCCTTTGTTAAGTTTACTCCTAGGTATTTTTTTTTCGAGGCTATTGTAAATGGAATTGTTTCCATATATTCTTTCTCAATTTGTTCGTTGTTGGTGTATAGAAAAGCTAATGAGTTTTGTAAATTGATTTTGTATACTGCCACCTTGCTCTAGCTGTTTTTGGTGGCTAGGAGTTTTGGGTAGAGTTTTTTTGGTCTTTGAGGTATAGGACCATGTTATCTGCAAATAGGGATATTTTGATAGTTTCTTTACCTGTTTGTATTACTTTTATTCCTTCTTCTTGCCTAATTGCTCTGGCTAGGAATTCCAGGATTATGTTGAATAGGAGTGGGGATAGTGGGCACCCTTGTCTCATTCCTGATTTTAGGGAAAATGCTTTCAGTTTTTCTCCTTTAAGTATGATGTTGCCTATAAGTTTGTCATATATAGCCTTTACAATATTGAGGTACATTCTTTCTATTCCTAGTTTTCTTAGAGCTTTTATCATGAAGTGGTGTTGGATCTTATCGAAGGCTTTTTCAGCATCTATTGAGATGATCAAGTGGTTTTTGTCTTTGTTTCTATTAATGTGCCATATTACATTTATAGATTTTCATATGTTGAACCACCCTTGCATCCCTGGGATGAAGCCAACTTTGTTGTGGTGAATGATCTTTCTGATAATGTTGTTGGATTCGGTTTGCCATTATTTTATTGAGGATTTTTGCATCAATGTTCATTAAGGAAATTGGCCTATAGTTCTCCTTTTTGGAGATGTCTTTGTCTGGTTTTGGGATGAATGTAATACTGGCCTCATAAAATGAGTTAGACAGTGTTCCTTCCCTTTCTATTTCATGGAAAGGTTCAAGGGGAGTTGGTATCAGTTCTTCTTTAAAGGTCTGATAGAATTCAGCTGAGAATCCATCAGGTCCTGGACTTTTCTTTTTTGGGAGACTATTGCTGCTTCAATTTCACTTGTGTTATAGATCAATTCAGGTGATTAATATCCTCTTCATTCAATTTTGGGTGGTTATAAGTATCTAGAAATTTGTCCATTTCTTCAAGATTTTCAAATTTATTGGAATATAAATTCTCAAAGTAGTCTCTGATGATTCCCTGGATTTCCGTGGTGTTTGTTATCTCCCCTTTTGCATATCTGATTTTACTGATTTGGGCTTTTTCTCTCCTCATTTTAGTCAGATTTGCCAGGGGTCTGTCAATCTTGTTTATTTTTTCAAAGAAACAGCTTTTTGTTTTGTTGATTCTTTATATGGTTTTTTTTGTTTCTATTTCATTAATTTCAGCCCTTATTTTTATTATTTCTGTCCTTCTGCTTGTTTTGGGTTTTGCTTGTTCTTGTTTTTCTAGGAGTTTGAGATGGAGCATTAGGTCATTGTTTGAGATCTATCTGTCCTTTTAATATGTGCACTCATGGCTATAAACTTTCCTCTTAGGACTGCCTTTACTGTGTCCCCTAGGTTCTGGTAGGTCGTGTTTTCATTTTCATTAACTTCCAGGAACCTTTTAATTTCCTCTGTTATTTCATTGATGGCCCACTGATCATTGTGTGTGATGTGTTGTTCAGCTTCCAATTGTTTGTATGTTTTCTACTGTTGTTTTTGTTGTTGAACTCTAGTTTTAATGCATTGTGATCAGATAGAATGCATGAGATTATTTCTGTTTTCTTATATTTGCTGAAATTTGCTTTGTTCCCTAAGATATGATCAATTTTGGAGAAAGTTCCACGGGCTGCTGAGAAGACTGTATATTGTGCAGAAGTTGGATGAAATAGTCTGTAGAGATTAGCTATGTCCTTTTGACCTATGGTGTGATTTAGTTCTAGAATTTCTTTATTATTTTTTGTTTGAATGACCTATCTATTCGTGATGGGGGTATTAAAGTCTCCCACTACCACTGTGTTGGAGTCTATATATATTTTTATATCCTTCAGAGTATGTTTGATGAAATTGGGTGCATTGATGTTGGGTGCATATTAGTTGATAATTGTTATTTCTTTTTGGTGTATTTCCCCTTTTATTAGTATGGAATGTCCTTCTTTATCTTATTTGATCAATGTAAGTTTGAAGTCTACTTTGTCCAAGATAAGTATTGCTACTCCTGCCTTTTTTGGGGGACAATTGGCTTGGTAAATCTTCTTCCAGCCTTTCACCCTAATCCAGTGCTTGTTTCTGTCAATGAGGTGGGTCTCCTGTAGGCAGCAGATTGTTGGATCTTCCTTTTTAATCCAGTTTGGCAGATGGTGTCTTTTGATGAGGGAGTTAAGTCTGTTAAACATTCAGTGTTAACATTAATAGGTATGTGGTGATTCCTGTCATTTAGTTGTTTTTGTTGTTTAAGGGTTTGATTGTGTGCAGAAGAATTAATGTTACTCTCTGATTCCTTTTCTTTTCTTCTCCTGTGGTTTGGTGTTGCCTGTCCTCTCATAGTTCTGTTTGCTTTCATTTTCTGTATTCAGAATTCCTTGAAGAATCTTTTGTAGTGGTTGATTTGTGGTCATATATTGTTTTAGTTTCTGCTTATCATGGCAGGCTTTTATTGCTCCATCTATTTTGAATGATAGTTTTGCTGGGTAGAGACTCCTAAGGTTGAAGTTGTTTTCATTCAGTTCCCAGAATACCTCACTCCATACCCTTCTTGCTTTTAAGGTTTGCATTGAGAAATCTGCTGTGATTTTGATGGACTAACCTTTGTGTGTTATTCGTTTTCTCTCTCTTACAGCCATCAGTATTCTTTCTCTATTCTCTATGCTTATTGTTTTAATATGTCATGGGGTAGTTCTATTTTGCTCAAGTCTGTTTGCTGTCTTGGAGGTTTCCTGTACCTAAATGGACATAGTTTTCTCTATGTTTGGGACATTTTCTGTTATTATTTTGCTGAATATATTACAAATCCCTTTTGCTTACACTTCTTCTTCTTCAATGCTCATGATTCTCAGGTTTGGTATTTTGATGGGGTCAGTGAGTTCTTGCATATTCCTTTTGCAGGTCTTGAGTTGTTTGACTAATTCCTCTTCAGTTTTTCTTTTAATTTCCATTTTATCTTCAAGTTCTGAGATTCTGTCTTCTGCTTGTTCTAGTCTGCTGGAGTGGCCTTCCATTATGTTTTGTGTTTCTGTTTCATCCTTTTTCATAAGGCTTTTACTTCCTCTTTAATATTGTCTGTTTTTGTCTTTAATTCATTTATCTCTCTATAGTGTTCTCTGTTTCACTTTAGTGTTTATTTAGGGCTCCTATGAGTTCATTTATTTTCTTCTGTGTCTTCTTGTATTCTTTATTTTTGGTGTCTTGAAATTTCTTGAGTGCCTCTTGTATGTTTTGGTTAACCATGTCTAGTAACATCTCCATGAAATTCTCAGTGATTACTTACAGGATTTCTTTTTTGAGGGTGTTCTTATGGGCATCATTGGGTTCCTTGGTATTATTTATCTTTGTTTTGTTGGAATCCAGAACTGGATATCTGTTTTCTTCATTTCCCTCTGAATCCTGTATTAAATTATGTTTAGGAGGAGAATGGTTTCCATCCCTTTTTCATATTCCCATTGCTCCACTTGATACTGTATAACTATGTTCTTGATAGGCTAGTTGGTGGTTTCAGTCACCTGTTTTCTTTCCCTTGGTTTAATTTTGTTTTGTGGCTCTACTGGGTTTGTAGCTAAGTGTGTGTGTGTGTTATTTCTGTCCCTGGTCTGGGTATAACTTAGTATTTGCTAATTCACAATAGTAAAACAAACAAACAAACAAAAATAACCAAAGAAATCAACATGGAGAGATGAACATACAAACACAAACAAGAAACAGAACAAACAAACAAACAGACAAACAAACAAAATTCCAGGTTCAGGAACAATAGAATTTTAGGCTTATTTTAAGTTCTGGTGTCACTCCTCCAGCATCCAATCCTGGTGTTAGTATTTAAGCAGGAGCTCTGTCATAGTCTTCCCGGGTAGTTGTGTAGTGTTGTTTTTTGTTTCTTCTTCTGTCTTTCAGAGGTAGCTGCTTGGTCAGCTTCTCCCTCAGTGGGGTGTGGGAGTTTAAGTTTGTATGTTGTCCTCAGGTTCCAGAATCAGCCCTATAGCCCACTAGCTGTCCTGCTTTGGAGTTCAGTTTTCACTGTGTTGGTTTACTGGGGGCTTGTTTCCTTGCCTCACCCCCTTTCTCTGGGGCAAGTTCAGTGATCCATCAGCTGGCCTCCTGTTGTTAGCGTGTTGTGATGGTTTGCTGATTATTTTTCAATTTTGCAGGGCCGTTTCACTTTGGATGTTGCTCACTGGTTCAGGAGATGAGCTTTGTGGACCGCTACCTGCCCTATTTCAGGCAGCAGCTTATCACCTGCCTGCCGTTGGCCCTTCTGCTTTCCAGCCTTTGTTTACTGAAAGTTCATGTGGAAATCAGCTCCTTGCTACTCCCCACTTCTCCGGATGCACTTTCAGCAACTCAGTCCCTCTGCTATGTGTTAGTTTTCAGTTCCTTGTTTATTGTTCAGTTTTTTGTTTTGGGTTTTTTTTGTGGAGCGGGAGGAGGATCAGTCTGCCCAGGGGGCTATGCTGGTTTATCCTAGGGGTGCCTGGGGGAATACCATGTGACACTTGGTGCTCACCTGTTGGATCCTGAATGTCTCCCAAGCAAGTTTGGTGACAGCATCTGGCAGTACAGCAGCCCTCCTGTTTTTTCAGTGTAACATGTGTGGAGAAGCTTTCCAGGTTCTAGGGGTCAGGGTCTCGAAGTTTTGATTCTCCTTGCTGCTTTATTTCTGCCAAGTGTGGCTCAAGCATCTCAGTGAGGTTTTGGAGTCACAGAGCTCATGCTGTCTGCTTCTGCGCACTTGTTGCCATCTTGGATCTATTTCTGTCTTAGCTCATTGAACAAGAAAAATATTAAGCTTAGGTTACTTATGTGACTGTATTTTCTTTTTGCAACTATAGTATTTTTCCCAGATAAATGTTTTAGATTTTTTACATAGTCAAATTTATCAATCTTTTTCTAGAATGTATTTTTATTAGCATATATTAATCAAATCTTTTAAAAATTTTGTGAACATTCTACTTCTACTTTAAAATCTTAGCCATAGTTTCTGCTCAAGGTTGTGTGTGTGAATTTTGCCTTTAAATCTATTCTTCTGAAATGTATTTATTTATTTAGATAGGATCTTGCTATGTTGCCCAGGCTGGCTTCAAACTTGGCAATCCTCCTGTCTCAGCCTCTCAAGTGCTGGGAATACAGGAATACACCATTGCACCTGGCTAAAAAAATTTTTATAAAAGGAATGAAGTGGGAACTTATCTTTTCTTTCCAGTTGTCTAGCACAGTTTCCCAACCCTGTATGTTGAATAGTCATTCTTTCCTCACTGATTTGAACTGTTTCCTATGGCCTGCATTAGTCTCTCATGTATAGGTTTATGGAGAGCAGATTATGAGAAGCCTATGAGAACTGGACATAAGCAAGATGAGATGCAGCTCAGCTGCTTTTGCTAAGATGTTTATCTCTAGGCCAAGATTGGCACAGCCCCGCCCATGGAAGGGAGAAATGCAGAACAGCTGCTTTTCCCAAGTTATTTGCGTTCAGAGAAGCAGGAACGCAGGTTTTTCCTTTCACAATGTCATGCCCCTCCCTGAGAACTGCTGCTCCACCCTGTTTGCCACTAGGTATAAAAGACTCGCTGAAGAAGGACACCAGGCTTTTTGCTTTGGGGCTTTTTACTTTGGGGGCTTTTGCTTTGGATGCTTTTGGCTTTTGGGCTTTTGGCTTTTGGATGAAGGGAGGCTTTTTGATGTGGGAGGCTTTGGAAGGGAAAAGGATTGCTGAAGGGAAAAGAATTGCTGAGGGAAAATTGCTAAAGGGGAATTGCTAGCAAGCCTGAGGGCCGAGACTTTAGGAAGGCTAAAGAGAACATGGGACAGTGCAAGTCTAAGGACCGGGACTTCAAGAGTTATGCATATGCAGTTTTTAGGCATGGCTGCTGTTGTTTGCAAGTCTGAGCACCAAGGCTTTAAGAAAGCTAAAGAGAGATGGGACAGTTCAAGCCTGGGAGCAGAAGACTTTTAAGAAAGATTATGCTAAAGAACAGCTAAGAGAAAACATGGGACAGAGTGAGTCTAAGGAAAGAGACTTTAAAGAACAGAAAAGAAGACTTTAAAAGCAAGGTTTTAAGGGAAGACTTTAGAAGCAAGGTTTTAAAGAACTGGAAAGGAGTAAGGTCTTAAAGAATAAAGACAGAGAAAGGAAGCAATGAGTGTTGTGCATCTCCACCTAAGTGCCCAACACATCTGCTCCCACTTTCTGTCTGTCTGACTATCCTGTGTCTTTTCTGAATCTCCAGTCACCCCCAATCAGGCCCCAGTTAGGTTTGGTAATAACAAGGGAGCGAGGAAAAGTTCCTACCATGGGTTGACTTGTGGGCTGTGTTATTGCACTGATCTGTGCATTTTTAATTTCTGTAGCTTAAGAATATGTTGTGATATTTATTTTAAAAACTTGTTTTTCCTTTTTTATTCTTTTTTTTGGTGGTACTGGGATTTGAACTCAGAGTTTTGTGCTTGCTAGGGAGGTGCTCTATCTCTCGAGTCATGCCTCTAGACATCTTTATTCTTTTAAGATTTTTATGAACAATTTCTGCATATTAACTTTTCCAATCAGCTTTCATATCATTTATCAAGTTTATTTCTCACTGTTCTTTCTAACATGATTTTCACAACACATGGAGGAAGGAAGTGTGTCTTCCCTTTAGGTGGAGGTGGGGCAGCACGGGGTATTCCATGTAAAGTCCTCTCTCCCTGAAGCCATCTCCTTCACTCCTCACCCAGGGAGTGGTTTTGGGCTCTTAGAAGGGGCAGCACTCTCAGCTGGAAACCCTGAGGACCTCAACAACCAAGAGGGCGCAAAAATCCTATCCAGAATGATGCTTTACTCCACTTCATTATATCTTCACCCTCCTCTGGGGGGAGTGTGTCTGTTTTTGGGGATACTGAGGGGTGCTGGAGACTAAACCCAGAACTCTGCACATGCTAAGCACATGCTGTACCACAGAGCTACACCCCAGCATCAGCACTTCTGTTATCATGACATAGTTGGGTTCTGTTAGCTCTCTCTCTGTTTCAAAGAGAAACTCTAACCGGTGAAAAAGTCATTCCAAAGAATTATCAGAGATCGGGAGGATCATGGTTTGAAGCCAGCCCAGGTAAATAGTTCATGAGATCCTATCTGGAAAATACCCAACACATAAAAAAGACTGGTGGAGTGGCTCAAATAGTCGAGTGCCTGCCCAGCAAGTGTGAGACCCTGAGTTCAAGCCCCAGTATTGCCCAAAAAACCCATGATTTTTCCTGAGCCTACAGTGATTGCAGGTAAAGTTCAAATCCTTTCCCTTCCTTTCTTAAAGCAAGACATGTTATTTCTCCGAAGGAAAAATCTGAATTTTTTTGTTTTGTTTTATTTTTGAACACATAAGTGATTTTTTTGTTTTATTTTTGAACACATAAGTGATTGCCTGAAGCTACTTTTCAGGTAAACATACATACTACTGTTATAGCTCTACCCTGACTCTCAAGAAAATAGACTGTCATGTAAAAGCAGTGTTTTGTGGCCACTCTGTGAATTCTGGGGAAAGATGAGAAGGAAGCACCTTGCAGTCACTCGCTTTTCCAGAAGGCCATACTCACAAGAAACTTAGTTGTTCGTGCACACACAGCTCATCAGGACTGCCAGAACAAACCTGTCTTTCTTTGTGAATGTCTCTGCTAGAACTCAATCAGTGCAGAAGCCTCCCTGGAGTAAAGACTTGTGCTGGGGCTTATGCCTTCAGGTGCCGGCACTGGGATTAGCCACGTGGAGCAGCGGGTCCTCACCTTTGTCACGTGGATTGATCAGAAGCTGCCACTAGGTTTTGACCAGGCAGGACTGGTTCCCAGTATGGCTGCTTAGTGTCCTGAGATACTATTCTGGGGCTGTAAATAGTAAGCTTTGTGATGTGAGGCACCTTCTCCCAAATGGTGGTCAGGTTTTCTGGGAGAGTGAGCTTCTTGAGCTCATCCTCTTGACTGTTGCAATAAAGTCCTTTGGGGGGTGGGCAGTACTGGGGCTTGAACTCAGGGCTTCGCACTTGCTAGGCAAATGCTCTACCACTTGAACCACGCCTTCAGCCTTTTTTGCTCTGCTTATTTTGGAGACAGGGACTCACTTTTTGTCCTGTAAGCCTGGACCATAATCCTCCTAATTTAGGCTTCTTGCAGTTGCTGGGATTGATAGGTGTGCACCACTGTGCCCCAATATTGGTTGAGATGAGGTATCCAGAATTGTTAGCTGGGACTGGCCTTGAACTCAGATCCTCCTGATCTTGGCCTCCCTCATAGCTAGGATTACAGGTGTGAACCACTACATACAGAGGCAACAAAGTTCTTGATGAATGCAAAAAATGTTGGTGGCCTGTTTCAATCTCTGTTTCTCTTACTGATGCAGCATTTCTGACACGCACACACAGTATGCTCTGAATATCAAAGCAGTTTAGGCCAAATGGCATCCATAGAAAGTAATCATTGTGTTTTGTTCTTGCCTTAGGTGTATCATGCTGAACCACATGGTCCAGCCCAATGGAAAAGGAATCTGCCCTTCAGCCACCACCAGCCCCATTGATGGAACTTACAAACCTGCTGGTGGCCCTCATCTTAAACCCTCCCTTCTCAGAAGTGCCAGAGAGCCTTTGATGGCACAGATTCCTTTCCATCTCAGTCTAGGTCTTTCTGTCATCAGAATCCCTGACTTGTGGGGTCAGTTAAAACTCTTCTGCTGTTAACCTCCAGTAATAGGTCACCTCAAATTGGCAATTGAAAGAAACACCTGTTTGAAATAAGGGCAATTATAGTAATTGCCAAACTAGTTTGAACAACTTTTCTAAATTAAAATATTTTCTTTTAAACAAATTATGCAAAACTGCCATAATAGAACTATGCATTCCATTTATGAAAAAACTCAGACAAGCTTGTGCTTGCTTTTTATTATAATATATGTTTAAATATAATTATAATCTAATTAGAAGAAACAATTTGTAAATAAGCAATGTAAATGTAGTTGGAGGGGTTATCATGTAAAAAGAAAACTCTCAAAGGTAACTTAAAATCATATACCAATATCTCAGATGCTGAGGGGAAACTCTATCATTAAGTTAGAAGCTCAAAAAAGTCCACAAACCAAAACCGTATCGTCTAGAGATATTGTGTAAATTTAGAAATATCTTCTGAAAATCTCTGTACACATTTGGAATGTGGTGGTGCACATCTATAATCCCAGCACTTAAGAGGCTGAGGCAGGAGGACTGAGTTTGAAGCCAGCCCAGTCTACATTTCAACACCCTGTCTCAAAAAAACAAGGCCTGAGATGTAGCCCAGTGGTAGAGCACTTGCCTAACATGTGGAAGCCCTGGGTTCCATCCCTAGCACCATAAGAAAAGAAAAAAAAGAGCAGCCTGCAGTTCACTTTCTGGGGTGTCAGACTAGCATTTCTTTGCCTGCATCCATTATTCCAAATGAGTAAGATTGTGGCAAATGGTGAATGTTTAAAAAACGTTATAGAATGCTGCTTTGTTTTACTGAGGCAACTAATATATTTGACATTTTAGTGCATCAGATTTTGTAGGGAATGTTAAAAAAAAATCGCTGCACATTTGTGTTCTGCGTAATGGGCTCTTTAAGTAGCACGAAGAGACACCTGGCCTGAGCTGTGGGGGTAATCAGAACCTACTTCCTGGTTAGTGAGTCACACACAGTGAGGGATGAAAGAACACCATTCTCCCCCCCTCTCCTCTGAACTGACGAGCACTGAGCACACTCCCTTGCTACCAGGAAGGTTCTTTGAAGCCAACAAGAAAGCATCATCCGAGCAATGGCTGGACTTGAACTTAGGTCTTTGATCCAGTAAGTATGGCTGTGGTAAACACAACTTGTCTTACTCATCCAACCAATATTTTTGAAGACCTCCTATTTACAAGAATCTACACAGGAACCTTAGAGAAAGGTTAACTTGTCATCTCTGAGCAACAACATCAACAGTTTCTCCCTCTGCCAAGATCCTAGGAATGTCCACATTACCCAGTGCTCTGGATTACCGTGTAGAAAACCACAATTAAAACAAAAACAAAACCACATTGTGTGAGGGTGGGGTGAGTAACAGTTAACATCACAATTGAGCAGAGCCTTGATCAATTAATCACCCACCCAAGAAGAACATAAAATCATGGAACAAAGAATAGATAGATTGTGATGGGAGTCAGTGTGTCTTGGTACTGTGGTTTGAACTCAGGGCCTCATGATTGCTGGGCAAGTGCTCCACTACTTGAGTCATACCTTCAGCCCTTTTTGCTATCGGTCGTTTTCAGATAGAGTCTTGTTGTTTTTGCCTAGGCTAGCATCAGACCAGAATTCTCTTACCTTTTGTCTAGGCTATCGCTGAACCAGGTCTCCCTGCTTTTAGCCTCCCAAGTAGCTAGGATTGCAGGTGTGAGCCACCGTGCTCTGCATAGGTATGTTTTTCTTTCCACAAACTCAAGGTCCCGTGTGCAAGCACTGCTCAGGCCTTTGTACTTGGAGGCATGGCTGGGACCCTGTAGACTGAGTACCCTAGCAAAGAGCTCTGGACATGCTTTGTATAGACCTGAAGGAGAAGAAAAGGTATCTGCAAGAAAGGGAGAGAACAGCTTATAAATATGAAGGTTACTCTTAAGCAAAGGACAGTCTTGTAAGTGAGCGAATCACCCACCGACCCTGGGAAATCTGGGCTGTGTTCCTTCTGCAGTGTGGAAAAATGTAGACTTGGAGTGACAGGCTCAAATCCATTGGGAGTGTTCTGTGTCTTTGGACATTCTGTATGCACTTAGTCCACGAAATGCAGCTATTAATGTATTAAATTTATACCAAGGTCACTCTTCCCTTGTCTGATCCAGAAAGGACACTGACATTTTGAATGCCTCCTACTGCACAGCCCAGCATGGTAGCCACCATCTACATGTGGATGTTTATAATTAAATTAATTAACAGGAAATAAAATTTTAAAACTTTAATAATTAGATTAAAAATTCAGTAATGTATCAGTCTCTCTAGTCACATTTCAAGTGTCCCATCATCACTTGTGGCTTGTGACTACCATAAGTGGACAGTGTCCACAGCAGAATATTTCCATCATTGCAGAAAGTTCTGCTGGACAGCACTGGCTTAGTGTGTGCCAGCGTTGTGCTAGTACACTGATGTTCATATGTTATCTTCTTCATTCCCCAAAACAACCCCGAGCCAGGGTTTCACTCCTGTTTTGCACATGAGGAAGGAGTCTTGGAAAAGTCTAGTGTGTGGTGGCTCCACAGCACCTGGTGGCTTGTCCGTGTCCCATGGATGGACGGCTGAGCTAGCTAGTGGAGACCCAGGATGTTGGACTACAAAGGCCACCAGTTCCAACGACAGCAAGATTCTGTTTCAGTGTCATTGAATTTTGAAATCAAACGTTTGTATACCCTTCCTTCTTCTTGCTCTGTTTAATTTTATGTCTACATTCTAAAATTGCTCAAAAAGAGAAGGTTTGTTTCAGTTTTAAAAGGACAAGATAAGTAAGTCTAGCGATGGAAATGAGGGTGACTGAATATGGAAATCGGGTTTCTAATATTAGAGTGTGGCTAAAATTGCCCTCTGTAAATTTATTTAAAATCATCGAATTGTACACTTAAATTGTGTGAATCTTATGCTGTATAAACTATATCTCACTGAGCTGTCTTTCATTTTTTTTAAAAAAGAAGATGCATATCCTAGAACTCTGGGAAAAATGAAGTTGAATATTGACACGCTGCCAAACCTTTAATAGGGAATCAAAGATGAATTACTCAAATTTTCTGGATTTTCCCCATGATGGTTAAAAAAAAAAATGCTGTTCTATCTTGAATCAAACACCAGGAAACTGTAATGGCTTCATTATTGTCCCAATCTGCAAAGGAAGGAAACTGGGCCTCAGAAGGTTAAGATAACTGGCCTCAGAGCAACAGCCAAGAAGGACTGGTGGCAGCAGAAACCTAGCAGCATCTGACTCCAGAACCCATGGCTGTTCATCTACCCATGTCATGTACCGCCTCTGGGAATGAGAGACCCTTCTGTTGTTTCAGTAGATGTCACTTTCCTTCTCCCAGGAGACTAATTTTCCAATGTTTCTGCCAGTATTTTGTACTCAAGACTCATGAAAAGTGTGAGGCCACAATATTTTTCAATATTGAACACTAATAAAACAAGTCTGGCTGTTATGTGAATGGAAAGATACATGGTTCTTTCTTTTGATGTTCACTAGGATGCTTTATTTACTTATTTACTTATTTATTTTTTGAGACAGGGGTTTTGCTATGTTGCCCAGGGTGGCTTGTAACTCCTGGGCTCAAGTAACTCTTCTGCCTCAGCTTCCCAAGTAGCTGGGACTACAAGTGTGTACAATAACACCTGGCTAAGATGCATTCTCTTATAGCTTTTTAAATAACTGTATATACACATATACATACAACACTCTCTCTCTCTCTCTCTCTCTCTCTCTCTCTCTCTCTCTCTGACCATACTCAACTGTTGGTGAGATGGGGTCTTGCTAACTTTTTCTTGGGCTGACCTTCAACAGTGATCCTCCTGATCTCTGCCTACCAATTATAGGCATGAGCACAAGAACTCTCTGTTTTGAAGGATTTCAGAGTAGCTCTCTTTTTGGCAACGCACACATCTATGAAAGTCGTCCTGTATTTATCCCTTTTGTAGGTTCAGATTTTTTCCCCCAGTAGATTTGCACAGAGGAATTGAATTACAATTTGGTTAACAAATGTCTTTCCTCTGTAAAGGGCACTTTCAAAAGTGCTACATTATGTAGGTGGATTTGGACCCATTGCAAAAATTATTAAATTTATAGCATGTGTTCTGTGCAGTAAAAACAGTAAGAAAAAGGCTACATTTCAGTATGGGCGGGCTCAGAGGTCATGGCTCAAGTGGTAGAGCACTTACCTAGCAAACTTGAGACTCTGAATTCAAATCCCAGTACCACCAAAAAAATTTTTTTGCAATGGACTATTGTTCATGTATAACTGAGTTGAACATGCGTAGTATCTATTAATTCCTTTTTCAAATCAATGTAGAAACATCAGCACTAGGAAACGGAGCTAAGAAGGATTATTTTGAGCCTACTATTCCAGACCCTGGGCTAAGCATTTTAATATTAAATGCAACTCAGTGTGGGCTGCCAGCACTAGTGTTGAACTAACCAAGTTTAAATCACAGTTACCCCACTGCTGCAAGGATTCAGCATGATGAGATCTGCCAAGGGTCTATTTCTGTGCCAGTGCAGCAGTGAGCATCTGATGAATGTTAGCTGTCCATTGTGGTTCCCTCCATTTAGTCGTCTTTCACAGAGCAGCAGATTGACCCAGAGTGAGCCACAATGCACATAAAGGTTTTGGAAGTGCATTGTCTAGGCAGAATGTAGGACCAGAGCTTGCCTGGACCCTCTGACCAAACCCCTAACCAGGGCTTGGTTATTGTCCTCAGATGCCAGGAAAATCTGTGCTGGAATTTTCCTATGGTGGGAAAGACCACCCCTTTGCAGAAAGGCAAGGCTGCCTGAAAGGCAGCAAATTCACAGTAACTGTCTCTAAATTCAGAAAAACTTCCAAAGGGCCAGTTTCAACAGTCAACCATTTCTTTTTGTTTGTTTGCCATTTCTTAGAGTGCTTTTCCTCTTTTTTCCAATAGGTAGCAGTTCTCTACTATGTGGCTAGATCTATGCTTTCCAAAAATGCCTGAGTATAATTTATGAAATGTGCCAACCACACCAGTGCCATCAGTACCTCTACTGTGTAAATGTCATCCTCTATGCAAATACCAACTTCTAATACTAGCAATAAGGAAATTGTAAGGATGATATTCCTTTAGCAACCAGAAGGCAAGCCTCCAGGGTGATTTACCTTTTGGGGGGTAAGTTTTTAACTCAATGCTCTGTTTTTCATCTGTCCTAATGGCATTAGCACCAAGTGACACTGGGCACCCCAGTCCCTTGGCCACATCAGTCAGGTTGGAGTTCAGTGATGGTTAAACAGCCTTTCTGGATATGGATTTCAATTGTGAACATCCCTGTTTTTTATCCTCAAGGTGTTTTTCTGCTCAGTGTCCTATTGACTACATATGGGCTGCTGTAGGACAATGGTCAAACTTTTAATAGTGAAAGAATTCAGTAGTATTGACCTTGAAACTGGAAAATGGTTGTATTAATGTAGGATGCTGCTTTGTGTTGAGATCTTGGACACATTGATGATTTGTAACCCATGATAGAGGTACAATTTAGCTCTAGTAATAGGTTGAGTCTCCTTTTCCTTTAGCAATATGGTATGTTCAAAAACAAACATAAGTTCCACCAATGAGTATGGGCTTAATATAAAGATAGCACTAAACAAGAATTAGGGCTAAATATCATATCATTTTCCTTGCAGTTTACTTCCTAGCACTTAATCTAGTCAAAATATTTTCCTTCATCACATTGCTACCTTCGAAATAACTCAGACGCTTAACTATATTCTGCCATCTAAATTTATCCCTGCAATAAGGCACCAAGCGTGCGCATCAAATTCTATGCAAGTAACAGGAGCTCACCCCAGGGTACTGTTATGGCTGTGACAATTTAAGAAGCTTCCCATCACCTCACTTAAGCTATTCTGCGTTCTTTTCCCAGGGTTCAGCAGATTCCTATACAAGCAGGCCGTCTGACTCCGATGTCTCTTTGGAGGAGGACCGGGAAGCAATCCGGCAGGAGAGAGAACAGCAAGCAGCTATTCAGCTTGAGAGAGCAAAGGTGACTTTCTTCCTCTTCTTTGATTCACAACTGGCATGTTGCTGACCAGCTCAGCTGTCAGCTGCCCTTCCCCTGCCTCACTTTTCTCTGAGATACTCATTTCTTGATCGTCCTGATAGTGCTCCAGATTACAGAGCTCTCTGGTCCATTCACCCCTAAGAGAGGTTAGTAGCATCCTCAGGAGCCCATTTCCTGAAAACCTTCAACCTTTTATGTATGGTTTGGTGGTGAATTATTGGTTGTCTTCCAACTTAGCAGTGTCAATCTTGGCAGAGAGCCTTCTGCGGTACCAGCTCGTGCCCCTTGTTCTTGACTCTCTCTGTCCATTACATAGCCTTTATTACAGGTCACATATGTACTTTGCTCTGTGGGTCTCCCCATTGGTTCCTCTACTCTTCTATTTCTGGGTTTCAATATCTTACATCAAGTTCAGTATGAAGTTCAGAACTTTGTTATTGTTTTTGTTTGTTTGCTTGTTTGTTTGAGAAGGAGTCTCGCTAGGTTACCCAGGCTGTTCTTAAAACTCATGGGCTCAAATGATCTTTCTCCCTCAATCTCCTGAGTAACTGAGTCAACAGGTGTGCACCACCACACCTGTCTAAGTTCAGAACTTTGAACAACTCAGGCAAGTACAGCAAAGATGAGTGTTAAAGGTCATTCCCCAAATAGATCTTCAGATATCCCTCTCCCTGGGGACCCAGGAAACAGCAAGGAGCAGGTTGTGAATTTTAAAACCAAAAGAGTCACTAGAGATCTCCTATCTGATGTCTTTCTAACCTTTTTTTTTTTTAAAGCAGAGACCCCTTTGTAGAATGAAATATTTTGCACAATAACAACATGTGAGACAAGGGTTATGGCCAACCTCTTCTCTTACCCTCTGCAACAGACTCCTGTGGTTTTTCTTTATCTTTATCTTTTTTTTTGGTACTGGGATTTGAACTCAGAGCCTCATGCTTGCTAGGCAGGCACTATTACCACTTGAGCCACTCCTCCAGCCCCTAACAGACTCCTATGGTATGTGGATCCAGGCTCTAAATTTTAGAAGAAAAACTCAAGCCCAAATAAAGTGAATGCCTCCCTTTTATAGTTTTACAATAAAATTTTTTTTAAATGGTGAGAGGAGAATAAGGCAGGTAAATGAGGTGCCTCTGCTTCAACATCAATGGCATCTGTCTGTAGATGGAAGGGGGTTTTCAGCAGGGAGATTCCAACATAGGTCCTCCTCTGTGTGGGCCCTCCACTGTTCAGACCCTCCACTGTTGCTCCCCAGCCATATTCCCAGGACAAGTAACAAAGCAGTAACAATGCACCCCAGAATTTCAGGAACCTTGCGTCTCATATGTGGCCAATTCTTATCTGAAATTTTCTTGCAGAGTATGTTTTGTGCCCACTGTGCAGATGTTGGTGTTAACACCATTAGCTTAGGCTGGTGGCCTGCTTAGCCCTAGAATGCCGCACCTGTTCAGAACGCTTTGCTCAGAGGAATTTGCATAAAAAGAGTTTCCAGGCCAGTTTTTGTGAACTAGGGAGAAGATAATGCATGAAGCTAGGTGTGGTGGTTCACAGCTGTAATCTTAGTACTCAGGAGGCTGAGGCAGGAGGATCTCTAGTTCAAGGGCAGCCTGGACTACATAGTGAGACCCTGTCTCTAAAAGAAAAAAATGATGCATGAAGAACCCAGCCCATCAGCTTTAACTGAGACTGGCCCTTCTCTCCCCTGGCAGGGCAAGGTATTCTACTGCATAGAATTTTATAGGTTTTTCAGGTCTGAGGCTATTTTTAAAATACTTTTACCCACCCCCCCCCAACTTTTTCTTAGCACCTAGTACACCTTTTCGATATCCCAAAGTGGGAGGGTATCTGTTACCATTTCAAATAAATAACTTTTATGAGTAGACAAGAAAGCAGTCCATCCATCCCTCCCAGTACTTTAGGGGACCATTCTTCATTCAAGATGGTGGAAGGTACCACAGGAGACAGAAGATGGCTGGGCTGATGGGCTGATGGGCCTCAGTCATTTCAGAGTCATTTCTGCAGAGTTCTGGATATGGTCTGGTAATGTAAAACCCAGCTGATCCTTCTTTGGAAAGTAACTTCCCTTACTGCCTGGTACCATTAGTCATCTTATAATACATTTCAACAGGAAGAGTGCTCTTTCTTCCTCCCTCCCTTACTCCTTATTCGCGGTTCTATCTCTAGTCCAAACCTGTAGCATTTGCTGTGAAGACGAATGTGAGCTACTGTGGTGCCCTGGATGAAGATGTGCCTGTTCCGAGCACTGCCATCTCTTTTGATGCCAAGGACTTTCTACACATTAAAGAGGTAAATGTAGGCCATACTGCATCCCTTATCCTGCCGAGAAGCCAAAGCTGGGGATCAGCTGTGAACCAAACCAATTGGAGAGGAGATCTGAGGAGCTGCCAGTGTGGTGCCTATTTAATTTTCTGGGTCTTCCACATGCATTCATTCTCACCAAGATTTAAAAGCCTGAGATCATTGCCTACATTAGCACACAATTGCAACTTTGGATCATGGTCCACCTTTGAAATTGTAGGACAGATTTAGGGCAGATCTGTGCCCTGCTACTTACCTTTTTTTTTTTTTTTCCATTGTTGGGAATCAAACTCAGGACCTTACACATGCTTGGCAAGCACTCTGCCACAAAGCTATACCCTCGGCTCACCTTTTAATCACCTTGTGTAGCTACAGAGCCATAGCTCTATAGATCCAGCTTAGAGAAACAAGAGTTTGTTCCCAGGAAGGACCATTTGCAAAGGATGTTATAATTATAGACACTGGCTATAGTCCTGTGAACTGTGATCTTGGAACCAACAGTAGATTACATAATCATTCAAAGAGAGAGTTAAAGCTAAAAAAGGGCAGAGGATTCTGAGAAAACAGAGAGCTTAAGGGGTTGAACAGTATAAGAACTTGAAGCCCAGAATCTAGAAAGATTGACTAGTAACATCAAAAACTTACATTTATTCAGCCATGTACATTGAAATTCTGGTTTATGTCAGACCTTGTGCTGGGCAATGGAGGATCAGAAACAAGGATCACAGTTCCTTGGACAGGGAACTCTGAGTCTGGTGGGAGGAACACATATACATAGTTTCTGTATGGGATGACAAATTCTATTATAGAATAATTGGATGCATATTGTGGAAGTCCCAAGAAAGAGGAGGAAGGGCCATGTAGTGAGGAAGGATGAAGATTAGGGGACCAGGAAGCTCTCCAGGGGTGACGAAGCTGGGTGTGTGTGTGAGAGGTGGGGAGTCCAGGCTAGGGTGGGGAGCAGCATCTGGTGGAAGGAACAATAGTAAGCTATGCAGTGTAGCTGGAGGGCAGGGGTAGAAGAAATACAGAGCAGGGACCAGGTCAGAGAGGCAAGGGCCAGATTTAAAAAGGACCTCTTGACCCATGGCAAGAAGCCTCTCTTTATCACCAGAAAGTAGGCTGGGGAAAGAATCTGCAATCAAGCACAGATGTGACCAGCCTTGTGTGTTAGACTCTGATGGGCAAGTGAGCATTGCACAGGGCTGTTTGGACACCCTAGAGGCCAGAGAGAAATGAAGAAGGGGAGCAGCTTGGAGAGAGTCAAGGGGCAAATAAACAAGATTTGGAGATTTCATGTGGATGGGGTCAGTGGGGAAAGTGAGGGAGAAAGAAAGGTGGAGCAGCAGCAGCTTTTTCTAACTTGTTTGGAATGATAGAAAGGAGACTCGGCCTCAGGTATCAGCTATCAAAACAGAGAAGGTGGAGAAGGAAGCAGATTTGTTGCAGGGGTGACAGCATAGTGATCAATTTGCTTCAGGTCACACTATGTCTGAGGCACTGTGAACCTCCCCATGAAGATCCTTGAAAGGCCCTCACCCACATCATCTGGAGGCCAGAGGAGAGGAATTGGTGTGCTCTTTCTAAGTGCTTTGAGTTGTCGATGACCACACCACCCTGAGTGTGCCTGATCTCATCTAAGTGCTTTGAATTAAAAAGAACAATGGGTTTTGACCAGGGGAAGAAACTATAGGGTGAAGAAGTGCATTTATTATTTATTTATTCATTCATTCATTCATTCATTTTTGCAGTGCTGGGGATTGAACTCAGGGTCTTGCACATGTGAGGTGAGCACTCTACCATTGAACTATATCCGCAGCCCTGAACAAGTGCTTTTCAAATCTGATACACATTTTTTGCTTTTTAGGATGGGAAAGGCTTAAGCCCATTTTCCATAGTGAAATGTTGACCCTAGTAAAATATATTGGAGGGAAAACAGACAGCTAATCAAGTGAGAGGCTGGAGAAGAGGGCAGGAGGCAACATCCAGAGCCTGGGCACAGGGTACAGGCTGAGTGAGGAAGAAAGTGCTGCCGCCTTTGAACAACTTGTTCTACAGAGTTTTTGCACAGGACTGAGGGCATGCATTGGAAGATGTTCCCACTTGATCTTGCTGTGCTAGGAAGGAGGGGTTAGAAGTAGAATCTTAGAGAAAAGAGAGCATGAAGGAAGAACAGGAAAGGGAAACTTGAGTGTGGAGGTACCTAAAGAAAGTGACCAACATAAACACATCACTTAATGTCACAAGGACACCTACATTTACCATCCCCACCCCAGGCCAAAATGAGCCATGCCTGGTAAATATATAATCAAGACGGAAAAGCACTGTCTTTGAAACCCTGCATCCTGCAGCCCAGATCAGCAGCACGAAGCCCAGTAGGACTGTTGTCTGTGGATTGTGGAGATGAAGCCAGGGGTAGTAGGAAATTAGTTAGCGTGATAGACAGCACTCTCCACAAGGCTGACATGCAGCCAGTAGACTAAGGTGGTATGAAGTCAAAAGAGGTTTTTTCAAGGTGGGAACTGCTAAAGCGCCTGCACATGTTCATTTTGGTTTGGGGGTTTTTGTTGTTGGTTTGGGGGTTTTTGTTGTTGGTTTGGCAGTACTGGGGTTTGAACTCAGGGCCTGATGCACACTGGGAACATGATGCTTGTACCACTTGAGTCACTCCACCAGCCCTTTATTGCTTTAGTTAGTTTTTGGATAGGGTCTTGTGTTTGCTCAGGGCCAGCCTTGGACTGTGATCCTCCTTCCTTCCTGCACCTATGCCGCAGCATAGCTGGGACTACAGAAGCACATGCCGCAACTCCCAGCTTGGTGGTGGTGATGGGGGTCTCACTAACTTTTTTGCCCAAACTGGCCTCAGGCCATGATCCTCCTGATCCCCACCTCCCAAGTAGCTGGGATTACAGTTATGAATCACCATGCTCCCCCACCCTCCTTTTGGAGAAAGGATCTGAAGCCCAGGCTTGAAGTCCCAACCCTCCTGCTTCAACCTCCCAACCCTCCTGCTTCAACCTCCCAAGTGCTGAGATTGGAGGCATGCACTTCCATCATGTTGATGTTAACAACTGAGGGGGGCAGAAATGGATGAGAAGGAGAAATGGGCAGATGGGTAAAGTTTTTAAGTAGGCAGAAAGTAAGGAGATCCAGATCCCGAGTGGAGGGACTGACCTTGAAAGGGGAATGCTTACTCCTTGTGGCATTAAGGGAAAAGTTGAGTCAAGAGCAGACAGCTGAGAACCATGTTAATGCTGAGGAAGCATTCACTTGGTGGCTTCTACTTCCTCCATGGGGGGAAGGGAGGGAAGAAGAAGGGGTAAGGATATCTATATCTGCCTAGAAGACAAGGATCCTTGATCTGAAACATGTGCCCAGCATCTGAATGGTTGGTTACGACTCACCCTTTCTATCAAAAATGACCAAGCCACATTTATTAGTGACTAACACCCATTGTTTCCAAAGTAAGAAGTTCTCCCATGTTATGTACACGCTCACTCACCCAAGGGTTCCAACCTTGCTATAGTCTATTGCTTCCCTGCCTTCTTCCTTATATCAGTATTCTCTTTTTATTAATCATTATTTTAATTGGACATAATTAATTGGTACAGTGTGGTCATTTGATATGTATACAATATGTAAATCAGGGTAGTTAGCATTTCTCTTCTCAAACTTTTTTTAAAAGTTTTTGATTAACAATAATTGTACACATTGATGAGGTAGAGTATGATATTTCAATACATGTGTACTGTTAAAATCAGGATAATTAATGTTTCTAACTCCTTATCATTGCTTTGTGTTTGGAGCCTTGCAAGTCCTCTATCAATATTCTGACTTTTCTTATTGACAGCTTGTGAATCTGTGTGCTTGTTGATCAGGGACTTGCTTCCATCTGGCTGTTTGAGGTATGGTATTGAGCTGGCGAACTTATATAGATCAGAGACACTTGTTTTCAGATCTTGGAAGATCAGATAAGAAAAACTTCAGAAAGGGAAAGTGCTAATCCTTTTAGGGAAATCAAAATGGAAAAGATTGGATCACTACTAAAGTGACCTTTCCAGAAAGCTGGCAGAAACTCCCAGAATATCAACAACACAAATGAACACATTTCTATAATCAAGTTTGGGCCTTTTCTCTCATCCATCACCTGGAAGGTCGTCTCTTATGCACCGTTCTAAGTACTTTCTCAGTAATCAGAAGCTTGAAGGCAGAGAAAAACTACAGCTATGCTTGTCCAAATGATGATGGAATTAAGCTCTTGAATTTACATATCGACTTTCTCCTAAGTAGCTCAAAGAACTTTCACTCACCTTGAGTCAAACTTTCATTGTACTTTAGCTGCTTCCTAGAACCAAGTTAAACCATTTGCGGAAGTTGCATTGACCATTTTAGGAAACCCTTTGAAGGCCACTTGGGTACCATTTAACAAATTAGTATTCCAGAGGGCTAACTTAATTTCAGGAAGTAACTTAAGCCCTAGGAAACTATGACTCATGGACTGTTTTGTCCCCACCACAGTAAAATTTAAATTCCAGACCTGTGCACCAAAGATTCTTAAAGGGTCCACTTGCCTTTTCTTAATTACAAAATAAACAGGCCTGTTATTTCAGGTATGTTATCCTGAAATTAAAGGGAAAATGGGGGCCATCGGTGTGGTTTAAACAGTAGATTGCCTGCCCAGCAAGTGTGAAGTTCTGAATTCAAACCCCAGTATTGCAGAAAGAGAGAGAGAGAGGGAGAGAGAGGGAGAGAGAGAGAGAGAGAGAGAGAGAGAGAGAGAGAGAGAGAGAGAGAGAGAGATGGGAAAATGGGCAAAAACTAAGATTTAGATTGTTCAAGATTTTCTGTCAGATCAGCTCACATTCCTTTCAGTGCAGTGTCATTCTTCATGCTGTGCATGACTGTGTAGGATCTGTGTGCAGTACAAAGGCCAAATCCCACCATATCATTTTCTTTTGAGTGTGAGACTTACTCAGAATTACTCAAAGTTACTCAGAATCTCATGCTGCAGTGGTTCAATGAAACCATCCATTCTTCCTTCACAAGCTGTCAGTATCAGAGACAAGTAAATCCTACTTTCCTCTAAGCTAAGCAAAATGTCCTACATATAGTTACTATATTTTGAAGTATATGTATATATGAAGATACATACATTTATACATAAGTGTTCTTTTGCTCAACACTAATGAAGATAATAAAGGAAGTTTTTATAATCATCTCTTAAGGATTACAGTAGGATTACTATCTATTTTGTAGAAACGACCTCATGGAAACCTTCCCCTAAGACAGGTTGCTTGGATCACATTGCTTTCTGCCCTAGGATTCAGCAAGTCAGTAATTACAAATGCAGTTCTGCTGACCCATCAAATAAGGCCACGTTGGCAGAGTCTCATCCCACATTGGGTGAAACCTTTGTGTGCACCTGTGTCTCAAGTTTACATGTCATGAAACTCTATTTAAGTGGATATTTCGGAGCGCTTGTAGTTCAGGCCATTTGTAGGTTATTTCCAAAATTCTGCATATAAATACATAGTATGTTCAGATCTTGTAAAAGAGTAGGCTTCTTTTTCTTCAAATAGTAAGGTGGACCTTAATTTACAAAACTATATTTGAAAAAGTATAGACTACAAATAGCAATTTTACCTGAAAGTTTTTCACAGATATCAGAGTATTGAATGTATTTCATCTTAGATATTTCTGTCTTGTCTTTCAGTTCCATATACCTTCATTGATACAAATGTTACATGATAAAACCCATTCCTTAAGAATTGGTTAGAGCTTCTTGACAAGGACAAATGGAATCCAAAGTTAGGTCCTAATTTTAGTAAGGGCTGGCAAATGACAACCCACAGGTTCTGTCTGGCCCCTTCTCTTTGTAAGGAAAAGTTTTATTGAAACACAACCATGCTCATTTGTTTGTCTTTGGCTGTAGTTATTTGCACACTAGCAAGTAACTAGATTCGAATAGTTGGGCATAAAGATCTTATTGCCTGAACTTATTGCCTGAAAAGCCTAAAATACTATGATCTGGACCTTGACAGAAAAAACTCTGCAGAAGGTGAAAGTCTGTGAGCCTAAAATATTCACCATAAAGTAGCAAGTACATTATAATATAAATAGGTTTATATATAATATATACAATATGATCTAGTATAGCACATAAATAGTGTTTTGTTCTTTAGGACTCCTGAAATTAATAATTGGCATGTGAAGATAGGTGAATAACTATTTGATAGCAGTTTTTTTGTGCATTCCAGAAATACAACAATGATTGGTGGATAGGAAGGCTGGTGAAAGAGGGCTGTGAGATTGGCTTCATCCCAAGTCCACTCCGATTGGAGAACATAAGGATTCAGCAGGAACAAAAGAGGGGACGCTTTCACGGAGGGTGAGTCCCATCCTTTCTGCGAAAGGGTTCCTCCTTCCCCTTTCCTTCCTTCCTTCTTTCCTTCCTTCCTTCCTGGCTGCCTACCTGCCTTCCTTCCTCTCTTCCTTCCCTCCCTCCCTTTCTCACTTTCCTCTCTCCCCCTCCCCCCTCCCTCCTTCCTTCTTTCCATCCTTCCTTCCTTCCTTCCATGCTTCCTTCCTTCCTTCCTTTTCTCCCTCCCTCTTTTCCTTCCTTTCTTCTTTCTTGCCTCTCTCTCTGTCTCCCTTCTTCCCTCCCTTTCTTTCCTCCTTCCATCCTTTTTTCCTTTCTTATTTTTGTAGGGAAAGTGGATGATATTTTCAAGTTTGTTTATTCAATTTAAAAATGTCTGCTTTTAAAGTGAAAGCTATCTATCACTGTGGGGCTGTTTCTGAGGTTGACACAGCGTTTCAGATTTCACCATCCCCGCTGAACTCTGAAGCCCAGCACCCCCAGAATCCCCACGATCCACAGTGGTGAGTTTCTGAGGCTCAGCAAACCCTCCTCAGAGCCCAAGCTTTTCTCCGCAAGGGCCACGCAATACAGTGTTTCTCAAAACTGCGTGTGGGAGCTGACGTGGCCTGCCTGGCCTTGTGGCTTTTCTTGGTTCACTTCGAAAGACTGCTGAGTGGGCACAGAAGATGATAGCTCATGGACAGTACTGGGATTGCTTTCTGACCCCAGCTTCTGTGACACCTACTCCTCCCGGTACTGGAGTGAAGACACTGTGCAGGCCAGGTGTATCAGCCTCCAACGACCTAATGAAGCAGCTGCGTAGATCTCAGGCTGCAGGGAGGGAGGGTCCCAAGAATACATACACAGCTTGAGAAGTAATCCAGGGAAGAAATCTGAGTCATACTGAGCCTGCAGGTGCTGTGCTGCAGCCTGCGTTGAAGCAGGGTTTTGATGGCTTATAATCTTTGGAAAGTTCTCAAATAGAAGCAATTCTTATTTATTTACTTATTTATTTATTGAGACAGAGTCTTAATATGTAGCCCAGGCTGAGTTGGAGCTGCTGTTCATTCCGCCTCAGCCTCCCCAATGCTGGGATTACAGCCGTGCACCACCATGCCAAGCTGAAGCGGTTCTTTCTTACGACCCTCAACCTCTGTTTTCTTTGGGACCTTTGTTTATTTCAATAACTCTTAGTCTTTAAGGTCCCTTTTGCCTTTGTCCCAATGGGAACCTTTTCATTGGTAACAGGAAATCATAGAAGTACAGTTAGCCCCACTTTAATTATTAATCTTTTTTAGTATATAGCATGCCTAAACTGCTATGAATTATTAATCTTGCTCCGACCTCTCTAGGCTTTATGTCTTCCATGCTCGTCCTTAACACACCAGGAACACAAGGCTCTGCGTCCTGGCCTTTGCATTTGCTGTTTCTTCTTACATTTTCTCCAGATCACTTCTTCATCTGCTTCAGATCTTTGTTAAATGTCATGTTTCCAATGACCCTTTCCTGCCTACTGTATTTAGAATTGTACCCACTCTGCGTCTCCATATGCCCTATCCCTTTTCAGATACAGTTTTCTCTGTTGCATACTATTTTCAAAAATACTACATTATACATTTACCTATTTATCTTTTTCATCTCCTGATTTCTCCCTCTTGTGACTAGAATCACCTAATGTGACTGACTCATTAAGGGAAAAGATTTCGCCTCTCCCCAGTGTTGTTTTCCTAGCTTCTAGAACAGGGATACAGAATCAGTATTTGTTAAATAAGATAATAAATAAATTTTGTTCATTCTTTCAAAGTTTTATTGTTACTGTTAATAATATTCCACAATATTAAATTTTTTGAACTAAAAGCTTCCTTTGGGGCAGAAGCAATGGTAAAGCCAAGAGCTCACTGACAGGCTCTTATTTCATCACTATGGCAACCCTACAAGGAATAGGTAGCTTCTGCATCTAAAGATAGGGAAACTAAGGCTCAAAGACATACTGTGATGTGCCAAGGTCCCATAATAAGGCTGGGACAAGAAAGCAGATTTGTCTGACCACAGGGGTCATGCTCTTAATCTCTGAAAGGGAGGGACACATGCGAAGTAGGAAGGTAAACTCCTGAGGGCCTCTGTAGGTCCCAGGAAAACACACACGAGGAAACCAGCACTAATGAACTTGCATTTCAGGTCACAGACACTATCTTCTATGACCAGCTCCTTACTGTCTATTCTTAACTCTGACCCCACAGAATCATTTTTAAGAAGAAATAATTCTTCTTGGTCTTATTTCTTGCTTTGAGCTGTGTTTGGCTTCCACCTGGTGCGTTGGTGATTGGTGTTAGGAAAGCAAGCAGTTCACAAGAGCAGTCCTGCCAGGGATTCTTTTGTTCAATTCCTGCATTGAATACCTGGAAGACATATTTTTGCAAAGTATTTCTAGGTCCCTGTTAGTTTTTCACTTTCTCTAAGAAACGAGGTCAAAGAAAACATTTGAACAGATTCTTAAAGTTCTTCTCTGTAGCGGGATTTGGTGTGTTTTGAATTATTGAATAGAACGAAGGCCAAAGAAAGCTTTGTACTCTCAATTTCTATTTGTAAAGAGTCTGGGGAGTGAGTCTTAAGTTCCCTTCTGTATCCTAGGAAATCAAGTGGAAATTCTTCTTCAAGTCTTGGAGAAATGGTGTCAGGGACATTTCGAGCAACTCCCACATCAGCAGGTATGGGGTTTAGTTAAACTTTTTTTTAATGGAATAAATTTCTTTTTTAATATTGGAATATTCTTGCAAGAATTTTTGCTCATTTGGAAACAAATTAAAGGTTTTGATTTAACGCTTCTTTTATTTAAAATTTCTTTGCTCATTTCTTTTCTATGTTATTTTGATTAGACTTAAACAGTAATAATGATATAAAATTCAGACCATTATAATTTTGAAAAATTTGCCCCTACAGCTAGTAACTGTCCATTCCGTAAACCAATTTGCAACAAGTTAATTATTTTACCCAAGAATCCAAGAGACTTTAAGATGGTAAGGGCCAAAAGAATAAAAAAAGTTGTAGACTCTCAAGGCAGTGTCAGTCTCCACATGAAATGTGTGTGCAGTGGAGAATGGAGTAGAGCCCAGATGACATTGTCTGTCTGTTTGGAGAATAGACAGCTGAGCCCTGGAATCAATGGCAATGAAGGGTTGGGGTGGTTTAATATTTGTTGTATCTTTGAAAATTATGAGCTACTCATCCAGGAATTTTTTCATCCATCATATTCTCTGGATTCTGCAGGCTAATTTCATTCTGGCCTAAAACTGATGCTGCGTTGGAACATCTGGCACTACCAATTCAGAATGGCAGGTCCAAGGCTCAGTTCATGCATGTCAAAATTGGAATGGTTCTAGAAAAGTTCTGAAGATCTGGTCCTTGTTCATGAGAACCCTTCTTGATCTCTAGGCCTCTAAAGTAAACTACACTTCTAGGTTGCCCCCAAATAAGCAGGACCTGCTACTTTCATCAGATATTGAGTATGTTTTGTTTCACTCCCATTTGCTAAACATCCAGGGCATTGCATATTTTCACTATTCCAAACAAGAGAAAGAACAGGAATAACCAGCTACCAATTGGTTTGAAGTGTAAAAGTAACATTGTAGAAAAACATATATTAGTATTCTAGAAAATTGGTAAAAATGTCTGAAGACCTGCAAAATCATCTCACCAAAGTTACAAATACAAACAAACAAAACAACAACAACAACAAAACCCTAGTGATTGGGTGATAGTCATTTTTGCTCAAATTTTTACTCTTTCTTTTTATCTTATCTTATTAATCCAGCTTGTCCTCAGGCACACTGTGTGCTGTGTTCAGCACAGCAACAGCCCATGGTTAACAGCTGGCTAAAACCTTCTAGTGCTGTTATGAACACCTGTCTACCACCCAACTCAACATGAAGTCAGGATGTAAAGTCATTCTTCATTTATCTTAAAAAGTGACTTGTCCAGAATGAAACAATAGACTAGGACTTTACAGAGTAGATGACAGGACAGTGATGAGGATAATTACAGGGACAAAATGGGTACATTCTTCCATCTTTTAATCTCATGTACTGTCATTTACAGAGATTACGTATTTTGATATGGCTCTCATTATTGTCTTTTAGCAAAACAGAAGCAAAAAGTGGTAAGTTGTGTTTCCTTTTTAAACTTACTCTTAAGGTTCCTATACATACATGCTTGCAATACTCCATTTCAGTGACCCAAATGGCTAAAGAGTAAGGGATCAGCCTCCTCGGTGGGGACCCTCGGTGATCGTTTATTGTTCAACCTGAGAGTTATGAGTGTTGTGGTTGTGGAGGAGATATGCTCAACCTCACCTTGTCATGCATGTCAAATCATCTTTTTCAGACGGAGCACATTCCTCCTTATGATGTTGTGCCGTCAATGCGTCCGGTGGTGTTAGTGGGGCCGTCACTGAAAGGTTATGAGGTACAAATATCATCTGTTACTCTTCAGTACTTGACTGAGAATCCAGGAGACTGTCCTCTTGGGCTCTTGCTACTCCAGGGACTGTTTGCAGATAGGAACTCTTGGAAGGCAGCTCTCAGTATGTGAAGGCAGGTGGTACAACATGACCCTTGACCCTTTCTTTCCTGTCACACTGCTCATCTTTTATGCGTTACAGTGTTTAGAAATCGCCCCCTCAAAACATTTACAATGGGAAGTTCTGGTTAAAGAATTTGTCCCCGTGAAATTCAAGGAAAAGGATTTTGTTTGTCTCAGCCATTCCCTTTATTGTTAGAACAAGAGAATGAACAGCACAAAGGAATACATAAGCAGTCTTCCGGCAAACCGAAACCTTCGATGTACCAGCAAATCTCACCCTACTGGGTGCTCAAAACATTGGCATATTCCACCAAATGACTTTTGACTTATTTTAAAGGAAATATAAAGAAAAAAAACATTAAAAATCTTAGTGAACTGTGGAAATGAATTAAACCATTCCAAGTGACAAAGAAGAGTAGGGACTTCCATGTGTGACATTTCAGATGTTGCCATTTTGGCTTTGTGTTAGCATGGACAAAATCCGAAGGTGGGCCACCTCCACCCCACCATTACCACTGACCTAGAGCAATGTCAGACATGTAGCAGCATTTGGTGTGTATTTGTTGAATAAATTAATGGTTCTCTTGAGGCAGATCTAAGAATCTCATGTCTCTGTCTTCCTCTGAGTTGGAAATGTCAGATGATGAGCAGGAAAATGAGCTACAAAAATTCAGTCCTGAGCAGAGAGAATTTCCACCAACTTGCACAGACTGTCAGGACAGCTAGCCCAGGGCTGACATTGGGGCCTCTTACTATTCTTCACTAGAAACAAGTGCAAGTCAGGAAAGCTAGCCTATTATCTCCTGGTGGCAGATCTATCACCTAATAAGGAAAGATAGTTTGCCTTGGGTGTGGTGAGCACCATTCGTTCATTCCTCAGCTCTGTGGAGGAAGACCAAGGGGGAGATATTAGCAACTGCATCTGATTACATGTGAAAAACACCTTCCATGGGAAACGATCCCTAGGAAACAACTAGCTGTGCTAAGGTCTCTGCTCAGACACATTGCCCTTCCCTTCCACCTCTCTGCCTTTTGACTTCTCTCTCTCTCTGCGTGTTTGCCTCATTCTTTTTTTCTCACCTCTGCAAAGGTAACAGACATGATGCAGAAAGCCCTCTTTGATTTCCTGAAGCACAGGTTTGATGGGAGGTGAGACATATAGATGTTTTGTATTTTTATTTTTCTTTAACCAAACATGTATGATACATTGATTTGTGAATCTTTGTTTCCAGCAACTACTGAAGTTCTCTAATTAAAAGTTAATTCAGTATTCTTGGGAAGTATACAATGAAAGAGCTCTGAAAAAATGAAGTATATAGCATTGAATCCCCAGGGAAAGAGGGCCTTGAAAACAATCCACCTGTTTTACTGAAATGTGTTTGTCTTTATTTTCTCACTTATTAGTGAATTCTTACCAAACTGGTTTTTATGAAAGATGGATTAAAATGTATATTTCTGATTGGCTTACTGGTCATGCTGGGTAATATTTGGGAACCATGCATGTGTTTGCATGAGTACATATGTGTATGTATGTGTGATACAAAGGTATAAATATAAAACGCTGTATTTTCCTAAAAGAAGCAGCCAAGAACTGTTTTCATCACAAGCCTTTCAAAGCTACTGTTTTGTAGGAAATAGTACTTATTTGGATCTTTAGTTCTGGGTTTGCTTTATTAGAAATGACCTTATTGCTTTATAGGTCTGTTTTGTATGTATCCTACTGTGACTCATCATTAATTTGACCCAAATATCAAGTAATTGCATCATTTACATTTGTGGAAAATGTCTAGAGAGTTTCTGTGTTTTATAGAGAAATAATAAAAAGCTAATATGGACATAATTCTGAGTACTAGCTCTTCTACAATACAGATTGCACTCCATACAAAAATAACCACACAAAAAAACCCTGAAGTTATCAGAAATGAATATAAGTTAAGTAGCATGCATTGAGAAGTCTGAGTAAATGTATCCAATGTATAAATTAATTAACTTGAATTTTTCAAATATCTTCCAATAGATTTAATAAATACAATATTGTAAGAAAAACATAAGAATGCTTTAAGTAGAAATTGTATAGATGTGCATGCACACACACACACATATTTATATTTGTCAAAAAAAAGCCTTCTGAATAACTGTGTCTAAAATATTCACTGGTTCGGCTTAGGGAACATAAAAATACCCATTAGTTTCTGGTACTATATACAAAGAAAATAAGCTAAGATTTTCATTCTAATCATTGAAATTTTGGTTCAAGAAATAAGAATGCTTCTTGCCATTATGAGAATTTCTAGGAACATTACTATAGGCCTGGCTGACTTAACTAATAAACCGCCAAATGTCTAATAATTGAAACACAATGGAAGCTCATTATTGCTCACTTGACAGTCTGAGACAGTATTCCTGTCTGGGAAGGATGGTAAAGGAAGGAAAAAAGAAACTAGGACTGAAAGTTTATTCCACTTATCATTTGAGGACTTTGGCCTGGGGGTGTTCTTTCCAGCCAGCTGATTGAGGAAGGGAGATGGTAAGGCCTGGAAGTAGTACACATCTTATCTCATACTTCATTGGTTAGAAGTTGGTCGTGTGGCCATACCCAATTGCAGAGGAGTCTGAGAAAATAGATTTTGTTGAACAATATCTGTAGCAGTCATCTAGTGGATGCAAAGGGCTTATAAGAAGGACATGATTATCACACACTATCTTTTTTTTAAGAAATCAAGCAAAGTAGTTTCAAAGAAAACAAGTGAAAAGAACTGAATCGTAAGCATGAAGTTCTTTCAGTCTAATCTCCTTTTTCCAACCACCACACTCAGTTAGACACCTGCTTCTGTTTGAAAACTTTTGGCTGCTGAGAATTGACTTCCTAAAAATTTCTTATTAAAAAAACAGCTAAACCCTTACTGACTCTTTAATAATAGTGACCTTGGGCTGACCCTCACGTAACTCCCCACAGATTGAAAGCAGCTAACATGATGGGCCCAGTCTTATGTTCTGGGTTGTACATGCAGTGTTCGTTCTGCTGCATTTGGTTAGAGTCACTTGGTTTTAACCCATGCCACCTTTTCCAAAGGTCTTTGTAAACAGTGCTCCGTGCTCTGGTCCTATCCCAGCCCTTGAACTGAACAAATCCCTTCACATATCACAGCCTACATTTGTGTTAGATTGTTTTGATCTGTACATAAATACCTATATACATAAACAGTGTTATTAGAGGTTTGAAAGATAGAACTGGTGGAACGGGAGAAAGGATTTCAGATAATTTAGCAAAGAGAAAGTGAATGACTTAATTACTGGCTTCAAGAATGAAGAATCTGATGTCTTCCTCAATTCTTAAGGCCCAGAAAGAGGCAGTTCATTTTCCTGTAGCAGCAGAGGTTTCTCTTGAATCTAGTAGAAGCATCTGTATCTATTACAATAACACTCTATCAAAGTTGGCTTTAATAGCAATAGAACTAAATTTTTCAATGTCAGGTGTTTATGTGGTCTGACAACATGCCAGAAAATCTGAAGGAAAAAAATCCAGCAGCAACAGAAGTGCCAGCTGGAGATAGAGATGGCCCTGGAGAAGAACGAGGTACAGAAGAATTGGAGAAAGATATTAAAGGTGGGGGGGGTGACAAAATGGACCTGCTTTCAAATGAGGAGAGGCCAAGCAGCAGGAAAACCAATGAGAATATGTGGACACTTGTGTAGAAGGAAAAAGTCGGCCGGAGCCTGTGACTGATTCTGACATGTCTTCTGTGTGGGGAGGATCCACACAATGGCTTGAAGCAATCTGCTGGCTTTTACCAATTAATAAAAGAAGAGAAAACAACACACATTCTTTAATAAAAACCGGCCAAGAGACCAATTACACAGAAGGCTTTTGCATAGTGATACAGCATCAACAATATGTTCTAATGGAAGCCTACAGTGTTTCATTGACTCTGAATGCAGTTGGTTAGACAAAATCCTTAGGAGAAAGTCCTATTTTTTTTCAGAATGAGCAAAGAAGGGATCCATTTGCTAAGAGGCTCTCTTAGTCAAAACTGCTTTTCAAATCTTATTTAGAAATTAATTCAATGAAGCAGACTAAACTCCATCTGGTTGACTTTTACAGAATCATAAATTTGGGTGATGCCTTAGAAATTATTTGAATCAGCTTAGACCTACTTATTATACAATTTTACTGCTGTGGATGCTGTTGTGGGGCCTAATTGTAATATATGTCAGAAAAATGAAAAGCATAATATTAAGTAGTTCCTGAGGACACTCTCTATATATGAATATCTACGTATAGTAGCAATTACTGCGCACAGACCATAAACAAGGTAAGCCTCACAACCTGTCACAGTGGCATTTGGCTTGGCAAGGATGCACAATGGGCACAGAGCTGCTGTCTTCATTTCCCACCGCAGGCGTTCTCAGGGATCATCCTTTCTAAGGAGAGTGGTTCAGCTCGTTGACTCTACCATGCTTATGCTGAATAGCAAGCATCAAAGCAGTTGTGGTTTGTTGACCTATGCCAATCATTTCAAATTCCCTACAAGTTGTTACTTCAGGCTTTTTGACAGCTGGATCAGATCAGCTCTATGGCATTTATCAGACACTTTATAACTAGCACCATCATGGCTTAAAATCCTAAATGGTTACCATGAAACCTACAGGGATGGAATCCTAAGCTAAAAGGAAGCTGTTAGCCAGGGATCGTGTTAAAAAAAAAAGGGGGGGAGGATGGGAAGAGAAATAATTAGAAAGAGAAGAAGTTAAGGATACAACTTAGGGAGAGGCTAAGAGATGAAAGGAATTGGGGTCAATTGATGAGATCACAAAGCAGCCAAGCCATGTGAGAATGAAAACAATGTATAATTGCAGTTAGCAAATGGAAAGAGTGACAGTGACTCCTTTCTTATCGTATCCTCTCACTACTGCCTATCCAAAAGCTGGTTTACTGGTGGACACTCAAACACTAGAGATAATTGAACACTTCTAAGCTCAACTCAAATGCTTAAATTAGTAGATTTTGATTACATCATGTCTGATTTACCCATCCTCTCAGCATATATGAATTTCACATGGTACACTACTCACTTTTGGGGATAGAATATAAGGAAACTGTCTCCTTCAAGTCTTTAAATCTTCCTAACTCTTTGTCTTGTACATATTACATATGTGCCTATTAACATAGGACACTAAGAAAAACTTAAGAAAGCCCTTTTATATATTACCTTGTTTGTTCCTAATGACAACTCCATGAGATAGTTATGACAAATCAGCTCTTACCGTGTTATTGATTAGAATACTAAGGTTGAAATAAAGGCATGATGAATCTCAGTCATGCAAACACCAAGAGAGAGATCCAGGGACATCCTTAGGTCTTCCTGTCCCCTTCACTCCTATTCTGCTGACAGTGTGATGTTCTGTTCTTTGGAACACTTTCCTCAGTGAAAAGTAGGAGCTGTTTTTTTTTTAATATTAAACTGAATGAGGTGCTTATTAAATGTAGCAAAGATAGACTAGAGACTAGAGCTGTTACATTACCAACATGGAAATTTTAATTATTTTTGAATGAATGTGTGATAACTGAAAGTATTATCTTTCCATAGAAAAATCACAGAAAACTAATTATGACAGTCATAATAGATTGCAGTAATTAAGATGAATTCCAATGTAGACATAAGCAACAGTTGGGATTCAGATTTACTGCACTTAGAAAATTATTTTTTGATAGTTTTCAGGGACATTCACTGCTTTTGCCAGTCTGCTAGGAACTGAATTCCTATTAGTCTTTCATCTACTAGTCAGTAACTAGTAACATGACATCACAGCAAGGTTTCCCAGGGAACTTGGTAGAAATGTCTGTCAAATAAGATGCATGGAGTGCTGAAAGACACCAGGGGATATGAATATAGCAAGAGAAGAAGTAGAAAGGACACTATAAATTTACAAATGTCTATGAATTAGAAAGCATTTGATAGTGAATGAAATTACCTTGTTGGGGGGGCCTTTTATAAAAGAAGAATTTCAAGTCTGGTGTCTGATTTTGATAATAGTGAGCAGCTTTGAAAGATAAACTCCTACTTTCTCTCATTTAAGGGTTCCTACAACTGTGTCTATCTTTCCCTGAGGTCTTTCTCATACATGTCTATTTTTATTAGCAAACAAGAAAAAAACTCTCTATTGCTCACATCTTTTCCTCTATTTTTAACATATGAAGCAGTTTTTCTCTATATTTTTAAAATTTTGGTTGTGTTTGAAAATGGCTTTGTAAAAGTGCTTTTTTAACTCAGGAAAAAAAAAAGGGTGTATATCTGCTGATAACTCCCTTAAATTTTAAGCCAACAATTGTTATTTGACTTGTACAGAGCTAGAAAACTGGATTTTTGCTTAAACAGAAGAGCATCTTTGGGCCCACCAGAAATCATTATTCTAAAAAATCGAGAATAAGATGTAGTGGTACGTATCTGTAATCCCAGCTCTTGGGAGGCTGAGGCAGGAGGATCTCAAGTTCAAGGCTAATGTGGGCTACACAGTGAGACTGTCTGAAAATAAACAAACTAGCAAATAGAAAAGTTTGATTTTGTTCTGAAGTCAACCACTTTTTCTTTAGACACATATTTGGATTGTTCTGGAACATAACAGGGTGTTTCATCCAGCAACTGTTCTTTAAAACAAACAAGAAACCCAGAAGGACAACAATAAATACACAAACACTGTTTTGTAAGGAAAAGGAGCTGCTATGAGATTTCATGCCTCTGTGCTGCAGTGGGCAATTGAGTAATGGAGATGCAGATGTGAGGCCTGACTTCCACCTGATTTAAAAACTGACCATCTCTTAGAGCAAGGCCAAGGTTGTGCACCTACACCTCATGATTGGGCTCCTATCTGGAGACCTGAGGTTGCTTTATTAAAAAAAAAAACTGAACTGAAAGAAAATTATGGAACCTATTAAAAAAAAAAACTGAACTGAAAGAAAATTATGGAACCAGGTGATTAAACTCTGGCCTGGTCTCAAGGGTCTAGTTTATATCTTCTTAGCCTGTGTCAATTTCCTTCTTGTAAAATGAAGAAGTTGTCACACCAGTGTTTTCTGACATCTTTCAGCAGTTGAACAGTAATATATCAGACTCAGTATAGAAAACAGAAATGTGAAGGTGTTTGCTGGCACTGTGGGTAGAAAACTGGAGCCCCACCAATTTAACCTCCCTTCAGTGTTCAATATGGTTTGTGAGGTGCTTCTGCAAGACTCTGCTTTGTGCAGAGGACAATTTGAGGATGTATCAAAGAATTACTAGGGCCTAAAAATTCTGAAAAGTTTAAAAATTTGCAATGTTCCATCTACCTACAGAGTATAAATACAATGACACAAGCAATCAGAACTTTGCTTGAAAGAGTAATAAAAGGGGTGAATATGGTCAAAACACAGTATGCACATGTATGGAAATGTGCACATGTAATGGACCCCTTTGTACAATTACTCTATACTAAAAACAAACAACAAATAAATACATAAATAAATAAAATGGGACCAGAACTTTTGCCAAGCCTGTTACTTTAAAGAAGTGATTTTTCAAGTTGATCATGGTGGTGCACACCTATAATACTAGCTCTTGGGAAGCTGAAGCAGGAGGATCTTGAGTTCAAGGCCAGCCTAAGCTACATACAGAGAACCTGTGTCAAAAGAAAAAAAAGTGATATCCAGCCATTTATGAAAAGGACTATTTTAAATTCTCCCCAAGTCTTCAGGTTACTAACGTCAGGTAAAAGGTCTCCTGAGAGCATTGAAAAATGTTCCAAAACAGCTGGGAGATGATGTGATTCCGTAATCATTCATTAATAACTCTACTCTCTTCCGTGTGCCAACCTCCAAAGGAGTTCAGATGCGGAGGAGGATAGGTATACTCACTGAGTAACAAAAGGAGGCACTGCTACTTTTCTTGTCCCCTTTCTGGGAACTCTACCAAGCAGTGAAGAAGAGGATGGGGAAAGGCCCATTGTGATAGTAGCAACTGCTTTAGAAAAAAATGTGAACTTGAATTTTACATGTAGATAATAGCTGGGAGTTGAGCAATCCCAATTTAAAATAAAGAGTTTTCAAACTGTAAGTTCCAAATGCTCTTATTTGATAAATCATATTCAAATAGCTCCCTCTCCATTTACCATGCCTTTGCTTTATTCTTTTCTTCCACGACTGCAGGTGCAGGATACGTTCTCACTTACCAAAATCCTGGCACAACACTCACACAGACCTCACCTGTGCTGTGTTGTCTTATGACTGCTCACCATATGTATTCAAAGTCATATGCAAATATTCTGAAGACTCCTATGCCTGCAGAAAAGAATCCATGTTTTTCACAGTCATCTCCGCCTTCTCAGATCCACAGTGATGCCTCTCTTTGGGCCTGTGGAGAAATGCTTCATGTATCACCAATTAACTGTCGAGCACAAAGAATGCAACTTAGCCACCAACTGGTTGATTGTCATTGATGATCAAACCGAAAAGGATTTCCCCCCTTTGGCCAGCAGCATTGAAATGCTGGGCAGAGCATTTGTAGTTCCTGAAGGTCTTGTTCAACAGCAAATCAACTGTGAATTATGAGGAAATTCAATTGCTGCTTCCTAGAAAGAGCATAGTTTACTCTATTGCTGCATCCTACAAAGAGCATTGTTTACTCATATATTTTGATTCCCTCCTGGTGTGGTGCACATTATGAAGGGAATTGGCAACACAGGCCATGATGGAGGAAGAGCATTTTTACTGGAGTAGTTTTTCAGTTAAATAGCCAAAACCCTTTCTCCATTTGCTCTGCTTGTGTTATAATACTAGCCAAAGCCTGTTTAATATATTTGTGGCCAATGTTTATAATTCTGTGGTTCAACTGTAGTATGTAAAGTAGTTATTAAGTACTGTGGTTATAAACCACTTGGAAAGCCCCATAATATTTTTACTGGCTTGCTCTGTTCTGTGTTCCCTTTCATAGGATATCAATAACAAGAGTGACAGCTGACATTTCTCTTGCTAAGAGGTCTGTCCTAAATAATCCCAGTAAGAGAGCAATAATTGAACGTTCGAACACCAGGTCCAGCTTAGGTAAGATGTTCAAATGTGATACTTCTCCAAGCTGTGCTTTAAAACCAGGATGTGTGCCTCTTTCTCTCTCTCTCATCTCTAGTCAATTAGCTAATTAGTAGTCTGGTGAGAAGAATTCTCCATGGGCTTGCCTGGTCTGTTACTACCTAACCATGTGAAACCACTCATCTCCGTTTTGTCTAAGCTTCTCAATGAGACTAATGGTATCTGTCATACCTGAGTCACAAATGGCATGAGAGGAAATGAGATGTTCAGCTTGCTCAGATCTTTAGAAGAAAGCTAGGTAATGGTATCCATAGTGTTGCCAGCTGGTAGTACACAGAAGTCACACCCTTAAGTGGAAATGACAAGTGCTGTTACTAACAGGCAGAGAGTTTAAGCATCTTTTCCGGTGCACTACTCAGAAAGGACCCTAAAATTCAGAGAAGAATAATAGGTTGTGGATGAGTTGGGGCTGTGAATAGAAGTGAGTCCATGCAGCTGGTGAATCATTCATCTTGAAAGCCTGTTCATGGGTTCCATGATTGTCAAGAGTGAAGCAACACTTTCCAGGATTCTCTGTTGCGCGCACATTCTGAGGGCAATTTGTTTTAACTAGGAAAGATAGGGCTCTTCTATGCCACTACATTTTTTAACCTACTGGGATGATTTCTACAGATGATAGAATTAGAGTTTCCAAGATAAAGTGCATGCCCTAACATCTCATCCAGAATCCACTGCAGGCTGTGCCGTGACCCTGCCCCACGGACTGTGCAAGATGGAAAGAAGAATCAAAGCACCATCTCTGTTCCTGCCACAAGACTGGCACACAGTCAATAAATATTTGCTGGACAGTTGCATTTAGAAAGATTGCTAATCATACCAAATGGAATACTTGTCAATGTTTGCGAGGGGGAGACCCCAGAGATCAGAGGTTCGTTCTTCAGTCCTTTGTATGTATGTTCACATACAAAGTGAAACATCCACAAAGGCACAGTATTTTGGCCTTGAGGAAGTGACAATGACAATGTTGATGGTGAATCAGATTAGGTAACTGAGTCAAGTCAAATATTATGAGTGAAAGACACATTAAATTGGTTGAAAATTTCTCCCACAAGCATCTGTTCTCTGTTCTTTCTTCACTCTCCTTCTGACTCCTGATAGTGCCTTTGACTTTTAACCACTCTGATATATGAGAGGCTAAAAGGCACTGAAAAACATAGGTGAGGTTGCCTGAATCCTTCAACCATCGGGATTGGCCCTGGGTTTCATGGATATTCCCTGAAGGCAGTCATTGGTCAGTGGATTAGAAGGGGGAGTGGTATAAATATTGAGGAACAAGCACAGATCTTAATTCACCTTTTTTTAAACTTTACTCTATGAAGTCATACCCACTGCCACTGAAGTTAATTTAATGGCAATCTATTATAATCGCCACTCTGCAAATCGCTTGTGTCCATTTGTTGGCTTGTAAATGCACTTTGTAGAATCCTTCATCAAATGTTTAGTTAACTTAAGCACTTGTTATGTGCTCAGGAAATATACACATAACTAAGACACAGTATCTTATCCAAGAGCAAAGAGAAAGAAGGGAATGACAATGGTTAAAATTCTCTGGGTTCATAGGATTGTGAACAAAGAGCTAGAAGATAAAGAAGGGCTTGGAGTGAGAAGTGTATGAGAAAATTTCACAACAGTTACTTTGGTCTGGTTCTTCAAAGAACAATAATGTACAAAAATACCGACATATAAAAAAGCACTGTGTGATCGAGAAACAACTAGATTTGTGCATAACATGCTTAGAGAAACTGGGGGGAGGACTTGAGAGCAACCTTTAATGTATTGAAAAAGTAGATTGAAGCCAATCTGTTAGGGCTTTACTAAAGAGATGTCTTAAATAGATTATGTGAATTGTTTATTTCATAACATACTAATAGTTACTGCATTCAAATGTGTTTTCCATGGGCAAACAAATTTAGAAATGATGAATTGAACAGTTAGCAGATTTCTTTACTGCAAGACTACCAACAGTCTTTAAGATACAAAAGGTAGTACATGTTTAAAATTCCGAAAGAAGCTACTCTAGTATGCAATATATCCCTTGCATAAAACCCCCTTCTTTCACAGGAAATCTTAGGGGATTTTTGTTCTTGGTTCTCACTTTGGGAAATGTTGCCTTGGGCCTATGAGAGAAATATGAGCAGATTTGGGTAAAGGGTTAATCACTAGTCATAGAGACATTAGAAAGGTGGCCCAGCATCTTTTGTGGTCATTTTATACAAGTATTTGTTTAGGGCCTCCAGCACCATAGTCTACAACTGTCTGGAATTCTATTTGTCTGAAATAGGATTATGAAAAAGCCTACATTGAAACTCTTCTGAGAAGCAGTCTGTATAGCCAAGATTGTTTGGTTTGGTTGAGGGTTTTTTCTTGAAGAAAGTGAGTTATATAGATAAAAATGGCTTTCTCTTCCTCATACAGATAATTTACTTATTATATTCCATATGTGCGGCTTCCTGGCTTCCTATACCCAAGCTCCACTTTTCCCAGCAAAAACCATGTGTAATTTCATTGCTGGTGCAGAGCAAGTAAAGCCCAGGCATTTTGGAATTATTTAGACAGAGACTTGAAGTGCCTTGAGGAATTCTTTGTACCAGGACAGTCCAGTTTGTATCACTGGCTTTTTGCTGCTTCAGAAAATATTATACCCTCAGATTTTCAGTTAAACAATGTAGACTTGTTTTGGGATAGTCCTGGCCAGAAGCTCCCTTAAATCAGTGGGAGTTTAATGAAAACAGCAAATAAAGTACAGACCTCAACATCCTGAGAGTGAAAATTTAACTTCATTTTCCAAACTTTCTTCTTAAGAAAAAGTTCTTTTTAAACTGTTTCTGACATGTCCGAAAAAGAGGGAAAATATATTTATTATTTCTAACAAACATAGAATATGATTTTAGAAGAAATTGGCAAATAAACCACCTGGTCCAGTTTCTTTAAATTGATATCTTGAAATCTAGTCACCTTTCAGGCCACTGATATTAGGTAATATGAAAAGTGATAGATATGTTGACTCTTTAAATTCATACTTTTAGTGTAGAAATGCATTAGACACCGGTGATTCTATGGAGAAAAGGAATGTTTTGCTGTTGTGCAGATCCCCTCCCCAATGAGTTTCATGATAGTCTTGAGTATTCATGATCCTGCATGTCTATCAATTCAGTTCTTTTTATTAAGGAAGAGAGAATTTTGGGAAGGGTAATACAAGCTTGAATTTGAACTGGGTAAACAAAGCAAGTCATAGAATTCTGGAATAAACCTTTTTCAATGAGAAGAGCAGCATTACCTTTTAGGCTATCTTTGATATAGTTTAAGTAGGTTTTTGTACTGTGTGTATTTTAGACCAGATTACAACATTATTAGGTCACACATTCAGTCACAAAAATAAGTAAAAAACAAAACTAACAAAGCAAGATTATCTCTCTGAATATAAAGAAGTCTCATTCAGACTTTAGACATGATCCAATAAACCAGATGATTTATGAACTATATTAGTTTTTTGTATTCCAGAAAACCATAATTAGTTTGATCATCTATCCTTTAAACAAACAAACAAACAAACAAACCACTTGGCTGGGTGTGGTGGTACTCACCTATAATACCAGCACTTGGAGGTAGAGGCAGGAAGATCAGAAGTTCAAGGTCAATCTAGGTTATGTGAGAACGTATCTCAGAAAAAAATAATAGCTGGATTGCTTCAGGTATTTGAAAAGAACTAGATTTTTCATTTGACCAAACTTACAAACTGATTTGTGCATTTGCCTATTACATCCAGCCAAATAGATTTGCATCTAGATGCAATGCAATGCAATATTTTAATATAATTAGCCTTAGTTGCTTTTTAAAAACAATACTGAAGATTATTATGCCTTATACTGGCTCTAATACTATAATTCAGTTAGATTTGGTAATATGTTAATTGTAAGAGGAAAGCCAGAATAATTAGGGGCACAAAAATGTGCAAACAGTCAAAACAAGTGAGCTGCAGAAGGCTTTCAAAAGGCATTTCTACACAAATTTTAATATATAACTTATCAGTAGAAATATTTCAATGCCATTTGCTTTTTTTCTGACTTTGCTTAGCACATGTATTTCAGTTTTCTAAATGTGGTTTCAGCTGCAATAGTTGAAATGGAAGTTCTTTAGAACAAAGTAACAATCAAAAGCAAAATAATCACTATAGCCATATATCTGGTAGAGTATACAGGTTGACTGGAAGCAGCAAATCAAGAGAGTGATCTCAAATTTTCCCACGGTTTTGTTTTATGCAAAACTCAACCCATCTCTGTCTTTAGAAAAAATCTTAAACAGGACAATGAAAATTCAAAACATTCTGTTTGTAATGTAGCCAAACACATCTCAAAGGTGTACTATTTATTTTTATATGAATTAGTATGATTATTAGTATGATATTATGAGTGATTAACAGTAACTGTTATTTATTGCTTCTCTTTTTAGCGGAAGTGCAAAGTGAAATTGAAAGAATCTTTGAATTGGCGAGATCTTTGCAATTGGTTGTCCTTGATGCTGACACCATCAATCACCCAGCACAACTTATAAAGACTTCCTTAGCACCAATTATTGTTCATGTAAAAGTCTCATCTCCAAAGGTAACCAACTCATTTATTTTTAAGGATTAGAAGCAAATTTCTTTTGAAATATTCTTGTCTCTGTACTTTTTGTTGGTGAGCAAGCACAATGTCTTACGGAGATTCTGTTTATGACCACATTTTAAAATAGTGTACAGCTTCTAGGAATTTTGAGATAACAACCTCCTTCAGGAAGTTTACTGTCTATTGTGTTGCCCAAAACAGACAGTTGTATACATATACAATAGAAACCCAGAAATTAAGGCCAGGAAATGTAGACTATAGGTTCCATCTTGGTAAATTTCTTGATTAATTGAATTTCTTGAATCTCTCAGTTGGGAGAGAACATGATTCAAGAAAGGTATCTACATGTATCTTACATAAGGTGAAATATCACTGTGTAACCCTCTCATAGGGAAATGTTACAGACTTTGACATTTGTTCTAGATTGGGATCTTGGAGGAATATAGTTATTCCATATTTAAGCACAATTTGCTATTTATGTTTATGCCACTGGATGTCCTTTCATTTTTATAAAGTGACCATGTTCTAAAAAGTTAATATGAGCTATTATTATTGTAATAATCAATCTCTTTTCAGAGTCTCCTAAGATGTACTTATTTGCTTAGATGCAAATTCAACCCCCACTAGAGTAATGGTCTCCTTTCATGGGTGGAGAAAGTCTAAAGAAGCCATGTCTTCTCCAGCCTTCCAGTGTCCTCAGCCTGCCATCTCCACAGGCACTGCTTCTGCTTGGCGACCTTGGGACATCCCAACCAAACCAGGCCCTTGGGGAATTAGTAGAATGGAATGAAATTGCCTTGACTACTGGAGGTGCCTTGACCCATGCTTTTGGAGATTCAAGCACCCTCCACTGCAGTGAAGGAGAAGTTCAGCCCCAGTCACTATGCTTCTTGAAATGAAGGAGCACTTCTTTGTTTTGGAGAGAGGTCCTTGTTTCAGATTAACAAAAAATTAAAGAAGAGTAGAGTATATGGCCAAGTGTAGCTACAGCAGTGACCGAAAGGCATAGATACATCATTAGCTTATGAAATAGCCAATCATGAAATAGTCTGATTGATGTAAAATTAAATTGAAATGTATCATTAATTATCAGTGATAAAAAGAACCACATATCTAACTGAATTTGATATTTATATGACATGGAAGTAGTGGACCAAAATATTACTCAACTGAATAATATCAAAATGTTACTCAACAAAAATAGCCTGGAACAAAGCAGTTCGTCCACTTTGGAGGGCTCCTGAAACCTCTAAGAGATATCAAAATCTAGACTGGGAACTCAAGATCCCACTAAGCACTCACAGAGCTAGAAAAGGATGGACTTGTCAAATCCACTGTACAGAAAGCCAGCGTAAGTGGATGATATCATTGCAGAATTTATATAGTATATCATTTTTGCACATTGTATTTCCTCTTTACTAATCCTCAGTACTAAACAAATGGTTAAGATCCTTGTTTATTTGGTTTTCTTTCAACTCATTGACAGTGCCTGAAGTTCATGTCTTCTTCTATCAGGTTTTACAGCGGTTGATTAAATCTAGAGGAAAGTCACAAAGCAAACACTTGAATGTTCAACTGGTGGCTGCTGATAAACTTGCACAATGCCCTCCTGTAAGTACAAGTGTAGTCCTAATCATTCTTGACTAGTTAGAAGAGGGAGAGTTCTTTTTTTTTTCCATATTCGCATTGTCATTTTTATTCTAGAATGATGGTGATGGCAGCATGTTGTCGTAAATCTAAGGATTTCTTAGAACAAGCTGCTGCTGTCACATTGGTTGTGCTCAGGCATCCAGAATGGGACGATGTCTGCCTCATAATAAGAAATGAACTTAATATCTGATCCTGCTTCCTTTTCTGCTATGTTGATTATGTTGCAAACACTCAGGAAACCAGTTAGTGTGCAGCATTCAGTCACGTGGGCACTTTTAAGAAAGGAAAGGAACAAAATAGAACATGCCAGTTTGACTTTCCTTTAACTTTTCTGCCAGAAGGTTCTGGCAGGCATAAAAGATTATGATGTTGAAGGTTGAAAATTGATTGGAACTAGAGGAGCCCTGTGGTTATAGAAGATGAAAGGGTCAGGGTTGAGTGAGATAAAAAAAACTATATTATAGCAACCTTTCTTCTAGTGACATTGCTAGAAGACTACTGCTGGGCTAGAAAGCAAGCAGTGGTGGGATGGAGGTTGGGAGGTGACGGCTGTCACAGGGCACTGGGTCACTGGTGGCCAGTCAGTCCTCCACTTGCTCAATTGACTATTTCTGTGCTTATGTTCCTGTAAAGCAAATAACTGTCTTTTTTACTCAATTGATTTACTAGATTTTTTTGTATCTTTGTGTAAGGATCATTTATGCTCTGTGGAAACACAAAATCTAATTCAAATGTTTAGAGAGGAGACACAGCAGACTATTAAAAGCAAAACTCTGGGGCCAGATGCCTATGTTCAAATCCATACTGACTAGTAATGTAATCTTGGGAAAGCACCTGCCTTGTGGAGTTATGTAAGGATTCAATGAGTGACTATATGGTGAAGCTCTTAGAATAGTGCCTGTCAGGCAACACACACTGTTTAGAAGTTTCCATTGTCATTGCTGAGTAACTCCACTCCATGCCATGTCTAGTTAGTGAGACTCTATAAGGATCTGTGCCTCCCCAGTTCACTGTTGTATTTCACTTCCCTTCATAGCGGGCCCATAAAAAATAGGTGTTGAATACTGAATGAACCAAAGGATGTACAGGAAAGAGGAGTACTGATGCATCCTTCCATTAGATGCTTACCATGAGCCAGCTGGTGTGCTAGATGCTTGCACGGTGGTCTGTAATCCTTACAGTTACCTAGTAAGATAGACAGTATAATCCCTATTTTATAGTTGAGGCAAGTGAAAACAGGGTTAAATTATTTCCCTGATGTCACATAGCAAATTAAGATTAGATCTAAATCTATCTGGCTTCCAAACACACACACACACACACACACACACACACACACACACACACACACACACACATACCCTGCTTACCTTCCCTGCAGATAATTTGCGTAGTTTGGAGCCTGGAGTTCTATATTGAGAAGTCTGCCATCACATTACCTAGTAATAAAGTCCACTTACACAGTGGAATGTTAGATGAGGGCACTGAGAAAATGGGAAAGAAATGTCACCCAGCCCCTGACCCTGTGATGCTTCACAATTGAAAGAAGACAAACTTTATTATCCAGATACCAATAGTCAGAAACTGTTTTTAGTTTTCATTTTAGGACAAACTTATAAGGATAGTTATATCAGTTTGGTATTCTGGAAAGCAGACACATAAATGCAGTAGATGTGCAAGAGATTTATTGGAGAAAATGCCTTTTTTATGAGAGTGGGTTTATTAACATTTCTTCCTAATAATTACTAGAGAAAATACTTGTGTCCTATGAAAATTAAGGGGTTTTGTGCCTAAAATAAGATTTTATTTATGTGATAGGACGTATGATCTCTCTGTCTCTGTCAAAATTGAGGTATTTTAGCTGTTGATCATTGAGTAGCTGCACGTTTAGTATGGCTTGTTATATCTGAAATAGGTGGAACCAAGAAAAGTCATGTGCATTCTTACATGCAAGCAATGCTAAGAGCTACTTTAAGTCATGTCCCCAAGTCAGGAATCTCAACCAGCCAAATGCACCAGTAGGATTGCCTTGCCCTATCATTATCTTCATTTCCTTCTTTTGTATAATTGGTCAGATAACCTGGCATTTTAAGAAGCAGCCTGAATAAGGCAGGTTACCTGACACTTTACATTTTCTAAATATTTGGTAGTGTATGAGTAGCATTTGTAATGCTAAGAAGGAACCATACACTCTTATTTTGGCACACATGAAGAAATCTTCAGAGATTAAATTTTTTATAAAAGCCAGTAGCAATTTAAAAATGTGTCTGCATTTGTCCCTTTACTTCCAGACCATAATTATAATTGTCATTCAGAGATTAGTGATCATTGTGTCATTTGAATTCCTTTAGGAGAATTTGCTTAATTGGCCACTGCTTCTCCAGTGTGGAAAGCCAGCAGATTTCACTAGCAAGGTCTCACATTGCAAAGAAATTAAAGACAAGTTTTTGCAAAAGGATGTCCGAAAGAACACTGAAAAAAATGTTACCTCTCTATAGCTGGAAGAATGATTCCTAGATTCAAGGACAATTTAGAGCAAAAATAGACCTTAAAGAGTACCAATACAGAGTTTCCTATAGTGTGTTCTTTACAATATGGGTTCTCTCTGATGACAGCAGGTGGTATAGGAAAAGAACCCTGAAACAAAAAAAAATGTTTGAGAAAGCACTTACGTAAACAAAGGTAGTCTGGTTTCTTTGTTGGGGCACCCTGGCTATGTATATAGGGATTTTATATTTCCAATAAGATAGGTAGCATGAGTGCCTCCCCTATAGTGTGACTGCAGAGCATCCTGTAGGTCTAGTGTTTCATGGAACACTTCAAGGGAAAGACTAATCCTGTCCAATCTCCTTATTTTACAAATGAGAGAACTGAGACCAAGACAAGTGAACTGGCTTTCAAAAGGTCATGTACCATGGCCAAAATCAGCATAAGATCTTTGTGTCCTAGCCTAATGAAACTTTACATGGTGAATGGCAATGGCTAGCTATTAAACCCTCTCCTGGAGAGAAAATGATGGATTTTCATGGGTAAAGCTTTTTTCTAGGAGAGGGGTCAGTAAAACTTTTTAGTATAGAGTCAAATAGTAAATATTTTAGGCAATGTAATCCCCATGGTCTCCTTTGCAAAACCACTTGACAATGCTTTTGAGCAGCAGTAAGCAATATGTAAACAATGGGAGTGGCTTGTTCCCGTCAAGCTTTGTAGAAGCAGGAGGTGGGCCTAAGTTAGCTAGTTGAAAGAAGTGCCACTCTTGTTCTAGGACAAGTTGTGGTTATCTATTATGAGTTAGTAAATTGCTCTAAAATTAATGACTTCAAACAATGGCCACTTGGTAGACCCTTAGCAGGGATAGCTAGAAGGCTGGACTGAGCCAGCTCCTCTCAGGTCTTTCCAAGGGATCTCTTCCACAGGGATACAGACTTCTCACATCATTGCTTCCAGTGCTTCAAGAACAAGCATTGAAATCTCTTAAGGCCAAGTCTTTTTTTTTTTTTTTTTTTATCTTTTATTCATATGTGCATACAAAGTTTGGGTCATTTCTCCCCCCTTCCCCTGGCAGTCTCCCTATCCCCCCTGCCCCCTCCCTTTTCCCCTTACCCCCTAGTTTCAAGGCAAAAACTGTTTTGCCCTTATCTCTAATTTTGTTAAAGAGAGAGTATAAACAATAATAAGAAGGACCAAGTATTTTTGCTAGTTGAGATAAGGATAGCTATACAGGGAGATTCCTCGAATTCCTTTCCTGTGCATATGTGTTACATTCTACATTGATTCTACTCAAACTGACCTTTTCTCTAGTTCCTGGTCCCCTTCAAGGCCAAGTCTTAAATAACAGTACAACATCACTTCCGTAGCCTTCTGGGTCAGAATCATCACAGAGGCTACCCAGATCCAAGCAAAAGGAGACATTATTCTCCATATCAATGCAGTGAGTAAGCACCAAAGAATTTCTTCCCATTTTCAATCCATTGTAGACATTTCTGATGAGCTGGGAGGATAAGTAGACAGAAAAGGGGCCTTGGGGCTACAGCCCACAAGCCTATCTCATACACTCTTTTTCATATGAGCAGCCTGATTTTGCTTTACCAATATACATCTATACATCGTATTTTTATATGTCATTTAGTTTCTACCAGGTATTAGTACTCTTTTCCTTTTCAGAGAAGTTGAGAACGGTACATTTTAAGAAGGCCAAGTTCAAATTGCACCAGTACTATGGTAATAAGAGCTGCATAAGGCACAGTAAGAAAAGCAGATAGACAATTGAATATATAAATGAAATGTAATCCTTTAATCCTCTTTAGTTGCAATCTGCTTGCATTACCAAAAGCTGACCCTGTGGCTCTCTGAGCTGTGTGATGGCTTTTTGTGTGTGTTAAAATGACATTGATCACTCTTTCTGCAAGAGGGGAACTCATCTCCTTGACAGTCTTGCAAACCTCTAACGTTACAGCCACCATAGTACTTCTTTTCTATCTTGCTCTTATTTTCCAGTGCTGAATGGATTCACATTTAATCTGTTACACACAAGAGCCCTGAAGAGAATGAGCTCTGAAGGAATGATAGTGCCCAGTATTGATTACATTACACTCATAATAGTAATTTTTTACTTCCCCTTTCCAGTAACTTTATAGAATTTTAGAACCTTGTAGATTCACACATCTATGTGAAGTGCTCTTCCCATTGGAGCATTCATTATTATTCATCATTATAGAGCCCTGGGTATCCACAGAGTAAGTCCTAACACTGCTTTTGAAAGAGAGAGTAAGCTTTCATGTTCCCTTCATGAAACAAGACCACATGGGACCCAGTTTCTCTCAGGTTAAGGGGAGCAACTCCTTTCTAGGACTTTTGGGACCCATCTTACAGAGAGCTGGGATAGTTTCATCCTACCAGTGCTATGATGTAATGCCTCTGGTTGATACGAACTTAACAAAAACACTGTGTGCCTTTTCTGCAGACAATAACACTGGCAGGTGTTATTATAGTCTTTGAAGAATAAGAATGGACAAGACAGGATGTGGGGAGGAAAATGTGTTTGTGTTCCTAATGAATGACATAAATAAGAGATGAAGTAGAAGAAATTAAAGTCACTATCTCTTTGCCTTCATGTTACCCTCGCCAATTAGTGGCAAGAACTCTAATTGTCTTTCCTGTTTGTCTCATTAAAGTGGAAACTCTCTGAAACCAACTGCTAGAGCCCCACAATATTGGTCAGATTTCCTTTGTCCCCATATGTGCTCCTAGGTCTTAAGAACAAACAAACAACTAAAAAAAATCCTTTTAGTCATTTCCTATCACTTTAATAATATAAAGAATGCAATTATGAGGCCAGGCATGGGGCATACACACCTGTAATCCTAGCACTTAGGAGGCAGAGGCAGAAAGATTGTGAGTTCAAGGCTAGCCTCAACTATACAATGAGTTGAAACTCACTATGGCTTCAAGTCCAGCCTGGGCTACATAGAAAGACCTCTCAAAAAACCTGTGTGTGTGTATGTGTGTGTGTGTGTGTGTGTGTGTGTGTGCATGCACAATTTTAACAGGAAGATAACATAGCTTGCATGTCGTGCCACTTGCCATTTTGTTTTCCTAAATGGTATTTGTCAATCATTCTTTTTAAATGGCAGCAGTTTCAGGGTCTCTATGTTACGACAGCAAAGAAATGAAAGTGTACAGATCCTTACTATTTCTTCTTCCACTTAGATATATGGTAGATGCCTCACATAAGGTTTTGTCTACATACAGCAAATAAATGTAACGCAAAGAATATGCATACCAGGAAACAGTTTGCATGTACCTGTCTAGGTGATGTTCAATAATGAACCAACTTTTTTCTTTTTTTATTTTATTCATATGTGCATACAATGTTTGAGTCATTTATCCCCCCTTCACCTTGCCCCCTTCCTTACCCCCATCACCTCCCTCTCCCCTCCTTACCCCTCACTACCAGGCAGAAACTATTTTGCTCTTATCTGTTGTTTTATTGAAGAGAGAGTATAAGCAATAATAGGAAGGACCAAGGGTTTTTGCTAGTTGAGATAAGGATAGCTAAACAGGGAGTTGACTCGCATTGCTTTCCTGTGCATGTGTGTTACCTTCTAGGTTAATTCTTCTTGATCTAACCTTTTCTCTAGTTCCTGGTTCCCTTCTCCTGTTGGCCTCAGTTGCTTTAAAGTATCTGCTTTAGTTTTTGTGCATTGAGGGTAACAAATGCTATCTAGTTTTTTAGGTGTCTCATCTATCCTCATACCTCCCTTGTGTGCTCTCGCTTTGTCATGTGATCAAAGTCCAATCCCCTTGTTGTTGCACTTAATCTAATGACTGCATATGAGGGAGAACATACGATTTTTGGTCTTTTGGGCCAGGCTAACCTCACTCAGAATGATGTTCTCCAATTCCATCCATTTACCTGCGAGTGATAACATTTCATTCTTCTTCATGGCTGCATAAAATTCCATTGTGTATAGATACCACATTTTCTTAATCCATTCGTCAGTAGTGGGGCATCTTGGCTGTTTCCATAACTTGGCTATTGTGAATAGTGCTGCAATAAACATGTGTGTGCAGGTGCCTCTGGAGTAACCTGTGTCACATTCTTTTGGGTATATCCGTAAGAGTGGTATTGCTGGATCATATGGTAGATCAATGTTTAGATTTTTAAGAAGCTTCCAAATTGTTTTCCAGAGTGGTTGTACTAGTTTACATTCCCACCAGCAGTGTAAGAGGGTCCCTTTTTCCCCACATCCTTGCCAATGAACTAATTTTTAAAAGGTTAAACTTGTCTAATTAGTTTCTAAAGCTTATTGCCTTTTTATTAAAAATATCCAATAGCAACTTCCTAGGTAAAAATAGTAAATAAGACACATTGTTTTTTAGAGAGATCACCCTCTCTAAGCTACAAAAAGGTGTGTATTTCATAGTTGTTAAGGAAGACTTGCCCATTCCCTCTCGGTATCCTTCCTTCCAAAACAACTTAAATAAATGCAATTTGCTCCATTCCTCAGAGCAGGACCTAGAGACCATTGTATCTTCTCTAGTAACTGAAGTGGCTGAACATTCCAATGTGCTCAGGGTTTTCCAGGGTTTAGCACCAACAGTCCCCTGTCTCCTGGGACACTCAGTTCCCAGACAAACCAGAATGCTGGTCACCTTAAGACAAGTGGCTTGCCTCGGAAAGATTGTCACATCTTACTCTTGCATGGAGATTCAGATGGTTAAGTACTTACATTTTTTAAAAAAGACATTGCAAATCTTCATTCCTTTCCCTTTCTTTATTCCTGGCTATTGTAGTTCTTTGACCCATTGATGAGTTAGGAGCATGCTTTTCATTTTGGCTATTTTAATTTTCCTGAAAGAGCTTATCCTGAATATGGGCCTCCTGTGCTTGCATTTTTTGAGACTTTGTTTTGACTACCCTGTTCACTACTTAGTTACTTTAGCAGCCGCATCATTTCCTCTTATTTCAGCTGAAAAAAATGTCTCACCCTAGGATGTCAGAGGTTTTGGTTATGTCAGTACTTTCAAAACAGCTCCATATTACCCTTAGCCTGAACTGTCACAAAGGTTGTGATAGCACTGAGTGGGTAATTGTTTCCTGCCTGGGACTTTTGCTGATCAGACAGCTCTCTGAATCCCTATTGACTCTGTGGGCCTCACATACTGCATAGTAAGGAGCTCATTAGACATGAGCATTTAAATTTATTTTTAAAAATTGGCAAAGCTGATTTGCATAATCTATTGGCTTGCTTCTCTTTGAGTTTCTTGTATAATTTAAAAAAAAAATCCCCTTATACTGACTTTCTAGCACTCTGTTCTATTTAGCTGTGTTATTTCCTAAACAGTTAAAGAGAAATTGTCACAGATATATTGGCTGTGAAATTCTTCCTAGTTGAAAATCAGATGCATATGTCAGTGTTCATTCAGAAGCTGAAATTTGCTTTTCTCTGTGCCTTTGAAAGCCTAAACACAATTTCAAATCATCTTTTACCATGTAGCTGTCTTTTAGCAGTGTAAAAGCATAGTCTTCAAGAAATATTTGACTTAGGCAAATAGCCATGGCTGATGTATACAAATTGTATCCATTGGCAAAGAGAATTTATTAAAATTCTTTCTAATTAATATGGTTTATGTGCTTTCTATACAAGAATGAATATAGACTTTTTAAACCTGTTGAAATCATGATAAGAAGGGGACCAAAGTAGAAAGGAGAAAACTAGACCAGATGAACCAATTCAGGTTACAATACATATGTACATGATAATGTCACAAGGATATTCCCTCTATAGCTATCTTATCTAAATAAAAGTGTCTTTTTTCGAAAACAGAGAATAGGAAGGTAAAGCAGGTCCTGTCTGGGGATTGGCACAGGTGGGAGGGGGGAGGATATAAGAAAAGGGTGTAGGAAACTGAGTATGGTGGAAATATGTACTTGTGTATGAAAATAGAAAAAGGAGACCTGTTAAACTATTCCAGGAATGGGAGGAGAGGGGATAAAGAATAATGATGGAGGAGGTGAGTTCAACTATGATCCATTGTAAGAACTTTTGTAAATGTCATAATGTACCCCCAGTACAATAGCAACAAATAAATAAATAAACAAATAAAATTCCTTTTAATTAAATATGTGTTGAATTGTGGCTATAATAGTGACAATGTAACACACAGAACAGCAAATAGATATAAACCTCACTCCATTAGCATTTGATCTTTGCTTTGATCTTTCCTTTTTGTCTGTTTTCTTTGCTGTTTTTATTTTTGTTTTCATTAGCATATATTAATTGTATAACTTCTTAGGGTTTGCTGAAGTATTTCCATACATACGTTTGTCTTGCATTGAGCATGTCCATGCACCCTTCTGCTGCCCAGAACCTGGCCCCTCTTCCCCCTCTTTCCCACCCTTTCTGTTTCTAAAAGTCCCTCCTAATGTCTCTCTGTCCAATCCCCCTTACCCTTCTCCATCTCTAGTGTCCACTATTCCGTTCTGTACTTACAACATGTGGTATTTGCCTTTCTGGGTCTGGTTTGTTTCCCTCAAATAGTGTTCTCTGACTCCATCCATGTTGCTGCCAATGACAGAGTTCATTCTTGTTATGACTAAGTTGTATTCCATTTTGTAAATATACCATATTTTCTTCATCTACTTATCTGCTGAAGGGCATCCAGGTTTGTTCTGTATTTTGGCTATTGTGAATAGTGCTACAAGAAACATGGGAATACAAGTATCTTTTTGGTATAAAGATTTCATCTCCTTTGGGTATATATCCAGAAGAGGAATTGCTGGATCATATGGTGGTTCTATTTTTAGAGTTTTTTTTAGTAATCTTCATACTGTTTTCCATAATGGCTATACTGATTTACATTCCAACCTATAGTGTACAAGAGTTCCCATCCTCACCAGCATTTATTCCTTGTCTTTTTGATAATAACCATACTAACTGGGGCGAAATGATGTCTTATTGTGATTTTTATTTGTATTTCTCTGATGATTAGTGAAATTGAGCATTTTTTTCTTTTTTTTGGCTATTTGTATGTCTTTTAAGAAGTACCTGTTTAGTTTTTTTAGCCCACTTCTTTCCTTTCCTTTCCTTTTTCCTTTTCTTTTATTTCTTTCCTTTTTCCTTTCCTTTCTCCTTTTTCCTTTCCTCTTGTCCTTCCTTTCCCTTCCCTCTTCCTTCCTTCTCCTTCCTTTCCCTTCTGCTTCCCTTCCCTCTCCTTCTCTCCCCTTCTTCTTCCTCTCCCCTTCCCCTTCCCTTCTGTCCCCTCATTTGTAAATGTACCATTTACAAAAAATTTTCTCCCATTCTGTAACTTTCTATTAATCCTGTTGATTACTGACTTTACTGTACAGAAACATCTGTGTTTGATGTTATACTATTTGTCTATTTTCACTTTTGTTGCCTGTGCATTTGAGGGCGTATCTAAAAATTCATTGCCTATACTGATGTTTTAAAATGTTTACCCTATGTTTTCTTGTATCAGTTTCATAATTTCAGGTTTAAGATTTGATCATTTTTAGTTTATTTTTGCATATGGTGAAAGGGAACTAATTTCACTTTTCTGCATATTCAATTTTGCCAGTGTCATTTATTAAAGAGACTGTCTTTTTATTATTATTATTATTGTTGTTGTTGTGCTGAGGGTACATTGTGGCATTTACAAATGTTCTTACAATATATCAAATACATCATAGTTGAATTCACCCCTCCATCATTCTCCTTTATCCTCTCCATCCCCATTCCTGGAATAGTTTCATCTTCACTGATATGTTCTTGGCCTTCCTTGGACTCTGTAGTCTTAGCTGTTATGGTCAGAACCCTTCCTGTCCAGTGATCCCTGAAGGATTCTTTAATGTGGCACTTTGTGAAAGCAAGAAAATGACTTGTTGGGACTAGCCAAACCCACACTATATAATGAGACCTATGTAATAAAACCTTACAGTGAACATAAACAAAGTGACACAAACAGCAGCTCTAAATCATGGGCAGTCTAGAACTTGTGAAACATGAGCCTGCAGGAGCTAGAGGGTCAGTGCCACTCAGTTTCCTCTTTCCTCTTCCTGAGTCATGAATGTCGGGCTGCTTTGGAAGATGTAGTTGTTCTTGTTACCCTCAAGTCAGCACAGCAATAACCCTGTCTATGTCAGAGCACTGTGGACTGTTCTCAGGTTCTGTATTTGTGACTATTGAAAGTTTAAATTCATGGAAGGGGACACTTTTTTTTTTTTTTGGTACTGGGGCTTGAACTCAGAGCCTACACCTTGAGCCACTCCACCATCCCTTTTTTATGATAGATTGTTCTGAGATAGAGTCCCATGAACTATTTCTCTGGGCTGGAGAACTGTGATCCTCCTGATATCTGCCTCCTGAGTAGCTAGGATTATAGGCGGGAACCACCAGCACCTGGCAAGAGAAGACTTTTGTTGGCAAGGGACAAGAAACTCCCTTGGGTTACTTTAGTGGAAAAGGAGATTTCTGGTAAGGACATAGTTAACCAAAGCTCTAGGAGCTATCTGTTTCCCCATCCCATGGGCCATATGGTCGGTCTCTTTCTTCCATTGTGGCTTTGCTTCTCTTTCTTTCATTTTCTTTCCTCTGCAGATTGAATTGTTGACTTACTCATAATTTCCCCATCCTTATAAATTCAGTTTTCGCAAGTCTCTCTAGGCTTGCTAAATCCAGAACTTTAAGCTTTAACTTCAAACAATAATTGGTTCAGTGTCTGTATTGCTCTGAGTTAAAGTTCCAGTGTGGTGTGGATTACTGTGGATTTTAATATTCATCTCTCCAATCAGAACATATGCTTCTGGAACATATGATGACGTCTGTTTTCTTTGTCACTATATACCCTCAGTACCTGGCATGAAATAGGTACTGAATAAATATTCTATGAATGAATGAATGATGCAAAAATCCCTCAGAAATTCTATTGATAAATGTTCTTAGAGGGGCATATTTCTACATAAGTCTCAAACACAACTCACTTGCACTGAAGTCACTTTTGATTTTGTTACTGCTGCTCCAAGGACCTTTAAACATTCCAGTATAGGGTCAAATGTTTCAGTAAAGATTGATGTACTGGAACATTTAAATTGTAGGTTGGGGGTGAAGCTCAGTGGGAGAGCATGTGCTTAGCATGCCTGAGCTCCCGGGTTCAATCTGCAGCACCAAAAATAAATAAACAGTAAATATTTGAGGGGAGAGAGTTTCCATGGTGACTTCTCTTTCAAGGAGCCCTTGTTCTAAGCAACAAAGAGAATAAGACACCACTGATTCCCTGTCTTCCAGTTGCCACTAATCCTCACTCCATCCAGAAATGCCAGTGCTGATGGCACTAGTCATGGATTTGATTCATTACTGGGAAGTTCTTATTTTGGTAAAATGAGCTCATAAAAGCAGGTGGATGGTGGTGGAGGTGGTGGAAGAGGGAAAGTATTTTAATCCAACTACTGAAAATTAGATCCACCACCACTCACCTGCTTTTAAGACCTGTGGACTGGTTTTTCTCTTTGTGAGGTGCCAAGGTGTTCATCCCTCCAAGGAGTCTACGTATATCATTCTTGTGTTCCCAGCCACACTGTCCCTCTGGGACTGAAAAACAGTTTCCTAATTACAGGATAGATGTTGTGCAAAGTCCTTACTGACAGAACCATGGACACTGCCATGGACACTGGATGCTTCTTATGTGACCCTTTCCCCGAGTTAAACACTCCTGTTCTTTTTTTAACCATTTCACAAAACAGTCTTATGGTGGCAGCAATTACTTGTACTGTGGTTTTCTAGTATTAATCCTAAACTTTCTTTCCTTGCTGTTTTATCATGAGATAGATAAATCCACTTTCACAAGCATTCTGAAAATTATCCAAATGATGTAAGCAATGTTATTCCCTTCAACATAGTTACGTTGGCAGATGAAATGTTTATTCCAACGATATGTCATTGACTAAGCTTTTTTTTTTTTTCTGGTGGTGGTACTGGTTATTGAACTCAAGGCTTTGAGCTTGCTAAGCTAGTGCTCTACCACTGGAGCCCCAGTCCTGCCCCAAACATTTTTAAACTCCTCTTTCAGTGCAATTATCTTGTTTCTTTAGTATCCTGAAGTGAGTAGAATTTAGCTGTATCAGAATAAATGGGCAAAAATGTGAACACATATATTTTCACTATATTTTTATCTACAAGGCTTTCCTAGTTAGCCTCACCTTTTTCTTTCTACATAATGAAAAAGTTAATGAGCACTATTATTTTTATGTAAATATCTACATTTGCACATGAATAACTGCAACCCTTCACTTGACTTTTACTTTAGAAACTGCCAATTTAGCTCCTCAAATTTGATATTAACTACAAGATGTGAGGAATGCTATTATCTGCCTTAAAAGTGGAATTTTTAGTTTCATTGCCTAAATCCTAAAGTGGAAATAAAATGGATTTTCTTTCCTGTCATCTCCAGGAAATGTTTGATGTAATACTGGATGAGAATCAGCTTGAGGATGCTTGTGAACACCTGGGAGAGTACCTTGAGGCATACTGGCGTGCCACCCACACAACCAGTAGCACCCCCATGACCCCACTGCTGGGGAGGAATTTGGGCTCCACAGCACTCTCACCATATCCCACAGCAATTTCTGGGTTACAGGTATTGTCATTTTTTCACTGATAACTTTTACAACCATCCTTTACTTTTTTGAATTCTGTAGAGAACTTGATTAAGTTGGAGACTAGGGTTATTCTTAATCTGAAGAGGAACTATAGGAGTACATTAAAACAAATCTGAATGCTATCTATCCATGATCTATCCTAGAGAAAGCCATCCAGAAAGTGACCCTATAATGAACTTTACTTAGATAAATGAGTCCCTGGTAGAGTTAATGCCTCCTCAGCGCAACTTTCCATGACTTCTACATGACACTTCTTCAGAATTATATGACTGAAAATATCAGACACTGTGCCTAAGTAAGATATTTTGTGACAGATAGGGCTTTTGGCTGTCCTTAACTACTCTTGCCCCATAGACTGCTGGACCTGCCCTGCATCTTGCACAAGACAAAATGAGTAGAGCTGCTCCTTTTGGAAATGGTGACAGATCCCTGAGTTTTCTTAGGTATATGAAGGGCCCACTTAGGTCACTTGCTATGCCAAGTGTCATTTAGGGAAATGAGACAAGCATGGGTCAGGAAGTTCTCTCTTCTACTGCTCTGGTGCTTTTCTGAAAACTAATGTAAGGACCCAGAGGCATTAAAATACAAAATGATTCTTGCCTTTCTTCGTTAATTACTATTTACCATTTATCAAGCAGCTGCTGGAATGTATCCAAACCCCCAGCTAACTAAGGAGCATGTAGTCAGTTGAGCACTCTTGCATAACTAGTTTTGTCTTAATGGGTTACAATGATAGTTATAATTAAAGATCTTGTAGAGTTAACTCGGAGATAAATGGCACTCTGTAATACTATTATAACTGTATTTCTTTGCTGCAAAGTTGTATCAATATAAATGAATTTCTTTTGTGCCTGGAAATGTGCTATTGTAATGTGTAGTACATATTGCATGCGCTAGGACTGTTTCTTGCCTTGTTTCCCTTCTTGTGGACTGAACTAAGTACAGCATTTCCATTGACTAATCTAGGTTGGCTCTGAATCCACACACGAAGCAGTAAGCTACTGTGATATAGGAATAAATATGATATTGTATTTTGTTTATGAGTGCAACATCTTGATACAGCACCCATAAGATATCTACCTACAGTAGTTCTTCCAGTTTCATTAATGAGTTAACATAGTACCCTTTATCTTGTGGCCTGTTTCTCCCAGTAACTATAGGCACTTAATTGTTAGGTAGCTGGCTGAAGTTAATGGCATGGTATAATTTGTAGAAGATTTACCTGGGCCCATGGTTGTGTCTTTCTAATAGGGAGAAAAAAATGCCCAGTAACATTTTCTCAGCCATTGAATAAGTGTCTTAATATTAATTTCAACTATAATATTGGAAGAATTTAGTTTGTATCTGAAGATTATTTTCACAGGCCATTTAAGTTAAGGAAACAAGATTTAGAAAAGCATCAGTGAGCTGGCTTCGTAATACTGTATACTCCTTTAGAAACAATATTGCTGCCAGCCTAACATTTATGTGAGATGCAACAACAAACACGTTATGTTATGGACAGCTACAAATAATAATTTTGTTAAAATACTTTAGAAGGTTTAAAGACTATTCAGCTAGATCAAGATGAAGTGGGTGACTCTAAGAGGAGAAATATTTTATCAATTCGTGAGTTGAATAAAATAATAGGAGTTATCCCGAACTTTATTTTCCAGTAGTAATCCTCATTTTTATAATTGAAGTGAAATTATTTAATCTTCCTAAATACATCAAGTTCCGTTTAACAGTCACCTTTCAATTCCATATTTTAATAGGACGCATCATCATGCAGCATATGTAATTAAATTCATAAACTAGCAACACTGTGGCATCTCTGTGTTGTGTCCCAAATAAATAAGCTCAGATATTTTGGGCAGACCATTTGTGCATCAGAATGCTTTATTAAGTCAAATATTTAGTATCTCATTGTTCCGAGACCTGTTACTATACATCCATTTGCATGTTTGGATAAATGAAGCTGATATTATTTAATCAATGAACTATCTGATATCTTTAGAGTCAGCGAATGAGGCACAGCAACCACTCCACAGAGAACTCTCCAATTGAAAGACGAAGTCTAATGACCTCCGATGAAAATTATCACAATGAGAGGGCTCGGAAGAGTAGGAACCGCTTGTCTTCCAGTTCTCAGCATAGCCGAGATCATTACCCTCTTGTGGAAGAAGATTACCCTGACTCATACCAGGACACTTACAAACCCCATAGGAACCGAGGCTCGCCTGGGGGATACAGCCATGACTCCCGACATAGGCTTTGAGGCTGGCAAAACAACAACAAAAAATATTCATCTGTTGACAATTTGCCATAGCACTGCTAGGATAAACCAGTCATCTTAACGTGGCAAGCACAGCACAGTACTTACTGTGCTTATGGGCTGCTGTCATTTGATGCTAAGTATGGGCAAACACAAAAAAAGTACATTATGCCCTGGGATCTAGATAAATACTACATGCCCAGTCATATAGATATTTTTAAGTGCAACATTTACATGATAACAGTACCTTTTGTTTTCTTCATAGATTTAGACACATCAATTTGTAATTTAGGGTACTTATCAAGACACATATAAAATAATTTCCCATGCTGGAAATTCCAAATGACCAGTTCCAGTTGGAACCAATTTATAAACCAATTCCTGTTGGAATTTGGGTGAATTGACTAGGAAGTCTACTTAAGCATGTTGCAATCAATTGAAAATTTGGAAAAAAAAAAAAAAAACCTAAATAATGAGAAGATCAAAATACCAATAGAAGCCAAAAACAGCTATGGTGTTTATTTGCTGGAAGCTAAATTTACACTTAAAGTTGGAATGTGTAAACATTTTAATATATGTTAATTTTGCCAGAATGGCTTTTCAAACTTACCAAATGTATTGATAGTGCCAAAAAAAAAAAAAAAATCTCAGAAATCTTAATGCAGAAATTCTAGTCTCCTCAGATTTTAGTATTTTTATTTCTTTTCTGGTGTAGCTGTTATATTTAAAGTGTTTTGCTTTCTATGCAGTCGGTATTGTTAGCTTGTTTGAAATTGTTGGCAAAAAAAAAAGAAAAAGAAAAAAACATCCTCAAAAAATCTGCAGCAATGTGAGAGAATAGTACAGAGAAGCTCAACCACAGCTGGTTATGTGAAATGAGAAGCAAGGTGTTGTTTCTTCTTTAATCAATCTAAGCACATCTACATTCATCTGGGGATCTGAAATCAGATAGTGAGGATGTAGAGATCCTCCTGAGTGCAAAGCTAAACATCTCCAGATGGGAGGCCATCCATCCTGCTTAACACAAACACTGGTCAATGTTTCCTGCCAGCACAATTTAGTATCTTTCCATTGCTTCATTCAGTGTCTGTCGTGAATATCTGAGCGTCTAGCCCTTCACCAACTTTTTAAAACATGCTAACGATTTTTGTTTTCCATGGTCACATTCAAATTAGATATGAAAAGTTATTTTTGTAGCAAGACTAATTAGAAAAAGTTAAAAACAAATGATGAATTTAAAATCTTGCAGTAAAAAATAGAGTATAGATTCAGAATATATTTGTTCACTGAAATTGTAGCATTTTGATGCAGAAAATTAAAAATATATTGGAGATGGAGCTGCCTTATTTCTGGTGAACATACATCATCATTTTTTAATTATTTAGTTTTTCCAGTGACTATAATTATGGAATTGGTTACCTGTGTCTTAGATTACCAAGGAAGACCTAGATTCACGATGATCCAAGAGATTGTTGAAATTGATCCTTTTATACAAGACACAAATGTCCTTACGATTCTTGTTTCTAAAATTCCATAATACATGCATTTTCCAAAACCCCAGTAGAACCTATGCATAAAAGTCCTTTTCTGCCGGCACACGTCACACATGGAGCCTATTTTTGAAAATAAGAATTATTAATTTTATGTTATCATATTTTTCCCCAAGTTTTTCAATATTCATTCTCTCAAAGCATGTGCCGGTTCAGTAATTTTCCTGATCAAGAGAGTAAGTTTCATATTCTTGATTAGTTATGCATACCTTAAACTTCAGTACAGCCTCACTCTGTGCCCTCCCCTCTTGTTCACTGTGTGTATCCCGTTATGAATCTGTTTAGCTGATAATGAGGATGCCTGTAATTCTGTAAGTCATCTCCGACATTGGACACAATGAAACATGGGCTTAGCAAAATTTAAAAGTTAACTTGTGATACTGGCTTGTGAATTCTTTTGTCATCTAGTGAAGCTTGAAAAACTTTCAGTTAAGACATTTAACAGAGCTGTATCCATTAGGCTCTTTAACCAACATATAACCTGCCATTTCTAAATATTTTGTTAGAACACAGGAACATTTCCAGCAAACAAAACTATATTTATTACATGTACAGCACATATTTGCATGAGAAAGAAAACATTAGCCAAAACATTTTTCTATATGCTTTACTGGTTTCTTGTTTGTGTGCATTAAAGTATTTAATTGCAAAGAGTGCACCGAGATGTATAAATTTAGACTAGACACCTGTTCAGCTTTTTCTGTAGTAGCATTAGCAATTTGGTCATTTAACTACTTTAAGATATTTACATTTTATGGCAGGTAGCTGTAACAGCATTTACATATATTTCCTAGACAGTGAGATTTCCATTTCTTTCAAGTTAAAAAAAAATCACTTATTTTTAAAGCCTCTCAAGTCTTGTTTCTATTCTTCCATATCATGCTGATAATGAGGGAGGCCCATTCAATCTGTGCATAAAACCAGTCCATCATTTTCCACCAAATGTCCATGCCTGTTTTGCTTTGCATTCTTATTCAGAAGCTAACAATCTTGGAAAGGGTATAATGTACATTTTCTGGATGGATTTATTGAAAATTTCACTTTAACTTGGGATATTTTTCGCTTTCCTTCTGTAATAAGTTTATCTTCTTCAAAAGAATAAGAGATATGCATCTTCCTTTTTTAAAGTTAGGGTTTATTTTGTAAATGATTCTGAAATCCAGATATATTCTAAATAAAAAGTTTTATTTTTGCCAAGCACACCAAGCACCTTTGGAAATACATATTCCAGAAATATTTTATTTTAAATTCAGTTCCTTTAAAAAAAAAAGCAAATAATTATAAGCAGGAGAAATGAGTCATATAATATTTTAAATCTGTTACTTGAGTATACACCACATATTAGAATTCTATAATTTCAGTCAGAAGACATGTAATAATGTGGACTCGTGATTGTGTGGACATGTAGTCTTGCAAAGGAAAGGAATGCAATTTGTCAATCCTGACATTAATTCTCAAGGCTGTAACATGACTCCAATATTATAATCAACAATGTTATCTTGTTTACCCCAGTATGTAAAGCAACACTTAGACATGTTTATAAATGACTGATTCTCTCTTATCTTTATATAGTTCTACTGGAAAAAAGATTGGAATTGTTAACAATTCAGACTAATGGTCTTTCTAATTAGAGAGTCTTAATTTTGTGACTATACAAGTCATTGCATTTTGTCCTTAATGAAATGAATTTTTTAAATGTGAAACATATTCTGAGATAATTATTTGTTCCCTTGAGTAATTTGTTATTTACTCGAATTATTATTGTTGTTCTTTGCAAAATGTATTTTTGGAATGTTAACCTCTTTTCATACCTGCATACTTGAACTTGTCTTTTGTGTGGGGCCTTAAAATTCATAATAGAAAGTAGGGGCATTGAAAGGGAGTGAGAGAAGGAAATTGTAGCAAAAGATGATGTAGAAAATTAAACTCTATAAATGAACATATCACAAAATGTGATGACCCAAGATGCCAGTTAAGAATGTTTCTAGGCAACCTTGATTTGCATGGTAGTATATTTTCTTAGTTATATAATTTTATTTTGATATTTGCTAAAAAACAAAACAACATATGCCACTATACAAATTGCCCTACATATGGATATTTATTCTACCTCTTCTCTAGAGAAGACAGTCTTTCTTTACACGGAAAAGTACTTGTCAAGGACTAGTGATGAAACGCTTACTATTACTGCTAACCTTGCTGCAGAGCTAAATGTATACAGTGTTAAAAATATGCCTTCCCTTTAGATCTTAAACCGTTTCCCCAATGCCCTTGTCACCCTTTCATTTCTTCCATGTTAGTGAAGTTTTCTTTTAATTGATTCATAATTTAACATGAGGCATGGGTAATTTAACAAATAAGTCTTCATAGGGAACAAAATAAATTGCAACAGAATTACTTTGAGTGCAGTGTGTTATAATATCTATCTCTAAGTCTAAAAAAAAGAGTAATTCCAGAGACTTGATGTTTCAATGCAGCTGGTTTGCAAATTCAAATTTAATTGGTCCTTAATTTCTTATGGACACCAAGAGCATGACTTAGCCACTCACTGGGTAAGGATATGCTTCATCCTGGACTCCAGTGTAATTGGAACAAACCTCATATCAATGTTTCAAATAAATGTTTATGTATCCCTTATTCCTTTTATATTTCTGCCTTTGTCTTTTATGACAATGTTGCATGTTGGTTCTTTTCTTTTTAATTATATAAAACTCATCCTTGAATGATTATATGAATGAACACTTCATAGGAAATTCTGTAATAAAATCTGTTTCATTGGTTTCTTATGTCTTTAAATTATGTCAATACTATAACTGTGAACTAGTTTACTTATTCCAGTCAGGTCTATGTGGCAGAGAGCAGTCCTCCTTTTTTTAATGATAGTCATCATTGAACCAATCAATGTAACTTTTTTCTTGTTGAGCTAAGCAATTAAGTTAGTCAGAATTGTAAAATTGGTTCATATGGGCAGACAGATCTACAGCATTCAAAAATAACTTTTTAAAGTTTTTTTTTATTTAAAAGGTCTTTATCCACTGAAATATGTCCTCTGATAGCAACTGTTCTATCTGTGTGTGGATATTTTAATCCCAAATGCTGCATGTAATTGAGGTGTATTATGAGATTAGAAAGTATCTCGTCAGATAATCTTAATTAAGGGCTGTAACTCCCACTTTGCCATAAAAAACATATAAGTAAGAGTGAACAGCACTGAGTTTGGTTTCATGTGAAACTTTCTTTTATTTCTATTGATGGATGTAAAATGTTTGCAGAAAGATGGTAGAAAATGTTACTTATGAATTTATCGTGGTTTGGGGAATGCACTGATACTTTCTCATTTGAAAATTATAAAGAATTAAAATGAAACCTAACTAAGAACCAAAAGTGACTGGCCTCTAGCTTTTCAATATTTTGTAAGTATTCTTCGTTATGTTTTGAACACTTAACTTTCTCCACAAATGGCTGTGTCTGTATTTATGTAGGGGCCTCTCTTGCCCTGTCTGCATGCTACTTTCACACACCGTTAAATGAAATCAGTGTGAATTCTGTATGCATAAGGGGTGTATTAAAAGATGCGCAATCATTTAAGCTATGTTGTTGCATACTATTTTTCATATGCCTTACAATATTTTCTGGGATGTTATTAAAATGAAAGCATTTTATTGCCAAAATAAATCTATGTTGTTATTACTTCTGCATTAGCAGTAGAAAAATAAATAATGTAGCAAAACTATATATTGTACAGAACAGAATTATAAAATATGTATATTTTGCCAATAATATGAAAATAGATTGAGGAGAAAGAAGCACATTTGTTATAGCACAAACTGAACAACAAAATCCACTGTTAAATTTGGCAGTCCTATTTTTTAAAGGTATATAGATTTGGTTCTATGTTTTATCAGGTTGATTTCATCTACCATCTTTTTTAACTTGCTGCTTGATACTTTTCCAGCAATTTATTTCATAGCCTTGCAATCTGTGGATGTAATTTCTTTTATTTTACCCCCTTACATAAAACTTATTAAATTTTATTTTGTGATAAGACTCATACTATATTTTCTGTATTTATTTCTTCTCCTTCAATAAACAACTAAAATGTCATCGCAAATGAGCTCAAAGGGCTCCTCTGAATTTTGGACTTGTTTGAAATTTCTTGTAGTTTTCAAGCGTCAAGTAAGAATGTCCCAAGAATAGAATATAGTTAGGGATTCTTTAATTTGTTCTGTGCTGGATACTATTTTGAAACATAAGTTAAAGTCATTCACTTTGTTTTTGAAGGGGTGGATGGGAATAAAAATGTAAAGTTATTATTATAAAACATACTAAAAATAAATATGGCCAAATGATGTAAAAAGATTTCCCCTGTTACTCTGGGGGCTGTTGCTATCCCAGGCTAATGCTGTATCTCCAGTGATTAAAGTGAGGGGGGGTACTTTTGCCAAATAACTTTTTTTCTTTCTTTAAATTTTAATTCTTTATTTTGATGATCTACTCCCTTTTATTTTTATTATATAGGTATGTGTAGCATTCTACAAGGCATGCTGGGTAAAATATACTATGCAAATGTGTACAGTGCTGCATGTTTTGTTCTCCCTCTGCTTTAGTGGCTCTAAAGAAAAAAATGTGGTGTTATTTTTGTGAACAAAGACATTTAACAAAGAAAATGCAGAGTGCATGCATACAGTATCCTAATTTCTATGGATTTGTTTTATGGAATTTAAATGTGTACAAAACAACTGCATTAATTTTTTTCTTTTATATAATAAATGCAAAAACACTGAAACCAGCGTTATACCTCTCCTTTATATTATTTAATATAAATGTTGAAGAAGTACTAGAAATAACTAAGAATATTCCTATATCTTTTATAGGAAAAATTCTTAACATTTATTCTTGAAAAAAGGATTCATTTAACTGAATATTACCTGAATACCCGTTACAAGTGATCATAAAAGGAACACTATATTATGAAAGAATTTGTAAGTTACACACACACACACATATACACAGGAAGTGGAATATACTGGGATAAATGTGTGAAATAGGATTGAAACAATTTAGAAACATACACTAGATCAACCTTATTGCTTTCAAGACACCCTAAATGATACTGTAGCAGTTACCAGAAGTTTCTAAAGCCATACCTCTGGGCTTGTAAGAATTCCATTCATGATATATAGATTATGACTTGACATTTTATTAACGAGTCAAATGTCTATCTATATCTTGATTGGAATTTGACTTTTCTCATTGCACTGTACGAGAAGTTCAAGGGAAATGTATACTTAATCATTATCACTGCAGTAGAATTATACAGGGACTTACTACAGCCAAGTTATTTCACAAACATTAACACATCTCTAACTACACTAGAAAACAGGCAAGGGCATAGACTATTAAACTGAACTACAAATGGGGAAAACAAAGCTCATCCTGACTTTTTCTTTAAAGTATTTTTATTTAAAATACATCTATTAAAAGCTTTTAAGCTAGGCAGTCTGAAACTTACAAAACAATATCTGGAATGCAGTAAGTCTTGACTAAATGAACAGTATCTCAGTTCCTGCAAGAGTATTATGTAAGGCCACCCCAATTAAAAGCACTTCAAAATCTGAAACCCCCAGCTGGAAGAATTACAATTGTCACTGCATCAAACAGCCATATGCCTGAAGTCACTTCTCTTGTTACAGGCACATTTCTATTAATAAGATAGACTGGAAAAAAAATCTTGATTGTCTTTTAATATTACATGCAGGTTAGCATAATGGTTAAAGTGTAGACTTTATCCATTCCCTAGACTCAAAACCTAGATCCGGCAATAACTATGAGCTTAGGAAAGTCACTTAACTTCCCTGTGCCTGGATCTCTCTGTAGAGTGATTTTGCTTTCCTATTACACTTTCCCATTTCCTTGAATGTACAGTAAGTTTTATTGGATTTATGACATTGTAAATTTTACATTGTTGATGACTTCAGCTTGTATTCCTTTATAGAATGTTGGACTTGTTCTGACAGGCAATTACAGATTATTTTGGCCCTCTCAAGGTTTGTTTTCAGACTCTTTTAGTATTGGCCTATAGGGATTACTCTTAGCTAACTTAGTTCCTCTTTGAAGGTCCTTGGGGTATCTACTGAAGTGTCCTATATATCAGTGAGTTCTCTCTGGCTGAACAGAACTAAAATGATTCCTGGCCCTTTGAAATAATTCTCTGGGAATGATTTGTTTTAGAGTCCTCTGGTACTTCCCCCTCCCTCTTCAGAAAATGTTATTAGCATGCTGCCTGGGGGTTCATACTACTGAAGTACAGAGTGAAATGCATCCAAAGACTCAACAGTCTGCTGTTCCAGTTTCTAGAGTTTTCCTGTGTCTTCCTTCTTTCAGTTACTCCACTTCACAAACTCTAGTGTTCTTTCTCCCTGCCCGCAACCCCCCCAACACTACCTCTGGGAAATCTGATGTGTGTTTTTTACCGTATGAGATTGCCCTACTCTTATCTGGCTTTCCACTCCCTCTGAAGTTGGCTGGGAATTGCTTCTAGAAAGGCAGAAAGTCCCAGCAATGGTATCACTCTTTTGTAAGAGATCATAGTCCAATGTCGTGTTTTCCAATCTGAAAACAGTCATTGCCTATGTTGTGTCCAGTGTTCTGTTTGTTGACAGTGGAGGGTAAATCCAAACCATCCTATTCTCTCATGTCTTGAAGCAGAGGTCTCTCTACTGACATTCTGCTCATCACTATAATCAGTAATAAATTAGTCCTTAAACGGTCTCAAAAGGAGCCTGTTTTCACAAATAGTTTCACATCACTCACTAAAAATTCTCAATTATGTGAGTTCCAGATTTATTTCACCCATGGATCATACGGTCAGCCAAGATTGTATTAGGTAAATTCATCACTTTTTCTTCTCTCTCTCTCTCTCTCTCTCTTTCTCTCTCTCATAGTTATAAAATATGAAGCCCTAACATCACAAGTTAATATCACTAATTAATATGGGTCAGACATAAATTTAATAACTTGACAGAGATGTGTGGGAATTTGCAAAATGTCTCAGTACTGTCAAAGCATTATCTACAATGTTCAAGAATGGAAATACTGAAGAGTTGATGCAAATTGGTTATGCAAACATATTGTTTTTTTAAAGTGCCTGCAGAGTATTAAGTAAATCCAGACATATAATCCACAAATTATTGTCGATTACTATAATGGCTTTCTATAACATTTTTAAAATGATGTATGTCTCTTCTAAAGTTTGGCTTTTTAACATAACTGCCAAAAGATGCCAAAGAAATTACTTTTCTATATATTGAGATAAGATAGTTTAGCACAAGGTGTATTTTTTTTCTTGATTTTGCTTAATTTCATTCAACCATTGGAGATGGGAGGGGCAAAGCACTTCAAAATGCCTTTTATAACTCCCAATTTTTTTTCATTCTCATTTTTTTTCTCTTTTTAGCAAAAAGTTGAGAATAGCAAGAATGGAGCTGTTTCTTCATTTTCTGTGTGTGGAAGAAAAGAAGTAAACAAACCCTAGTTTCTTTTTCCCACTTCTTTCCTTCATACGAGTCAGGATTAATTATCATAGTCATCAGGTGACCTAGAAGAAAGAAAGACCTCTGCTTTTCCATGTGTAAAACTGAGGCCTAGACATGTCAAGTAAGTTGCTCAGCTAAAACAAACACAAACATGGAAGCAGAGCTCGGATTATCAAGCAACCTAATGATTCACTTACATGGCAGTTTTCAACTAAATGTCCCACCATGGACGGCGTGGCTGCATGGCTGCATATAGCATGCCACTTGCACAGTATGGGACGCAGCTGTTCAAAGTGTACAAGCAAGAAGACTAGAAGAACAGAGATCGTTTGACCGTGTATTTTTAGGAAGGTGACTCTTCAAATGAGAGTTATAGCTGGAAAAGACATTTGGGGTGCTATTGGGTGAACAAGTGGTATCTGTTTTAGACTCTCCTGCTCAGTTTTTGTAGTCACTGAAGGTTTGTAAACAAACCTTCGCTCTTGGCAAGACTGAAGTGAGAGCGGAGGGAGATTGGAGAGGGAGGACCCTGCAAGCCAGTCACAAGACTGCAGAGTGCCCAGATAAGACCACTGACTTCAGCTAGGTGTCAAGGGACACCAGGCTCCACAGAGAAAGACTTTAAGCTTCCCTCAAAGACTCTTCTGGAAGTTGAATCATCACGCCAAGACGTGGGACTTTCAGAGGTGTGTGTGCAGGGTTGGAGATGGGCACAGTTACATATTTGTATCATGGTTCTTGGAAGAATATTCAGAGAGAAAATAAAAAGTCGGCAGGGACAACACCCGCAGCCTTAATCTGCAAGCCCAGCCCACCGCCTGGGATGGACTGGTTATGCAAATACGCAAGGACCCCGCGGACGCCCGGCCCCACAGGCTCCGCCCCTCTAACATTGCGCCTGCGCACTCTCGTCCCGCTCGCCCCGCCCCTTCACCTCCCCCGCCCGCGTGGTTACCGCCACCGCAGCCGCCTGAGAGGAGCTGGGGGAGGACGGTGGCCTGCGAGGCTCGTCGCAGACAACGCGGCGGCGATGTCCGCGAGTCAGGCGAGTGCCGCGGCGGCAGCGGCGGGGCTTCGCGCGCTGCAGGGCGGCCTGGGCTTTGGCCTCCCTCCGGTTCCCAGGAAGCGGGCCGTTGTCCTGTGCGGGAGCGGCAGCAGCAGAGGCGGAGGCCCCAGCGCGTCTCTCTCTCCCACAGCCTGAGCCAGGGGAGGCCAGGCGGCCCGGGGGCTGGAGGGGGTCCGCTGCCCGAGAATGGGAATTCTCTTCACCAGGATATGGAGACTGTTCAATCACCAGGGTGAGGGGCTCGGGCGCGGTCCTACGGGGGTTGTGGGGAGAGTCAGTCCCGGCCGAGTGGGCGGGGGTCTCGCAATACTTCCGGAGTGTGGGCAGCGTGGCCGGGCGCCGTTCCACGCGGGGTGCGGGCTGCTCGGATGCGGGCCCGAGACCCTCCAGTCCCTACTCGCCAGCGTGGGCATGGTTCCCGACCCACAGCCCTTTGTCTTAAAGAAGCCCATTCCGCAATACACCCATTGCTCCGATTTCTATCTGGAGTGGGACAGGTTTCTTGCCCCATGTCCCTATGTGTCAAGGCCTGGCCTGTTTTGTATCCCTTTCTTCCTCAGATAAAAGTGATAGGTTATGGCCCTAGCCGCTCCACTGAGCTACGGAGGATTGCTGAATGCGGAAAACGAGGAAGCGATCTTGACTTGCCCGGTACACTTTAGGCTTGCGAGCTTTCCCTCAGCTCCCACCCGCCTTTGGGAAGAGGGGCTGGGAGACTCCTGTGCCTCCTGAATAGTGATGGATTTCTCTCCATTTGTCTTATTTCTGACTGTGTTTAAGGTTAAGTTTAAGGTCATTATCCTATCTGTAGGTTATTACAGTTTTTTGCTTTTTGGCTCTGTTAAAAAGTGTTTCACTGAAAGCTTTAAAAACCATACCATATGAAACATTGATAACGTTAGGTCACTAGCAAATTACTAAGTATAGGGTGTTTTGTATAGGGATGCTTAAGTTCGTTAAATGCAAACATTGCCTTGAAATGCATAGTAGGTTTATTAAAATTTGCTACAAAATTAGTATGTAAAACTCCAGCGGATATAATTTAACCAAAAGACTGTAGTTATGATGATACAGTGTAGTTATTTTCTTTACACTCAAGTTGGGCTATTCATCATTCCTGCTGTCAGTAAGACCCACTCCTTGAAAGAGCTGAGCTGCCCTTGTAAAGAGATTGGGAAGGGAGGCAGCACTGGACCTTTGTGATCCCTATTCTTTTAAATCAAAGCTTATAGTTTAGAACACGTGATACAATAGGGAATAGAAGGTGATGTGGGGAAAGTGGAGAAAACCAGTTCTAATCAGCATTGACTCTGGCTTCTGTGTGTGTCTGCAGAGGGAGAGTGGGAACCATCCCCTTAACCTCTGGGTCCAGGTGTTCTCACCAGGTGTACCAGGGACTGGGGCCTATAAACTTTGAAAACATAATCTCTAGGTTTCAAGTATTAATACTTAAATTTTTGTAAAAATTGATAGTGCTTAGGATAGGTAAGATGTAGTGGGGTTTTTTGTTTGTTTTTGGCGGTACTAAGATTTGATCTCAGGGCCTCAGGCTCCCTAGACTGGCGTTCTACTTGAGCCACTTGCTGCTTGAGATAGGGTCTCTTGAACTATTTGCCCTTGGGCTGCCTGGCTTTTATCCTGAATCCTCCTGATCTCTGCCTGAGTAGCTAGGATTACAGGTGTGGAGCCAGTGGTCACCTGGCTATCCTAGTTTTAACATCCATAATCTTGAATTATTTTTAGTGGAGTTAGTGTTTTAACTCTGCTTTGAGGTTTAGCAAAATTTTGTTAATTGAGCTCTGGTACTGCTGAGAAAGTAGATAGCTCCACTTTCTATTTTAAATCAGTGATAAAATTATTTGTTTCTGTAACTTAGGAGTAAATTAGAGCCAACAGCTTCTTGTCATATTAGTAAATAACAAGAATACACATTGGTACCACCACAAGTTGCTAATATTTATGTTCTTGTAACCTGTAGTTTTGGTAAATTTTGACTGGATGTTCATTTCAGAATTAGGAAATTTTAGTGTAAGGAATCTACGAAGTCAAGTTCTAGAAAGTTACCTGTCAATATTGTGAAAGTGTGTTAAACAGCATGGTTGTTTTATCAGCAAAGTCACTTTTCATACCATTTGCTATTCGGCTTAACGCTAAATAGATACTTGTTGGTCTTTTTGGTTCTGTGTTAAAGTGGACATAAAAATTAGATGCTTTATTTTACCTACAGAAGATTCAGGACATACTCCTACGTTCTTTTCACAAAAAGGTGGTTTTAGGGGAATTGCAGAATTTGCCATGCTGATGAAACTTAAACTGTGCCAGATCTCTTTCCTAAAATCCCTTCTGAATAGCCTTTTCAGTTAAAGCTTAAATTTAATGCACAGTGAAAGCTAATTGCATACTGCTCAAACTAGAAAAACCAGAGGTTAGATGTAGGTGATACTTAGATTCAATAGAGTACAAACTTTACTCTAGATGCTGTAATTTACATCATTTTTAAAAATGTTTCAAGAGTTCTTTTAAATAGTTATTTATTTCTTCTAAAAAGGGAAAATCAAGGTTCAAGTAGAGTTATTTCCCCAGCCATACAGCTGTTTCATGACAGAGTCTGGCAAGTTAAAACACCAAAGAAATGTATTGCTTATTACTCTTAAAGGTGGTTGGCCTCAGATTTCCCCCCATTAACGGTCTCTCAGTTTCTACACTGTAAATCTTTAAGACTTTGAAGAGTTGCCATTCATGACTTTTCACATGTATGGAAGACCCTATTATCAGTGGTTTATTAAACATGTTTTTTAGCTTCTGTTCTACAGTAATAGGAATAAGGCAGGGAACAAGAGATAAATCTCTCTGCCTTTATGGAGCATTCATTATTGTGTGGGGATAGCAGCTGACATTTACTGGTTTTTGCAAGGTTAGATTCTAGGTATTTTGTACAGGTTGTTTGATTTAGCCTGTATTTAGTTGATCTTCACAGTTCCCCATTTTACAGAAGCAAAGAACCGTTGGGTAGTTTTCTTAAAACTAAATAATGAAACTAAAATTCTTATTACACCATAATTAAAAGTGATAGGCCTGGGATTTTAACCAAGGTCATGTACTGCCAGAGTTAAAGCAACATATATATATATACACACACACACACACACCCATATACACACACCCACCTTTGTCAAGGAAGGGTTCATGTTAGATAGGAGGACCTTTTGACACTTGAACTATGGAAGAGGTTGTGGGTTGTGGGTTTCCCCATTGATAGTCTTATATTGCTCTTTTGATTGGTTGTTAGAAAGGGAGTTATAAATTATGAGTGCTAGAGAAGCCACCTGTGCTACACAGACCTCTTGCTGAGGAAGCACCTCTACTTCTAGTTTTTAATTTAAGAAAGTTCAAACATATTCAGGAGAGTATGTAGAAGCTGAGTAGCCAAGGAGTAGACTGTACCATTTATCTTTATATTGCCTCCTAACTCCAATGAACCCTTTTATATACTCTGTGGAAATAAATGGAGCTGGGTCCTTTAATAAATGTTTTTCTCCTGTCAGCTGGCACAGAGTTCAGCTTTGTCAATAGACAGCAGCAGAGGGACATTGCAGGAGAAAGGAGTTTTTCTTCATGTTTAGAGTGTTTTCTTTCCACAGGCTCTGAATGCAGCACCAACACCTTCACTTGTGCCACATTCTTGCACTGTGTAATGGTCGGCAGTAGCCAGCAGCTTCCCCTAGCACTCACCTCAATTTGTTTCATAATGGAAGGCCGCCAGGCAAACACCTCCCAGTGAACAGTTTTCCCTGGTACCCTAGAGGGAGGATTTCTAGTTAATTCTATAGGCATCTCATTTGCTACTTCTCTGCCATTCAATTAAGGACCATGGCAGTGACCTCCAAGAAGGTCTTTATCTCAGTCCTGAGGGAGAAGAGAGAGCTCTATCTCAGCCCCCAGAGAGTGGATTCTTTTATATTTGTCATAAACAAATATAAAATGTTTTGTCAAAACATCTTTGCAGTTTTTTATTTTGTGGTACTGGGATCTGAACTCGGGACCTATACCTTGAGCCACTCCACTAGCACCACCCCTCCTTTTTTTTTTTTTTGGTGAAAGTTTTTTTTCAAGGTAGAGTCTCACAAACTATTTGCCTGGGCTGGCTTCAAACCTCGATTCTCCTGATCCCTACCTCCTGAGTAGCTAGGACTATAGATGTGAGCCACTGACAGCCGTCTTGTTTTTTATTCATATTAGTAAATCTTTCATTATTCCAGTCTCCTCTGATATTTCCTTTATATTAAACTTTCCAACTTCAAATTATTGTGTTATTTCTGTCTCCTGATTGGATCTCTTAATTTTGCCATGTGGCTTTTTCTTCAGCAACCTCTTAATACAAAAAAAAAAAGTTTTTTTTCCCCCCTAAAACCTTTAATTGCTTTTGCTATAGATAGCAAATTTATTTTCACAGTTTTTTTTTTTAATTGATACTTTTAAGTTTTGGAAACTGACTTTTTAATACGAAGTTGCTTAGTTAGATATCTCCTTCCTAGTCTCCTTCTAGGTCTGATTTATTTGTTCATTGAGGATACTTTGTTAAGTATGCTTTATTTTAGTCTCTGCACTGTGAACTGAGGAACAGTAGTGAACATGGCAAATGGGGTTTTTGCTCTAAAAGACATAGACAAGGCTTAGTGTAATTTAGATGTGAGGTGAGATGAGGAATCCTGCAACTCCCAATTTATTTGCCTCGATGTTTGTGTTTTCGTGTGATTTATAAGGTCTCCAGGATAACAAATGCTTTTTTCCCCTTAATTTACTGACTGAAATCAAAGGTATGTAAATTTTCATGTGTTTGTCTATTTATTTTGTTTTGTTTTGTTTTTTGAGATGGGATCTCACTATGTAGGTCAGACTGACCTCAAACTCTTGATCACTTGCTTCTGCCTCCTGAATGCTGAGATTATAGATATGCACCTCCATGCTCAGCTGATAAAACTTTTAGAAACTGGCAGGCTGCTTCAGTGTGTCAAAAGAAAATGAAGGAGAAGGGAAACAAGAAAAAGAAGCAGCATTGTGTTATGACAAAACTGTTTTTGGTAAACTAAAGCTTAAATGATAACTCACAGTTCCATCAAAGCATTACAGCAGTGTGTAGTTACTTTGGTTTTGGCTTATCTGAGTAAATACAGGAATGCTATGACACACATACTCTAAAAGAGAAATCATTCTAAGCAGTAAACTTGTTATGATTGATATGCATCAAAGAATTGGATTATTGAAAGCTTTATTACCATTTGTCCACAGTAACATTATCTCTTAGTATGCATATTATATTTTTGGTCCTATAGAGTATTTGTCTTGGAGTACGCTAAGACACTTTGTGGCTGCAAATTTATGGTTGTGTGGAATCTTGTTCCATCTTAGTAATGAGAAGAGCAGTTGGGGTGGTGCATATGATGTTAGAAAGTTGATTTAGTATTAGAAAGTGTGAGTAATCTAACACTATCATTGGAAATGAACTAATTTCTCACCGTTGAGTTGGCACCTTTATCTTGACCCCATTACACAAATTATGCCTTAATTTTGCAGTTCTTATTGTGACCCACATGCTGTATCTCAGATTTAGGAACCTGTTAAATGGTCATTGGTGTTTTATCAGAAGTCTGAGCACACGTGGGTGTGGGTGTGTGTGTGTGTGTATACACACACAAGACTCGAATAGGGACAAACCTTGGGAGGAAATGAAAAGGAGCAGGGTGAAGTTGGAAGTGAAAGTGGCTTGTAAATGTTAGGCCAGGGTGAGGAAGTTAAGATCCCCTGGATCATGGATTCTTCATTGGAATGAATGAAGAATGGAATCCATTCCAATGGAATCCATTGGAATGGATTCTTCATTCTTCACCAAGTATGCAGCTCCTTGTGTGTATGCTTAGAGTTTCTTCCTTTTTCTTTTTGAAGTATTTTAACCAATTTTTTAAAAAACACCTTTTATGTTCAATTATATTAGCCTATATTCCCTTGATTTACTTTAGAAATTTGAGTTTGGAGGTATGTTTGCATATTTATGTATTTGTAGGTGCCATAGGAATTTGTTGAATTTGTAAAACTGAACAGGCAGAAGAGGGAGGTTTTCTCCAGAGTAGTGAATGGTATTAGCAAAGGGAAATGGAAATGGAAAGTCCATGAGATGTTGTGGAGACCAAGTAGACTGACTTATCTGAATTTTAGTAGATAGGTCAAGAAATGGATTAAAAGAAGTTTTGGGTTAAGACTTCAACCCTTTTTTGTCATATCCATCCTTTTCTATTATCCATCCTTTTCTATCATATTTCTAATAATCTAACATTATTCATTTGTCCACTTTATCTATCAACATGGGGCATGAGCAGAAGGATATGTGACCTCCAAGATTTCAGACTTCGGTTATTTCCCCTCCTTTTTGTCCATGGCATTTTCATCTTCCATGTGCTACCCCAGCTAACCTTTTGCCTACTAAGACTTCCAGTCATTCCTTGTCTTAACTACATTTCTTTCTCTACCTAAATTCAGTAGCTTGAATCATCATTACTTCTTTTCACCATCTTCGACACTGTTTTCTGTTATTTTTCACCTGGCCAGACATGGATTCTAACACTGTGTCATCCATCATATTTTTTCTAGACACTGCTAAAGAAAGATCTAGAAAAGTTTTAACAGTTTAAATCTTTATCTACCATAGGTTATGGTATCTGACTTCAACTTACTGATTTTGTTGTTTATTCTGTACAGTGGCTTAAAAGATTATGCATCTTAACTGCTAACATCATCCTTTCCTCTGCAGGCAGTCAGCTTGTAATGAGCCTCTTCTACCTACCATCTGCCTTATCTCAGTGACTCTGTCTTATTGCACAGTGGTTTTGTTCAGGGCAGCTTTACTTGCTTGTCACAGTCAGCTTGTAGCCAGGTATGACAAAAAAGTTCTTTAGTATTTTTGTTGTTGTTTTGCCTATCTACACCTTTCTAAGAGTTAGGAAAAACAGTAAGGTTGGAATCAGAAAATAAATCATAGGGGCATAGCTAAAAGTCACTTTTAAAAATCACCTATACCCAAACCAGAGTTTTTAAATTTAAAGCTATCATTGTAGGAGGCTGGATTGTTTTTTCCATTGACGTCCTACTGTTAGTCAATGTATCTTTGAAAACTTCTTTTAGAATTTCTTTGGAGACAAATTTTTAAATCATTCACAGCACTTATTTTAGCTACCTGTTCTCTTGTTATCAAAATTATACCAAATGACTCCTGGATTTTCTCCCATTGTGAATGTTCAAAATGGTGTACCTCAGGCTCTAAAAGCAATTAAAACACAAAAGTAGCAGAATATTTTTGGAAAATGGTAGCATTAATATAAGTGTTTAACTTTTCTTAAGTGATAGACTATGTAAGAAACAAAGAGACAGTTTCTTATGTTTTGTGGTCTCTGTACATTACATTTACATACACACAATCTCATCCCTTACAGTTAATATCCCAGATTCTTGCCTATAATTTTATTGCTTACTTTTGGTCTTATCCTATTTGTATTCTTTTATGGGTACTGTTTCTTTCATTGGTTCTTTCTTTAGTCAGAGTAAATGTGTTTTCTTCCTGAGTTTTGGCAAGTCTATCTAAATTTTGTCCTGTAATACTTGAGGTTGCTACAAAATGTACTCCTGTAACATCTTATCTGACATTTTGAGAATGTGCTGGTTAAAAATCAGTATTCAAGTGGGAAACTGTCTGAATGCATTTATGTGTATATAGGTGCTTATATTAATAGAATGGAAGAAGAGCTATGTCATCAAAAGGAAAATGCTTAATTTTGGGACACAGAAAAATGCAGTATTAGATAGAATTGCCATGTTGTTTAAAAACTTCTCCACAGAAAAGGTACCCTGTCCTTAAAACTCAATTATCTGACCCTGGTGTAGGCACGGCCCTAATATAAAGATGAGGTCATTGGTTATCATAGCCTGTAACACAAATTTGATTAGAATTCCGTGTTTCCCAAGTAATTATCTGATGTTCATTCAGCAGCAGTGCATACTTTTCCTCAGGGAGAGATGACTTTTGGTGATGTATTGTAAAAATGCAAAAGGGGAGGGAGAACTAAAATAGACATGTCTTGGAAGGGAACTAAAGAAGTTGGTAATGAATGTGGCCTATAGGTATTGGACCAGGATAAGGAGACTGCACTTGCCAGCTAGTTTTGTTTTGTTTTGTATTTTTGAGATGGTGTTTTGTGAGGTTGGCCAGTCTAGCCTTGAACTTGTGATTTGCCTGCCTCAGTCTCCCCAGTTGCTGGGATTACAGGTATGTTTCACTATGCCTAACTTATCAGGCAGTTTTAAACAGTTTTATTGTGCTAATTTGTCATCCTTTTTTATACATTATTCGTTTCTGTGAGTTGCCTTCTCTTAGTCTGCCTAGTCTTGGAGTTTGTAGCCTTGTGAGACAAAGGGCTCTACATTAGGTCAATTCAGGAGAGGAATGCCATCTATGAGGCCTCTCAACTTTCCCTTAGCTTGTCTTTCTACATATTATTAACCCTTCAAGTATCACCTTTGTATTTGAGCCTTTTCTCAGTTCCTTAGTTATCTCTAAACATGAAATAGAATGGGTCCTAGGTCTTTAAAATGGTAATGAAGAAAACCTGTATGAAGGGACAGTACTTATCTTGTATCAGAAAGAGTTGTAGTCACCAGGAATATAAAAATGAATGTGTTCTGTACAGATAAAGGAGCCTTACTAAGCTGAGATTAGTGCACATATAAATAATTATGATACGAGCTATACTAGATATGATGTAGAAAAGCAGGAGAAAGTGATTCTTCATGGAAAACTAGACCTTAAAAATAGGTAGGAATTCCATAAATGAAGAACAAGAGAGGACAGTCACTCATAAGAAATCACGAATAGAGGCTGAAAAACATTTGCTGTGAAGGTATGTCTAGGAGGGAGAATGACTTAAACTTCACTTTAGGTAGCTAGTGATAGTGGTGAAAGATAAAAGCTGAAACCTACTCAGTTGGAAATTGCTTTATTTTACAAGGCTGAAAACTTAATACCTTGTCCTTCTGTCCAACTAGACAATCATAATTTAAATGAGAGTAGCATTATCAGCTCTGTGGTGCAACCCCCCCCCCCAAATTAGGATAGAAATAATGAGAAGATAGATTAGAGATAGGCCACTTAGGAAAATCTTCCAAGTAAGAGATGGGGAGGAATTTGGCTAGGACAGTGGGGAGGCGTATGTTTTTGAGATGGAAACAAATAGAACTGGGTGAAAAATAAGATGTTGGGGATTGAGGAAAAGATTGAACAAAATTGTAGGGCATATGAATTAATGGTTGTACCATTAAGCAAATTGGGTAAGACAATTAGAAACAGGTTTGACTGTTGCATTTTGGAAATAGAGAGTGGCACTATGTTTATCTGCTAGGTAGATTAAAGTTTAGGAGATACTTGGGAACACAGGTTAGAAACTTACCTCTTTTGGGGGTAGATATTGCTGTGTGCTGTCATTCTTGCTATATAATTCTAAAAGATAGGTAGTATTTTTCTTATTTTACAGTAATGAAGTGGTCTCACAGTGAAACCCATTAATATGTATAATTAACATGCCTTAGTAATTATGACTTTTTAAAAAAGAAAAATTAGGTTAAAGAAATAGTTGCCAAAGTCCATAATTCCATGAATTTTCCCATACTGGTTCTATTACCTATTGCTATCTGTAACAAACCACTTAATTTTGTGATTTAAAGTAGTGATATATTATTTTTTATGGTTTTGTGAGTTGACCTTAGCTAGAAAGCTGTAGCTTGAGAACTTGAAACTATAAAGTCATCTGACGCTTCAAGCAGGCTATATATCCATCATGGGTTCTTTATTCATGTGTCTGGCCTCTTAGCTAGAATGGCTGGGACAACTGGGGAGGGTAGATGCTTAGAGGCTGGCTAGTTTTCTTTCTCCACAAGATCTTGCCTATCCTGGTCTTCTTCACTCAATTGCAGAGCAGTCTTGGACTTATCAAGTGTCTGTTTAACCTAACAGGAATTGTCTAAAACAACCAGGTAACAACTTCAAGCTTTCTTGGTAATCTAGGTTCAGAAGTCACACACCATCACTTCTGTTGCATTTTGTGAGTTAAAAGTAAGTCCCAGGGTCATCTCAGATTCAGAAGGAGGGAATATCCCAAGGGCATGACTATCCAAGGATCATCTTTAGAGATCAGCTTCCTCCACGCACTGTGTCTTTGGGATTTGTTTTTACACAGTGTGGGAATAGGTGAATTCAAAGGTGTTTTGATTATGTGAAGTGAGTGTAAGAAGGCATCCTGGAGAACATGAGTGTTTGAAGGGAGTCAGTTCAAAACAAAACAACATCAACAACAACAAAAAAAACCAATGGTCAAGAAACAGGAAGAAAACTTAGAGAAAGTGATGCCACAAAGACCAAGTATGAAGAGCATGTCCCTGCCAGTGTAGCTGTAGAGTCTTAGACTTGTTATGCTACAACAGTCCTATGGTTTAAATGTATTTGTATAATTTACAGTTACCCATTGAAAAGACTGTCCTTTGTTTGTCTTATCCTAGTCACCCTACCCCACATATACCTAACTAATGGATGCCTAAATTCCACAGATAGAAGTCATTTGTAGATTGCTATGACTATACTTGGAATACTTTTCTGAGAGTAGACTTCCTTAGAAGTAGAAACAATATAGCACTTCTGGCTGCCTGGAGAGGTTGTTGGAAAGATGAGGTTGTTGGAAAGATGAGAGGTCTCTATGTAGAATGAGGAGTGTGGGGAAAGTGAGTGTAAAAGCAGTGAGGCTGGTCTTGCTAGAGTATTCTTTTGAGTTCTAAGAAGATAAAAAGTGCTATCACTGAAGTACACCATAGAAAAAAAGGGGAAAGAAGGGAATCCTTTTGTGTGTGCATGTCTATAGTTAATAAGTCACTAGTATTTTCTTTATTTCAGAGCACAAAGTTATCATTGTTGGGTTGGATAATGCAGGGAAAACTACCATCCTTTACCAATTGTAAGTATACCTTAAAATTTTATTTTTTCATTTCTAGTTACTTTTTCTGCCTGGTGATATTTGGTCAGTGACAGTAATAAAAAATTATATGGAAGTACAGTTAACTGTAAAGAAACAGGTTGGTCATAAACTTGTTTTTTAACCAAATTAACCAACTTTTCAAACTAAATTTAACCAGCTTTTTGTAGAGAGAACTAGAAATGCATGTAACATTGAACATGTCATATTTTGTATTAAAGCTTTTAGAAAGTCCTAGTCTTTATGTAGTCTCCTGGAATGATGTAGGATATTCTTAGTTTACTACCTAGTTCTAATTCTATGTAGACTCTTAGCTTACTCAAGGTATGAGCTAATGGAAAAAAGACATTTGGGTATAAAATATAAAAGGTTATGCTGCTTTGTCCCCTGATTGAAAAATTATTCAAATAATCCAGCTTCCTTACTAATTGTAATATATATGAATTTTTTTTTCAGTTCTATGAATGAAGTTGTACATACATCCCCTACAATAGGAAGTAATGTAGAAGAGATAGTGATTAATAACACACGTTTCCTAATGTGGGATATCGGTGGCCAAGAATCTCTTCGTTCTTCCTGGAACACTTACTATACTAACACAGAGGTAATGTTTCCTAATATGCTAGAACTTCTCTGTTCAGAATGCTTGAGGAAGACTTAAATTTGAACCCTTATAGTTAGTCTTTAAAACATATAACAGTATTTTGATATATGGAATTTAAGCATAGCAGAATCTTTTCCCTATTTCAGAGTCATAGTTCTGTATAGCATTCTGAATCTGTAGGGAAAATTAGTGGTTGGTTAGTCTGATTGTCTTAGTAGTCCTAGAACTTATCCTAGTTTTAAAACTTACCTTATTTTTTAATGACTTACACCTCACAATTTTAATTCTATTTTTTTTACTATTTATATTTGACTTAGTGTAGGAAATTCTAGTTAAGTGAAAGAGCTCTGGTGGTTCGATTCTTAGCCAGTTTTACTATGCATTTTCTTTTATGCAACACAATTGCACTTTAAAGATATCTTTTTCTTTTGATTATAAAGCATATTAGACACAATCACATGTTTTTATTTACATATTACTTTTTAGGAGGAAATTTTAGACTTGTGACACTTAAATTCATTGTGTAGGCCTGTAAAATGAAAGGCTGTGCCAGTTGTTTTTTTAGTGATGATCATAAGTTAATAAAATACACTTTAAATATATATAAAGACACTAGTAAGTGCCTCTAATGGCTGACCCCCCCCCCAGACTCCATTAAACATTTACTCATATTTTTGGGGAAAGGAAAGATATGCTAAACTAAATAGTGCATATTAATATGTAGTTAACTTGGGCATCATAAATCAGTTATCCCTAACTGTGTCTGGTTTCTTTCTTGCTTTTTGGTGCCCTTGGAATTGAGGAGGAGATGCAGTGGAGGCCAGCACCACAGAGCCTTAAGTCCTTCATTGCATTTCTGACACCAGTCTTATCATCACTTCAGGGAAGGGCTGTGCATTCATGAAGCAGATGCCAGTTAGATAAGGAAGAGAGCTTGTTTTTAGATAAATTTATTATTTTGATTTTCTAATTAAAACAAATTTAATTGTCACGTTATGGCCATACACATGCTCTTTTAGGTTTTCAGTTGGATGACTGGAAGTCACATAAATTTAGTACCATAATGTGTTTTTTTCTTACTGATTTATAGTGCAAATAGATAGATATAGATCCACTGATATTCAAGATTCTAATTTAGAAAACAAGCATGTTGTATTTTGGTTAAAATGTTAACATTTTTTTTCTCATTTCATTAAAAATTAGTAAGTATATTTGGGCTAGAAATTAATCAATTTAGGCTTTATAATGTAAGTATGTCTGGTTTTCCAATAATAGTATAAGATTCTAATATCTTGTAAGGTATGGTAGTATAATCTTGTAATCCTAGTATTTGGGAGGCTGAGGTAGGAAGATCTCAAGTTTGAAGTTAGAGTCTGTTTCAAAAAAGTTCTAATTTCTTGATATTAGTGGCTTGTAAGTCAAATACATACTTTATAAAATTTCCAATGTCAAATTATGTAATCATTGTAACTATGTAATCATTATGTAATTTTTTTGTAATTTTTTTAGTTTGTAATAGTTGTTGTGGACAGTACAGACAGAGAGAGAATTTCTGTAACTAGAGAAGAACTCTATAAAATGTTAGCACACGAGGTAAGTCATCTTTTTACCTTAGATATTGTGGGAAGGATATTTGTATTGTGTTCTTTATACTTTCTTATGAGGGGTTCAAGTTAAAAAATACATATATCTGTTGGCCTTGCCTGCTTTATGATTTCGATACTTTCCAAACTTGATGTGTATCTGGAAGCAAGGCTCCTACTCTTAGGTTTCTCTGCTACTGCCCCTTTAACCAAACAAAATAATGTGACTAGACACACTGTGTTAATCTTTGAAAAATATCACTAGTGACACAAGTTAAAAATTAAGCTAGCGGCTAGCAGTGTGTCTTAAGTGGTAGAATACTTGCCTCGCATGTGTGAGATCCTGGGTTCAATCCATAGAACTACACAAAAAAAAATTAAAATTAAAATTAAATAATATAGTCAACTTACTTACACTAGAAATTATAAAATCATGTATTTATTTACTGTAGTAGCAATTGGTTGATTTTTTTTTTTTTTAAAGATTGTTCCATGTTTTTTTTTATTGCCAGGTTGTTGAAATAAGTCTTGGCCACTTTTGTTCAGCTTTATTTGGTTTTCAGGGGAAGATTTTCCAGTCTCTTTACTTGAAACTAGTAGTTTCACCTCTGCAACAGCTTCCTGGTCATTGTTTCTAATCCTAGACTTCTTCTCCAAATTCCACAAGGAAGTCTAAGTGATTATCTAAAATCAAACCTGATCATATCACTTCCATAACTGAAATCCTTCAATGCTTTTCATTTTTCTTAAAACAATTGGTTATTTTTTAATATTATAGATGGTACTTTCTCAATTCACTTATAGGTAGAAGTAGAAAAATTAATATTTATATGTATGGCTTGTGGGGTTTTTTAATTTCAGTTGAATTTGAAGCTTTAAAAAGTTTGGATATCTTTGCAGTGAAGTTTTATATTTACTTAATATTGATTTGAGCTTTGCTTTTAGAACTTTGGTATGTTTTGGGCAACCTTTTGAGACTTTTAAGGAACTTACAGTAACTGGGTGCCAGTGGCTTATGCCTGTAATCCTAGCTACCTGGTATGCTAAGATTAGAAAGATTGATGTTTGAAACCAACTTGGGCAGGTAGTTTGTGAGACCCCATCTCCAAAATAGCCAGAGGAAAATGGACTAGAGATGGCTCAAGCAGTAGAGTACCTGCTTTGCAAGCATAAAATCTTGAGTTCAAACCCTAGTCCCACAAAAAGAATAAAGGAAGGAGAGAGGGAGGAGAGAGACAGACAGACAGACAGACAGAGCTGGGGAGGGGTGGGAAGTAAGTTATAGTAAAATAGTTTTACGAATTAAGGTAGCTCATTTTCCTTGTAGTGATCATTGCCACCAAAAATACTTTTTCCTATTTTGATCTTTAATCCTGGCAGCCATGTTAAACTTCCTGGGATTATGAAAAATATGTCTTGCCAATGTGCAATCATTGCTAGTTTGGGTTACAACCAATAAGCCATAAAAGAGGCAGATAAGTAAAGTTTTTTTTTTTTTCCTTTCAACCTTGTATTTTATATATATTTATTTAAAAAAGAACAACATTCTTCAGTTTATTCCAAAAGATTGTGTTATGAAGACTTTGGAAAAAGAAAAATAGGTATGAATGTTGTGTCTTGGTTGTATTTTTTACTCTGTTAAGATAGCTACTCTATTTGATTTTTACATCATCTGGTCAGTATTTTACACCAACAGGATCAGTATTTAAGGGCCCAGTTGTAGGGCTCAAACAAAATCTTTGAATTTTACTAGCAAGGGGCACTAACTTGGGCAGGTCACTTTTTATCACTTGTTACATTGTGGTCCAGAAAGTTCATGTGACTTGAACAGCCTTTTAAGAACCAGGTTTCAGATGTAGGTATCTTACTCAGGCTTTTTGGTAGAGCAAGACAAAGAAAAACACACAGATAAGGCATTGCTGGAAAGTGAAAGGAGACTGGACAAGGATATTAACAGAAGGGAACTATAGGTGAAGTAGTTCATCTGCGAGAGTGAGCTACTCAGTGGACTTGAGCAGAGTTCTGGGAGTAACAGTGGGAGCAAAGAATAACAAGGTGAGAATGAAAAATCAGGCAAGGGGTTAGTTGGGCATTTCATACGTATTACATTAATCAACAAAACTATATCATTAAAGTGATTCTTTAAATGTATTCCAAATTACAAGAAAATTTTAAATATGTCTCAGCTTCATCTTAAATGAAGTATAAAACTTTGAAGCGAATTAATCCAAATACCAAATAGTTCTAAATACCAAAATCTGAAGATTTCTTCTGAATGACTCAACTTCTAGGAATTATCTTCACAAATGAAGACTTGAGAGACAAATTGACAACTGGAGATGAGGTATAGAAGATGCTAAGTAAATGTCTCTTGAACTTGCTGCTGTTCATCTCCTTCACTAAACTAAAATACATTGCAGACTCTTAAGAAGACATAATCTGTAGCATTAGTAGTGTAAAGTGTCTAGAATGGTACAAATGATTACTGTTCACCTTAAACTTTGACCTCTTCCTATATCAAGTTGATAAACACCCTTGGGCCAATATATTTTCTGTTGTCATAATGTATAATTGGTTTTGAGGTTGGGTAATAGAAAGGAAAGGAAGATTTTTCTTTCTTCTAATACTCAAAAATAGGTAAAATAGCTAGTTTTTTAAATTAGTTAAGAACTCCAAATAAAGTTTGAGTCTTTGCAATCTAGAAAGAATTGTATTCAGTTTTTTTTCTGTTTTAGAGAACTTTCAATAAATTTATTTATTGTGTGTTCATATTTTCAGTTCAGGGGCTTCTCTAAATAATTTCAACACTAAGAATGACGAATACATATTACTTATAAATAAAACAGCATAAAGTACATGTCCTAATTTGTGACAAATACTTATATCAGAGGTTTGTTCTTTGAACGTGCCAGCATTTGCAAAGCTGACCTATATAAAAGATTTCAATACACACCAGCAAGAGCTACTGAAACCTAGAAGATAGGAGAAAGGAATAAAATTCCATGGAAAGTCCATCTGCTTAGTGACTCACTCAGCCATGTATCAACTATAGATAATGATCCATTTTCCATTCAGGACAAGAGGAAAAACATATCCTGGATAATGACTATATAATGTACAAGTCATACTCCATATCTTCAGCTTTTTCCTCTTTTATATAGACGTGAACTTAACTATAGGTGAAACTCATTGAAAAGGAAATCCTAAAACTGTTAACATTCTTACAGTATCCCTTTCAGAACATGCATGCTATTCAGGCAACTGCAATTGTGATAGCATTAATAGCTATCATCCTACAGAGGGCACTGCAACAAAGAGTCAGTTTTATATAAACTAGGAGTCAGTATTGTTAAATAAAACATTTTGCATAACTCCTTTTAACCAAAGAAGAAATTTACTACTCATAATTTTGTTTTTATCAGAAAGAATCAAAGCAGTCATTAAAAGTGTATTCTTGCAAGATTAAAATAATGTGGAACACTGTCAGTTTCCAGTTTCCAGTTTACCTACTGTAAACTTGCTTTAAACACATATGCACATTATTAAAACCAAAATATCCCATTAAAATCTCTATTAAAGAGGCCTGGCATGCACAAGGCCTTGGATTCAAGCTGCAGCACAACAAAAACAAGAAAATAGAAGAAAGATGGCATTCAACATAAGTGAGAACTTGTGGCAAGGTGCAGCACCTCACACTATCTACTTGGGTAACATCAGGAGGATCACAGTTCTGGGCTAGCTCAAGCAGAAAGTTAGTGAGACCCTCTTTCATTCAGTAAACCAGGTGTGGTTGTACATGCCTGTGATCCCTCCTATGGAAAGCCATAGGTAGGAGGATAGTGGTCTGAGTCTAGCCCATGCAAAAATACAAGTATTAATTTGAAAAACAGCTAAAATCTTTTTAGGACTACTAAATTTGTGCATACTGGGCTAACACTGTACCACTTGAGCCACACCACCAGCTCTCGGCTACTGTATTTGGTTAAGGGTTAGTGTGGAGAGTTTCTTGTTCAGATCATATTCACAATAATGTTGATTGTTAGGAACAAATTCAGGAAGCATAAAGAACTTATCTCAGAGTCCAAGCATAGAAGTAAGGAAGCTTGATAAATTTTATGTCAATCCAAGATGACCCTGTTATATGTTCAAATCTAAGAAATATTCATGGACAAGGAAGTTAGGTATCAGAGAATAAATAAGGTTGGTTTAAGATTGTGCTTCTCAGGCGAGAATTAAGCACTAAGGCCTTGAAGCATACATTGTTAAATTCATTTAGTTCCTGTGCCCCTAGAAGATACTAGCCATGTCCATTGTATACAACCTGCAGTTTTGTCATTAAAATCATTTTCTATGGAACTTAATTTTCTTGTGGAACCCTGCTTATGAAAGGCTGGTTTAGGAAGTTTAAGGGAAAGGAATATGTGCATACAAAATTATTTGAACAACATGGAAATGTTCAGAGAAAAAGTAGATTGCTAATTAAAACAGTGTTTAAGCCAGGTGTGGTGGTGCAAGCCTGTCATTCTAGCCATTGGGAGGCTGAGGGAGATTGAGGCATGGGGATTGTGAGTTTGAAGCCTGGATTACATAGTGAAACCATCTCAAAAATAAAACAAGCAGAATAAATAAAATTTTTAAAAAGCAGAGTATGTTTATATAGTGAGTTTATATAGTAAGGCAAAAACTGTAAGGTAAAGTAGAAAAGTATAAGGAGGGTAGAATTTTGGAGAGTTTTTGAAGACCATGCTAACAGGTAGCTCTTAGTAGCTGTTGAAGCCAAGTTAGTTTTTTTGGTTTTTTTTTTTTTAATTGGGGTGGTGGGTATATATTTTATATATATTATATATATGACTATTAAATATAGCACTTAGGACCGTAAAAATGTTCTTCTGAGACTGAGAAATATGTAAATCCATACAAATACTTATTTTTTACATAAAATGTGTTTGGTGTTGAGTTTACTTCTATGAGCTGTGAGATTGTGTACAAAAGTTAGGAAATGATGGGATTGTGTACCAGGTGTATTGTGAGAATAGAAAGTAAACAAGATATTCTAGGTAACTAAGATCATGAAAAGTAAACTGTTAACATGAAAAAGTGTACTGACCTTTAAAGTTTTGTTTGCTTTTATAGGACCTAAGGAAAGCTGGGTTGCTGATTTTTGCTAATAAACAAGATGTTAAAGAATGCATGACTGTGGCAGAAATCTCCCAGTTTTTGAAGCTAACTTCTATTAAAGATCACCAGTGGCATATCCAGGCATGTTGTGCTCTTACTGGAGAGGGGTAAGAAGTCTTCCTCTTAGATAACATTCATTTGGCTTAGAAATGTCTTTGTCTTCTTAAAGTCAATAAATATTTAATGGAGAGATGTAAGACAGTTGAGTCTTTTTAGAATGATTCTGTAAACACTAAAACAGACAACATAAGCATAATATACATGAAATGAACCTCCTGAACTAATACATGTACGCACATAGATGATGGTCGCTGTAGGAGCTCAGAGAAATGAGAGCATCAACGAGAGCTTGAGAAGTCAGGAGAACTTGTTATGGTGATGATGAAAGTGAAGAATTAACAATTGCTAAACAAATCCTGTCTCTGGAACATTTTCCATACTGTGTCTTATTTAATCTTCATGACAGCCCTACAGATTGATTGATTTTTGGCAGTACTGGGGTATGAACTCAGGGCCTCTCACTTGCTAGGCAGACCTCTACCACTTCAACCATTACCCTAGCCCTTTTTGCTTTAGTTATTTGTCAGAGAAGGTCTTGTATATTTGCTCTGAGGGCTGACCTCAGACTGTTACCCTCCTACCTATGGCTCCCACATAGCTTGGATCACAGGAACAAGTCACTACACCTGGCTTATTGATTGATATAGGGTCTTGCTAGTGTTTTGCCCAGGCTGGCCTCAGCCCACTATCCTCCTTATCTCTGCCTCCTGAGTAGCTGGGATTACAGGTATGCACCACCACACCTGACCCAATCTAATTATTTTAAATTCATATTTTAGGCATAAAGAAGTTGAAGATGGTTCATATGTTAGACTAGTTTGGGGATATTTGCCATTGTCACCAGTGTAGTCAAAAGGAAGTTATTGTAAGTTTTTAAAAAGTTTGGGGCTGGGGTGTGACTCGGGAATAGAATGCTTGCATAGCATGGACAATGCCATGGGTTCAATCTCCAGCACTACAAAAATGAAAAAAAAGTTAGAATTAGAGCATGATAAGAAGGTCCTTGGTTCTGGAGTGAGAGGTGTGGAAGAGAGGTGAGTGCCTATAGTAGGATTTTGCCTGGGTCTAGTGCCCAGAGATGAAAGTATTTCAAGAAGAAAATGATGACCAGCTTTGTAAAATGTAAGGTCAAGGACCAGGAGGATGGAGAGAATGCCATTGAATTTAACAATGATGGAATAAATTAAATCAGTCGATTAGATTGGATTCTGTGTATTGGGAAAATGGGCAGAGAAAAGTCAGTCTAGTTTAAAAAGGAAGTAGACTTTAAGATAGTGTCTCTAAACTCTTTATTTTTTTGGCTCTGAGCTCTTGAGTATGGCGAGAAAGGGGTGGTTGGAAATAGAATAAAAAGTTAAAAGAAAGAGCAAGCTGAATTTTTGTTTTGTTTTGTTTTGTTTTGTTTTGTTTAATATGATAGATCTTTACATATTTAAAAGCACCAAAAAAGAATTGAATTAGAGATGAAGGATTCTAAAAAGACATCTTTTGTAGAAAATTAATTTTATTCTCATCTTATTATACTGGGTACACATTGTGACATTTATATAAGTGCTCACAATATATCATAGTTGAATTCACCCCTCTATCATTCTCCTTTATTCTTAGACTCCCAACATTCTTAGACTAGTTTCATCAGGTCTAATTTTTCCATTTTCATACATGAGTACATAATATTTCTACCGTATTTATCCTCTTACATCCTCTTCTTATATCCTTCACCTCCCACTTTAGGTTGAGGTTCTTGAGTCATTTGAAAAAGGCAGAAGTTTTGAGCATAGGTAAATAAATTAGGTAAAGTGAGAAATTCTTCTCCTTTCCACACCATGATGACAGGAGAACGAATATGAGTTATTGAAGCCTAATGTTAGAGAAACAGATGACCAGATTCTTGGTTTTAGCTCTGGTAAGCATTTTGACTCAGCGGATTGGAGATCACAAGCTTTGGAACTTGGTCTCGTTTTGCCTTCCACTCTACCATTAGCTGACTTGGCTAAGCCTGGGTTTCCTCTTAACATGGGAAGGATTCTGATCTTAGTGTAGGGAAGGTTCATTAAAACATTGACCATGAAGTGCTTAATACAGTTTCCAGTCCATACAAGGTAAGTACTATTCATTTTAACGGTTTAGAGTTAAATGTGTTCATTTATTATTTTGTATTATTTCATAGTGTTTCCTATCAGTAAGTTAAAAGTAGAAATCTACTTTTAAAAGGAAATCTTTTTTTATAGAAAAAAGTATAGGCTTCCTCCAAACAACCATTTGTTTGCCTTGCTGACATCTATTTGTATCTTCTTTTATATTATTAGACTCATGCTTGACCCCCCAAAAACTGAGTTTTTAAAAAATGTAGGATGCTTTTTCATATCTTCAAAAACTTATGAGAAATCATAGTTAATACTTCATAACAATTCTTTTGTTGTAACATAATACTTAAAGCCATTTCCCTCTTGCTAAACATTTGGTTTCTTCTATCCCAATGAACATCCCTTTCAGTATTTGAATTAGTTCATTTATTCATGGTTCAGCAGTGTTTTACTATTTCATGATATGAACAGTAATTTAACTTTTCTCTGTTTCTAGACATACAAGTTCTTTTTCCTATTAAAATGCTTTAATGAATAATAGTCTGTACATAAACTTGTTTACCTGATTTTTTAAAGATACGTTTCTAGAGTTAGTTAAAAAAAAAAAAGATACAGAACATCGATATTTTTAGTATTTTTGATCATCAAATTGCCAGATTACATTTTATGGACAATTGTGTAATTATTGAGCTGCTTTTATGTGTCAGGCACTGTTGAAGGCACTAGAGATAATTGAGCCAAAAGCACAGATGTTCTGGGTGTGAGAGTATGGCTGCATGCTGTAGCATGACATTAAATGGTACTGACTAGTTCAGGTAAATGGAGGACAAGTGTTACCTTGTTACAGTTTGTAGTCCATAGCATTTAATCATATGATTTTGTTTTCTTCATAGATTATGCCAAGGACTTGAGTGGATGATGTCACGACTTAAGATTAGATGATCGCTACTGAACTCTTCTCATAGACTTTGTATAAACAAAGTGCTGGACTTTACCTGAAAGCTGCAAAAATTAATGGTTTAGATATATTTATAATAAACTGATTTAAACTTTTTCTATAAGAAGAAACATTAAGACCACTTATTTGAAAACAAAGATGAAGTGTCACCTTACAATTTGCTTTCCATTAGCTCCTTCCAAAGTACATTATTAAAGCTGTGATTGACATTTTCCTCATAATGAATCCTCTCAGGACATTGTATAGCCTGTGGTAAGTACAAAGGGAGAGGAAGACATTTTGAATTTAAGAGCTTTATTGTCAGTATAACCCTCCCTGGTTAAATGTTGTTCTCTTCTTGTTCCACTAAATCAAAATACAAATCAGCACAGATACTATTTCCAATTTTTTAAATGTAATATCACTTATGAAAAGTATTTTGCTTAGGGTTGTGTATGTATTGTGTATATACGTCACATTTAGGTTAATGGCTTTGAAAGCAAATCACACAAAAATTAATACTATCCTTAGTTATTACCCTAATGAGATAAGTACTGGCAGTAGTGTTAAATGTCATTTTTTACCTTCCCCTTATGTTCTCTGTATTGTACTAACCAGGTCTCTACCCCCCAAATCATTGAGCTGCTCTTGAAAGAGACACATGGAAATGTGTAACCCAAATAAGTGGACTATCAGTCAGATTCTTGGCTATTATACTACTAATGGACAGAATTGACATTGAGCAAGTATCAGATTATTCCTTTTGCTGGTCTTATGTGATTAAAACTATGAAGTGATTTCTTCTTAATTAAAAACTGTTGTGTATAACAAATATGCCCAGAAAGGTAGCATTCTATAAATACTAATAAATAGTTTGACTGTAATCTTTTTAAATTATATGTCAAGCAGTTAAAAGTGAATTTGAAAGTATTCTCCATGCAGCATTGATAATTTCTTAATTTGCAAATTTCTTATTTTAGGAGTTGAATAGTTTGAGATTTTTTTGTTTCTTTAAGAATTCTTGTATCTTCCGCTACACAGGTGCATTGTTTAACAAGTGTTTTTTGAATGCTTATAAGAATTTGGTTGGAAATCGATTGACATATACTACTTGTACTAAGAATAAGTTGACCCAAAAACACCTTTTATGTTTGCTTAGGGTATTTTAATTTTAAATACCTAAAAGTTAAAGTTGTTCCTGGCTTAACTAGAAATGAAATGATCCTAACTGTGTTAAAAAATATTCTGGGGTACTCTATTTGTACCTCTTTCATGCCCTGAAAATTTGAAAGCTAATCCAAATTGACATATTTTAGACTACTCAAGAAAAGAAATAACTACTTTTAAACCAGCCTTTTAAATTTCATGAAGATCTTGGTAAAGAATAATAATAGTATATACTAAGCATTGATGGAACTTTGAAATTCTTTGTATACAATATAAAATACTCAGCATCTATATCTGAGTCAGGCATGGGAGATCAGTGTTACATTGGATGTTTTGTGTTTTTTATTTGTGTTACAATTTTCCAAATACAGATACAATATTTGTCAACATATTTTTACAAAAGTAAATCCTAACTTACTAAGCTTTGTTCGTATATTCTCATACTTTTCCAAATCACTGTAAGATACTACTTGTATATTAAAAATTCCCTTTAAAACTCAAGTCGTCAGAAACAAATATTCTGTAATGTAGCCTCGAAAAATCTTCCTTTTTTTTTTTTTTTCTTAATTTGTCCTTGGTCCCTTGGGTTGCTGTCATATCAGCTCAACACAATACCAGCACATTCTCTTGTCAAAAAAGTGTTGGCTAAACTTATTCGTCATTGGATGTTTAAAGCATGTACTGCATTGTTACTGTTGAGTTAGTGTAGTTAGTCATTGATATAACATCACGAGCATGCATGAAATCTTATACCACATTTATAAAGCACGACTTTTTAATTTTGTACCTTTCTAGGTCAAGCATCAAAATAAGATGGTACCTGTGTGCTTGTAGGTAAAACCAGAATTACAACTGGATAAAAAAGACTTAATTCATGTATGAAAGTATTAAAATTATTTTAACAGTATTATTTCCAATTATTTCCTTTTGAAGTCGTATTGGCAATTTATATGTAATTTAAGTGGAATTAAGCAAAAATGCTACTCTTAGGTATAAACAACTATCATTTATTAGGGTCATTGTGCTCAACTTTGAAAAGGACAAAGATTTATACTTCTGTACAAGTGGTTGGATTTAAATACCTTATTTTGATACTAATTTTGAAAGTCATATAACCTCTCGATATTTTGGTCAAAGAGACCATATGCTCAAGCATTTAAATATACTTAATTTTGTCACAACAGCATTTATAAAGTATATCTTTCACATTATATTGAGGGTTCTTGGTTGAGATTTCACTTTTCTTTATATTCCCAGCACGTCTTGTCCATCATGACTGGCAAAGAATATAGTTGAAGGAAGATGGGTTGGGAACAGTGGGGAGTGGCTATTCATTTTCTTAGGTGACATTTTGCCTTAAGAGTAAAAAGTACTTTACTCTGCTGGTTGTCATTTTTAATACAGGTGGTGACCGTGAATTTTAGATAAGTATGGTGTGCAATAGAGAGAAGAGTTTATGTTTTCTGGCCTTTAAGAAGTGCCTCATAGGTATTACAGTGATGCGCAGGGAGCTTGAGGAAAGGCGTGAAATCCCTGAGACATTCTTTTCCTTCTGTCTGAGTGTATAGAATTAAGATGCCTAGAGATGGGACTCAAATGTCCCCTCTCTTGTGGGCTCTTTATGTTTCTTGCTGTTACTGCAGCAACCACATACAGTACAGACAACCTCAAAATCTGTTTATATTAGAGTAAATAGAAAACTATAGACAACTTTCTAGTTTTTCTCTGCAGGCATTTTGGGGAATGTATCTGTAGTCTGCTCTACTTTGTATAGTATGGGAACTTTGGGGTCATCCTCTCAGTTGCCTAGTTGTATTCTGGCATTATTCCCATTTTCAGGGCTGATGAGAGACAGGCTTCTTCACATGACTTAATTTGACCCCTCCTGCTTTCCAAATGTAATCTGGAACTTGCTTTAGAGTCAGCTTTCCCTAGCTCAATGATCCTTGCACTCCTGCATATTCCTTCATTGTCAATGAAGATATGTTTTCATTGTATTAAGATATTGTAAACTTTGCCTATAAGCCATTGTTCCTCAAACCATTAGTTTTTGAGTAGCTTCTGTAGTTCCTAGCTATCCATCCATCACTGACTTGATTCACTGATTTGGATTATGATTTTGCTCATTAAAGGGCACTTTTGGAGTTGTTGAGTCCATTGGAAGATCATATTGCAGTGTATACAGCACATAGATGACAGTAGTGGAATCCTATAAGTTATACTGTATTTAACATTTTAATGCTTCCTAATTTTAACTAAAACTGAATAGTAGATTCCGAGAGATAAGAGGAATAACTACTAGTTAGGACCAGATGGTATTATATGTGTGTTATCTTTGCAGTACCAAGAATGATTATGTTTTGGAGAATACCTGTTTTAAATTGGAACAAGATGCCAAACCAAATCTATAACTAGTGTTTAAAGTTATCCTTAAACCATTCCCCACATTCCGTGTGTTGTTTCCTCAAGTCTGCTTGAAAAACGTAGATGAATATTCTATGTCTAGAGGAATTAGCCTAGTTTTACAGAACAAGCCTGTTGAAATGGGCTTTAAAAGACATCAGAATAATCAGCCATCATGCATTGACTGTGTAGATGCCGATATAGATAGAAAATAAATATTCAAAGCTCCTCATATAAAAATAAAACTGTCTCATGCTCCCTCAAAAATGTATGATGGATTGTTTTAAGACCATGATAATGGAATGAGAGCAAGAAAGTTGGAATTTAGTGCTTTGATTTCTTAAAAAGCAACTGCCTCTATTTAACCCTAAAAGGTGTGAAGTTGTGAAGAAGCATAAGAGGATGCGGTTGGATTCATTATACAATATACGTTACTGATTGTCTAGATCTTATGTATTGTTCTAAAACTGAAAGTTTAAAAATTTGTGTGGTTTTGCCTGCTAGATACTCTGTCCTTTGGTAGAAAATTCCCATAGTCTGTACTCAAGTGCCTAAAATTGATTTGTGTTATTTTTTAAGTCCATCTAATAAATTCTATGTGGTTCCTATGGTATTATATGTGCTTATCTTACTGATGACATAGACCTGAGGGTTTCTAAGTCACAATTTGTGCTTTATTTGAATGAAAATGCTTGAAATTGAAGATACCCACTTGACTCTTAACAAACCATAGTGTGAAGAAGCATGAGTAATGCTCTAATTTCTTTTTTCTGATAAAAAATGTTCCACAACCCTGGCATTAGTTAATACAAAGACTAGAAAACTTTTTATGCTTTTTAACAATCTTAGCTGTATATTATACTGTATGTTTGGAAAGTTTATTCCTTGCCTACAAGTAGCCTCTTAATTCTAATAACTAGTAGTTAGTAATTTTGAGTGTCATTATCATTTAGATCTTGCTGTTTCATTTGTGTATATGTGCCATACCCTCTACTTTATTTAGATTCTGCTTATAAATCAAAATATTTGACAGAATCTTACCACATATTTCATGTGTTATTCCATAGAGTGTAAGTAAATTCTAGGGCAAGGTTTGACTATATTTTCAGTGATGTACAACTATGTCATGCTAATAGTATAAATCATCTTGCATGGAGTAAAATGTGTATATGACTTTAAATTACAGTAATGATCATTATTCCTTTTCCTCAGACTTTACATTGATGATAATTCCTCTCATTTTTTCTTGGAACTAGTGCATTAGATTGGGTAGCTTTTTCTTGTGTAATGTCCTTCTGTGGTTCCATGAGATGGAGTAATACCTGCAAAGCACTTTTAAGGTATTTTTTAGATTTAATGTCCATGATAACACCTATATTTAATGAGGGCTCTTTTGGTTGCCAGAGATGAGAAAGATGCATACTAATCCTTTTAATTGGTGCATAAAATATGTTTTACTAGTTGTATTGATTTTAATTATGATAAACTCTTCTTATAGCTATTTATCTTTCTTGTTTATCATTTTTCTAAAGAAGCCTAGATAAAAAAAATGTGTTTTAACAAGTCTCTTTGCACAACCCATCACAGCCACCACCACCAAATTGAATTCTATGCAAATTAATAAATAAATTAGAAAGCCTTTTGAAAAATTTTGGGTTTGTTTTAGTGAATTTACAATATAATAAAAGTTTTCATAAAGCTTTGCATGCAAGAACAGGTAGAAATTTTGTCTTTATCATTTTATGACCTTGTGTTTCTCTGTATTCTAGGGAAATTTCACACACAAAGAAAATTCCAGTAAGCAAGGATAGTGGACCACTTTGGTGCTTTTTTTTGTATAGCCTCAGTGCAGATGTGTTAGATACATGGGAAAATAATGCTTTGTGCCTTCTTGATAAATCAACAGTTTCATTGATGACTGGGGGTATTTGTGGTAGTCTGAGGAAGGGAGGACGTGGGCAGATTGGAGAGGTTCCTCTCCATTGGTAAAGATGAGGAAGCTCATCTGCTTCCTCGTACTTGTCTCAGTGTTCATGTGTTCAGAATTGTCAAGTTCCAAAACTGAAAGGCATTGGCCAGGTGACCAGTAGTAAGTTCTTACTGATTCTGAAACTGAGGAATAATGTCAAAGTAGTTTTTTTAGGGGAAACTACAAACCAAATTTTACTGCTGAATTCCCATGTTTGATTGTACATTAATCTTTTTTTTTTTTAAGTTGCATGTTAACCCAGTGTATTGTCTCTGCTTTGAGTAAAAAGGAAAAAAAAAAGACTTGTGTTAAATTGTTACTTTATTATGTACTGTTTCATATGCCTTTTCTTTTAGAAAGGGTTAATTATATTATTATTCATACCTGTATGTTGTCAGTGTTTTTATTCTGTTTATTCTTTAAATGTGTAGATTCATTGATGGTAAGGCTGGGGTCTGCCATGGCAGTTGGAAAGGTAAGGTAGCTGTGTTATGAAGATGAGAGAGCTTTCTAACATTTACTTCTGAATGTTAGAATTCAAAATGAGTCTGATAAGTAGTTGATGAATGATTGATTTGTTTCAATGTATGAAAAATTCCAGTCATTTAAAATTAATATTAGCGAATGTTCATGATCATGAATAATAGTAAACAGAAGAGAAAAAGGGAAAATGGTGGGGGGAGGGCAGCCACCGCCCCTCCTCCATATGTATACTTGGACATTGTCTCTTCAGTAATTGTAAGTCCTAAGCACCAGGACAGTGACCTTGGGCGTTGTGCACACCAATTCACCTCTGTCTCAAAAGGGAATAATCGAGGTATGTTTTTCACATTAGTTCTTACAGTAGAATTAGGACTGATTTTCTTAAAAATGGCCTAAAAATGTAATGCAGTGGCAGGCAAATATATATAAGCTTGATTTATTTGAAATCTCTGCGGATCTACATCTAAGGATGTCAGTGACGTCTAGTGTGTGTCATAAGCATCTGCAGCACCTCTGTTGGGGGTGAGGATGTGGTGCCATCCTGTTCATCTTATGCCCTTCTGTTCCTCAGTTTTCACAAGTTAAACATCCCTTTTTTTTTGCTAGTAAAGAACTTTTGTCCCATGAGATGAATGAGGTTTTCACACCTTTAAAATAGTCTCTGTCACTGCTTTCCAGTGCATTCCTACTGATGGGCCCTACCCTTTGGGGATTCCAGGCAGTGGTTACCTTGGTGGCCAGTTATTCACATCACTGCTCATGTTACATGCTGGCAAACCATTTTACACCAAAAGGATGTTCACCTGAGAACTCTTAAAAACAGTTCCCCAAACTTAGGTCCCTGAGTAGTATTCTGTACTTCCTGTATTGTTACAGGAACGTTGTAATGAACAGCTTCCACTGAATGCTTTTAAAAAATATTCAGGATTTTTTTTTTTTTTTGGCTAGAATCCCATAATTGAAACTATGGGATTAAATAGTATGCTGGCATTGAAGGTACCTATTTTCATGTTTTTAAAAAACTTTTCCTGTTTAATAGAAGGATAAGCTTATTGTCTTGTTTTGCACTTATTTGGTTATTGTGGTGGTTTTTTTCTACATGTTTCAATTTTCTCTTAATTGTTCTTTTTAGTTAATTTATTGTTAGAATGATGGTTGTGTTTTTCCAGATTTCTTTCAAGTTTGCCCCTTACATTTTTATAATAATCTCTTTAGCGTATAGAAATCACATAAATACATAATTTCTTTGAGTGAAAACTAGAAAGGAGACACAGTAAGCCAAAAAATATGAAGTGTCCATTGTCTCACCATCCTAAAAAACATCAGTATCAATGCTGTGTGATATATATGTATACAATACACAAATATGGAATGTTAAAATTTCTAAAATTTCCACAAAATACTTTGAACATGTTTTATATAATTTTAGTCAATGTTTTATATTTGGTATTTGGATATGTCCATCATTTAATCAGTTTTCTGTTGATGTATATTGAATTTTTCCTTATTTCTACACCATTAAAAAAAAATTAAGCTGGGCACCCATGGCTTGCACCTATAATCCTAGCTACTTGGGAGTCTGAGATTGGTAGGACCATGGTCCGAGGCCAGTCCAAGCAAATAGTTTTCAGACCTGCATTTCAACCAATAGCTGGGCGTGATGGTACACACCAGTCATCCTAAGTTACACAGGAGGCTGAGCTCATGAGGATCTCAGTACCAGACCAGCCCAGGCAAAAAAAGTTTGAGAGACCCCCATCTTAGTGGAGAAAAGCTGAGTGTGGTGGCATGCACCTGTCATCCCAGTGTCTGCTGAATGTATGGGGTTGTGGTCTAGGCTAGCCTGGGCAGAAAGCAGGACTGTATCTCCAAAATAACCAGAGCAAAAAGGGCCAGACGTAAGATCCAAGTGGTAGACCACTTGCCCCACAAGGGTTAAGCCCTGGGTTCAAACCCCAGTACCGGAAGAAAAAAAAATTAACATTTGTTGAATAAATTCTGACCAAATTGCTGTGTCAAAGTATATGGGCACTTAAACTGTTAGTGACCAGTTAGGTGCAGTGAGTGACTCAAGCATGTAATTCTAGTTTCTTCAGAGGTGGAGATTGGGAGGATCACTACTTGGAGGCCAGCAGAAGGGGAGGGAGTTGGCAAGACCTCATCTCAACCAATGGCTCAGTGTGGTAGTGTGCACCTGTCATCCTAGCTATGCTGGGAAGCACAAATAGGACGATTAGAGTCCAGGCCAGGCCAGCATAAAATAAAACCCTATTTTAAAAATAACCAAAGCAAAAAGCGCTGGTGGTGTGGGTAAGGTGGCAGAGCACCTAGCAAGCATGAGGCCCTGAGTTCAACCCCCAGTGCTGCCAAAAAAAAGAAATGTGGTGGCCTATTGTCTAAGTGTCTTCCCAAAAGATTCCCTAAATTCTAGACATTTTTTCGCTCATACACATTTCCTACTCTATATTAGGGTACTACATTACATTAAGATTTGTTAGCCAGTTCACCACTGCTCACAAAAGGCCACCACCACTCAACCCAGGCATCTTCAGGTCATGCTCCATGTTTACCAGTCCTCCCAGTGAAGGTAGTACAGACTTTCTCCCCACCAGTAACATGACTGGCATTCTGGGATCGTTCACTTCCAATCTGTTGTGCAGTTTACTTGTTAACACACTTGCACTGTATTGTACCTGTGCAAATCATTGACCCATCCTTGAAAGTGTAGAAGAAGAAGAGCCTCCTAGCTGAGTTTTTTTGTTTTTTTGTTTTAATGTTGGGCATAATCTACTAGGCTTTATCCTGTAATGTGGATGTCCAGGTCTTTGCATCAGTGATGCTTTCTTGCCAAGGTGTCAGTCTTCAGCTGACAGCCCTGAGTGCCAGTCCTTTCACTTTTCTAGAAAGATCCTTCATTTTTATAGGAAGTTTACATTAATTTTGATAGTATAATTGTACTTTTCCCCAAGTGTGGCTGAAATTCTCATTTGATCATTTCTTGTAAGACAATTATGCTTGATGAAGTTTCAGGGATACATTTTAATTTATTGCAAGCAATACCCATTTCATTCTTTTAAATCTTCACCAGACTTTGAGTGAAAAGTGATACTCCTCTTTTGTGTTTACATTTCCCTGGTTGCTATTTGAGTTTGGCCATCTTCATAGATTTTTTGGTCATTTTTTTTTACTCTCATAACCTGTCTACCTCCTTTGCACTTTTTGTTATTGGCTTTGTGAAAGTTCTTTTAAAGATTATTAGTTATTGCCATGTGTCATTAGTCTTTTGACCTTTTTCTTAAAGGTATTTTTAAAATTGATCCCAGAAGAATGTAAAATTTAGTTTAATGTTTCACCCTGTCTATGGTTTGTGCCTCTTCAAAAATTTTGTAGAGAAGACTGGAAATAACATAGCTAATGGTTTCAGAGTATTCTTATCTTGAATCAGTGACAGTCACTATTTATTTCTTTTTTCCTAATAAGTTATTTACAGTTAATATGAGAACATAGAGAAGATATGATTTGATTTCCAACCTTCTAAAATACATGTCCAGCATTTTCCTTCAGTGTTTATAGTTTTGCACTTTTTTGAGACCCTAATTAATCCATACATTAAATGCAGTTCAAAGGTAACAGTAAGTGTTTTCATTCAAGAAATTCATGTTGATTGGAAAGAGAGTTACAGGTTAGTGGAGACCTTTAACCTCAGGCCAAATGAATTCAAATACATGTCTGTCATTGCTGAGTTGGAAGCAAAGTGGACTTGGAGCAGGACTGCAATGTGCCCAGAAACAGGATAAGACTTACAGGTGTAAGCATTGGTCCTTCACAAATCAGTTCAGCCCTGTATAGCCTAGAGTACCTGCCCCCCTTGAATTCCAAAAGTCAGCATCTGTAGCAAGCAGTCTATAATGTGTTGCGCTGTGTGTTTATTTCAAGGAGAAGTTATGGAGATAGGCCCTAATACTTTTATTCAGGAGCAAAAGTACCCAAATATGATAATTACCTCTCAGCATATTTGAGGTTTCTGGTCACTTGAGCAAGAAACAGCAGGGATCTGCAGGATAGTTGACTTGATTTTACACAGTGTAGCAGTGCAGTTGCGTTCTAGCCATCTTGATCTCATAGCTCCCGGGTCTACATCTTTTTGTGACAGGATACCTATAAGCCTAAAAACCTTCTTAGTTGATGTGAGCTTTATGTACTCTTCCCCTGCACCAATGAGCTGGCCAAAAGCATAAACCAAGTATCTTGTTTAGACATTCAGATAGTCCCATCAGAATAAAAACTTCATCTTGATGCACCCCAGAGTTGTCTTTAGTGTAGCTGGTTAGGGGTATCACGATATTTCAGGTATAGTCAGATAAGCAGGTATAGCGCCTGTATATCATTAAGCCATAGTTTGAGGCACCTGCTCATCTAATTCTGCTTGTTAGAAGCTGATGAATCAGTGCAGTATAAATAAAGGATTTTTGTAAGGATATTCCATATTTGCATGATTTTTTAAAAACTAAGCATTAGCTTAAAAAGTTGGTGGAAGCAGATGTTCCCAGATTGAATGTGGGGAAAATGTAGCAATAAAAAAAAAAAAAAGTCTGGTTTGTAGTATTTGTTACACAAAATATTGAACTCTAAGCTGTGTGCCATCCATAATGTCAGTGCTGTGGACTGGTTTTATCAAAACTCATCTTGGAACTCAGCAACTTCTTGAAATGCCAGAAATAAGAAAGTTGTTCTCTGGCATTAAAAGCCCATGTGTGGTTTTTACTGTCACTGTCATGGCTCCAAGTTCAGAGATAGAAAGGAATAGTGGTTATACACCAGCCTTCTGAACTTAAGGCCCCAGATCCCTCCTACGGTTGTTGTTGACTGGCTGTGTTGTGCCTTTTGTTTCTCTTTCTTTCTTTCTTTCCTTCCTTCCTTCCTTCCTTCCTTCCCTTCTTCCTTCCCTCCCTCTCTCCCTCCCTCCCTTCCTCCCTCCCTCCCTTTCCTTCCTTCCTTCCTTCCTTCCTTCCTCCCTTTGTCCCTTCCTCCCTCCCTCCCTTCCTTTTTTGGTGTGGTGCTGGGGTTTCAACTAAGGGCCCCATGCCTGCTGGGTAGGTGCTTGAGTCACTCCAGTAAACTGCCTTTTGTTTTCTTGATCTAAAATGTTCCACAAGGCTTCTGGGCCACCTGGCAGAGCCCACTGCTTCTCTTGCAGTGCTTTCTTCTTCCTCTTTCCTTTTCTTTGAATGAAGTTTTGTTACTGTTAAAAAAAAAAATTAAAAATTAAAAAATTCATTGTCCTTCAGTTAGTGTTTAATATGTTAAGGGTATTAGGGAAATAGTTAAATTATGTGATGAAACACGCTGCCACTAAAAGGTTTTTTTCAGGAGATTTTAATTGCAGGGGAAATGATTGATGACCATGACATGTCAAATAGAAACAGCCTTTTTAAATGGTTAACTGCTGTTCTCATGATTCTCTAACGTGACCTAATGCGTTAAAAATGTAGTACTTGATGTGCTAATAACATCTAACATTTGATTGCATTTGTTACAATTAACAAAGATTAAAAAAAAGTATCCTGCAAATTTAAAGTGAATAATTCAGGTGTACTGGAGACTGATGTAGGGAGAAAATGAGGTAGCAAGATTCAAAAGGCCTTAAAACCTAGAGTGAATTAGTAATAGTGAGGATTGGAGCCATCGGAAGTTGTGAGGGCTGAGGAATCACATTTTTTAGGCTGACCTCTCAGGCCAATGAAAATTTATGTAGCAACTTTTAAAAGATGAGCCAAAAAGAGAAGGAGCAAGGGAACATTATTAAATAAAGACTATTTTAATAGTCCTGGCAAAAGAGAAGATGAAGATTGGAAACGGCAGGGCAAGCAAGAACACGAGGAATCGAGCACAAGGTCACTATGTGGGCAAAACGACAGAACCTGGCATCCAAAAGAACATGGGAGTGGGGACCATATAACTGATCCCAAACAGGGCACATTTAAGAGTCAAAGAGGACGCTATTAATAATTACTCCAGCATATCACAACATCAAGTCGGACCCCATCAACGTAGTTGGCGTCTGTTTCTGTGGGTTCTGCATCCACTGAGTCAACAAACTGAGGACTCAAAATACTCAGAAAAAGTTTGTACTGAGCATGAACTGAGTTTTTTCATGTCATTTCCTAATAATATAGGATAACAAAAACTTACAGAATTTTTATTATATGAGGTATTGTAACAATCTAGAGATGATTTAAAGTATATGGGAGGAAGAGTAGGCATAAATATGTGCAAATACCATGTACACCATACCATACCAGACTTGAGTATGTGAATATTCACAGGAGGTCCTGAACCAATCCCCTACAGATATATACAGATATACAATATTAATTCCTCAAAATTGTCATTAAAATTCTTCAAATGTTAAAAATAATTTAAATGTTAAGAAAGAAAAATGTCTTGGTAACAAGCTATGAAGAAAGGAGTGAGAGAAAGAAAGCATAAAGCAGTTGTGAGCTTGTTACCTGAAAGAATGATCGCAGGATAAAAAACAACAGAGCAGGCTTAAGAGTCAGGATGATGTGAAATAATTCCATCATTTGCTTTGAATTAGCTCCATGTTATCCAAAAATAGCACTAGTGAGATACCATATTCAGGTAAGTGCTGGCTTTTAGTAGTGATGATGGCATAAGAGAGTTGTCATTTCAAGGGGGAGTTCATAGCTTGATCTTACCACCATCAAATAAGCTTAGAAGCAAGTGACCAGCATTTGTGAATAATGAGGTTTTTTTTTTTTCCTGACCAACCCCTGTGTTTAAATTGAACTATTATGTAGGCTTTTGGTGTTTTGTTTTTTTGCACCGTTGGGGATCAAACTCGGGTTCTAAGGTGTGCTAGGCAAGCACTGTACCACTGAGCCACACTCCAAGCCCTGTATAGGCTATTTACATTGATTAATTAAAATTGTATTAAGATAGCCAAAGAACTCTTGAATAACAATGAAGCAGGAGGCATTCAGCTACCTGATTGCAAATATACTACAAAGTAGTCAAAACAGCTTGGTATTGGCATAATGCAGACATGCGGACTAATGGAACAGAACAGAGCACTTGGAGGTAAACCCATGCATCCCCAGCCAACTGATCTTCAATAAAGGTACTAAGAACATGCATTGGGAAGCAGACAGTCCCTTTAGTAATCAGTGCTGGGAAAATTTGTTATCAACATGCAGAATAAAACTAGATCCTGCCCAGCTGTTACAGGAATCAACTCATAATGATTAAAGGCCTGAAACTATGAAGGTAGCATTAGAGAGACCCTTCATGCCATGGAATGAGCCAGGATTATTTGGACAAGACCACAAAAACACAGGCAACAAGAGCAAAAACAGACAAATGAGATAGATCAAACTGAAAAGCTGCTGAGCAAAGGAAACACCAGAGTGAAGAGAAACCCACAGAATGGGAAAAATATTTATGAATGATAAAACTGAATCATTTATGAAAAATATTTATGAATGATACAATCATTTATGAATGATTCTGGTAACATCCAGAATAGTAAAGAGATCAATGTCAAAAAAGTTTTTGATTAAAAAATAGGCAATAGTACTAAATCAACATTTCTCAAAAGAAGACATAGACATGGTCAATAGGTACGTGGGAAATGCTCAGCATCGCTAAGTGCAAATCAAAAGCACAATGAGAGCCCCTCACTCCAGTTAGGGTGACCACTATCAAAAGCACAAAGGAGAAGTGCTGGTGAGGATGAGGAGAAAAGGGAGCTCTTAGACACTGTTAGTAGGGATGTAAATTAGTACAGCCATTATGTGAAACTATATGGAAGCACCTCAAAAAAAAAATAGAATTACCATGTGATCCAGCAATTCCACTAATGGATATACACCCAAAGGAAATGAAATCAGATCGGCATGTTTTAGAGACATTTGCACACGTGCATGCACACACATGCACGTGCACACACATATTGCATTACTGGGGTTTGAACTCAGGATCTCACACTTGCTAGGCAGGTCCTATGCCACGTAAGCCACTCTGCCAGCCCTGCACTCCTATATTAATTGCACTGTTATTCACAGTGGCCATGAGATACAAACAACCTTAGCGTCCACTAACTGATAAATGGATAAAGAACACCTGGTACCTATATAGAATGGAATGCTATTTAGTCATAGAAGAGGATGAAATCCTGTCATTTATGACAACGTAGATGGAAATGGAGGTCAATATGTTAAGTGAAATAAGCCAGATGTAGACAAATACTGTATGATCTCACTCATGAAATCTAGGAATTAAGAGTAGTTGCCACAGGCTGGGAAGAGAAGAAGGGAGGAAGGAATGGGAAACTGTTGGTCAATGGATACTAAGGTATGGTTAGGTAGGAGAAATAAGTTCTGGTATTCTATTGCACAGTAGAGTGCAGATAATAACATATTGTATATTTTAAAAAGCCTAGAAGGAAGAACTTCGAGTATTTTCACCACAAAGAAATGATGAGTGTTTGAGTAGGTATATATTCTCTGATTTGAATGTTTTACATATATATGTATATATATGTATACATGTATCACATATGCATATATCTAAACAACCCACAGTACCTCATAATTATGTATAATTTTTGTTTTATTTTTTGGTGGTTCTAGAGATTGATCTCAGGGCTTCACATTTGCTAGGTAAGTGCTCTATTTTCTTGAGCCATGTCCCTAGATCTTTTTGCTTTAATTTGTTTTTCAAATAGGGTCTCACACTTTTGCAGTGGCTGGCCTCAGACCACAATCCTCCTGTATCCCTCTCCCCAGTAGCTAGAGTTACAGGTGTGTACCACCATGCCTGTTAATATAAATAATTCTTATGTGCCAATTAAAACTCTTACAAAATCAAAATGAACTCATAACCACGTGAATGAGTTTGATAAAAATTAAGTGCTAACAGGAAAAACACACAAAGTTGCTTTACCAAATTGGCAACATGTAACCAATATTTCTGTCTATTCTTTGCCCCAGCTATTTAATCTTCAAGTGATACTGTTATGTCAGCCTGATTGAGAAATCAAACTGGTTCTATAATCCAAGCACATAATGGTGTCTGACTTCACAACTGTAAGTCAAAGATTTTGCCTTATACTTTTGACTTGTTACGCAGTTTTACACTTGAGCTAATAACAGAAGGCAGTAACATGCAGGAAGAATGGTTAGCAGTAAATCCTTAAGTTCTTCAGAGATGGTGGGCATTGACTGAGTCAAATTGACCTCTAATTGAGCAACTCTTCCCAGGAATGTCCTAATCCTTGCTTGTTTGGAAGGAATGCTGCTATTTAAATTTCAGTGGAAAAGTATCGTACAGATAACAAACTGAACAATTGTGAAATGTCTTTACCCGACTCTTAGAAAGCTAACTGTAAATAGGACATAGTACCAAGGAAAATCATAAGCCTAAAATTGTTGATGTTAAATCCAGCTGTGTAATTTGATTAGCATAATACATGAAAAAGATACATATGAATATTATGCCCACACACTCTCAGCAAGCTATGTAACAGCCTGGACGTTATTTCTCTATAACTATATATGAGGTGTGTTTGCTGATTGTCTTTTTAAGAATTTCTTAAAAACTGAACATTGATTATTAAATTAAATGCACACTAAATATAGGCTCTTTCTCAGTCCTGTGTCTTCATCCAGCCTGCTCCTCCACCTAGACGTCCTTCTCCTCCTTGTCTCATGTGGCAGTCTTTGTATGTCCTTGAAGACTGAGCTCGATGGTCACACAGGGAGACCTGACTGCCCATGACAGACCACTCAGCATATCTTTCCCTGTTGCCACATTGCAGGATTCTTGTTTGTCTCTGTAGACAGCAAGCCTCTGAGGACACAGTTTCTATTCCGTCAGCTTCACAGCCAGCATGGCACACAATGGGTGCATTTATGGAATGGATACAAGCCTTAAGCTTTGCCATTTTTATTTGCCAAGCAAATGTTGTGCCTGGAGTTGTCTTATTGCTGCATTTGTTTTTAATAAGAAGAATTTATAGGGTACCTTAGTGGTTTCTTTACTCAAATTTTTTTGCAATTTTTCAATTACTGAGTTCTTAGTTAGGACTTGCGTCTGCATGTCTGCTAAGGTGTTCCCTGTTGGTTTCCTTCTCTTCAATAGCAGCCGAATTTCAAGGTGGTCATATGTGTAGCACTTTCTCTCACAATCCTGGGAGGAATGTAGAACAGTAAGTTCTACATTTCACAAAAGAGGAAATTAAGACACAGAGATTAGTTGACCTGTGCTCAGTTGTACAGCTGACCATCTAGACCCGAATTCAGTGCTCTGTATACTAAATTCATGCTATTTAAAAAACATTTTAATTAAATTTAATTAACTTAACTTAAACTTTTGACAGATTTTAAATCTTAAGTTGATCAACATTATATGTTAGCCATACTGTATACAGTTTCTGTCTGAAGGAAAATGATTTGACTAGTAGTTGTCCTGAAGTCAAATAGAAACAACTGGGTTATGAAGGTGCTCTACCGTCAATCAAACCAGATCTCAGCATTAAACTCAACAATTTCATTACAATTAAATTTAATTAGCTGAAATTTTACAAAATTTAAATATAACTTTACATTTATTTTAAAATTTATTAATGTGTCTTCACGATAAAAAATTTGGGGAGGTAGTCTCACTCTGTAGCCCAAGTTGGCCTTGAACTCTCAATCCTCCTGCTTCAGCCTCCTAAGTGCTGGGATTACAAACATGAGCCACCATGCTTGTTTTTACATTAATCAACTTTTGAAAGGAAATAAGTAACAAAAATGGAAAAATTGATTTATTAAACATAGAAGGAAATGAGAAAAATGTTTACTGGTCTTATACATGTAAGTATACTAACACTTTGGTTTCATTTTAATAAAAACTTTTTTAAATGGCTATCTTGAGAGCTTGTTTGGAGGTTCTAGCAGGGGAGCTCAGCTACTCATATAACCTTGACCGAAGAAAGGTCCTCCTCTATCGGGGATGGTCATCCTCTTCGACCAAGCGCGCAGCTTCGGGAGGGACACACATGGAGCGGTGAGGGAGGAAGGGGACACCCGCCTAGCCAGCCAGATCAGCCAGATCAACCCTGGCGATCAATGGGGTGACAGATGTCGTATTAAATGGCTATCTTTAAGAGAGAGTGGTGGTCATTTTTTAAAAACAATGGAAACTTCAGATTATGAAACTACTTGTTTTTTTTAATACTTGGTAGATGAGAGCCCAGCTAAGTTTATTTTTAGTTTAATGGACTGCTGGCTAATTTTGCCAGAAGACAGCCTCTCTTCAGTAAAAGAGGTAGCATAGATTTATACAACATTTTCCATGGAAATATGGCTATCAATTTTTTTTGAGGCAGGGTCTTGCTATGTAGCTCAGGCTGGCCTTGACCTCACAATCCTCCTGCCTCAGCCTCCTGATCTGGGATTACAGATATGCACCACCACAATCAGTTCAGTTTTTATTTTTGGCAGTGCTTTACCCAGGGCCTTGCATACACTAGGCAAACACTCTACCACTGAGCTCCATCTCCAGCCCTCAAATATTTTATGGTTATATTATAGTTTAATTACATTGCAAAGTTGTTTGATTCAAACAATATAAATTTCTTTCCCTTAAAATATGTATGAGCTCATCTATGTAAAAGTTAACATATGAATGAAGCATTGAAGAAATGCCACAGACAGGTAGCACCCTTTCTCTAGGAGTGGTATTGTGGAGCTGCAAGACAACCATTTCCACTGAGAGTAACAATTCCTTAGCTAGAGCTGGCAGAGAGACTCAAGCGATAGAGTGCCTGCCTAGCAAGCATGAGGCCTGGAGTTCAAACCCCACTTCCACCAAAAAAAAAAAAAATTGCTTAGCTATAACTATTAAATTATTTTATGAAATAACTTGATTTAATTATTCAATTACATTGTTATAGTTAGTATCAAATTAATTACAAACAGTATATTATGAATTTGATATTAAATTAGACCAGAAAAATATAAGAAATATACATATAAATATGTATGATAAATATGTGTAAATATGAATAAAAGCATAAATAAAAGCATATTATAATTTTCCACTCTGACTTAATACCAACATTAATGATAATTAACATGTCCTTTGAGTGTTAGACAACAAACAGTTTAAATTAGTTTAAAAACAGTTTAATGCATTAAAATAACTCACTTTAAAAGGGGATTCAGCTTTATGCTAAGCTTTCTTTTGATTTTCCTTTGCTGACTGACAAAGTGCAAGAGTCTGAATGCTGTTGGCGTAAACAAACATGTATTTGGTTCCTGCTATGGGAAGAAGGAGCCAAATGTAACACTGGTCTCGCTCAAGGCCAGGGAGCTGGTGATACATTTCCATAGACAGTACCATTCTGCAGCTGGCTCTGTCAGTCTGGTGAGAGCACACTCAAAATAAAAGCATGAAGTAATTTGCAATCCGGAGGTAGTATTTTAAGGGAAATGAGATAGAAGTCTAACTCACTGAAGTCTCTTTTGAACCTTTTTTGTTTCTTCAGTGTGTAACTGTACTAGTTTGCATACACTGGGAATTCAAGAAAAGGGGAGAATTTTTAAAAGTTTGTTTTTCTTGGAAAAATTCTTTGACACATATTGCTAATTTTACTTAAGACATTTAAGAATTGTGTTTCAAAAGTATTTATTAGTTGTGTCTCCTCGTGGTGTAAGGATGTCAAACATATAAATGAAGTGGTTGATCTCCAATGGCACGAAAGCAAGAGCTGAAGTTCCTACCTTCTTGATTGGCTCAAAGGAAACCCAAATGAAGTGTGCAGCAGTCTGAGGACCAATAATCTATGCAAGAATCAGTGGGTGTGTATTTATTGTCTTAGGGTCAGCTGCAAGTGAGTTTGTGAATGCAGTGTGTGACTCCTCACATGCCCCCTTTCCCAAATTATGTCCTTTTGTCTACAGCCATACCACCCCCAACAAGCCCAATCTCCTTTAAATTGTATCCTTTGGCCAATATATACTTATAAGTCTTATCTATAGCAAAATAAAATTCAACAGGCATCTGGGTACCTGCTATGACTTAGAAACTGGGCTAGAGACCAGGGATGGGTTTTGTTTGATTTGTTTTTGTTTGTTTTGGTGATGCTTGGCCATATTAGGCAAGTATCTACCACTGAGCCACATCCCCAGTCTGGGATCAGGGCTGTAGAAAATGAAGCCACTTCTGTTCCCAGGTTGCTTATTGATTTATTGACTTACGAACAAATAGCTTATGCAGTGTTAGAATCATAAGAAATATGCTTCTAGTAATCAAATGTTTGACCTGTTTACTTTTGGAACGGCCCAAAGACTTATGTGTATTAAAAAGTGCCAGAGCATCTCTCTGTGTTATTAGGTATCAGTAGCAAGCATTGTTCTTCTAATTGAGAGGTTGGTTTTTTTTTGCCTGATTTGTGCCTACTGATGGCTCTTTCACCTCTATGTTCAGGGTATTCCCTACAAACACCACCACTCGTTGCTACTGCAAGATATTCGGGGTTCTACCAAACTTCCCTCTCCATCTTTGATCTTTCGGTCTGTAGACCCATGTAGCCTGCAGACTCATGTTGCCTGTGCGATTGTTCAGAGAATGTCTGAAAGGTAATGTGGACGCCAGAAAGTAACTTTGTTTCCTCCACACCCCAACTCCTGCTTCCTTCCTACTTCCCCTAATTCAGCACCACTGGTCTCTAAGCCCTGTAAATAGCATTCTCCTTAAGTAGAGGGCCCTTCCTTCCTCCCTCTTTTCCTTCCTTCCACCTTTATGATTAGTGTTTACATTTCTTTCCTTCTTTAAAACGTCAAACTTTTGAAAGGTTCTCCTGGTTTGAACTCATGAAACTCCATTCCTTGTTCAAGTCTGTTTTGTTTTTGAAAATCGGTTGCTGAAAGTGTTTAATACAAATCTGTTACAGCAATCTTGTTGCAGCAAGTTACTAGTATACCATGTATCATTTTTTAAAGATTTAGCAGAGCAGTGATGTAGTATTATTTCAGTGGATGTTTACTTGTAATTTTGCATTATTTTAATTAATAATGGTCTGTATGCAGGTGTTTTTAATTTTTCACCCATCTAATAACAATGGGGTTAAAATTAATTGTAAGGTAATTGTTTGAAAAATGAATAGACAACAACTCTGAGATGAACTTCCTCATGTTTTTACAGATTTTCTACTTGTCTAGACTTTTACTCTTTTACTCTTCAAATACTCAAACCATCTAAATGAAGTAAACTTTCAGAGTCTTTCAGTTTTTAAGAACAAAAATCTCATTAAAGGATTCAGATGCTAATGAATTCAACTGGTTCATTTTCTATAGATTTATCTATTTATCTATAAAATAATACTTTTTCTTGAATTAGATATTTTATTTTTTATTATTATTGTTGTACTGGTAGTACATTGTGACATTTACCAACGTTCTTACAATATATCATAGTTGAATTCACCCCCTCCTTCATTCTCCTTTATCCCCTCGCCTCCCATTCCTAGAATAGTTTCAACAGGTCTCATTTTTCCAGTTTTACACATGAATAAATAATACTTTGATTTTTAACAAATTTCCTTTAGCACAAACAAATCAGAGATTTCTTAAAGTTGTGCATTTTTCCAATAATGGTCCAGGGTGAGTGAGTGTTCCAGATTGATGGCCAGTTCTTCCCATTTGTGACTCTTCTACCCCCAAAGCCTTATTGTCAGCCATGTCAAGCCTAAAGAAGGGAACAGAGAACATGAAGGAGGTCTGTGTTAGTAACCTTCCCACAACTGTAACAAAATACTATAGATAAATAAAAATAAAAATAAAGTTTTGTTTTTAATCTTAAAAATAGGAAAAGTTCATTTTGATCACAGTTTGGGAAGCTTTAGTACATGGGTGATTGGCCTACTTGCTTTTGGGACTGTGGAGAGGCAGTATATCGTGGCAGGATTGCATGGTGGAGGAAGCTGCTCACCTTATGATAGCTGGGAAGCAAAGGGGGGAGGAAGGAATCAGGGTTCCACAGCTCCCTTGGAGGCCATGCCTCCAATAACCTATGACCTCCCACTAGGCCCCACCTCTTAAAGGTTTCATCACCTTCTAATAGTTCAATGGGCCAAGGATCAAGCCTGTAACACATGGGCCTGTGGGGGATTCTCCAGATCCAAACTCTAGCAAGGTACATCTGTTTCTTAAAGGCCACAGCCCTAGAAGTGGCATGCCTCACTTCTGCTCACATTTCAGTGTCAAGAGCTACTCATATGGCCACCCTAGATGCAGTGTAATCACTGACTGGGCAGTCCCTGCCCCATGACCACTGTATTACAATCAATGAGAAGATGGAACTTGGGGAACAGCTGCATGCTCTGTCATGGGGGGTAGATGGGCAAATTAGTAAATAATTACAATGCCACGAGAGGAGATACATTCAACTCAGTTCAGACTGGGGGGCAGATCAAGAAAGGTTTTAGGAAAGGTGGCGTTAGAGTTGTGTCTTAAAAGAAATTAATGAGGTAAAGAATGGGGGAAATATTTTATGCAGAAAAAGCATATGCAAAAGATAAGGCTATATGAAGGAATCCCGTCTATTAGAAGAACAAAAGTAGTATCTGTGGACAGCACTGTGCAGCTGTGATAAGAAGGTAAGACAAAAGATGAGGCTAAAGAGCCAATTGGCTCAAAGGAAAAATTACATATTCAAGAGATTTTTTTAGGTTTTAAATTCCACAAGTCTTTGAGTCAGGTATGACCTGAACAATGAGAAATAGCCAACAAGTGAGGGTCTGGGGCTTCTAGACCCTTTCAGAGGGGAATAGCAAGTTCCAAGGGCTCGGATAGGACTGGAGTTAGTGTGTTTGAGGAAACAATGGCCGTTTGGTTGGAGCATCTGTGGGAGAAGGTGAAGTCTGAGAGACAGTGAGAGGCCACGTAACCTGGGTTCATATAAATTATGAAAAATTTGGGATTTTACTCTAAACCCAGTGGAGCGTTATTAGGAAGTTGTAAGCAGGGGATTGATACACACTGCAGTAAGCTAACCTTCACACATGTAATTTATTCCATCACAACAAATATGCTCTGCCCTTACTCCACTAATTTGACATTTTCTAACTGGTTCAGGTGAATTCAGTATACCAGTATGGAGCTCATAGTATTAGAGAGGCATTGATGTTGATTTGAATTAATGTTCTCAGCTTAGCTGACTCATGGCGGAAACAAGTTTGCATTCAATGCAAATAGAAAAAAACAACAGGTATAGAAAGTAAGGAAATGAGAAAATATGCCAAATATTTTTACATCTTAAGACTTTAAAAAAATGATCCATTCTATGTGTGATTTTGCATAAACAAAACCAAGGTTCCAAAAGCATCCCTCTTGTGTAAGATAACGAAATAATCCCCTCACAGGCTGTGCCTGATCCTCTCTGTGTCTTTGACAGGTGATGGCCCAACAACTCTAAGCAGAGGATTCTGGGAAGAGTTCAAGAGAAGTTCAAGAGAATTGTAAGTTAGAATATCTCACTTCTCCATAACAAGCTGGGACACAATGATTTGAGTATGTACTTTTCAAAGTTCCTTCATTAGACCCATGGAATAGTATTAAGAAAGGGAAAAATATCTCAGCAATTAGGGGCAGACATTCACACAGTTGCCCACAGGATGGCGTGTGAAGGGCATTTCTAAGAGGACAACTTATTCAAAATGTCTTCCCACAAATCCTTACTAACCCCAAGAACTTTCCAAAGTGCTTGGTATTAAAATGTCACTCTTTTGGCTGGGGTGAGATTTTTATCTCTTACAGCATAATGGAAAAGTGTTGCCCTGATGTGGTGTATGCATTAATAACATTCTTTTCTTTTCTTTTTTAGTGGTACTGGTGTTCAAACTCAGGGCTTCACACTTGCCAGGCAAGTGCTGTACCACTTGAACCACTCCTCTAGTCCCCAAAACATTTTATTTATTGAGTGTCTGATGTTCACATGCCTCTGTGGTTGATATTGAGAATACAGTCATGACAATTAAGGTGGCTGAGGGAGCTTCCATTCCAACGGGGAGCATCTCGATTAGCTTTTCACTCTCTCAAGTGGCTCGTTGTGATCTAAAACCACATCCAATTTTCTTCCCTATGGAAAAAAAAGAAAAAGTTAACTTCTCTTAATTTCACATCTCCTTCTTGGTACTGCCTTATTACTTCCCTTCCCTTGTTAACCTAGCACCTCAAGAAAACATATTATAGTGTTTGTGAAACTTGAGCTCACACAAACTATTTTTAAAGAATATTGATCCCTACTTTGCATCCTATATAAAAAAAAACTCAAAACAGAGTATAGACCTACCAGTAGAACTTGAAACTGTAATGCTTTGTAATAGCATATAAGAAAATCCTTGTGACCTTGGAATAGGCAAAGATTTGTTACATATATTACCAAAATATGAAGCATAAAAGAAAAATGTTGATAAACTTGACTTCATCAAAATTAAGAACTCTGCTCTTGGAAAGATATAAACAAGAAAATGAAAAGTTAAGCCACAAAGTTTGGAAAATGATAATGACAAATCAGTATCTTATAAGGAACTTGTATCCATCAGTTTTATTGTTGTTGTAGTCAGATATCTGACATAAACAACTTTGAGAGGAAAGATTTATTTTTTTAATTAATTTTTTTTTGGCTTACAGTTTTGATCCAGGATTGCTTGGCTCCATGCAATTGAACAGAACACCATGGTGGTGGGGGTGTATGACAGAGGAGTTTCTTCACCTCATGGTAGACAGGAAGCAGGAAGAGAGGCAGGAAGAGGTCAGGGACACGAAACCCCCAAGGACTTGTTCCCAGTGACCTCCTTCTCCAACTAAATTCCACCTCCTAACATTTCCAAAACCTTCCAGAATAGTGCCACGACCAACCTCCAAAATATGAGCCTTTTTAAGGGATACTTCATATCCAAACTATAATAGAACTAATGTCTAGATTATTAAGAACTCAAAATTCAACAAAACTCCCAAGCAACTCAAGTGGGATACTAGTCAGCCAAAAAAGGAAGCAACTATTGACACACATGACATGTGTGTATATCAAAGTTATTATGTGGTAAAAGCAGGAGCTACAGAGGAGCAAGAAGAAACTTTTTGGGATGATGAATATATTCTCTCTTTATTATAATGATGGCTTCAGGAGTGTATACATACCTCAGAACTTACCAAATTATATCCTTAAATGAGTTTAGATTTGTTCGTTAGAAGACTCCATAATGTTTAATTCCATGATATATTTTTGAAAGGGTAAAACTATAGAGACAGAGAATGTGTCAGTGGATGCCAGGAGCTAGGGGTGACTAGAAGGGTTAAGCACAGAGTGACATGGTGAACATTTTTGGTGGTGGAATTGTTCTGCTTTGTGTGGGGGAGGGAAGGAGTGGTACTGGGGTTTGAACTCAGGGCCTTGCACTTGTCAGGCAAGTGCTCTACCTCTTGAGTAGCACCCCAGCCCTTGTTTTACATCTTCACTGTAGTGGTGGCTACATTTCTATGTTTGTTAAAATTCACAGGAATGTACACTAACAAAGGTAATTTTTACTGTTTATAAATTATATCTTAATTTTTAAAGTGGAAAAAATAATCAAATCTATTAAACAGTTTTTTTTATTAAATTTTCATATAATAAGCTCCTGCAACCTAGCCAATCCTGATTCCTTGCACAGAGCATAGCTCTCTCAAGTCCTAGCTCCCCTCCTGGTTGGTCCTTTGCCTCTTCTTCCCCTTCTCCTGGGTCCTAATGTCTGCCTCACTCCCCAAATGTTCAGCCCCAATTGTCTCAGCCTTAGGCATCAGTGGCCCACAGGCCTACTGTTAGATATGGAAAAGAGGAACCTTTGATCCTAAAACTGGCAAAGGAAGAAGAGTGAAGCTTCCATGTGGGACTAAGAGTAGAAAATCCAGAAAACAAGCTGGGAATGTTGCACAACTGCTGACACAAGCTTTTCCATGTGCTGAGGATGTCCTTGTGTCATACAGAACAATGGCTTCCATTATTTAGCCTTGCTTGGAGTCTCTAGAATTGAGAGGGCAGAGAGGAAGAAAGGCCCTTCCTCCCCTTCTAGGATCTACCTGGGTCTGGAGATCATGAATCTTTGTATCCTTGGTGCCTTACAAGGCAATGCCAGCATACGTCAGATAAGTGATGAATGAGTAAATGAATATCTCAATCAAAATCATGTAATTGTGATGAATTGAGTAAATACTCTATAATTAAATGGTACAACCAAATACAACTTAAATTTTGCCTTAATTAGTTTATCAGCAGGTGTGACAGTGCCATCTGACTCATACACCAACAACAGATAACACCCAATTGATGTAAGCCTTTCCTGGACATTCTGTCATCTAGGGTCTGGTCTTCACACAGGTTTCTGTCCAGCTTACTGAAATACTTCAGAAGACCGTAGGTTTTCATACAGACTAATCCTGGGCAAGTTGGCAAGTTTCTCTTGTTCTGCTGGAGATCCCAGTAGAACAATGTCCTTGATCCCAAGTGAGGATTACGTGAGTGCTTGTGTGGTGTATGGCACTCGGTGACAGTAAATGTTGACGTCTCCTCCTCCTTCCCTCCTCCTCCTCCTTGTCCTACTCTCCCTGTTACTACCCTTCTCATATTTGGCTTTCAATCTCATGAGGTGCTGGGATGGCTTGTCTAGTTGGAGGAAGCACCCTGAACTCTGACTCCTCTCTTCCTTGAGCTGACTTAGGAGAACTTGGGGAATTGCTATCTGACATGATTTTACCTGGGATCTCCATATGAAGCTATTGCTTCATATTTAAAATTAAGTAAAACAAATTTAAGTGATTTTACTAGCTTCCAGGCACTCAGAGGATTGTCCTTTAGAGAAAACAACAATGGAACTAAATTAGAATGCCTTTTTGATCATAGAAATCTAGGTGAAGAATGGTTCCCAAAAGAGAGGAGTGGCAGTCAAGAGCATTGCTGTCTAATGGCAAGTTGATGTGAGCACGTTTCATACTGCTTACTACCAAATTGAAACAGGTAAGAAGAAATAGTGAAATTAATGTTAATAATACATTTTATTTTTCCAGTGCAATAGGTTGGTTAGTTTTGTTTTTCTTTAGTACTGGGTATTAAATCCTCCACTAGTGAGTTACATCCCCATCCCTTTTTAAATTATTTTTTATTTTTATTTTGAGATGGAGTGTGGCTAAGTTGCCCAGGCTGGCTTCAATGTTGTGATTCTCCTCCTTTGGTGAAGTAACTGGGCTTACAGGCATGCACTACCATGCCTGGCTAACAGTGCCATCATTTGGTGTCCAAAATGCCCCTCAAGAGCTTATGTGTTAAAGATTTGGCATTTTTGGGAGTTGGTAAAAGCCTTTGAGAAGTGGGGCCTAGTGAGAGTTCTTCCAGACATGGGGGAGTGCCCTTGAGGGACACTGGGGCCCCAGCCCCTCCTCTTCCTTTCTCTTTCACATCTAAGCCATGGTGTGAGCAATTTTTCTCTACCATGTACCCCCTGCCATGATGTGTGTCCTTACCACACTTCCAAAAGCAATCAGGCCAACTGATCTTGGACTAAAACCTTTAAAACTGTGAGCCAAAATAACCTCTTCTCTGTAAATTGATTGTCTCGGGTATTTGTTACAGTAACAGAAAGCTGACTAACACACCCAATATGTCCCAGATGTTATTATCACAAATGTAATCATAAAAATTATTAAAGGTATTTTACTTTTTTTGTACCAAGTCTTCAAAACCCATTGTGTATTTTATATTTAGAGCACATCACAGTTTGAAGTAGCCAAATTTCGAGTGCTCCATAGTCACATGTGGCTGGCTAATAATTCCTGTGCCAGCCTTGCAGGCTGACACATACTAGTAGTTAGATAATGATGGTGATGACAATGACAATCATGATACAGATGTTTAGAGGAAGAGACTTGTTTTGAGAGTGGTGGTGAAGAGCTGAGCCACTGGCCATGTTGACAGAGACTGAAGCTTCATTTTCCTACTGTCATCTCAAATGTTAGGGAGACCTAAAGTGCCCCAAGTGGATGAGTAAGGCCCCTGGACCAGGAGAAAGGTGGACATTTATGCAAAAGTCCCTGCCTGTAGACACCTGCAGAGAGCAGCAGACTTTTAGGTGGCTACCCTTGCTGGTGGGGCCTCTGGCAGCAGAGCCTCAGAATAGAACTGCCACACACCATCCAAGAGCACTCAGAAATGGGCTCTTCCTGGGACTTGTTGGAAGCAGAGGAGATGTCTTAGTCTGTTTGTGTTGATATAACAAAAATCCCAGATTGGGTAACTTATAAGCAATAGAAATTTATTTTTCATGTTTTGGGAAGCTGGGAAGTCCAAGCAAGAATGTCTGCAGGTTTGATGTCTGGAGAGAGTCTAGTCTTTCAAGCCCTTTAATTGAGGCCCTAGTCCCATCCATGAGGGCTCCACCCATATAAATTCATCACTTCCTAAACGCCCTACCTCTCAATACTATCATGATGATAATTAACTTTCAACCATAGCAGTATATAATGCAGATTTTTTTTTAAATGTCTGGGGGCATGGGTCAAGAGATAGAGTGCCTACCTAACAAGTGCAAGACCCTGAGTTTAAACCCAAGGACCACCAAAAAATAAAACAAAACAAAAAACACCTCAAAGGAAAAAATATATGTGCGTGTGTGTGTGTGTGTGTGTGTGTGTGTGTTTGAGAGAGATACTGGGGTTTGAACTCAGGGCTTCACACTTACCAGCCTTTCATTGTGTTGGCAACCTTTGAACTCCTCTCTTGTAGTTCTATTTTTTTTATTAGTACAGGAATTTGAACTCAAGGCCTTGCATGTGCTAGGCAGGTGCTGTACCACTCTAGCCACACCCCAGCCCTCCTCTCTTCTAATTCTTTATGAAGTATATACTACATTATTATAGCCACTCTGCGCTCTATCCTTTTTATCTAACTCAATTTAGATATCTGTTATCTGGAGGATTTGTTTTTCTCTCTATAAAACTTCCTTCAGCTAACTTGCAGCAAGCTTACCTCCCATTTGGAGCACTAGAACTAGCTGCCATCTACTGAAATGAGTTTGTTCCAGGTTTTGGAGGAGGAAGATTGTCTTCTAAAGAGTGACTTTTAAATGTAAGCCACTCACTCGATAATATCCACCATCATATCCATGATACAGTGCTTGGGAGAAAAATTCATTATGCATATTTGAAATTCCATTTTAATTCTATAAGAGTAAAATGTGTATCATGCGAGGAGATGTACTTTGGTATCTAAAGCAGAAACTACCTCCCACTTACACTTGACTGTTCTGTTTCATCTGCTGGGTGCCTTTATCTCCTGTCACTGTAAGTTCCTGAATCAGAAGGATCAACTGGCAATTAGTGGGAAGTCATCAAGCCCTGTTCTTTGCTCTAATGGAGTGATCAGGGTGGTGGATTCTGAATCACTCTACGTGGACGGCTTCCAAGGGCGCTGGTGGGCATTTGTAAGCAGATACAAATTTCAATAATCACAGGAGAATTGTGTAGTGCAGCTCCAAGAACCCAGCCTGCAGGTCAGAGTGAGTGATTTTAACATTTTCACTTCTCCAGGAAATAGGGGGCCCCTCCCCTCAAATTTCAGTTAAAATCTGCAAGTTATACTTTGTTAGAGACCCAAGAACTCACAAAAGACTCGGTGATCTTAGTGAGAGATTTCCAAGGTGGGTGAGGGAAGTAAAGGGGCTGACGAGGCTCCTTCCTCAGCACTAAGAACACCGGTAACTTAATAAAATATCAGCTGCTGTTTGACAACAAACAGAGACACATCACGAAAGCACAACTGTTCCCTCAGACTGCACGAAGAAGAAAATCTGGTAAACAAGAATGATCAGTACAAGAATGTTCCATGAGTAGATCCAGTATCTCTAAGGAAAGGTTAATCCGCACTTACAACAGGCTTGCACATTAAAAAAAAGTGAGTCATCATTGTATCACTGATTATTTTAAGAGATTTTATAGAGTTAGTCAGTGTTCAAGTCAAATGAGTCTCTCTTTTCCCTGTTCAAATATTTGTAAAGAATATTATGCATATATTCTTAATGAAATAAAACATTAATGTATGTTTAAAGGTTCTTATCCACCCATTTATCTCTAAATTTATCTACATCATTCTGCCTCACTTTCATGTTTGTTTTCTATACATACATAGCATATGTACATGCGAATCCATAGATGAGGCATGGTATTGCCTATGCATATTTTAAAATTTAAATAAATGGTAACTGCTGCTAAGAGTTTGCCTTCTTGCAGTAGTGTCTATGAGTATACAGGCATGCAGATACATTTTACATAAGTCAGCTTATGTAAAAGCTGACTTACACAGATACAGTGTTTTTCACTGACTGTATCTTACTTGTCTTTTCTACTCACCCTTACAGATCCACCCTGCTCGTTTCAACAGCTGTGTGTGTTCCATGTTAGGTGACCTTAGTTTGTTAGCCCAGTTTCTCACTGAGGGATATTTCATTTCACTTCTTTGCTTCCTCTATTGTATCCCTCTGTTACAAATCTCACAGGAGATATTTCTGTGAGTCATAAAAGGGTAACTAGAATGGAATTGCTAGGTCCAGGGATGTTTATATTTTGAAGACAACTAAATTGCAGTTCATAAAAACATGACTGTTCCCTCATGCCCTAGGTTTTATAAAATTACTTAACATTAGCCAAGCACTGGTGAGGAATGACAATTTATCACTTGTTTATTGGATCCTTTACATTTTTTCTCCTTCCTTCTTCTCCTTCTCCTTCTCCTTCTTCTTTTGCTTTCAATTGCTTATTCACAGCTTTTTCCTCATTTAAAAACATTGGATTCCTTCTTTAAATTGTTGTATAAGTGCTTTGTATGCTAAGGAAATTAACTGCATACCCATACATATTGCAAAACTTTCTTGCCAATTTTTCATTGGTTCTTGGCATTTTAATGTGAAATTTTTATAGCAAATTTACCAGTCTTCTATGTGACTTCTGGGGTGTATCTTATTAAAGAAGGTGTTTTCTCATCCCCAAGAATATTTCCATCTTATACTTTCATGATTTCATTATATCTTTGATTCAACTGGAATTAATTTTCATGTAAGATGCAAAGCAGATATCTAACTTCTTAAAAATTTTCTAATTGACTGAGTCCTGACACCATTTATCAACTGATTTTCTTGCCTTGATTCAAAATGCTGCTTTTATCAGTCCTATTTTATCTTCTATTCTGATCCAATTATCTTCTGAGTCATTCTACAATGTCACAAACTGTCTTAAAGTTCTATAGTTTAATAGTATGGTTTAATAGCTAAAATGACTAGTTTCCTCAGATTTGTATTTTGTAGAGAATAGCTGAAACTTTCAGATAGTGGTAGAGATTAAAGAATAATTGGTTCTCACCAGCGAGTACTAGCCAGCACTGGTGTATCACTGAGTGAGGTCTTGTGCCATGGAGAACATTCAGAAGCCATTCTGGGAATATGAAGGAAAGAATAGTTGGTTCTATCTGAGACAGGAAAAAGATAGCAGAAGCTTGGTAGAGAGGGCTTCTAGTGTTGGAGAGATTTCTTCAAAGGCTTCTTCAATGTAACCCTCTTCAGTAGCAAACGGGGCCCTCGACTTTTGTCCTACTCTTGGACAAGACAGTTGAGACATCTGTATTTATATTTAGAAGCACAGGCTTCAACTCAATTACTAGGTGAACCTCAGAGGCAACCAGGGAGAGAACCATGGAAACTCCTCTGCTGAGAATTGTTTCAGTGACAAGACTGCAGAATCTCATTCTTTCTTTTCTTTTTGAGTCCTCATCACTCGAAGATTTCTTGAACAATTACAGAACCAATCTAGGGCATGGCTAATAAGTCTGCCTTACAGAATTGAGGAATCCCAGACCCTGGAGTGGCTCAAGCAGGCACTAAACAGTTATCTCATAGGCATGTTGTGTGCAGCTAAGAGAGTGGATTAGATGACTTTACAGGACTGGCAGAGTGGCTCAAGTGGTAGGACACCAGCCTAGCAGGCACAAGGCCCTGAGTTTGAGCACCAGTGCCACCAAAAAAAAAAGTTTAAGAAAACATTAGAGTTCGTTCCTCTTTTCAATAAACTCCATTTCATATTAAGAGTCTGGTTGGAGACATTGTTCAGAGTCTTTCAGAATGAGCATTTTTGAATTCCCACATTGTTTTATAGTTAATTCCATTTGTTGTAGAAGAGTTTTTGTCTTAGCTGAGATTTCAGCCCATGACGTCCTCTGGAGAGAAATAATTTGGAGACATTATTTGGAGCTCAGGGCCATGTCCAAAACCAACTTCTCATTGTCCCCTGAAAGTACCAGTCCCCTTCCTCATCCAGGTGGAGAAGGAGGAGTGGATGCTCTTCCAAAACAAAATGTACCCCTTCCCAACACACATGCAGTGTCTTTCTCAGCCTCTTCTTCAAAAGAGACACAATCTATTTTCATTTTATACCACATGCCCCAATAAATAGCATATGCTTTTGGTCAGAGCAGTCTCCAGTTACTTCAAGAAACAAGCAAACTCTTGGGTAAAACCAGCAGTCATTGTCTCCAAACAACTGTCACATCTCAGACACCTCAGGGTAAGCTGGTTATTTGGTGGCCAATGACCTTTCAGTGTGAGCCACCTCCTCAGTTACTGGAGTTGAACCAACTGTCCTCCCAGAGTGCACTGGGGTGGCTTCAGACAGCTATGTTTGTCCAACTGTTTGATGTCACCTCTCTATTTAGTCCATGGGCAGATCTGAGAAGAGAAAAACAAAACAGTGGCAAATTTTAAATATAAACATGATATGGCAATGAAAATGGCTTGTGGCCTTAGACATTGGGACCACTCCAGACATCCAGGATGTAGGTAAAAAGGGAGTCCAAGCTCAGATTTGGGGTCTCCATGTCAAAATCAGGCCTTGCTCTTTTGGAAAGTCTGTGCCTGGGCTGCCAACAAGGAGGCACAATAGGTAGCAAAATGGTCTGATGGAGGCATTAATTATCTCTGATGTTTTCAGAGAAGAAAACATAGATTCCGTAACCTGGTGATGTGGTGTAATGGCAAGGAGCCTGCAGCATGTCTAGAGAAAGCCTCCTAGTTTGGTTTTTGTTGACCAAGACATTTTATCTCAAGTCTCAGTTTATCTCAGTTTGCCCATCTGCATAATGGGAAGATAAAATTCCTTATTTGCTCCCTAATGCCTTTTCTAGCTATTAACTCTATGAGCTTCAGTAAACTCTGAAAACTTAAACAGAGACAAAGAAAAAAACTTTCTGGATGACCTGGAGTTCATCTACAAATAGTGCATATAACATTTTTAATGCTCTGCATAAAGTTTATGTGAATTTTTCCACTCCCATGATCTCCATAGTCCTTTGAGATGAGCTAATAGCATTTTGGACTATTTGTCCAAAGAGGGTTGGGGAAACCATAGTTTCATGATTCTACTCATAGGACCAGCGGGAGTTAAACAAGCTCAAATAATTACCAACTCTTGAGTCCAGCTCTTATCTATCACCAATAAAGCTAAATATACGTGTGGAATATTTGCAATAAGTAAGGAAGCTATTGTGCCAGGAACTTTGTGAAAATAAAATCAATTCTAAGCCAGCCAGACTCACACTGTCATTTTAGAGTTAAATTTTCAACAAAGATTGTCACTTCCTGGGAAATAGAATCAGGTGTCTGTGTGTGTGTGGGGGGGATGGGTGGCAGCGGCAGGGAAGTTGCTGACAGGGACCTTGAAAGAGGAGGCCTCTGAGAAGCAAAGAGGAGCTGGGAGGTGCTTTAAACCAAGACAGCAAGAGCAAGGGCACAATGGGAAGTGGAGCCTCTTCGTAGGGCAGGGTAGGTGAAAGTGAGTGACTAGTCTGGAAGGGAGTTTGAGTTCTGGCCTACTCCAGCATCTTCAATGATCTTCCTTCTCAGTAAGCCAACTCTGATTTTTAGGTGAGCTTCTTGCTGTTCAGAATTAAAGGTAACATTTTCCAACCTCTTTCCCATGAAGTGTGGCCACATAGCTGAATGCTGGTCAGTGAGATTGAGGCAGAAGTGTTCTAGGGGACTCTGGGGAGGCACATGTTCATTTCTCCCTTTTTTCCTGCTACTTGGAGAGCTGATGATGTGTCAGTCAGCTCACTGTTAATGCAACAAATGCCCAATCAACTTACATGGAGGAAAGCTTTATTTTGGCTCACAGTGTTGGAGGTTTCGTCCATGTCTTATTGGACCGTCGCTCTAGACCTGGGGCAGCACATCAAGGTGGGAGTATGTGGTAGGTTGGAGACTCTCACCTCATGATGCCAAGGGAGTAAAAGAGAGGGAGAGGAAGAGTCCAGAGTCCTGCTGTCCCTTTTAAAGGCATGCCGCCAGTGACTAGAAGGCCTCGCCCCTCTTGTTTTGTTTTCTTTTTGGCAGTACTGGAGTTTGAACTCAAGGCTTCACGTTTGCTAGGCAGGCACTCTACCACGTAAGCTGCTCCTCCAGCCCTTTTTACTCTGGTTATTTTGGAGATAGAGTCTTGATTTTTGCCCAGGCTGATCTGGACCATGATCCTCTTATTTTAAGCTTCCTGCCATAGCTGGGATGCTAGGCACACACCACCACATCCAGCTGTTGGTTGAGATGGGGTCTCATGAACTTTTTTGCCTGAGGTTTGCCTTGAACCACCATCCTCCCAATAAGCTTGGATTATAGGTGTGAGCTACCAGCACCCCACTCAGATATCAATTCCCAACAGCACCACAGGCTGGGACTAAGCCTTTAACACATGGGCCTTTGGGAGCCATTCTAGAACCAATCTATGATTGGCAGTTCACAGCCATCTTGGACTAGTGGGTGATTTGAGAATGGATACCAGTTGCTCAAGTTTACAGAGAGGAAAAGGGGAAGCTTGTGTCATTAAGAATGCTTACAACTCACCTGAGATTGTATAGCTCTGGACTTGTTTTAGATGAGAGGGAATTTAAGGCAGAGTTAATTTAGGGTTTCTCTGCTGTATGTATCCTGTCTGAAGAAACACCAAATTATAGTAGGACTGAGATTTTGGGGTAAATTGTTTGGACTTAATCCTTTAGAGAACAGGAAACCCTACAATGTTTCAATGAATCAATTCTGTTTGGGATACCAACTATATGTTAGCTAACGCCATGGGTGCTAGAGGAACATCCAGCGAATTTTCTGAACACAACAATACAGAGCTGTTTTGGATTCATCTAATTAAAGTCCATGTTTCCTCTACATAGTGAGATAGCCATTTTTTCTTGGCATATCACATACCATTAGAAAAACGCCCTTGATTTTGTATTCCCTGCCCAAGAACACCTAAAACACACCAAGTTTATGAGATCATTTGGCCAAGTGAGGAGTCAGAATATTTTAAGGGGGAACTTACTATCACTAATGTCCACTTAAAAATAGACGGAGCAAATATAACCCCCACACCTTCCCCTGACCACACCCCTGCTAAGGTGGGGAAGCTGCCCTGAAGATGGTTTTCTAGCAAGCTGTCAGGGGAGGCCACAGCTGCTGACCCATCAAGCACACAAGTAAGTGTAGGAAATGCTACTTGTCCCAGGGAGTTTGTGTGACACCCCCCACACAAGGAAGACATTGGGACCATGGAATGTTTGTGCTATTCCAGTGCTAAAAATTTAGAGAATAGAGAGCCCACGAAGTTTCTAAGTATCCCCTCTCCAGGAGTAATTTCTAACAAGATCTCCAAGATGATGCTACTGCTAATTGTTGAAATGGTAGCTAGCCTTTTTGTTGACTATTTTCCATCACCAGCTATTGCAGTAAGTGTGGCACATGCACAGTGTAATTTAATGCTAATGGTAACTATACAGTAAGTACTCTTCAATTTCCATATTTCACATGAGGAAATTGAGGATCAGAGAAACTTAGTAACCATTTAAAGGTCACACAGGGTTACAATATCAATGGCAAATATTTCCCTGCTCCTTGAAGAAGTCCCAGATAGGTGCAAGTTGAATCAAGGTGCTGAGCTTTAGTTCAACAGAAGGTTTTACTTAGCTATTTCAGAAAACTGGACATCAGTTTTAACTTTGGGTTTGAGGACATTTTAACATCAAGCTCTAAGCATACTACCCATAGTGACATGCTTTTTAATTCTGCCTTAGGAGCAAGATAAAACATGAGAAATAGATGTAAGTTGTCTTTGAAAAGCAAATCCAAATTTCTCTTTTTACAAGATTATCTTCTTTCTTAAAAATTCAAAGTGAGCACATTTGGGATTGGGAGATAAAAGTTGAGATGAGTCATAGTGACTTTGGGAAATGGTGATTCAGCAAAATGACTCAACACAAGAAGACAGTCAGCAAGCTATTTCAAGATGTCTTAGAGTCTTAGGGGTGGAAGGACCCTGGGGGAGGCTGAGGTCCCCTGCCTTCCTAATCAGAGGACTTCGAGCTATAGTCACATCTGCCTTGCCCAGCAGGGCATGACTTTTGCAGTGCTATAGTTCAGAAGCCTCTCTCTGTTAACATTCCCTTCCCTCCCCTGAGCTTCCATCTGCCATTGGGAGAGGCTTGGATTCTGCCTAATTCATCCTCTGTCATGTTCCCTGTTTCCTAGTTCCAACTCTGAGATTGCCTACTTCTGACCAAAAAGTAAAAACTTTTGTCCTTGTGTGTGAGTGTGCACATGTGGTAGGGAAGGAAGGAAAAAAGGCTGCTTCACGACCAGCTATTTATTTACTTCTGGTACTGGGGCATGAATGTTTATACCCACTCCTGGTAAGTGCTTACCTGAGCTTGTTTTGTTTTGTTATTTGTTTGGTGTTGCTTTTATTTTTGTTTTTTGAGATAGAGGCTCATTTTGTAGCTCAGGCAGGGTTGGTCTAGAACTCACTGTGTAACCCAGGCTGGCCTCGAACTTGCCATCCTCCTGCCTCAGCCTCCTGAGTGCTGGGATTAGTGGTGTAATCACCATACCTGGCCTGAGCTTATTAATTTTAAAGGCCAATGACCTCCATCTGGGAGCATCCAGCTGCTCTGTGTTCTCTGCGAGTCCTTGAGAGAGGCTGAGGACTCGGGAAAGTGCTCTGGGCCCATCTCAGTTTGTGGAGTCCTCAGATGGTGAGTACTCAGAACTGTCATCCCAGAAAGTACCCCTCCCTGACGTTTCTTAGTCCCCAGAACACCCTGAATCAGCAGTGGGGCTGCTGCCCTAAAGTCGGGGCGGCTTGATAGAAACCTGAGAGATTGCACGTCGCTTCAGTCCACCAGAGAAGGGGACACTGAGCGGACACCAGGAGCCTAGTATGGGGCAGTCTAGCATGAGTCCAGCCTCGCCCTGAGGAGGATGGGGCTGGTGTCAGCACTGCAGCTGACTGGTGGAGCCATCTTAGCAAAGGCCCTCACCTTCTCTGCCTCTTTGATGCCCAGGTCTTTATTGATCTAGTTCGGGTGAAATCCCTGTCTTGCCCTGCAGACTGTAGTGCATGGTGCTCACTCCGCAGCTCTTAACTTGCTTTCTTGACTCAAACTTGGACTATTGATGTAAGAGGCCACTTACTGAGCTTTCCCTTGGGGTCCATTAGGACAAGGTGAGAGAGAGAGAAAGTACGCAAAAGAGCCAAAGGCAGTTGGGTGTAGGGTGCAAGCGGTGGACATGGTGGAGTGTCAAGACCCCAAACTTCTAGCCCTGAGTTCTGCTGCTAACTAGCTATGCACCTTAGGAAGCCACTCTACCTTTTTGGACCTCATTTTCCTTATTTCTAAAATAAACACCACAAATAATCATTTCTACTGTATGCTACTCAAAACTTTATCTTTGTTCTCATTCATTCAAGTTTATCGTATACCTTTCCTACATCAGGACCTGTTTCACAGAGACGAACAAGCTCCAGAAGCCCCTGTTCTCAAATGGCGGTGTCCTGGAAGGGAGACAGAGCATAAACCCACACATAAATACATGGCCAAAGGTCAGATCTTACTGAGCACCGTGGGTGGAACCCAAGCCAGGCAGCGGATGGTGTGGTGAGGCAGTGCTGTGACAGCGAGCTGTGGGTCAGGCGGAAGAGAGTTCAGTGAGTCTTTGGGGAAGGAGTGTCCTGGACAGCCAGCACCACAGGTTCAGCCTGAAGCCTGAACCTCCCAGCAAGAAGGCCAAGGGCACTGGGGCATAGTCACTGGGGGAGGGTGAGCCTGGAGGGGCAGGAAGAGGACTGATGGGAAAAGACTGGATTCCATTGCAGTGTGAGTGTTATTTCAGTTCTCAGAGCAGTCCACACGTAACAGGGAAAAAAATTGCTTCTTTTATCATCTCTCTGTCCTCTCTGGTGGTGGTGGTGGTGGTGGTTTTGACCACTGGGAGGTGGGGATTCAGGCCATGTGGGGAGGAGAGAAAAAGCGGGTGGGTGTGGTAGCTGGTTAGTGACATTGGAAGGAGATTGGAAAGCATTCCAGTTCATCTCATGCTTTCAAGGTCAGAATTCACAATGGAGAAGGAGGAGATAACCCTGTGTCCTCCCTCCTTTCCTCTCCCCTTATATTTTCTTCTGGCATTAGAACCCAGAAAGATCTGATGCCAGTGCCTCTGCTTTGCCTCTCAGCTTATTTTAAAAGTATTTGCAAAGCTGGGTAATTATGTCATACAGACATTGCTCCCATATGATCCTCCAAAGTCATTCTTTCAATAAAATCTTTAAAAGCAAAGAGGAAGAAGTCACTATTCTGTTGGTCTCAAGTTCCTCTTCCAGTTACGGTGGTGTGGTGAGGTTGGCATGGACTGGTACCAGTGGATGTGCACTTTCCAGAAGGGAGTGTGGGCAAGTTCCAGTACTTAAAAACAAATTACAGAAGGAATAAAAATTGAACTAGGAAGTCAATAAGAAGAGTGAGTCTGGAGTTGGATAGATGAAGGAGTGCAATGGAGGAGAATTTTGGGCAGAGTGATGCCCACTTCTAATTAACTCCATGGCATCTGAAACTTGGATCTGAACTTACTCTTGCATGTAATTGCCTCTTTGACCATCCCTGAAAAGACTGCGAACACACACACTGCCCAGTCCTCAGAAGTAAGATCCTTCCTGAGAACTATTGATGTGACCATGCTGCATGGAGCTGGCAATCCCTGACTCAAAAGCTCCCAAAAGCAATCTCGACTCCTCTCTTTCCTATCCCCCTTCCAGCCTCCTTGGCTTCTCTTTTACTTGGGTCAGTCAAGCACATTTGTCCCTCAGGGCCTGTGGTCTGCTCCTTCCTCTGTCTGGGGTGGTCAGCTTACTCTCTCCTTTCACTTCAGATGATGCTCCACTGTCACATGGCTCTCCTAGACAGCTCGTCCTTCCCTGTTAGAATATTGCTCTGTCTCTCTTGCTAGTCCAGGAGGCCTGCACATGGTATTCAGGCATCACGATGCCCTTGGCACTGCACCTTGCTGGCATTATTTGCTAGAAAAATGCTTGGATTTGTGGGCAGTCATACTTGCTGTGCTACCCACTGTCCCCAGCACAAGCTTGGTTCACATGCCTATGGGTCTCATTGTACTGATCATATCTCCTGGTTCTGTGTGAGTGTGTGTGAGTGTGAACTTGCATACTAAGAATAACTTAATAAAAGTGTTACTTTTATTCAGTTTTTGAGAATTGCAAACTAGCCATGGCTACAGAGTCAGGAACCCATTTGGCTAGCAAATAGGGAACACTGATAACTTCAGTTTTGCCAGGGTCCCCTGGGGTTCAGGAAGGCAGCTGGGAGGTCTTCTGTCGCCTCAGCCTAAATAGCACAGAGAGGAGTGCTGCCCAGGACATGGCTGGCAGTGCTGAGTGTGGGTCTCTAGCAGGGACTCCACATGAGCTGATGGTGATGGGCATTACAACTCCATTACTGTGACCTGGGTCTGCTGTCCCCCACACAGCTGCAAGGCCCTCTGGCTCAAGCTACATCAGGTTGGGGAGCTGATTGCTTGTGTGTTTGGTGTCCCTGGTTACATGAAGCAGTTAAAGATCATGAAGGGACCTCAAGACCTGGGAGTTCTTTGCACTTGGTCTCTTTCTTCCCCTGGTGGCACACGTGGAATAGCCACCTAGTCACTATTCCCACAGCTTTTGTGGATGAGGTCCTTTTGGCCTGGCCTGCATTCATAAGTAGTGATGTCATTTAGCACCTTACTAGTCCAAAATTCACCAAGCACATGTACTTTGAATCTTTTAGGTTACTCCATAACTATTTACTAAATCTGTGCTATAATGCATTAAAATAAAAAACTGCTGCTTTACTTTTCAAGAGAAAAAGTCCAGTATATAAAAAGGAATGGGTGCCATTCTGTTGTAAGCCGCCATTGGTATACCCCAAGGGAACTCCTTACAACCATCAGGGCGCCAAAGTTCATGGTCCCAAAACCTCCAGGTGAGGGGTTTGTAAATGTGAACAAAATTGCTCATGCCAGGTCTATACCGACAGCTGATGTCATGTCACCTGCCTCTGCCTTAAACCACAGTTTCGTTAACGCTTTAGCAAGCTATTGAAATTCCTGTGTCTTGGCAGGTAGACAGTCTGAGTGCCAGTTCAGAGGAAGGAATGCCCCAGTGTAACCAACGTCCATCTAAGACACTGTGCCTGGACATCTAGACACTTGCATCCAGATGAGTCAGAGTTCATCAAGCTTCCTGCATGGTATTGTTTAGACCATACCAGACAAGAGAGACGCCGTGTACTGGATATGAAGGGTATTTATGTGGTGGCAGGATGTACTGCCCTTTTTGGTGACTGAGAACTTGGATCTTCTAGCTCTTTCTTCAGGCAAAATGGAAAACAGATGGTGGAGAACACATAGTCATTCCCTTTCCCATCTGGTCCTCTTAGCATGGGTCTTCGATTGACTCCTTGGTTCCCATGTTCAAGTCACAATTATTCTGTTAGAAATAACTTAATTTGCATTTAAGGATTAATAAAAAAAACCCCACAACTTCTTCCATTGAGGCATAAATTGGATATCTGTGAAGTTACTCAGTTTTGAAGAATTTTAAATGATATTTCTGAAAATGCATAAACTTTAATGACTTCATTTTTGTTTTATTATTTCTTATAATTCTCTGTATATACATACATATATATACATATATTTTCATAGTGACATGTCTAATGATACCTTGATTATTTTCAGTCAACTTGTTGCAACTAGCTCATTTGTAAAGGTCAAACTGTATCAAATTAAATGATGTTGGCACCAATATCATAGACTTGTACCCACACCCACCACACGTGTGTGTGTGTGTGTGTGTGTGTGTGTGTGTGTGTGTACATGCATGTGGGCATAGTGTATGAAGAAGCAGAAACACAAGTTAAAGCGTTTATCAATTCAGATGTGACCATATCATTGAAATGTACTCATTTTCAATTTTAAGGATTAATTTCTCAGGCAAATTTTATCTATAACTTAACTTTAAAAAGCATGCAGAGCTCAAGGGTACATCTCAAGTTTGCTCAGAGGTAAGGAGCAGATCTAAGGTCAAAGCTGGTTGGCCATCCTAGGGTCCTCTGGTTCCACAGTGTCCTCCAGGTCCCTTTACTGCTGGCCCGGTTTCTCACATTGGCATCTCCATGTATCTAGTTAGTTGGGAAGTAGTTCAACACTAATGGCCAATGCCATGGTGGACCTGCAACCAAGGTGAATCTCAGAGGTTCATTTGCTCAAACATGCATTCATTGAGCACCTACTGTGTGCTGAGTTACAGACGGAAAAAAACACCCGTCTCGATCACGGCCTGGTGAGGGGAGACAAACGTAACATGTGAAAACAGAGGGAAAAGTAACCTGAACAGTAGGGCTGCTGTAGTGAAATACCACAAACTGGGTAACTTATAAGGGAATCTATTATTTCATAGTTCTGGAAAATAGGAATCCAAAATCAAGAGTTTGGAAGGGTCAGTCAGGCTCCCTCTGAAACCTATAGCAAAGAATCTTTCCTTCTTTTTCTAGCTTCTGGTGTTTGCTGGCCATCCGTGGCTTTTCTTGGTTGGTAGGTGTGTTATTCTGCCCCCTCCTTCTGTTATCACATGACTGTCTTCTCCCCTGTGTGTCTGTCTCTTCATGTGGTTGTCTTTATTCTGTCTCTCTTCTTCTTGTAAGGACACCAGTCATATTGGGTGAAGGGTCTACTCTAGAACAGCATGACCTCAGATTAGCTAATCACATCTTTAGCAAACCTATTTCCTCCTATCTTAACTCCTGCAGGCTAAAACTTCAACATGTCTTTGGGGGAGGCACAATTCAACCCATAGCACTCAAGTCTAGTTTGTAAAACTATTATAAAGTTTCAAGGGACTCAATTCCCAGCCTGTTTTACTTCCTTTTCAAAGTCTCTGACTTAATAAAAAATAATTTTAAAAAATACTCTAGCAGGATTAGTAGGGTTATAAACACTGTGAAACATTTTAAATGGCTTAAATTAACAAATAACCCAAAAACAGAGTGTAATACAATTATGTGATTCACAAGGTAATTACAGATTTAACTTAAAAATACTAATTTATGCTGGACTCTCAGAAGTAGGATCTAAATTTTAAGTTCCCAGATGAACCATGATTTATTTGAGTCCTAATGGTTTATGTAGATCGACAACTGTGGGCTCATTAGTCATAACTTCAGACATCTACCCTTGAGGTCCTTTGTGACAGTGAGGCTGGTTGCTGCCATCACTTGAAAAAAAAAAAAAAGACATTTGTATTGAAATGTGCTAGTTCCTTCTCTTCTACCTGCTGAACCAGACTTGCTGCACAGCCTCATGTTCTTGACTCTGAACAGCGCCCATCTGTCCCTTTTCTCATCTACATCCTGGCTGCTCTTTGCAGAGGGAGGACGTGCTGCTGTCCAGCCACAGGTGGCTGCTATTTGCAGCAGTGAGCTTCCCAGACAACACTGTGCTCGTCTCAGGCCTTAAGCCTGTTTGCTCTTGTCCCATGACCTAAGAGTGCTCCAGACCTAAAATGATTTTCTGAGTGCCACGAGTGTTCTTGTGCAGCTGTGATGGCTGCTGAGGTATATTACCCACATGTGATGTAGAGAAATGACAGTAAGAAGCATTTATTAAGCACTGGCCATGGATTAGGCACTGTGCTAAACTTTATTAGGTGAGTTCACTCATTTAATCTATACAGCTCCTTATGATGCAGGTGCAAATATCATCCTTGGAAGGCTGAAATCCAAGCCATGAAGCAGATAGATGACTAGCCCAAGATCATACTGGCACCCCCCACTCAGGTGCTCTGACCCCAAGACTAGACCTTTCACCACTGTGGTTCTGTTTTGGTCCTCGCAGGCTGCTATAACAAAGTACTACAACATGGGTGGTTTATAACAGCAGAAATTTATTGCTCACAGTTCTGGAGGCTGAATGGCTAAAATCACAGTGCCAACAGATTTGGTGTCTACTGACGGCCTACTTTCTGGCCTCATAGACTGCCATCTTTTTGATGTAACCTCACATGGTGGAAGGAGTATGGGAATCTCTCAGGGCTCTTTTATAAGGGGCACCACTAATCCTATTCCTGTGGGCTCTGCCCTTATACCATCATCAACCTCCCAAAGGATTTCAAGATATGAATTTTGGGGAGACATAAACATTCAGACCATAGCAGGGGTCTACATAGACCCCTGTAGAGGAAGATCTGTGGGATGATAGATGAATGAACAACCAGTGAGTGGATAGAAAGAAGGTTGAACGATAGAGCAATGGACTGGTCCCTGCACAGTGAGCTAGACTACCCTGCTCAGGATTACGTCAGACCCTTCAGCCAATGTCACTTGTACGCGCTAAATAAAAATTTCAGGACTAAGCCATGTTAGGTCCCAACAGAGCAGGCTAAAAATCAAAATGCAATTACTTGTGCTAACTTCCAGTCACAAACTGAAAACTAATCTGCTTACCAATCTTTCAAGAAATCAGAAGTGGAGAAATAGCAGCCAGATTTCCAAAACAGATCATCTTCAGTTGCCATGGTGAAGTCAATCCTTACACAAAAGAAGGAATATGAAATGATGTTAGTTACTTTCCAACTCTTGTTTCCCTGTCCCCATCAAAGTAACACAGAAATGATCAACCTACTTTTCGTTCTTTGATTTTGCTTTTTTCAGCTCTTCTGTTGTAACTGAAAGCAATAGGCTTGAATCGTTGTGAGTGCAAAGCCAAACCCAGCACTGCCAAGAAATAAAAGATTCATCACCTGCAGCAGATAAGGAGGGCAATGCAGTTATTATCAGAGCAATGCCCCCGTCAAACAAAAGAAGTGTGGGGATTTTATCTGGGGAGACTATGCATGTTCATTTGGAAAGCACTTAGGGGCAGGCACATTCCTGAGCATGCTCTGTTTAAGTTCCTAGTTCAAGAAGGACCAGGGCATGCTTAGCTCAAGGTCATGAAGGTTAAAATGTTCAAAAGGTTAAAATGGCAGACAGAAAAACACTTTGAGGCACGCTCAGATTGTCTCATATAATGGATAGGAATAGCTCTGGGCTTGCTCAGCTTTTGTCAAGTTTTAGCAAAGAAAAGAAAGAACATTCTGAAGGTACATTAGTATAGGACTTTGTCCTATGCTCAGCCTGCTTTGGGGCTAAGACTTTGTCTATAAAACCAACCTAATCTGCTCTGTCCATTGGAACACTTAATCTATTGTATGGAATGAAGGGTTGCTAGATTGTAGAATGAAAATAAGACCAATTAAGATTGTTAAACTAAGTTGTTGTAACTGACGTATAATAGTCACACCCATGCTGTGAGGCAGGAATGCACAGAGGTAAGAGTTTGAGGTTTTGAGTGTCACTTCTTCACTTCTAAGTTTTGTAAACTTTGGGCCAGTTTTCTGGTTTTTTTTTTTTCCATATCTACATACCTCAGTTTCCTCTTGCATTAATTGGGGACATTGTCAGAATATCTTACTCATGAAATGTTCAAAGGATTAAATAAAATAATGTATATTAAGCTTTTGATCAGGGTCTGCCCCACCCCCCAAATTGTGCTTTCTAAATGTTGGCTAGTATAATTATTACAATTATATAACAGTAACATCGTCCTTTTGCCTTGTATGCCAAAACTTTCAAAGGTTGCCATAAATGTTTCTCATGCACGTCTCAACCAGTCCATTTTATTGCTAATGTATAGAGCAGAAATTCATCTCCCAGTGTTTCAGAGCATAAGGAAGCCTAGATGCAGAAGGAGCTGGAAGCTGGGCAGCCCTGAGGGTGAGAGCTGCCCTGAGGACAATCCCTGCTCCTTCATTTTCTCTTCACTTCAGCAGCATCGGGGGCTTTGATCCCTGATGGGTTTGATTCTGCCTAAAAGGACTGTTCTTTACACACACGTTGCTTGTTTAAGGAGTGGTCATACCAGCCTTTAAGACAGACTAAAGAACAGATCTGTGACAGAGACAGCATTTTGGGAACACCAGAGGGACTTGCACATTCACATTTTAGATGGATAACTCCAGCAGCTGATGGGAAATAGATGGGAGGCATGGATTCAGAGAGACCAGCTAGGAAGCCAATGATAATCCAAGTGAGAAATATTGATTGTCCTAAAGTTAAGCAGTGACAATTAAAAAGAAAAGAAGTGATGTGAGAGAGACTGAGGCAGTAACACTGAGATTCTGCCAACTCTGCCAATAATGGTTGACTGAAGAAATGTGGCAGACCATGGGGATTTTTGCAGTGAGATTAGGAGTGAATGCAAATATTTCCTAGAGCATTGTTATCTGTTTTTGGGAATGTCCCTTGCTGGTGCTATGAAATGGCCATCAATATATGTTATCTTAGTGTAGATCCTTCCAGATGTAGACAGGAATGATGTAAGTGAAAGTATTTCATTTACAAATGCAGGTAGCTGGGCATGGTGATACATGCCTGTAGTTCTAGGACTCAGGCAGTGGATGGAAGAGGATCAAGGGTTCAAGGCCAGCCTGGGATGGCCTCTTTAGAGACCCTGTCTCAACAAACAAGAAAAAGAATGAGGAAGAGGAGAAAGAGGAAGACAAAGAGAAGGAGGAGGAGGAAGGAAGAAGGAAGAGGAGGTAACTCCAGGAGAAAAAGTCCTATTGTATAGGGAATAGAAGATAGTTATTAACCCACAAGAAAGTGGGGTCAGTTTAGCACACTCCTCAAAATTATTCCAAGCGAGATGGAGGAAGCTAGGGTATGTACCACTATTGGGAGTAGTGATTGAGTATCATATCTGGTGACAGGTGAGGTGTGCTAATTCCTTGACAATTCTGGTCTTTGGGGTGCTTAGCAGTACAGCTTCCCTTGGTGCTGGGGAAAGAGCCTCAGGCACAAAGATGCACATACTGGCTTTAGAATTAGTAGGGACGTATTCCAAAATCCAAGGAGGGAACTGTACATAAATTAAGCATCAGCTGCCAATAATGATCCCCATGAAGCTCCTTATCTGCACCTTCAGGTAGCCACGGTGAAGTAAGAAAGAACCTTGTGATTCTGTGTGCATTCTCATTTTGTGTGTAAAGAAAAAGGGAAGTCCAATAAGGTGAGGGAGGTAGGGTAAGGGAGAGAATTCCTTTGGGCACTCTAAGGTTGCCAGGTGTTTAGCTTCTGGAAATGGTGCATTTTAGAGTCAACTTGCCCTATATGCGAGGGTATTTTTTTTTTTAACTATTCCAAGAAGGAGAAAAAAGTTTCGAACTACTAATGGGGTCCTGGGTTTTGTTTTGAATCTTCATTTGAGATTAGCACATCACTGTTCATCATCTCACGGTTTCTCACTCTTACTTTCTCTCACTTTTCACTGAGTATTTCTTTAAGTACTTTCTCAGTCAACACCATAGGCTTGGCAGCTTAAACAACAGAAATGTATTTCTCATGGTTTGGAGGCTGCTGGGAAGTCCAAGATCTGCTGGCAGATTCAGTGTCTGGTGAAGGCCTCATCCTGGTCTGCAGTAGTCATCCTCTCCTGAGTCTCATGTGGTAGAGTGAGCAGGCTCTAGCCTCTTCTTCTTTTTCGTTTGTTTTTTTTTTTTTGGTTGTTGTTTTTGGGTTTCTTTGGTGGTACTGGGGTTTGAACTCAAGACCTCATACTTGCTAGGTAGGTGCTCTACTACATGAGCCACTCTTCCTGCCCTTTTATTGCATTGTATATTTTTGAGATAGGGTCTCATGAATTATTTTCCCAGGCTGGCTTTGAACCATGATCCTCCTGGTCTCTGCCTTCTGAGTAGCTAGGATTACAGGTGTGAGTCACCAGCGCCTTGCTAATCTCATCATGGGTGCTTCACCTTTATGAGTTTATCTAAACCCAATTACCTCCCAAGGGCACCATCTCCTAATATCTTCCCACTGGGGGTTAGGGATTCAACATATGAATTTGGGGGACACAAATACATCATTTATAACAAATACTCTTCCCTAAAAGATATATTCTTTTGAGCATCTAAGTTGAGTTTACTAAATTTTACTTTTGGCTCCTCCCAGCCTCTGTAGTCTCAGGTTCGCTTTTTTTTATTATTCATTTATTCACATGTGCATATATTGTTTGGGTCATTTCTCCCCCCTACCCCTCACCCCGTACCCACCCTCCCCCCCTCACTTCTAGGCAGAATCAGTTTCACTTTTAAGTAAGTTGGAATGATATTCTTTCACCACCATTTATAGTATAACCAAAATGATGAGAAACCAAATGTCTCTGCCAGATGTTCTCTTGGAGTGACTGAATGAAGCACACTTGTAAGTAATCAAGAAATGTACTCATCAAACTGAAATGCCTTTTATTGCTTTTTAGTGAAAAGCAAAAGGAAAAAAGTAGAACATTTTAAGGTAAAAATTATTGTTAGCCCCAATGCTCCTGGTGTAGCTGTCAGGTTTATTGAAATTTCTCTTGGATATTTTCCTGTCCAGGCAAATTTTTACATGCATTTAAAAAAATAAAAATTAGGACCACATATTTATTAAATAAAATATATACCATTGCTCTGCAAAATAATGTAATATAATGGCTTAAAAATAGTATAAATATTTTTTCTTGGAGGTCAAATTTGTCTTGTTTGAGAGTTACTAAGTGTCAGTCTTCAGCTATAAATTCATCCTGAGACCTGAGATATGGAACATCTATTTATGGAGGATTAGCTGTGGTGTCCATCACGTCACTCAGCAGCCTAAGGACTGTGAAGAGGTCAAGTTCTAGAGTGAACTTCATCCATGGGAAGAGGTTTCATGTAATAACAGACCTGGTAGGGTCTGTTCACTCATTTTATGGATGAGGAAAATGAGTCCCAGAGCAGAAGAGTGACTTCCAAGAGTAACACAGTTAGCTGTAAGCTAAATGGCATGTGGGTCACAGATGGCAAGGACAGTAAGCTGAGCCTCCCTCCCCAGCCTTGGGTGCCAGTTCTATTCCATGCCAGCCCCAAGGATTTGGGTTTGGACCAAGGCAGGTCCAGACTAGTGACAAGGTAGGGATTAACAGGCTTGTGCTATGGGAAAAATTAACTGGTATTACTTAAAGGTACTGTTCTGTGCTGGTAGACTTTTCAGATCTGGGAGGTGAGACAGCCAGCAGTAGGTCTCTCACTTTGCGGCTGAGCTTTCTGGAGCCATTGCAATTCAACAGAGGAGTTCACTACCCAACATCTCCACACCTGCTGACAAAGGTACCCTCTTCTCAGGGGCAACCATATGAGACTAAAGATTCTCAAGAGCTGGCATTGAAAACACCAGTCCCAGTTTCCTTGTTTACTCATGAAGAAGGAAGCCACAATGAGGTTTTACTCACTGTAAAAGTTGGACTTCCATTTTGGAAAAAAATATTCTCAAGTTTCACTAAGTTCCAGAACATGCCTACCTGGACAACTGTCTACCAAAATGCTAATTCCAGGAATGCACTAAATCAGGCTTCAGTTTGGAGCTGAGATTATCTGTTTAATTCAGGATTCACAGTCCCATTTCGGCCCCCCCAAAGTATATTTTAGGTCTAATCTCCTGATGTTCAATGGGTCAGCTGAGCAGTTTGTGATGAGCTGGGTTTCAGGAATAAATCTATGTTCCAAAGACTTTGCTGATTGTAAAATAGAACTAGGAAACCATGTGACAATCGTCCACTGCATGTCTGTCTATATTTGCTATTGTCAGACTTTCATATTCGTATGCTATATACTTGATCATGAAAACAATAAGACAAACTTGCTCTTCTTTACTTTCCTTCTGGGACAACAACTCAGGCCAGTCTGGGCTACATGACACCCTGTCTCAAAAAAGAAAAAAAAAAATGTCATCTGAGTAAGAGGCACCTTCTATGTTACAAATTCTGTGACTGCCACTATGTCCATATTTACATATACATTATACATAGATACATGTAATATATAAACTTTGAACACTAGAACTTATTTTTTTCCTGGAAAAATCATACACATACACACACATATGCAAATGTACACACACATATGCAAATGTACGTACACACATAGTTTGTGTTGGGGGTGCTACCTGTGTAGTTAGTTCACAAGCCACACAAGAATGGGATTTGCTATTTTATCTTTACAACTCATATTGGAAATTCCTTAGAAGGTAGCGATTTAAGATAGGCATTTTAGGGGGCTGGTGGAGTGGCTCAAGTGGTAGAGCACCTGCCTAACAGCATATAGGCCTTGAGTTCAATCCCCAGTTCCACGATTTAAAAAAAAAAAAAAGATAGGCATTTTATTTTATTTTTTCAAAAACTATCATTTGCAAAGTCAGATAGGAGATGGCCAGTAAGCTGTGATAAAATTAGATCATTTACTTTGTAACACCTTTTTTAAAAATTTTGTAATAACCTGTGGCTTTTGGGTTGCAGGATCAATTTGGGGCTTGGCTATGGAGAGAGAAAAGAGTAGAAACAAAACAGAAAACTCTTGGCTATCTGATTTCAAACAGAGATCAAGAGACATGCAGGTTCATGAAAAAGTTGATCTCATAGAAACTGAGAATAGAATAGTGGTTATCAGAAGTTGGAAAGAGCAGGAGAAAGGAAGTTAATGGGAACAGATAGATACCATGTTTAACCTGGGGGATGGGTATATGTCTCAAGTGGTAGAGGGCTTGCCTAGCAAGCTGGAAGCTCTGAGTTCAAAACCCCACTTCCATCAAAATGAAAGAGAGCTGGCTGAATGGCTCAAGTGGTAGCACGCCTGCCTAGCAAGCATAAATACATAAAATTTGTATACTTTCATGCTTTATACTTTAAATAAAAATTGATTTACATAAGAAAATTCACAGTTAAAAAAGAGAGGGATGCAAGTTCAAAGTCAGAACTCTCCAAACAATAAAGTTTAACAAAAGCACTCACTTAGAAGATAAACCTATGTCTAAGTCCCATAAGAAACCATGCATAGGAGAAATGGGCTGAAGGCTAGATTTAACATTTTGAAGCCTCTTCTTTCTCTTCCATATTGGTGTTTTTCATGGGCTCTGTTCTTAGGAAACAGCAGTAGGAGGAGGTAGGAGTACTTAGAAGAAGAGAGGGCAACACTGATGAGCCTCCTGTATCTAGCATGGACTTGAACAGCAGATAACGCTTGGGAGGTTTGATGGTTGAGAAAGCTCTTTTCAGTGTTAATATAACCTTGTATTCATGCCTGTATTCCTGCTGTGTTCCTGAATCTGCATGTTTCACAATGAATGTGTATAATTACATCCTCTCTAATGTGTTTTGGATGTATTCCCACTTTGCTAAGGTCTGATTGACTTAAAACTCTATATTTTGTACAATAGAACAGCAAAATGACAATATCAGAACACACTTTCAACTGCTTGGCTAAGTGTTCAGGGTCCCCCCTTATGTAGCTTCTACTTTGTGGCCTTCCATTGCTTTGCTACATTAGAACAGATGGAGGAAAGAGACTATATATATTAGTACTGGGGTTTGAAAGGCCTGCACAGTACTACTAGAGCCATGCTCAGCCCTTTTAACTTTAGTTTGTTGTTCAGATAGGGTCTCTGTCTTTTGTTCAGGGACAGCCTCTGACTGAGATCTTTCTACATCCTCTTCCCTGGGACCACAGGTGTGTGCTGCCATGCTTGGCTTGTTTTTTGACATAGGGTCTTGCTAACTTTTTGCCCGGGCTAGCCTTGAACCACAATCTTGCTATCTTCACCTCCCAAGTAGCTGGAATTATAGATATGCACTCCCATGCCCAGCATCGAGACTACACATTTTAGGGAAATTGATAAACTGGTTCTAACATTTATATGGACTATCTGAGACAGGAATAACCTAAAACTTTCTTGAAGATAGAGGATAAGGTATGAAGACTTGCTCTTCTAGAAATCAAGATGTAATGTGCTATTGGTGCAGGGATAGACAAACAGACCTATGAATAGGGTAGGGAGCCCAGAAAGAGCTCAAGCATACGAGGGCAAGATTAATCAGCAGACAAGGACCTTCATCCAGCAGGGAGACACAGAAATTCTCAACAGACCAAAGTAAAGTATACCTACAGGGGGCATACATTGAGACACCCCTTTGAACATCAACTTAAATATTAATGATGAAAACCAGGACTGTAAAATAGGCACAGTGTGTGTCGGGGAGGGTACTAGTGGGAGGGGTAGGTTAAAGGAAAGGGATTAAGGTATATGTTAGATGGATTTCATATACCTTTGTGAAACAGAACTAAAAAACCTCTTGCAATTGCTTTAAGCAGGGTGGGGAGAGGGTTGAAGGGGAGAGATGACGGGGACGATGTAACTAATGTACAATTTAAGTCTAGTCTGAATTGTCGCTATGAATCCCCCCTGTATAATGAATATATCCTAATAAAAATTATTTTAAAAATACACAGTGCTGGGATGATTGGCTATCCATATGCAGAAAATAAAATTAAATCTCTCCTTCATGCCACATAAAAATAATTTTCAGAAAGGTTAAGGACTTATATGTGAAAGGTGAAATTCTAAAGCTTTTTGAAGAGTATATAAAAATGTATCCTTATGACCTTGGTTTACAAAGTAATTTTATTAAAAGCATTAGCTACAAAATAAACCATTGATGAAATTGACTACATGAAAATGAAGTACTCAAATGTCAGTATGAAAATAATGAGCAGCAAGGGGAGGGAGAGTGTATATTTATATTTGGAACCCTGGAGCATCTCGTAATGATAAAGTGAGGAAGTGCTTATACACATGCACACACACACACACACACACATACACACGCACACACATGCTAAAGAAGCATCAGGCCAACTGAAAGAGCTCCCAAAAGCCAAAACTGGAACCATCTGAATAACAAAATAAAGAAGTATTAGGTTAAAGCTCGAGGTATAGAATCCATGAGTCCTGACTGACATAAATAATTGGGGAGAAAATAAAAGCCTCCTACGCTGAAGAGTTCCAAATAATTTAGGTAGTGCCTCCACTCTCAAGGAGGGGGTATAAGTCCCCATCTTCAGGTTTGGGCTGTGCATTGTGACTTCCACCCAAAATGCAAGGTGTGGAAAATATAACTTTATGGAGAAGAAACCTGACCAACACCACAGAACTAGTGTCTTTGAAAATGCTAAAGAACAGATATAGACAGAATGTTTGAAGAAATTACTGGTAAGTGTCTACACTACAATCATGCTGCCTGACACTATGCTCACCAATTGTTTACTTAAGCTTAAATTAAAAAAATTAAAATTCAGTGCTGCATTCACAATGACTTTTTTTCTTTTTTGTGGTACTGGGAATTGAACTCAGTGCCCATGCCCCCAGTCCCTTTTGCTTCAGTTTGTTTTTCAGATAGGGTCTCACGCTTTTGCCCATGCTTGCCTCTGACCCTAATCCTCCTATCTCTGCCTCCTGAGTAGCTGATATTACAGGTGTGCACCACCACATCCGGCTCTGACCACATTTTGATTGTCCAGGAGCCACATGTGGCCAGTGAATATACCATCTCGAGCAGTACTGGTTAAAGAGCATTTCCATCATCACAGAAAAGTCTTGTGGAGCCATAGAAAAACTAAGTAAGCCAAAGGAGAAAATAAAAAAGAGAAAAACGTCCACTCCCAGAAAGCAAACCTTTTTGCAGGAAAAGAAGAATAATCATAACAGATGGGAATCAGCTGTGAATAACCTTTTGCTAAGCAGAATAATGTAAACAAGGAATTCTGAATTATGTATGTGGGACTTTCTCGAGAGTATGAGCAGTGGGAGAGAGGGTGGTGTCTGGCAAAGTTTGGAGTTTGTATGAAAGTCAGCTAAAGCCTCAACCTTCCAGGAGGGAACTTAATAGATGATGCCTTTGACTGAAAAATCAGAAAAGAGCAATGCAGGCATTTTGTTAACTATATAGAGGCACACAACAACACACTCAGTAAAAGGAGGTAAGTGATGCTTCTGTGGAGGGAAAAAATAAGAACCGTGCTGATTTACTTACAAGCCTTGTAAAACTACTTGATCTTTAAATGACATGCATGCATAATTTGATCAAAATAAAGAATAAAATCAAAGAAAGTACAACAAAAAGTCCGCTACAATGCCCCATCCCACCACACCTCGCTTGCTCCCCAGGCTGTTAGGAGAGCCTGGATGGAAGTTCCTTTGTGGGCAACTGACTGCCCCTGCCTTACTTGTACTCAAACCCCTATGGTTTCCCAAACTCTTTAACCAGCCTTTGGCTGGTTTCAGAATCTTTGTGATATTTTGGTATTGCAGCTAAATACAAAGAATGAAGACTCCAATAAAATGTTTAAAAATAATAACGAGAATAAAAATAATAATAGCTAGTATTTATTGAGCTCTTACTATGTGGTACACATAGATAAGAACCTGTCAATAAATCAGGGTTTCAATTTATTCTTGTTCTTCAGAAGAGACCAGGAAAATGGAGCTATCTTTTATCTTTAGAGGGCATAATGCCAGAACAGCACCTGCAGAGTTTAGTAAGGAAGTGACATGGCTTAATTTAGGGTGGTTAGGGGAAATGTAAGCTGCTTGCTGATGTGCTTGCCCCTGTGTGACCATGAGGAAACATGGTAAGTTCTCCTGTAACTCTCACTTCTGGCTTTGCAAACTGTTAGGGCAACCTTCAGCAGGCCAACATAGCTAGAATGTTGGGACTTTGTTTTAGGAGGGATTGATGTAAGAGGTCTAAGCCCCAGGGGTTTTCACGTGGATGCATTTTCACATGGATACACACCTGGCCTCCAAACTTGTTAGAACCTATTTCTGGGATACACACTTCACTGGGAGTGCAGTTTGGGATGCTGTTGAACTGGAGTCTCTCTTTTGACTGCCATAGTATTTCCAAAAGTGACATAGGAAGAGTGTCTGGGTCATTATGTCTGCCAGAAAAACCATAGACTGGGTGGCTTATGAATGACAGAAATGTCACCTTACAGTTCTGGAGGCTGGAATTCTGCCATCAGTGCCAGTGTGGTTGGATCCTCATGAGACTTCCCTTTTGGACTGCACATTACCAGCTCTTGTTTCCTCACATGGTGGAAAGAGGGCAAGGTAGCTTTCCAGGGCCTCTTTTATAAGAGCAATGATTGCTTATAAAAGCCCATCCATGAGGGCTCTATCCTCATGACCTAATCACCCTGCAAAGGCCACACCTCCTAGTGCTATCACATCAGGAGATGATAGAATTTCAAAGTATGAATTTGGGGTTACACAACATTTATCCTATAGCATAAGAGTGAGTATTTTTCCATTAAATTGTACAGATTTTTCAAGGCTGATAATCCCTAACATTACTGAGATGTGTGCACAGCAAATTGGTACAACTTCTTTGAATGGCAACTCAACAATATCCATCAGTTTTCAAAATGTGCCTCAAAACTCTGCCTCAGTAGTTGTACTTCTAGAACTTTACTGTACAGGTATGCAAGGATAGCAATCAGAGATTTTACCGTGTGTTTTGTCTTCCTTTCTTCCTTCTTCTTTTTTTCATTCCCTCCTCCCTTCTTCCCACCTTTCTTCCTGCCTTAGTTAAAAATGTTAAAACAAGCCAGATGTGGTGGCTCTCATCTGTAATCCCAGCACTTGTGAGGCTCAGACAGGAAGACTGAAAGTTCAAGGCCAGCCTGGGCTGCATAGCAAGACCCTGTCTCAAAAACAAAACAAAACAAAAAGTAAAACAACCTAAATGTTTATGAAGCAATGTTATATATTTAAACAAACTATACCCTATCTATTCAATAAAATTATTTGTGGAAATGCAGAAGGATATATCTATGTGAAGTTTCATAAAGGATGCCATTATGTTTTGCTATATAAAATTTAAATTTATGCTACTATCTCTATTGAAAATATCTAAAACTTAACATTGATTTCTTCTAAGAAGGTCTATGCTTATTTTTTACTTTATATAATTTTGTACTATCTGTTTTAAAAATCTATATTATTTTTCAACTTAGCAACATGTTTTTATATCATGCCTTGAACAGTAAGTCACAATTCTGGTTTGTAGTCATCAAATGAATGATGTCATGTACAAATATCCGTTGGTCACAAGATATGTGAGAACAACATAATTAATTAAGATGATAAAATGATGTCAAATACCATTTACTACCTATGAATCACAGATGAGGAGAAAAGGTAAATAAGCTTGAAACATGAAATTATTCCCCAGCATGTAACATTATAAGAATGGTTACAGCATGCTTAGTCTCAAATCCTTATCAAGATAGAAGTGACCCTTTGGGTTTTTGCCTCAATTCAGAAGCAACCTAGAGAAAGAGCAATTGTCTGTACTGTAAAAGCTTATGGTTTCTATGCTGAGTATAAGAACAGACAGATAGAATTAGATTTTAAGTAAAAAATGAAAGTAGCTCATGGGCAAAGAAAGGTGTAAGAGGGAGGGACATCAGGCAGGTTTTAAGAAAATTGCTAGATAATTTTTACAAAGTAAAAATTGCCTAAGAGGACATTATTTCCTCTTCCTGTAGTATCAACTTACTGGTTTCCATTTTATGTGCTCTCGCTGTTCAGAGATTGAACCTTTGAGGGCCTGAATCCATACTTGGCTTCTCAGAGCCAGAAGTCATGAGTTAATAGGAATTCTATGGCCCACTTACATCTGAGAGAGGCCTGCATTCCTAGCAACTGGAATTCCTGGGGAGAAGGTGGTAATGAGTACGATTCATACTCTCTTGTTTAGTAACAGAAAACGGGGCTAATCTTCCTAATTACACCCCGAGGATATCTTATCTAATGTTGCCATCAAATATTGTCACCTATAATTTCATCGCATTTTTGAAAAACTGCTTCTGAAACTTGTTTTCTGCATCTGGTTCCTCAGTTTCTTTCCGAGCAACACCAGTAACGCATATGTGGGTCACCTGGTGACTGTTATACCATAAATATGTTTACCCGCATAAAGATTGGATGAATGGAAGAAAGCCAACAGTTATGGAAGGGTCAAAACTTCTCAAAGTCATCCTTATTTTCTCTAAATTCTTTTGTATATGAGTAGGATACTGAATGAGACTGCAGAAAATGAGAAATTAACCTGAATTTGAGCCCCAGAGGTTGGAAGCTAGGTAAAATCCTATTACATTTGAATAGTTCTAAGCAAGCAATTTGTTACCCTTTATCCTTTAGTGGAATTGATGAACAGGTGTTTTTCAGAAGATCACGCAGTATATTTAGCTTCTGAAATTTGAGCAACTCCAGACCTGATTGGCTGCTCTGGCCACATGATAATTGGGAGAGCAGGCACCACGCAGGCTTTTGCCTGGAGTTCTCAGGAGGGGAGGGCTGGGAGAGGATTTGCTGCTGTGGAGGTTTACTTGAAAGCTCCAAGGTAAGGCCAGTTTATGTATTTTTCTGTAATGTTCCCCTGAGAGAATGTTCCACAACGTCCATTGAAGTGTTTTTCAAAGTTGTGGGTCCTATTAGGGGAAAACAGTGATGAAATGTGGCTCAGAGAATCTATAACCCAACTGCCCTACGAAGGCCCTATTAATATCTGACACGCAGAGTGTATGATTAGTCAAGTCCTGAACTAACCAGTTTGTTGCTTGACCAGATCGCCTCTCTTGTCTTACAAGATTTTTTTTTTCCATTTTTTATCTTCACTTTTTTTTTCCTAAAAATTTAAGGGTGAGAAAGGATCTCTGTCCAATGTTCCTATATTTATCTTATTCTACTGGGCTTCTTTTGCCTCAGAGGAGTGGCAGTTTCGCTAGCTTAACAAAACCAGCCACTGCAGGGTATTGGTTTACACAGCAAGCATCTTTGGGCAAAGGCACAGCTGCTCCAAGCCATCACCCACTTGTACGGAAAGTCCCACTTGCTGGCGTCAAACTGGAAGGTCCTTGAGAGAGCCTTTCCTAGCTCCTGACTTAGAAACGTAGGCCCCAGACCTGCAATCTTACAGGTACTCCAACCAACGCTTTAAAACTTTGTTATTTTTCAGGGTTGAACAAGAGCGACAGAAACGAAAGGAAAAAAAAATCCGTATAAGCCAATGGTTTTCTGGAAGAAAATAGCCCCATTGCCTTGAGGTTTCTATTTTTTTTTTTTTTTAACTTATCAACAGCATACTAGAGCAGGATAAGAAATCAAGTCAGGCCCCTTGGAATTTTGACATTATTTGAAAAAATTCCCACTTCTGATATTTCTTTTGCTAAAGGTTTTGCTTGAAAATGTTTCTTCTCTAAGTGTTTGGAAATTTAAATTATTTGTCTTTTGAGTCTGAACATTCTCCTTCACCTTGATTTTCTTTTATAATTTTAAATTGATCACATAGAAGTAGCGATATTTAACACATTACCAAGGAAATAAGGAGAAATTTGAACTTTTGTTGTGTAGCCCTCTGTTGTAAATTTCTTCTCTCCTTTAGCCTGCAAAAATATATGTTTATGTAGACTAGATTGGTTTTAAATTCTGTTGTAATGTGTCATAAGATCATTTGTGTCTTGAGGATAGATTCTAATGTATTTTCACTTGTATGAAATATGGAAAGTTTGTAGGTTGCCACTACCACTCTGGGAAAATGGCGGATGACGAAGAATATGAGGAGGTGGTGGAGGTAAGATTTTAAACAGCCCCAACTCTGACAGCAAACTATTTTATGCAGTGACAATCAAAGCTGTGTAGGTGAATCAATCATTTGAAAAATACATTGTCTATTATAACTTTACAAAGCACCATCATTAGAGCTTAAGAAAGGTATATTTTACGTTCAGTTTCACTATAATTATGTGGGATTTAAAATTGAAAGGAAATATCACTGTTTCCCAGTTTTGCTTTTCTTTAAACTCTCAAAGAAACAAAATGTACATTACGGTCAAGTTTTACTTTGTCTTATAAAACTGCTTTCTTTCCCAGTGGAGTGCCAGTGACTCAAGCCTACATTCCTAGCTATTTGGGAGGCTGAGACCAAGAGGATCATGGTTCAAGGCCAGCCTGGGCAAATAGTTTGCAAGATCCCATCTCTAAAATAACCAAAACAAAATGGATTGGAAGTGTGGCTCAAGTGGTAGAGTGCCTGCTTTGCAGATGCAAAGCCCTGAGTTCAAACCCAAGACACACACACACACACACCACACACCACAACACACACACACACACACACACACACAAGTTTCTTTCCCACCTCCCAATCTGAATGATCAAAGGGACTGAAGCCCCAAGGAGAGTTCTGAAAACAGGGCTGTTTCTCAGTGCCTGAGCTTCGACAGAATGAAGGAGCTCCTCCTCACTCTTTGCTTTACCTAGTTGACTATGTGTAGAGCCATGCAGGCTGCACTCAGAACCACTGTACATATGAGATTTCACATACACGCCACAGACACACTCATATACATTAATAAACTTGTGAAGGTCGCAAGTGTCACAGTCACTTTCCCATTGACTCCATTATATGTGTGCAAATCAACAGGACTAGCTTTTGCTTTTGAATCTTTAGTAAGAACAAAGACCAGAGTGGGTATCTTACAGTTTTCCTCCAAATTGACATCTGACACATTTTACAAAGTTGCTAATTGTTTGTTTTGTATTTATTTTATATCATTTTGTTTTGTTCATGTTTTGGCTTTTCTTTACCAGCTTCACATTCTAGAAATAAAATTGAAAGGCCTGGGGCTATAATACACATAAATACATTGCCACCAACATGAAAGTGTTTAATAATTTCCAGTTAATGATGATTTAAACATATGAAAATGTCTAAGTGCCAAAGGGACTAGGAGGCAGTTTTGAAAATCTGTGCTTTTTAATAAGTCTGAAATTAACTATAAGAGCCACCTCAAAGAGAATTCCGGATGAAAGTGCCAAAGTTTGTCTTTGGTGACCAGTCTCTATTTAGATGAAGAAAATTTTACTATATTCCATAAATAAAATTACTTTTTGATTTTTTTTGAGATAGGTCTTACTATGCAGCTCAGACTGACCTTGAACCTTTTCCTACCTTAGCCTCCTGAGTGCTGGGATTACAGATCTGTGTCACCTCACTCAGCTTAAAATTACCTTTATTACTGAAGGATATTTAAAAAAAAAAAAACAGAATGAATGTCATAGAGTATAGTATTCACCTCTCTGGCTTAAATGCTGATGGCATATCCTCTTTGGTCAATATTATCACCAGTGTGCATTTTATGTATGTCCCTGTGGGTCAGAATTATCACTATCAAGCACTAACACGTTATGAATTATAAATCAAATTATAATTATATATTAAATTGTCTTCCCTATGATGATAATACCAGGAAACCTTTTTAGTCTTCAACTTGAGTATTACCTTGCTTTCTTAAAATAATTGTGTTCACTTGTCACTGGAAATTATCCTTACTGCTAGACTTGATTGATCTAACTAGTCATAAAAATGGAAGGAACTATTTTTAGGCATCCCATCCTTGCCATTTTGTTCCCATTACTGCTTCTGGGTCTGACCAGCAGGTGCTAAACTAATAGAATGCCTGCCAGGGAGTGTTGAAGTGAGGTCTCTTTGGTCTCTGAAAAGATTATGAGAATAGAAGATTCGAGAAAATTGGTCAGGGAAGAGTTCAAAAGACAGAGAGGAACCAGCTTTAAAAATACATGTCCTAGGGATTTTGGGCATCTGGAGTAAAATTTTACTGTCACACTCTACTTAAACTTAAACTTAAGAGAAAAAAGCAAGAATGTACTGTCTAATTAGCGGCATGACTAACAAAGAACGTGGCATGTAACTTAAAGCCAACCATTTGGATAATGTTGTCTTTTTATAAGCTTATTACCAAACATGAGAGCTCCTTTTTCATGGATGCTAAAAAATCCAAAATAGTTTGGAGTTATTCATTTTAGTTTAGTATTTCTTTTCAAGTCACTCATGTTTTGCGTGACCACTGGAATGGCTCCATGTGTCATTAGCATTGAGCAATGTTTCCTAAAGTGTTCAGATGGCATTTCTCATGAGCTAAAGCCCTAAGTATTTTGAAAGAGCATGTGATTACTATTGCTGTGTGTAAGGATATGCAGAAAAAATCAATTTGAAATTTGAAAAATAGCACAAGAGTAAAGAAAGCAGAGCACATTAAGTTTTATTTAGTTGTTACCACAGGTGAAATAGCACAGATGGCATATTGGCAATAGTTAAATACTTAGAGAGTTTACCGAAATAAGAGCAAAAGAAGGCCATTGAGGGAGATTTTTACATTTGTGTTTTGCTCTATACCTCTACCCCCCAAGGACATGTTTTGGTATAGAAAATAAGAGAAAGGAAGTGTAAGTGTTATGCATCTTTCTGACTGAGAAAATGAGCCAAGGATTTCATTTTTATCCCTTTCCTTGTGTGCCTTGGCCTAAATGAGCCTTCCTTCTCATTCGCCCAGCAGAGCTGGTGAGGCTAGGGCTGGGTTCCATTTTCCTTACACATCTGAAACAAAATGTCAGCCAGTTCCTATCTTCATCTATTTATTGCTGCTGATGTCAGGAGGAGAACAAAAGTAGACTCAGTTACAGAGCCAGGCTGCAGGCTCCCTTGCAGCCATTAGTGGCAAATTGTAGCCTAACTTCCCCACATTTTTTGAGGGGGAGGAGTCTTCTGATTTTTTCTTCCTTCCTTTGACATCTACAAATTGTCATCTTAACATCCTGCTAGAGCCATCACACTACTGAAAAGGAGCCAGCCATCACTTCAGAAGAAATTCCTACACCTAGGAACCAGGGCGATATGGGAGCAACTGAGATGTGGCTATGGACTTGGATCTTGTCATTTCCATGATACAATCCATTAAAAATTTTACCCACACTGGAGTTTCCCTTTTGTTTTATTGTTAGTCAACACTGAGTTTTATCATAGTTTTTCTTTGCCCAAACCCCACACTCAGGATATTGTTATTGCATTATTCTTTTCTAAGCAAATTCTATGCTGGGTACCGTAAAGAAAAAATGACAGTTGTCCCAGGAAAACAGCTTCCTCTGATTATAAACCAGCATCAGACACCTTGTTTGTCACTCTGTATCTTTGTGTCCAGTCTGATGCAACATGTTAGCTTTCCTAAAGCTTTACAAGGTGAAAATGGGCCCCAAAGGCGGTTTCTCACCTCATTCCTTCCCACAGATTCCAAAGCAACTAAGCTAGAGTAGTCACTCAGTAGCTCAGCTGAGGCAGAGGAGAGGTAATTGCTGCCTGGGTCCTTATAATGATGCCTTTGTGCTCTGTTTACAGTACTACACGGAGGAGACAATTTACGAAGAGGTGCCAGGAGAGGTAAGGCCCAACCCCCACCTGCATGGACTGATTCTCGAAGCAGGATGAGCCTTCTGCTCCATCAGACCCCCAAGGCCACAAAGATGGCCAAAGGGAGTGTCTGAGGGAAGGCCATCCAGCTGCCTGTGCCCAGAAGCTGGTGCAAAAAGACAAACATTACTTGTTTGCTATTCAGCTTATCTAAGATGGCAAGGAATGGTTTCTCCCATTGCTCATGTGTTTTGTTTTCAGTACTGAGGGCTGGACTCAGGGCCTTGCACTTGCTAGACAGGCACTCTACCACTTGAGCTGTACCCCCTATCATTTTTGAGTTGGTTATTTTTGAGACGGGGTCTTATTTTATGCCTAGGCCCACGATCCTCTAATTTGTGCTTCCTCATGTAGCTGGGATGACAGGTACACACCACTACATCCGACCATTGGTTGAGATAGGGTGTCTCAAACGTTTTGCCTGAGCTGACCTTGGACCAAGATCCTCCTGAGTAGCTAGTATTGCAGTCTTGGGCCATTGTGTCTGGCCCCTGTGGTATTTGTGTGTGTGTGTGTGTGTGTGTGTATGGATGTCAGTGGCTATGATCAATCTCTGGCTGCAGCAAGAGGGATGGCATTGAACTTATGACCAAAACAGACATCGTGTAGAGTTGTAACTTGTTGGACACCATCTCTGCCACCAGGGATGGTGCCCCCAAGGCTTTGTCCCTGACAATTCCCTGAAAAAGGCTACTCAGATTTTGGCACATTAAGAATTCTGAGAAAGCCATTCTCATAAATATTCAAGTTGGAACTCTTTTTGTTGTTTTGCTTTCCAAGATGAAATACCTCTCTCATGCTTCATTTTCTGCTTGGAGCTGTTCCCCTTTGAGAGTGATGAATAGTGCTATGCATAGTTAACCCCGAGGCCTGCTCAGAGAGCTAGTGACTGCATAAAAACTAGTATCTGCAGATGTTGTAAGTTGGTTGGTTTCTCATAGTCACTCATGCTTTAGTAATGGCAGAGAACAACCAATTTGCAGTGATGTCATGGACGTTCAATTTCCTTATTAGGTTTCTTTTTCTTGATTAATGCTGGAACTCTTCCTTTGCTACAGATATTTGCTATAAAGGAACTGGTACTATGAGATGGATTGAAGATTTGGCTACTTATCTTTCTTTGATACATACAGTATTTTTAACCTTGGAACAGATTCAAACTTTGAGTCTTAGTTTTTTCCACTATAGCCTGCTTGTAAGGAACAGTCATTCCCCACCTACTACATAGACAGGACTGTTGTGAGGATAATTACTCCATTGTGTTGTCACCATTATTTTTATCCACCTAAGCATGTGTTAGTGTACATGGCATTCCACTTCACATTAATTAGCTGACTAAGCCAAGAAAATGGTAATCACTTGCAATATTGACATGATTCACTTTTCTCTAAAGTTCATTATTCTTTGTCTCATACTGTAGACAAGAATGCCTAAATGCCTACAGAAAATGCAACTGATTTTTTTCTTATTCATTTAAAAGTTAATATTGAAGTCAAGAATCTGAGTTTTATTCATTTGTCTTAACCTTTTGTCCCTCAATCTCAAGTTTACATTTACTTTATCCAGACAACTTAAGAAAATTTTCAAATGTTTAGGAATAGTTTATTTCTGGTTTTTCAGTATCTTTTTGCAAATATAATTTCCAGTCAATGTCACAATTTATGTAACTTAACGTGTCTTCATATGAATGTACTGTGTAGCTTCCTGCATTGGCCAATTTTTAGATGTGGAAAAGTAACGCCAGGAATGTAAAGCTGACTAGAAGTTAGAATAATATATACCAAAAGAATGGTGCATTGGTTTTTACTTTATAACAATGTTGAACTACATGTCAAATTTTCAGACAATAACAGAAGTCTATGAAACTACGACAACAAGGACAATATCTGACTATGACCAAACAGAAACTTCCAAACCAGCACTGGTTCAGCCAGAACCCACAAAGCCGGTGCAGAGGAAGAAGGTCATCCGGAAGAAGGTGGATTCTTCCAAGTTCATGACCCCCTACATTGAGCATAGTCAGAAAATGCAGGATCTTTTTAGTTCAGTAAGTTTCAAAGTTCTATTAAACTGGTTTTATTATTCAGAAGTTACTAACCTTGATGGACTCTGTTTTGAATGCCTGCTGGATTTTTATTCTTCAACCTTGTATGAAACAAAAATTTATCTTACAGAAACAGAAGGTTTTTCTTGTGACTTTTGAATTTTCCTTTCATGTACCTCACTTGTGCTATTGCCGCATCAGGGCAAGCATTCTTATGGAAACTTATGGCACTTAAAGCATTTATTGGTATTCAATCAAGTTGTGTAGGATAATGAAATCATGTGGATTTAATTGAGGTCAGTTTGTAGAAGCTAAGGAACATGTTTGAACTATGTCTGAGCAGACTAGCCTCTTAAGTAGAATAACTAACAGTATATAAAAAGGTCTCTAGGAGGTGTGTAGTGAGGAAGAACTCATAGTTGAGAAAACCAAAGACCCCTCTTGAAATTGAGGATCAGAACATTCAACTTTTCCCCAGAACCGGGGTTTTTGACCACAGCTGCACAGTGGAGTCTCCTGCCAGCTTTAAAACTACTGATACCCAGGTTATTCTACTTTAATTGGTCCAAAGCTCATCAGCACAGAGGAGTTTTGAAAGTTTCCCAGGTGATTCTCGTGTTCACCCCTGGCCAAGAATCATCGCTCTTGCTGGTGTCTGGTTCTTAAAGTCCCTTGATTAGCCCTGTAAGTTTTACTGACTGGCAGCAGATTAAAACCCATTTTAATGGATGTGATTTGTTGATATTTTCTGGGGGGCTGAGGTCTCACTAGGTATCTTGAGGAAGTGAAATGTAGCTCAGGGCAACTGGATTATACAGGACTAAAGCTGTCAAAAGTATCCTGTGTAATTGGCCAATAAATAGTCACCTTGGTAAGTGTTAACTCCTAGAAAACGTGGAGTAAATTGCTCTTTCAAATCCCTGAATAACCTAAGACTTAGGTTTCTAATTTCTTGCCTCCTTTATCACTGCAGTATTCAGCAAAGATAGAAAATTATTTTGTTAATTTATTGTCATAAAATCTCATTAATTCAATCATTATGAACCTAGAGTTTCTGATATTCTGAACAGAACGGTAGCAGCATTCTATAATTTTGAAGTGGTTGGTAACTAAGTCAATAATATAGTTTAGATTGCTAGCTACTCCACTCAAGAATACTCTTTGAAGCCTGGACAGTACACATTATGCACATTACTATTAAGGCAAGACTTCATTGTATATTTAGCAGAAATAACAAAATCGCATTCCTTTACAAAATGTTCCATAATTCAGACTTTCCATTAATTTAGCTGGCGTCTCAGCTATCCAAAACACTGAGGTTTAGCTGCAAGTTCTGAATTGAATATTTTTGCATTGTATTAGCAATCAAATCTTTTCAGACTTAACTCATTTTCTGTATTTATTTTCAAAAATAATTGAGGTTCAGGCTTTTTTGCACATTCAAAAAAATTGAGAGAATCATTTTAGGGCATTTCCAAGACAATTATCTGTAATAAATTTCCACTATCTCCAGGATCCAATCATGTTTAGGAAGAGCAATTAACAAATCTATTTTTGTTTTTGCTGAGGGGGCATAGGACAAAATGAAAGCTGTTAAAACTGATAATTGTTGTAACTTGAAGGATTTATTTTACAAAATCAGCTGGGGCTGAGTGTGTTGCCTGTAGTTTCTGTTGCTATCTTGTAGGTTCCAAGGCTAACATCTGATATTCCTTTCAGAATAAATACAAGGAGAAATTTGAGAAAGCCAAAGGACAGCCATATGCCAGCACAACTGATACTCCAGAACTTCGCAGAATCAAGAAAGTACAGGATCAGCTCAGTGAGGTGGGCCACACTGCTAAAGAAGTTTCACACCTGTGCCTCATACTGGGGACTGAGCACTCTAAATACATGCAGAGGAGATAAGGAGTTAAATTACCGTGAGCAAGTTTAGACATGGAGAGAAAACATTGGCTACAGATTACATTGCTGAAAACATAAGCCCAAAGCGACTTCCCAAAGCTTGGCTTAGAAATTAACAGGAGACTATGATAGAAGCTCCAGTGCAGTTTGGTCTTCTACATCAGAACACAGCCCAAGGCTGGAAATTCAGCCAGGAAAACAGACAAGAAGTCGAGGCAGGTACTCTGTGGATCTTTGAAGATCAATCTCTTGGCTAAGATGCAGAAACTTCGCTTTCTGATGCAGACTTAAGACTTCGAGGCACTGAGTTAATGTTCTTTGTTATAAGATATTCTTTAATATACTCACATGAACTCTAATCACGTGTTATTTCTGCAGGTGAAGTATCGAATAGATGGTGATGTTGCTAAAACTATCTGTCATGTAGATGAAAAAGCAAAAGATATTGAACATGCAAAGAAAGTGTCGCAGCAAGTCAGTAAGGTAAGGCCACAATGCATGGATGGCGGGGTATTCAGCATTAGATTAGAGAATAGACAGCCCGATCCTGCTCACCAGTCCCCCAGGCCGTGTGAACTGAATGCCCTCATCCATGGGGAGATTCCACTGATGACTGAAGTAGCCCATAGAAGCCTCAGGTGAATTGAAGATTTCATGACTTGCCCAAAGAGGCAGCTGCAGCGTGACTCCTCATTCTGTACGCTACACAGAATGCAGTCCCAATGTTGCTGGAGTCTTATTGTTTATTTATTTTTGTTCATTTGTTTTGTGCTAATGGGAATTGAATTCAGGGCCTTGTGCATGGTAGGCAAGCACTGTACCACATGAGCCATGCCTTCAGACAGGCTTGTTTTTGAGAGAGGGTCTTGTTAACTTTTGCTCAGGTTGGCCTCAGACCTCCATCCTCCAATCTGCACCTCTGGATTAGCTGGGAATACAGTTGTGAACTACCATGCCCAGCAAATGAGAAATTTCAAATGTGGGTAACTCATTGAAAAATATTTTAGAATATCATGCAAGTCAAAAGAAACATGTCTGCCAGAGAAACGAGTCAATTACTGATTAGGTACAAGCTTTAAAAGAAATCTATAGAGAATCAGAATCATGAATTACTTTAAAAAGATTAGGGTTTTTCAAGACAAAGTTTACTAATGCAGGGAAAATGCCAGAGGATGTCAATTGGTCAGTGTATTGCTTTTGGTGCATGGGCACCTTCATCACTGTTCTTTAAATCCTCATGTGTAGATGAGCCATCAGTCCACATGTCTTCTGTTCTTTCTGCCTAGGTTTTATACAAGCAGAACTGGGAAGACACCAAGGATAAGTACCTGCTTCCCCCTGATGCTCCCGAACTTGTCCAGGCTATTAAGAACACAGCCATGTTCAGCAAGGTAAGAGCCTCTGCCGCATTACCACATCCAGCTTCCTCTGTCATCCCACCATGTGCTTGAGAGCAATGCCTTATAAACTTGACAGTCGGAAATACTGTCCCCAATCTTTTGTGAGTAGCTTTGAGCTGCCTAGGGCTTGGCAAAGGGGAGCCCCAGCTCAAGGAGAGTGGCAGTATCCTTGGGGACCCTGAGCAACCTAGCAGGGAAAACATGGAGAGAATGAAGCTAAGAGATCAACAAAGTAGAATTTTACTTTTCTATGGACCCTGTGCTACCTTTGTATATCTCTGCCTATTATTCTTATTAGAGGTTAGTTTTGTGACAACAGCTATGGAAAATGCTTCCTGATTCCTATACCAGACTTATATCACTTGGTGCAGGAGGCAGGTAAAGTCACAGGGAGGAACTGAAACAAAGATAGACACATCTGCTTTCCCCCAAAATAAGATTTTTCAGGAGAAGCAGAATAAACTATTTTTAAAAGTGAGTTGGATTGAATGAAAAGGGGGATTTTTTCTGTGAATTTTGTATACCTTTGCTCTCACCTCACCCTTCATTTCTTATGCCATTGACAAATGAGTAAAAAATTGTGTACTTTACGGAATATGGTCCCGTTTTCTCAAACCTTTTCTTCTTCTTCTGATTTAGAAACTCTACACTGAAGACTGGGAGGCAGACAAAGGTTTGTTTTACCCCTATCACGACAGCCCGGAACTGAGGAGGGTCGCCCAGGCCCAGAAAGCTCTCAGTGATGTAAGTCAGGTGCACTTGGCACCATTGGCATGTGGAGTCAGGGAAACTTGGGTCACATCTTCTGATCAGATGTTTTTTGCAACTTTTCTTTCAAAAAGACTACAAGCCATTATTACAGAGGGCTACATCCAGAATCATAATTTATGACATCTGATTTAACTTGAATCTGAATTATACTTTCTATTAGATATAATTTAGTCCAACCTCTCCTTCTTAAGGTGAGAAACCTGAGGCTAAGGTCACGTACATAGTGGCAGAGCCCAGACTTGTGATCTCAAGACCAATGTTCTTCCCAGCAGAGCATGAATCATTATTTCCAGTTGGTTCTGTGGCAGTGGACATTTTCTAAACCACTCTTTGGAATCACAGACACCTTTGCAAGTGCATTTTAAGTAAACAATGTTGGTGAGAGGCTTTGCTCTGCTAAACCTAATCATCAAGTCTGAATTGTACTGTATCTGTCTTTTCTGCATGGGGGACCTGACTGATACACTTATTGAAACATGTTTATGTAGTTATCCACAAAGAGCTCTTGGTAGTGGTAGACACAGAGGATATTTCTGAGTTAGCAAAAACTCAGCAGTCCCACTTGATAGAATTCTAATACCATAGACCTTAAAAATGGTAAATAAGAGAAACTAAAAAGACTCAAGAGTCCTCAGCATTGAGAACAGCCACACACAGCAGAGAGCCCCATTGAGGCCTAGAATGTGCCCTTGTTTTGAGGTATTTCATTTCTTGACCCCTGGATTTTCTGGGAGACATTGAAAAATCCAAAGGTGACTGCTCTAGACTTTAGCAGAACACTGCATTATAAAATGACATGTTATTTGATACTCAGCTATCAACTAGACTCCTGAAACTTCTTTTTCTCAATACAGCCTTAACAAACCACTTATGATTTACTGAGATTTACTTCCAATTGATTTTAGGGTCCTGTTCATGCCCTGAACTGAAGTTATACATACTCATTTGATGGCATGTCCAACTTTTGAGGTCTGAATTTTATTGCCTCTCATTTAATATCACATGCAAATTTTTAGTGGACACATTTGCTATCCTACTTTCCACATGATTAGTTAAAATACAGCTCAGATAAACTCTTACCCTTCCATGGGGCAAATTAGGAAAGAAAGTAGGCATAACAAGATTTTGAAGTCATCTAGGACTTGGTACCAATTTTAGTGTGGAGGCACTTCCTGCTTTTCTTTTAAGATGAGCCTTTTGGTTCTGTATCTCATGAATTCATATTATGAGGCCTTTATCAAATGATCAATATCAATGTATTGAAAGTCCATTATGCAGGTATACCTGGCAGGATAGAAAAGTACTGTAAGTTTTTATCTTCTCTCCTGAGATTTTATCATTATGCTGACAAGATGAAAGTAGTATACATCAAACAAGAAAAAAAATGAAAGCAAAACACAGCAGTCACAGTAGTCTAATTCTTGCCTTGAGAAAGAGCACACAGAATTGATCACAGAAGGTCGTGTGAGGTAGTAATGCAGAGGACAGGGGTAGAGATGAAGAAGAAACACATTTCACATTGAGGGAGCACTGGGACAAATGGACAAAGGTGAAATGAGTCTGGAACATCAGAGAACAACAAAAATGAATGATGTGGTTGCCTCTTTTGGAAGCCACTTGTGAGATTGCTGGCAGCAGGACATTAAAAAGCAGACAAAATATCTCTGTGAAAATAGGATAGTCAAGAAGAGGCATCATGAGAGTCTGGAGAGAAAGACAATATGACAAAAGCAGAATCTGGGAACCTTTGATAGACAGTATGGTGAATTGGGACTGAGAAAACTAGAAATTGTTATTGTCTGTACAAATCTGACTCATATAGATGAGTCAGAATGATGATAGGGTCAGAGGAAGAGAAGAAAGGAGTCTGAAGGAGGTAAGTATTAACAAGAGTTAATAACATTGGATATTGAAGATAAGGAAGAATGGAGTCATAGATGACCATAGATAGGTCATCTGGGTGAATTAGGGGTACCTCTTGTAAAGATGTGTTAATGTCTTAAAAGACTTAAGATAATGGAAGGAACATTCAAATCAAGACATCCTATGGATAAATTAGAAATATAGTACCATTGCAGATAAGAACTTGATATTTAAAAGTTATCAGAACAAAAGTAATAGCTGAAGACATGAAATGTATGAGGAGGCAGAGGAACATGTGGCCAAGGGCAGAGGATTAGAGGACACTTGAGTGTAGGACATCTGGAAAAGAGCCAGGAAGAGGACAAGGGAACAAACAGAGAGGTTGAAGGGGAACCAGGAAATGCCATGTTACATAAGCCTAGGGAAGGGAAGGTTATCCAAGAAGACACTTAATCTCCCAGTGTCTCCTTTTATCCGTAAAACAGAGAGATGAAGGATTAGCTCCATGCCACCCTGGTGTTACGGACTTGGAACACTGAAAGTTGGCTACATTTTTGAGATATTACAACACGGGACACAATGACAAAGAGTATACAAAAATGAAGTAAAATCTTCCCCCACTCTTCCTCAGGGGGACTTGGCAGTTAAGATATAGCTTTTATTTTTATTGCAGACCAAGTACATACTAAGTATCAGATTACCAACATAGCTATTAATCTATTGTCAGCACCATGAGCTTCTGCAATCGTTGGGTACAGAGCTGTAAGCCTGCTGCTGCTCACAGCACATCCCACTGGGTAGGCATGGAGCCTTCACGCTAAGGGCTTGGATTTAGAGGCTCCCTCTCCCTCTCCCTCTCCTCTCCTGTCCCTCTCTCTCTCCCTCTCCTCTCCTCTCTCTCTCCCTCTCCCTCTCCCAAGCCTTTTTCCTGGGCCTCTCGTAACTTTGCTTATTATGCTTTCCTCATTATCTCAGCAGAAACAAAATACTGTGCAAACACGAAAAGAGTCTTTAAGCAGATCTGGAGCACAGAACTCCTAACTAAACAGAATTCTGAACAAGGTTCCTGAGAGAAATAGGACTTCTAGGTCTGATTTCTCAGAAACTTCTTGACAGGATGTCATACTTAATAAGCATTTCTCTTGTTTGAATGTTAAACTTCTCCCTAAGGATTTAGCCAGTTATGGAAAATTCCAGTTGCCCTATGCCTAAAATAAAGTCTTTACTTACTTAAAAAAATAAGCAGTGCGATTTATACATTTTATATATTTTTAAAAGTATCTTTTGTACCCCAGTTGATTTGATGTTCATGAAAACTTTTGTTAGAGGCACTACATACATATTATTAGGACAAGGTATAGATCTAGTTAAAGCATAGGATGATTAGGACCTTGGAATTATCCAATTTCTTTTTTATATATAAATAAAAGTATTGCCATGTGAAAGGGAAAATGATTGGTTAAAGTCTCACAGTTGTATGATGGAAGTTGGGAGGACAATTCTGTTCAGACTTGTTCTTCATGGCCCCAGTGTGTAAAGCACACATTCAGAAGTCAGTCATTGAGCCCTCCCTCTGATCAGGCACCATGCAGGCCATGAAGTTCCTAATGAGAGGCCATTCCTCTGCCATCCCTGAGCTCATAGTCAAAGGCAGAACAGAGTAAACAACTAGTTCCAGTGTCATCAGAGAACCTCCTTAAAGGAGACAAGGGCCATGTTGCTTGAGTTCCCAGAAAAGGGACAATCAGGAAGGAGTCAGGAAAGATGTTCTAAGATGTGGAGAAGGAGTGACAGTTTTCAGGCACGTGGGGAGGGTGGAGTTGGGATGTTACAAAGAGAAGGAACAGCATAGATGAGAATTGGAGGATTGCATGTGTCTGAGAAATCTATGAATAGTTTTTCTGCACAGGGTGTAGCTTAGTGATAAAGCACTTGCCTAGCATGCACAATGCCCTGGATTTAATCTCTGTCTCTGTCTGTCTGTCTGTCTGTCTCTCTCTCTCTCTCTCACACACACACAGAGCAAAAAACAAAAACACATTCTTATGTATGAATAATTTTGCATTATTGGAGGAAAGATGTAAGAAAAACCCAGAAGGGTCAGGAAGGAAGGAAGGAAGAAGGACAAGTGAAGAGGATGCATGACGTGCAGGCAACACTTATTTTAAGGCAACAGAAGACTTTCACAGACTGAAGGGAAGGAGTTAAGGAGGAGGGGGTTGAAGTGGTGAGAAAAGGAAGGGTGACTGATGGAGCTGGGTTCAAAGGACAGCTGGAGGCAGTGGTACAGACTAGGAGACATTCCCTTTCCCTCAGAGCCAGGGCAGGGGGTTGGGAGAGGCAGGGATGAGGCAAAATATAAGTATTCAGCCTTTCTTCCCTCTGTAAAAGAAGGATCTGAGAGTAGCATGGGTGATTGGGAGCCTATGGACAGTGTTGGGGTTTTCGACTCACCATGGGGAGTAGGGACTGACCAGAGATGACACATCATGGGATGTTCAAGCTTCAGTTGGATAATCAAAATTCATAGTGTTGGACACAGAGACCCAAGCAAGTTGTTCACAGAACAGACAACTAGGGAGGCATAGAGATTTCAAGCTAAGTGCCTGGGTTCAAAGCCTCCCTCTCTTATACTTTCTTCTCATCTCTCTCTTAATCCTACTTATCATGTCATCATTATCCCATCCATATATTGGTATGGTTTTCTTCCATAGCACTCAGCATTCTAGGTATAAAAGCAGAGGAAGTAAGTGATCGAGTTGACTCAGGGGTTTGTTACGTGATTGTGAAGAAAAGATAAGAGTTTGAGAGTTGAAAATGCTGATTAAAAGAAAAATTTCAATTACAAATCATATTGTGAAAACAAATGGAAGGACAGATTGAAGGCCAAGAGTCCTGGAGAAGAGAGAAGATGCAAAGAACTAGAAATGACTAGAAAATGGCTAGTGGTATGGCTCAAGTGGTAGAGTGTCTGGCTAGAAATAATTAGCAATTCTGAGAACAAGGGCATGTAACATTGAGAAGGACAATTAAGGTAATATGTTGCACTAAAATTGAAGGTTTCAAACAAAGATGAAAACATTGTCTTTTTAAAATGCCAACAAATGGAATCTGAAAAATAGTATAATTTTCCATGACTCATGGACATCTCCGTCTTTTATTTTGTCAGATTGCCTACAAGAAAGGTCACACTGAACAGCAAACTCAATTCACATCTCTGCCTGATCCTCCGGATATAGAATTTGCCAAGAAAGTGACCAATCAAGTAAGCAAGGTAAGTAAGTAAGAGCTGGACACTGTCTCTTGAAAACTCTGCTTAATAATTTTCAACCATTTGAGAAACTAATGGTGAACCTGAACTCAAAACGTAGAATACTTTTTGCACATGATTCCAAAACTCTAGAGCAAAAGCAATACATCCAGCAACAGAGTAAATTGTGTTAGCAAATGTGTAGCCAGCTTGATGACTCAGTCATTTTTAAATGACAAAGTCACCTTTTGAAAACAGAGCCTATGTTAATGTCATTTGACATTCTTCTTGTGCAACTGATACAGGGTAACTGAGTAACCGTACCTTTCCTTCCATGGAGGATCTGGTTTAATTTGGTGGAAAGACCCCATCTAATGATATCCCATCGGTCTGATGTGGACAAATGAGAATGCATGAGTGGGCTTTCAGACATAGCTTGGACAACAACAGTAGGCAGTGCACTTCAGTACATTTAAGTTCCCACTGAGAAGCTTAGTCTGCCTATATTTAGGCTGATACACCAGCTCTGAGGAATGCAGCTCTGACAAGGAATGCAAAGAGACAACTGGTCAACTGCTGAATAGGCCCATGCTAAAGTCCTCTTTAATACTGGTCCAAATCAGACCACTTCCTCCTGGGATACTGCTGCTCTGAAATACCTTTCATTGTCCTCCAAAGAGTTGAGTCTCAGTTTGGTCTTCTGCTGGAATTTTGTTTTCTTGATGATACTAGGGATTAAACTCAGGGTCTTGTACTTGCTAGGCACTTGAGCCATACCTCCAATCCTTTTTGCTTTGATTATTTTTGAGATAGGGTCTCACTTTATGCTCAGGCCAGCCTGGACCACAATTCTATTTATGCTTCCTATGTAGCTGACAGGCACCGTATCACTGCTCCCAACTTTTTATTGGTTGAAATGAAGGTCTTGAAAATTCTTTCCGTGGATGGCTTTGAGCCATGATCCTTCTGCTTGAATTTTGATGGAACCTCAAGATTTCTCTTTTAAGTATTTAGGAGGAAGAGAGGATGTGGCAGTATTTCTTTAGTAGAGGAAAAGATATAGATGATGAAATATATTCAGAGATATTTTTTATTTGGTATCTGATTTTACAGCTTACTTAACTGTATAACCAGGGGCTGTTTGGATAAAGGATCTAATAAGTAGAGTGAAATTTCACTAATAGGAATACCAAGAACCTGACATTTCCCTCAGGACTAAGCAGAAATTAACTATGCATAAAGAGATGGCTATTGAATGTGTTAATATTGTAAATAAGATTGGGGAGGACAATTTGAAGAAAAGTTGTTCTTAAGTGGTCATTTAGAAATAAATCTATTTTAAATTTTTATTGAAAGTACATTTTAAAAATATCTTACTAAGGAAACATATTTTTACCTTATTTGACTATGCAGTATGGATAATTGAAAGTGATTTTTAAAAATCACTTTCAAACTCTGTAATTATTCTCTCCACTAATTTAGGCTTGCAGGTTAGATTAGAGCTATGGTTTTCAATATGATAGCCATGAGCCAAATGGAAACTATTGAACACTTGAAATGTGACTAGTCCAAGCTGAGCATATTAGTTAACTCTGGGTTCTATAACAAAATGTGCACACACAGGGTGGCTTAAGCAACAGACATTTGTTTCTCACAGTTTCAGAGACTGAAGTCCAAGATCAAGTATTTGGTTTCTGGTGAGGGTCTCCTTTCTGGCTTGCAGACAAGTCACCTTCTCATTGTACCTCACGTGGTGGAGACAGTGATCTCTGATCTCTCTCACTCTTCTGAGAAGGCCTAACCCTCATGACCTCACCTAAATCTGCCAAATTCCCAAAGGCCCTACCTCCAAATACCATCACATTGGGGGTTAAGGGTTCAACATACGAACTTTGGGAGAATATAAGCATTCATTCCACTAACACTGACCATCCTATATATGAGAAATATACACTGGATCCTGTCCACTTACTATAAAAAGAAAAAAAAATGTGAGAGAGCCCACGAATTATTTTTATATTGATTGCATGTTGGAATAATGTTTTATATTTACTGGGCTAAGTAAAATATATTATTAATTTCCCAACTATTCCTTTTTTACATTTTAAAAAATACAGCTACTAGGATAGCTCATATTTTCTGTCTATTGGACTGCACTACTTGTCACCTGAGGGTGACACAGTGTTGGGTACTTTGAAAGAATTACCAGACCTGGGTTTGCCCTTGTGGAACAATAATATGAGCTAAGGGGACAGTAGCTGTGGATAAAGGTCACTGGATTTGGCTGTAGTGATGTAACTGATCCTAGTCTTACCAAGATTGTCAAGGTCTTAATGACTATTGTGCATCCAAAATAAGTCACGCTGGGGAGAATCACCTGGGCTTGATAGCAGTCTATCCAACAATGAGTCATCCAACAAGAGAGGTATAGGGCTACCAAAGGTGACTTATCTTTGGGACTCTCTTCCCTTTAAGTCATCTCAACTATCAAGCTACTTGGACCTGTGTTTCATATCATCCTATACTCTATTCCTACAAAATAGGCTAAAAAGTCTCCCTTACCAACTTTCTCATGATTTAAACTCTTGGCATTTCCTTACCAAATTATGTCTTCCAGATCCATCCTTTGTCTTCCAGATTCCAGTTCAGATGGTAATGATCACACATCTGCACTGGTTATATTAATGTTACATTCAAGTTACCAGCTTTCCTTACTATGCCTTTCAGAATAAATTCTTTGTCTTTGGCCAAAATCATGAACTTCATGCTAGCGCCCTCTGCTGGCTAGCATGGTGCGTTCTGTGGTTCTAATACAGAGGACAGACAAAGTCAATGATATCAGCAAACATTCTAGGCATGGAAACTAGGCACACATGACCAGACGAAAGTTGGATTCTGAATGCAACCCTGGAAAGTCCCTTTAGTTTCTCTGTGCCTGACTCTGTTCCTCTACAGACTCGCAATAGGAAAAATGTAAGATTTCTAATTGGAATTTCTAGTTGATACTCAACTGGAATCTAGAATATTTTAAAAGAAGAAAATCATTCAGTGGCATAGTGTTACCCAGCATGAAGCTCTGATCTTCTGAAACTGGGAGAACTCTTCTGTCACATAGAATCAGGAACAGTCCCATTGATTTCACCAGAAGAGATTTGATTGAGTCAGGAAGGCAATCCTGGGCCCACTGTGGGCAATAAAAATACCAGTTGGGACCCCTTCCACCCACTCTGAAAGGATAACTTTCCTGTGAATGGGGCCACCAGGAGTCCCAGTGTTTAGCTACTCACAGAAAAAGAGAGAGTGTTAAATACTGGCTTCATTTTCCTTTCTTTTTGATAACCACATTAAAAACTACAGATGCAGCTGTAGAAAGCAGAAAATGAAACCATGTGTTTAAGCAAGACATTAGGAGGCCTAATTTGTGACCTGACAGAAGTACCCTTAGCTGACTTCTTAGGAGGAGAGACTACAGTTTGGGGAAACTGTCTTACTGTACCTACATGTGGTTATCCTCTCAACTACAGATGGTATTTCAGAGCTTGTAATTGACCCAAATAAATCCTAGAGAAAGTTAAATCAGTTCTTTCCTCTAGGTTTTCATTAGTTAGCTCCAAATGCAACAGAGTGGGAAAGAAGTGGTAAGGGCAGAAAGTTGGATGTTGAGACCTGATATGGGGGTCCCGTCTTCATATATTACACAAAATACCCTCCTACCTGAAAATGAAGAGGAATGAAGGAAGCTTCCTCTGCAGTTGACAAGCCATAGCCTCCTCTCCCCCTGTTGAGCCCACTTCTGAAACCAGGTCCAGGGCCATGCAAGCCTCTTGTGATTAATTAGCATATCAGCCTTTTGAGAAGAAAGGAAATAGGGCATTTGAGAAAGAGTGCTGCCTTCTATAACTCCAACTCATGGGTTCTGCACATCACTTACCCTTAGTACCTGTTCTACTGAAGGTATGCCAGAGTACCACTTTCTCTTTCCTTGAAGAGTGTGGGAGAGGTGTGGGCATGCAAGTAACTTGTGACTCATTGGTTACGTCTCTAATGCAGTTCTATCAGATGTGGAGAGAATTGCTCTAATCTACGGCTTTGGTTCATGCAGTCAGGTTCAGCTAGGTTAATTCTGTTGCAAGAACACTTAGGCCAAGATAGTTCAAAACCATGTTATCATCTCAGTTTAGTTTAGTATAGTTGAACCAAGATGTGTGAGGTAATGTCTACATGCTACTTTTGGTGTTAAATTCTGAGGATATGAAAATGAAGAGGACACAACACCTTCCTTCAAAGAGCTATCAGCTTGGGATTCAGATGAAGTGTGGTGGGCTAAGATGGGTGGTTCAGTTTTTGAATATTGCATTTCTTATCAAGTATGAGTGAGGAGGTCTTACTCATTAGCCTGAGGCCTGACTTTTTCTGAGATGGTTAACTAGGGGGCTTGGTAAAGTTTACAAATTAATGGCTAAGTCCATTTGGCACAGAAACCTTGGACTGGTAGATTTTGTTGTAACTCTGAAATATAAATAGAAGGTAACTTCTAACTTCATCCTCAAACATCTGGGAACATGAGCAAGTTATGAGTGAACTAAGTCAATGAGCTCAGCAAGGAGGAGGAGTTAGTGCTTTCCCTATTTCTTTCTATTCACCTTTCCCAACCTTTTTGTTGGGTAAATTGATACTGAATTGGAAGATTTTGTGAAGATATTTGTTAAGGACCTATAAATAAACTGGTCAAGATATTTTGTTACTTGATTTACTATTTATCAATGGCTGCATTTTGCTCATCTCTGTTTCTTTTCTTTCTGTCCTTTAGCAAAAATACAAAGAAGACTATGAAAACAAAATCAAAGGCAAATGGAGTGAGACACCTTGCTTTGAAATTGCCAATGCCAGAATGAATGCTGATAACCTTAGCACAGTAAGTAGGAGGGTAGGGCCAGATGTCCTGAGAGGGGATTCCTTTCCTTTATGACTTCTGGCTACCTGTGATATTTAGAGTAATGTCAGAGCACTGGATATTATTTTCATTAAATTCCATTGTTTCTACCTCAATTTTCACAGGAACAAAGGATGAGATCCCTTTATTGTTTACAATAGTGTGCATTAAAGGGGCTCTTTTTAATTTATTCTTTGCCTGGGGGACCAAACTTTACATTTATAAAACTGGTTTAGTTTCTTTTCACTGGAAAACAGAAATCTAATTGTTCTTTTCTTTTTCAGCTTCTACTCCTGGCTTTTAAGAGTTCTTTCTTAGTAGCCAGGGAAGGCCTTTCTGTCTTTCTAATTGTTCCCCCAGCCTATTCTCTGCTATGTAGCTAATCATTTTTGCAATGGCACCACATTCTGTAATTGCAATCTGACCTGCATCAACCAAGAGGGAGTGTGGCTTTGGGTGACACAGATGCCCTTTGTTCTCTCACGTAAACCTTGACAGTTTATTGCCACAGAAGCTCTCAGTGTGTTCAATGTCTTACAGAGGAAATATCAGGAAGATTTTGAGAGCATGAAAGACCAGATCTACTTCATGCAGACTGAAACACCAGAATATAAAATGAATAAAAAAGCTGGGGTGGCAGCCAGCAAGGTATGAAGAAATTGTGTTGGACTTGACGGTTTTAGTGGGCTGAATTTCTTACAGCTGTGGGTATTATAATTTAAAACAAAAAAAAAGGAGGTTAGGTTCCTGGGAAAATTACTTAAATTGGGATTAGTGGATTCCAGGTATTTGAGGAGGAGAAGGATAAAAACAACAATATAAAGAGTATTTTGGAATTATAATAGGGCTACTCAGACTTTTTTTAAAATCACAGATGGGTATTAACAACACCAAATTTCAGTCTTCAGTGTTTCATGGTATAAAGGGCCTTTGCTATTCAGAAGTAGAAAAGCTATAGTCTCAGCTAGCAGGATTATCTCTTGCCAGGAAAAAACAATTAGCAACCTTATTACAAAGATAGACACTCCCACAATCAACACTATCATTATCTTTCTTATTTTTCTACTAAGTGGTCAAAACCTGATTACAAACAAGGTATATAAATCCATGGATGTCTTCATATATCTATAAAGTGACTTTGGAAGAGAGTTTTATTCCTTGACTTTCTAAAGCAAGATGGTTACAAGAGCCTTGGCTTTGCCAGAGGACAGAAAGCGGAAGATTACATAACTTAGAAGTTGTAGCACAGTGCTGCTTTGGAACAGGAGGGTTGCAAGGCAGGTGATAATATTTTGAAAGCAGAGCCAGCCTGATTAGCTGATAGATTGGATGTGGGCTATAAGAGAAAGCTTTGGATGTGAGCAACTAGATTTATGGGGTTTCTCTTTAGCAAGGTAGGGAAGACTATGGAAGGAGTGGGTGATTTTTTTTGGAGGTGAAACAGGAGCTCATCTCACATGTTAGATGTGAAGTACCTTTTAGATATCCAAGTGGGAATGTTAAAAGGCCAGTTGATTATATGAGAGTGTGTGTGTGTGTGTGTATATATGGGAAGGTTATATAAATTTGAAAGCCATTAGTGTATGTGAAGTATTTAATGTCATAAAACTAGAGAGCACCAAGGGAGGGAACTGGTCAAGGCCTGAACCCTGGAGTATTTCCATATGAACACATCAGCAGATGAAATAGGATCAGAGTCAGGAGACAGTAGCATTTTAGGGAGCAAGGGAAGGAAGAAGGGAATTGTCAACCGTACTAAATGTTTCTGAAGTAGATTTACTAACATACTGTCACTGCTGATCTGAAGCACAGTTTGGTTTGAGTCAGTTTAGAGAGGGCTCATGAGTGAATGAGAATAGAAAAATTGGAGAAAGGAGTGTATTCAACTCCTTTAAAGTATTTTCCCGGAAAGAAAAGAAGAAAATGGGGTAGATGCTGGTGGAAAAGTGGGGGGAAGGGAAAATTTTTATATAGAAAACAAAACCATAACATTTCTATGCTGATGGGAAAATCCAGTGAAGAGGGAAAATTGGTTGATGTTGGAGGGGGTAGAAATTGCTGGAGTGACAACCTTGAGTAGGTGAAAGGGGAAGAGATTAGGTGCCTTAGAGAAGGAGTGACTTTGTCACAAGCTCTGACAATTCATCCATATAGCAGAGAAGGCTATGTGTTCCAGGTGAGGGTTGAGAGGGTAAAACACAATTTGTGAATTTCCTTTCTGGTCATTTGTATTTTGTCAAGGAAGCATAGACTTCTATAAGATAGAAAGGCTTATCTATGTCTCGCATGCCTATAACAGATCCCATGTGAAACAGTGTCTACTGTAGGGCTAGTGAATCTGAACTTCAGTTGTGTGTCTTCTGTTTTTGTATATGAAGCTGAGGTTCTTAAATGTTGGTGAATTATCTTGGATTCTATAGTTATACTGTCTGAAGAAATGGCCTACAGTAAGATCAGTTTTTTCTACTTATATAGATGTGCTCCTTATGGGGACTTTTGAATCTCTCCCCAACACACACACACACACACACACACACACACACACACACACACTCCAACTTATTGCTTCAGCCATAGCTGGAATTAAAAGTGCAAGGTGGGAAAATTAAGGTTCATTCCAACCCATCTCCTTCCTTCTCCTGCTTTTGCATTCAACAAGTGTATGCTCACTGCACAGTCACAGGTAAGGAAGGCACAAAAGGGTAGGCTGATGATGCTTGGAGATTCTTTTCTTTAAAAATGTGTTGGCAGACAGGCAGTTGGAAGTTAAGAGCTGAGTGAAGGCTCTATAACAGCAGGCATCTGGAGATGGTGTGCTGTCATTATTTTGTGCCTTTTTTCTCTCCCATTATTTGTATATCTTTCTCTCTTTGAGAGCAGGGACCATGTGGTATTATTTCTTATGTCTGTTCCAGAGTCAGGTACATAATCAACTCCCTATGGATATTTTTGAATGAATAAGTAAATGAAAAGAAAAGTATCCAGGAAATTTATGCAGTTTTTCTGCTGCTGTTATCAGTTACTATAAGTATTTTGTTTATAAAATGTCAAGCTGCCATTTTTCTAAAATGGAAATTGATTTGTGGAACTATGCCATAATAGCCATAACGGAGATGAGGACAAAAGTAACCTGTGGAGTTACTCTATCACTTTATTTCATCCTATAGGTAAAATACAAAGAAGACTATGAAAAGAATAAAGACAAAGCAGATTATAATGTACTTCCTGCTACAGAGAACCCACTGCTCAGGCAGCTGAAGGTGGCAGGAAATGTCCTAAGTGATGTAAGTGTATTCTTCTCAAAAAGTGATTTTTAAACCTGAGCTGCCAGAGAGTTGCCGTTTTTCTCCTTCTGTATGACTACTGCATGTGTAACTTTGCAAATACTGTAAGGTTATGGAGGAACTGTTGCACTGAAACTATGTAACCTTGGGAAGGCAGGGCCTCTGAGTGTTATGTGTCTCAGTTTTTGCATGCCTGTGGACTTAGTTCAAAGGACAAGGGAATCCTCATCTTCTTATGAGCCCTGGTATCTGGGCACCTTGTGTGGGCAAAGAACACATTATAGATGTGCTGTATTTTGAGAAGGAATCTTCCAAACACAGATGGTAGCCCTAGAAACCATCACTTGAAGATCACCAAAAACTTAAAAGAATGTTCCCTACATCCTCATGGGAATTTCTGCCTTACACTTGTGAGATTCTTAAGTGCTGGACTATGTCATACGATGTGAAATAGATTAGATAAATGAGCCTGACTTTAACATTAAAAGACTGATGGCCTGAGACCAATTTGACCACATGCACATGCACACAGAACTGAAAATGTGATCATTTGAGGTTGTTCCTTATGGTTAGATTGTATTAAGTTTTCTTAACATTTAGGATTTTATGTAGCTGTCTGTGTAGAGAGCATTACCCTCGAAATAAGTCAGCACTATAGAAAATATATGTGCATGTGTTTGGAGAGTGGTAGAGTGACATGGCAAGTGAGAGGGTATGAATGGATCAGTACAAATAGCTCTGCTGAGAAATCAGGCAAAGCACTTCCATTTCCTAAATGAAGGACATATATATCAAACCTACAAAATCCTAGGTTCAGATCAACTTTGTTGATAAAAAATAGGAGTATAAACACGTTAAAAAGGAATAGAATCATTTAAAATTTGAAAACCCAACATGAAAAAGTAACAATAACCTGCTTCCTGAGCTGTGCATTTAAAACCAATAATGGATTCAAGTTGCTGTACCTAACAAAGAAGGAGTTAGTAATGACTCATAGTTTGAATTCTCCACTAAGCCTCATTTTTAAGGGTAATTGTATAAGAGATATTCTCCCATGTCAGAAGGAGGAGAGAGATTGTGTATTTCTCAGCTTATATTGACTTTTTTCATGTTTGCTAAACACACACACATACACACAAACCAGTCAAACAGCAACTTCTATGTTTGCTATCGCATCATCAGTGAGAGAAGAATAAATGCACTATTTGAGAGATGGGGGTGGGGAGGAGGGAAGAAGGAGAGAGAGAGAGAGAAAAAGAGAGAAAGAAAAGGAAGAGGAAGAGGAGGAGGAGGAAAGACAAACAATTCAGAGATACATAAGAATCTCTGCAACTAGGGCTTGGCCAGAGGTGGTACATTGATTTTTTTTTTTTTTGAAAATGTTATAAACTTAGGCTTTTCAATAATTGCTAGTAGAAAAAGCCTATGATTCATGACACCCTGTGTTTGATTGCCAGTTTTTAAGATCATTGACAGGCAGTGTCTTTTCTTCTTCTTTCGTTTAATGTTGAAAAATACAAGTGTTATAATCAGTGTGGGAGTGATAGGAATCTATTTTAACTGATTTTTTTTTTTTACAGAAACTGTATAAGGAAAACTATGAAAAGACAAAGGCAAAGAGCATAAATTACTGTGAGACCCCCAAATTTAAGCTTGATACAGTTTTGCAGAACTTTAGCAGTGATGTAAGCACTTCTACCATTACTCCTGTTAAAAAAAGACCAACGTGTAATAAATCACTTAATTAATTGACACATGAAATATACTTTGTGTTTCAGACTAAATATAGAGATTCCTACTTGAAAAATATTTTGGGACACTACGTAGGCAGCTTTGAGGACCCATATCACTCACACTGCATGAAGGTCTCCGCCCAAAACAGTGATGTGAGTCCTGAGACAATTGCTGAACTTTCCAAGTAACACATTTTAGGAATGAAGGCAATGGTTACATCCTTATGTATAATTTTTTTCCTCCTCATAGAAAAACTACAAGGCAGAATATGAAGAAGACAGAGGCAAAGGCTTCTTCCCCCAGACCATAACTCAGGAATATGAAGCAATCAAGAAACTTGATCAGTGTAAAGATGTAAGTCTGTAGTATGCACTGTGAACATTACTGCCCTATAATATTTAAATTTTTGACATATTTAGAACTATATCTCAATGAGGAAATTGGAAGGAAGAAAACCTGTTTTATAGTAGATGTACCATTTTTCCCAGTTGGCATCCTTATGTTTTAAGAGCTAATTCTAGCTTGTTTTCTTAAAGAGTTATCAGGAATCTGAAGAAACAGGCAAATTGCTGTCCACTTAGAAAAACAATAAATGCTTAACCACTAGTTTCTTTGAGGGGTTTGGGGTTGTTCTTGCTTGACCCACAGGTGACCTTGGACTTGACAGATACTGCTAAACCTGATTCCTTTGCTCCCTCACAGCACACCTACAAAGTGCATCCAGACAAGACAAAATTCACTCAAGTCACTGACTCTCCTGTTCTGTTGCAAGCCCAAGTCAATTCCAAACAACTGAGTGATGTAAGTTCTTCTAAATATCCAGGGAATCCAGTCATGAAAGAGAACATTTCATAACTCTGTACACGAAGCCCAATTTCATTGCTCTTTTGGAGTTCTGGGGATTGAGCCCAGAGCCTTATTCATTCTAGGCAAATACTCTTAGAATTTGTGGCTATTTTAAAAAATTAAGTGAAAAGAGATATGTGGCTAGGTTACACTGTGGCCCAGATATTCACAATATGGGCTTTCTCTCTCCCAAATGAGTCTGTGGAAAATGAAGTCTTTGAGACAAGGTTTTTCATATGCACTTTTAAGTATGGATTTCCATACTTTTGTTGAACTAAAAAGGTAAAAATAAAAGTAACCTCAGTAGATTTGTGGCCAGAATTGAAGCCTTCAATAGAGCATCAGCAATCAAGCTATCTGTTAGAAATGGTTATGAAAGGAAAGGCAAAGCAGAGTGTCTCAGAATCTGTGCAGGAAAGGGAATGCGCAAGGACCACCACATTCAGTAGGGTCCTGTCGTGGCGACACACGTGCTAACAGCTGTCAAGGTCCAGTACACAGATTCGGTAATTCAGGGTGGCCTATTCAAGCACTAGACCTCCCTTTCGATCTTAACAGCTTTGTCAGTTACTTCACTAAATGTGTCACACAAAAAGAGGTTTTGTATTTTGAAACAATTCTTCTGAATTAATTGATTCTCTCTCTCTGCCCCCACTACTTCCCTCTCTTTAGCTCAATTACAAAGCAAAACATGAAAACGAAAAGTTCAAGTGCCATATACCTCCTGATACTCCTGCTTTTATCCAGCACAAGGTCAATGCCTATAACCTGAGTGATGTAAGTTCCTTCTACGCTGTACCATGTGGTATGCTGACAACTTGTGCTTTCATTTTGCAATCGCTTTTTTTGCAATGCAATGAATGTTTCGGTGGTAAGGATGGGAAGAACAATGAATATTTGTAGCCTATACCTATGTCTCTGCCAATGTAACTTAAATTCACCTTAAATAGCCATCTTGTAAGAAGCTATGTTCAATTAGGCAATCTTAATATATTTTAACCAACCCTCAAAATATCACCACCCATGTATGCTTAGTTGCATATTTTAAAGTTAGATATTTTAGCCATGCATTTATTTATACTATGCCATAATTCAGGGTTTTTTTTTTTTAGGACCTGGTCTTTTTAGATCCAATTTCATTTCATTCATTTCCCAGGCTTATAGTGTCCTTCGTTCACACAAATTATACGTTTCTACATGTATGAGATTTACACTACTGAGGATACAAAGCATTTAAAGGGCAGAAGGCTGGGTGTTCACTGCCATCTTTCATTTTCTGAACTTAATTTCACAGAAAAGTCAAGTTATCCTTGGGGGTTCTCAATTTCTTCAACAGTTCTATAAATGAATACTAAGATTATCTAGCATCAGTGAGTATTATAATGATTCATGAAATAACCTTTGCAGAAGAATTAGTGATCAAATGAAAGTGATGCCTTTATATCATACAAGTAAGTTAACTGTAGAATATTCAGTGTCAGGAATGAAATATCAGTATAAAAACTAGAATTAAGTTAATTTGATGAAAAATTCTAATGCAGAGTAGAGAAGTCTGTTCTTGGACAATTAGAAGCTCCTCCAGCTTGAGGAGAAATATCTAATATATACATGATTTCCTGGGAATAAAAGGGGTTCACTTATTTTATATTAAGAACAAAGTAATTTGTTACACTTAAGTGTGGTGACATGCGTGTCACTTTTGCCAATTCCTTTGCTGCAATTTTCCTGTCTAGAATGTGTATAAGCAAGACTGGGAGAAGAGCAAAGCTAAGAAGTTTGACATTAAAGTGGATGCCATTCCCCTGCTGGCAGCCAAAGCCAACAGCAGGAACGCCAGTGATGTGAGTATGGCTTTTGGGTCTCGCAGGGTGGCCTCAGGGACATTTCCTGTTGAGTGGGATGCAGCATGAGTGATGTCTTTGCAGGTGATGTACAAGAAAGACTATGAGAAAAGCAAAGGGAAGATGATTGGAGCCCTCAGCATTAATGATGACCCTAAGATGCTGCACTCCTTTAAGACGGCCAAAAACCAGAGTGATGTGAGTGTCTTTGTCAGTCACTCTTAGTTTCAGATTTGGCCACATTTGCTGTTTAGTATAACCTTGGATTGGATGCTAGCCTAACTGAAATCACAGATTCAGGATGGCAAATCAAATGTGAAATGCTGAATAACTAGGGAAAATGAACGTCCTTATGCTTACTGACGTCTCTGTGTTTTAAGAAGGCAGTGAATATTGCAAAGGTTTCCTTAACCTCCTTAGTGCACCCTGTTTCATTAAGAGGAAAAAGGTGCTAACAATATCATTTTCTTTAGCATTTTTCCTAGAAATAGGCTCAGAATGTGTATGTAGTATATGTACGTGCATGTATTCATCCAGTGCCCTGAACTGATTAAGGTTGTTTGCAAAGACACATGCAGAAAGATAAAAATGAGTAGAAAAATTAATTCAAAGATCAAGAGTAGGAAAAATCAGATAAAAAATCAAAAGGAAAATGTTTTACTTCAAGAATTGTGCTGGGAGCATGGCTCAAGTGAGCACATACCTAGCAGACAAAGCCATGAATTCAAACCCTAACACTGCAAAAAAAAATAATAATTTTATAAAATGTTGATCTCATTTTAGATATTTAAAATCCTTACTAAAAATAAACCTCTTTCCAAAATCACTCTTCTAATTCCTAACAAGAAAGAAATAATATCTATCCTCCATATCATTTATTGTCTTTATCGAGTATATTTGTGGATTTCTAGATAATAAAATTAAAAGAAAATATGAAGAAATAAATGACACAAACATTAAAAGATAAAAAAAAATTGTTTCCTACATTGCTGCTATAAAGTAAAATGTTAGGTAGGCCTCATGAGAAAAGCCAACTTCCAGAAGCCTGTATTTAAGTATCTGAAATCTTCCTTATTCCTTATGCCTCATTTTATACAAGCTTTAAAAAAAATTCATTTTCCTTCAAACACATTCAAAGGCAACAAAAGATTTTAAGAAGCAATTTAGGTTGCAGCATTAGTTTGCTGTAACTTTTTCAGTCTGAGAACTATTAGGACAGGTAATGTAAACATTATGATTATTAGCAGAAGAGATTATTATAAGACAAGAATCTCAACCATAACTTTTCTGTCTGATTGGCTAAAGTATAGCAATGACATGAATGGCTCTTTATGTCCATGAGGTATTTTCCTCTTTAATTTCTTTTTCTTTTGACAGAGATTATACAGGGAAAACTATGAGAAGACAAAGGCAAAGAGCATGAATTACTGTGAGACCCCCAAATATCAACTTGATACTCTGCTGAAGAACTTCAGCGAGGTTTGAAAGGCTGGGGTTACCTCTGGGATGGGAAGTCTTTCCTATTGCTTCAAAAATAACTATTAACTTGAATTATGCATGTTTTCTTTTGCAGGCTAACTATAAAGACTCATATGTAAAGAATATTTTGGGACATTATGTAGGCAGTTTTGAGGACCCGTATCATGCACACTGCATGAAAGTTTCCGCTCAAAACAGTGATGTAAGTTTGAAGATCATTATTCATGTGTTGTAGGGACATTGTCTGGGAACAATAGCAGTCCTGATCTATTTTTGTTCTTGCTCATTATAGAAAAGTTATAAGGCAGAATATGAAGAAGATAAAGGGAAATGTTACTTCCCTCAGACAATAACCCAAGAATATGAAGCAATCAAGAAGCTAGACCAGTGTAAAGATGTAAGTCAGCTGCCTTGAATTTTTAGAACTGGATTCGGGATTCTTGTGACCTCTAGTGGTAAATTTAGCAGGAGTTTAAATGTTAACATACCATGGTTAGCAGAGATATTAAGTTTAAAACTTTGCTTTTGGGTGGAATTGGGGAACACAAAATTACTATGAAGAAGTCTAGTGGCTATGAAACAATTTCAGGTTTCTAAACCTGTGTTTTCATTGGTTTATATGTGCATAAATTTGGGACAAAAGGAGGATATTTGGGTTTGTGAGAGATAGGTGCTCATCACTCGACAAATGTATATGAGGAGCTAGCATGTGCCAGACACAGTCCTTGTGCTGGGAAGGAACAGGAAACAAGGTGGTCTGCCTCTTCTGGAGTTTCCACTGGAATGGAAGAGACAGACAATAAATAAAAGAAGTGCAAAAACAAGAAATATATCAGGCAATGATAAAACATATAAAATGGTGATAAAAAATTAAAATAGGATGATATGAGAGAGAGTAACGGGGCGGGGGGGGCCCACCTTCGATTGGGAAGTCCAGAGGTATGAGGCTTGGTATGTCCAGCCATGCCAAGATCAAAGGTAGAGAAGTACGAAAAACAGCCTAGGGAAAGAATGAAGCATTGAAAGGAGGAGGCAGCTGGGGAGGAGGAGAATAGTAGGAAGGAAGGAGGGTGGATTTTACAGGGCTCTTAAATGAAGGTACAGGAGTAGTTTAAACACCAAGTGCAGTGGAGAGCCATTGTAGAGCTTTAGCACTGGGAAGATTGATATAGTGACTGAGATAAAGCAGAAAAAATAGAGACAACTTCATGAGAAAGAGGAAGGGAGAGAAGAAGTGAAAAGGAGACAAAAATAAAGGAAGTAGCAACATATCAGCCAAATTTTTGTTTTTCAAAGATCAAAACAATCTTTGACTGGAACCATTTTATACATTAGTGGGTATATGAACAAAAAATAGAAGGTACACTGTACAATTTCATTAAAGGACACATCTTCTTTTCTAGCATACCTACAAAGTTCATCCAGATAAGACAAAATTCACAGCAGTTACCGATACTCCTGTACTATTGCAAGCTCAGCTCAACACCAAACAGCTCAGTGATGTAAGTGCTTTGATTTATGCAAGGGTGGGTGACCCAGAAAGTTTGGCTTATTTAAAATATCAGCATTTACATTTTTAATCTTCATGGACTTATCTACCATCCCAGTAATGTCCTTTTCCAGAATTTGTTTAATAAAAAACAAAGCTGGTAGATTGAATTGTAACCTAAGGAAAGCTATGTTAAGCAACATTAAAAATAGCTAATATTTTTTCAATAACTCACTATTTTTAGTAGTAATACCTTACTTACTCATCAAGATCTGTCACACGAATGAATATTAAACTTCAGGTCAACTTAACAGCGCCAGACAAGGCATCCATTTGGATAGGAAAAAGGCAAACATTCCTATTCTTATAAAGTCCCAAGACTTCAGCCAAGACTTCAGGCAATAATAAGAAACTTACTAGAGAATGACGCTACAGAATTAAAACAGGATGATGTTAGAAGGGTGACTGGATGATGGTCAAGGAAAGCCTAAGGCTAAAATGGTCCAATCATGCGGGGACAAGAGGAAGAGGAGCATGCATCGCAAACATCAACATTCATATGATCACCTGGTGACCCTGTTAAAATGTAGATCCTGACTCAGTGGGTTTGGGGGAACCCCATATTCTCACTGCAAGGTGCTGCTGAGACTGTAGATCACACTGTGAGTAGCAAGATGCTCATGCAGCTAAGTCCTGGAGAGTAGTAGCACTGCCTTCTCGAGATAGGACAAGATGCAGTTGGTAGTTGGTCCTACTACAAAATGTGTTTTAGTCATACAAATTAGCTCATATGCAATTGACAAGGAGGAGAACAGCACCACTGTCACTTACAAGTCATATCAGTTCATATGCTACTTTGCTAGTATGTTAATGTTTTGTGAACCAGTAGAGAACAGTAAACACAAATAGCACAGTAAACACAGATAGCATTGACCAAGCTGAACTTAGCAAAATGCAGAGGAATATGGTGCTGTGCATGGTGTCTAGTCACCAGCGCTCTTCGCCTTGCCTGGTTCAGCCCCTTGTTGCTTGGTCTTGGAGGTTCTTATGCGCAGTTCTTCTCAATCTTATGCATTTTGTCTTTAGCTACAAATTCAGTAACCTCATTCCTTCTTCACACTCCCTTCCTTCCGCCTATGCCACCTTTTTCTAAAATACATTAATTTCTATGTTTAATACTTTTAGTAAGAAGTTACACATTTTAACTAAATATTTTTGGAATTATTGCTGCTTTCATTATTGCTCTAATTACAGAATTTCATAGGTTTAGGGGTTTGATACCCTCCAGGCCCAATCTACTGGTTGATCAGATATGTTTTCCTGGATGTGTAGTATGATGGCAGTCAAAAAAGAACAGCCCAAAGCCTGGTTATTACCACAGTTCTTGAAAGAGAGAGTGAGAATTCAGATCCTGTGTGAACTTTAACAGGAATAAATACCTCTTTGAAGTATTTTCTTAAAAAGGCACCAGTGGCTTAAGAACATACACCATCCTACATAAATTTAAGAAAATTCCTAACCTGAACTGTTGGATATTTGTCCAGGCAATTTTCTGAGATTATAACAAAATCCCTGAGACCAGGTTATTTATAAAGTATAGAGGTTTATTTAGCTCATGATTCTGGAGACTGGGAAATCTGAGTGTATAGGGCCAACATCCCAGGAAGGCTTCTTTGCTGCATTATAACTTAATGGAGGACATCATATGGTGAGACAGCCATGTAGCTCATTTTCATAACAAAGCCAGCCCTGTGATAACCCAGTAATCCATGGGTGGATTAATCCATTTATCAGGGCAGAGCTCTCATGACCCAGTCACTTCCCAAAGGTCCCGTCTCCCAAATACCATTAATACGTCACTTTGGGGGTTATGTTTCCAACACATGAAACTTGGGGGATACACATAACCCATAGCAGCACCCTCTAACATTTTCCAGCTGAATTACAAAGCAAAACATGAAGGTGAGAAGTTCAAGTGCAGTGTACCAGCAGATGCTCCAGAGTTCATCCAACACAGAGTCAATGCCTATAACCTGAGTGATGTAAGTACCAAAGCCACAGAAGCCTGTGTGGTGTGCATGAAAAGAAGTTTTGTAGGAGTTACGGAAATAAAGAACTATTAAGATTGTTACCAGAGTGAAAGTGGAGCTTTTAAGGCCTACCTGCTCCTAAGACTCTCAGCTCTCAGATTTCATTTTCTACAATGTGTTACTGTCAGAGCATTCCTTCTGCATATCCCTAGAGTTTTCAAGATCTCTCCCATGTAAATGTCACATTTCACCTTCTCTAAGTGATTGTCACTTTATACAGGGTAATAGTCTTTAGAAAGTTTCCAGAATATTAAAAGGAGTATATACTATTCCTATTTAGTAGGGAAAAAGAAACTGGATGATAGAAAAATCAGTACTTATACTACTACTTGGCAAATAAAGTATTTATAGGAAAAATAAGATGATATATACAAATTTTCAATAGTTTTTTATTTAGTCTGTGTTCAGTACTGTTTTTCCTTTGCTGCAATTTTCCTGTCTAGAATGTGTATAAGCAAGACTGGGAGAAGAGCAAAGCTAAGAAGTTTGACATTAAAGTGGATGCCATTCCCCTGCTGGCGGCCAAAGCCAACAGCAGGAACGCCAGTGCTGTGAGTATGGCTTTTGGGTCTCGCAGGGTGGCCTCAGGGACATTTCCTGTTGAGTGGGATGCAGCATGAGTGATGTCTTTGCAGGTGATGTACAAGAAAGACTATGAGAAAAGCAAAGGGAAGATGATTGGAGCCCTCAGCATTAATGATGACCCTAAGATGCTGCACTCCTTGAAGACGGCCAAAAACCAGAGTGATGTGAGTGTCTGTCTTATTTCCAAGATGGCTTCCCTGATAATGGTGCCAGAGGGGAGTGGCACATAAAAGGATTTCATACCCACGGGCTCTCTCTTATTCATAAGAAATTGCTGAGAAGAGCTTTGGAAATGCAGTGATTCCCCAGGCTCTTACATGTCTCACATTTGGGGAAAGAAGTTATTGATTGGTACTTGTTGTCTGTTTCATTTTGAAAACTATACATTAATATTTAATAGAATATCAATTATAGTTCTCAAAGCTTCTTGGAAAATATCACTAGCTATTTTAATCTAATTGGAAAATTACCTTTAAAATGATTATTTTAAAACTATCTTTAGAAGAAAATCATGAATCACAGATGTAAATCTGAATATATCTATCAATGTCTTTAATTGCCTTCAGTAATTAGTACTGGCCTAGGTCTAGGAAAAATGCTCTATTGATTATGGGCCCCTTTAAGAACATGATTTAAAACATTTTCACTACCTATCTGGAAGAATTTTTTTTCATGCCTTTTGTCTGAATTTCAAGGAATTCGTAGATTTCTTGTATTTTATCTGTGATCCATCTATCATTTTCCAGTTATAACTTTTACTATAGAGAGGCAAATATCTGCTATCGCAAATTATAGTATATACTGTGATTTTAAAAATGTTTAAAGGATCCCTATGAGTAACAGCAATATTCAACATAGCTTGCAAATATTAACTTTTCATGAGAAAGCAAGAGATGTTTATATTATTTACTTTCTCGTGTTGGAGATGGATCCAGGATGCTAGGCAAGCTCTCCACCTCTGCCCTTGTATCATTTACTTTAATTTTAACCATGTGCTCATGTAATGATCTACACATGCCTTCTTCAGTATTATGTCAGTAGTCAGTGTTCACATATGTAACACTATGTGTTCTCTCGTTCCTTATACCTTCTCAACTCACAAAGGTCGGCACTTCTGTTGACACAACACATAACTTTATTTTTTTTTATCTAATCACCAAATTTGTTAGAACACTGGGCAGAAAATAAATCAATAAACACTTGTAAGTTGATTGATGTTGGCAACTGAGATAGTCAATGAGTCATTGTCACATAATGTCCAGGCTACATGCTAAGCTGCAGATATAGAAAAGAATCTTCTAAAGCCATTTGGATGTTTGACATTGATATGATGAAGCTGGGAACTTGACCTAATTAGCACCCTGTCTAACCATTCCAGAAAACGTGACAATGAAGGTGTATCTTGAGGTCCAGCCAGGACATTTGGCTTATGAGAATATGGTACATAAGGGCCAAGGTTAGGCTAACAGCTCTGTTCCACAAACTTTCCTCCTCTGAGGTCTTATAACTGCTGCAATCTGAAGTTTCTTTTAAATTGTTACCAAAATTAAACTTGGTGTAGAAAAACAAAAGCCTTTACTATTCTCTCTGGGGTTTATCTACTGTCAAGTATATAACATCAGTTGAAAAAGTAGTAACTATCCATTTAAAAATGATTTTAGGGGATTTTAGGGGAGGTGGCCCAAATAATGTATATACCTTTAAGTAAATGTAAGAATAATAAAATAAAATTTAAAAAAATTAAAATAAATAAATAAAATAAAAGTGATTCTAGAAAGCTAAGAATATGTTTAGTCCACAGTCCTATTTTTGATGTAGGCATTTAATAAAACCAGAGGTATAACATGACTGTCATGTGATTTTTATTAATTAAAAAAAGCTCCTTGATTAGAAATCTCTTCAAAGGTTATCTCACTTTAATAGGAATAATGCTGGATAGTGATCCTTCAAAAACCCTGTTCTATAATAAAATAATCCCTGGTTGAAGTAGAGTCTGTAGCCTGTTCTTGATGTCTGCGGTGACTCTGTGACAGCTGCTCTAAAGATTCATCCATGTATGGTTTTCTAAGGGATTTCAACCATGTGTGACATATGAACAAAGTTGAGGGTAAAATAGCTACTCAGATGTTTGTATGTGTTTCTCTAAATTGTATTTACTTTACTTTTCTGAAAATCCATTGAGGATTCCTGGTAATAAATGATCATTTCCTACTCAGCGTGAATATCGTAAAGACTACGAAAAGTCAAAAACTATCTACACAGCACCTCTTGATATGCTCCAAGTCACTCAGGCTAAGAAGTCTCAGGAAATTGCCAGCGATGTGGACTATAAGCACATCTTGCACAATTATAGCTACCCACCTGATAGCATCAATGTGGACCTCGCCAAGAAGGCCTATGCACTGCAGAGCGATGTGAGTAACTAGGTTTTCTCTATCCCTTCTTTTGCAGGTAGGAACTGAAAGGATTTCTAATTTGAGCAGTGTTTGTCTCTGTGACTTGTTTATTTCATAGTACAATGTCCTCAAGGTTCATGCATGCTATAGCTTTTGTCAGAATCCCCTTTCTTTTTATGGATGAATTATATTCCATAGTATATATAAACCCCATTTTGTTTATCCAGTCTTCTGTTAATGGGTATCCCCTTTTAGCTATTGTGAATGGTATTGCTAAGCTCTCGAGTATGTAAATGTCTCTTTCAAGGTCTTGTTTTTAATTCTTTTGAGTGTATGTGTGTGTGTGTGTGTGTGTGTGTGCAGAAGTCGAACTGTTAGATCATATGGTGGTTCTAGTTTTCCATCGCGAGCATATATAAGTTCTACTTTTTAAAAATTTTTAAGGAACCACCATACTGTTTTCCCAACTGGAAAAGATCACTGCACAATTTCACATTCTTATCACTAGTAATTCTATTTTCTGTATTATTATCCTTACCATTAATGGCTAGACAACCACAGTGGCTCTTTCTAATAGATGAAATAGCTATCTCCCAAGTAAAACCAATTCCAAATAAGTGCTCTCTTAAGCAAATCAGTGTGTATGTCTGTTTTGAAGTGCTTTGTTAATCATGGAAGAAACATTCCTAAGCTGGTCATATATGTGAAGTACGATGTTTGCAAACACTTAGAGCAAATAACTACTGTCAAGTCTAATCTAATTTGAAAATGGACAAAATTATCTACCTTCTTGTGACCTAATGGTCCTAATTTGACCATAAAAAATAATACTTAGAGTTCCAGAGAGTAAACATCTACATTTGAATATCTAAACGTAATAATTTCATTTATTTTTTGAAGTACAACTTTGAATTGAGCATTTTCTGGATTAGAATTAGAGCTCTTCACATTTCCATTGAGTTGAAAATAAGGATAAAATGGAATAGATGCCAGTTAGAAGAAAAGCAGAAACATTAGGGCTGTTAAAATCTCTCACCAAAATGGATGGAATTGGAGAACATCATTCTGAGTGAGATTAGCCTGGCTCAAAAAACCAAAAATCGTATGTTCTCCCTCATATGTGGACATTAGATCAAGGGCAAACACAACAAGGGGATTGGACTATGAGCACATGATAAAAGCGAGAGCACACAAGGGAGGGGTGAGGATAGGTAAGACACCTAAAAAACTAGCTAGCATTTGTTGCCCTTAATGCAGAGAAACTAAAGCAGATACCTTAAAGCAACTGAGGCCAATAGGAAAAGGGGAACAGGTACTAGAGAAAAGGTTAGATGAAAAAGAATTAACCTAGAAGGTAACACCCACGCACAGGAAATCAGTGTGAGTCAATGCCCTGTATAGCTATCTTTATCTCAACCAGCAAAAACCCTTGTTCCTTCCTATTATTGCTTATACTCTCTCTACAACAAAATTAGAGATAAGGGCAAAATAGTTTCTGCTGGGTATTGAGGGGGTGGGGGGGAGAGGGAGGGGGAGGAGTGGGTGGTAAGGGAGGGGGTGGGGGCAGGGGGGAGAAATGAACCAAGCCTTGTATGCACATATGAATAATAAAAGAAAAATGAAAAAAAAAATCTCTCACCAAAGAAATGGATATAACGGCCTTCATGTAGCTGCTCAGGAATCTTCAGCACATTTTGGTGAAATGTTAATGATTTTATGTAATAAGGATGACTTTGAGGAAAGAATTAAGCTTTTCTTTCTCTTGGTGTTTTAGGTGGAATACAAAGCTGACTACAACAGCTGGATGAAAGGCTGTGGCTGGGTGCCTTTTGGGTCCTTAGAAATGGAGAAGGCAAAGCGAGCTTCAGACATCCTTAATGAGGTAAAGCCACTGGCTTTGTCAGAGAGAGAGGTCTGTGAATGTGTTGTGTTAAAACTCAAAACCATGAGAAATGCCTCCTTTTCTGCCTCATTCTCTACTTGTTGTTGCTGAAGGTGCTGGTAGTGGGGAACTTACCACTCTCATGAGTTATCCAAATGGGTAAGCACACCCCTGAGCATTGCCACAGTCACACTAACCATTGGCAATAGAACAACTTCTAAGAACTTTATTAAAAACTATAATTTACATACCCTAAAATTCACCTATTTTTAAGTGTACACCTTGACTAGCTTCAAAATACTCGTGTATTTATGCAGTCATCACCACAAATGAGTTTTAAATGCTACTGGCCCCTCAAAAAATTCCCACCCCTGTCTTTAGACTCAGGCAGTCACTGATCTGCTTTCTAGGTCTGTAGTTTTATCTTTTCTAGAAATTTCTTTTGTATCTGACTTGCCTCTTATAATATTTTTGAGGTTACCCATGTCTCTGCCAGTAGCTGAAAACTCATTGCTGTCAGGTAAATGTGTCATCAAGTACAGTAGACTACGAGAAAGACAAAGATGTTGAATGACAGTTGTCCTCTATGTTCAAGTTTTTATTGCTCTTGTCACTTTGTGTTTTTCTTCGTTTGGGATGAGACAGTTTTGCCAACTTGCCTACTATTTTAGAAAAAGTTTTCTGGGTTGGTTTTCAGAAACCTGATGTTAAAAAAGCAATGATGCTATGTATACAAAGGTAGGATGAATAATATGCCCAAAGAATGAGGACTGGACAAATAAAAATGGCAGACTACAGGAATAAGGGTAGCTAGAAGTTGCAGGTTCCCAATTGGGCTACCTTCCCAAAGTAACCCTTCCTTCCACTTCAGCACTTTAGTGACCTATGTATGAACCTCTGTAAGGCTAGCAAAGTAGAAGCCCTGTCTTAGTCATTATCCCTGGCTGTTGTCCTCAACTCTTAGCTCATCCTCCCTCAACTGGAAGACAGCTTCCTCTAGTTGCTGATGGAGAGACAGGGAAATGACATTCCTGAGAACTCATTTGCCATGCAGATACATCCCAAATCTCCTTGCTTGCTTTCCTGTTAATCCCTGGAGAACTCTGTGGTGTTTCTGAACTTGGCTTAGCTGGGAGTACCCTTTTTCAGTAATAAGTAAGAAATTGAGGAAATAGTATAAGTCTAGTTCTTTAGAGTTATATTGATCTGTACACTCCAAACCTTCCAAAATTAAACCAATTTTAAAACACTGTCTCTGGTATTATATTCAATTTTTTATTTAAGCCAATCAAGCCTCTAGTATTTCTATGTTTTAAAATCAGGGGAAAAAAATCGTCTTGTCTCTCCAAAATGAAATTCAAGAATTTTGATATGCTAACATTCTTTGAAAACTAATATAATTTTCTTTTTTTGATTCACCGAACAGAAAAAGTATCGCCAACATCCAGACACACTCAAGTTCACCTCAATTGAAGATGCTCCAATTACAATACAGTCTAAAATTAACCAGGCCCAGAGGAGTGATGTAAGTGATCATTCTGTGTTTACTTTAATAAATGTTAGCTAATGCAAATATATTTTGAATATACTGATCACTGGTCACTGATTCTACAATCTAAGAGCCCCACTGCATACTGTATTGGTTGGCCTACCAGCCACTTGACATTGTTCTTTAAGGTAAAGGTTTCTAATGACAACTAGAAGCTATCTCTAGGAAACACCTGAAGGAATGAATATAGGTACTATGTCACATGGAGAGCTAGGACAAAAATCACGTATAGTCAAAACCTCTCCTACATCCCTTTAATCTCCCACAAAAAATAATGTAAGTGACTGGTGTATTCCACACTATTTAGCATTTCCTATACTCAGGAAAGTATCTGCAGGTTAACATTTTCATTTTCATCAGGTCCCCTTGCTGAGCTAAGTTCCCCTTCCTTGGTCCAGAGCTTCCTAGTTCATGCTAAGGGATCTTTGCTGAGACAGAGCTAGCACTGAGATACACCTTAACATATGTGACCTTGAATGCCCACAGATATTTGGAGCTGAATATGGGGATGGTACAGTGTCTTTCCTAAAACTACTTTGTGCAATATGGTTCACTGTGAAATTATTTTCCTGTGCCATTACACATTTCTTTCTACTTCGTTTATGTGCTTTTTTTCATCTAGGTTGCTTATAAAGCCAAAGGAGAGGAAATTCTACACAAATACAACCTGCCTGCAGACCTGCCACAGTTTATCCAGGCTAAAGTTAACGCTTACAACATCAGCGAGGTGTGTGTGGATTCAGGCGGATGTATGGGTTCTCCCTTTACTAATGTGGCCTTGCAGTTACACTTGAATGGTGTTTTTTCTTTCAGAATATGTACAAAGCAGACTTGAAAGACTTGAGCAAGAAAGGATATGACCTGAGAACTGATGCGATTCCCATCAAAGCTGCCAAAGCTGCCAGGCAGGCTGCAAGTGATGTAAGTCCAGCTGGGGTCTCAGGTGTAATTACAAAATGTGGTCAGGTGGGCTTCTAAGCCTAACAGGTTACACCAAAGTCTCAATAATGCCTGTTGTCCCTGCCTGGAAGCAAATGTGGCTGAAAACTATTCAGGAAAGAAAGTTCCCTAAACAGACCCAAATTGTTTTGGAAGATAGGACTGGCCTCACCTTCCACGGATGACTTCTCATCAAGTGCCTACAATTAAAATCTTCATCTAGATTCCTGCACAAATTCACATTGCTTCTCTTAAGGAAATAAAGAAGCAATTTACTATTTAACAGCCTCTTGATGGTAAAACTTTATCTCAAATCTTTCTTAATTTATGTGATTTGCCTCTCTTCTCCCTTCCCATTATTACATCTAGAGACTGTGAATTTGCTTCAAGTTTCACAGTCCCTAATAGTCACTAGTTTCCACTAAAGTTAAAAGTTTTATTTTTTAATCCTTTTTCTCTTTAACTCAGATGTGAACTGAAGTCACTTTACTCTTTGAGATTTTAATAAAATTAGCTAGGGCCCCCACCTGTGGTCCTAGAGGAAGCAGAATCTTTTTCCTGTAATTTCTGCAAATACTGAGGGTTTTGTATTTGGAAGGCAGCTATGCTCAGCACTGTACAACTGATGGGTTTGTTTTTGTGACCTCTGGCTCCCAATTTGCACAAGGTGGTTTGACTTGAACTCACCTAGGTTCCCCTGGTAGATCTACTTTTTCTGCTATGCATGACCCAGAGATGGGCCAGTCCTTTCTTTTGATTTCCAGAAAGACTCTGTTACAGGAATCTTGAACAGAGACATAGGACACCGAGGCTTTTCAAGAAGCAGTATTTATTAGTGTGCCGGCAGCAGCTCAGTGGATTCACATCCAGAGGCTGAGCCCCAAGAACAAAGGGATCTCACATTCTATACCCTTGCAAGCAGGTTACAGAAGCAAAAAGCAAGGTTAACCCATGTATGGTTGCATGTAACTCTACTGGCTACTTTACTCCCAGTGCTATGTGACCTTCTTCATGTTTAGATTTTTAAAGTTTTGTCTCCCTGCTATGCCATCCCCTCCACCCTGCTACATTATCAGGACACAGACCTGCTTGCTTCTTTCTATTTTTTGCTCTCCTTCCTGCTACGACTCCAAGTGCAACTTTACTAATTAAAATGAGGTTTAGCTTGTACACACGTAAATATGTTATAACTAAACAACAAATGTCTTTGTCCTGAAAAGCTGTTCCTCCCAGACATTCTCACTGACCCCCCTCTCTCTGTGGGTGCTTCCTCCAGCTATCCCATGTCCCATGTACCACCACATTCCCTCCTATCTCTGCTTCTGCTTCCCAGAGTCATCTCTCGGTCTCTCTGAGAAAGCTCAGTCTCCCTCCTTTTATAACTCAAAGCCAATTAGTGTTCACTACTTTGAATAACCAAGAACCTATGAAAATTCTACTATTGCTAAAATTCTATGACTAATCAAATAACCAGCTACCTGGAGCTCTATCAGCACAGCGTCATTGGTAGAGATTGACTATCTTTTCGTTATTCTTTCCCAGTGTTTAAGTGGAAAGGAATTTCCATAAGTATAGAAAATTATTTTGTCACTGACACAACCTATGGTAATATCCCTAAACCAACCTCTCTTAGGTGTACAGAAGTAGCCACAGACATTCAAATGGGTTATAACATTTTAATTTTACCAGGTTACATTTCTTTTTTTTTTTCATTTATTCATATGTGCATACAATGTTTGGGTCATTTCTCCCCCCTTCCCCCTACCCCCACCAGGGTACAGTTGGCTTTTCATATCTTTAGATTATACATCCACAGATTCAACCAACTGTGGCTCAAAATATTCTTTTAAAAAGTTACACCCACACTGAATGAACATATACTGACTGCTTTTTCTTGTCATTATTTCCAAACAATACAGAACAACCATTTACATAGCATTTGCATTGTATTAGCTAGAGATGATTTAAAGTATATAGGAAAGTGTACTTAGGTCATTTACATTATGTAGATAGTATAAGTAATCTAGGGATGATTTTAAAATATACAGGAAAACGTGCATAGGTTATATGTAATTACTGCCACTTTACTAAAGGACTTGAGTATGTGGGGGGTTCAGTGTCTGCAGGAGGTGGGGGAGTCCTGAAATGAGTCCTCTATGGGTTCTGATGGACAACTTATAAACAAGTAAAGAGCTAATTGAATACTGACATAGAGTAATTTCTGGAAAGCTGAATTAATTTGAATCATGGCCTCCTTGTTCATTAAAATCTTCAAAACTTCATTTTAAAATATGTCCACTTTTGTTTCCAATAGGTTCATTACAAAAAAGATTATGAAAAAGCTAAGGGGAAAATGGTTGGCTTCCAAAGTCTCCAAGATGATCCTAAGTTGGTTCATTATATGAACGTGGCTAAGTTACAATCAGACCGGGAGTATAGAAAAGACTATGAAAAGACAAAGGCCAGATACAATACTCCTCACGATACGTTCAGTGTTGTGGCAGCCAAGAAAGCGCAGGATGTTATCAGCAGTGCCAGCTACACGCACGCCCTCCATCACTACACCTACCTGCCTGATGCCCTCGGCCTAGAAGTGTCGAAAAACGCCATGCAGATTCAGAGTGACGTAAGTACCATGACTCCCACAAGATCACCCCCTTGTTTAGAGCCTCTGCCGGGTCCTCACTCCGCTTTTCTCCCATTGCTGTAGAACGCCTACAAGGAAGACTACAACACCTGGATGAAAGGCATTGGCTGGATACCGATTGGCAGTCTTGACCAAGAAAAAGTTAAAAAGGCGGGTGATGCCCTGAATGAAAAGAAGTACAGGCAACATCCAGACACCCTCAAATTTACCAGCATCGTGGACTCCCCAGTGATGGTCCAGGCAAAACAGAACACCCAGCAAGTCAGTGATGTGAGTACAACAAAAGAGAGGGCAGATGATGTGGAGGGAAGACTTTTAAAAAATAAAATGGCTGCAGTGTGGCGCAAGTGGTAGAGCACCTGCCTAACAAGCCCGAGGCCCTAAGTCCAAAACCCATACCACCAAAAAAATTATATACATATATTACATATATGTATATAATTTATATAATCAACTCAACACTTTAATTCTTCTCAGCCAATATTAAATTTATTTCATTTTAAACTTATATGTATTTTTAATTTAAAAATAAAATCACTTTTTTAGTTTGGGCACGAAAATGTTTCTTTAACTTTTTAAAAAACATTTTCCTTTTCAACTGCCTTTAAAAGACTGTGGTATTGGATACATTTGACATGGTGCAAAAAGTTCTATTCTAATATTACACACACATACACACATAGAATTTAAGCTTAAATCGCAGACGGTTTATTGTGGCAAATTCTTTGTATTTAATTCTATGTCGAATTGTTTGTGTTTGCTTTCCACACAAAAGACATTAATATGGGAAAAATAAAACAAATGAATATATGGATTTGCTCCTCAGACTTCATACACAGTGAGACATTTTAAGTCATTTATGTCACAATGAGAAATTTATGTTTTGGTGGAGACGAGTGGTCTATCCACCTCCCCATGAGCAGTATGTATGCTTTAGCTAAAGTAAAAAAATTCTAAAGGAAGGTTTGGTATATGGAAGAGTTAAAAGGACACCAAAAGCATTCACTTATTAACTCATTTACTGAAGGTTTTGAGTACCTCCTACATGTAAGGCACTATATTATGTAACAATAGCATAAGATGAAGCAGGGGAGGATTAGTGGGATATAGAAATTCACAAGAATATAGGACAAGAGCATAAGACAAGTCATGGATGTGAACAGTGTTGCTACACAGAGAGATGAATGCTGCAAGAGAGGTGTATTGCTAAGAAAGTCTGAGGGAAGTTGGTTGAATTGGGAGAGTCATTCAGAGTTTTCCTGGCAAATAAGGGAAAGCCCGTTGCTGGCAAAGGAACACTGATGGGCACAGTAAAGAAAGAATGAATGGACGGTCAGGAAATTGTTCAGGATGTAATCTGACCATGGAGGTTCTTTTATACTAATTTGTAGAATCTGGACATTATGGTATTAGGTAACTGGAGATGTTGAAGGTTTTTAATTCACGGAGTCACATCAGCAGGTCTGTTTTAAAAAGATACCTGGCAGAAACGTGTGGAGACTGTAAGAGCAGAGAGATTGGAGCAAGAAGTAGAATTAGAGTCTGTTACAGAAATCAGAGGCAAGACTTCATTAAAGTAGAGCAAGGCAATAGCACCAGGAGAGAAGGATATGTTTAGAAGGTAGAATTCAGAAATCCTCTGAATGTTTAGGCATTGTTTCTAAAGGCACTGATAAATTAAAAATAATTCTTTGTTTCCTAGAAGAAACTATTTATCATTTATGGATTAATTTAGATAGCAACCATTTTGGATTTTACTTACAGTACACACACACTACTCTACAGGTCATATTCCACATAAACATCTCTGTGACCTGGGTGTGTGTGTGCTAAATGACAATTAAAAGACTGAAAATCTCTTTCAGTCAGTGATTCTAGCTCTATTTACTTGTTTCTGTTACCAAGAGGAAGATACAATAAGTTCTCTATACCATATACTCTGATGTCTTTCAGTGAATGTCTAGGTAATTCTTTAAAATGAACAAAATAAGATAAATATGAAATGGTAAACCTTTTGAGCATGCTGACTTCATATATAAATGCCTTTATGTTATGAGGGAATTACTGTATGCTTTCACTGGAACAATTGTAACTGGAAAGTTTTTAATAGAAATAACTGACCCATTCTAACTTTCTAGAGATCCATCTCCTTTCTGGAGATAGAAAACAAACAAAAAAGAAGTAACAACAATAAGAAAAAACATTACGAACTATTAACTCCCCTGGCAAAGGATAAACTTATCTGGCTTTAGCAAATTCTGTTATTCATATTAGTGTTTCATATTTGAATTTACTTTCCCTTCAACTCTGGCAGCCCAAAATTTCTGTTAAGGATTTTTTTCCTCTGTCTGTTTTAATGCACAGATTGTTGGTTCTTCCTAAAGCTAATAAGATGTTTTTAAAAAATGCCTTCAACAATTTTTAACCACAAAAATAGGCGATTATGCTAGGAATAACTCATTTTAAGCATGAAATTGATGGATTTTCCTCTTTTCACAACATGCAGTGTGTTTCATTTTTGTGCCTGTGTATTGCAGGTCTTATACAAAGCTAAAGGAGAAGATGTGAAGCATAAATACACTCTGAATCCTGATCTTCCTCAGTTTCTCCAGGCCAAGTGTAATGCTTACAATATAAGTGATGTAAGTAAGGTCTTTGATGGGTATGAAACCCAGATGTGACAATTAGTCACAGAATAAGGCAGGACCCTGAGAATTATTTGAATCAATTTCCCACCCCACCCCAGTAGAGCATACCCCACCAAGAAGGTTCTTGCCTGTGGAGTTGGTCTTTTTGAGGTATGAAAACTCCACAGAATATAGCATTCTTTTTTATGTAGACCTCCCCACCTACTCTAAAACATCTTAGTTTGCATCTGGGGGAAGTTATTATCCTCCAGAAAAATGAGAATAAATGAAATTCTTTTCATATCAACCCTAAACTTTCTAAAGTTGGCCACCAAGTCTTCTCTTGACTTTCCTTTCACAAGATTAAGCAGCTTCATTTTCTCGTTGGTCCTCACTTAGCTGGTTTCACAGAATGATTATTATTCTCCTTGGATTCACTTTAGTTTTTCAGTGTTCCTTTTCCATATGTATTCAAACTAGATGTGGGTGAATAATTAGTGCAGAGTCCAATAATTTCATGCTAGACACAGAATGTGACACTTTGCCAATGTGACTTCATGGAAGAATATTGTGATAGGGGATTCCATTAGCTTATATCTGGAAAGGAACAAAATGACCCTGGAAGTCAGGGAATCACCTTAGTTGATAGCACACAACATGCTGACACACTTTTTGTTTTTCCATCTCAGGTCTGTTACAAACGGGACTGGCATGACTTAATAGCCAAGGGCAACAGTGTCCTGGGTGATGCGATTCCCATCACTGCAGCCAAGGCGTCAAGAAACATTGCCAGTGATGTGAGTAAAAATTTTAGGTGAAATCTGAGCGACTGCCTTTTAAAAAGTAATCAAATGTGTGCTTGTTTCAATGGATACCTCATTGGAAATGATATGTTGAATGAGTGATATTTAAATTCTCCATGAAATGTTATTGTGAAAACCTATCATTTTTCAATATTTTTGTGATTCTTTTCAGTTGACCCCACTTGGTAGAGCTGTCATAAATCTGACAGCAGCTTTCTCCCCTGATTCATAACTCAAATTACCTTCATTGACACATTTCTCTGGCCACCCACATTTCTTTTCAGTGAGAACACCCTGACTGACACAAACATTTTAAATTTAAATGACTGCCTGCATTATAATTGTATTAAAAAGACTGAAAATATGATAGAGATGTATAAATTTTTATAAACCAAATGGAGAGAAAGCTTTTATTAGGATATATTTTTGATTCTAGTAAATTGATTCCCATTTCATCTGTAATTTTCGCACTTAAGTTTTTTCCATATCAAAAAAACAATTTCAAATAGCATGAATACCTTGTAAGGTTCACTGGCACACACTATTCCAGAGACTACAATCTCAGTTTGAGAAAAGAGAAGAGAGAAATCAACTGTGTGTGCTTCCCTCATAGGAGCTAGGGGTAGAAAGACTATATGGCTTTCATTGTAGGGAATGAAACTAAAAATGTCGTTCTCAAAGTTTGCATACAATGCACATCACTATGAAATACATTTCTAGTTTAAATAGAAAGTAAAAGTCTTTAACTTCATACTTTTTTTTTTTTAAAGCAATTGCATGGTCCTTTCTCTAAGGTATCTAGTAATTACTGGCTAATCCTTTCACCTGTAAATCCTTGTTTGTGAATCCATGCTTATACCACAGGAGCTCAGTGTTCACAAAATTTATGTGGATTTGAATTCTCTTGCATAAAAATTGAGGTTTGAACCTATTGCAGGATAGGTCCATCTACATCTCATTGCTACTCCTAGCGGTGAGAGACCTTGAGCAGATTAACTTTTTCTGATTAGGTTTTTACTGATGAGAGACCCCCATAGCAGTTCCTGTGCTAGTGTGGCTCCTTAATTCATTTGTAATGCTTTATCCTTGAGCTTGAAAAGGAGTTGTTGATAAACGAGGTGAGTGAAGGCCCAGCTACCTGCATAACTGGTACTAATATTCATGATGTGAACTGACATAGTGGATTAGGAAAATTCTTATCCCTGTGAAGGCAAGAGAGATTGGTCTTATATTTGCAAAGTGTTATGTTCATGTTACGAGTAAAGATTGGTTTTAAACACAGTTCTACATGCAAATCACCCATAGGATTTGCAAGAAAAGAAAGAAAAATGGTTCTGACTTTATCATGGCACTCCCTTGAAGCCCCAGCAGAGTTTGAAATAAATATTTTCACTTTGAACTTTCTAGAGGAGAGTATGGTTTGTATTTCTAAACAGTCTTCCAGAAAGTACTGAGTATCTTTTCCTATGAATATGATTATTGCACCTAGTATTATCAGTACCTAAGACATTGCTAACCAAATTCTGTCTCTGCAGTATAAATATAAAGAAGCTTATGAGAAGTCAAAGGGGAAGCATGTGGGTTTTAGAAGCCTCCAGGATGATCCTAAGCTGGTTCACTACATGAATGTGGCAAAGTTGCAGTCGGATCGTGAATACAAGAGGAACTATGAGAACACCAAAACCAGCTATCATACCCCTGGGGACATGGTTAGCATTACAGCCGCAAAGATGGCCCAGGATGTGACTACCAATGTCAACTACAAACAGCCATTGCATCATTACACCTACCTGCCTGATGCCCTGAGCTTCGAGCACACAAGGAATGCCAATCAAATTCAGAGCGATGTAAGTATGTACAACATAACAGACCCAAGAGGAATATGTGCTAAAAGAATGATCACTTCTGTCTATTTTATTTGGCTTCAGAGGCAGTAAGATATTTGAGAAATGCACCTTAGAATAGGCAGTGTTTGATAAAAACCTACTAAAGGCATGGAAAATAAGCTGTGTCTCTGCTGGCTTTCTGTGATTGTGTTGTAATCATTGGCATTGTCTTTATTAACTTTGGGATAAAAGATAAAACCACATCCCACTAACTATGTAAGAGACCTTGATTCTCAGCCAAAGGTGTTACCGTGGCCCTGCTTCAATGGTAATGTTGTAAAATGCAAAATAGAATGTTTGATGCTTTCTGAATTCGGGAACATTTTTCTTTCCTTTTTTAACTCAAGGTCACACAGTCACCCATGTAAATCTATGTAATGAGTCATCTAAAATGAACTGGGAAGGCTTTGTGCTGCCTGATTCATGGAGAGCTGCAAGGGAGGTGTTTAACATTCAGGGTGTTTCTTTCTGCAGGAGATGGATTTCTATAAGAATCATCCTCTGTAAAGGGAAGAAATTATATTCATTTATTGGTGATCAATGAACATCTCTCTGTACCCAGCTGAGATCAGGAATAGCGTAGGTGGACAATGCGTATGAAACTCAATATCTCAGAGTCTTCAGTGAAATCAAAAGGAAAGTCCAATGTATTGTCAAAAGAGAGAAAAAAAACTGAGCAGTGCCCATGGAAATATGTGACCTAGATTCCCTTCTGTGCTGTGTAATTGCACTTTAACAACAGAACTGCTTTTCCTACTACCCAATTCCAGGTAATGAGCTGTGTGACCGACATAGACAGACGTGAGCTCAGGGAAAAGAATTGCAGATCCCACAACCATCCTTGAACATTGCCTAGGATACCCACTTACAGCAGCTTCCTCTTTTTGCAGAATGTGTATAAAGATGAGTATAACAACTTCTTCAAGGGCATTGGATGGATCCCTATTGGCTCTCTGGAGGTTGAGAAGGCCAAGAAAGCTGGTGATGCATTAAATGAGAAGAAATATCGACAACATCCAGACACCATCAAGTTCACAAGCGTGCCTGATTCCATGGGCATGGTTTTGGCTCAGCAGAACACGAAGCAGCTAAGTGATGTAAGTGATTTCCCTTCAAAAGGGTTTGTCCACGAATAAACCCCTGTTAGTGAGCCACTCCTCCACCCTTCTTAATTCAATATGCAAGGATGCATCTATGTTAGCAGACAAAGTGCATTCAGAGACTCCAAACACAGGTTTTAACTTGAAGCAACTTGGAATTTGAACACAGACAGGGAAAACAGGTAAGGGAAAAGGGGTTGTCCCAAATTTGCTTTATTCTCTGAATGTAGAGAACCTGACCCCTGTCCATTCTACACATGAAAAGACATTTATTACCATTATCATCTGCAACTCTCTGAAGTGCAAAACAATCTACTTTTTACTCTGAATTGCAATAGTTCTACCTAGGTTCTCAAGGAGAAGGAATCATGTGCTAATCCCCTTGCAAAACAGCTCAGTGTGGTGAGAGGCAATCTTGGTATGAGGCCTCTGGGGAGGGATGAGCAGTCCATTTGCAGCCATTCTTGGTCTTATTTCTGAGCCAGGACCCTTGTTCTTTCTGTCAGAGGCTAATTACAATACTCAGTACCTCAAATCCTTTAGTAATTTCTGAGTTCTGTTAAAATGCAGCCATCAGAAAGAGAGAGGTGAGTAAAAAGCAAAGGAAAAAAAAAAGTTTTTGTTTGTTTGCTTGTATGTAGCCCCAGATTTTGGAAGTTAGGGAACACTTCACTTGCCTTATATTTGAGGATTATCGGTGGATCTATTTGTCAGGGGAGTACCTGCTCCCTGCTCTCACGTTACTGCAGGCCTTTAGGGTTTACTCTATTTCAGTGTCATCAATGCTGTAGTTTCTTTGGATTTCTTTTGTATTGAACATGTGTCACTTATTGCATTTCCAGTTAGCTAGGGAAACTGTATTCTCATTGTGTTAAGTCTTCCCCATCCCAATGTCTACCTAGATACTCAAGACAAAAACTTTGTGGTCACCCTTTGCACCTCCCTGTGGGAACCCCTTCATCTGGTACCTATGCTGAGTCAGTGTCCCAACTCTCTCTCAACTGACCTGCTGGAGTGTTGTCTTTCAACCATTACCACCCTAGTTCCTGCTTCCTTGACTCTCATGTGGATAAGTACAATGACCTCTTGTGTGGACTCCCCACCTATGGTCTCAAAAAACAAACAGGGCCTCCATCTGAAGACATAAATCCCGCATTTCTTTTATATGCAAAGCCTCTTAGGAACTTCTCCTTAAACTTAAAATCTCAACTCATAAACTTGGCTAAAGACCCTGCATCCCACAGCCCGCCCCTCCCTCTGGCTAGTCTTCCATATTCAAGCCCTGAGGCTGACTGTTGCTGAAGGTGTCCAAGCCATGGTCAACCCTAGGGCCCTGAATGTTCTACTTCTGCCTAGAACTCTCCTCTTTCTCCTTCTCCACGTTTGAGCATACATATTACTCCTACAGAGACTATGTGACCATCCTCGTTTTTCTGCTGTAGTCATTCTAATTACAACACATCAAAATTTTAGCTATAGTCCACAGTTTACATGTCTATTGTTTCCTCTACTAAACTGTAGGCAAAGATGTCTGAGTCCCCCCTCACGGCAGTGCAGGCATTTGCCTTGTGTGTGAAAACGCAGTGATGCCTTCCTTTTAAAAGGAGTGAGTCTCTTGGGGATATACCCAAAAGACTGTTACTCCAGAGGCACCTGCACATCCATGTTTATTGCGGCACTATTCACAATAGCCAAGTTATGGAAACAGCCAAGATGCCCCAGCACTGAAGAAAGGATTAAGAAAATGTGGTATCTATACACAATGGAATTTTATGCAGCCATGAAGAAGAAAGAAATGTTATCATTAGCTGGTAAATGGATGAAATTGGAGAACATCATGCTGAGTGAGGTTAGCCTGGCCCAAAAGACCAAAAATCGTATGTTCTCCCTCATATGTGGACATTAAATCAAGGGCAAACACAACAAGGGGATTGGACTATGAGCACATGATAAAAGCAAGAGCACACAAGGAAGGGGTGAGGATAGGTAAGACACCTAAAAAACTAGCTAGCATTTGTTGCCCTTAACGCAGAGAAACTTAAAGCAGATACCTGAGGCCAATAGGAAAAGGGGACCAGGAACTAGAGAAAAGGTGAGATGAAAAAGAATTAACCTAGAAGGTAACACCCACGCACAGGAAATCAATGTGAGTCAATGCCCTGTATAGCTATCCTTATCTCAACCAGCAAAAACCCTGTTCCTTCCTATTATTGCTTATACTCTCTCTACAACAAAATTAGAAATAAGGGCAAAATAGTTTCTGCTGGGTATTGGGGGGGGGGAGAGAGAGGGGGTGGAGTGGGTGGTAAGGGAGGGGGTGGGGGCAGGGGGGAGAAATGAACCAAGCCTTGTATGCACATATGAATAATAAAAGAAAAATGAAATAAAATAAAATAAAATAAAATAAAAGGAGTGAGTGTCAGTGAAGCTCACACTCCGTCAGTGTGTGACACGGCATGCTTCCTTCTTTGTTTACAGCTGAACTACAAGGTGGAAGGGGAGAAACTGAAGCACAAGTACACGATAGACCCTGAATTGCCTCAGTTTATCCAAGCCAAGGTCAACGCCCTCAATGTGAGCGATGTGAGTAGTTGGCTGGTGCTGGTCTAACATTGCTTACATGGGCTTCTCCTTCCCAGTTCTGGGTAACTCCTGCACTGAGACGCTCAAGAGGAACTAACTGAGCGTGGGTCCTTGGAGTGCCTGGAAGGGACTTTACGCAGCATGAGAGAGGCTACCATAAAATTTTGCTTAAGGAAGACTTTTTCAAATTGTGGATTTGTGACTCATTAGTGGCTAATAAAATCAGCCTTGGAAGTAGAGTCATTTTGGAAAAAGGGAACAAAATGAGATATGCAAGGTTAGAAAGCATAGTATTCCTTTGTTTCAGTTATTTATTAAAACTTCCAAGAGTTCAATGTTCTTCAAAAACACTTTTTTAAAACTTTAGTCTATCTCTTGGGTAGTGTAGGAACACAATTGGTGATGATGTTTAAATCAACTGTATGAAATGGGGTGTGGTGATGCATGCCTGTAATCCTAGTTACTTGGTAGGCTGAGGTTGGAGGATCCGAGTTCAAGCCCAGCTTGACTTGAGACTCCCTCTCAAAAATAAATGAATGAATAAATAAATACCCTATTGTTTCCTTTAAAAAAATACCGGTAAATTCTAATTTTTAAGTATAATCAAACCTGGATAAAACTATTCATTTCTTAAGAGATAGCTTTGTCTGAAATTTTTAAAAAGAAGCTGATGGAGATATCAAAGATGAAGTAATAGCCTAATGATGAAATCTTTTAATAGATAGGAAACATTTTGGCATCTTGTTTCATTCCTCTTTTAATAATTTCAAATAGTAAAATAATCTTTCCTGTTTTGAAGGCTCACTATAAAGCAGATTGGAAGAAAACCCTTGCAAAGGGTTATGATCTGAGGCCAGACGCCATTCCCATTGTTGCTGCAAAAAGCTCAAGGAATATCGCTAGTGATGTAAGTCTAATTTGAAAGTCATAAATTCTTTTTCTCTTTCTCTCTCTTTCTATCCATCTCTCTCGCTGTAAAGATATATATATATATGCACATATATATAACATCTAATCTGTTATATGTATATATGCTATATACATATATGTATATAACCTGTATATTGTGTATGAGACATATATGAGGAAGCAAACAAAGAAAGTATAACACTAAAATGTTTCCTAACATCCTAATTTTTTATATTGCTTCACGTAATGTTTGTGATGCTGGGGATTGAACCCAGGTCCTTGTGTGTGGAGCTAGGCAAGCCCTCTACCTCTGAGCCTTATCAGCAGGCACTTAAAACATCTTTCAAAACTAGCACATTCAATCCCAGCATCACAGCAGCAACAAAACAAAACAAAAACCTGAGTACAGTTGTTACAAAGAAAAAAAACCTTTTTAAAATTGTGAACAACTCTCATGAATGTCATTGTGAACTTAAAATCTCCTTTTTATTTTGATTCTGTCAAGCAAAAATTTCTTGGCATGCTAAAATATCACTAAATCAAACAAGAATATGCTGTTTTAATTTCTACAAAGAAAAATATCTAGTGAAATAGGAGAAACCAGGAAAAAGTTATAGGCTAAATAACAAGAAATTAATTACTTTTTGATAAATTAAGTTGTATTTTCTCTATGAATTGTGATAAATGCCTTTGTAAAGTATACACTTGCTCATTTTAAGTTTAACATTTTAATTTATATTATAGTCTTGCTGACTTTAGTCATTACTATACAAGTACTTTGAAGGAAAATCAAAATAATAATGAAAGCAAGGTAAAAAATATACATCAAGTGCTTAATAAGCTTTTCAGGAGTCTTCAAGCATACGCAAAGAGTCTACTTATGAACAATCTAGAGCAGGTTTCAAGACTAGAAATATTTTGCTATTGTTTATTTTAAAATACTAAAAAATACTTAGATGTTACCTACATTCAGATTGGTTTTGACTTTTGCTTAGTTTTATGAATTCAGTTTATATCAATCTTCTACCCTATCAAATTCCTGTCTACCTTTCTCTTTCAAATAGTGCAAGTATAAGGAGGCCTATGAGAAAGCCAAGGGCAAGCAAATTGGATTCCTTAGTCTTCAGGATGACCCTAAACTGGTCCACTACATGAATGTGGCCAAAATGCAGTCAGATCGTGAGTACAAGAGAGGCTATGAAGCCAGTAAGACCAGGTACCACACACCTTTGGATATGTTTAGTGTGACCGCAGCAAAGAAATCTCAGGAGGTTGTTACCAACACCAACTACAAACAACACTACCATAACTACACTCTCCTGCCTGATGCTTTGAACGTGGAGCACACCAAGAATGCCATGCGGATTCAGAATGATGTATGTACCTGTGAGCGGCCGGCATTAGAGTTAGTTATCCATTTCTGTGGTGGGAGGGCAGAACGAGAGCTGTTTACTCCATCCTAAACCTAGTCAACTCATTGCTCTCTGTGGGGTCTGCTACAGAGTTTGAAATTGTAGGATGTCACTCATCTGAATTACTAGCAGCTCTGTTGTTGCCATGCATATTTGAATGTTTGGTCTAACATACGTATTTTGTGAAAAAATTAAGATGTCAAATGGGTGATATATAATATCCTTCCAATGGAAAATTCTGTGAACTTTTCATTTTTTCAAGAAAGTAATTTTTTTTGAGACAGTGTCTAACTGCATTAATCCAGGCTGGACTAGAACTCACAATCCTCCTTCCTCATTCTTTTGAGTGTTGGGATTACAGGCGTATGCCACCACACCTAACTAAGAAAGTTAATTATTTAAAGGAATTGTTATGCCAGGATTTCTTATTTAAAACCACCATGAATGCAATTGTTTTTATAATTAGCTATTTTTTAAAGACCATGGGGAGTAAAAATAAGGCATTCTTCGTAACCTTGTTTTTCTTTTTGATTAATGAGTAAGCCATGTAGCCAAAGAGACCCAAACCCTGACTTTTTCTGAAATGAACATTTCCTTTTTCATTGTAAAGAATCTATATAAATCTGACTTCACCCACTGGATGAAAGGGATTGGCTGGATCCCAATAGACTCCTTGGAGGTGGAGAAGGCAAGGAAAGCAGGAGAGATTCTCAGTGAGAAGAAATACCGCCAGCACCCTGAGAAGCTGAAGTTCACATACTCGATGGACACCATGGAGCAGGTGCTTAACAAGAGCAACAAGCTGAATATGGACAAGGTAAGCGCCCACCTACTAGCCTCACCAGGGAGCTCTTGCAGTGCTCATGCATCTTCTTCAGCATTTTTATCTTCTCGATGGCCGTGGTGGTGATGGCGGTTGGGGACACCATAGCTTTCATCATTTCTAGAGGGCTTGCTCTTATGTTGGCCCTCAGGCTACTTCTTGACACCAGGTTATGGATGTGACTGAACTGCAAAGTTCCACACAGTTGTGAGGGGGGGACAAGATGGCATTTGTTGCTTGGGAGAAGAAGACTTCCTTATATTTCTCATTGCATTTCCAGTTTCCTTAGCCATCTTGCTGTTTCATCCATTTTTCATGATCAGATTTAACCTCTTCTCTCATGGACATCAAAACTCTTCCACATGCTCGCATTGTTACAGACTTGTGCAGTAAAATCACCTACCTTCCCTTCTTGTTGTAGAGGCTCTACACTGAAAAGTGGAACAAAGACAAGACCACCATCCATGTCATGCCTGATACTCCAGACATTTTACTCTCCAAAGTAAACCAAATCACCATGAGTGATGTAAGTATATCAACAGCAACAAGTGGGGAGAGGGCTGAGTGGAGCTGGTGCTTAGGGGATGTCTGTCTTCTATGTGCCAACCACTTTGGAATCAGGATCCCCATTTTAAACTCAATTAACAAGGTGCTGCTGTTTTTCTGTTTCATTGTTTAGAAACTGTACAAAGCTGGCTGGGAAGAAGAAAAGAAGAAAGGATATGACCTAAGGCCTGATGCTCTCTCCATAAAGGCTGCAAGAGCCTCAAGAGACATTGCCAGTGATGTAAGTGCTTCCCCTGGGCTGTCTTTGGGCTGAGCAAATGAGAGCACATGAACCAAGCTTATGTGTATTCAGTACCTGTGGTCAGCTCCACTCAGCATTCGTGGAAACGCAATCCTGGGTAACACACAAGACACCTCCTTTCATGTGCCCTCTAATCACTTGCTTATTGTTTAATGTAAAAACAACTTGCTTCTCAAGTGTTCAAAACCATTTGTAGATAACTCTAAGGATGTTCTCTACATATTTTACCCAGGAGACCCTTGGCCAGGCTTTCTACTCTGTGCTTAGCCAGTGGGCCATGCAACCTGCTTTCTCCAACTCCCCAAAGCCAGCTTATTTTCACATCTCTTTGATTATCTGTAAAATTGTTTTATTTCAGTGGATTTAAGTCCAAGATGAAATGTCAACCTTCGCTCTCTGTCCCTGGTGACTCCTCCCTGACTAAGCTCAGAGGAAGTCTAAAATCCTTCACACTTGACAAAGCTAATGGCACCTGGCGAATAATATTTTGTTCTCTCTCCCTCACCATTTTCAATGTCATGCTTTCTTTTCTGTCTACAGTACAAATACAAACAAGCCTATGAACAAGCCAAAGGGAAACACATCGGCTTCCGGAGCCTAGAAGACGACCCCAAGTTGGTGCACTTCATGCAGGTGGCAAAGATGCAGTCGGACCGGGAATACAAGAAGGGATACGAGAAATCCAAGACCTCTTTCCACACCCCAGTGGACATGCTCAGTGTGGTGGCAGCCAAGAAGTCGCAGGACATAGCCACCAATGCTAACTACAGGAACGTAATCCATACCTACAACATGCTTCCTGACGCCATGAGCCTTGAGCTGGCCAAGCACGTAATGCAGATTCAGAGTGACGTACGTGAAAGCATGCACTCCAGAAAACCAGCAAAGCATGAGTGACCATAAGTAACGACACACTGAAAATCCTGAAAGAAATGTACATGTAACGTCTAATGAGGTGTTTCACTTGTTGGCTTAGATTGAATTTCTTTCTTTTAACAAAAGGAGATCTACTCCAGAAACTAAAGTCTTACTTTCTACTCACATTGCTACAAGCACTGTTGGATTTTGAATTCAATAATAGCAAATGAGATTTGGTTTCAGAAAGGACTTAGTCCAGCAAAGAGGGTCAGATGCATTAAAAGCTCCTGATAGAAGAATAAAAGGGAAAGCAAGCAATCAGATTAGTAATCTGAGTAATCTCACTCCCTACCAGCTTTCCTTCCACTATTTCTATGTTTACAGTGGCCCTTCTTCCTGATAAAATATTGAGGAGTTGATCTCTTAGGCAGCTTTTGGAATGAGTATAACAGGATTCAGAGCTAAGAATTCAGCTAAAGAGACCATTTGGTGACTGGAGGGAGTGTATTTAGCTTACAATTCAAAAGGAGAACACACCAAAACAAGCCTAGATTTCTCTTTGGAGATGTAAACTTGACATACATCAGTGCCTAGATGAAAGCAACTGCATACAGTTGTAGAGAGACATGTCAGAGCTGAGGGAGGAAAAAAACAAATTTGTACCAAGTACCAATGAGGTTCCGACATGCCTGAGGGAATTGGAACAGTGCTGGGTGATCAAAGACTCACAGCTAAAGAGATCGATGGGACTTCTAAATGTCATCTCTTAACCAAGGGAACTTGGAAGTTTTTGTAACAGGTCATCTTGTCAAGGAGATTATAACCATACGCAGATTAATCTATTTGCTGTTTCTTAGCACTTTTATGAATGCATCTAGAAAAAACAAATCACCAAGGCATTTCTGTTTATTTTTAATTTCTCATGCAAGCAGATGTAAAGAAGAGAAAAGGTTAAAGATGAAACTACTTAGGTTCAACATGTTATTGGTTGAAAACTGAAGCAGAAGTTATAGAATATTGAACACACTCATTTGTGGTATGTTTCACTTTCTTCTCATCATTGAATTTTTTGCTCTTTGGCAGAATCAGTACAAAGCTGACTATACTGACTTCATGAAGGGCATCGGATGGCTCCCTCTGGGCTCCCTGGAAGCTGAGAAAAACAAGAAAGCCATGGAGATTATTAGTGAAAAGAAGTACCGCCAGCACCCGGATACTCTGAAGTATTCCACATTGATGGACTCAATGAACATGGTTTTGGCCCAGAATAATGCAAAAATTATGAATGAAGTAAGTCTTTCAATAATATAGTGTTCCATATGTATCAAAGAGACTGCAGGTATATCTTACATTTATTTAATCTATAGGTTTTGCTAAATCAGTTATAAAAGTTCACACTCAGAGTTTACTTTATCTTGAAAAATGGTCTGGTAGTTTAAAAAACATAGAAATTACTCCCAGTTAGTGGACTTCAAGGGGTTTGATAAACTGTCCATCTTATTGACAAAACAAAATAATTAGGGACCCTTTCTTTTAATATGCCTATTGCAAATGAATCTCATTTGCCTTAGGTGAGGTTGTGTAGAATTTGATGACACTGAGTGGGCAGAGGGCCTGGTAACAGCTGGTGGCCCAACCAGGCTTCCATCTGCTTTGATGGAATCACAGAACACTGGCTCCTATGGCAGTGGCAGATTTGGAACCAGGACCTATTCTGGTCAATTATAAGAGCAACTGTTCTATACCACTGTTTCCTGGTACCATTAGTTATTCCAGCCTTTAGAAAAGCCTTACTGTATTTTTATATTTACTTACCATAAGGTGTTGTGAACACCAAGAAGCACATCAAACTTAGACATCTAATTTTAAAGTTAAAAATAATAAAAGTAATTATAGCAGCACTGGTTCTATCATGTGAATCAATTAGAAATGTCTTTGATTAATTATAAAAGGGGGAACATTTGGACCTTAACACTAAGCAGTTGTAGAAAATTACATTAGAAGTTTGAGCTGATTAATGCTAAGCCTTGGAGTTGGAGCAACATGTCCTCCTGGGGTTGAATATCTGGGTGGCACATTTCCTGGCCCACCACAAAGATCATGGCAATGTTCCTGATAGCAGAAAAAGACTGGAAGCTACAATTAAATGGAGAAATGGTGAGATCAGTTGGGTTATGCCTTCTAATAAAATATTATGCAGCTTTTAAATGAATGAAGTAAATTATTTTCAGAAGATTCCAAGATGTCTAACATATCAAAGTGAGATGTTGAACATTGTAGTCTATGTCTTTACTTATATTTTAAAGTGACTGCCTGTGTGGTAATATGCATAGACAATTTTAGGAGGGAGATGCTTTCTCCAGCTTAAGATAAGGAGACAGGACACTTTTACTTTGTCTTACACCTTCTCACTGTATTATTTGAATGAGCACATTTTTCATTAAAAATAATTTGAATCCTATTTTATATATTTTAAAAACACATAAAACATTGACGTGTGTATGATGGTCTGCATGTGCTAAATGAACTTCTTTTCAGATTTGAATTTTACCTTACACTTTTTCCCCTAGCACCTCTATAAACAAGCATGGGAGGCTGACAAGACCAAAGTCCACATCATGCCTGATATCCCCCAGATTATTCTGGCGAAGGCAAATGCAATTAATATGAGTGACGTAAGTATATTTTCCCCTCTTGTCATCTTTCTTTCTGGCTTGTTTGAACCAGTAAAGACCAATTAACTCAGCAATGTCTCTCTCAATTATGAGGGTGAAGGTTTCTAAAATGATAGTGGAAATCCATAAATGAAAATCATCCCATTCTAATCTTGCTCTGCTAATACTGGGAGTAGGCACTCATCAAACTAGCAGACTTGGCAGGAAAAGTAGAGCTTAGGAGTCAAGAGAAGAGAAGACTCTCACTAGAATCCCAGAATCCATTCTTAGAGAGCCCCTCCATCAAGCTTTTGAGATGGTCCTGAGCAAGGGGTTAAAAGAAAAGGGAGGATGAACATCTTGAAGAAATTGGAGAGATCCTACCACAAGTAATATAAAACACCTGTTAGAAAATGCTTTGATGTTTATTTAGTTTCCTTTCTCATCCTGACCATGGTTGTTAGGAAATCCTCTAATCCTAGCAGTCTTGTCTTTTCTTTATTTGAATTCCACAGAGAATTGGAATTACTGACTTTTTTGATTATAGAATCCACATAATTATATAATTGAAAAAGTCGATTGTAAAGCAGTGTTTTCTTTTGATATGTGAAGATGGCTGTTCTATAGTCGTCCTTCTACTCTTACTTGATAAAATATATCAATAAAAATATACTGAATTTTCACATCTTTAATGTACATTTATAACCTGATAGAGATCAGTGCCTTTTGCTTTTTCTGTGGTTTACTTATGAGAACATTCAGCTAAAAACCTTCTGCCCAAAATAAAGGATGCCACAGAGCTAGTTTACTCTCCTAGAATAAATAGAGGCTCCCTCATTTAGAAAAAAACTGTTGCCGTTTGCCTCTCTTTGCAGAAAATCTACAAACTTTCTTTGGAAGAAGCCAAAAAGAAAGGTTATGATCTCAGAACAGATGCAATTCCTATCAAAGCTGCCAAGGCTTCAAGAGATATCGCAAGTGATGTAAGTGTGAAGGAAAGCCATCATCTGGTGGGGTTTCCAATCCACCAAATAATAATAATAAGAGCTGAATTCTAGAAACACCGAGTGAATAACGTAAGGAGGGAGAAAAACCCATGAGCCTGGGTTCTGTGAGTGCTACCTAGCCCTGCTCATGTGTTTTCTCTAGCATTTCAGGAGAAACAAAAGAAAACAAAACAAAACACAGAATGCTAGCCACATTAGGACTCTCACAGCTCTCAGATCCCTACCTCTGGAAATCTACGTGAACCTACTTTGAATTTTGTCACCAATGTGATGGCTTGTAGGAATCCAAAGCCCTTTACCAAGTTCTTGTGGTAAAAGGCTGTTGTTGTTCCTGCCTTCTGCCTTATAGGATATAACTTCCTTTTTTATCTTTTTCATGGCACTGGGGTTTGAACTTAGGGCCTCACGCTCAGTAGGCAGGCACTCTACCACTTGAGCCACTCCACCAGCCCCTTGACTTCCATTAAATGAGTATCCCTCATTTAATGTTGTTCTGGGAGTGCTGATCTTTGGAGATTGTGACGGCTAATTTTTGAATAGTCAGAAAATTTGCAAACAAGTTGTGAAACCATTGCTGAGGTGGGAGAATTTGTACCACAGAAACTGGCAAATGCCATGATTTAAGCTCCCCCTTCCCCTGAAAGCTGATAAATCCACAGAGCACTGTCATAACACATCTCCTACATGAAACACCATTCTTTCATTTGGTTTTCCACCAAGAAATCCACTGCCAGAGAGCATTTACTAATGATGGGGTGATGGTAGGAACACATTTCAAATCACTGAAAGAGCACAGGAAAGCTGGCCACTCCCAGTGTACTTTCTCCTCTCTCTCTTTCCTTCATCTTCCTACCTACACAACACAGCCCCCTTCTGTTACTGTCCTGAGAATCCCAAATTCTTTTCCCTCTGTTACACTGGAGTAATTCGACTTCCCTGACTCCTGCTCCATAACCTGTACACTCACCCCCATGAGGAGACAGGCAGAATAAGGAGCTTTCCGTGTATGACAACCCCGTCCCACAGAAGTTGTGGCCAGTGTAAAGAGTCTTAAAAGGAAAGGAACTCTACAAATATAAAGGTACTCTACAGTTCCCCTGTATATTTCATAATTGAGCCTATCTTCATCAGCTAATGACTGGCTCATTCATTTCTCAGGGCAACACTAAGCTGCTTAGACCATCCTGTTTGTTCTCTTACTTGCTGCTTTCTTATTCTTATAACAGCAGAGTGTACGCATAGGTCAGTGTGCTGCAGCATCGCAAGATCCAGGTCCTAACTTTAGTCATCTCAACAAGTCATTCAGTTCTCTCTGGTTTCAACATATACTCATCTATAAAATGGGGGTGGTCATGACAACTTTGCTATCCACCTCACAAAGTATGATTGTGAGGATTGAGTTACATGGCTCAATGTCAAAAATGTGCTTTGTGAACCGTAGAGCACTATGTAAGTAGCGTTTTTATGGAATACAGAACATTGATACTTGAATGATATTTATTCAAAAGAATTGCTCTTACTCATGTATGAAAGTGGAAAAATGAGATCCATTGAAACTATTCCAGGAATGGGGGGAGGAGGGTTAAAGGAGAATGATGGAGGGGGTGAATTCAACTATGATGTAGTACTCCCAGCACAACAATAAAAAAGAAACTTAAAAAATTCTCATCATACTCATTATATTTTCTTCACAGTATAAATATAAGTACCATTATGAAAAGGAGAGGGGAAAAATGGTTGGTTTCCGTAGTCTTGAAGATGATCCCAAATTAGTTCACTCCATGCAAGTAGCCAAGATGCAATCTGACCGAGAGTACAAGAAAAACTATGAGAAGACAAAGACCAGCTACCACACCCCTGCCGACATGCTTAGTGTCACAGCCGCCAAGGATGCCCAAGCCAACATCACCAACACTAACTACAAGCACCTCATTCATAAGTACATCCTTCTTCCAGATGCAATGAACATCGAGCTGACCAGGAATATGAATCGCATCCAGAGTGACGTAAGGCTGTCTTCTAGCTGGGTGATGGTTGGATCGCTAGCATGGGAAGGGAGAGATTTCTGTGCCATACATTTGGGTCTAAAAGTAGAATTGTCTCTTTTCTTTATAGAATGAATATAAGCAAGACTACAACGAATGGTACAAAGGGCTTGGTTGGAGCCCAGCTGGTTCCCTAGAAGTGGAGAAGGCCAAGAAAGCAACTGAATATGCCAGTGATCAGAAATACCGCCAGCACCCCAGCAACTTCCAGTTTAAGAAGCTGAACGATTCCATGGACATGGTGCTTGCTAAGCAGAATGCACATACCATGAACAAGGTACAGAGGACAGTTGCCCTTCTGCATAGCTCCCAAGTGAGGAAAGACCAGCAGGCTCTGGTCCTTGTGTGGGAAATTGAACTCAGGCCCACCACTTCTAGGCAGTGGTGAACAGTTCCAAGAATATTGCTCTACGCCATTTCCTAAGGTCCTTATAATTGGGCTAGAAATTAATTATATTTTTAGTACTTGTATCTTAAGTCTCCTCAATTCGTTTCCATTTGGATGATGAAAAATATCTAAAATACTGTTTTTAAAAATCTGAGTTTGAAGTTAGTCACAGTGACACAGTGTTTAATCCCAGTACAAGGGACTGAGGTAGGGTGACTGAAAGTTAGAGGTCTGCCTGGGCTACATAGCAAGACCTTGTCTCAAAAAACAATCTGAATTAGTTTTTAATATCTCTTCTGAATCATATCTTACTTTAACTTCTGTTGACTACTTCAAATTGAGTGTGTTCAAGTACCATTTGTAGTTACTTTCTTTCTGCTTGTCCTAAACAGTTATTCAGATTTCAAATGTCTTTTTTTCTCACATCTAGCATTTATATACTATTGATTGGAACAAAGATAAAACCAAGATTCATGTGATGCCTGATACACCAGATATTTTACAAGCTAAGCAGAATCAGACCCTATACAGTCAGGTAAAAATACATAAATATTACTTTTCTGTTTTGCCTTAAAACTCACTAACTTATAAACTGCTCTCATAGTGAATAACTGATGTAGAAGCTGAGGCAATGGAAGGGAATGGTGCGAAGTGGGGAGCCTTGGAGGCTGCAAGAGGTCATTAAGAGCAAGGGCTGCAACTCCAGCTGTAGGTTTCAGGAGGCAGGAACTGTGCCTATTTTATCTCTGTCTCGTATGAGGTAGGAAATCAATAAGCAATTATTGAAACAAAAAAAATGCATCAAATGAACCTAGTATGAATTTTGGCCTTGGCATTATCAGTTGTTTAATATTGGGCAAATCACATACCCGGCTAAACCTCAGTATGTTCATTCCTGAAATTAGGACCATAAAGGTGTCCATGACATTGAATTGTCATGAGGACCAAATGAGTGATTCCATGTAAGGCTCTCAGCACAGTACCTAGCATGTGGAATGTACCAGATGACTATTTGCTGATTTCATTACTGCCCAGATTTTAACTACATCCATTCAATGAATTTGACACAGAAAGTTTAACTTGTTTATTGAAACATAAAAGGCATTTCATCTATTTTATCACATAAGTAAAATTTTGTGATCTGATTTACTTTTTTTATTATCATAATACTAGTATGCAAAGCAGATGAGGGTAACTGTAGTTAACAGCAGGAAGAAAAGTATCTGATAAACCTGATATGGCTATCTTGTTGCTGGATAATGTTCAAATACACCACCAGGGAATCTCAGAGTCAGTGAAAATAGAATCCGAGCCAGGCCACCAATGCTAAGCTAGGAGTTTTTCTATACTATCAAACAGCCTGTTTTGTCTTTATCCTTATCTTTAAAGATAAGGTAGATGATGTTAAAATCTGATATCCACTCTTTATGTAAACTTTGACTTAATAGTCTACTGGGATTTTTAATATAGAATGAATAATGCTAAAGGAAAGTTCTTTAATTTTTAGAAACTCTATAAACTTGGATGGGAAGAAGCTTTGAAGAAAGGCTATGATCTCCCAGTTGATGCAATTTCTGTACAGCTGGCCAAGTCTTCAAGAGACATTGCTAGTGATGTAAGTAATAGTTTGACTTGTACAGGATGTATTTATGTGGCTCAGATGATTTAATGTGGATAACTATTTTTAGTTTCCAGAATGTAATGTTCCCTTCATCTTTTTCTATCCTCTTTATTTATCCAAAATTCAGTTTTATAAATTCTTCAGTCTTCTTTGAGTAGTCCATTCAATTAATGGTTTATTCTGTTTTTTTTTAACTCTTCTTAAAATAGAGTATCTCAATTTTTATATCTGTTGAAATCACCATTAGAAAGGGACTAAGGTAGGAAGGAGAAAAATATAGGGTGTTAACCAATTCAGGTTGTAATATGTGGAAATATCACAATGAAACTTCCTGTATAGGTATCTTAAACAAACAAAAATGTCTTTTTTCAAAAACATAGAACAGGATGATAAAACAGGTCCTGTTTGAGGGTTGATACTAGTGGGAGGGGGAGGATATAAGGAAAGGGTGTAGGAGGGTAGAAATATGGTAGAAATATTATGTACTCATGTATGAAAATGGAAAAATGAGACCTGTTGAAACTATTCCAGAAATGGGGGGAGAGGGGATTATTTAAGTACGATACATTGTAAGAACATCTAAAAATGTCACAATTATACCCAGTACAACCATAATATGGTAATAAAATAGAGTATCTCAAAAGTTAGGTTTATAGAGTAAATGAGCTTCTGATATGCACTTATCTGTGCTCCATGCAGAATTTATGGCACTATTTTTATAGGCAATTTTTTCAGATAGTCCATATTGAGAGTTCAGCTACTTATGGTGCTGAGTAGTCTTAGTATGCATAGCAATGAAGTTGGGTATCATGATATAACCATATGACAAACCACTAAAACTCCTGCTATTGAATGAATTAATCTACACTTTTAAACCTGTTCACCAAGTCATATACCTTCCCAATTTTTCTGCCATTTTTTCCATAAGATTATCATTCCCATAAGAATAATACAATGATTTTATTAAATGTTTCCTAAGGTCACACGATGTCTAGCACATATTTCTGCCTCTAGTTGGAATTAATTTCTCATGATGACTTCTCTTAATACTCAATTACATTAGGTTTCTTTGGAAGCCTCCACTTAAAAGGGCTTACTTAAACAAGAAAACATTTTCTAAGTTAACATAGACATCCTCCTCTCCTTTCAGTTTGGGAGATAAATATAAAAACAAAGCAAATTGAGGTTAACTTGGCCTTTCTTTGTGTTAATAAATTAACTGGGTTTCCTCCGATTTCAGTTTAAATACAAACAAGGCTACCGTAAACAACTTGGACACCATATTGGATTCCGGAGTGTGGAAGATGACCCAAAGCTTGTGTTGTCTATGAATGTAGCCAAAATGCAGAGTGAAAGAGAATACAAGAAGGACTTTGAAAAGTGGAAAACCAAGTACACCAGCCCAGTGGACATGTTGGGAGTGGTGCTGGCCAAGAAATGTCAGGAGTTGGTTAGTGATGTGGACTACAGGAACTACTTACATCAGTGGACGTGCCTTCCTGACCAGAATGATGTCATCCAAGCTAAAAAAGTATATGAACTACAAAGTGAGGTGAGTGTCTATTAATTTCAGTGGTTGATATGATAGTTCATGTTTCATATTAGTAGCCATTTACTTGTGGAAAAGCAGAAATTAGAAAGAAGAATTATCATTGAAACATTTAAATACAGCTCTTTGTAATATGAAGTCACTTAAGAGAAGGGCCCAGGTAAGGATGGGATTTTGATGGCTTACTTTGTCCTTTCACAGAATATGTATAAGTCTGACCTTGAGTGGCTGAAAGGCATAGGATGGAATCCCCTAGGTTCTCTGGAATCAGAAAAGAACAAACGGGCTTCAGAAATCATCAGTGAAAAGAAATATCGTCAGCCTCCAGACAGAAACAAGTTCACCAGCATTCCTGATGCCATGGACATAATTCTGGCAAAAACAAATGCCAAAAATAGGAGTGATGTGAGTAACTCTTTAGAAATTAGTAAAATACAATCACAGTGCTTACTTCTTGGCTTTTGCTCAATAACATTTGCTTAATAAACGAGTAGAATAGCAGAGGATTACTGCACTTCGTAAGAGCAGCATGATGTTTTATATTGGTTTGTTAAATAATATTAGTGCCAATTTTAGTCACCCCAAATTTGCTTATTTATTTAATCAGAATATAATGAAAAACTTATTGAGCAAACTTTTTTTCTTTGAAGCTTGAGTGCGTTAAAGATTTAACTTTATTTTTGGTTGGGATAGACTATATGAAGAGGAGAGATTCTGAGTACCTTATCTAGGCACAATGGAAATGTTATAAAGGATATATTTTCTGCCACACGTAGTGACCCACACAGCACTTGGGAAGCTGACACAGAATGATCACAATTTCAAGACCAGTCTGGGCTACATAGCAAGACCCTGTCTCAAAACACCCCCTCCCAAAAAAGTGTATTTTCTGTCAAATGATCATAATGTATTTAGTTTAGCTGAATCAAGATAAAATGATACTACCATAGCACAATAAGTAAGTCTATATTCAATCTTCAAATTACTTTATTCTCCAGCACTAACATGAGCACAGGCATGCAAGAGGTGTTCAGCAAATATTTATTGAATAAAATAAATGAAAGATGGCAGTGTAGAATAATTTTGTGCAGAGAAGGGAAGATTACTCACCACTACTCAACTAAAAAGCCTGATCCTGTACATTAAAGAAAGGTGAATTATGCACACTGAGATTCCAGAACCAGTATGAAGGTTTAAATAGTTATAAAATAATAACTGTTGTGTCGAAAGAGGACCTAAATATAGACATTACATAATATTCTATGTATTAGGAGTTTGAATGTAATTAATATATGGAAGCCCATATTCAGCTCATAGTAAGCATTAATAAACTAGAATTCTTCTCTTCCTAATCAACCCCTCACAAACTTCTTACAATTGTGCAGAGAAGGGAATCTGGCCTGTCAGCTTCATAATGAATGTCTAAGTATCCATTTCTTCTCTTTTGGTTTTTATGATGATGATTTGAACCTAGCAGATTGACTGCTAAAGCATAAATTTATGCAAAAGATTTCTCTTTTTTGGAATCCTAGTTTCTTTTCCCTCCATGAAGTGAGAGAAAGAGCTCTGAACTAATAACGTGACCAAGAGAGAAACCCTAGATCATAAAGTTGATTGATATATCTCCAACAATGTGCCATAGTTACAGAGATGCTGGAATTTTGATCCCCTCAGGCCTCAGAACACCCAGGCAAAACCATAACCAGCTAGGGTCCTTGAGCCGGCCATCTCTTTTTTTGAGTAGAAAGATACAGCTATCCCAATATAAACAATATTAGTATTTTTCTAGTTACATAGGATAAAAGTACACATGCCACTGAAGCAATAGTCTAGTTTAGTCATTCTCAGCAGGGAATGCCTCCCATAGGAGGCATTTGACAATGTCTAGAAACATTTTTGCTTATTGCAGCTTGGAGGTGGCATGCTACTGGCCTCTAGTGGATAGAAACCAGGGATGCTGCTAAAAATCCCACAATGCACAAAACAGCCCTCTATAACAAAGAATCATCCAATGTACAACACCAATAGTTACAAAGTTGAGAAAGGTTTTTCTTAGGCAAAACTGGGATAAATGCATGTGAAAGTTAATGAGCCTTGCTTTGTTTTGGCCCTGAAGGTCTTAATTAGCTTCTCTGGACTGCATGCACTGAAGTAAGCAAGTTCAAAAAGAAGAAAAATGCCAACATCAAACATCTCATGCTATACATCTCAAAGGGAAACTGACAAGTCAGGGTGTCAATGAAACTTTAAAAATCATATTGGAATAATTTCAGGCATACATGAATGTTTAAAAACAGTATAGGTTATATATTTTTAACCCAGATTATGCAAACAGTTTTACACATTTGTGTTCTTTCTTTCTCTTCATCCCTTTTCTTTCTCTTTTCCATATCTATACTTATGAGAAAGTAAATTGCCATATTACCCCTAAATACTCCAGTGTGGCTGTCTTGTAAATAAGAACAGTCTTTTACGTAACCACAGTAGAATAATAAAAATCATGAAATTAATGTTGACACAATATTAGTTTACAGAATGTACTCAATTTTACCACTAATGTCCTTTATAGTTAAAAAAAAAGTTTCCCTGGTTTGGCATCCAATCCAAGATCATCCATATATTGAATTCACTTGCCATATTTTAGTCTCCTATATACCTAATTATTTCCAAACTATTTCTTTGACTACCAAGTTCTTGAATTTGTAAAATATACAGGCCAGTTATTTTGTAGAATCATCCTTCAGTTTGAATCTTCTGGTGAGTCCTATGATTTGGTTCAGATTATTCTTTTTAGGATATCGCACATTGTGTCCTCCTTAGTAATCTTATCGGAGATATGTGGTTTATTTTAACTTTGACCACTTGGTTAAAGTAGTATTGCTAGATTCATCACTGTCAAATTATCCTTTTATCCTTTGTAATTGATATGTATCTTGTGGAGAGATTTTCTGACACTGTGTAAATATCCTGTTTTTCAAACTTTCATCCCTTAGCTTCAGTAAATCAGAGATTTTTGTTTCCATCCCCTTTATCTGCTGTTGAAAACTGACATAAGCCTGGCCTTCAGACATCCAAGCAATTTTGATAAACTCCTAAACAATCCTTTTGGGAATTCTAAAATCTCTCTCACTTTACTTATCCTCTAAGATAATTGTATAGTATAACTATAAATAGATTCACTAATTGGGAGATAAAAGGTATCTCCCAATTAAATACTAAGGAAGACTTTTATAACCCAAAAGAAGGAAAACTCTGCTCCATTTGATAATATTGGCAAAGGTTCTAATGACCTGGATTGATTTTTTTATAGGCAGGATTAACTATAACTTTGGAAAGGTGATCCATAATCTATATTTGAAAGGTGGTTAAATCCTAGATAAGTCAAGAAAACTGCATCTGTTTTCTGCTTTTGTTGTTGGTTTATGTTATCAATTATGTTTAATGCATAAGAATTCAATAATCTAATTTGAAGCCAACTATGTCATACATGAACAGTATCACTGAAAATCTCTTCTTTCTCATTTCAGATACTTTATAGAGAAGCTTGGGACAAGGACAAGACCCAAATCCACATCATGCCTGACACACCTGACATTATTCTGGCTAAGGCAAACTTAATTAATACAAGTGATGTAAGTTTCCAAATACAGCATGCGTTTTTAAACAGCTCAGTAGAATTGCCACAGTCAGTGGAGTTGTGAGAGTCATTTTAATTAACAAAGTACATGTGACTTAGATTCCTTATTTAGTGGCTTATAGATTGATCATCAAAATGCAGAGTTGGAGGATTGTTCTCTTTGTTCATGATTTTGCATTTCATTATTGCACATCTCATCATAATGAAATATTTTATGTCACTCTCCCTTGTATCCTCGGTGGGCAGATGTTCCTTGTAGGTGGAGACAACTCTTACTGTATCTACAGTGTTTATCTAGCATCATGACTGACGCATATTCAATAAAATTTTGAATGAGTGAGCGTACAAAACCCGTGCAGGAGAAGTTCACTTTTATTTTTGTTGTCATTTTAGCATAATCTCCTGAAATTTGTACATGTAAAAACTACATATTTTCAGGGATAGGTGTGTGGCTGAGGTGGTAGAACAGCTGCCTAACAAGTACAAGGCTAAATTCAAACCCCCGTACTATGGGTAGAGTGGCTCAGGGGGTCAAGTGCCTGTCTCACAAACACAAAGCCCTGAATTCAAACCACACTACCACCAGCAACAACAACAAAAAAAAGTTGACCAAACCCCAGTACCACCAAAAACAATTAAATATTCAAAAAGCAAATTCTAAGCTCTAGTAGAATGACCTTAACATTGAAAATGTAAACACTGATCCAAGATCAATAGGCATCGTAAACAATTCATTTTCTAGATAAAAGTACAATTAAATTATATTCTCAATTATTTAATTATGCCACAAATCTGAAAAAAATATTATAGTTAGGTTTTTAATTCATTATTTTAAAAATAGTAAAATTTTAAAAGTAGGAAGGACTCTTATCTTACCTTAGAGGTGATACTTCTTTGGATGGTCCTGAATCATGAGGCAGACACCATTTTCAAAAGGCATTGACCACACTGAAGTGATAGCTCCTTATGCATAATTTTTCTGCAATAGAGGAGAAAAATGGATACTCAGTGTTAATTGGAAAACAGCACCTAAATGATATTACATTTCATTTCTCTATTACTTAATTTCTGTTGCATTCTCATAGGTATTTGGGAAGAACTGACATTTAATTTTGTGCATCTAGGTAATCGAAAAGCTTTAAAGTTTAAAGCAGAATCATTAGCAATCTGTAGCTGTATTTACAATTACATTTGAGTAGTCTAGAGCTCAGACACCATTCTCATGGATGGTTAAAACATTTAGCACATTGAATTCATTATGCTGCAGTTGTTTATGAAGAATGGTGTTTCCTAAAATGATCTTCATCTCCCAACAGAAAATCTACCGAATGGGTTATGAAGAGCTGAAGAAGAAAGGTTACGATCTTCCTGTTGATGCCATACCAATCAAGGCAGCAAAAGCATCTCGGGAAATTGCCAGTGAAGTAAGACTTTAGCCCATGTTGATATTGATTGGATTGTAATTTATCACTTCAAAGCAGTCCCAATATAATTTCAAATTGAACAAAACCTTCCATGGGGTAGCAAATTAAAACAGAGTGAAATTATCCCAGGCATGCAGTGAGAATGAGGACACAATGGAGGGTATGCTTATTATGTATAGAATTAGTAGCTGAAGTTAGCCTGTAATCTTTCCTGTCAAAAAAAAAAAAAGACATGAAGCTCTCTAAACTTAGTAAGATATTTGGAATTAATATGCATTCAATTTGCCACAAAGATGGTAACATCAGCTAGTTTGTAAAGGAGTGAGACATTTATTTTTTCTTTAGTACAAGTACAAAGAAGGCTTTCGCAAGCAACTGGGCCACCACATTGGAGCCCGGAATATTGAAGATGACCCCAAGATGGTGTGGTCCATGCACGTGGCCAAGATCCAGAGTGACAGGGAGTACAAGAAGGACTTTGAGAAGTGGAAGACCAAGTTCAGCAGCCCTGTGGACATGCTGGGGGTGGTGCTGGCCAAGAAGTGCCAGACCTTAGTCAGTGACATAGACTACAAGAACTACCTGCACCAGTGGACGTGCCTGCCGGACCAGAATGATGTCACCCATGCTCGCCAGGCCTATGACCTCCAGAGTGATGTGAGTCTAACATTTTCCTTTCCTTAATTGCATAGTGTGCCTGCTTTCCTACAAGTTCCCCTAAAGTGAAGGGAGTCAATTTTAAACAACTGAGTTCTCTTTCCCTAGACTAATACCCATGTTCCATCCAGGCACCCAAACATCTGGAAGCACCATTATCATTATGCCACAAAGAAAGAGCCACAGAATCCCACAGCCTTTATGGAAGCCTCTAGATTACTGGCTAGGCCATTGAAGAATTGAATCCTTCTCTTGCTTCTGTTAAGTGTTTTCCAAAATATGCTTCTAATCTGAAATTTGTATAGATCAGTGTAATATTCAGATTAGAAGCAGATTAGATTTTCTTGATTAATAATTCATACCTAGAATTTTTAAAACTTTCCAAGAATTCAAACATCATTAAAATATCACATATATGTATATTTATATGTAATATAATATAAAGTTTTATTTCTTTAGGGACATATGCTTACATTTACTGATTTGTCACTTAAAATTTTAGAATTTGTACAAGGCAGATCTTCACTGGCTCAGAGGCATTGGCTGGATACCTACTGGTTCTCTCGAGGATGAGAAGAACAAAAGAGCTACTCAGATTCTGAGCGACCATGTTTACCGTCAGCACCCAGATAAATTCAAGTTTTCCAGCCTTATGGACTCCATGCCGATGGTTTTGGCAAAAAACAATGCCATTACCATGAATCATGTAAGCCCTTTCTTTGCATGAGGGAAGTACTTTTTTTTTTTTTTGTGAAACACTGAAATCTGTTTCTATTAAAGAAAATTCACAATTGATTATTTTCCATGATAGTAAAGTGATTTCAAGTAAGTGTCATACTTCTTACTGACACAGACATCTAAACCTGCAAGTGTCACCAAGCTAGCCCACAGAGAGAAACTTTATCCTCATTAAAAGTCAGACTTTTGCTTACTGACCCATACTTTTCATGTCTTTTTGTTTGTTTTAGCACCTCTATACAGAAGCTTGGAATAAAGATAAAACTGCTGTCCATATTATGCCAGACACCCCTGAAGTTTTATTAGCTAAACAAAACAAAATTAATTACAGTGAGGTAAGCAATACATTTGTGGTGTGTGATATATTTTCCTTACAATGCACTTTATAAATCAAATTTATGATCGCTTCTTTCTGTTGCAGAAAGTATATAAACTTGGCCTAGAAGAAGCCAAGAGGAAGGGGTATGACATGCGGCTGGATGCTATTCCTATCCAGGCAGCCAAAGCCTCCAGAGACATTGCAAGTGATGTAAGTACACCTGAGTTCTTCACCTTAGCTTCAGTTTGAAGATCCCTTTGTTTCTCTTGGATTTATAGTGGATTGAGTAAGATATGAATTTAAAACAGTTGCTAACAGTTTACTTTTTCAGTAAATAATTTTAAATAATGCTAATGAAATTCTCAGCCCTAAAGCTAAGTTCTAGCTTTGGTTGAGCGCATAGCAATGTGCATGTCAGAACATGGCCTTTTCCTAAGCACTGGATACTTGACTCTAGTTCAGATATCTTTTTTGATTTTTTTCCACACGATGTATTTCTTTTTTATCATCAAACTTATTATACAGTTTCTTCAAAACCCAATCCGTGCCCTGTGAAATAATGAATCTACAAGGACTGAGTAAATAGGACACCTTATTCAAAGTCCAAACATCCATGTGGACCAAATGTTCTCTTTGCACCCAGTGATTGGCTACAGATATTTTCTTTCTTTAATAGATGATTTGCTCACATTTCAAAAAATTTTTATCCTGTGATTTCTTTTATCCATGAGATAAAATTTTTTCTTCTGAAATATCAAAGTATCATAATTTAAAAACAAATGATCAATAATCAGATGATTAAAATATTAATGTATGCCCATATAATAAAACATACATAGCCATTAAAAATCATGTTTAAAAAGAATGTTTAATGATACAGAAAAATGCTTATATAATAACTGAAAAATCAGACAGAAATCCATACAATGTATGACTCATATCCTAACTTAATTCTCTTTCATACACATGTACCACAAAAAGTTAGCTCTGAGTAGTAGAATCATGTTTTAATTTTTCTTTTTTGGGTATATATATTTTATTTATTTTCTAAGTGGTTTGTAAGATGCATGTATTATATATTATTTATTCAAATGAAACCATTATTTTTCTTGAATAAGGGTAATTGAGGCCTAGAAATTGCGTTTTACTAAAGGTCAAAACAGATGAATAGCAATCTTCTTTTTCTAGTTCAAGTACAAAGAAGGCTATCGTAAGCAACTTGGTCACCATATTGGTGCCAGAGCTATACATGATGACCCCAAGATGATGTGGTCCATGCATGTGGCCAAGATCCAGAGTGACAGGGAGTACAAGAAGGACTTTGAGAAGTGGAAGACCAAGTTCAGCAGCCCTGTGGACATGCTGGGGGTGGTGCTGGCCAAGAAGTGCCAGACCTTAGTCAGCGACATAGACTACAAGAACTACCTGCACCAGTGGACGTGCCTGCCAGACCAGAATGATGTCACCCATGCTCGCCAGGCCTATGACCTCCAGAGCGATGTGAGTACTAGGGATGATAGGGCAAGCAAAGGTGGGAAATCAGTGAACTGAGAGGTGGGTCCAAACTTATCAGCTCCTGCAAGGGAGGAATAGCATGCCTACCTTCCTTATCACTGTTAGTCCTTTATCTGTCCAGACAAAATGGAGCATTGCCTGAATCCTACCTGCTTACCAAACTATATTTTAAAGAGTGCTTTTGATTGATTTTTTTTGTCCTTTGAATGAAAATGCATTCCAAATGAAGGAATAAATATTTATCTACTCTTTGTGTTAACAGAATTTATACAAGTCAGATCTCCAATGGTTGAGAGGCATTGGCTGGGTGCCCATTGGCTCTTTAGAGGTGGAAAAATGCAAAAAAGCAACTGAAATTTTGAGTGACAAAATCTATCGTCAGCCTCCAGAGAAATTCAAATTTACCAGTGTGACTGATTCTCTGGAACAAGTGTTGGCCAAGAATAATGCTATCACTATGAACAAGGTGAGGGGTCAAAAGTTAGAGAACCAAGGTGAGGTTCCTGAACTGAATCAAAGAAAATGAAATGTAACTGAGAGCAGCAGACAAGAGAAACAAAGACATCTGTCCTATATCTATTTCATCTATCTTTCTCTCTATTTCTAATCTATAATATTGCCTATCATCTATCTGATATGTCATTTATACTTTAATATTTATTTAATGATTTTGATAAAATGGTGTTTTATTGTAAAAGTCTTTGCGTAAAAAGTACTTTTACTTTTCTTGCAATTATTAACATTTTCAGATTATCAGGAGACATAAATTTTTCCACTATAAACTAATTACTTAAAATGTATATAAAATTCCATAACCTTGCTTTTTTTTATTTACAAAATTCTCATGGTTCTGAATTTCCTATTAAATATACCCTGCATTTTTTCCCTGATGTATTTATATGTTTTCTTTGATAGCGTTTGTACACAGAAGCTTGGGACAAAGACAAGACTCAGGTCCACATAATGCCAGACACACCAGAAATTATGTTGGCAAGAATGAATAAAATCAACTACAGTGAGGTGAGTGCAAATACCAGTTCCTGGACACGTGTACACTTTTTTTATATCAATTGATCTATTGCATGGGTCATAATACTAAATGGCAGCTTTATACAGAATTTTTTTTCTTGCTTCATGTAAATAGCAACTTTTTCATTTCTCAATCACCATCATAAATGTTAAGTCTTAATAGAAATTATCATTTAGGGAGTATGAATTATAAGGATTAATGATTTCAGCTGTAACCGTAAGATTTCTTTCATTAATTTTTGAATAGTAATCTACCAAATATATATGTATCTCCTCTTAATGCTAAAGCAAAGCATTAGTAAATTTGTTTTCTATGTATGATATATTGTTCTTAAGCTGTAGTTCAGGGTCAACATTTAAGATTTTTAATGTATAAGATTAAGGTCAAGGACTAAAATCACAGTACCACCAAATAACACACATACAGATGACAGACAAGAGGCCAGCCTCCATTCCATACAAGAGCTCCCTCTCAACAGGTTATTTTGTCTTTGCTTACATGACAAGAAGCCTTTCTCATAAATCAGTCCATTTGTCCTGGAAAATTCCATTAGAAAGTGCTTCTCATGTATTATGTCACAATATTTCTCTCTGTAAATCCAAAAGTCCTCTGGAGCTAGCAGAACCAGTATACCCACTCACGGAGATGGAGTTAGCCCCAGGAGTCCTCCCCTGAAACCCTACACAGGTTCTCTTTATAATCGAAACACCCCAAATTCCTAGGCATCCCTCATGTGACATCCCTGGTAAAATGCATCTGAGAACTGAACAAAGTACTATGAGTAAAGAATGATCAGTTTAGAATACAGTGAGCAATCACATCTGACCTTCATTTCTGGACCCTGTGCTCCCAGGGGGTACTGGCTGCTATGTTGCTGCTAGTGCATGTAAACTTGGGACAACTTAAACTCCAAAATGTTTTGCTAAAGCTAGGTTTCCTCATGCCCACATTTTTGCATTTGGTAACTTAAATCTCAGCTCAAAGGAGACATTTATCTCTATGCAATTTCTTCTTAGATTGAAGGTGTGGGCTTAAATTTGTAGTGACTTTGTGCATCTAATTCTGTCAGCTGCTGTATTTTTTTGTTTTTTTTTTTTTCCTCCTGGCTTTGTTAACAACAGCAAGTAAAGAATTGTTTCTCTGGCAGCATAGAAAAACAGAATATTATTCTTCTGCAGGATATAACTTTGAGAATTTCAATAGAATAGCTACTAGTTTAAGTGCAGAGTGTAATTGGGGGTGCAGAGTGTACTTTTTGTGCTTGTGTAACCAGCTCTTGTCACCAAAAACTAAAGACAGAAAGCCCTATTCTCAAACTAGAAAGGGCAGAATTTTTAGCCACATGTTTGGTATAAGTCCTTATTGTTACAAGAAAGCCTACATTACATATGCAGGGATTTCAGGAGATGAGGAACCCCTCTAACTCAATGCTTAGCATTTCTAGAATTTACAGCTGTGTTTGCTGGAAAAGCTCAGAGACACTAGTAGGGCTGCTAGTTGAGTCAGGCCCAGGGAAAATGCCCTTTTCTAAGTGTATAACCTGTTTGCTCTCCTTCCTCTATTTTTTCTCCATCAACTTGGTTCAACTTCTTTGTGTTTCCATCTCATTTAGAACAGGAAGATACAATGCAAATTTATTATGTTCTACATTTCCTCAAAGATTCTTCTTATTTCCTATTGAATTAAGCATCAAATTTTATGTTGGCTTTAGGTGTACACTGTGCAACTCCAGATTCTTTTCAGTCAAATCCTGGCACTTCTCTCTGAGGCTTCATCCCACTCCACCAACACTCGAGCACATTCTCTCCCATGTGCATTATTGATGAGGTTCTGGATTCCCTTGGCTGCCATCTTGATCTATAGAAATCTGACTCATCACAAAGGTCCAGCTCAAGGGTCACCACTCTGCAGGACCTTCCCTGATTCTTAGTTCATAATAAGTGACCATTTCTTTAGCTCTTTTTTATTAATGTGTTTAAATCACCTCTTGTGGTTTTGACTTCTCACTAGTTGGTTCCACAGATTATCACTCTCTCATCACTTCTCTCAGAAACCTTAAAGCTGAGAGAGTCCTCATCTTCATCTTGGATTTCCAAGTACCCAGAACATTCACAGGCACAAAGCTAATACAGCATATACAGATTTGAATTCAGTGCCATGAGCAGCAGTGCATCTGCCTTTTAGTACTTAGGCCTGTGAGTTTCAGTGTGAATTTTCCAGGAATGCAATATATTTACATCGTATTATATGTGGGTAGTGAATTCAGCATAAGTTTTTGAATAAAAATCAGATGCAGCACAGTTTTAATTTTAGCAAAGCTGCAGAGGACGTGGAACTCCCAACAATAACATTGTCTGTGAAGAATTCTGTGAATTCTTGAAATTCTGTACCATTTTTGGATATGAATGTCAACATCTAACTGATTGTTTTCTTCGTCTTCCTTTTTGTTGGCCCATATTTAGAGCCTGTATAAACTTGCCAATGAAGAAGCAAAGAAGAAAGGCTATGACTTGCGAAGCGATGCCATTCCCATTGTGGCGGCCAAGGCCTCCAGAGATATCGCCAGTGATGTGAGTTCGCAATGCTTGTCAATCTCATGTGGCATTTTCACTGAACTAAATTTTTTTTTTTTTTTTGTGGTACTGGTGATTGAACTCAGGGCCTGGCCCTTGCTATGCAAACACTATACCACTTGAGTCACATCCTCAGCCCATGAACTAAATATTTACAAAGAAGTTTCCTGTACCTTTGGAAATATATCCTGATATATTTGTGTGGGATTTTTCAGAAACCTGGTTTGGGGAGAAATGGAAAATTTGATGTTTACAAAAGGGGCTTTAACCTCAGTGTCTTCGGTAAGAACTGGTTCACCAAGAAGAAAGATCCATTCAAGGATAGAATGCTAGAGTGCAGCTGCAGGGAAGGAGGTGCCTACATGAAAATGACCAGTTGGGCTTACAGTGTAATTCATAAACCTAAGTTCTCCCAGTGACAATCAGGGCCTGGCTTTATCTGGCATTTTAAGATATAATATTTGAAAAATGTATATGATGAGTTGGTATTATAATTCACCCTTGTAAGATTATGAAGAGAAAGCAGTTGATCAGCTTCAGATGATGGCTACTTAGCAGTAGCTCCTGGCTGTGCAATGAGACCCCAGAGTAAAACTAGCATGTTTTCCTGGTGCCTCAAGGTTGTTAAAGAATAGACCACTGCTCTACATCAAGGTCGACTAACCAGAAATATGATGCTATGCTGTCCTTTATATTGGAATATCAGATTAGTGACTCACTTTTGTTTACAAATGCTAGCCCCCACCTCACCAGCAAATGGATTTATGTCAATAATAATCAACGATGAAATAATAATAAATCAAGAAGTGTTCAGAACTCTGCAGTAAGAGCATTATACTACATAATTACGTGAATCCATAGTCATTCATCATCCCCATTTGTGAATTGTTTAAGCAACTTGGCTAAAATCAAAGTCTTAGTGGGTGGGGTTGGGTCTCCAGACAAGCTCAATCCTTTTCACAGTGCCATGTCCCCTCCTACTGATTCATCTATATTTTCTAACTCGATTGGTTTTGAAACCAGAAGCATGTATGTGGACTAGTTGGGTTAGATTCCTGGATCAAGTCACTGGGCATGAAATAATAAAACACTGTTGGCCCATGTGAAACTAGCACCCACGATCTTATTAGGATCATGCTATAACCTACCTGGTTGCTATGTCAGCTTTACTAATCAGTTTTTAAAATGATGCCAAAAATTTGCTGCTGCATGCATGAATCCAACATGAAATAATGAGTTCTCTGTCACTACCCTAGGCAGCACTTGAGCCTGAGTGCTTCATGTTCACACAAACCAGCCACTCACTTTACAGCTTACTAAACACATGTGCTGCCAACTTCCTTCCTTTCCTGACATGCTTCCCACATACAAGACTCCGTTCTCCAGCTTCCATGGTTAAAATGGCCTCTCCCTGACTTCCACAAGTGAACTCTCCCCCATTCGTGTGCTTCCTGCCTCCAGAACCACTCCTTATTACCAGGCCACAGGTGATTTTGAGCATGTACCACAATTACATAAATTTCATCTACTTTACCAGATCTATAGGCTTTCAGGGTAAAGGCCAGGGTATTGACTGGTATTGGTGCTTATCAGTGAAAGTCAGTTAAACTACAGTGAAGTGAGAAGACTTTGTACAGAGTGTGCCTTTAAGCCTGACTTGTGAATTTTCATTTCAGTACAAATACAAAGATGGCTACCGCAAGCAACTGGGCCACCACATTGGAGCCCGGAATATTGAAGATGACCCCAAGATGGTGTGGTCCATGCACGTGGCCAAGATCCAGAGTGACAGGGAGTACAAGAAGGACTTTGAGAAATGGAAGACCAAGTTCAGCAGCCCTGTGGACATGCTGGGGGTGGTGCTGGCCAAGAAGTGCCAGACCTTAGTCAGTGACATAGACTACAAGAACTACCTGCACCAGTGGACGTGCCTGCCGGACCAGAATGATGTCACCCATGCTCGCCAGGCCTATGACCTCCAGAGCGATGTGAGTACAGCATCTATAATAGAGCTATGTGTAAAAATACTTTAAACTATGTAAAAGCTCTCCTTTATATTCAGCTGTTGGCCTGTTCAAACACATATTAATTAGTCAGTAAATGAGATTTGAGTCAGTTTCAGGTCCTTTTCTTTTGCTTTATTATTAATACATTGGTGGTCCTTTTTAAGGAAACAAAGTTACTAGGCTTTACTCAATCTTAATAAAGACAAAACTAGAATCAAGCAATGTGAGTGTTCAGCATCCACCAGAGGGAGACATTTTCTTTTTCCCTTGAAGGGGAAATACAATAACAAATTTTTATTTAAAAACTACTCTGAAATTTGTTGTTGGCTTTCTTGCCAAATGAAGGAGAGTGTAGTTATTAGAACACTAAATGACAGCTACAACACTGTCTATTATTCCTTGATAATTAAGAAAAACCTCCTCTATGTCTGTAAGCGATTGGTTTTGCTGACACCTGGTCCTTTAGTTCTCTTCATGGAGGGACTACACTTCACGCCTATTGGAAGCAGATGTACCATCTCAAATCCAGGTGTAAAAAGCACTCTTCCTTCACATTGTGTTTTGTAAACATTTGGAGAAATTATTAAGCATTAGGGAGCGTTGGAGAATAGACAAATTCACAATAATTTACATTAATTGACTGTTCTACAAACAGCCAATGTATGTTTTTGGGTGGCATACAGCCCACCCAAAAAACTCCCACATCTGGTCTGTAGCTTTCCACATGCAGAGCTGTGTGCCTTGCAATTGTCTCCAAGAAAGGGAGGTTTGCCTTTACATGAAAGGTGAATTAAAAGGGCTGATTGTCATCCATCAAGTGACCACATTGACAGACTGCCTGCCATCTGTCTTTCTAGTTCCTTGTCTGGATTGCTTTCTTCCCAGTGTGTTGGTCTTAATAATACAGGAGGCATTTAAAAGTTAAAATATACTCCAGAGGTATGAAATGCTACTGTTTTCATTCTTGCTGCTGTTCTTTGGGGTGCAATAACCAGCACAGGACAGTTCCACTAGGCTTTTTGTCTGCAAAATGCTAGTTTACATTTTCCATTCTGTTGTGGAGACTGATGAAACTCTTCCAGTGAGCTGATCAGAGGTCCGACATAATTGTTGTGGAATAGTTACAAATACTTAAGGGGTATGTAAAAATTTTAACATAAAAATTACTAAAGTGGGAAAGACATGGCAAGATGATTCTGGAAAGAAGTCCATTCTTCCCTATACTGAGAACTTGGTGAGGGAGGAACTGGGACCCTGAACCAAAGCCATGGTCACTTATTGCCCTGAATCTTGGACAGTATTATACCTGCCACATTATTATTATATGTCACTTTAACTTCTCTGCCTCTTTATTTATTTTTGCAGTACTGGTGTTTGAAAGATATTTTGATATATAAGACAAAGTACATAGAAGGAATGATTCACGTCAACCCAACCACCAAAAAACCCCACTCCTGCTTGCATAATTTATCTGTCCACATTGTTTCCTGTTCTGTCTTTTCTTTTAATCATATGTTAGTAACATTCCTACATGTCATTAATATTCTTAGAAAGTGAAGCCTTAACAGCTGCAGTGTTTTATTTGGCTAGGCCTAAAATTGATTTATTGATAGCTTGTTTTGTTGGACACGTATGGCCTCTCTCACTCTGTTGGTGTTCTTCCCTGTGCAGGTGGACGTTATATTATAATAAAATTCATTGAACTGACAGACAGATGTTAGTTGGTATCACACCCCTCCTTAACAAGCTGAAATATTTGACAACTTTTTATTATGGCTAGGAGATGTTTCTGGGTCCTTTTTTTTTTAATTTTAATTTTTTTATTATTCATATGTGCATACAATGCTTGGGTTATTTCTCCCCCCTGCCCCCACCCCCTCCCTTACCACCCACTCCTCCCCCTCCCTCTCCCCTCCACCACCTCGATACCCGGCAGAAACTATTTTGCCCTTATCTCTAATTTTGTTGAAGAGAGAATATAAGCAATAATAGGAAGGAACAAGGGTTTTTGCTAGTTGAGATAAGGATAACTATACAGGGAGTTGACTCACATTAATTTCCTGTGCGTGGGTGTTACCTTCTAGGTTAATTCTTTTTGATCTAACCTTTTCTCTAGTTCCTGGTCCCCTTCTCCTATTGGCCTCAGTTGCTTTTAAGGTATCTGCGTTAGTTTCTCTGCGTTGAGGGCAACAAATGCTAGCTAATTTTTTGGGTGTCTTACCTATCCTCATATCTCCCTTGTATGCACTCACTTTTATCTTGTGCTCAAAGTTCAATCCCCTTGTTGTGTTTGCCCTTGATCTAATGTCCACATATGAGGGAGAACATACGATTTTTGGTCTTTTGGGCCAAGCTAACCTCACTCAGCATGATGTTCTCCAATTCTATCCATTTACCAGCTAATGATAACATTTCATTCTTCTTCATGGCTGCATAAAATTCCATTGTGTATAGATACCACATTTTCTTAATTCATTTGTCAGTGGTGGGGCATCTTGGCTGTTTGCATAACTTGGCTATTGTGAATAGTGCTACAATAAACATGGGTGTGCAGGTGCCTCTGGAGTAACCTGTGTCACAGTCTTTTGGGTATATCCCCAAGAGTGGTAGTACTGGATCAATGTTTAGCTTTTTAAGTAGCCTCCAAATATTTTTCCAGAGTGGTTGTACTAGTTTACATTCCCACCAACAGTGTAAGAGGGTTCCTTTTTCCCCGAATCCTCGTCAACACCTGTTGGTGGTGGTGTTGCTGATGATGGCTATTCTAACAGGGGTGAGGTGGAATCTTAGTGTGGTTTTAATTTGCACTTCCTTTATTGCTAGAGATGGTGAGCATTTTTTCATGTATTTTTTGGCCATTTGAATTTCTTTTGAGAAAGTTCTGTTTAGTTCACTTGCCCATTTCTTTATTGGTTCATTAATTTCGGGAGAATTTAGTTTTTTAAGTTCCCTATATATTCTGGTTATCTGTCTTTTGTCTGATGTGTAGCTGGCAAATATTTTCTCCCACTCTGTGGGTGTTCTCTTCAGTTTAGAGACCATTTCTTTTTTTTTTTTTCATCTCTACTTCAGCTTTATTTTATTTTTTTTTTATTTTTTTTTTTTCATTTTTCTTTTATTATTCATATGTGCATACAAGGCTTGGTTTATTTCTCCCCCCTGCCCCCACCCCCTCCCTTACCACCCACTCCACCCCCTCCCGCTCCCCCCCTCAATACCCAGCAGAAACTATTTTGCCCTTATCTCTAATTTTGTTGTAGAGAGAGTATAAGCAATAATAGGAAGGAACAAGGGGTTTTGCTGGTTGAGATAAAGATAGCTATACAGGGCATTGACTCACATTGATTTCCTGTGCGTGGGTGTTACCTTCTAGGTTAATTCTTTTTGATCTAACCTTTTCTCTAGTACCTGGTCCCCTTTTCCTATTGGCCTCAGTTGCTTTAAGGTATCTGCTTTAGTTTCTCTGCATTAAGGAGCAGAAGCTTTTTAGTTTTATGAGGCTCTGGGTCATAGTCCCTGTTCAAGTCTGCTAATATAGTAAGCTTATTCTCTATGAAAGGAAAATGGAACCACACTTTATTGTCAATGCTATTTGTAACTTTACACTAAGTACTTTGGCCTTGATGAAATGTCTGCCTTTTTTCTCTCATCAGAACATTTACAAGTCTGATCTCCAGTGGTTGAGAGGCATTGGCTGGGTCCCCATTGGATCTGTGGATGTGGTCAAGTGCAAGAGAGCTGCAGAGATTCTGAGTGATAACATCTACCGCCAGCGTCCAGACAAGCTGAAGTTCACCAGCGTGACTGATTCCCTGGAACAGGTGCTGGCCAAGAACAATGCTCTCAACATGAACAAGGTGAGCCCCACCTGCCTCAAACTTCCCAAGCTGATATTGTACTTTCATGACAAAGTAGATTCAAAATTATCTGTGCAGTTGCAGGGTCACATTTACCTTTTAGATTACATGCTTGGAATCCTCTAAATCTTTATTTTTTTTTCCAGTTTTAACCTTAATAACTAGCAATATGACTCAAACCTCCAATGGAATGCCTTATATCCAAATGTGGCTTACTTTTTTTTAATTAGATCAATAACACTATTTTAATTTGACTTTTTGTGGTTCTTGTCTACAATGGTTTTCAATCAGCATTGTATTTTCTTTCATAGCGTTTATACACAGAGGCCTGGGACAAGGATAAGACTCAGATTCATATAATGCCTGATACACCAGAGATAATGTTAGCAAGACAGAACAAAATCAACTACAGTGAGGTAAGACCCAATTTTGTGTTGCTATACATACTTTAATGTCATTAACATAGATTGATACATTAATATATTATATATATCATTGTAGATTGTCATGATGATTGTGACTTTAATTCTCAGCCCATCCAACCTTTCATTTCTGGGTTTCAGAGGATTCTGCAGGCAAACTCAGGTCTCACTGTCTTTTCACATTATGGCTATTCCTACAGTGTCAGTGAGACTAAGTAATATTTTTGGCATTTCCAAGAGGTAGGATTGCCAGATAAAACTCTGGCCCATTATTTATACTAAAACATTCTTTGTTATTTACCTGCAATTCAAGTTCAACTGGATATGCTGTATTTTCACTTGCTAAATGTGGCAGCCCTACCAAAGTGGTTTCAATGTGCACCTCTTCCCCACATAGGTCCTGAATAAAATTGAAAAATAAAACAAAGGGGTAGAATTAGAAGTCACAATCTCACATTTTTGTCACTACTACAGTTAGGTAAAGGGCCTATCTGAGAGCCAAATAAGCCTACCAAGTAAATATCAGAATTAGATTTCTCTACCCAGGTATAGGCTGCACAGGAGCAAGGGATCTGCCCCGCCCCTCTTAGAGGTGAGGCCCTGCTTAGAGGGCACTTGGCTGGTACCTGGAGGAAGAAGGGGAGAGCTGAGCTGACCATACCCATTTCTCCCACTCCCACCAGCCAGATGAGTGAGCAAATCACTACACTCTCTAGGACAGAGAAGGTAAAGGGACAGAGACAGGTGAGAGGTAAAACACTTGGGCTTCTTTTATACCCAGGAAACCTCAGGTGTGGGAAAGAAATGCTCTCCATCAAAAACACTGTAATAACTGTTTATAAGTAAAATGAAATTTTATAGATACATGTTTTACTAATATAATCTAACCAAAATTTAGAATCTTAAAGTTGAGACTATAGTGAAATTAACTGTTTTAAATTATACTTTAGTTTTTTTTCTGATTTGTTTTTTAAACATTATAAAATGTTACATGATTGTCACAAAATTGTAAGTAATGAAGACATGAATAAAAGAATTTATATATAAATGAATGACTATTAAGCATATTCTACCATTTCTTTTTTACTTAGCAATATGTATGGATTGATGTTTTGTCTATATTACTAGATTATATTAATCTATAAATGATATGTCAATCTACAATGATATATACAATATATTAATGTGTCAATCTATGTTAAAACCCATTATTATATCTCATTCATTTCTAGCACTGTTAAGGTTTTTGCTTTTCACTATTGCCAGAAACTTAGATTGTTTCCACTTCCTGTCCTTTCAGAATTGTTATGTGTCACTTGATAATCTCCAGATTGTTGCAATCAAACCTTTTCCTTTAACTCCTTGACTTTCTTTAGAGTCTGTATAAACTCGCCAATGAAGAAGCCAAGCAGAAAGGCTATGACTTGCGAGTTGATGCCATTCCAATTGTGGCAGCCAAGGCCTCAAGAGATATCGCTAGTGACGTGAGTAGCAATATGCAGATATTTCTATGGACGGGGTGGAGAGACAGCAGGAAGATGCATCAGATGCCAGTTACAGCACGTTGATTGACTTGTTTTCCTAAAACAAATACTTTTTGTTTGCAAAGACCCATTTTTAACTCCGAAAGACTTTAATATCTAGGTTCCATGAGGGAGGAGTTTTCCTAACTTCATAGAAGTGACTCAGAATCTACAATTTTTCTTATCTATAATTATGAAAACTTTATCTTCATATTTTGAGCATGTAGCCCTCATAGCACTAAGGAAATACTAGAAGAAAAATAATTTGATAAAGACCTGCTATAGCACAGGCTAGGAAATTCTGCCTTTTCTCAAACCTGCTCTGTACTTTTGCAAATTCTTTGAAAATTACTTCAAGTGCTCCCTTTTGAGTTCTTTTTAAATGAAAATAGACAAAAACAACCAACCAATACAAAGAACTATGAACTGGGTTGTTTTTTTCTGCTGTTTCTGAAGGAAATGAGTCCCTTTTGGTAGAGACTTTAGACTGCTGTAAATATATATTAGGATTTCTTAGTAGTGCTGCCTAGAGAGAAAATACCCAGAGTCAGCCCTGATGACCGCTACCAACAAAATGTTCTCTTGCTCACTTCCAGTTCATTTTCTTACTTGAGGAATCCCACAATAACCTCAGCCAAATTTGATCACCAACAGAGCAGGGCATGAAAGGCAAAGATGGTTTAGTCTGTTTCAAGAGTTAAAGTGATCCAAAAGTCATCAGAGTTAGATTTGGGAGGGGCCCTACAAAGGTTGTATGGGGAGGAAAAAATATCTGCTCACCTCGTAACAACATTCTCAAAACTATCCATAAGATTCCTGGGTTAGTGATTCCACTGGCCCAAGATGAGGGAAAGACTGTACACAATGCTGATTAATCTTCAAAAACTGTTGTTGCCTTCATTTCTTTAAGGTCGAGCTATAGGACTATGTAGTTTGACCTCTCTTCCCACTAGACTATTGCTGTGATGTCTAATCAGAGTTTGGGACAAAAAGATAAGTTGATATCAGATTCCATTTCTCTGTAAGAATTAGCAATTTTTTTTTAAAGGTACGGGGTTTGAACTCAGGACTTTGCACTTGTTGAGGCAGGTACTCTACAGCTTGAGCCATACTTCCAGCCCTTTTTGCTCTAGTTGTTATGGAGATAGGATCTCACTTTTTTGCCCAGGCCAGCCTGGATCACAATCCTAATATAAGAATTAGGAGCCTGACCATTATGCCTGTTGGTTGAGATGGAGTCTCACAACTGTTTTGTCTGGGCTGGCCTCAAGCTGCAATCCTCCTGATTTTAGCTTCCAAAATAACTGAGATTACAGTCACTGGCACCTGACTAAGAATTAACAATTTGTTTAAAAAAACCAAAGTTTTAAGTTAATGAGACTCTTCACCTATTCTATTCGTTTTTATGTTCAAAATGTTCACTTTTATTTCAGTACAAATACAAAGATGGCTACCGTAAGCAACTGGGCCACCACATTGGAGCCCGGAATATTGAAGATGACCCCAAGATGGTGTGGTCCATGCACGTGGCCAAGATCCAGAGTGACAGGGAGTACAAGAAGGACTTTGAAAAGTGGAAGACCAAGTTCAGCAGCCCTGTGGACATGCTGGGGGTGGTGCAGGCCAAGAAGTGCCAGACCTTAGTCAGTGACATAGACTACAAGAACTACCTGCACCAGTGGACGTGCCTGCCGGACCAGAATGATGTCACCCATGCTCGCCAGGCCTATGACCTCCAGAGCGATGTGAGTGCCTGAGATTCATGGTAACCATGCTCATGTAGTAACATGTAGTAATACATAGACATGGTCTAGGATTAGACAGAACCCTCACAGGGTTTATGTGTATTATCTCTGTTCCTCGTTTTTGCAAGTAACCCTTACTTGTTTTTAAAAAGAAAACATAATACCATTAGACTAAATCCAATTTTGCCTTATTTTAAAAGATCTAGACATAATGTTTAATTTTCCAATTTTTTTTAAAAATTGTGTTGTGACATGTTTGATCTCATCAGAACATTTACAAGTCTGATCTCCAGTGGTTGAGAGGCATTGGCTGGGTCCCCATTGGATCTGTGGATGTGGTCAAGTGCAAGAGAGCTGCAGAGATTCTGAGTGATAACATCTACCGCCAGCGTCCAGACAAGCTGAAGTTCACCAGCGTGACTGATTCCCTGGAACAGGTGCTGGCCAAGAACAATGCTCTCAACATGAACAAGGTGAGCCCCCAATCTGGGGGAAAATAAAACAGGACCATACATTTGGAAGGAATACCTATGATGACATTAGTCTTTTCTGTTTCATCCAATTAACTTGCTATTCAATGTATAGTGACTTGGTTGAGTTCTCTAGGTAAGAATTTGGTAAATTCTACCAAATATGCAGGTAGAATTTCTGCTTTGTATCTTTTGTGTACTATCCAGTAAAAAATAGGATGGCTCTTTGGGGTTCAAATTGTTTGTAGTCTGTGAGCATTATCTATTATTTGGTATCAAGTTTGCTTGTTTTCTCGGTACCCATTTAGGTAAGCATAGAAAGAACAAGTTAGATGCTAATCTCCACATTAAATTCCCTACTAGCTATGGAGTGGCTCAAGTGGTAGAGTGCCTACCTAAATTCCCTACTAAAAGAAAATCTAGTAATGGTATATCCAGGTATACTTGCAGTTAATAAATAACAAACAATATCAAACAAACAAATCCATAGGAAGGATTGTTAATATAACCACAACACACGTGTGAATATTTATATACGCTTAGAAAATACTTGCTTTTAATTTAATGCAGGTATGGATAAACTAATAGGGTGTGTGTGTGTGTGTTTGGCTGATTATATCTTTTTTCTTTTCATATATTAGTATATAAATGTATATAAGTATATTTAGTTACAATAAATATCCTATAAAACCAAAGATGTTAGAAAGAATGTGAACAAACAGTACACAGTATGATGGCAGGGAGGCTGGCTCTCAGTTTTGTCACGATCTCCTCATTGAAAGTTCTTGTTTACAGAATACTTTGTTCTGATTCAATAACTTTTTTATCCTTCACAGCGCTTATACACGGAAGCCTGGGACAAAGACAAGGCCCAAATCCATATTATGCCTGATACACCTGAAATTATGTTGGCAAGACAAAATAAAATAAACTACAGTGAGGTAAGAGCATCTGTTTTCTTTCCTTCATCTGGACACATTGAGTTGCTGATGTAGGAATGCCAAAATTACAAATTTAAATCATCAAGTTGACCAACAGCTTAGCTTTATTTTTATTATACAGGTACTACATTTATGTTTGTGATATTTTACATCTATAAAAAAAATAGGAAAGATATCTCAGGAATGACAGTGACATGAATATCAAGAATCAATTCCAGTACTTTTTTAAATTTTGAAATGTGAATGTAAACAAGTAACACTTTTGAACATAAAACCATGTTTAGCTTTGTTTTTATGCTCATTAGCTTACCTTGAATGTATATATCATTATATTAAAAAATAGAAAGCTAAATAAACACAAAAATGTCTCCACGTTAGGAAGGAAAAAACCCATACAGTCAAGTATTAATAATTGAAACGTAATGCTAATTAAAGATAATTATTGCTGTCTATCAAATTAGAATTTGTTTAAAAATTTATTCAGTGTTTGTTTTTTTTGGTTACCTCCTCTATAAAATGGATAAAAATCCCTATTTTGTATTTGTTTTTGTTTTCTTAGCTTTATTTTATTTTTTTTTATTCATATGTGCATACAATGTTTAGGTCATTTCTCCCCCCTTCCCTCACCCTCTCCATAACTCCCCCCCCACCTCCTCCCTCTCCACCCCATCCCCTCGCTACTTGGCAGAAACTATTTTGCCCTTATCTCTAATTTTGTTGAAGAGTGAGTATAAGCAATAATAGGAAGGACCAAGAAAATCCCTATTTTGAAAAAAAATTTGTTCTTGGGGTATGGTTCAAGTGGTGGAGTCCCTGCCCACAAGAGTGAGACTCTAAGTTCAAATCCCAATACCAAAAAGAAGTTAAAAATTTTGGTGATGACTAATTAGATAAAATATATAATATGCCTAGTTGCTTCCTAAACTTAAATTTACCCTCAAGTCACCATGAAAGTTAGATTTATTTAATAGTCTTAAAATACCTTGAGGTTTATTAACAAGAACTGAGATGAGAATTTTAAATTCCCCCTCTTCAACATTGCCCAAGGACAGTAAAATACATGCTTTTATCAACTACTCCAACCTTGCTAAACTTGTCATCCAAGTTTATTAGGTAAATGAGAATCTAAGAAAAAAATTAAAATGTTTGCAGTCTAAAAATCCTGCTTCATAAATAGCTTCTTGCTCAATTGCTCTTACTCAAGTAAAGAATTTATCTGTTGATTCAAAAACCCTGATGACTTACATTTTTATGTATCTTCATTCAAATTAAATTTAAAAAGAGGGCAGAAGTTTCCTTGGCTTGACAACACTGGAAAATTTAAGCATGCATTCTCAATATTTGATCAAGTTTATTATTTCACCTCTATTAATTACTTTTGTTATAGTAACGTAGACCTGAAGAGATGGCACAGTTATATCAAATAACCATGATAAATAAAATAAAGCAGACACGATTGTGTTTTCGCCAGCATCATAGGACAGATACAAGGACAAGACTGGTCACTGTATCTGATTGGCTTTGCCTTAAGTCTCTTTTGAATGAATAATTTTCTCTTCCACAGAACTTCTGTTAGCATATGCAGTGAGGTTTGGTTTGACCTAAAGCAATGGAGTTACCTTCTATCAACATTGTAACGGAGTTCCTAAGCCTTTCCTTTTTGCTTACCTGAGGTGACTTGTAGGTTTTCTTTTCAGACTGTTGAGAGAGGATTTTGTGCTATTTTTTTATTCTAAAAATTTCAGTTGAACTTTCTTTAAAATTGCATTATGTTAATTCCCTAAGAACTACATTCTGAAGATTAGGTTTCAAAATTGCCCACTTAAATTAATTCTTAAACCATTACCAATCAATGGTACCTTCATCCAATACTTCACTCCATAAATGTAAAATAAACAAAAATCTCCTTTTTTTTTCTTTTGGATTCTCATTTAATTCTTCTAGTTCTCTTGGGTAAGTAACATATGAAGTAAACTTTATAATTTAGCCTTAAAGATAATGAAAAATGTTGTGTTTGAAGCACTGTGCCTTTTTCAAATGTTGGAAAAATTAAAGAAATTAAAGAAATTTGGCCAAAGATATGATTCTAGCACATTTTTTCCCACTTACACTTTGAAGAGATATTGGGCATTTATCCTTCAATAGTAAAATATAATAGATGAAGTATTTGATCTTCCAGTTATAAAAGAAATGTGTAGAAATTTTTAAGAAGTAGAAACCCTCTGGATTTTATCTCAAAGACATTAACATCTCTTTAGGACTCTTAACTCATTTAAATATTAATGTATCTGCACCATATTCCAAGTTCAGATATTAGCCCAGTGTTCTTTTTTATTTTTTTATTTTTTTATTTTTTTTTCATTTTTCTTTTATTATTCATATGTGCATACAAGGCTTGGTTCATTTCTCCCCCCTGCCCCCACCCCCTCCCTTACCACCCACTCCCCCCCTCCATCTCCCCCCCTCAATACCCAGCAGAAACTATTTTGCCCTTATTTCTAATTTTGTTGTAGAGAGAGTATAAGCAATAAAAGGAAGGAACAAGGGTTTTTGCTGGTAGCCCAGTGTTCTTAATTTAATCTAATTTGAAAATGGGGCATAACAATGAAAAATTTTGCTATAATTGTTTCTGCCATACTTTTATTTTTTTTTTATTTTTATTTTTTTCATTTTTCTTTTATTATTTATATGTGCATACAAGGCTTGGTTCATTTCTCCCCCCTGCCCCCACCCCCTCCCTTACCACCCACTCCACCCCCTCCCGCTCCCCCCCTCAATACCCAGCAGAAACTATTTTGCCCTTATCTCTTATTTTGTTGTAGAGAGAGTATAAGCAATAATAGGAAGGAACAAGGGGTTTTGCTGGTTGAGATAAGGATAGCTATACAGGGCATTGACTCACATTGATTTCCTGTGCGTGGGTGTTACCTTCTAGGTTAATTCTTTTTGATCTAACCTTTTCTCTAGTTCCTGGTCCCCTTTTCCTATTTCTGCCATACTTTTAAAGAATTTTCCTTTGTTTAAGATTTTGTCTTTACACAGTCTCAATAATGAAAAGTACACTAAATAATACAAAAGAGAAAGGATAGAGCCCTGAAGAATTTTGGATCATTGCTTTTCCTTTAAACCATAAGCGATTTCTAAATATTTTTCTAGAATCATCCACTGGTATTGAATCTGTTCAGAAACAGGGTCTCTTTCTTTCCTGGTGCTTTTAAAACCTGCACTCAGCTATGGGTGAGGAAAGACCTAGACAATTCTTGATCCCCAATAATCAATGAGTGGGGAGGGGTTTGGCTCATTCCTGCGCCAGGGTGTATATAATCTGCCATATTTGCAATTGAAAAGAAGACTCAGAGAAAGAGAAGAGTGTTCAGTCTGAAATACAATATTAACTCATAAAAAATAAATCTCTAAATAGAGGAAAGGAGAAACAAAATGAAGATAAAATGATTCAGTTGTAGATTGATTGAGTGTAGAGATGAGCTGCCTTCAAGACTCAGCCATCTTTGAGTTTCACAAAAGCTTTCCAAGAGATCATACCAGCCCTGACCATGTGAACCAAATTAGTTAATGTAACTTCAACCTCCCTACATGCCCTCTGAGGCATGTCCTTTAAGGGTGGTCCGTCCCCTTCCACAGCCACTTTTCTGTCACTCTCAGTAAGATTAAAGGTGAGAAGAAAAACTAGACCAAAAATTTGACTTATATTCTTTGCTGATGACAATTATTTCAATTGTTGAAATTTTTGAATAATCACTGTGTATTAGACAATAATATTGTATTAATAGCATGTTTCCAGAATTTGATAAATATATGGGGTTATGTAAAACTAATATTAGGAGATACACTGTGAAGCATTGAGAGGTAATGTTCATGATGATTATAATTTTCTCTTAATTGGTTCAACAGTGAAAATAATAAGGAAAGTGAAATATAATACATAAAGACATAGAGAATGCAAATATGGCGAATATGAGAATAAATGGTACATTGGGTAGTCATTGTACCATATCTTGCAATTTTTCTGTAGATTCAAAACATTTTTGAATAAGGAAAATACACATTTTAAAATATCCAAATATACATTAAAATATTTGACTAAGAATGATTACATAAAGATTTTATTTTTAAAAGAAAAAAGACACATCTGTCCCAATAGTTATTATGATGTATGTCTGAGAGTATTAAAAGAAATCCTGCCAAATAGTAATTCAGTTCCTGAGTGCCCATCAAAATCTTTTTCATCCCAGGCACCATAAGCTCCTGTAAGTCACAAAAATCTCAAGAGAGCCAATAAGTGTTTTTATTTCATGTTTAAAAATTGCTTTATCAAAATATATTTTCCCAGGTATGCTGGTGCATGCCTATAATATCAGCATTTGGGAGGCTGAGGCAAGAGGATCGTGAGTTACAGGCCAGCCTGGGGGTACATAGTGACACCTTGTATAAAACAAACTTTTTAAAGTTTATTTTGCTTTTTGTTTTGTTTTTGGTGGAACTGGAGTTTGAACTCAGGCCTTTGCACTTGCAAAGCAGGTGCTCTACCACTTGAGCCACACCTCCAGTCCATTTTGCTATGGTAATTTTGGACATGGAGTCTCATGAACTGTTTTACACATGCTGTCCTCAAACAGTGATCCTTCCAATCTCAGCCTCCCAAAGAGGTAGGACTATAGGTGTGAGCCATCAATGCCTGGCATATTTTGTTTTGATTTACTATCAATATTAGCAATTGTTTTAAATTGAATATTTTAAGAAGATACAGAATTGGTCAAAATTCTTAAAAACAAGTAGAGTTTTCAGAAAGCTTTAAAGAGCTAAAGCATATTGTCAATGATTAGTTAAATGCATAGTTTAGACTATGATCCTATGGCACCCCTGCATTTTGCCTTCTGCCTACATCTGACCTGTCAGAGAAACTGAACAGTGAAGGCTTCTCAATTCAAAGAAAACACAAATAAGTAGAATATTATTTTCGTGTTTTTAACTCAAATCTTTGGTACCTGCTATTCCCAATGTCTGTAACAATTTCCAGCAACTGGAAGCAATGACTAGGGAACAAATGTATATGAACAGAACAACTCAGCAGCAATTCATCCTTGCTTCAGCATTATTCTGAACATGGAGATGTCCCCATAGTGGATGTGTTATATGTTATTATATAACAATGTGGGCCGCTAGTTAAAATTGTACCTAATTCAAATTTAGAATTACGTAAATCAGTATTTCTTGGTTGTTTCATGAAAAGAGCAACTGCTAAAAAAATATAAATATATTAGAAAACTATTTATGTCTAAAATTTATAAGGATTCATGCAAGGAGAAGCTGGGATGTTAAAATTTGCTAAACACAAAATTTCCATTTAACTTAATAGCTTGGAAAAATAGAAAGTAAAAAAAAGTGGTTTTTTGTTTATTTGTTTTTGTTTAAGGCACGTGTATTTCCACATCCAAAGATAGCCTTCTTTTAACGATACTATAGTTTTAGAGTGAAAGTAAATTCTGCATCTAAAAACTACAACTTCTTTTTTCAGAGCCTCTATCGCCAGGCCATGGAAGAAGCCAAGAAAGAAGGCTATGACTTGAGAAGTGACGCCATTCCCATTGTGGCTGCCAAGGCCTCCAGGGATATTGCCAGTGATGTAAGAATTGATTCAGTCCTGATGTAGGAATACATCAGGAAGTCCCTTTAGTCATCACATACCATAATGCCCTATATTGTGTATGCAAATAAATTAAAACTTAGGTCAGAAGGTAACTTGCCCAAGTTCACAGGCCTCATAGTGTCAAAGTCTAGACTGGAGTGTGGTTCCTTTGACCTTTGTCTTTTGGTCTTTGCTTAATAGGAGTGTCATCTCACAGTTAGGTGGATGTATATTGACCTATTATAACCTCATAAGTTCTGTGTAGGACACATTCAAGGCAAAGATGCCAGAAAAGAATCAGGCTTAACCGAGTCCTTCCCCACAGCAAGGAGAGCATAGGATTGCAAAGTGGCTAAAAGTCTCCTTGCTGTGGGATCCGTAGGATCAACTTTTCTTTGCCCTGAAAATGAAGATACTAAATTCCTGAACATCTTAAAATATTTCATCCAACAGTAGAAACGTTGTCTGTTTTGTAGTTTAAAAAATTTTTTTTCATTGTGGCAAGAAAAGATAAAATTTGCCATCATAACTATTTTCAAGTGTACAGTTGTTCAGTTATCTTCACCTTTTTCCTATCGTTGTGCAACAGATTTCCAAAGGTGCAAAATTGAACCTCTATACTGAACTATCCTTCCTGGACTATATGTGAAGAGGAAACTATTTCTCAGCTTACTCTAGAAAACAATTTTAATGAGCCATGTAAACACATGCCCTGGTGTGCTCTCCAGTGGGCTCACTCATGTGAGGACTTTGGAGGCACTGTCACAACTTGTCACTATAACTGGGCTTTCCCTTCAAATGTGTATTTTTTATCACTTTTTTTGTAGGCATACAGTTCTCTGTCATATAGAAAGGAATTGTCATGGAGTTCTATAGAGCTGTGACAAACAGCACAACACTCTCTGCTTCAGGAGCAATGCCCCAATGAATGGCAACACTACAGCTCATTTGAGCAACCTCCTGATGTCTTAGGATAGTACAGAAAAGCATCCTCCAGAAAAACCAGCATGGAACAGCCCCAGTGCCTCCTCCTTATGTTTTGTTCTCCCTTTCAGTACAAATACAAAGAAGCCTATCGAAAGCAGTTGGGTCACCACATTGGCGCCCGAGCGATACATGATGACCCTAAGATAATGTGGTCTCTGCACATTGCCAAGGTGCAGAGTGACCGTGAGTACAAAAAAGAATTTGAGAAATACAAGACAAGGTACAGCAGCCCAGTGGACATGCTTGGTATTGTCTTGGCTAAGAAATGTCAGACCTTGGTCAGTGATGTGGACTACAGACATCATCTGCATGATTGGACCTGCCTGCCTGATCAGAATGATGTCATTCAGGCACGGAAAGCCTATGACCTGCAGAGTGACGTGAGTATCCCTAGTGCTGGCTCTGCATGGTGAAAGATAGAAACATGTCTGTGAGTTCTGATTGGTGCCAAGGGACTTGAATTTGTCTATTTCAAGTGATACACAATTGAGTGTCTGAAAGGAGGTTTCCATTGGAAGTACTACAATTTATTTTATAGTGTTTTCCGCATCTAAAAGTGATAAGTAAAGGAAAAAAACAAATGTTATCAGTTTTATAGAAGTACACATTTTCTAGTTATTCAGGTTTTCCTTGTCTGAATCAAATGACACATAGCCCTCAAAAGTATATCACTATCAACTTTTGGCTAAAGAGGTAGAAATGTGTGTGTTGGCAGAGGATAATATGGAGAGACTGGAAGGAAGAATGTATTGTGCTAAATTACTTTAATAAACATTTATATTTACTAGTAGAAAAATGCTAATACATTCTTGGTTCTTTCAGAAACAATCATCTTATACTTGCTAACATTTACCATGTCCCATTAAGATTAAAATAAAATGACTAATTAGGTAAATACCTAATGTCTTTATGACGTCATGTTTCCTTTATACAGTTGATATTTTCTTGAGATGTTTGAAGACAGAAATTAAGGCAAGAGTTTTTGTGATCACAATACTCATATGCCATTGGTCTGAGTACCTGGTTTTATTTGGAGCTACTGGAGAAATTTTTGAAGGCTAAGGAAGCACTGCTCCCATATAAAAATCTTATAATAATCTTGAAGACCATGGCTTAAAATCCTTCATCATTCTTGGTGCAATCCTCTACACCAAAAAATGCTCAGGAAAAAAGATACTTAAGGTATCTAAGTATCTGAGTATGCTGGGAGCTTTACCTGTTCATCAGTACTTTTTAATTCTTGAGTATGACTCATTTTGTGACTATGAATCTGAAGCACTAATTAATAGATTTTTTAAATCTGTTGATCTTCAGAATTTGTATAAGGCAGATCTTGAATGGATGAAAGGCATTGGCTGGGTTCCAATTGGTTCCTTTGAAGTTGTTAAAGCTAAGAGAGCCACAGAGATACTAAGTGATAATATCTACCGCCAGCGTCCTGACACCCTGAAATTTACCAGTATAACAGACTCTCTGGAGCAGGTGCTGGCTAAGAACAATGCAATAAATATGAATAAGGTGAGTCTTCACTCTTTACCCGTAGCTTTCAGAAGTTACCATAGAACAAAGTAAAAATTCTGACATGTTATCACATTTCAAAGATTACTGTAATATTTATGATACCTTTTTAAATGATTTTCTATTGTAATATCATAGTTACTTAATGAAACTTCAAAATATTAAGCTGAGGTTAAATAATACTGTGATACAATAATTCTTTCCTAGACACATTTTTAAATATTGCAACCCAATAATACTTTTCAGAACTATTACATTTTTAAAGAATTTTAATAAGAAATACAGGTAGGAATTTAGACAGCTTTAGCAAATTTATTTCTGCTTTGTATAAAAGAGAAATGACTAACATAATCAAGAGAAGAATGTCTGTGAACACATAATAATTTTTCTCATTTTTTAAATAGCGCTTATACACTGAAGCCTGGGACAATGACAAGAAAACAATCCATGTCATGCCTGATACACCAGAAATCATGTTAGCCAAACTCAACCGAATAAACTACAGTGATGTGAGTAAAATGTTGCTCTTGTAATGAACAGAAAGGCAAAAGTGAGTTATTGGAGCTGTTGTAATAAAAGGCTGGCTTTCTAATAACAGAATATCAGAAAGTGAAACACTTATGGAGAAATATCCTGGTAGTGACAATACTCTCAAAGCCATCTCCAGATCACTGCCATTCACATCTGCAGGTTCTGCCTCCACAGATGCAACCAATCATGGACCAAAAGCATTTGAAAAATTGCATCTGCCTTAAACATGTGCAGACTTTGTTCTTATTCCCTAAATAATATAACAACTATTTATAAGCATTTACGTTGCATTATGTATCATAAGTAATCTGGAACTTCCTTACCATTAATTCAAATTAACACAGCATTTCACCAACACACTTTTAACAACTCTTTTTTTGTATTTAATAAAGAACTCCATTAATTAGAAAAAATAATCTAGACATGATTTGAAGAATAGGAGAGGATGTGGGTGCTTTAGATGCAAATCTGTACCATTTTATATGAGGGACTTGAACATCTGAAGACTTTGATATGGGGAAGAGGTTCCTGGAACTAATCCTTATGGATTCTGAGGTACAACTGAATTCTGTTCAACAACTGTAATAAGCAGGTACTAGGATGGAACTCAATAAGTTATTATAATTATTTTGCTATGTTGAGATGATCTGGTTATCATTTAATGTTACTTGAAAGCATTTTTCTAGACATGTGTATCAGAACCAATGTTTTCATAATGACAATAACCCTAAACTCCAGGTATGCATACTAATTGTGCTTCTTATTGGTAGATGACAGCTCAGTGAGAAAAAAATAACAGTGCATGGAGTTTTTCATGAAATTAATTATATTCAATTTTTAAATCTTGTCCTTATTCTTTCTCCTTCTTTAATATTAATATGACTGTTCTCTTACATATGGTGGCAATGGAAAATAGCTATTTTTGTGTGTGTGCTTATTTGAGCATATAAAATTTTGGCAAGCAAATGCTGATGTCCCCCCACATTATGTGCCCAAAAATCTTTGAGCATCCATGAAGCAGTTATCTATAAACCCATCTGAATACGTGACTTTGTGGATTTATTTCAGTAGTTTAAATAAGGACAAAGAAAATTTAACAAAAACCAACTTCATGTTTTATGAAAGGAATGCTGACTAATGACTCTGTTTTCCGCAGAAACTCTATAAACATGCTTTGGAGGAGTCCAAGAAGGAAGGGTATGACTTGCGCTTGGACGCCATTCCAATCCAAGCAGCCAAGGCTTCGAGAGATATTGCTAGTGATGTAAGTTGATATTTTAGAAAGAAGCATTTCCTACTCAAAGAATGTCAACCAATGGCAGCTTTAAGAGTTCTTCTTGTCAGAACTTCAGTTGTCCAAGTCTCAGTTCCCTTTAGTGGTTCTCCATGTACAAACTTGCAAATGAAAAAGAAAGAGGGAAAGGAAGAAAGGAAGGAAGACAATAAATACTATATTTGTTGTACCTGTTATTCAGTCAAAGATAGAGACATAGTTTTTAAAAATGCTTCCATTTTTGAGCCCCAGAAATTGAGCCAATACAGATGATTATGAAATTGAAGAGATTGATACATAGATGAATCAACCAACATAAATGCAAGCTCTTTCTTACTAATTCTGTCTATTTATACTGACATTAAAAGAAGACTAGATGATAGATCTATTTTTACAGTTTTATTTTATCCTTTGTAACTATCAGTGAGCCTCTGTTACTAAAATGCCCCTAACAGGACAGAACTTAAGAACAACCTGAGAAGCGAGTGAGATTTTTTTCTTAGCACCCACATGACAAACACCTCCTGAGGGTATCCATGTCTTCTCTGTGAACCAGGCCTCCTTAGGACAGAAATCCGGATTTTTTCTGGAAGGGCACCATACCTTAGACTTACACTTCATTCTACTCACAAAGCACTCTCCGGCTGTTACCATGATCATCTCATGGTAAAATAAACCATGATGTATTATTCTTAACGCCAAGGCATAACTTTCTCCATGTAAAAGTCTGAAAATATTGACAGACTACTAAGGGGAATGTTTCCTGGTGACATATAAGCTCTATCCAAAAATAATGCACATCCTTGACCAGGGAATTCATTATAAATTCTAATAACAAGGCAGATGTTCCTAAATATTTTTCCCCTAAATATTGTTAGTGTCAAACATGTTTTAGAAAAAATAACTATGTCTTTTAAGTAAATACTCAGTAGATTGCACGACATGTTTTGCCTTTACTTGTAAAGAAATCCAGTGTACACTGGGTGATGTAGTTTAAAGAAAAGGAAAAAAATGTTAGAAACAAGAAGCTCTCTAGTCTAGGCTTGGCCTTACTAGCTACTTGTACTGTGATCCTCAGGTTTCTACTCTATAAGATGGGGTTGATGATATTCTTCTTTTTCTTTCATAATAGTAGTAGGGAAAATACAAAGAAATAATGTGGATTCTTATCATCAAATTCATATTTCCTTTCTTTCTTTAGTACAAGTATAAGGAAGGCTACCGCAAACAGCTCGGTCATCACATTGGGGCCCGGAATATTAAGGATGACCCCAAGATGATGTGGTCCATCCATGTGGCCAAGATCCAGAGTGACAGGGAGTATAAGAAGGACTTTGAAAAGTGGAAGACCAAGTTCAGCAGCCCAGTGGACATGCTGGGGTTGGTGCTGGCCAAGAAGTGCCAGATCCTTGTAAGCGACATAGACTACAAGCATCCTCTACATGAATGGATCTGTCTGCCTGATCAGAATGATGTCATTCAGGCTCGGAAGGCCTATGACCTACAGAGCGATGTGAGTGCTTCTAATATTCTTCAGCCCTGTGTTTAAACAGCTTAAAAATGGAGTTCTAATTTTTTTGTGCCATGGAATCTTTTGACAGAGAGGTAAAACCCATGAACATCTGCTCTGTGTAATTTCATAAAATACATAAAATATTGGTGTCAAAAGAAACCTATGAGGACTAAAGGCATGGCTCAAGTGGTAGAGTACCTGCCTAGCAAGTGCAAGGCTCTGATTTCAGACCATAGCACTACCCCCCACCAAAAAAAAAGAATTCAAGGACTACTAGAGGTGTGGCTCAAGCATGAAGCCTTGGGTTCAATCCCCAGTATTGCAAAAAAAAATCATATTTAATATAGTTATTAAAATGTTAACCAAATCTGTGATGTAATATATGTGTTTTTTGCTAATACATTATATAATTGCAGCCATAGGTATAATAACTAGCTATGGGGTGTAATAACTACTTTAACTTCACAGAAATGGTAGGTATAAATATTTCAAGAAGTCCCCAACATCTGTAATAAAATATAAAAATGTTTGTGATGTCTACTGCTGACAAGCTCACACATGGTGTTAATACTACCGTGATCTACTGCCTATACCCATGAATGAAGTGTGCTGCACTTCAGTTAGAAGTTGATGAACATAGCGCTGGATATGATGGTGCATGCCTAAAATCCCAACTGCTTGGGAAGCAGAAACAGGAGAATTGAGAGTTTGAGGCCAACTTGAACAAAAAGTTAGTGAGACCCTATCTCAGAAACAAAAATATTAGGATAGGGTTCAAGAGATAAAGTATTTGCCTAGCATGAGAGAGGCCCCAAGTGCAATCCACAGTGCTGGGGGAAAAGTTAATAAAAATAAGGTTGCTATAGTTTATCTATCCAAGTTCCTTGATGCCAAGATTTAGAATTCCTGGTTAAAACAAGCCAATTTTCCAAATGAATTGATCTCACCATCGTTTTACTGACTCCTCACAGGAGGTATCCATTATAACCTCTGAGTGAAAATTTAGAATGAATCATATATATTTTGACAGATTTTCCAGGAAAATTCTAGCACCCTAGAAATTAATGTTAAGTACTTTTTTTTTTGTCAGTCAGTAGATTGTCCTTTAGCAACTTTAATATTTTTGCTATGGTGGTTCCTTGTTTTGATCAAGCTTTGACTAAATAGTTGGCTTGGGAAGAATGATAAAAATGTTGGCATTGTAAAAGAAAAAAGTCATTAAAGAAAGAATTGTTTACTTTTGAGAAAAGTTCTCCTAGAGCCAATTATTTAAATTCAAGGAAGAAAATTGAAGAAGGATTAAAAAGTCTTCTTTTACTTGAGCTCTATGACAAGAAAAGGGAGTTGGAATAAAGTAAGTCAGAGTGAAAGGATTTGTATTCTTTGACATGGAAGCGTGTACATAAAATCACGTAAGCAAAGATGCCATTTTTGTTCTCAGAAAAGACATTAATTCACAAGAAGTCAATCAATAGTGTTTGTCACTGTGTATATCCCACACAGGCTGTGAAGGTCAATGCCCAATAAGACAGGAGCCAACTGTCTTCTAACAGAAAAGTATTCCCACATGAGGAGATATGGACAGTCATATCAGAGAATAAACACTTGTTTCAGGAGGCAGGCAGTGGTTTTGTACTAATGAAATCATATTATTAAAGAGATTTTCATGGATCTTAAAACCAGCAAATTTGACTACCTTCAGGGACAAGGCATTTGTCTAGCCATTCTAAACAAAGTAAGGAAATCCTGTGGCTCTTCCTAAAACTTTACACAAATAAATTTCAGAATTATACATTATCCGTGTGTTAAATCAGGATCGGGCACCAGGGTAACTAGGCAGTGTCTACAAATGCTTGACATTATTTTGTTTTCAGGCTATATACAAGGCTGATCTTGAGTGGCTCAGAGGCATTGGCTGGGTTCCTATTGGCTCTGTTGAGGTGGAGAAGGTGAAGAGAGCTGGAGAAATCTTGAGTGACAGGAAGTATCGGCAGCCTGCAGACCAGCTCAAATTCACATGTATTCCAGACACCCCGGAAATTGTCCTGGCAAAGAACAATGCCCTCACAATGAGCAAGGTGAGGACTCGATGGTTGCCTGGCATCAGTCATGCCTTCCATGGACTCGGCTTGTAAAGCTGGAAAGACCCTGAAAGACCCCCAGAGCTGGGGATAGAAGAGTGCTGATTCCCGGTGCAGGCCTCTCCCAGAGCGTTTTCATGAGTTCTAGTTGGTGCTCCCTGTTCTTCCGCACACTGCCTTCTGATAGTCTGTGTGTGTAAAGCACAGCCTGGGATGACACACACTCTCCCTCCTCAGCTACAACCTGCAGATACCTACCATCCTTGGGTTGCCTTTCTCTACACATTACCCCCTGTAGCGCACTCTCAGGTTGCTGCTTTCTCTGTCCATTTAGTAAGGATCATAAGCCACTCAATGCACAGTGTTTCATGGCAGCGCCAGTATAGAACTCAAATTAGTAAGCTGATTTGCTCTGCCACATTAGGTTTGGAAATCCACTTTTGAAAATGAGCTGATATTGTTGCTTGCAGTTTTTTGACACAAAATAGAGGATTACTTCTTTCCTCCAGAGTTCTACCAATCTATTTATGCAGCAAGTAAGCCCTTAACGTGTACACTTTAGACTGAAACTTAAATAAATTCTCCAACCCCTGCCTGGATATCTTTCAGCCATTTAGATAGTAAGCTGAAGTGCTCAGAACAGAATAGGAATTGGTTCTTAGATAGCAAATTCCAGAGTCTGGGGTATAAAACTCCAGAAACACTATTTTACACCATACCTACCAACAATATCCATAAAGATAATAATTATAGGAAACACTAAAAAGAAACTGTTGAGAACTTACTGTGTCTCAGGCATTTTACATATTATGGTTAATCTTTTAAAACTACTCAGCAAAAAAGATATGCTTATCCCTCTCTTAGAAAGGAGGAATATGGAGGCATGACTCAAGTGGTAGAGCACCTGCTTTGCAAGCTCAAAGCCCTGAGTTCAAACTCCAGTCCCACCAAAAAAAATAAGGAAGAAAAGAAGGAAAGGAATGGAAGGAAGGAAAGGAAGGAAGGAACAAAAGAAAAAGGGAAGGAGGAAGGGAGGGAGGAAAGAAACAGGGAAGGAGGAAGGGAGATGAGGAATTGGTTATTTCTCTCAAGATCACACAGCTTGGAAGTAATAGAGTTGAGTTTAAACTTGAGATTTACTCTGATGTCTAGGGATTTCTACTGTATCATAGCTCAGTAACCAAGCTTTTTCTTTAGAGGTCGTAAATCTATGATTGACTGAATGAAAATATTCATAATGAGACCACTACATTGTTTTATATTAACTATGAAACTATTGTAAAGCTGTTTAAATGTTAGCATATTTTACTCTACCCTCTTTCTTCCCTATCTTCCAAATAATCTTAAAAGGATCTATGTATATTTAAATGTGAGCTAAGCTTGATACTAACTGAAATGTTATTGTCTTTAATGGAATATTCCATTCCTTTCCACCCTCCCGTAGCATTTGTACACAGAAGCTTGGGATGCTGACAAGGCCTCCATCCACGTGATGCCAGATACCCCAGAAATCCTGCTGGCCAAGAGCAATTCCGCCAATATCAGCCATGTAAGAAATTTCCTGGTTATTGTTTAAGCCATTCTTAAAAGTCGTTAAAATGCTCTTTCCACCATACAATTTCTTGTGTGGAATTGGCCTATTAACTTTCTAAAGACATTTTCATTTTCTGTTGTGTTTTATCTTCTGCCTAGAAACTTTATACCAAGGGATGGGATGAATCAAAGATGAAGGACTATGATCTGAGAGCAGATGCTATTTCCATCAAAAGTGCCAGGGCCTCCAGGGACATTGCCAGTGATGTGAGTACCTTCCGTCTGCTTCCCTTGATCTCCACAGTGCTGGGCAACCCAGTGTGGCTGTTGGACCACACTTTCTAATTGCTGCCACATGTATTCCCCAGTCCTCCTGTCCTACCTCCCAAGACCCTTTCTTTAGTTGTCACAGAGAAGGAAAATATGATTTGGAAATATAATTAGAGTCACTGCTGGGAAATCAATGAAGATACATGATTATAGTCGTCTTATGATAGTATAAAAGCTTATTCAACGTGTATAAAAATTGTTCAGAAGGGAAGAATGGGTAAAGAAGAGTAATAGAAGGGATTAGACTAATCAAAGTACCGTATATTCTCTGATGAAATACCATGGCAAAGCTCCTTTGAACAATGAATATGCACTTAGATAATGAAGGGCAGGAATGTCAAACAGGTCCTGGTAGGGGGAGGGTTCTAGCAGAGTGGAAGGGGAATGGAGATGGTAAAGGAGGGTGGATGTAGTTGATGTACTTTATATACTTGTATAAAGATAGAACATTGAGACCTGTCAGTCATTTTAAGCGGGGTGAGTGGGGGGGAGGACAATGGTGAGGATGAACCTAATCAAGGCACATTGTAAGTATATATGGAAATGTCACAGTGAAATCCCCCGCTACAACTAATATACGTTAATAAAATGTTTTTACAAATTGTTCAGAGATGTCAAAGTGATCAAGGTATGAAATTCTTACCCATCTCACATTGTCAGCATGAGCATGGTCCTTAAACTTGATTTGAAAATCTGTATTTCTCTCATTTTAGTACAAATACAAGGAGGCATATGAGAAACAGAAAGGCCACCACATCGGAGCCCAGAGCGTTGAAGATGATCCCAGAATTATGTGCGCCATACACGCAGGGAAGATCCAGAGTGACAGGGAGTACAAGAAGGACTTTGAGAAGTGGAAGACCAAGTTCAGTAGCCCTGTGGACATGCTGGGGGTGGTGCAGGCCAAAAAATGCCAGACCTTAGTCAGTGATGTTGATTATCGCAACTATCTACATAACTGGACATGTTTGCCTGACCAAAACGACATTATCCAAGCAAAGAAGGCCTATGACCTGCAGAGTGATGTACGTAAAGTGAACTTCAGGAAAGAAGGAGTGGGAAGGCATAGATTTGTTAATTGTCCAATCAGTACCTCTGTGGACAGGTTTGTAGGCTGTGTGTAACCCAGGAGGATAGGGGGATGCACCATTCATATTACTTAATAAACTGCACTTCGCAGTTAAATCATGGGAAGCAAAATACAGAGATGATGAGCTCTACTGAGGTCATGTAATTTATTTCTGCCTTTGATTCCAAACTGTTTTCTTTATGAAATTTATAATTGCTGATGGGAAAAATATATTTGAAACAAATATAAATAATAGGAGTATTTTTAAAATAATTGACACTGTATGCTAGATCCCAAACACTAACCATTCATTAGTTGAATCATTTATTAAATAATTAAAATGGAATGAGATGCAACAAAGTTTCCCTTTAAATTTTTTTTAACTATATAATTTTTTGCAATATCAAATAATTATATCTTAGAATTCACTAATACTATTTATTATTTGTGACTAGTATAAATAAGTATGCTTTTATAAATTATTTTTGTCATCAATACTGAGAACCCTAAGTCATCAAAAAGCTTGGGTCTTACTTTTGTAGAACCAGTATCTCCTGTGCTTCTTATTCTTCAACCCCTTGTAGTTTATTTTGTAGCTAAGGAGTGCTGTGGTTTAACATTTAAAATATTTTTGTCTAACTTCTTTTAGAGTGTGTATAAATCTGACCTCGACTGGTTGCGAGGCATTGGCTGGATGCCCGTAGACTCTGTAGAAATGATCAGAGTGAAGGGTGCTCAAGACCTGGTGAATGAAAGGCTCTACAGGACTAGACCAGAAGCTTTGAAATTCACCACCGTTGTTGACACTCCAGAGATTGTCCTGGCAAAAACCAATTCTCTGCAAATGAGTGAAGTAAGAACCATTTTATTACCAAGCTTTCATTGTTTTAGATTGTGTTCAGATAATGACAGTGAAACTGAGGGAACAGACTGCTCTCTTCAAAGAATTATAGTGACAGGAACAATTCTGAGTCTCTTGATTTGCTTAGTAAAGATGCCTGGAAGTTGAACTCTGACAAATACAACATGCCTTCTTTTCCCACCATATGCATACTTTGAAGTACTGAAATGTCACTCCATGGTAACTCAGGGAAATAAATGTTTATTTAACTTTTGTTAATACTAAGACACATAACATAATCCTAAATAATAAATAGTATAATATTTTATGAGTCATGATTTCCTAGAGAGATAGATCCAATATGTATATGTGGACAAAGACAGAGAAAGAGAAATTTTAAGAAATCAGCTGGTGCAATTATGCAGGCTGTCAATTCCAAAATCTGCAAAGTACTCCAGCAGGTTGGAGATGCAGGGAAGCGCTTTGGTTGACTCTCAAAGGCAGTCTGCTGGCAGAAGTCCTTCTTGCTTAGGGAGGTCAGAGTATTAAGGTCTTCAGCTGAGGATCCTCTGCTTTATCCAAAGTCAATCAATACGAATGTTGATCTCATCTGAAAAATACACTCACAGAAACATAGAGAATAATGTTTGAGTACCATTGCCCAGCCAAGTGGGCACATCAAATTGACCATCATAAATATATGTAAAACACTTTTTCCACAAAGTTGTCAAAGATTACTTTCAGATAACCAATCTCAACTACTGAGTTAAAGTAATATTTCTTTTCTCTCCACAGAGGCTGTATCAAGAAGCCTGGAATAAAGATAAAACCAACATCAGCATGCCTTCGGATACTCCAGTCATGCTGCAGGCCCAAATCAATGCCTTGCAAATCAGCAATGTAAGAGGCATAAGCATGGAATGAAAAGCCTTTCTAGGGCTGTATTTCCACTTGATATGATGGGCAAATTGCCTGACTTGGAAATTTCCATGGCTTTGGTGCTAGGTTTTTTTCCTTTACCTATCATTCCCAAAGCAAGTGAATAGAAATGCTCTCTTTTATACATTAGCATAGTTACGTGGCTGGGTGCCTAGACTGCAGGAGTGGGGTTACTCCAGTCCTTTTGATGTTCTCTTTCCATCCTTGAAACCATCTTCCCATGTTCAGTATCTATGGCTTACTTCCTTGCATGTTAACTGGGAACAATGACACCCTTAGTCAAGTGACAGTCAACTCTCAACAATATCCATTGGCCTCTTAGGCCTTTTGATAGATCTAAGGCTTTCTTGTTTGACATTTCAAAGCCATATGAAAGCCATTTTTAATTATATCCAAAGAGCAAAATATATGCGATATTTATGTCACATCCCTTTTGCAGAAGCCTTTGATGAGCCAAAGGGCAAAATAAGGGAAAAATCTTATCATGTCTTCTCTGGTACCTTGATGAAAGGTCTGTAGCTTCACTGTTGATTCTTCATCTCCACGGACGGTGTAATGGGATATTTTCAAATGTATATCATATTGTGATAAATATAAATATTCAAACACTAATAGAGTTTGATGCTTAGCTTTAAATTTTTAATAAGAAGTATCCTATACTTTACAAAGTAAACTGTTAATAAGAAAAAGACTCAGGAATGAATGCTTTTTTCTTATGATGTCTTCTTTACATTATGGCTTATGACTTATATTGTGATTACATTGAACATATTTCTTATTTTCAATTCTTATGAACAAACCTGTGTTCTACCTCAATAGAAACTCTACCAAAAAGACTGGGATGAGGCCAAGCAGAAAGGCTATGACTTAAGAGCTGATGCCATTGAAATAAAACATGCCAAAGCCTCCAGAGAAATTGCCAGTGAGGTAACTTCCTTCTGTTTTCTTTTGGCTTTTCTCCTTCATAAATCAAATAGGGAGGATAGTTTTCAAGAAACTTTTTAGTCTGTGCAAACAATTGCATTTTGTCTTGTGTTAGAGACTTTCTCTGTTTAAAAATATTAAAATGGGGGATGAAAAACTTTAAAGTAAACATATATAGGAATATGCATTGTTTCTAAGAGAAGCAAAATATCATAAAGAATCCTTATGAAAAGTTTGTAAAATATGCAGGAAACCAAAGTGGTGTCATTTTATCTCCAAAATATTTCTGACATTCTCCACAGTATAAATGACAAATCATGTGTTTCATTTTATATAAAACATTTGGCATTGGAGGCTTGTATAGAATACTTTTAGTTATTTTCAAGTTCATTTACTACTAACTTTAATGCTCACTAAGAGTCAAGGTGATGATCCCTCCAAGCTTACCCCTTCTGACAACTCCAAGTCTTTACACTACTTTGTTTCCTTCTCTTGGCTCCTCTCTGTTCTTCATCTCATTCATCCAGATGTTTTCGCCTTCTGTTTTCTCATTTTCACCTCTAATAACTAATTCCAGTTTTCTCTCCCTCCCTTCTGTCCAAATTTTCCTCTGGTTTCCAAACATAGGAAAGAAAAAGGTATCATCACACTCTAGTCCTAAGATGCTCATTGGATGGAAACCCTTGTCCACACGCCTCTTATTGACGTCTTCCAATTTGAGCCAGTAGTCTTGCTTTCCATCCCTGAAATGTGCATGTTTCTTAACAGCCTCAGTGACTTTTCCCTATCTGAGATACCTTCAGTACTCTGGGGAGAGTATGACCTAATATTTCACTTGCCAGGCACCCTTATTACCCTCACCATGCCTTATTTGCTCCATGTGAAATATAGAACAATGTTACCATCTACCTCCAAGAGACATTGTGAGAACTGTGGTTATAATTGCCACAATTCAACCAGTTTTGATTGAAAAACTTAGGTGTTTCATATGATCAGATAATAATGTTTGTCATGCAATCATTACCCAGTAAATGTTAGCTTTTTTAAAAATTATTATTTCCTTCCTCTAAGAAACTACCTGAAATAGTTCCAATTTCTTTAAGGTAAGCAGAAATATATGATTACCAGTTCTGAGTAAATTTACATTAAGTTTAAGAAAGTATTCTGAAATCACTTAAATGAAAATTTTCTTAATATGTTATATTCATGTCTTTCTTTCCCCGCCCCCCCCCCCAAATCTTTAGTACAAATACAAAGAAGGCTATAGGAAGCAACTAGGCCATCACGTGGGCTTCCGCAGCCTGCAAGATGACCCCAAGTTGGTATGGTCTATACATGCTGCTAAGATCCAGAGTGACAGAGAATACAAGAAAGCTTACGAGAAGTCTAAAGGAATCTACAATACACCCTTGGACATGATGTCAATTGTTCAAGCCAAGAAATGTCAGGTCCTGGTTAGCGATGTTGATTATCACAATTATCTGCACCAGTGGACATGTTTGCCAGATCAGAATGATGTCATCCAAGCTAAAAAAGCCTACGAACTGCAGAGTGATGTGCGTATGTTATCCCATACTCCAAGCAGATGTGTGTTGTGTGTGTAATCACTGTGTGTACTCCAGAGGTATAATTTAAATAGTAATCTTAATAGAACCTATTCTATACAATTCATGATAGTAGAAGTTTTATCCCTAACATTTTCTATTTTATGAAGGATTCTTCCTCACGGTAGCCAGACTGTATTTCCCAAGATGAAAACCAGTCTCTTATTCCATATGATTAGATAGAAAATTTCAATCTCAGCTGCTCTGATCTCTTACCTTTGCATGATCAGATGTCTAAATTTCAGAAGTAGAGATACGCATGAGGAAATACTGGATTTCAAATTTATTTGACACAGAAAGATAAATATAAATATAGGTATGTATTTTTCTCATTATACATACATCTAAAGACCTCTTTTTCTAAAATTCTCATAGATGTATCCCCAGTAATACATAAAAGATGACTTCAAATGGTGAGCACATAAACTTGAAAGTTATATGCCATTGCTCTCTGCCATTCTACCAAGTGCTACTTGTGGCCTTGCTTCAATTCCTGTAGGATACGGTGAACTCCTCCTAGATATGTGTCCAAAGACATAGCAGCAAAATATTAGCACTGAATGTTATCATTAAATGCCATAGACTAGCCACCAGCTGATTTAAGTAGAGGTGGTGTATATTTTGCAAGCATCAGATTTCGTGGACTAATTTCATTCTTCTGTACTACATGTTCCTCTTCTCCATGTAGAATGTGTACAAATCAGACCTGGAGTGGATGAAGGGTATTGGATGGTTGACAGAGGGTTCTGTGGACGTGATGAGAGTGAAGAATGCTCAGAATCTCTTAAATGAAAGACTGTATCGTATAAGGCCTGAGGCCCTCAAATTCACTAGCATTGTTGATACACCAGAAGTGGTCCTGGCAAAGACTAATGCTCTACAAATCAGTGAGGTGAGCTGGGGTGGTGACATTTTCAGACAAACTGAAGAAATCTCAACCAAGTATTCTAAATGTAGGACTGGTGGAGTGGCTCAACTGGGAAAGTGCCTGCCTAGCAAATATGAAGCCCTGAGTTCAAACCCCAATACTAACAGCAACAACAGATCTTCATACAATCAAAATTTGCTATCTCTGTATTTCATTTGCACAGGTGCCTCTTTGATCAACACAAGTGTGACCAGACTCTGATACACACTTTTATCATATTTTTGAGATGTAGAATAAAATATAGGTCCATCTCTTAATGTTATAATCACAAAATTTCTACTTTTTTATGGCTACTCAATCATGAAATAGGCTTAGAAGTCCAGGGGTAACCTATTAGACATTATTGCAGTTATTTGGGCCAAGAAAGCAAGGTCCTGATTAGCAGTGTGTATGATCACAGTTATTTACAGGATGGACTTACCTGCTACATAGTTAGATGTGAATAAGTGGGAAATAAACCATTTTACTAGCATATTTCTGGCTCAATTTAAATTTATATTACATCACATATGAATGTATCCTTCACCTTACTTGGTACCTTTCAAATTAAAAAAAAAGAAGACAAGATGTGCTCTCTACGCTTATATCAGAGAGCATCAAATGATGACTTTTTATTTTAGATTTTACTCATGTGCTAATTGACTTATTTACTAATCAACCATCCCATTGCTTTTCATCTTTACCAGCCATTGTACCGTGATGCCTGGGACAAAGAGAAGGCTAATGTGAACGTACCAGCTGACACCCCGCTGATGCTGCAGTCCAAGCTCAATGCCATCCAGATTAGCAATGTAAGAGACCAAGTACACCTTTGCCTAGCCAGGCCTTCCAGCAGTATACTCTAGAGGAAGCTGGGCAAAGGCCTTTTTTTCCCATTCCTTTTATTTCTGCTTTTTAAGCTAATGATAAGTAGCTGTATAGGTCTGTGAGTGTTTTTGTAAGAGAGAGATGTAGCTCAATTAGAAGGAAAGGCAATGATTTTTTTAAAGTTTTATTTTATTTTTACATTTACTCACATGTGTATACACAGTTTGAGCCCCCTCCCCACCCTGGGCAAAACCTGTTCCACCTTCTTGTTCTCTGATTTTGTTGAAGAGAAAACATAAGGGTTAATAAGAAAGACATGGTGTTTTTGCTAGTTTGAGCTAAAGATAGCTATGCAGAGAGATTCCTAGTGTTGTCTCCATGTACTTGTGTATTGAAACCCACATTGGTTCATCTCTATCAGACCTCTTCACTACTTCCTAGCCTCCTTCCCATAGTGACCTCTGCCAGTTTAAGACTGCAATATTCAGTCCTCTACAGGGAGCACATCAACCACATTCAAGTTTTAGGTTTCCTTCCCTTTTCCTATTCCTCCTGTGTGCATTCTCCCCTCAGTGTGTGACCCATGTCCAATAATATTACTGCATCTGTTGTAGGTCTATAATCCACATATGAGGGAGAACATGCAATTTTTGGCCTTCTGAGCCTGGCTAACTTTGCTTAAGATGATGTTCTCCAGTTCCATCCATTTATAAGCAAATGACAAAATTTCATTCTTCTTTGTGGCTGAGTAAAATTCTGCTGTGTATAAATACCACATTATCTTGATCCATTCGTCAGTAGTGGGGCATCTTGGATGTTTCCATAGCTTGGCTATTGTAAATAGTGTTGCAGTAGACATGGGCATGCAGGGGCCTTTGTAATAATCTGAGTCACATTCCTTTGGGTATATCCCCAGGAGTGGGATTGCTGGATCATATGGCAGATCTATGTTTAGTTTTTTAAAGGGCCTCCATATTGTTTTCCAAAGTGGTTGTACTAGCTTACATTCCCACCAGCAGTGTATAAGGGTTCCTTTTTCCCTGCATCCTTGCCAACATTTGTTGGTGATGGTGTTCTTGATGCTAGCTATTCTAATAGTAGTAAGGTGGAATCTTAGTGTGGTTTTGATTTGAATTTCCTTTATGGCCAGGGATGGTGAACATTTTTTCTTGTGTTTTTTGGCTATTTGGACTTCTTCCTTTGAAAAAATTCTGTTTAGTTCAGTCGCCCACTTCTTTATTGGTTCATTGATTTTTGGGGAGTTTAATTTTTTGAGCTCCTTGTATATTCTCATTATCAGTCCATTGTCTGATGTATAGCCAGTGAATATTTTTCCCACTCTGTGGGTGGTCTCTTCAATTTAGAGACCATTTCTTTTTATTGTGCAGAAGCTTTTTAATTTTATGTAGTTCAATTTGTCCATCTTTTCTCTTAGTTGCTGGGCTGCTGGTGTTCTACTGAGGAAGTCCCTGCCTATACCTAAGCAATGATTTCTTAAAAAAAAAAAAAGATAAAACTTAAAGATGCATGTGTAGTAATATTTAGTTTTCTTTTTTAGTGGACCATCATTGCTTTTTCCTTTTAAAAGCCAATCAATAGGCTGGGGACATGGCTTAAGTGGCAAAGCACTTGCCTAGCAAGCATGAGCAAGGACTCATTTACTGTCACTGAAAAGCTACTGGAAGTCAAGTTCAGTATTAAACTAATCTATTTTCTAAATCTTCAGGAGAGTATAATGTTCTTAATAGCTATTACTAACCTGCAATGCTAACTCAGTCGCTCCCTCTTCAGACTTACTGTGGTATTGCATCCTCCATTTGCAGAAACACTATCAGCAAGCTTGGGAAGATGTCAAGATGACAGGTTATGACATACGAGCAGATGCCATTGGGATCCAGCATGCCAAGGCTTCCCAGGATATTGCCAGTGACGTAAGAGCTCTTCCTCGCCCAACCTCAACAAACACTAATAGACACACAGGGAGTTTAACTTAATCCTCTAAGAATTATATTTGGTAGAATATGGGCCATTGTTATTGGTATATTGTTTTCAAATACCAAATTCCAGGACAATTGGTACAACAATTTGAGAAGCCTCTTCCATCTCCTCTTGATTCTACAATTCTTATGTTTAAGTGCACATACTGATTTTTTCCCCAAAAATCTCAGTTAATTTATAAACTTTCTGAGATTTAATGGGTACAAAGAATTCTATTGTTACCCAAAGGATGGCATGTGTAGTATTAGTGCTTCCTAAAATAGTTTCCTGCAGTATTGGACAAGTATTTTAAATAGTCGCATAGTTGTTCTTAAAGTGTGCTAGAAAAATACTGATTAGCCTCTCTTTAGATAGGGTTATAAATTTTAACAAAATTAAAAAATTAATTCCTAATTTAAAAGTAAATTTATTTAAACAAAGAATTGATTTGATTTAAAGTAAAAGGGAGTATAGATTGTTATTGTTCATGGCAAAAAATGGCTGAAGTTTGGGGAGCACTGGACAAGGCTGACTGGAGATGAACCGGAAGCCCAGGGCTTGCCCTGGAGACATTCATAGTCTATCCAAACTTGCACATAGAAGACAATCCATTGTAATAAGGAGTGTAAAACTTAGAGCATGCAGCTAAAGAAAAACAGTCCAAAATAAAGGTCACTTTAGGAATTGTTTTGAAGGGGCTCTTTACAAAAAGCTAGTTTGGAAAAATCACCACTCTTCCTTCTGTTCACATCCACCAGTATCTGTACAAGACTGCTTATGAGAAGCAGAAAGGCCACTACATTGGATGTCGAAATGCCAAGGAAGACCCGAAACTGGTTTGGGCAGCAAATGTGTTGAAGATGCAGAATGATAGACTGTACAAAAAAGTCTACAATGATCACAAGGCCAAGATCTCTATCCCAGGGGACATGGTGTCCATCAACGCTGCCAAAGAAGGTCAGGCATTGGCAAGCAATGTGGACTATCGCCAGTACCTGCACCAGTGGTCTTGCTTTCCTGACCAGAATGATGTGATCCAAGCCAGAAAAGCCTATGACCTGCAGAGTGATGTAAGTGTGACCCCAGGAGAAAGCCTTCCACAGCTTGGCACAGAAATACCTTCCAATGCTTGGGAGACATACATTCCCACACACAGGCACATTCCTTTAGCATTTTGCCAAATCCATCAACTGCCTGCCTATGGCCAGATTTGTTCTGAAAGTTTTTATTTTCATCATTATAAGTGCTATCAGAATTTTCTGTAGATTTATTTGTAGTATATTAAATATAAGAATGTTCTCTGGGCGTTGGTGTAATCCTAGCTACTTGGGAGGCTGAGATCAGAAGGATTATGGTTTGAGGCCAGCCCAGGCAAATAGTTCACAAGACCTCATCTCCAAAACAACCAGAGAAAAATGGACTGGAGGAATGGCTTAAGCAGTAGAGTGCCTATTTTGTAAGAGTGAAACCCTGAGTTCAAACCCCAATCCCACTTAAAAAAAAAAAAAGAAAGAAAGAATGTCCATGGTCCTTCAACTATGTATTGAAGAAGGATAGGTATGTCTTCCTTGAAATTGCTTTTGAAGATTAGTGACATGCTGTAAACTCACTTGTTTCCTTTTACTGGATATTCTTCACAACATTGTGATTCATTAACTTACTGGGACATTTTAAACTTATTATGTCCATTTGATCTTTTAGAAATGATGGATTCCTTAAGGTTACTTATTTCTTGAGTAGAATGGATACCTTTTTTCCTTGTCTGGAGTTGGTTTCCTAATGCTACAAGGGCTACCTTTAAAATATAAATGAGTTTGTTATACCAAGTGTTACTTATCACTTGAAATGAATTGCCACGTGGTAGTTGTGGGCCAGTCTTTAGGGAACTGCAGTGTATTCATTCACAGGAGTCCTAGTAGTATACTGAGGTGTCAATCACAGTCATAAAAAATGAGAAAGGAAAACTTCTGAGTCTTGGAGATCCACCATACTTTAAACACTAAGACATTATAATGTCATTCTCCTTAAGGTAGAGATTTCCCAGTGTTATTCACTCCCCCACACCACCATTTTAGCCTGATGTTTGTATCCTTAACTAACTATTAACATACCATTCCAGAACAACACAATGGCTTCTTATAAATTAATGACTGGTATGAACATAGACCAATTGTAGTTGCTTAACTTTTTCCCTATGTGTGGGAAAGCAAATCCCAATTAAAAGGGAAGATTTTATCGTAAAACTCAATGGAGACCAAAATTGAGGAGCTAGTGATTGAATCCTTAACTATCCTTTTAAAAAAGTATTATTTAGTATGCTATATGTCAGGTTTTTGCTAGCAAGAAAGACACACTAGCCAATAAAGAAGAAAAATACAAAACGTGACTCCTGACTTTACAGAGTTCACATTGATAAAAAAGAAACAGGTATTAGTGAAAGAATGTCAGGTGAAGAAAATTGGGATGACTGAGAAAGAGTGCCCTATAGCACTAAGAAAGAGAAGTCAGGAAAAATTCTTGAAGAAAGCACTTATTCCTCAGTATGAATGAAGGTAGAGGAGGAAACACAATTTTGCAGGATGATCACACAGGCAAAATGGCTGATGCAAACAACAAACTGAGGGACAGAGCATGATCAGAACACAGAGGGCAAAGGGAGCCATGTATGAAATGAGACTAGAAGAGTAGGTGGAGATAGTACCAGCCAGCTGCCCCTTCTAGTGCACGGGAAGGAATTCGATCTTTATTCTAACAACAAAGGAAAGCCATAGGATACGGTGAATGTTGCAGCCTTAAATTTGAATTAGGAATTTGGAGAAGACCATTTTGGTTGCTATTATAGAGAACTTAATGAGGAGCCCATTGCTATTGCTTTAAATTCCACATTAGCTAGTGTGATGGTTGCCTAGATATTACTCAAAAATTGTTGACGCATACCCCCAAGCGCTCTCACTTCATTCTGTCTTTTAGAATGTGCATAGGCACTTAATACAGACCCTGCCACAGAAAACAGGACAAAACAAGGCACTGCTGGACATATGAGGAATTGTGTTTGTTAGGGCAGAGCTCTGTTTTTAATTATTGCTTGCAAAGATGAAATATAACATTAAAAAAAAAACTGCTTCCTTATTTTACCACCACCTTCAAAAACAAAAAACAAAAAGATCTTGCTTCTCCTAACTCTGTTTTCTCTCCCAGGCCATCTACAAGGCTGACTTGGAGTGGCTCCGTGGTATTGGCTGGATGCCTGAAGGGTCTCCTGAAGTATTAAGAGTCAAAAATGCCCAGGAGATCCTATGTGACAGTGTCTATCGGACACCTGTGGTGAAACTCAAATACACAAGTATTGTTGACACACCTGAAGTTGTCCTTGCTAAATCAAATGCTGAAAATATTAGTATTGTAAGTCACTTTTGTTTCTAGTAAAATCAAATTCAAGCTATAAATAAGTGATAGTTAACCTAGTAATCTATTTCTAGGATAAAAATAATATTGATGATAACAATTTTAATAAGTAACTTTGACAGCATTGTTCTTGCTTATTAATTTAAAAACTCAAAGTATTAACAAAAGGTATTAACAGAGATTACATATTAAATTTGAGTAACATGAAAATATTTTAGAAATCTTTGCTTTAATATGAAATGATCTTGGATGAGACCCAAAGGAAAAGTTAAAAGTTGTGCACTCAAACTAGCAAAATTACAAATCTTGATTTCATTGTTGTCATTTTTTGCCATAGCCAAAGTACAGAGAAGTTTGGGACAAAGACAAAACTTCAATCCACATAATGCCAGACACTCCAGAAATTAATCTCGCTAGAGCAAACGCTCTTAATGTGAGCAATGTAAGTACACAACAAACTCTTTTTCTTGAAAAGTCACTCAGCTGGTGCCATAACATGACAACAGAGTCTTCATAGCTGAGGGGGAGAAAATCACTTGGGTGTGGTGGGAGGACTGCTTGCCACCAGGTCCTGCTAGGAGTGAGGAAAACCAGATCTCTGCGAGTCCCTGAGCAAGGCCAGTTAGTGGTGAGCCCAATGTCAACATGAAAAATGGGAGAGAAAATAAGGACAAAGAGAAAGAAGAATGAAGATGTGTACAGCCAGAAAGGAAAGTTAATAATAACACATTAGATGAGCTCAAAATAATCATAATTCTTTATAAAAGCCTTCAAATTAATTTTAAAACCTCCATAAACCTCTAGAGGTTTTCTATGAAGTTACAATTACCAAAATTTCCCCCATAAAAATATAGAAAACATATAGCTAGAAATTAAGAGTTATTAAGCACTTTCCTTTTTCTTCTCAAATGCCAGCATCACCAATAGTTTTATAGGGGAATTCTTTCAGAACTTTAGAAAATAAACACCCATGAAGCCTAATAAAAGAAGGAAAGCCATCACAATTACCAAAACTTATTAAAGATAGTTCCACAAATGAAAACTGTAGACCAACAGTAATGGTGAAAAAGTCTTAAAGTATTAATAAAACAAATTCCTCAGTACATTCAAATGATGTGATACAAACAATGGGGGCTCATTCAGGAATGCCAAGAGGGTTCCTTTTTCAGAACCTAAATCATTTCCTAAATGATAGCACAAAACCAAGAAAACCATATACTAATTTTATTAGGCTTAAAGCATGTGACAAAATCCAATAGTCATTCTTATTTTTAAAATAAAATCCCAGTTAAAAAAATAAATGAATATTTTCTTGCCATGACAAAAATAACATCCCAAATCAAAGTCCAGCTCATCCTCAGTAAGTAAGCTTCTTATTGAAGTCTGTATTAAAACAGTGCTAATGAAGCCCATTAATGTCACCTATTTAAAATTTGACATTTAACTGGCTAAACTGGAAGGCTTCTAACTGATATAAATATAAGAGTAAGAAAACCAGGGGCTGGCGGAATGGCTCGAGTGGTATAGCACCTGCCTAGAAAGTGTGAGGCGTAGAGTTTAAACCCCAGTACCACACCTCACAAACACAAAAGAGTAAGAATACAAGATAAATATTGGAAACAGGTAAAATTCTCATTTGCAGAAGAAATCATTTTTAGCCTGGAAAAAGTAAGAGAATCAATAGGGAAAGAATGATTAGTTAGTAAGCAGAATTCAGTTACATGGTTGGCTATACAATTCAAGAATGTTCAAGAAAGCTGGCATCATGGATCACAGAGATTGCTCGTGTGCAGAGTAAGTATGACTTTAAACAGTGGGTAGTATCTTAGTGCAAATCCTCATTGTTTAGAACTTTGTACCCTTTCAGAAGAATAATAAATCTTTGTGAGAGAAGGAGCCTGCCAAGCAAAGATCCTCACTATGTGCCAAATTTCTCCATCAATTCTATTGCAATAAGTTACTTGGGCATTAATTTTTCCATCTGGGGCACCAATGCATGTTTTAGGGGTGGGAGTTGGGACTGGAATCAACAGTATGGTGCATTCTTCTCAAGTAGCTGAGTCAGTAAGCAGTCAGTTCATCGCAGGGTGGACTCCTCATCCATTCAACCTGTAGGTATTTTTGTCAGGAGTGTTCTCTAAAGTCTAATATGCTTGCTACTGCCTGATAAGTTTCTGAGTTGAAAATACAAGAACCCTACCATTGATATCATGATATGAGCAAGATTAGCATAGTACTCAAAACTAGGCCACAGTAATGCTATTAACTTTTGAGATTAATGAGAATGGCTCACATTTTAGAAGCAATCGAACATTCTTCACACATGGAATTGCCACTGTTATCATCTTGATAAAATCTGCAATTCAAAATTGCTTCAATCATTTAGGTAACACAACTTTTGCAGAATACTTGTATGTGATTTGATGAAATAAAATAAATTCACATTAAGTTGACTCATTTAACTTCACACTAACTGTATGAATAAGATATTGTTTGTTTTTATTGTTTGTTTTTATTAGACGGGAAAGTTGAGACTTAAAAAGTTAAGGAATTTTCCCATCTTCTCAAAGTTACTAAGTAATGAAATTAGGTCTCATTAAAAATTAGGCCTGGATTTTTTTCTATGTTCAAAGAAAAAATATAGGGGATAAATATAGCTAAGATATATTGTAAGCGCATATGTAAATATCACAATGTATCCCACTGTACAACAATTATATGCTAATAAAAACAGAAAAAAATTTGACCTCATAAATATTCATTATACAAAAATAGTATAATGATGTATATTAACAAAAAATAAAAGTAAAAGGTAACATAATCATGTGTTTGTATTAGATATTCTGTAGTATAACATATTTAAATATGGAAGGTAGTTTTTCTCTCTACAGAAAATGAGTCAATTTTTAAAATAGATCCACCCAAAATTCATGCAAAAACTTAAATGAAAACCCATATAAAACTTGTTTACAAGTATAAAATTTATCTGAGCACTCATTTTTCAGATATGCAAAAGCTGTGAAACTGTCAATAATTGAAATTTAACTTCTTTCCGCAATGTAGAAGTCCCCATACTGCTTGATATGATTTCTAAATTATACATTTAAATTCATTATTTTTGAGTCTACCTGTCATAGTACAGAATGTATATGTTAAAGTATGAACATATACTTAAATACACTTAAAATATTTCAGATCAATTACTACTTTAGTTAATTTCTTTATAAAAACAACAAATAGTTATTGTATCTGATTGCACTTCAGCAGAAGTCCTAACATTCCCAAACACGATGCAACATGAATCATGAATAAGAAGCACCTGGAGGCTAAATTAGAAAGGAAAACCTCACAAGTGTAAAAAGGTTTATAATTGGGAAGGTAGCAAAAGTGAGTCAAATTAAAGAAATTCAGCTGATGGAGTGGCTCAAGTGGCTGAGCGCCTGTCTAGCAAGCATGAGGTCCTGAATTCAATCCCTAGTACTGCCAAAAAAAATTCATTATTGCCCATTAATGTCTGATGCTATCAGTACATCAACACAATAAAACACAATAAAAATGAAGCTAAACTCTTTCACATTATGCATGAAATTATAAACCCTGAACAATTACCTCGAGGCTAGCACTCAAATGCCAAGAAAGAAGTCTTGTCAGGCTTTTAAACTACCTGTATGACATTAGTTCTACTTGAGCCCTTGGAGTTATTTGTAAATTTAAACCTCAAATGATACCTTGTTTTTCTTCTCTTTAGAAACTTTATCGTGAGGGCTGGGATGAAGTGAAGATGAGCTGTGATGTTCGACTGGATGCCATCCCTATCCAGGCTGCCAAGGCCTCCAGGGAGATTGCCAGTGATGTGAGTGTGGCCTGTTGACCTTCCTGTTTTTTAAGCAAAAGCTCTCAGTGCATCAGAAGGGCACACTGTGATCCATCTGTTCTGTTTGTCCCTTCCCAGTATAAATACAAGCTTGACCATGAGAAGCAGAAGGGACACTATGTGGGAACCCTCACAGCCAGGGATGATAACAAGATCCGGTGGGCCCTCATAGCTGGCAAACTTCAGAATGAGAGAGAGTACCGGCTGCACTGGGCCAAATGGAAAACCAAGTTCCAAAGCCCTGTGGACATGCTTTCCATCCTGCATTCTAAAAAATGCCAGACTCTGGTCAGCGACATTGATTACCGCAATTACCTGCACGAATGGACTTGCATGCCTGACCAGAACGATGTGATTCAAGCCAAGAAAGCCTATGCGCTGCAAAGTGATGTGAGTGGGCTGCCCTATAAGATGAGCTCTTCTATCCTTTTACCATGACTCCTAGAATGTTTATGATATTGAATCCTTTTGTCATCCTTTCACATCTCTGTATAGCCAAGAATTTGCTATTAGTTCAGCCTTACAATGTGACATCAAAATCACAAAAGCCAAAAGGATCTAGACTTTGTATCAAGAAATACATGGTTAGTGTGAAGGAATAGCAGATCTTCATTATATCAGGTTGAAGAAAGCTACTGTGAAAAAAATATCATTTTGATAGAATTTAGGTAGCAATGAAGGTTTTACCCAGTAAAATATTGGTAGCGCATGAATAGGAGCTAAGCACAGGTATGCTCTTTTGGTTGACACAGTTGTTGAGAACTTTTGAATTAAGTTGCCAAAATTTTTAAATCTGGCATTTTTTGTACACATAGCTAAGATTTCTCATTTCTCTGGATACTTCAGAAGATGCAGCTCTATTTATGCATCACCCCTTGGCAACAATAACCTGGAACTGAATTGAGGTTAACACACATTAAACAGAAAAAAATATCTTCTAGTTTGTCAGAGTGCCGGGTTTGTTAATTTTTTTTATATTACCTGACTCACTGCTTGATTTTGTCATCCTTAACTTACATTGTGCTTAAATTGTGTTTCTTCATCAGACGGATGGATAGGCTAACTTGGACCAGGGGACCAGCTTGCTAAATTAATTCTTGTTTTCACAGGCTGTTTACAAGGCTGACTTGGAATGGCTCCGGGGAATTGGGTGGATGCCAAGTGATTCTGTTTCTGTCAATCACGCCAAACATGCTGCAGATATCTTCAGTGAGGTATTCCAGCATTTCGCCCTGCCAAAACTATATTTCTAAAGAGAATGAATAAAAAGATTTGAGCCAAAATATAGTCATCCCAGAGCAGTGATTTTAACCACTTTAATTGCAGTAATTTAAGACAGGCATATATTTTTTCCCCAAAATAATCCTATTCTATTCCCTTCACATTATGGGACCACAGCCCTAGTATAATGCCCGCTGATGCTTGGAACTGTGTAAGTGGAAAAATTCTTTTGTCAACACTAGCAGTACTGTTGTGAGAAGTTTGTCCAGTTAAAAAAAATAGATTGAGTGATATGATCTGTATAATGAGATGACATTGGGAGATAAGCAACCTTACTACTTTAAAATCTGTGGAAAGGCTGGGATGAGTAGCTCAGTGGTAGAACTTGCCTAGCATGCGTGAGGCCCTGGGTTCAATCCCCGGCACCACACACACACAAATCTGTAGGAGGTATAAGAAGGCCTCCCCATTTAATTAAAAAATAAAATGCTAAAAAGAAAACTTAAATTGCCAAGAAGATACCATTCATATATAGCACTCTAATAGAGAATCCTTAAATTTAGTCTATCTATCAAAAGTACCACAGCTATACCTGACCACTTTGATTGTGTAAATATTACGTAACTTTACATGAACTATACCATAATAAATTATTTTTACATCACCCTTAAATAATTAAGTAGCTCACCAAGACCAGGGACTATGACTATCTAACAGATTTTTTTTCTCATAGAAAAAATATCGCACAAAAATAGAAACTCTCAATTTTACACCTGTGGATGACAGAGTGGATTATGTGACAGCAAAACAAAGTGGTCAGATCCTTGATGATGTGAGTACATGGCTGTTCTAAAATTAACACAACCTCTTAAATGTCATTTCCAAAGTTTGCACCTCCTTGGAGTCATTGCCTGAGATAGGCATTTTAAACACTGAAATTATTAGTGCTAAGCAATTGCTTGGACAAATGATGTTTGATTAACTTTAAGTAACTTGCCCTGCTGCCTCTTGCTTTTAGATTAAATACCGGAAAGATTGGAATGCCATCAAATCAAACTACACCCTCACAGAAACGCCCCTGCTGCACACTGCTCAGGAGGCTGCCCGGATCCTGGACCAGGTATGGATTTTACCTGGAAGCCTGGTACTTTGTGTAGGGACAGAAAACCCAATGGAACTGTAGGAGATTTATGCATGTGGCTTGTCCCTCCCTTCTGACTCCTCATTTAACCCCTATTGTGACTCTCTCTTAGTACCTCTACAAGGAAGGCTGGGAGAAACAAAAGGCCACAGGTTACATTTTGCCTCCAGATGCTGTACCGTTTGTTCACGCCCATCACTCCAGTGATGTTCAGAGTGAGGTAATGTATCCTACTATGAGCGAGCTTTTAGAAACTGGACCTTGCCCATAGGGATGCCAGTAATGTCTGAGACATAAGATACCACTTTGGGGATGTTGATTTCAGTTTGGGAGACCTGGCTGGGCCTGCTAAGGGCTGGAGTACCTGTTTTCCTTTCGGTCTTTTCTCCTGGGTTTTGTGTTTTGAGGTTGTTACAGCTGCTTTTTTTTTTTTTTTTTCCTTAGCTTCTTCAAAAGCTACTGTTTGTGGGTTGGCAATGCAGATCAGTGGTAGAGTGTTTGCCTCGTATGTACAAAGCTCAGCATTGCAAAAAGAAAAACAAAACACAAATGCTATTGTTTGAATTCTTTACTTTTTCTTATATTTCCTGCCTTCTGTAAAATCTCTAAGCTACCAAAATAATTTATTTTCAGAATTACAAAATAAGTATGTGGCTTTTTTTCCTACTTTAAAATTTCTGCCTTCTTCTTCTTCTTTTATGGGATTTGAACTCAGGACTTTGTGATTCCTAGGTAGCACTCTATCACTTGAGTCATGCCTCCAGCTCTTTTTGCTTGGGTTATTCTGAAGATAGGGCCCCACTTTTTGACCAGGCTGGCCTGGACCAATATCCCACCATTTTCCTATTGTATACTTCCCACCATAGCTGGAATGACAGGCACATACAACCATACCCAGGTTTTTTCTGTTGAGTTGGGGTCTCATGAACTTTTTTGCCTCAGCTGGCCTGGAACCATGATCCTCCCAATCTCAGCTTCCTAAGTAGCTTGAGATGACAGCATGCTTCCATGCCCAGCTATTGGTCGAGATAGGGTCTCATGAGCTTTTTTGCCCAGGCTGGCCTTAAACTGTGATCTTCCCCATCTCAGCCTCACAACTAGCTGGGATTACAGGTGTGAGCCACTGGTGCCCAGCCATTTCTTCATATTTTTGAGCACTTTTTGTTATCTGTTCTTGGGGTGGGAGTAGTCAGACAAGCAGTTGGGGGACTGAATTTTTTGATGTTCCTTAGCAGAAGACCAGGCCCCTCTGCCTTGCGAGTGTGCCAAAGCTGACAGAATCTATGCCTTTCTTCCCATCAGTTGAAATATAAAGCAGAACATGTAAAGCAGAAGGGTCACTATGTTGGCGTTCCGACCATGAGAGATGACCCTAAACTGGTGTGGTTTGAGCATGCAGGCCAGATTCAGAATGACAGACTCTACAAAGAGGACTATCACAAAACAAAGGCCAAAATCAATATACCTGCCGACATGGTGTCAGTCGTGGCTGCCAAGGAGGGACAGACCCTTGTCAGTGATATTGATTACCGTCACTACCTGCACCAATGGATGTGCCATCCTGACCAAAATGATGTCATTCAAGCAAGGAAGGCCTATGACCTACAGAGCGACGTAAGTGACTTTCATTTCTTCATTATCAAGAAATGTACAATGCACTCTGAGAATGGTAAGCAGCATTTCAAAATCATCTGCTTTTGAAACTTGGGGCTGGATCTGAAGTAGAGAAAGAACAGGAACAGCAACTGATCAATAGCCCTGCCTACTGACTGCATTTGTGAATAACTTTCAAAGTCATATTTTTAAACTCTGCTGTGTTTGTGCCGTTTCTGCTATCAGCAACTCCTCACTCACATTTACTTTAGAGTGAAGATCGGCTGATTTAAAATAATTTGCTTGGTAAGAATTGAGGTTAAGTTGAGGTTGTGAAAATATTAGATGTTGATATAGACAAGGACCTAAGAGTGCCTTATTCCTGCTTTGCTGAGATAGTTATTCCTCAAAGCATTTAAGAAGGAGAAGGAGTGGCTTACAAGAATTCAAAGCAGAAGAGAAACAAAGTACTGGTTAAGTCACAGGAGGGCCAGCATCCTTTATGAAGAGTTTTGGTAATGCTAAGATAGCTTGTGCCAAAACTTCAATTAAGATCTCTACCTTATCTGTAGGTGAGCACAGAAACATGATGCAATGACTTACTTGCTTACACAGAAAAGCTAACCCTGAGTCTTCTCATTGTTACCAAAAGAAAACCAGGAAGTCAAAGACTGCCTGTAGCATAGATGCTGAAATTGAACACTCCACCTCATTGGTTGCTGCAGCAGAATGACTGTTGTGGAATTTAATCAGATTAGCAGCTCCTACTCATTTAGCTTAAGTTGTGGGCTGAGAAAATCCAGGAGCAATGGGCAGGAGGGGTGGTGGTGGTAGAAACAGAAGTAGTGTAGCCACACTGGAGGAGATGCTTTCCTCTTTCCTACAACTACATGAGTAGTTACTTGCGTGATTTCTTTCATTTAATCTAAATACACCCACATGGTTCTACATACCTAAATGGACCAAATCTATCTAAAACCACAACCTCCTTAGTAAATCTTTTCTTATTATCACAGCCTGAAGAAATGGTCCCCTCCCATTAATTCCCATAGCACTCAAGTGATCTTGTTCTCATAGTACTTAGCCTTACACATGTTCCTTAAACCTCCAAGCACCAGGCCACATGCACAGTTACAGGGTCAAGAAATATTGCTTGGGTGAAGTTACACTAGAACACATAAGACAGTAGCTGCTCAAGAGAAATTTGGACCCCTCTTTTTGTAATTAATCCTGTGTCTGAGTCATTTATACCCCATCACATTTCTCTTTCTACTCTTAGAATATCTACAAAGCTGACCTGGAGTGGCTACGAGGCATTGGCTGGATTCCCCTAGATTCTGTGGACCATGTGAGGGTTACTAAGAACCAGGAAATGGTGAATCAGGTACACAAAATCTGGTCCCTTTTTAACCTACTGCCTACCCTCCTTATCTGCCATGTAGGGGTTGGTGGCTGTAGGGATAGACCTGTCTTACTAATTGCATGTGTGTGTGTGTGTGTGTGTGTGTGTGTGTGTGTGTGTGTGAGAGAGAGAGAGAGAGAGAGAGAGAGAGAGAGAGAGAGAGAGAGACTGGGGTTTAAATTCAGGGCTTTGCACTTGCATAGCAGGCAAGCTACCTCCTGAGCCACATCTCCAGACCTAGACCTGTCTTAATTATCTCTTTTTCTTTGCAGATAAAATATAAAAAAGATGCTCTTGACAACTACCCTAACTTTACAAGCGTGGTTGATCCTCCAGAGATTGTTTTGGCCAAGATTAACTCAGTCAATCAAAGTGATGTAAGTTTGTTTGCACATACATAGACTAATTATATTAGATTAACTCTTGGTAATTGCTTGTTAGAAATTGGAGAGGGGTCAATTATAAGATAATCTTTGTAAGGTTGGTAACTTCAAAGTCATAGTAAGTGTGTACTTTCAGATATTTATGTTCTTGTCCAAAATATTATATTCTATTAGCTAAAATGGACTGAGATTTAATCAGTTGGTTAGTTTTAATCTCTAAATGTAGACTGATTAGTATGTTGCTAGGTAGATCCTATCAAAATTTAAATAGATACAGTAATCAAAAGGTTTGGTTTTGTTTTCTCTCCTTAGGTAAAATATAAAGAAACATTTAATAAAGCCAAGGGCAAGTATATATTTTCTCCAGATACACCATATATCTCCCACTCCAAAGACATGGGAAAACTCTACAGTACTGTAAGTCCTATGCCATAACAAGTCAGTTCCTAATTTTAGGCTCTTGTGAGAATTCATGTCCTTGACTAATTGTGTGAGCAACTTACTGCTTTCATCGTACTTCATCTTGTTTGTTGGAAGTAGCATATTATTCAAAGTGAGAAGCATGCATTCAGTTGGTATATTTTGAACTCTTGTGAGGTAACAGGCCCTCTGGGAGGCATTGAGGAGCTAACACTCATTGAGACAAGTTCTTCAGGAGCTCATACAAGTGAGAGGAACAGACATAGATAGATAGATAATAACAGAACAAGTTCTAAAGGGCTCTAGGAACCATCTTCAGCAATCATATAGAAGCATCTCTAGCTAACAAATGGAAAACTTGCTTTCAAAACTTAATTCAACTCCTTTAAAGGAGGAGTGTGTATTTGTATGCCCAATAGAAAGCAATCCTTGATGGTTCAAGCTTCTCATTTTTATGAGAACTGACTGGTTAACTCTGTTATAAAATATCTCAGAACCTATAGATTTAACTTAGTCAGATGCTTGACCTATTCTAGGTAGGCACACTATAGGCTATAAATAAAGATTTAAACATTTCCTTGAACAAAAAGGTTTTACCTTAACTTTACCAATTGTTTTAGTAGTATCTGAAAGTAGTTGTGTGCAAACTTTTATTGATACATATTTCTTTGTTCTAGATACTATACAAGGGGGCGTGGGAAGGAACCAAAGCTTATGGCTATACTCTGGATGAGCGCTATATTCCCATTGTTGGAGCCAAACATGCTGACCTGGTGAACAGTGAGGTCAGTATGACGTTTTCCTCTCATAGGTTTGGGGTCTTTATTGAGAGCAAGGGACTGGTTAGAGAACTCCAGTGATTCTCAACATTGAACCCATTTCACAGCTGAAATACAAAGAGACATATGAGAAGCAGAAGGGCCACTACCTGGCTGGAAAAGTCATTGGCGAATTCCCTGGTGTGGTTCACTGTCTGGATTTCCAGCAGATGAGGAGTGCGGTAAGCCAAAGCTCACTCCAGTGTGGATTTGTACAGCTTCCGTGTTTTCTTTTTTTTTAATTATTCATTTATTCACATGTACATACATTGTTTGGGTCATTTCTCTCCCCTACCTCCTTCCCCTACCCTCTTTCCTCCTCCCCCTCAGTTCCAGGCAGGTCCTGTTCTGCCCTTATCACTAATTTTGTTGAAGAACAGACACAAGGCTAATAAGGAAGACAAAGAGTTTTTGCTAGTTGAGTTGAGGATAGCATTGCTTTCGTGTACACGTGTTATGACCCATGTTGATTCATCTCTAACTGATCTTTACACTTGTTTACTGATCCCCTTCTCATGATAAAAAGCAACCTAAAAGCAACCTCTGTTGCTTTAAGGTTTCTGTATTAGCTCCCCTGGAGTGGGGACAACAAACACTTTCATGTTTTGGGTTTTCTACCTATTTCTATATCACCAGTATGTGCTCTCCCTTGTCATGTGATCCAAGTCCAACCACATTGCTGCATTTGCCCTAGATCTAAAGTCCTCATATGAGGGAGAACATATGATTTTTGGTCTTCTGAGCCTGGCTGACCTTACTCAGAATGATGTTCTCCAGTTCCATCCATTTACCTGCAAATGATAAGATTTCATTTTTCTTCATGGCTGAGTAAAATTCCATTGTGTATAAATACCACAGTTTCTTGATCCATTCATCAGTAGTGGGGCATCTTGGTTGTTCCCATAGCTTGGCTATTGTGAATAGCACTACAATAAACATTGGTGTGCAGGTGCCTCTGGAGTAACCTGTGTTGAATTCCTTTGGGTATATCCCCAGGAGTGGGATTGCTAGATCATATGGCAGGTCTATGTTTAGATTTTTACTAAGTCTCCAAATTTTTTTCCAGAGCGGTTGCACTAGCTTGCATTCCCACCAGCAGTGGATGAGAGTTCATTTTTCCCCACATCCTCGCCAACACCTGTTGTTAGTGGTGTTGCTAATGATGGCTATTCTAACAGGGGTGAGGTAGAATCTTAGTGTGGTTTTAATTTGCATTTCCTTTATGGCTAGAGATGGTGAGCATTTTTTCATGTGCTTTTTTGCCATTTGAATTTCTTCTTTTGAGAAAGTTCTGTTTAGTTCAGTAGCCCATTTTTTAATTGGTTCATTGATTTTAGGAGAGTTTAGTTTCTTATGTTCCCTGTTATTCTGGTTATCAGTCCTTTGTCTGATGTATAGCTGGCAAATATTTTCTCCCACTCTGTGGGTGGTCTCTTCAGTTTAGAGACCATTTCTTTTGTTGTGCAGAAGCTTTTTAATTTTATGAAGTCCCATTTGTCCATTCTTTCTCTTAGTTGCTGGGCTGCTGGGGTTCTATTGAGGAAGTCCTTCCCTATACCTATTAGTTCCACAGTGTTTCCTGCTCCTTCCTGTAATAATTTCAGAGTTTCAGGTCTGATATTTAAGTTCTTGATCCATTTTGAATTGATAATATAACAGGGTGATAGACATGGATCTAGTTTCAGTTTCTTGCAGACGGTTAACTACTTTTCCCAGCAACATTTGTTGAAGAGGCTGTCTTTTCTCCATCGTATATTTTTGGCACCTTTGTCAAAAATGAGGTGGGTATAGTTGTGTGGATTCATATCTTGGTCCTCTATTCTGTTCCACTGGTCTTCATTCCATGTTTTCTTGTATCTGCCTACTTATAACCTAGCCCATTGCTCAAGATTAGGTGAGGGATGGAGAGGCAAAAATGGGTCACTCTTGAGATTTTCCCACCCCTACCTGTGCACCCTTGGTGGCTGCAGTCTTTCTCCCTTCCCCTTCCCCCTGTACTAACAAACACACAGTGAGGGTTCTGTATTTGTGAAAAGGAGAAAGTAACAAGGTCAGTATTAACCTGACATTGCACAAGGATGGGATATTGATGTGAATCACTCATTTAATTCTCTTCTAATTTCTGTCTTTAAAAACATTATTCTTTAGTTGAACTACAGAAGAGATTATGAGGACACAAAAGCGAATGTGCATATCCCCAATGATATGATGAATCACGTGCTGGCTAAAAGGTGCCAGTACATCCTCAGCGATCTGGAGTATCGGCACTACTTTCACCAGTGGACATCCCTTCCAGAAGAACCCAACATTATTCGTGCCCGAAATGCCCAGGAGATCTTAAGTGATGTATGATGTCCTTTCTGCAGCCTGACTTAGTTATTGGTTTCACCCAGTCCTGCCATAACCTTCCATGCTCCAGTTGTCCCTGTGTTCATACCCAGTGACTTTCAGCACAAAGTGGCATGAGTAACCACTCTTTGGTGGAAAGGATACCTGTGTTGAATATTTAATCTGTTCAACACTAGATTCTAAATAACAGGAATTCTCCCCTCCTGACTTTCTTAGGCCAGGAAACTAAAGACCTCTCAGCTGGTGAGAGGCCCACCCTCTGTCCTCAAAACACTGAGCACATCGAGGACCAATAAGAATCTATAAATGCTCAATTGTAAATTCAGAATACTTGTTACCTTTCACTGTTCTTTCTCCTTTTTAAAAATTTTTATTAGCATAAATCAATTGATATGTACATATAGGCATATCATATACTTTGATCAAATTCATTCCATCTTTCCTAACCCTATCCCTCACCCCCTTTTTAACAGCTTTTAGAGGGTTTCATTATAATATTATCATAGATATATATATAAAGTACTTTGATCATATTCACCCCCCATTATCCTTCCCTGCTGGTTCACTGTTCTTTCTTTCTTGCAGAATGTATACAAAGATGACTTGAATTGGCTGAAAGGCATTGGTTGCTATGTTTGGGATACACCTCAGATCCTCCATGCTAAGAAATCATATGACCTCCAGAGTCAGGTGAGCCACCACCCACCCTAGAAAGACTGGGTCTTTCTGGGTCCTCAGAATCCATGAATGTGTCAGCTGGCTGCTGGCCAGGCTGTCTCTCTGATCTGGCTGAGACTCTGTTGTAATGGTGCATAATCTAAGGGAACCAAATTCCTCCCCTCACCCTGGCCCCAACTAAACCTCCCCTGGTGGTCTGTATTAGCAGGAGTCTCTGCTATGGCTAAAGGCTATGTACATTTTGTACATTTATTACAGGAAATTACCTGAGAGGTAAGAATCTGTACCTTGACCAGTTTCACTTGCAGAGAGTAGGATGAAAAGTATACTTTGACCACAGGCAGATACATTTTGAAGGAAGAACAATAAGCTTCTGGGGCATGTGCCAGCACACGGCTGAGCTCTGGTAGGGTAACAGACCCTAACGGACTGTCTAACAGACTGTTGACACTGAGGGGCTGCTGCTGATGGGTGAAGGATGGGCATGGAGAAGGCAACAAAATGAGAAGGGATCCTAGCAAATATCCAGACCCCACTCTTGGTCAAGAGAAGCTATTTGTTTTGGTAGCCTACAGGACTGCAAGACTACAGAACTACCCAATGACAGTCTGCTTCTTAGGATTAAAGCAGAACCCAAAAATAAGTGAAGGGACATCTATGTTGGCACAAACAGCTGAAACTGATGACATACCTGTAGTTTACCAGTCTTGGTGACTTTTCTTTTTCTTCACAGATACAATACACAGCAGCAGGTAAAGAAAATCTAAAAAACTATAGCATGGTCACAGACACACCACTTCATGTGACTGCGCTGCAGAGTGGCATCAATGCCAGCGAGGTGTGCTTTTCTTCCTTCTTTTCTAGGGTCAAACCTATTTCTTATCTTTACATATCTCCCAACAACAGGAGTGAATAAGCCATTCTCTTTTTCTTTTTTTGTCTATAGGTGAAATATAAAGAAAATTACCATCAGACTAAGGACAAATATACCACAGTTCTAGAAACAGTGGATTATGACAGAACCAAGAATCTAAAGAGTCTTTTTAGCAGTGTGAGTTGAGTTATTTTTTGTATGTGCCACCTTTTCCCCTTCAGTGACAATAAGAGATTAAATGGGGTAATCACCCTATCCCTAAAGATTTCTCCAGGTTTTTAGAATCTTCAGATTCCTACTTTATCTTATGAAATTCTTGAATGTACAGTTAAATAAATCTCAAATTGAAGGGAGTCCTGGGGGTGGCAAGGACTGTCTGAGAAGGACATAAACAAAGGGAAAACAGTACTTGGGAGCTAAGCATAGTGTATTGCATATTCTCAATACTTTTAACCCCTCCAGAACCTGTACAAGGAAGCATGGGATAAAGTGAAAGCCACCAGCTATGTCCTGCCTTCCAGCACCTTGTCCCTGACACATGCCAAGAACCAGAAGCATCTGGCCAGCCATGTAAGTCAAGCACAAACACAACAGCCCTCTGCTGTCCCATCCTCCCCACTCCAAGAATTTTTTGGGCTGATTCAAATGGTATTCCCAGCACCTCTCTAGACAGTCAAGTATTTGGTCATCGGAGTCTGCGTGCTCAGTGCCTCCTCTAGGGGCCCTGCAGTCTGGGCAGTCACAAATACCAGTAAGAAGGACACAGAGGTGGCCTTTTAGGCTGGCTGTCTACAGATGACATGGATGGATAGTCTCTGTGTAAGCCAGAAGTGAGGAAAGAAGACATACTGTACAAAATAGGCAGTTTTCAATAGAATTATGCAGGCTTTGGGGCAAAATGAAATCAGGGATATGATAACTAGCTATAACATAAGCATTCCCAAATAAGCAGAGTAGGCCACAGAAGCAAACTTTTCATGAGGAAAGAAGAGTTTTGTACATAGGATTTACAAAGTCCAGTGTTGGCTTTTTCCTTGGGTCATGAAAACAGTTATAGAAAGGCAGGATTCTCGGTGAACTGTTGTTGGAACAAGATGGGGATATAGAGAAATTAATCCTTTAAAAGTTTTTAAAAATATTTTAAGAAAAAAAAACCATTTCATTTGAATGTTCTCTTCTTTATAGCTGAGAAATAGGTTAGATGTGAGAAGCTAGAATTTTCGGTTCTGGAAAATTCTGGTAGAAATTTAGGTTGGTCTCTAGTCAATGAAGGACTTTGTGGGAATTGTGATACAAATGTTCCATCTCCCTTTTTTCACTGAGATGTGGGTCTCTGGGTTAGGAGAGAGTTTGTATTTTATCACCAGGTGCTGGAAGGTTGGATTTCATCTCTGCCTTATCATCACCACTTAGTACATGCAATCATGGATCATTAATTAATAGGCAACACAGATAAAGAATTAGAAGTTGGTTGCACTGTTTTTTGAAGAGTTTGTGGAAACTAAAATTCAAGAATGATGTTTCTTAGGCATAGGCTTTTCAGTTATTCAAAACAAAGACATTCATGAGCAGTTTTGATCTTTCACTTATGATAGTGAGAAAAATAAAGCCATTATCACAAAAGAGACTATTCAAAAATCACATAATCTTGGGCTGGTAATGTAGCTCAGTGGTGGTGCACTTGCATTGCATATGCAAGGCCCTGGATTTGATCCCCAGAACCACAAAAATAATTTTAATAAAATAGAAATTACATAATCCTAAAAATGAGTTGGTTATAGTAACAGCAACTGTACAAATGTTGATTTAGGTGCTTAAAAACAATAATTAGAATTCTATAGTGCTTTACAGTTTAAAAGCACTTTTAGATATGGCCTGATTTAAGTCTCACAATAGACCCCATGGTGTGTCTAAGAGTGCTATGTCTCCGTGCAGATGGAGCATGAGCTCAGAGAAGCGGTGTCCCCAGGTCAGCCAGATTTCAGTGCAGGGTTTTTCCATTGTCTCATGCTCCTTTAACAAAATCAATCTATCATTCTGTATAACTATATTTCATCCTTTGTACTTTTTCTCTACAGATCAAGTACCGAGAAGAATATGAAAAATTCAAAGCTCTTTATACTTTACCAAAGAGTGTCGATGACGATCCAAACACAGCACGGTGCCTCCGAGTTGGCAAGCTTAACATTGATGTAAGTTACCTCAAAGACCTTTCTTCATAGGGAAGCCAAGTGAAAGCCATGTGCTGTCCATCAAATCATTTTCCACCTGACAGGCACGTGGCACTAACTGTGCCTATGTAAAGACACTGAGTATCATCTCAGCCTGTATCACTTCTCTTTTTAAGTTTTCCTAGTATTAACAAGTAGAATGTGTCAGAAAATTCCAGCCCCCATCTTGCCCCAGCTGCTTGCTCTAAACTAGATACCCTGACTTCTCTTGTATGGAAGGAAAGCACATAATCCATGCTGACTTGACACAGTTTTCCTGTATATTTGACATGTAATTTTAACTTCACAGCGCCTGTACAGATCTGTGTATGAAAAGAACAAGATGAAAATCCACATTGTGCCTGACATGGTAGAGATGGTGACTGCCAAGGATTCTCAGAAGAAAGTCAGCGAGATTGACTACCGTCTTCACCTCCATGAGTGGATTTGCCACCCCGACTTGCAAGTCAACAGCCACGTCAGGAAAGTCACAGATCAGATCAGTGATGTAAGCCCATGGCTTGGGAAGGTCCCCTGCCCCTGCTTCATCCCACTGTCCCACCCCAGAAAGAAGCAGACTCAGCTGTATGTACACCTCAGCTGTTTTCCCCACTTGCTTTCTTACTCTCCATGGGCCTGATGATTCTGGAGCTGTCGCTGGAATCAGGGCTGTATGAGCACATCTTTCTTCAGCATCCTCAGCCAGAGTGCATGACACCATTTGCTTTTTATTCCCCTGTGTACTCTGGGTCCAGGGTACATCTGTTTTTTTAGTGTTAAAGTTATGTTAAAGACTTTTTCCTGATCCCCTTCATCTGTTGATCCCCTCTAGATTGTGTACAAGGATGACCTAACCTGGCTGAAAGGCATTGGTTGCTACGTCTGGGACACTCCTGAGATCCTCCATGCAAAGCACGCTTATGATCTACGCAACGATGTGAGTTTCTTTGTTTCGTGTTTTGGAATATTTCCATTTCTACGTAGTGTGGAGTCAAGGAGAGAATATGGAAAACAGGACATTGTCATAGACCAACTGTGTATGAAGTGATGCTGAGAAGAGCTGAGGTGGAGAAAGACACAAGGATCAGAGCATTTGTTTCTCAGCCATGCACCTGGCATTCCTGTTAAACAGTGTGGTCCAGCTTACTTTGATCCTGGGTGAGGAAGGGACTCCTGGCTCTTCTCTCCATCTTTTGGACTATTTTGGATATATTAATGGGACCAATAATTCTCATTACAGGAAAATTCCATCTGTTAAGAGTTTATGGACTATACATAAGATTTATTTGTAAAAAGTAGATTTTTCCAGCAATTAATATTGCAATGAGGATTTCAAAAGAAAATTTTTCCTAGAAGAATAGCCATCAAGTCTCCTAGAAGACACTGGAAGCCCCATATTGACTATAAGCATTGGTTATATTGATTTCTATAAAATAAAATTCAGATACATCCTCTTTCTTCAATAAGTGCCGATGAATGTGAATATTGTGAATTAAAAGCTACTAAGCTCTCTGTGAAAACCAACAGTTTCTAGTACAATAAAAGGTACCCATCTGTTTTCCTTCTCTTGCAGATCAAATACAAAGCTCATGTGCTGAAGACAAGGAATGACTACAAGTTGGTGACTGACACACCAGTCTATGTTCAGGCTGTCAAAAGTGGGAAGCAGCTCAGTGATGTAAGTGTTCCCTATGGGAGTTACTGTGGGCTGTAACAAAGACAGTGGCCACTACTCAATCAAAGACAAGCAGTGCCAGCCTTTCCCAGTTGACAATCAGAGTTGGTGCTAGAGAAAGTGCTTAAGATTCTGCCCTTGGCTCCCAAACACCTGAAGTGTCAATAGTTGGTGAGAGTGGAGTTGTGAGTGAGCTGTATGTGGAATACTTTATGTTTTAGAACTTCCAAAGTTTCTTTTGTATTTCACTTTGTCTCATAAGCAGCACTGTCTAGATCTAATAATTAGGGCCAACAATGAGAGAATAAAAAGCAAGCAGGCTCTGAAGCTAGAACCTCTACCATGTGTAACCAGAGGCTTGGGAAAAGCGTGTGATCCCTCTGAGCTAAGTGTAAAATGGGGAAGTGTGTGTAAAGGCTCACTGAGCTGCTCTTGTTAAATTAAACCCACAAGTTAATAAGTAAATATTAGATCCCACTAGTGAGTTAGAAGGTTGAAAGTATTATTTTGGCACTTCTGGTGGAAAAATGTCCACCTGAGCTCTCTTTCTCTCTCCTTCTCAGTGAAGTGTCCATAGCCTGGCTCTGATCCTATTGACACAGCACAGTAACATATCAGTGTTCTCTAGGCAAAGGAAACAGGGTACTTTTTTTGTGTACCTTGGGTACTGAGGATAGAACCCAAGGCCTTGTACATGCTAGGCAAGTGCTCCACCACTGAGCTATAGTCCCAGGTTTTGTTACTGTTGTTTTATTATGTGTTTTAAAGAGAGACATGGGTTTCCATTCTAACATTGCTTCTGCAGTTAAGCCTCTCTCTCTCTCTCTCTCTCTTTCTCTCTCTGCACACAGGCTGTCTACCACTATGACTATGTACACAGTATCAGAGGCAAAGTGGCTCCAACTACAAAAACTGTGGATCTAGACCGGGCCCTTCATGCATACAAGCTCCAAAGCGAGGTAAGCAGTGAGACTGCCCAGCAGAAATCCAGGCCACTCACTGGCCCTGTGGAAGCAATCTCATCTTGGACATCCTCTTGATATGACCTTGTAAAGTATAAAAGCTGTTCCATTCAATGAGCTGGAAAATCAAAAATAGAACATAGCTCTTCTTCCCTCTTGGTTGGTAGGATCCTCTTATCAAGCAATCAGACAAACAATAAATGGGCATGATTTTGAGCAATATCTACAAGTTATAAAAAAGAGGACCAGAATACCATCTCTGCTTTCAAAAAGCTTAAAATCAAATTTCAAAGAGAGCATATTTAATTATAAAAGTCTAACAGTAAAACATAAAGGTAGACCTTGCTGTTAGAATTCTGAAGAGAAAGAATTTGGGCCTGACTCATATGTTTAATCTCCTTAACCTGTATTACTCAGTGGTGGTGCATTGATCTCAATTTTCTAGTATTAAAGAGAAGTAATTTGATTTTATTTTTCCACTATTCTGGAACCTGTATCTTCCCAGAGTGTTTAAGGGCCCAAACAGAAACTCCTCCCTTCACTCCTTCTGTCTTGAATATGTGTATCCTAACATCTTCCATAGCCTGATGTCAAGATCCTGTGTTTAGGGGGTTGTGGGAAGTTGGAATAGAGCAATACAAAGATATGCCTGATAATTATAACTATCTCACTGATGATGGCTTGGATGTCACCTGAATGTGGGGTTACTGGCTGAGGTGGTACTTGGCTTCCTGTTCTTTCTATATTTTCTAAATTCTTGCTAGGAGCTGGGTAGTCAACATGGAAGCATAGAAGAATTACTTCCTATAAGCCATTTCACTCAGCATTCTCTTTTTCAAAAGCAGTAGGTTAAGAGTAATCTGACTCATTTTGGATTTAAGTTCTGCTTGAAATCAATTCAGAGAGAATGAGTACATGAATGATCTGATCAAAAATCTAGCATGAGCTCTATGGCATTTAAGTCAGATCAGTTATTTAAGGCCATCCATCACTTCATCTGTTCTTCATCCCGGCAGAATCTGTACAAGACAAGCCTGCGCTTCCTGCCCACTGGGTACAGACTTCCGGTTGATACCCCTCACTTCAAACACTCCAAGGACACCCGGTACATGAGCAGCTATGTAAGTGGTCTCCTTATTCAGTTGGGGTCTGAAGTTGGGGTGGGAAGGAACTAATATTAATAGTCTATTATCCTCAAGCCAGGCCCTCAAGGTTCAACATGATAGAATGATGGGAGAGCGGACAGCAGACAGCATGTTTTCTGGGAATGTGATGGAATTGGCTACTTCTGCAGCCCAGCAGTGCCTGGGTAGCCCAGGAGTTAGGATGGGATGATGGGAGCCTTGGCTGAGGGCCGATGGCATCAAGATGCCTCTGCTTCTGCTGGCCTTAGATCAGAAGCATCCTGACCAATCCCAAACCATTTACTGGAAATACCACTTCATGCACGCATCACTGTATCCTTTCAAAAAGAAAGGATGTCTTGCCTAGTTGTTGGCTCTGTACTTCCCCCACTATTTACCTTAGGTTATCACTACTTGTAGCTTACCCAGGTGTTGGCGCTACTACCCTTCTCCATTTTTTAAAAAGTACCAGATTGGGATTTGATGCATTTACTAAGGGCAAGACCTAGAGAAGTTTTAGTCACCCCAATGAGTCTAGCCTGGCAGACTTTACTCATAAACCAACCATTGGCTGGAGACCAAACTTTCCCTTCCATAATAATCCTAAGAGTCCTGGAATGAACCCTGTTGGCCAGACAGGACCCAGTAGCCTATAGCCCAATATGTTTTCAAAACATATTGGGCTATAAGAATCTAACATGTTAGTCTATAAAGTCATTCATCAATTTAAAAAATTAATGGGCACCAGTGGCTCACACCTGTAATCCTAGCTACTTGGGAGGCTGAGATCAGGAGGATCATGGTTCAAGGCAAGCCTGGGCAGATAGTTCATAAGATTCCATCTCCAAAAGAACCAGAACAAAATGGACTGAAGGTATGGCTCAAGTAGTAGAGGGCCTGTTTTGTAAGAGTGAAGCTCTGAGTTCAAACCCCAGTTCCACCAAAAAAATAAAAAATATTCTCTTACTCCATCTTTGTATTTTCTAACTCCCTAGCCACATTGGGGCTAAAAATACAAGTTTATCTTGCATTTTGCATACCTGCCTACAACAGATTTCACCTAGCAAGGTTAATTTTTTTTTCCTTTCTGGACCTGGCTTTATCATCCAACAAATAATTTTCAAGACTTGGAACAATATTAAATGTTTTCCTTCCTTCCTTCCTTCCTTCCTTCCTCCTTCCCTCTTTCTTTTCCTCCCTTCCCCCTCCTCCCTTCCATCCTTCCTTCCTTCCATCCATCCTTTCCTTCTTCCTTCATTCCTTCCCTTCTTCCATCTGTCCTTCCTCCCTTCCTTCCTTCTTTCCTTTCTTCCTTCCCCCCTTCCCACTCCTGTCTCAGCCTCCTGAGTGCTGGAATTACAGATGTGAACCACCATGCCTGTTTTTTTCTTATATTTCATGTTTAGAAAACATTTTTCAAATACAGGTGGCATGTCCTTTCTAATTGAGAAGTACAATGCAGCTCTTTATACAATCATCACTGATCTTGTTGTGACCTTGCTTTTGCAGTTCAAGTACAAAGAAGCCTATGAACACATCAAGGCAAATGGATATACACTTGGCCCCAAGGATGTTCCATTTGTCCATGTCCGGAGAGCCAACAATGTCACTAGTGAGGTATGTGAGTGCTGATTCTCCGTGGGAATTACTGCATTTCAAAGACTGTAGCTTTGTTTGCAGTGCATTTAAGAATTTATTGTATTTTAGCAGAAACTTATACATCCACAAAGTGCAAAAGGGTTCTTTTGTCACTATTTTGATATGGTATCCTTGGCAGTCTTTTTCTGTATTTAGTAAGAGATCCAATTCCATAGACTATGGTGCAAAGATTTTCTAAGGAAATAATTCCTTCTTTTGACATTTGTATTAAAAAATATTTAATAAGATTTTACTTTAGTTTGACTCACATCCTGGTTTTCTACATCAATTATTGGTTTGTACATCTGATCCTACTATGCAACCATCTGGTAGACCATAGAAGACTGTGCTCAGAATTCTTCATCTGAATGAAATAAATATCATTTTTCTTCTTGTCTTAATCATTTTATTTATTCTTACTCTTTCCTCTCCTGGATATTTATGTAGAGTACTTGATTGTTTATTAGTTAGCAGATGCCCTCAGCATCCTATACTAAGCACCCAGAATGGTTTTTCCTTCACTGTAGAGACTGTATCGACAATTGTACCATAAACTGAAAGACAAGATTCACACAACACCTGACACACCTGAAATCCGCCAAGTCAAGAAGACACAAGAAGCAGTCAGTGAGGTGAGTATTTCCTTAGGAGAGAAGATAAGCCACAAAACCTAGAAAGAATGTCAACCAGTTGGTCTCCAACACATGTGTTTCTGTTCTTGTTTTTTTAGTTGATCTACAAATCAGACTTCTTCAAGATGCAGGGTCACATGATCTCCCTGCCCTACACCCCCCAAGTGTTGCACTGCCGCTATGTGGGGGATATCACCAGTGATGTAAGTGTCTCTTAGGGCTCTTCCTGGACAAACCTTACCAAGAGATAGGCTTGCCTTTAAGAAAACGAGTGGGCTTTAAACAGCCTTTTCCATTGTATGCTCTAAACTAAGTATACTTAAAACTAAGTGTACTTAGCCAAGTGACTGTTACTTGGAAGGGAAACAGTGTAGAAACAGAACTCCACCCTTCTCCAGTCATGGGAACAGTAATGAAAGGACCACTGGGGAAACCAAAGCCTCCTCTGCTCTTAATCACTCAGTGATCACCATTCCACATGCAGCATGTAACCCTTACCAACTGCTGTCTGTTTAAGCCCTGTGCTCGTGATCATGTTTACTATCTTCCTCCTGCTCACCCTGCTCCTGCCCCCTCTAGCAACATACTGTTGCCATTTTTTAAATTCTCTTTGGCTATTTCTTCCTCCTAAAAGATCAATCCATTCAATCTGTGTTTTTCTCCTATCAATATGATTATAAAATAAGAGCAATAGTCTCTCCTCAGCTTAGGGTTAGAGATTTAACTTGTAATTTATTTGAGTGCAAGCAAACTAAGAGCTTAGGGTGGACATGTTGAACCCAAATGAATGATACAGTGCTCCCCTTTTATCTGCAGGGGGTACCTGTCAGGACCCCCAGTAACTGCCTCAAACTGTGGGTAATTTTTCCTATGCATATATACCTAGGATAAAGTTTAGTTTATAAACTTGGCATAGTGATGATGGAGGGGGTGAATTCAACTATGATATATTGTAAGAACTTTTATAAATATCACAATGTACCCCTAGTACCACAAAAATAAAAATAAATTTTAATGTATTAATTTAATGTATTTAATGTATTAATTCTAATGTACAAAGCCAAATACAAATAAATAAATAAATTTGGCATAGTGAGAGATTAACAATAATAATAAATTAGAATAGTAACAATATACTATAATAAAAGTAATTTAAAACATGAATTGCTTATTTCTGGAATTTTCCATTTAGTATTTTCAGATTGCAGTTAATAATGGATAACAGAAGCCACAGAAAGCAAACTGGTTAAGGAGGATTAGCGTATATCAAAAAAGAAGAATTATTACCCCATTTTTTAATTTACAGTTGCTCATGCCCAGCTGCTTTTCTAATTGCCCCACAGATTAAATACAAAGAGGACCTGCGGATCTTGAAGGGACTTGGCTGTTTCCTGTATGACACTCCAGACATGGTCCGTTCCCGGCACCTGAGGAAGCTCTGGGTAAGAATACACCTGCCCGGGTGCCATGCACCCCATCACCAGTGCCTAGGGACCTGGGAGGAAAGAATGTTACCCTGCTGCTACTTTTAAGGAGAAATATGCCATCAACTTACTTGGGCAGGCCATGACACATTTAACACAAGCTGTGCTTCCTATAAAAAATGATAGGCATAGTTAAATGACAATTGGTTTTGTTCCTACCTGGGAAGATCCCAGGATACAGAGAGGGTCTGCTCAGTTTGCATGTGTCAGCCATTTGAGAGACAGTATCACATGCAGTTCCCTAAATGATTGATTAACTTTTATTTCTTTTTCTCAGTCTAATTACCTGTATACTGATAATGCAAGGAAGATGCGCGACAAATACCAAGTAGTACTTGACACTCCTGGATACAGAAAAGTGCAGGAACTGAAGACCCATCTGAGTGAGGTAAGTGTGCTTACTTGTAACTGCAGGAGAGCCACAATGACCAGTACAAACTGAATTACTCAGAAAGGTTTGTGGTACCCCTCTTGTTTTCAGACAAGTACATCAGGTAAAAGATCTTCCTTTTGTCCTTAACTGTGCAGTGGCCACAGTGTCCAAGCTAGTCCTCACTTCAGTCCAATTTATTTATCTTGTCCTTTATGGTAGGATGAGGATATTGGATACATGCCCTTCCTATGACTAGGGCTGATGAGAGATTTGACATGATTTTATAGATTAGAAAGTCCTTCTGTCTTACAGAATTATTGTAGTCTCTAACCTGAACATATTTCAAATTATATTCTTTTTAATGCCTGCTATTGGGGACCCCAGAATGACAGTGACATTTTGAAATTCTTCAAGACTTCTGGCTCTGCTGCCCATTCAGTAAATCCCAAACTACTTGGTTTCGTTTTTATCTACCTACCTTCTTGATTTATGGAAGTTATTTGTGTACAGAGCTAATCCTCCCACACAGTTAGTAGTTCCTTGAGCATTAGACCCCATCTTATTTAGAAGAGTCTCCATAGTGCCTTGACCATAGTTATATGGCCATGTTTGCAAATGACTAATATGCTTTGCAAAGGTAAGCATATTCCACATATGTAAATGTGGAATGACCAGTCACTGGACATTCTCTCATGCTACCCTCAGTCTGTATTATGGTTTCACTCATCGGATTTCATCAAGGTCAGCCAAGTATTGTCAGACCATTTCTGCATATTAATAGCTTTCATGGCTACTAATTAGGCATCTTATGCTCTTGGAATTAGGTAGTAGAATGCATCAAGCTTGAAGCACTGAGTTCAAACTCCAATAACTCCAAATGGATGGATGGATGGATGGATGGATGGATAGATGGATGGATGGATGGATAGTAGAAAGATCAGATTTCAGGATAATCACAAACTTAGGAGCACAGAGTTCATGACTATTCTGATATGGTATAAGGGAGGAGTCTAGGATGGTTCCCTAAGATTCAATCTTGACTGGGAGATCAAAGAGTCATTTATCAAAAGAGAGAAAACAGAAGAAGGAGCAGATTTAGTCTAAAGATGATAAGCATGATAAATAATTTACATTTAGAAAGTGGTTGAAACTTGGGCTGGAAGTTCAGGTAAGACACTGGATTTTCATATTTGCAAGTCATCAGTCTCAAAGTGATAGTGGAGAGATGAGGTCAAACAGGGAGAACATACAGGGTCCACGAGAATGAAGGGACCAATGCTTAACTTCATCTAACAGCAAAACAATCAAGGGAGGCTGAAGACTGCCTGAAGAGATTGGAGGCCACATAGTGGAGGATGGGGGAATGGAAAACAGAGTTTTCAGGAATGAAATGTAATAGTTTTTGCTACAAAGTGTGCAAAATTTATTACAGCAAATACAGTAAAGTTTTTGTTAGTCTTAATGAGAATGACTTCATTGGTGTGGTCTCAAGCCAATGAGAAATTAAAGAGAGGAAAAAGAAGAAACACATAAGTGGCTTAGCTGAGGAAGGAAGGAAACCATTGGCTAGAGACCTGAAAAGGTTTAGTGAAAGAAGGGGCTTGAGTTTGTTTGCAGGTGAATAGAAGAGCTGGGAAAACAGGAAGAGTTGACAGTATGAAGGAGAGGGAAATAATTGTTGTACAGGGGATCTAGAAGAAACAAGTCAGAATGGGCCAAATTTGGGTGAGTTTGGTAATACCTGTGGTTTTGATACAAGAGGAGGAAGAGAAGTAAGTCTCAAAAAAGTGAATAATGAGAAACCATTGGTTTATCAGGAGGAAACTGAGATGTATAGCTGGTGGGCCCCTTCCCTTTCTGCATAAGTAATAAAGTTCCCTACAGAGATCATGCCATATGAATGAAACAGAAATGATGGTGACGACTTTTTTTGTGTCTAGCTGGTGTACAGAGCTACAGGGAAGAAACTGAAGTCTGTCTTCACTTCAGTTCCTGACACTCCTGACCTTTTAAGAGCCAAGCGTGGACAGAAGCTTCAGAGTCAGGTAACACCAGTTATTAATGGATATTCATAAACCTGCCATGCTGGCCTCACCTGGGTGGTTATGTCTACCTGGCCACTCCTGGCCAGTAGCAGACTCTCACACTCGGTTGTCCTTGCTGCTGCTTTATGCCCATTACCACTACACTTCAAGATGCAGCTTTCTTTTGGACCATTATAGTTACATTTTATAACCAAGGGATGTTACTTCTTCTTTTCTAAGAGCAGTACAACTGTGTCATTGAGTGACTGGTTTGTGGCTCCACATAGTGAAGATGATATGATCATTTCGTCATTCCACAGGATCTATGTATTTTCCACAGACAAATAAAACCACATTTCATGCATCCAGGCAAAACTGAGAGGAAAATATATTGAGCCATCTATCAGATCTTCTCACATGGTTTCAGATTGGACCTCACTCAGCAGTAGGATTATTAGTATGTATATATGTTTTCAAGTGTCAGGCACAGAGAGAAACAAATTAATAGAAACACATACAACAACAACAACAAAAATAGCAAACAAACAAACAAAAAGAAGTTAGGGATTAGAAATGAATGAAGAGGACTGGATACTATATACCAAATGCTTCATCTTTATATATCTCTCCCCATTCCCTTATTTTTCAGTATCTGTATGTTGAACTTGCCACTAAAGAGAGACCCCATCATCATGCTGGAAACCAGACCACAGCCCTACAGCATGCTAAAGATGTGAAGGACATGGTCAGTGAGGTAAGGTGAGGACCTGACATTGAGGCACTGGGGTAAAGAAAAAAAATTGTTAAAACCTTCACCTGCTGCCTCTGATCAGAGAGTTGATTACTATAAATTGTGTTCATCACCATCCAAAAAGCTATTTTCTAAGAGTGTGACACAATGTATGTGTCCCTCCACTGGATCTGTAACTTGGTTGTGAATTTAGAAGGGTTAAAACACTTGAACTTAAGTTTGTCTCTCCCTTCTATTTTATTCCTTAGAAAAAGTACAAGATTCAATATGAAAAGATGAAGGACAAGTACACCCCAGTTCCAGATACACCGATCCTCATCAGAGCCAAGCAGGCTTACTGGAATGCCAGTGATGTATGTTCCTCCCTTCTTTCTCCTGTTGTGACAGGAAAAGCTGAGGTCGAAGTGCCTTAGAAGATATGTTTATTCTTCCTGCAACATCTCCTTATCACTTAAGGAGAATGTTGAATATTAATTTGCCCCAAACATAATTTTCTTTGTCCAGGAGCAGTCACACATTGAAATTGATCCTGGGGCTTATTATACCCTATTGGACAGCTCCATCCCTAGGGCTTCCTCAGAGCTAATTCTGATAACTATAATCTTTAAAATAGTCCAATGTAACAAGGGTGGGATCTGGTGCCAAATTCAGTGTATCAACCATGGCCATGCCCACAGGTAATCTCTTGAGATTATCCATCTGAGAAAGAAAAAGTTTGAGGGCTGGTGGAGTAGTTCAAGCAGTAGAGCACTTGTCTCGCAAGTGTGAGGCCCTGAGTTCAAACCCCAGACCACCAAAAAAAAATTAACAAAATTTATAAAGAAATTTTTTAGAAAAGACATCTTTCATTATGTATTTGCTCAATTACCCCAAAACAAAAGAACTGCTTCAGGTTGAAAACAGACTGCTCAGAGAAGGATCCATCTTGTGTAGATGAAATGAATCTTCCAGGAGATTCTTAGGTTACAGTCAGAGCTCTTTGATCTTGGAATAATAAAATGAAATTTCAAGATTGCTTAGTAGAGAACTCATTTTGACAGCAGGAATGAGCTGAGTCTTTCTCCCCTTTTCATGTACTTTGTATGTCTTGGCCTCAACAAGGCTATATTTGGTTTTTTCTCCTTCCACATAAAATTTGGATTAATTTATTTTGCATTTGCATAAGTTTTATTTTAAGTAGTTTTAGATTTACAGAAAAGTAGCAAAGACAGTGCAAAGAATTCCCATGTACCCCCACACCCAGTTTCTCCTATTGTTAAAAATTCACATTACCTTCATACATTTGTCACAACCAAAGAACCAAGAATGAAACATTGCTCTTTTTGTTTTTGGTAGGTTGGGGTTTGAACTCAGGACTTTGTGCTTGCTAGACAGGCACTCTACCACATGAACCATACCTCCAGTGCTTTTTGCTGTGGTTATTTTAGAAATAGTGTCTTCCTTTCTGCCCAGAGCAGCCTGGATTGTCCTATTTTAACACTTCCCCCCACAGCTGAGATGATAAGTGTATACGACCATAACCTGTTCTTTTCCCATTGAAATGGGGGTCTCATGAACTTTTTTTGTCTAGCTGGCCTAAAACCACAATCCTCTCATTCTCAGTCTCCCTCAGAGCTTGGGGGTGACAGATACATACTACCATGCCCAGCTACTGGTTGTGATAGGGTCATGCAAACTTTTTGCCCAGACTGGCCTTGAACCATGATCCTCCAGATATCAGCCTTCCAAGTAGCTAGGAACAGGTATGAGCCACTGGCAACTGGCGCCAGTATTGACCCATACTTTGTTTGCATTTTATTAGTTTGCCTTAGTGTCCTTTTTCTCCTTCAGGATCAGAAATGATCCTTTTAATTTTTCCTAAATTTATTCATGGGAAAACCTCAGAGAGAAAACACGAGTTCAAGCTTAAAAGAGCTCAGTTATTTGACTTGGTGCTCTTCATAATCAGTGCACTTTTTCTCTCTCCAGTTACGCTACAAGGAAACATTTCAAAAGACCAAAGGGAAATACCACACTGTGAAGGATGCTCTGGACATTGTTTATCACCGCAAAGTCACAGACGATATCAGTAAAGTACGTCCCAAGATAATCTACCTGTGTTGAGTCCTGTTTTTATTTTTTAAAGAAACCTCCCTTTTTTTTTTCCAGGGAGAAGTACATATTTTTACATTAACTTTGAGTAAGACTTTATAGCTATATATCTTTGTTTCCACACCAGGTGAAGTACAAGGAGAATTATATGAGCCAGTTGGGAATCTGGAGGTCCATTCCTGACCGCCCAGAACATTTCCACCACCGGGCAGTAACTGATGCAGTCAGTGATGTGAGTATCGACATCATTTTCACACAGAAATTCACATTCTCACGTGACTTATTAACTCTATCATGGTATGAAAACTAGCTAAATACTTGCCTAGATTTAAGAGCTTATGTATGGATGTTAAAATCATAAAATTCAATGGCCAAGTGAGTAAACCTCAGTTTAGGAGAGGGAAAAATATGTCTGCATTTATAAACTTATTTTTTCCTCTCCTTATTTGATATTATATTACATAAATGAAGTGCCTGTTTTTGATTGACTGAAGAGGCAGTTTTGTGGAGCGATGAAGACACACAACAATGCTCACTGAGGGGGAAACCTCACCTCTCTAGATGAGAATAGAGCTGCCAAGCTCTGTAGGAGAGAATGCCTGATAAATTTGAATTGTTTTAATTGGCAATAAAATTGAAAATTGCTAAATACTCAATACAGTGTTTCATAAGCTTAGCACAAACTTATTTTCAATAATAGTTTTCAATCCTTTAAATAATAGTTTTTAATCCTTTATTATTCCATATACTTCAGGAACAAATATTTTCTATTTGTTCCACTTGTGTATATCCTAGCCTATAGCTATTGGAGATAGGTGGTGGTGGTTGCTCTTTTTCTTTCTTTTTTTGCAACACTGGGAATTGAACTCAGGGTCTTGCACTTGCTAGGCAGGTGCTCTCCCACTTGAGTCTCACCCTCCACCCTTTTTGCTTTAGTTAGTTTTGGTAGGGTCTCATGTTTTTGCCAAGGGCTGGCTGTGGACCACAATCCTTCTACCTATTCCTCCCAAGTAGCTGAGATTACAGGTGCATACCACCACACCAACATATTGGTTGAAATGTCTCAGTAACTTTTTGCCCTGGGGTGGCCTCAAACTGTGATCTTCCTGATATCTGCCTCTTAAGCAGCTAGAATTACAGCTACTGCACCTGGCCTGGAGACAGAGTTTCAAAACTTCTTGATGATGTTCTTCTTCTCCCAGGTAAAATATAAAGAAGATTTGAACTGGCTTAAAGGCATTGGTTGCTACGCCTATGATACCCCTGACTTCACATTGGCAGAACAGAACAAGACTCTCTACAGCAAGGTACATCAAGAAGGATGGCTGCATCCACTCAATATAAACCTATAAAGAGATTAGCACTAAGGAAATAAATAGCCTTCAAAATCTTTTTCCCTATCCTTGCTTCTAGACCCTATAACTGGAATATATACTGAACTGTTAGCTCGCCTTAGGAATTTCTTTAGTGCTAACATCGTCAACTATGGTTTATCTGAACTTATTTGATGAAAAGTCATCTCAGTTCAGCTCCTCATGACTCTTCCATAATTCTATCCCCATTAGACTGTCTCTGGGTGATTTATCTTGGTAGAGCTAATAAGGTAGCAAACATACAGTGGGGTTATTTTAATATACAAAGGATGTATGACTTGACACTTGAATCAATCAAGTTTTTTACAGGTATGTTTTCCTATTTATAAAATAAAGTAGTTGAATTTGCTTCCTTTGAGCTCTAAAATAGGATTCGGCTGACTTTTTTCTTCTAAGTGCCAGATAGTAGATATTTTAGAATTTGTGGGCTACATTTATTCTAGCCCCTATTCTTCTTTGTTATAATCCCTTCAAATTGTAAAACCCATTCTTAACTTATGGGGCTGTTTAAAAACAGTTGGCAGGCTAGATAGGCCACCATAACCTGCTCCTGCTCTGTAATTATCTGATTAGCTTTGCAAAACTATATTCACATAAATGGACTAAAAACTGCCTTCAAGTGCATATCAAAATACTTTCAAACTAAAATAATCACAATATATAGAAACAAAGAAGAAATTCTTTTAGCTTTTGTCCAACATGGAAAAACTTGTCTCTATGATAGCCATTCGATGAAAGTGTTTTTCTGTGATGTATTTCTGGCTGGTTTTCATTACACCCAGCCAGCTCTACCACCATTGCCTTGGGGGACAAGTAAACACTCTGTAAAAACTTGTTAGCACTATGAATAAGTTATTACAATTATATAAGATAAACAGCCATGACTCATTCTTTTATGTTATCAAGTAATCATGTTCTTTTTCTCTAGTATAAGTATAAAGAAGTATTCGAAAGGACGAAGTCAAATTTCAAGTATGTCGCTGACTGTCCAATCAATAGACATTTCAAGTATGCAACTCAGTTGATGAACGAGGTATGTTTGAACTAATTCAATTAAGTTGATTCAGTTTCCTTAAGAAATCTATAGAGTTGTTTGATTAAAATCTAAAATATAGAATGATAGGAAAGCCATTCTAAGTGTTCATTCAAAATAAAGATTTGGAAAGGCCGGGTGCCCATGGCTCATGCCTGCTGTCCTAGCTACTTGTGAGGCTAAGATTGGGAGGATCACAGTACAATGCTAGCCAGGGCAAATAGTTCACGAGACCCCATCTTCAAAATAACCAGAGCAAAATTAGGTGTGGCTCAAGTGGCAGAGCACCTCCCTTACAAGCATGAAGCCCTGAGTTCAAACGCTATCCCACCCCCTCCAAAAAAAGTGGAAAGACTGTGTAATATCCACCATCTAATGGGCTCTGCCACAGCAATAAATAAGAAGATGCAAAGTGGGGAGTTTCTGAGTGGAGAGAAGGCCCTCCAAGCCATCCGCACCTCTGCCTTCACTAACACAGAGCAGCTCAGCCCTGTTTGTACAAGAGTAAGGAGGTGAAGAATTTTGTGGGCTGTCAGCTAAACTGCTTTGGGAGATCTTGAAGTCAAAGGTTAATTTAGTATCTCCACAAAGCCCCAAAATGGAAGTGGTTAGAACAGTCACATCATGGGGGATTGTTGTGATTCACACATTCAAATATATTACCGTTGATATTCCCACATATCAGTGCACAGAAGTATCCATTTGCCTCCAAAAGTTCCCTTTGTATTCTACTCAGTCTTTCTTGTAGCCATCTTTGCAGTAACTGAAATATGGCTCAAGATAGCTGAAGTAGGCAAGCTATAAATTCATTTACGCTTGGGTGGTTTTATAATGTTTGGATAGTTTTATAATTAAAATAATACTTAATTTTCTGTTTTCAGATTTTCCCTGGATTCATATAAGTCTAAAAATGTTAGAAGATTAGTAACTTGTATCTCATAATGAAAATGTAATCAATGGTATATTTGTTTAAATGAATAACTTTTTGTTTTGTTTTTATTTTTATTTGATTTAGTTCATTTTCAATAGATTTTTAGACTGGACAACTCTGAAGAATTATTGTCAGTAACTTTCTAGGAAGACAGTCTTGATATATTTTGTTTCAATTTTATAAAGGATTTCCAAGTCTTTTTTTACTAATCAAACAAAAAACTAGTGTTAGAAGACAATGAAAAATTTCCATGAATGTTTTTGCATTAGCTACGTTTTTGGACTCTCTCAGCCTTATACAGTAATCCTATACCTTAAAGTAGGCACCTTATTTTAAATATGATGTAAGATACATGAAACCTGACATGGCTAATGGCATCATATGAGAAGGTGGAGAATATTTTGGCACAAGGTGCTCCAATTTCCTTCCATAAGTCAGCTCTCTCCCAGGCTCCAGCCTTCTCTAGGCAATCTTCCTTCCCCTTGACTCTCTTTGCCTCCCTGTTTCTATTGCCCTGGGCATTTGGGGGAACCCACTTCTAGAAATGACATGTTTCTGGCTCTCTGGAGTATTTATCTTGTGACATTTTTGTGTAGCCTTGAAGTTGTACTCTTGCTATAATTTGATATGATGTTTGAGCAGAAAAAATACAGAGCTGATTATGAGCAGCGGAAAGATAAATACCATCTGGTGGTTGATGAGCCTAGACATCTGCTGGCTAAGACCGTAGGCGACCAGATCAGTCAGGTACAGTGATGGGGCCAGCTGATGGCTGGCCCAGACAGGACTGTGCTCCAGTTTCCCATGAGGTGTTGTTCCGTCTGCTGCAAGGATGTCATAGGTTCTGCCTATGATATTGGGCTGTTCTGTTCAAAGTATCTGTCTAGCCACCCAAAGAGCCTGAGAGCTATTTGAGTGTGCAAGTCCATGCTCTGTGTCCTCACGTGTGCAGTAGTGAAGATGAAAAGAAAAGCTGGGTTCTGCCCACACACACTTTATTTTTCTGAAGAACCTGTTTTTAAACTGTAACTGTAAACTACAAACTGAATTGCAAAAGAAATATAGAAGGAAAAAAGATGGAACTCCCTACTCTTTTTCTATTCCAATGACATCTTCTCTCTAAAGCAATTTGGGAGATAACATAAGTGAGACTAGTGATATCATTGCCCATTCACAAGGACTATGGACAGTCAACCATAAATATTATAGCCACTCTGTTTGGTGTTATCTTCATCCACCGTGCTCCATGAGGACACAAAGTGTGTATGCCTACATCTCTTCACTCAGAGGTGACTGGGATATAGAGCCGTGTTCTTTTTTGTCTTCATAAGTCTCTTTTGTGCTTAACTGCTCTTTGCATGGACAGAGAAAATATAAATCTAGTGCCAAGATGCTTCTGAAACAAGGATGTAATGAAATTCTGCGTCCAGATATGTTGACAGCTCTCTACAATACACACATGTGGAGCCAGGTAATGTCTGACGGGTGTGAAGAAGAGGCTTAGACCTTAGGTGTATTCCCTTTTGTGCTTTCACTGGTCTCTCTCCTGCCCCCTGCCCATGCTGCTTTCCCATGATGAAGCTGCATAGAAGCTACATAAATATTCATTCCTTGTAAATGGACTCTGAATGAGGCCCAGTGTGAGGCTGGGACACCCATCATCTGTGCATCAGATGCTTTGGGAACGCGTGATATTAGTTTAGACTCCTTCAAACATTATCTCCAAGTTGGTATAAGATTCATTTTTATTTTTCAGTATTTGCCTCAAAGAAATAAGAGTCCTTAGAGACTGAAGATAATTAGGAGATTCAGTAGTACTTAAAGGTCTGAATATTTAATGTTTTCATCTTATTTTGCCATTGCTCAGTTATCACTGCAATCATTTGGGAGAGAAGGTAACCATGCAGCTCTTTGAATATTGTGTATATCCATGATCCCTTGAGTGTGATGCTGAATTGCTAGATTACCTCCAGTGTATCTGTCTTCCCACACACTTGTTAGTAGTGTCACAGACAACACTGCCCTCCTACAAGGTTGGCTGACACACACTATACTGTCACAGGCTGAAGGCTGAATCAGAGCAGCAATAAACAGTGACAATTGTTAAGCTACCAGATGTAGTATTATTAAAATGCCACTTTCCCAGACCAAAAAAAAAAAAAAAGGTTTAAATCAATTGTTTTGTATCAGCAACTTGTTTTGAATCACTTTAGTTTGCCATCAAATCAATGCATAAAAGGAGGAAGATGAGCTCTCCCCATAAACATTCTGTTAGCCTGAACTTCTCCTTGTCCTTGACATGATCACCAAGTAACTGCGCGAAACTGTGTTGTGCTCGCTGTGCCTGTCCTGCTTAACGCAGCTTATGTGCATGAAAAATACTGTGACTTGGAAATTACAAACAAATGCATTTTTTAAATGATAAAATACTTTTCAAACTGTATACACTCTTTTTTATTTAACATTTTTCATGTTTGATATGGAAGAAAATAGCTTAGAGACCACGCATCCTCTCCATAGTATATTGGAGTGGAACAGTATTTGACAGAGTTCAGAGAAGAAAGTTCTAGTCCTGCTCTGAGACTCATTGTACATGTGTTCTTAGTTCAGTCTTCTAGCCTGTTGAGCCTCATCTGTTCCCATGTGTATAAAATATATTGGAAAACACTATTGTTATTATCTATCCACTCTACTACACTATTGCTATCAAATACAAATTTTCATTAAGCATTTCCAGTTAGGATTACAAAGGGGAAGCTATCACGACACCATCTCCTACTCTGGTGTTTCATGAGATTCTTAAAGCTGTTTATCTCCCTTCTTAGAGTTAACTCATTCTTCCATAATCTAGATCAAGTACAGGAAAAAATATGAAAAGTCAAAGGACAAATTCACCTCAATTGTGGACACTCCAGAACACCTGCGTACCACAAAAGTCAACAAACAAATCAGCGATGTAAGTACAAGAAACACTGACGAGAAGCTCAGGTTCTGGGGCACTTTAGATGGTCACGTGTCTGGGCGACTACTGCCATTTAGTGGGAGGGAGGCAGGGATGCTGCATATCTGCCTTGCACGGGACTCTTTTCACAGTAAATAATTCTCTCACCCAAACTGGTAGACACACCAGTGGAAAAACGGCGTGAAAGCGCCTGTCGGATTATAGAATTCTCTTTCCTTTGTGTCCACCTTGCATTTATATTTTACATTGTAAGTTGACAGCATAACATTGTGCTTTTATGCTTTTTCATCTCCTTCAGATACTTTATAAACTGGAATACAACAAGGCCAAACCCAGAGGCTACACCACAATCCATGACACACCCATGCTGCTGCATGTCCGCAAGGTTAAAGATGAAGTCAGTGATGTAAGTACCTGATGGCTTATCTGTCCCTCTCATCTTGATATCTTTCTAATGTGACGTAACAAACCTTTGGCTCTGTTACCTATTCCTGTGCAACAACTACCCCAAGATTTAGTGAATTAATACCGCAGTAATCTATTTTCCTATGATTCTGTGAGTTGACTGGGCACAGCCAAGTGGTACCATTCCAAATGCTATTGGAAGACACCTGAGGCACAGTTGGGCCAGGACACCCAAGGTAGCTGTTCTGAAACAAGCCAGTCCTAGCATATAAGAACTACTCCCAAGGTGCTGTGAAACTGAAGAAAAAAGGTAGACAGATCCATATGACACAGAGTACAAGTAATTGGCTAGATTTAGTGACAGAAGCATGGTCCTGGGCAGCAGTGAGACCAAGTGGATTCCTACAAATATATGTCAGAAGTGGGGGCTGTAGTGACAGGACAAAAGGGACTTCTTCTAAACTGGAATGTGTCTGGAATATCTTAATATCAACTAGTCAAGTAGATTCCTGGCACCAGGGTTTTAAAGTTCCACATACCACTCTTATTTTGACTATGTGTAGCTTGCTGGAAAACTATGCAGAAAAAACTGAGTTACTCTGTGACAGTCATGGTGATTCCTACTCACAATGGCTACAGTCATGTTAAGCCATGTGGTTTACTCACATGGCTGACAGTAGATGACTGCTTTGGTCTGGGAGCTTGACTTTTTGTATAGATAGGAGTTCTTCCATGTGGCATTTCCACATTGGGCTTGGGCACCAAGCCTAATGGCAGGAAGTAGAAGCTTCCAGTTCAGTTAAGGACTATTCTTAGAACTAACATGGATCATTTTCCCATTTTTTACATGCTCAGATTCTAGGGTGTGTTAGTCAGTTTTCTGTCACTATAACAAATACCTAAGATAAATTCATTTATAAAGAGAAAAGCTTTATTTTGGCTCATAGTTTAGGAGGGCATAGTGCACAATTGGTTGGTTCTGTTGCTTTGGGCCTATGGCAAGGCAGCGTATCACATCATGGTGGAAGCACATGACAGAGCAAAGCCATTCACTTCATGGCTGGGATGAAAAGAGGAAGACGCTAAGGTCAGGGACATGCCCCAATGATTGGAAGACCTCTGATGAGGTCCTACCTTTTAAGGTTCCACCACTACCCAACAGCACCATAGACTGGGGAACAAGTCTTTAACACATGGGCCTTTGAGGACATTCCAGATCCAAACTGTAGTAGGAAGAAACAGATATTTGCTCCAGACAAACAAATGGCAAAGCCAACTGCAGAAAACCCTGTGGAATGAGAGATATTGTTGAAGCCATTCTAAAAAGTGCAATTGTTATAACTGCTGTTAATACTCTATAAGCTTTATCTTGAGTAAAAGGAACAAACTAGTTGTTGTATTCTAATACTCTGAATTTGAGGAGAACTTGTACTAAATTTAAATAAATTTTCAGATACTTGCCTTTAGCCAGGCATGGAGGCCCGTGCATAATCCCAGTTCTTGGAAAGCTGAGACAGAAGGATTTCAAGTTCAAGGCCACATAGTGAAACCTATATAAAAAACAAACAAACAAACAGATATTTGACTTGATTCTGTGGTTGAAAACTATCATCATTTTGGTCGAAAAAGCAGATTCAAAATTAGAAATAATTCCATGGCTACATGAGCTTCTGGGCACCAGAAAAATAGTACAGGCAACCGTGGCCTGGTCCATCCCTATTCCAAAGCCTTGACTACAGGTGGTGCTATGGGTAGATGAATAAATATGACACACTGTTGACCTTGAGTCACCATGAAAAACATTAAATACATTCAGTGCACCGGTTAAGAAGGCAGAAATGTATAAACATCTTAGAAATATGAAATATATTAAAATAAATTTTTGCCTACAAACATAAACAGACTGCATAAGTAGGCTCCTAATGTGAAAAAGCCCACTCCCTAATGCCACAGAAAATGAAGACTTTCTACATCCATTTCCCCAGACTTTCTCGTTATAAGAATATTCTGGGATACTGATGAAAAATATTAATTTCCAGACCTTCTCCCAAATGATACTGATTAGTGTATTAATAAACCAAGGGTGTGGTGCAGCCCAGAAAATTGCCATTCTTAGGATCAGTTTAATAAACCCTACTGTGGTTCCCTTAGTCTACTTTAGCCTTAATTAAAACCTGGATCCTTTTCAACAATTAGTGAGAAACTACAGAGTGGTCCTCAGGACCATGAAATTTTAGGAGATGCAAAAGTGGGAGAAGCTGCAAGTCCCAGGCCCAAGTTGAGAGGACTGCCCATGGGGCCTGTGGAGGCTTAGCCTTCCCTGAGCCCCTCCCTCACATGCAAATCCACACACACCAGAACTTGCTAGATGCAGCCCTACTACTGATAGTAGTGATGACTGCCTCCACTGGCCCATTCATTCATTCAACAATGATTCATTGAGTTTCTATGTGCTGGACACTAGAAACAAGACAATAGATGGCATAAAACCTTCAGCCTTAAGGGATTCTGCTTCATACAAAGAAAAGACAAATAAACAAATGCACTTGACATTACAAAAAGAGCTATGAGAGCACAGAAGGAGAGCAAGACTACCATTCTGTCCAGACAAGCTGGTGGGAGAAACCTTCTCTACCAGCAACAGTTTTCAAGATGTTCTGAACCCAGGATTTCCTCACTTGGAAAAGGGAAGACTGGCATGGATAGCTGTCAACTTGCCCTTTCAGCACAAGCTCATGGTGGGAAATTTTGTGGCCACACAGGTAACCACTCTCAGTGTGCCCTGGGATCTGCTGTTAAGATCTGACATGAAGGTTCATCTCTGCATTAGCTGCATCTTTTCTTCACAGCAGATTTTTAAAAAATATTCTATCTTAGGAAGCATTGGGTACTACAGTCAGAGTTTTAATTTCTTGGTCTTTAAAACTATAAAAAACTAATCTCATCACTTTGTTTCCTCCCACAGCTGAAATACAAAGAAGTTTACCAAAGAAATAAATCTAACTGCACCATTAAGCCAGATGCCGTTCATATCAAAGCAGCGAAGGACGCCTACAAAGTCAACACCAATGTAAGTTCTAGTAATTTCCCCCAAGCCTGTCTTAGTCTGTTTTTTTTTTTGTTGTTGTTGTTGTTGTTGTTGTTGTTTTTGCTCTATAACAGAATACCCAAGACTGGGTAATTTGTAAAGGACAGAGATGTGTTCAGCTTACAGTTCTAAAGACTGGGAAGTTGGAGATCGTGGCTCTAGCATCTGGCACAGCTCTTCTTACTATATCATCCCATTGCAGAAAGCAAAAGGGCAACAGGCCATGTGAAAGAGACCAAGAGAGCAAAATTGGGCCACTTTTATACCAAGCCCACCCTCAAGATAATTAACCCACTCCTACAATAATAACATTAATTCACTGAGGAGGGCAGAGTCCTCGTGACCTAATCATCTCTTAAAGGTTCTACCTTTTAATATTGTCACAATGGCATTAAATTTCAACATGAATTTTAGAGGGGCCATTTAAACATAGCAAGGCCTCATAGGGATTTATCACCTTCTGTCTCCTTTCACATCTCTGAAGGAGACTAAACTCCAGGAGCTCAGCTCCAGAAGCATGAGTAGTGATGCTGAAAACTCAATCCTGCCTTTGGTCCTCTGGAGGACATGGAAAAAGAGTGCCTCCCTCAAGACATGATGGATGGCTGAGAAGTAGGACATTAATTCTGAACTAAAGGCTGCATTTTGGAAAGTGTCTAAGCATCTTTTTCATTCTCTTTTCCTGGGCTCCACTGTGCCCACAAGCAATTCTGGAGAAAACACTTGAGCCTCTTGGTGCCATTGTGGCCTCCTGCTCAAATCCTCCCTGTACTGACTGATTTCTTTGGCTGGAGCATTTTAAAGCCTTAACCACAAAAAAACCACTATGTGTATTTTTAAAAAATGCATAAATAGTGTAATGAAACCATAATGATCTAATTAATGCCATTCATGCTAATAACATTTGTCAACGCCAGCAAACTGAGATACCTGTAGGAGATGGAAGGTGACTTGCAGGCTGTCCTGAGGACAGGCTGATGGATAGGGAGAGGAATGGAAGAGTAGATATGGGATAGAGCAAATGCAGTTAAATGTATATTGTGGAGTCCAGGTGGTGGTTGAATGGGTATTTGTAATATTCTAACAACTCATATATATTAGAAAATTTTCATAATAAAATTGAAAAAACTTATCAAATAGTATACATAAAAACATGTGCATTATACTGTGTATAAATTACAACTTAAGAAAAAAAAAAGAGCAAGGAAAAGATGAAATGTGCCTGATCGTGTGGCCCCTCCCAGACACTCCAATTCCATATACTTCTGTGACTCTGATTTAGAGGGTCCCAGGCAGCCAGTTCTCCAGACCTGAGGAAAGTCCAGGAAGGGTGCAAGGACCTCTGAAGTCAGGCAGTGTGGTTTAAATCCCAGATCCTCCACCTACTACTGCCTCCCCATGGGCAGACTACTTAACCCTTCTGAAGTTCCTCAGTTGTATGTTTCAGACAGCTGTTGTGAAGATTAAGTGGATAATTTTATAAGCCTTTATAACTTATTTGATTTCATAAAATTTCATAATTTATGAAGCAGTTAGAAAAGTTCCTGGCATGACATAAATACCTATAAACTTGAAGTTGGTTAGAAATTAAAGGTACTAGACTAAACTTGAATTTGGTTAGAAATTAAAAGTACTAGGCTAAATTGGCAAAGTTGAGATTGTAGAATCATTTCACTTGAAGGCCTTTGAAAGTTTTAAAAGGTGTCAAAAGATGACTTCTGAGTGGACAACTAGCTGTATAAATTGTACAGAAACTTTAATTAGGAGTCTCTGTTAAACTATGAACCATGACTTGTGGTAGGTATAAAGGCCAGAGTCCCCCTGTGTCTTCTGTGTATTTATGAAGCCAGCCTACTGAATGAAGTGATTTCTTTCCATCATATTAAAAACAGCTAGACTATAAGAAGCAGTATGAAGCCAACAAAGCCTACTGGAAGTGGACACCTGACCGACCGGACTTCATCCAGGCTGCCAAGTCATCCTTGCAGCAAAGTGATGTAAGAAAGAGAGCCGTGAACACAGTCATTCCTACTCTGCACGGTTGTGGGTGTCATCCTGAACTTGTCTAAGATCTAAGAAGGGAAGGATTGAGGAGAGTGAAGGCAGCTCAAGGACCAAACTTGTGTGAGACTCAGACACTGAGGCTCAGAGTCCTGACTGAGGTTGGGAAGAGCCTGGGCCTTGTCCCAGTCCCTGGGTGGAAAGGTGGAGCCCAGCGTGTGGTGACAGTGAAGGACCAGGAAGCCCCTCCCCAGAGAACATGGTAGTCCCCACAAGAAGACTCACGGTAGAGTCAAATGCCCACCTTCCTTCTGTGTCTGTGACCCACTCCCTCTTTCTTCTGTCACAGTTTGAATATAAGCTGGACCGAGAGTTCCTCAGAGGCTGCAAGCTTTCTGTCACTGATGATAAAGACATGGTGCTGGCCCTCAGAAATTCTTTAATAGAAAGTGATGTAAGTATCTAGTGCCTTCCATGATGTCTTACCTCACTCAGAGTCATCTTTTGTGGCACCATATCCAGGGACACTTAGGAAAGGACATGTCTGTTTGGTGGGAGCTCAGGTGTGATCTGAAACATGGCTGTGCCTTCAATGGACACCTGTGATGTTGATCTGGGTGACAGTCATGCAAAGGCTTTTGAACCCAGGTGATTTGGTTTATACTGCACCACCACACGGCATAAATTAGGAATCTGAAAGCCTGGTCGGATTCTACATGGGAATTTAATCATTTCTTTTCTGTGAGATCATATTATTCCTACACTTCTCTTTTCTCATCTGTAAAGGAGGGGGGATATCAGTGCCTCCCAGGGCTGATGGGAGGGCCACATGACATACTTGAAAATGCTTAGAATCAAAGTCTATCTGCACAAAGATTCATCATGAGATTTTGATTGCTACTAAGACCTCAATTTGAAAGTAATAAGGAAAAACCAGCATGGGTTTTTAAAATATTTCCCAGGATGTCCAAGCCTCAAATCTTTTATTGAGTTTAGTGTCCTATTTTGTCAGTGGTGCTATTCTTGCAGCTACAATCTAATGATTCAGGGACATAATTTTTAAAAAGTGCAGGATACCAAGAGAAGCTAAAGAAATGCTGTCTTCACCCCCCCACAGCTGAAATACAAAGAGAAACACGTCAAGGAAAGAGGAACTTGTCATGCTGTGCCTGACACTCCTCAGATCCTCCTGGCAAAGACCGTCAGCAATCTGGTGTCCGAGGTAACCCTCCAGCAGCCCAAATGCTCTGCTTCTGTCTAAGGCCAAGGTTCTAGGCAGACACCTTCATAAGCTCTCTGTGGATTCCCCCAGAATAAGTATAAGGACCATGTCAAGAAGCACCTGGCCCAGGGCTCATATACAACACTACCGGAGACACGGGACACAGTTCACGTGAAGGCAGTGACCAAGCACGTCAGTGACGTAAGTACCCAGGCACAGAGCTCGTGGCAGCAGCAATACCACTTTACTTATAATCTGGTGGAATATCATATACTGCCTGTCTTGCTTACAATGCTTTTCTTTATGTAGCATCACTCTTACTATGAATATCTATATGTGAATCCTAAATTCTAGTTTAAAAAAAGATCCAATATCTATTGGCCTTCCAATTATAGCAATTATGGCAGATGTGAGTCTTGCCATAGGACATGTTAGCTAGCAATGTATGATGTAACTATTCCTATTGGAGGGAACAGTGCCAATTAGAAGTGGCTTCTCCTATCATTAAACTACTAAACAATTTTAGAGAGGTAAAGTCACCTTTGTGGGCCTCAGTAATCTCTGCCCACTGTAGCCTTGCCAATAATACCATAGTGGTTGTGCTATTATATTTTGTCTCATAAGGTTTCATACATATTTTAAGAGGTAGAAATTTTGAATGAAAGAGCTTGCTTTGCTCATACTCAGTTCCCCAAAGATTGCTGGACATTTCTAGTGTTGAGCTCAAGGGCAGAAACACCAAGGAAGAACTAGAATGTGGAACCGAGGTCTAAATCCCTACCTGATGCCAAAATGTGGAGCCCCAGATTTTCCTGGAGATCTTCTTAGAGTTCTTCAAGTAAATCAATTTTATTCTCTGCTTCCTCTGCTCACATGAGTAATTCTGACTCTGTTTAGACAAATTACAAAAAGAAGTTTGTCAAGGAGAAAGGAAAGTCCAACTACTCCATCATGCAGGAGCCTCCCGAGGTGAAACACGCCATGGAAGTGGCCAAGAAGCAGAGTGACGTATGTTCTCTCCCAACTTCTCAAGGGCCCAGCTGAGGCAGTGGAATTCAAACTAATGCATGGCCCTATGCTAGTGTGTGGGCGTCCTAATTTCTGTATCTGGTAGTTATTAAAATATGTTGGTGGGAATTGACTTGGTTTTAAGTAAAAAGTTGCTTGAGTGTATCTTGTGAGTAAACATTTTTTCCCAAATAAAGGTTGCTTACAAAAAAGATGCCAAAGAGAACTTGCATTACACCACAGTGGCTGATAGGCCAGACATCAAGAAGGCCACACAGGCAGCCAAGCAGGCCAGTGAGGTAAGGGTGTAGATAAAATGTTCCTGCTCCCCAGTGGCTACTGCCAACAAGTAATACAAGGCACTCATCACCAAGACTGCATTCCCATTTTGGTTTTCTTTGATTCAGGTGGAGTATAGAGCCAAGCACCGCAAGGAAGGCAGCCATGGGCTAAGCATGCTTGGTCGCCCAGACATTGAGATGGCCAAGAAGGCCGCCAGGCTGAGCAGCCAGGTAATGCGGATAAGCGAGGAACAATGCTAATGTGAGAAAAGTAAAAACCTTGCAGAAAGAAGCGATTCCCAGAATGAAAGTGCAGCATTAACAACCAAAGGGACTCTGGGTCTTCAATCACACAGCAGAGCTTTGAAAAGTGCTGAGGGCCTTGTCTTGCTTCCCGCTAACCAGTCAAGGCCATTCTCATTCTCCACTTTCCATTTATGGGTGTGCATGTTGGCATCTATGCTTAACTGTCATGTGACAAAGGGGACCTCTTCCCAGGCAGTAAGATTTACATCCAAAGGGGCTGGTTCATAATTGAGTCACCCATAGGAGACTTATTAACATGCAAACATCATGAAATGCTAACTTTTAAAGAACAGCCATGTGAATGAATATTTTTTCTTTCATTCAACATACATATACTGTTTGCCAGGCTTAGTTAGGGATAAGCAAATGTCTCAGACTTCATATGTACAGGAAAGTAATTACAGTCCGGTGTGACCAATGTTTGATCAAGGTATACAATACCTTGAAATATCAAATATGCAATCCCAAACTTTGGGAAGATACAAAGTATTAATGTAAAGTAACAAAGCAAGCTGAAATTATGAAAAGATAAAAGGTTCACATGACTGATGACAAATATGAATTTTTACAATTTTTGTATTTAAAATTCATATGCTGTACTTTTATTACAAATTAGTGGAATCATATAATGTTTGAGAACAAGATACAAAATGATTAACAAAACACAGTGGAATGAATTCCTTAGAATAATGAAACATAACAAGAACTTATTAATATAGCAATCTTTTCAATAACAGAAATGATCTTGATTTTGAAATTTTGAAATCTTTGCTGTTTTTAAAAATCAAGAGTCTCATATCACAGATCCCAAGTGAATCCTGTGTTAGGAAGAACAGGACCTAACAGGAATGTTTTATGAGCTCCTCTTCCTGGGGTCTCCTGTGAAATGCTTGCTTCAGGTTTGGTAGATTCATGGTGTAGCTCCAGCCCTGGGGACCTCAACTATGTGTAGGCTCTCCCTGTTCTAACTTTGCTATCTTGTTACTACTCAAAGTACAAAGGAGAGGGCATAGGAACAGCGCCACATCTTTTTGTTTTGCCTTTCATAGCATTTTTATTTCTGATCCATGCCATGATGTCATTCTTTTTTTTTAATTTTTATTGTTTTTTTATTCGTATGTGCATACAAAGCTTGGGTCATTTCTCCCCCTTGCCCCCACCCCCTCCCTTACCACCCACTCCGCCCCCTCCCTCTCCCCCCCAACCCCCTCAATACCCAGCAGAAACTATTTTGCCCTTATCTCTAATTTTGTTGAAGAGAGAGTATAAGCAATAATAGGAAGGAACAAGGGTTTTTGCTGGTTGAGATAAGGATAGCTATACAGGAAGTTGACTCACATTAATTTCCTGTGCGTGTGTGTTATCTTCTAGGTTAATTCTTTTTGGTCTAACCTTTTCTCTAGTTCCTGGTCCCCTTCTCCTATTGGCCTCAGTTGCTTTTAAGGTATCTGCTTTGGTTTCTGTGCGTTGAGGGCAACAAATGCTAGCTGATTTTTTAGGTGTCTTACCTATCCTCACACCTCCCTTGTGTGCTCTCGCTTTTATCATGACAGCATCACATCTTAATCACCCTGATGACTTTGTGTTGGAACATGTATAGAATGGTGTGGAAATTTGTTAAAGGGTATACTGTTTTTTCCTGAGTGGACCTTCTCTCAGGAGCATACTTGGAATAGGAAGATAGATAAGATGTGGAGATGACCTCCTGGTATATCTTAGGGCGCTAACACTTGATCAAGTTAAAAGATGAATGACAACAAATTAAGAATCTCACCTCCAACCACATAAAGAAAACCTCTACTTCTTCTGAACTCATTTCCCATTGATGATGCTTCATACATTAGAGACTGGTACTTAGTAGTCTCTCAATTTAGGCATACTGTGAATCAACAGAATGAGCTACTTAATGTTTTCCCTCACAGCCTTTTCACCTTTGGTTTACAAGAAAATTTAGCAAAAAAATTTCTAATTTAGGCACATTCTTTAGTCTTTAGAAGCACCAATATATAATTTAACACCCCAAAGAGACCTGACCATTTAGATGTTAGACCCTTAAATACAATTAAGCTTTGGAAAGAAAATTAATTCACAACTACTTTATATCCACAAAAGGCCCAATATCTGCCCCTTGCTGGCTCATGGCATTGCAGTTACCTTGTAGACTTCCATGAGTTACAGGAAAAAGCAGGCTTTATCACTCCATAATATCACAGGTGTGCAGTGCTACCACCCTTATCATCTAGTCCAACACCATTCTACCAACTCCAGAAGTCCTGAATCTGATGCATGCCCTCATCTTCTTAAGAAGTTCCAGTCAAGGGGCTGGTGCTATAGCTTAGTGGTTGACTGCCAGGCACACAGAAGCCCTGGACTCCATTCCCTCATACCACAAAAAACAAACAATGAAACGATCCAGTCAATGTGAGGCCCAAATTGCTGAATTCAGATCTATATTCGCAGTTACACTAGGCTTTGTTTGTGTTTGTTTGGTGGCCTTTTTTTTTTTTTTTCTGGTAGTACTGGGGTTTGAACTCAAGGCCTTACACTTGCTAAGCAAGCACTCTGTGACTTAAGCCACTCTGCCAGACTTTTATTGTGTTGGGTATTTTTGAGATAGGGTCTTGTGAACCATTTGCCCAAGACTGGCTTTAAACCTCAATCCTCCTAATCTTTGCCTCCTGAGTAACTAGGATTACAGGTGAGAGCCACTGGCGCCTACCTTTTGGTGGCTTTCTCGTGGAGAAGGGAGGCATAAATTTCTCTTGTGGGGAAATTTAAGTTAACTTGAAATTAATTGAAGAAACTCAGAAATGAGTTTTCTAAAAGAAAGAGGAATTTTAGAATCCTTCTAAAAGAATCAGCTTTTTATTCTCACTGAGGATGGGCACCTGCTTCTTTTCTTCCTATTTGACTCTGAGTATCTGGTTTATTTTCTCTTCAGTGTGTCACAGCTTTGGTAAGTCCCTAGTCTTTTGGATCTATCTCCCTAGGGAGAAGTTGCCTTTTGATCTAGACACCATCCTCCCACCTCTGAATTTCCTTCACAGGCTTTCCATTTCTTTATTTTGCAAATGCATTTCTTTCAGAGAAGAGCTTTGCAGCATTGCTCACCATTTGTTTTTCTGGGATGAGGTTTTTCAGCCTCCAGCTCCCATGCCTATCTCAGTGTGCCTGTCGTACCTTGTACTATTCTGCATGATCGTTTTTTACCTTTGCATTCCCACTCTGAATGTAGTCAACCAAAATGAGTCTGAGCACTGTGAATGCATTTTCTTCCATGTGGCAGGTTTCAATGTTTGTAGCCTTTGGTTTGTCTCTTGTTTCTGTTCTCTGGATACATCATGTTTTGGGGAAGGGCAGCACAATGATGAAGTTCAAAGGGTACTGGTTTAAATGCCAAGAGTGAAATATCCCAGTGACTGCATTCTGCTATGCTGGCTTTGAATAAGTGTAAGACATTCATCTTACCAACAACAGAAACTGTAGGTTTCCTTCCAAGTCAAATATTGCACTTTTAGCTGGTTTAACCTCTAGAAACAGCTTATTTTTATTCTTTTTACTGTGAATAATTAGTGGAATTCTATTTCTGGACTTAATCCTCCCGTATTATTGACCAAGTCATCAGTCTGTTCTTCAATAAGGAAAAATTTCTGTCACCCAGTTTTTTGGTTGAATTCTCCTATAAATAAACCATCTTCTTACATATTTTGCCTAGGCTTAATGACCATCTCTTCCTTTCATTCAATCATATTATATTTATTGAACATTTAATAGTGTCAGACATTGTATTTTTAAAATTGAGGTTATTCATTCTTCTGTATCTCCTTACTTTTATGTGTCCTAAAAGTATATTTAATCTTATTTACTTCATTATCCTAAAGTTTCTCAATTATTCCTTCAAATATGAAATACTTAAAGTTATTAATCCATGAACTTTTTTACTCAGAAGTTATGCCATTTTGGCATTTTTGACATTTTGGCATTTTGACATTTTAAATGACACAGTCAAGTTACTAGTTTAAGACAAATTCTCCTAACTTAACAGATTCTTACTTCTCAACCTTCTATATCATTTAAAATCCTTCATTCAATTCCTTAGAGTAGACAGAAAGTGGTTTTGGTTTTGCTCGTTGGGAAGGCCAAAATGCTCCAAGTCAGATACATTAAATAGCTTCTTTCAGTTTAGCCTGAAACTTATTTTTGTTTTGCATTGGAGAGGGCTGATTCTTTTCATACCTCTGAACAACATAAACATGAGCAAAGCCAATGCTATATTGCTTGCTTTTATACCTGATTATCTGTTGCCCCAACATAATTGTTAATAGTGTCCCCTTTTATTCTTAAAAGTATCCCAGTTTGGGTAATTCTTTATATGAGCTCTTTATATGTAGCACACATTTTCTTTGGTTTTTACTTTCTACTATTCCTCAGTCCCAAACTGATTGATGTTCAGGATTAATTTGGATGTTTTCATTTGCTGTTAGGTTAAATACCGAGAAAATTTCGACAAAGACAAAGGCAAGACACCAAAATACAATCCGAAAGACAGCCAGCTCTACAAAACCATGAAAGATGCTAATAATCTTGCAAGTGAGGTATGTCTTTGGATTGTGGTAAAATGTATAACCTAATAGTTGCCATTTTAACCAGGTTTGAGTGTACAATTCAGTAGCATTAATAATATTTGCAGTGTTGTTAAAATATCACCACTGTTTCTAAAACTTTTTCATCATCCCTAAGAAAATTCACTAAGCAGCCTCCATTCTCTGTTCCCCTAAGCTCCTGGTAACCTCTACTTTCTGTCTCTATGAATTTGCATATTTTATAGATTTCATATAACTAGTTTACTCTTTTATTTATTTATTTATTTATTTATTTATTTATTTATTTATTTATTTATTTATTTATTCTGATGGTGCTGAGAATTGAACCCAAGGTCTTGAGCATGCTAGGTGAACTCTCTGCCACTGAGCTACACTCCCAGACCCAGATTTCATATAATTGGAAACATACAATATTTGTCTTTTTCTCTCTAGCTTATTGTCTTAGTGCAATATTTTCAAGATTTATTCATATCATAGCATGTATTAGAACTTCATTCCATTTTATAGCTGAATAATATTCCATCATATGTACACAGTTTTGTCCATTCATTTGTTGATGGACACTTGGGTTGTTTCCACTTGGGTGGCTTTCATAACCATCTCTAGCATTTGTTTCATGATGGTCTATCTTACTGTGATTCCTATTAGTGCTATTTTTCATTTTCTATTTATGTGATTTCCTTTTTGTTCTCCTTAACATATAGGTTAAATATAAGGCCGACCTGAAGAAACTTCACAAACCTGTGACTGACATGAAGGAATCTCTGATAATGAACCATGTCCTGAATACAAGCCAACTTGCCAGTTCTGTAAGTTTCATCATTTATTCCAGAAACCACTTGCTTTCCCTATTTGCAACTCAGTTTCTTTTCTGAGCTCTTATGGTCTCCTTCTCTGCTACTGATACACTCCATTTCTTACAACATTCTTCTATTTGAGTGTATTCTTTCTAATTACATTTAATCTACCCAAATGTCCATTGACTTTAACATATCTCAATCGGTAGAAATGTTTATTTGGACAGAGGGTATAGCTCAGTGGTACAGCATTTGCCTCGCATACTCAAGGACCTGGGTTTGATCCCCAGCACCGCCCCCCCACAAAATAAACTACTATTTAAAATATTTTTAATTAAACATTTCCTTTCTTCCTTCTAAAGACATAAAACTACATAAACATAGTTTCTTATGCTTTTAGCTTTTAACTTACAACACCTACTTCGAAGAAGTCATACAACCTGAATATTCACATTGGTATTAATGAATAATTCTAAACATGAGTGTTCGCCTTCTATAACTCCCCATTTAGTGTTAGCTAATTTAATTTGGTCTTGAAAATGCTATTGTGAAAATGTCTAAGAAAAAATTGACGGCTGAGCAGCTTTGCCACTGATGTGCCTTTTTTTTTCTCCCTTCCCCTCAGTACCAATACAAAAAGAACTACGAGAAGAGTAAAGGCCACTACCACACCATACCTGATAATCTAGAGCAGCTTCACCTAAAAGAGGCCACGGAATTACAGAGTATAGTGAGTTGATCAAGCCTGGTTCTCCCCCCATCCCATGCACCTTCATCTATACTGTCAAAAACTGTCATGCATTCAGCCATAGGAATAAGGCTTTTATAGCCATTGTTTGAAAACCACCCAAAGGTAAAGGGGCTTTGAATTTAGTAACATTTTGAAATTGTGTTAACAGCATTTACACACAGTGGAGAAATACTCATGCTGTAGGTTATGCAGGTTATGCAGGGGTAGAAGCATGAAGGTTATGTTAGGAGGGAGATGTGCCCTAGGGTGGGAAATACTAATGGATAATAAGGAGTCTTGGGAGGATTTTAATCAGAGAAGTGACATGATCCACTGATGAGTCTCTGGATATTTAAGAAATTGCTAAATTTATAAAATAATTGAAGAATTTCAGAGGAAATTCTCATCACAAAATCACTATTATTTTATGTCCTCTTTAGGCATTAGCCAGAGGGCTAACTCACTAGAAATGTCCTCACGTCCTGTATAAGGCAGCATGTACCCCCAGGTACATACATGTTATAACCATGATTGCTGAGCCCAAGCATGGCCATTAGGTGCTGTGTGAACAGGGGCCTTTGCCTCTCTTTCAATTTCTCCTCTGTGAAATGTGACTATTTATATGCTTCCCTCATTCCTAATCACATGTTATAAGGATGAAGGAATTTTACTGTTAAAATAGCCTTCAGAGTCTTTTGAGAATGTCAGGTTTATTAGTAATTCAATCAGCCCATAAATTAGTTTTCATTTCTATTCCAATTTATTTTGGCTACATTAAACATATGACCAGTTATGACCCAGAGAGAGTTGTTTACTCATAAAGCTGCATGTACTAGCTATTAAATCAAGACCCAGGGTCTGTAGTAAAAGTTTATGAGAGTAAAATGGAGATTTTTGTCAGAAATACTGGTTAACACTGTTTATTAAGGTATCCACATGTATGCATCAGATGTTGGTAATTCTCCCCATGGGTTTCCTTACAGCAACATTTCTATCAGTGCTTCTTTTGTCTTCTTGAATTAAATCTAAATCCTGGTTACACCTTTCAAACATCAATGGTTCTCCACAGGCAACAAAAAGGTCCTAGATCTAAAACACATCAGAAAAACTGTTTTGAGTGGCAATGAAATGAATCAATTGGACATAGTGCATCAATTAAAGTCCTGTCCTTAAACTGTTTCTGTGTAGGAGCTAACTAATAAAGAGCTATCTAACAAGACTTTTCATCACTAGGTGAAATACAAAGAAAAATATGAAAAGGAACGAGGAAAGCCTATGCTGGACTTTGAGACACCAACGTACATTACTGCCAAAGAGTCTCAGCAGATGCAGAGTGGAGTAAGTCCTATAACACACCGCACAGCAGAGACACCATTAAGCTAATGAACACAGGCTCTGCCCACAATTGTAACCAGCCTCCTATTATCCAAAAGTGGTAGATGGCAGAATTTTTTTAACATGTGATGGTGAAAATCTGTCATCGCAGAAATCCTACAGTTCAGTTATTTTTTTTTAAGTTCTAAGTAGTAGATTTTTACCATTTGGTTTATTTCAACAACCATTTTTATAAAACGGGAACACAGCTAACCATTCTTAACATGAAAAATACATCTACTGAATATAATCTGAAGTTTTCTCTGATAAATAGAAAGTTCCCCCCACATACATGCATCATTGGTTTGGGGTATTCCCTATTATTAGTAGGATGCTGCAAGTCCAACAAAAGCCAGTCAGTGATCAAAATGTGTAGCAAGACCCCAGAAAAATCAGAACTCAAATTACCCTCTTTCTACTCTTGAATTGTATGTGGAGGCACTTAAAAAAAAAAACCTTTTTCATTCTTAACCTTGAGTAGAGGATGGAATCTTATTTTGAATTTCAGAAAGTCTGTTCCACTGGGAAACAGGTTTATTTGGATGTCTGTTTGCCTCTCCTCCTTGGGACATATCTCTAACTATAAAGATAAATGGTTTTTAGTAAAAAGAGTAGTTTGTGGAGATTTTCTGGTGTGCAAAATTCCAGATAACCAAAAGCTTAAAACAATTTCAAAGAACTGTTAAATCTGAGAAAAGGCTCTATGGGAGTTCCTTGTTCCTTCTTGCAGTTTTTCTGTAAATTTAAAATTCTATTAAGATTTTAAACAACAATGAATATATGCTAATAAAAATTAAGAAAAAAATGTTAAATACATAAAAAATGTGTTTCCAATACCTATTTTTCAAGTCTTTCTGCACAGCATAGCCCAGGGATTGAACAGGACATGGGGGTGGGGTGCTTTTTCTCAACCATAAACAAAACCATAGTATTCCTCTGTGCCTCATTGCCTACTTAATCTATTCAGTGATTTAAAAAATAGGTCATAAGTCAGTTGCTCCTTACCCACTAGGCCTTAGGGCCAAAGAGGACATGGGCTGGCATTGTAATACCAGAGCCTAACACAATGCTAGTATATACTAGGTACCTGGTAAAATGTTTGTTGGAAAAGAAAAAAATAAGTCATGCTAAGCATGGTGGTGCACACCTATAATCCTAGCACCTAGGAGGCTGAAGCAGGAGGATAGTGATTCAAAGGCCAGCCAGGGCTACATGGTGAGAACCCATCTCAAAAGGAAAAAAAAAAAAAAAAAGTCATGATTATGAAAAATGCCAATTTGGCAATCAGTGGCCTTAGGGTTCTTCTTCTTCTGTCCCCATCCTCCATCACTTCAAATTCTGAGATAAAATCTTTTGTTACCTTAGAAAAATGTGGGACCATTTCAGGAGAGACAGTGGATTCAGAGTTGATGATGTATCCATGCTTCCGCTCTGGTGGGGCCAGTCCCAGTGAGTCATTAGACAGACGGTGGGAGCGGGTTTCTCACCCTCTGAGTTTCCCTGGAGTCATTTGCTCCATAAGCAAAATATTTCCAGAGCAATCAGACATATTTCAAATGTGTGACCATTAGCAGAACTGTGATTGAGTTGAAAGACCATACGTAGAAAAAATGTAATATTTTTCTTCCCAGGATCCAGAAATGAACTATAACAGATTCTTTCTTGTCTTTCCCTCCTGCTCATATTAGAAAGAATATAGGAAAGAGTATGAAGAATCCATTAAAGGCAGAAACCTGACTGGCCTGGAGGTCACGCCAGCTTTATTACATGTCAAATATGCAACCAAAATAGCAAGCGAGGTAGTGGCCACTTGGTCTTTTCTATCCCTCTCTTGATGCAAATAATTACACTAATGACACTCATCAATGTGCTCCTGCTGCCACGTCCATCACCACCTAACTGCAGGTTTCAGGTTGAGTTCATGTTTGGGTCTGCTACCTAATCTGTTACCCCTGTTAATTCTAATTTTTTAATGGAATACCTAATAAAAAGTTTGCTTATCTTAGCATTATATTAATTTCCAGTCTTTTGTTTAATGTTTGATATTAACTGATAAAGCATATACCTTACCTTCATTCTTATCTTTACTTACTCAACCATGAGCTGTTTAAAAAATTGGAAGGGTTGGATTTTTGTTGTTGTTGTTTTGACTCTTCACCCAAGAGAACAATCCATGCTTCATTGTCAGTTTTGTTGCTTTTATTTTGTGATGTAGAAAGAGTATAGGAAAGATCTAGAGGAAAGCATCCGTGGACGGGGTCTCACTGAAATGGAAGATACTCCTGACATGCTAAGAGCAAAGAATGCTACTCAAATCCTCAATGAGGTAAGACCACAGCCAAGTGCATGCATATAATGAACAGAGCATCTTCTTCCTGCCCAAGTTACGGCAAAAGAGAGAAACAAAGAGTTTTGAATTTCAAGTTCTATACCCAGCATAATTATTAACCTTATTAAATAAAATATGTCAATTTCTGATGAGTAGATACTAACAATATGTTTCTGTAGCTGCATCAAAGTCAATAATTTATCTAATATTATTCGATACATTCAGTGTGCTCATTTAAATTAAAACATCATACCACACTAGAGTGGTGTGCACCTAAATTTAATTCTACTTATGTACTGAGCCACATTTAAAATTTGCATTCTATTTTTACTTTCTAAGTAGAGAATGATAAAGGCAGGGCTGAAGGTGTGGCCCAACTGATATAGTGCACAAGGCCCTGAGTTCAAACCCTAAAACCACCCCTCTCTCCCTGCAAAAAAGAAAGAGTGATAAAAGGAGGGCTTATGTTGATCTCAAATGCACAGACTGGTTCCCTCCATCTAATCACATGGAACAGTGAAGGTAAATGCTAACAAGAGAACACTACCTGTGACAACTGAGGTGGCATGTTGTACAGATTCAGTACACTCTGTATGGTTAGTGCCTACTAGTAGAAGTTAGGTGACTTTTTTTTTCTTTAAATAATTCTTCCATAGAAAGAATATAAGCGAGACCTGGAGCTGGAAGTCAAAGGAAGAGGCCTGAATGCCATGGCCAATGAAACTCCAGATTTTATGCGGGCCAGGAATGCTACTGACATTGCCAGTCAGGTCAGCATTTCTAATGCATGTCAATCTTTCAAAAAAGCAATTGTAGGGCTGAATAACTCAAGTGGTAAAGTACCTGCCTAACAAAAAAGTAATTGTGATAATAAAGACATAATATCCATTATTTTCTTGTTCATGACAGTCAAATGCATACAATAACATTTTTGAAAACCTTCCTGCTGTACTCTATTCCAATGGAATAGACACGGACCCTTTGCCAGGCTGCTTCTGTCTGCCTTTCTGAGTCTATAGCCACTGGTGACATTCAGAGAAAAGAGCAGAAGTTGGGGAGCCAAATTGTTGCATGGAGCTGGGGCCAACTTTTGACAGCTTAGCCTTGTTTTTGTGGTCAATCCACTCCTCATCTGGCACCAAGAATTCCTTGCTTAGTATATTTTGGGAGTTCTTTTTTCCCCTGCATTCAAGGCCTAAATTTAAAATGCATCTTTTAGGCACCCAATGTTGTCTAACACTAATTGGCATAAAGCTTTTTGCTTGTCATTCTGCCAGCTCTTATATAAACAACACACACCTTACTATGTATTGACTATCTCTCTCCTCATCAATACCTAATCCTACATCTAACTGGATAGTAAATCTTTGAACAATTCAGACCTTTTTTCTGAATCTTACTCTTTAACACAAAGCTAGGAAGATGTGTCTGTTAAATGTCAAATGAACCCTCTTGGAAAAGAAACATTGGTTACCTCTTAATCAAATCAAGCCAACAAATGTATGTATTATAAATATTTACCCAACTTATGGGTGTCCCTTTACAGATTAAGTATAAGCAATCAGCAGAAATGGAAAAAGCCAATTTCACTTCTGTTGTTGATACCCCGGAGATCATTCATGCCCAACAAGTCAAGAACCTTTCAAGCCAGGTAAGGACATCATCAGAATATCTCTCATTTACCTCAGTCATGAGAGCAATATTCCTCCCATTAATACCTGAGGAGGATTTTTTTTCTCTCTCTCTCTCAAATGACAATTTTCTAGCATTTGTATTGCTCAAGTAGTAGACTGCCTGTTTTGCAAGCATGAAGCCCTGAATTCAAACCCAGTCCAGTCAAAATAAATCCCTCAAATGACAATTTTCCCCAGTTGAACCAGTGATGCAGGCTTAAGACAGAGATGAGATTTCTGTTCAGCTTTACAACAGATGATAAGGAGGCTAAGAGTGTACCTCAGTGGTAGAGTAAGGCTCTGGGTTTGATTTCAAGCACTGAATAAAAATAAACCCCAAAAGATTCTAAGAAAGAATTTTAAGGTATTAAAGAACTCTTTCATGATACAACTCATAATTAACAAATTGATATTTTAACATGTATAGTCTCATAACATGGATGTGGGAGAGCTAGGGAGCCCGACACTCCTTGGCTATGAGAGGAAACCTTCAGCACACAGGCTTGTCCTGGGAAGGGCTTAGTCATTTAACTCCACTGGTCTTTGCTCTCCTGGGGCTCTCTTAAGCTGCTTCCTCAAGGCTTAAAATATGGCCAGGAGATTACTCTCTGTCCGCAGTTCAGATTAGCATTTATCTTTGAATGATTGCAATGTTTGTGTTCCACAAAATTGCTTTTCAATTTCTAATGGAAAGTGTGTATTTTATAACTTCTAAATCTTTTACTTCGGAGTTAACACAAGCAGTGTAGTAAGCTCATTCACAAATTCAGGATACAATACCCAATTTTTAAAAAAATTTTTATTTTATTCATATGTGCATACAATGTTTGGGTCACTTCTCCCCCCCACCCCCCAACCCCTGCTCCCTCCCTTAACCCCCCCTTACCCCTCGATACCCAGAAGAAACTATTCTGCCCTTGTCTCTAGTTTTGTTGAGTGCAACAAATGCTATCTAGTTTTTCAGGTGTCTTACCTATCCTCATACCTCCTTTATGTGCTCTCGCTTTATCATGTGATCGAAGTCCAATCCCCTTCTTGTGCTTGCCCTTGATCTAATGTCCACATATGAGGGAGAACATATGATTTTTGGTCTTTTGGGCCAGGCTAACCTCACTCAGCATGATGTTCTCCAATTCCATCATAAAATTCCATTGTGCATAAATACCACATTTTCTTAATCCATTCATCAGTGCTGGGGCATCTTGGCTGTTTCCATAACTTGGCTATTGTGAATAGTGCTGCAATAAACATGGGTGTGCAGGTGCCTCTGGAGTAACCTGTGTCACAGTCTTTTGGGTATATCCCCAAGAGTGGTATTGTTGGATCATATGGTAGATCAATGTTTAGCTTTTTAAGTAGCCTCCAAATTTTTTTCCAGAGTAGTTGTACTAGTTTACATTCCTACCAGCAGTGAAAGAGGGTTCCTTTTTCCCTGTTGTTGGTGGTGTTGCTGATGATGGCTATTCTAACAGGGGTGAGGTGGAATCTTAGTGTGGTTTTAATTTGCATTTCCTTTATTGCTAGAGATGGTGAGCATTTTTTCATGTGTTTTTTGGCCATTTGAATTTCTTCTTTTGAGAAAGTTCTGTTTAGTTCACTTGCCCATTTCTTTATTGGTTCATTAATTTTGGGAGAATTTAGTTTTTTAAGTTCCCTATATATTCTGGTTATCAGTCCTTTGTCTGATGTGTAGCTGGCAAATATTTTCTCCCACTCTGTGGGCATTCTCTTCAGTTTAGAGACCATTTCTTTTGTTGAGCAGAAGCTTTTCAGTTTTATGAAGTCCCATTTATCTATGCTATCTCTTAGTTGCTGTGCTGCTGGGGTTCCATTGAGAAAGTTCTTGCCTATACCTATTAATTCCAGAGTATTTCCTACTCTTTCCTGTACCAACTTTAGAGTTTGGGATCTGATATTAAGATCCTTGATCCATTTTTAGTTAATATTGGTATAGGGTGATATACATGGATCTAGTTTCAGTTTTTTGCAGACTGCTAACCAGTTTTCCCAGCAGTTTTTGTTGAAGAGGCTGTCTTTTCTCCATCGTACATTTGTAGTGCCTTTGTCAAAGACAAGTTGGTTATAGTTGTGTGGCTTCATATCTGGGTCTTCTATTCTGTTCCACTGGTCTTCATGTCTGTTTTTGTGCCAGTACCATGCTGTTTTTATTGTTATTGCTTTGTAATATAGTTTGAAGTAGGGTATCATGATATCTCCAGCATTGTTCTTTTGACTGGATATTGCCTTGGCTATTCGTGGCCTCTTGGGTTTCCATATAAATTTAATGGTAGATTTTTCAATGTCTTTAATGAATGTCATTGGGATTTTGATGGGTATTGCATTAAACATGTAGATTACTTTTGGGAGTATCGACATTTTTACTATGTTGATTCTACCAATCCATGAGCATGGGAGATCTCTCCACTTTCTATAGTCTTCCTCAATCTCTTTCTTCAGAAGTTTATAGTTTTCCTTATAGAGGTCATTCACATCTTTTGTTAAGTTTACACCTAGGTATTTGATTTTTTTTTTGAGGCTATTGTAAATGGAATTGTTTTCATATATTCTTTCTCAGTTTGTTCATTATTAGTGTATAGAAATGCTAATGATTTTTCTATGTTGATTTTATATCCTGCTACCTTGCTATAGCTATTGATGGTGTCTAGGAGCTTTTGAGTCAAATTTTTTGGGTCTTTAAGGTATAGGATCATATCATCTGCAAATAGGGATATTTTGACAGTTTCTTTACCTATTTGTATTCCTTTTATTTCTTCTTCTTGCCTAATTGCTCTGGCTAGGAAATCCAGTACCATGTTGAATAGGAGTGGAGATAGTGGGCATTCTTGTCTAGTTCCTGATTTTAGAGGGAATGGTTTCAGTTTTTCTCCATTAAGTATAATGCTGGCTGTAGGTTTGTCATATATAGCTTTTATAATGTTGAAGTGCTTTCCTTCTATTCCTAGTTTTCTTAGAGCTTTTATCATGAAACTGTGTGGGATCTTATGAAAGGCTTTTTCTGCATCTGTTGAGATGATCAAGTGGTTTTTGTCTTTGCTTCTGTTAGTGTAGTTTATTACGTTTATTGATTTTTGTATGTTGAACCACCCCTTTATTCCTGGGATGAAGCTTATTTGGTCGTGGTGAATGATCTTTTTGATGTGTTGTTGAATTTGGTTTGGCACTATTTTATTGAGGATTTTTGCATCAATGTTCATTGAGGAGATTGGCCTATAGTTCTCCTTTTTGGAGGTGTCTGCCTGGTTTTGGGATAAGTGTAATACTGGCTTCATAAAAGGTGTTAGGCAGTTTTCCTTCCCTTTCTATTTTGTGGAACAGTTTAAGGAGGGTTGGTGTCAGTTCTTCTTTAAAAGTCTGATAGAATTCAGCAGAGAATCCATCAGGTCCTGGACTTTTCTTTTTGGGGAGACTCTTGATTGCTGCTTCAATTTCATTTTGTGTTATAGGTCTATTCAGGTGGTTAATTTCCTCTTGGTTCAGTTTTGGATGATCATATGTATCTAGAAATCTGTCCATTTCTTTAAGATTTTCAAATTTATTTGAATATAGGTTCTCAAAGTAGTCTCTGATGATTTCCTAGACTTCCATGGTGTTTGTTGTTATCTCCCCTTTTGCATTCCTGATTCTACTAATTTAGGTTTTTTCTCTCCTCATTTTAGTCAGGTTTGCCAGGGGTCTGTCGATCTTGTTTATTTTTTCAAAGAACCAACTTTTGTTTCATTAATTCTTTGTATAGTTTTTTTGGTTTCTATTTCATTGATTTTAGCTCTCATTTTTATTATTTCTCTCCTCTTTGTTTTGGGATTTGCTTGTTCTTGTTTTTCTAGGGGTTTGAGATGTATCATTAGGTCATTGATCTGGGATCTTTCAGTCTTTTTAATATATGCACTCATGGGGGCTATAAACTTTCCTCTCAGGACTGTCTTTGCTGTGTCCCATAGGTTCCGGTAGGTCGTATTTTCATTTTCATTGACTTCCAGGAACTTTTTAATTTCCTCTTTTATTTCATCAATGACCCATTGTTCATTAAGCAATGAGTTCTTCAGTTTCCAGCTGTTTGCATGGTTTTTGTCTTTATTTTTGTTGTTGAGTTCTAGTTTTATTGCATTGTGATCAGATAGAATGCATGGTATAATTTCTATTTTCTTATATTTGCTGAGGCTTGCTTTGTGCCCTAGGATATGATCTATTTTGGAGAAGTTTCCGAGGGCTGCTGAGAAGAATGCAATACTCAATATTTTTTAATGCCAAGGGGTGAAAAGTATTTAAGGGGCCTTTCCTCCTTAAATACTTTCAAGTTCCATGTACAAATTGATTACACAACCATCACTTGATCTCTGTGAGGTAAACGAGCTTTGCAAATCAGTTGAGCAGCTTTTAAAAAAAAAAGAGTAAAAAGAAAAGGAGGACTGCTTGTATTCATTTCCCAAGAAAATGAGAGCTCTTTTCCTTATGAGCTTGCATAACTAAGAAAAGTCATTTGGGTGACTTTCTCCTGGACAAAGCGTCTGTCCTCGGTAGCCTGCCTATTCCTTCCAGAAACCTCTGCTTTAAATGGCTTCCAATTAGATTTTTTAAAAATCTAGGTTCTCAGTGGCTGAAACTGCTTCTTTGTCTTTTCGAAGATTAAAATTGTCAATATTTCTAAGCATAATTCATATGTAATACAATTTAGATGTATAGATTATTTTATCCCCATTACAAATGTAGCTAGTCTCTTTCCTTCTTATCCCTACATACCCAAACTCCCCTGAAAAATGGGAGAAAGTGGAGCTAAGTAAAGCTCAAGAAAAAAGTAAAGGGCATAGTGACAAATGACAAAAGGCTCTAAGGCACAGTAAGTGTTCTGCTTCAGAGAATAACTGAAGTTTTATGGTGGGACTGGCTGTGTATGTGTCCAGGAGAAGAGCAACCTCTGTGGATACCTGTCTCTGGCCAAAGACTGGTGGAGTTGGGGAAGCCCAAGGAAAAGTGATGGCTGGTTCAGAGCCATGCTTTGTCCATTTAGACATAGTGGTGACCTCAGTTCTAATCTAAGCAGTAGAGCCTCCAGTCTCTGAAGCCTCAGAGTCATGCACTAGAATTACATTTTGGGACTGCTCAATCCTGCAGTCAGGATCCCTGAATGTACCTGCCACCAGCTACGGTGGCTTTCAGGAGGAGGCCAAGGCTTCTTACCCTCCGGATTTGCTCCATCTGTCTGTCTCCTGGCTAAGTAACTTTAATGTAGCCATGAGCAGGGTCATTGGAGGCATCTCAGTCTCCCTCTCTGAACCCCATCAGCAGTGACCTCCCTCACGTGGACCAACCAGCATAGGCCTCTCCATCAGCTTTGTCATGATAGTGCGTCCTATTAATGCTCAGCCTTAGTTCTCCTGGAAAGAACAGGAATGGCCCTCACTAACCAAGAGAACCTTTGATCAGTAATTCCCGACATACTTGGACAGTCAGGAAAAATGTAAAGGACCTTCCCTCTATGGAGCCAGAAGGGCTATTTTTAAGTTCCACTGACCTATATTCTTATGGTGTTCACTCTCCTATTTCCTGGACTTTATTTCCAGAAAAAGTACAAGGAAGATGCAGAGAAGTCCATGTCATATTATGAGACTGTTTTGGACACTCCTGAGATGCAAAGAGTCCGGGAGAACCAAAAGAACTTCAGCCTTGTAAGTTTTATTGACTCTAAGGCACAACCCACTTGTATGATGGGCACACACACACTTGGGGATTCCACCTCTGCATCAGGGCTGTCAGGTAGCCTCCACTACTCCACTCTTTCCTTGGAGAATTTCAGTCCAACCCATAGCATGAAGTCCCATCTGTTACTAGATGGGTGGCTTCCTGTCAGGCAATATGAACTATTACAGCTTCACTACTGGTAACATGTCTTTAAGTTAAAGCTAGGCAAGGGATACTTTAAAAAATTAATCTTACATATTGTAAGTTTTTAAAACTTAATTTCTATGTCTGGGGTGTACTATAGTGGTAAAGCACATGGTTAAGCATGTGTAAGATGCTGGATTCAATTCCTAGCAACCCACCTGCCCCCCACCCTGAAATTAGCTTCACCAGAGAATTCTTATTAAAGAATTTCCCTTTTGTTATTAGACTGTGATTATTGTGTCATTGACTTTTTTTACATAAAGGATTTTAACTTCCTTTGCACAATATAGAACATATATATAGAACATACATATGAAAATATGTAAAACAATGTTGGAATCTTAACAAAGTATTTACTCTTTCTTCATAGCTCCAATACCAGTGTGATCTTAAAAACAGTAAAGGAAAAATTACAGTTGTTCAAGACACACCAGAAATACTGCGTGTTAAAGAAAATCAAAAGAATTTCAGCTCGGTATATTTACTATTTACTTTCCACTTAATGCTAACCTAATAATTCCATTCTCCTCTTTTAAAAAAATATACACTAGCCTCACACTGATACAGACAATTAACATCTAACCTTTCCAGCTAATACTAGTGGTTACTTGTTAAAATTCCCCACACTTTGCTCCAAAATCATCACTCCAGAGACCATTTGAAATCACAACTTAAGTCTAACAAAGTAACTTTTCTTTCTTTTTAAACTTTTTAATCCCAAAGCAGTAACATGTGTTGTCTTGTTCCAAGAAGATGGATTTCTTTTTGACAATGTGATTTATTATCCCTCCCCCAAATAACTGATTGACTGTGCATTTCTTTAATGGGCTTGTTGTTGTTGTTAATCAACACTTTGTTTTTTCTCATCCTGTATTAATATGGTATGATAATCTTAAAAGAAATCTCAAGATCTACAGAGTGGCTGGCACTGTAGATATGGTTTGAGGTACTGCTTACTGACAGGAAAGATGTCAGATGCAATCCTCTGCCTCTTGCCTGGGAACACTGCTAGTGTCTTTTGTTTTCACAGAAGCCATGTGTCCTAGTCTTTCTCCGGGAATTGCTGGGGTTTTCTTTCTTCTGTGTAACACTCTCCTGATTCTGAATGTCCAGGTTTTATATAAAGAGGATGTCTCACCAGGAACAGCGATTGGAAAGACACCTGAGATGATGAGGGTGAAGCAAACACAGGACCACATTAGCTCGGTAAAGACAATGGACTTGCTTCCAGTATTTCCTGCCTCCCTTTGACCATTTACAACGACCTCTGAGTTACATTGACAACCTTTGTCACAAGAAACAGCTTGTATTCTAAAACGAGTGTCTGCGTACAACTGTCGTGATACGCTGTGTACAGTCATTACAGTCATCACATACTCAGCACAGTCCTGTGACGGTTTCCCCAGGGAGGTTAACTATGGAAAACAGAGGCTTGTGAGAAAGCAGAATATACTAGAGTCAAAAGATCAGCCAGGCACTGGTGGCTCACGCCTGGAATCGTAGCTACTCAGGAGGCAGAAACCAGGAGGATTGCAGTTCAAAGCCAGCCCAGGCAAATAGTTCATGAGACCCTATCTCAAAAGTACTCAACACAAAACAGAGCTGGCAGAGCTGCTCAAGTGTGAGGCCCTGAGTTCAAACCCCAGTACCACCAAAAAAAAAAAAAAAAAAAGAACCAACCTTCCTGGAGCTATATATGTGAATATATATATCCCAATCAAATCAACTGTTAGGTACAAAAACACTGGAGTACAGTAGTTCTCTTTTATTCAGTTTTGCTTTCCACTGTTTTACTTATCCCTCAAACTTAACTGGAAAATATTAAGTAGAAAAATCCAAAAATAAGCAATTCATAAGGCTTCCAACTCCATTTTACCCAGAATGTGACTCATCCCTGTGTCTAGCATGTTAACGCTAGTATATGTTAGCTGTTCTCACTATTTCCATTATTGGGTCGCTGTCTGAGTAGGACAGTGCTTCTGCTAAGTAACCCTTTTCTGAGATGGGTTCTCACTATGTAGCCCAGGCCGGCCTGGCACTTGCAGTCTTCCTGCCTCAGCCTCCCAAGTGCTGGAATAACAGGTGTTGCCACCACACCTGGCTAAGTAACCCTTATTTTACTTAATAATGTCCCCAAAGTGCAAGAGTAGTGATGCTGGCAAATCAGATATGCAAAGAGAAGCTGTGTACTTCCTCTAAATGAAAAGGTGAAAGTTCTCTACTTAATCAAGTTATATGCCGAAGTTGCTAAGAGCTAGAGGAGAAATCCATGAACTGGTGAAAAAGGAAAAAGGAAAAAGAAAACTCATGCTAGTTGTGCTGTCTCACCATTAATTGCAAAAGATATGGCTCCCAGAATAAGTGCTTAGTTAAGATGAAAAAGGCAATAAATTCGCATATGTGTATATGGAGGGAAAAGTATACATAGGGTTTGGTACTACTTATGATTTTAGAGATCATTAGATTAGACTCCTGTATACAGGAGTGACAGAGGATTACACTCTAAGTAGGGATCCCTACTTCTACACACAACAAAACAAGAGGAGAGATCAAGTGCTCCTCTTCTCTGGCCCAGTATCAGATTGTGGCCCCATCCAAACTAAGTACAGAGTTTGTCTTATTTAAATTGTGATTTTAAAAATTGTAGGGTTGTTAGGAATGTGACTCAGTGGCAGTGTGCTTAGCACATAAAGTCCCTGGGTTCAATCCCCAGAACTTCCCCCTGCCTCACTTCTATGTAGGTCTACTACTCAAACATGTGCAAATGTTGGAATAACTACTTAGCATATAATACCTTTCCTTTTCCCATTTTTTTTTAGGTAAAGTATAAAGAAGCAATTGGACAAGGAACTCCAATCCCTGACCTGCCTGAAGTGAAACGTGTCAAGGAGACTCAGAAGCACATTAGCTCGGTAGTGCCTCATACACTGAAGCATGTGTTTGTGTGACTGGCCATCTCTCCATTGCTACCCTAGTTCCATCCATCCCTTCTTCCTTCTACCAAGGGCCTATAATGCCTTGGGAATGTGTGACTCCTCCCTCGGTCCTTAAAGGGGCACTACAGTTTCCAGAAGTCCATAGGGAATTTCAGTCATAGTTAGACCTCATTCCCAGTTTATACTCTTGCTTCTTTGTGGTACAAACTTCATTTTGTGTTCACTAATCTGGGGAAGCTAGCCCACGGCTTCTGTGCGGTTTTGAATTGTAACTTCTTGCTTTTCTCTAATTTTGTTTTATTCTGTTGTCCATGACTTGCCTTGCTTGGTAAATGGTTAGAGAATACAACTTTGTTACCAAGATGGTAGGTTTTCAAACTTTCCTAGCAAAACAAAGATGCCACGGCTATTTTGTCACTGCATCTAGGAATTAATCTATAATACAAATTTGTAGGGTTTTTTTTGTGTTGTTCCTCACCCCATGCACTAGTACATCACAGATTCTAATTCACTCCTTTAGGCTGAAAGTTAACATTAACAGAAGGAGGCAAGAGGCTCAAAAAGTGAAAGTTCCTTACTCCTTTTATTAAAATTTAGTCCTTTGAGACACCCCTAAAAATAAATAGATTAAGTTTCCTCATAGCTAGGGTACCCACAGACTAGGAGCCATCTAAGAATTTTCATTAGAAAATATAGCTAGGGACCAGGGCCTCATGTCTGTTATCCCAGCTACTTAATGTTCAGGGTCAGCCAGGGAAATAGTTTGAAAGACTCCATCTCTAAAACAACTAGAGCAAAATGGACTAGAAGTGTGGCTCAAGCAATAGAGTACCTGCTTTGTAAGCACAAAGTTCTGAGTTCAGACCCCAGTTCCATACATGCAAACACGCAAAACATACATACCAAAATTTTCAATGACCCTGAAAGGAATAGAGTATCACAAGATTAAAAAATAAGTGACCTACTTATTTACTACATTTTAGGAATGCATTAAGTATTGGCTATAGAAAATGCAAAATTTTGTGCCCAGTTTTCAAGTTAGTAAAATGACTACTTTGAGTTTCCTTAGTCCTTAAGCATCATATTTGAAAGCTGAACTATTTTTATGAGTACTCACCAAATAGCCTACCTGCAACTGTAATCTAAAGGATGGATGGTTATTTTGCCTTTTTGGGTATTCTAATTATTTTCTACAGGTTATGTACAAAGAAAACTTGGGAACAGGCATTCCAACCACTGTCACTCCAGAGATTGAGAGAGTCAAACGCAATCAAGAGAACTTTAGCTCGGTATTTACAAATATATCAAATAAGAAACTGTTTCCCATTTAAAAAAGAATAACCTATAATCCTTTTTTTAAAAAATAACATCTTAACAAATTCTGTGTGTCTGTGTGTATTATTATCTGACCAAAATCATCTACCCCACTCTTCTGACTATAGTTTAACATTTTCAACAACTGGCTTGTGAGAACTTGTATCGAAATACTTGTGTAGCATTTCCACAAGAGTGGAATACTTGATATACTTAGCTTGCTATTGCACTTTTCCGTTCTCAGAATTAGCATTGTAGAGTTCATCCTTAAAATACTTAAGAACGAAAACATTATCCTTACTAAATATAACTTACTAAAAAAACCCTCCTCACCCACCCACTTCCCCCCCTCCTTCCCTCAATTTTTTGTGCTTGTTTTGAATGTCTTCTGGGTACTTTCTTGTATCTCACAGGTTTTGTACAAAGAAAATTTGGGGAAAGGAACCCCCACAGCTATCACTCCAGAGATGGAGAGAGTCAAGCGCAATCAAGAAAACTTTAGCTCGGTATTTCTTAGGCGAGAGAAAAAAAAAATGACACCCCAAGCCCCTTAATTCTTATTCAAATAACATTTAAAATAATATTTAACACATTACAAAAATAAAATTACTAAATTCACCTAATAAAAGGAATGATATCAAATATTACCTAAGTTTGTCAACCCAAATCTAATTTAGTATTTACTTTGGTAATGGTGTGAAATTTTAACTTTATTTTTCTAAACTATAGCTATTTATCATTTTCCTTAAAAACCTGTAATACTCAATGTTTCCTTCCTCCAATTCTCCTGTAATAATAGGTGAATTCTAACTGGTGTGGCACAAGTCAAAAGTAAAATCTTAATACCCCTTTCAAAAGAACAACGCTAATTAGAATTTTATTTGTACTTATTGTGCTGTTTGATGTATTCTTTATGTTTGTAGCTTTTCTTAAAAGATTATGATTTTAAAACATTTTCATTCAAAGACAACAGAGCAAGTCACAGTAACTCAGAAACATAAATGTACTTGTCTTAGCTATTTTTGTATGCCATGTACAATATGTGAGCTTTCCTTTGGAATATATTCAGGATCATTGAAACTATTCCATTTCTCTAAGCCTTTTCTTTCTTTCTTTTCTGTTTTCCAATTTAGTGCTACTAACATCTAATTATGGACATTAGTTTCAATTAGCTTAAATGCTATTTCATAAGGCCTATACCTCAAGCGCTTCTGTGTATCAAAGACAGACGTTGTACTGGTTCAAGGGTGATCTATATTTGCTCTGTATCTTAAAGTTAGTTCTATTTGACTTAATCATAGAAACAAACAATACTTTTAGAAATTTTTAAGGTCAAGACTCCCTAAAAGATGGATCCAGGCTAACTGAATGTTGATTTTGTGCACACAGATATTGTACAAAGAGAACTTGAGCAAGGGGACCCCCCTGCCTGTCACTCCTGAGATGGAGCGAGTCAAACGCAATCAAGAAAACTTTAGCTCGGTATTTCTCAGGGGGCAAAAAAGACCCAAAACCCCTTAATTCTTATTAAAATAACATTTAAAATAATATTTAACACATTACAAAAGTAAAATTACTAAATTCACCTAATAAAAGGAATGATATCAAATTATTACCTAAGTTTGTCAACCCAAATCTAATTTAGTATTTACTTTGGTATTGGTGTGAAATTTTGACTTATTTTTTTTTTCTAAACTATAGTATTTATCACTTTCCTTAAAAACCTAAAATACTCAATGTTTCCTTCCTCCAATTCCCCTGTAATAATAGGTGTTTTCTAACTGGTGTGGCACAAGTCAAAAGTAAAATCTTAATACCCCTTTCAAAAGAACAACGCTAATTAGAATTTTATTTGTACTTATTGTGCTGTTTGATGTATTCTTTATGTTTGCAGCTTTTCTTAAAAGATTATGATTTTAAAACATTTTCATTCAAAGACAACAGAGCAAGTCACAGTAACTCAGAAACATAAATGTAATTGTCTTAACTATTGTTGTATGCCATGCACAATATAAGTGAGCTTTCCTTTGGAATATATTCGGGATCATTGAAAACTAAACTAATATTTATTCAGCTTTTAATATTTATTCTGTTTCTCTAAGCCTTTTCTTTCTTTCTCTTCTGTTTTCTAATTTAGTGCTACAAACATCTAATTACAGATATTAGTTTCAATTAGCTTAAATGCTATTTCATAAGGCCTATACCTCAAGCGCTTCTGTGTATCAAAGACAGACATTGTACTGGTTCAAGGGTGATCTATATTTGCTCTGTTTCTTAAAGTTAGTTCTATTTGACTTCATCATAGAAACAAAAAAAATACTTTTAGAAATTTCTTAGGATCAAGTCTCCCTAAAAGATGGATCCAGGCTAACTGAGTATTGATTTTTGTGCACACAGATATTGTACAAAGAGAACTTGAGCAGTCTCCCTAAAAGATGGATCCAGGCTAACTGAGTGTTGATTTTGTGCACACAGATATTGTACAAAGAGAACTTGAGCAAGGGGACCCCCCTGCCTGTCACTCCTGAGATGGAGCGAGTCAAACGCAATCAAGAAAACTTTAGCTCGGTATTTCTTAGGGGGCAAAAAAGACCCAAACCTCCTTAATTCTTATTAAAATAACATTTAAAATAATATTTAACACATTATAAAAGTAAAACTACTAAATTTACATAATAAAAGGGATGATATCAAATATTACCTAAGTTTGTCAACCAAATCTACTTTAGTATTTACTTTGGTATTGGTGTAAAATTTTTACTTTTTTTTCTAAACTGTAGCTATTTATCACTTTCCTTAAAAACCTAAAATACTCAATGTTTCCTTCCTCCAATTCTCCTCTAATAATAGGTGTTTCTAACTGGTGTGGCACAAGTCAAAAGTGAAATCTTGATACCCCTTTCAAAAGAACAACGCTAATTAGAATTTTATTTGTACTTATTGTGCTGTTTGGCGGATTATGACTCTAAAACAGACAACAGAACAAGTCACAGTAATTCAGAAATATAAATGTACTTGTCTTAGCTATTTTTGTATGCCATGCACAATATAAGTGAGCTTTCCTTTGGAATATTCAGGATCATTGAAAACTAAACTAATACTTATTCAGCTTTTAATATTTATTCTGTTTCTCAGAGCCTTTTCTTCCTTTCTCTTCTGTTTTCTAATTTAGTGCTACCAACATCTAATTACAGACATTAGTTTCAATTAGCTTAAATGCTATTTCATAAGGCCTATACTTCAAGCGCTTCTGTGTATCAAAGACAGACATTGTACTGGTTCAAGGGTGATGTATATTTGCTCTGTTTCTTAAAGTTAGTTCTATTTGACTTCATCATAGAAACAAAAAAAATACTTTTAGAAATTTTTTAGGGTCAAGTCTTCCTAAAAGATGGGTCCAAGCCAACTGAGTGTTGATTTTGTGCACACAGATATTGTACAAAGAGAACTTGAGCAAGGGGACCCCCCTGCCTGTCACTCCTGAGATGGAGCGAGTCAAACGCAATCAAGAAAACTTTAGCTCGGTATTTCTTAGGGGGCAAAAAACCCCCAAAACCCCTTAATTCTTTTTAAAATAATATTTTAACACATAACAAAAGTAAAATTACTAAATTCACAAAATAAAAGGAATGATATCAAAGATTACCTAAGTTTGTCAACCCAAATCTACTTTAGTATTTACTTTGGTATTGGTGTAAAATTTTTACTTTTTTTTCTAAACTGTAGCTATTTATCACTTTCCTTAAAAACCTAAAATACTCAATGTTTCCTTCCTCCAATTCTCCTGTTATAATAGGTGTTTCTAACTGGTATGGCACAAGTCAAAAGTGAAATCTTAATACCCTTTTCAAAAGAACAGTGCTAATTAGAATTTTATTTGTACTTATTGTGCTGTTTGGTGGATTATGAGTCTAAAACAGACAACAGAGCAATTCACAGTAACCCAGAAATATAAATGTACTTGTCTTAGCTATTTTTGTATGCCATGCACAATATAAGTGAGCTTTCCTTTGGAATATATTCAGGTTCATTGAAAACTAAACTAATATTTGTTTAGCTTTTAATATTTATTCCATTTCTCTAAGCCTTTTCTTCCTTTCTCTTCTGTTTTCTAATTTAGTGCTACCAACAACTGATTACAGACATTAGTTTCAATTCGCTTAAATGCTATTTGATAAGGCCTATACCTCAAGCAATTCTGTGTATCAGAGACAGACATTGTACTGGTTCAAGGGTGATTTATATTTGCTCTGTTTCTTAAAGTTAGTTCTATTTGACTTTGTCATAGAAACAAAAAAAAATACTCTTAGAAATTTTTTAGAGTCAAGTCTCCTTAAAAGATGGGTCCAAGCTAACTGAGTGTTGATTTTGTGCACACAGATACTGTACAAAGAGAACTTGAGCAAGGGGACCCCCCTGCCTGTCACTCCTGAGATGGAGCGAGTCAAACGCAATCAAGAAAACTTTAGCTCGGTATTTCTTAGGGGGCAAAAAAGACCCAAAACCCCTTAATTCTTATTAAAATAACATTTAAAATAATACTTTAGCACATAACAAAAGTAAAATTACTAAATTCACAAAATAAAAGGAATGATAATCAAATATTACCTAAGTTTGTCAACCCAAATCTAATTTAGTATTTACTTTGGTATTGATGTAAAATTTTAACTTTTTTTTCTAAACTGTAGCTATTTATCACTTTCCTTAAAAACCTAAAATACTCAATGTTTCCTTCCTCCAATTCTCCTCTAATAATAGGTGTTTCTAACTGGTATGGCACAAGTCAAAAGTGAAATCTTAATACCTTTTTCAAAAGAACAATGCTAATTAGAATTTTATTTGTACTTATTGTACTGTTTGGTGGATTATGAGTCTAAAACAGACAACAGAGCAATTCATAGTAATTCAGAAATATAAATGTACTTGTCTTAGCTATTTTTGTATGCCATGCACGACATAAGTGAGCTTTCCTTTGGAATATATTCAGGATCATTAAAAACTAATATTTATTTAGCTTTTTAATATTTACTCAGTTTCTCTAAGTCTTTCCTTACTCTTTTGATTACAGATATTAATTTCAGTCAGCTTAAATGCTATTTGATAAGGCCTAATCCCTGTCTTTGAGGCATAGATAAATCAAGCAAGTCTGTGTATTAAATACAGACATTGTACTGGTTTAAGAGTGGTCTATATTTGCTCTGCTTCTTAAAGTTAGTTCTATTTTACTTCATCATAGAAACAAACAAAAAATACTTTTAGGAATTTTTTAGGGTCAAGTCTCCCTAAAAGATGGATCCAGGCTAATTGAGTGTTGATTTTATGCACACAGATATTGTACAAAGAGAACTTGAGCAAGGGGACCCCCCTGCCTGTCACTCCTGAGATGGAGCGAGTCAAACGCAATCAAGAGAACTTTAGCTCGGTATTTGGAAGAAAGTTCCTTTAACTCCACATTAAAAATAATTTCTGTAAAACAAAACTCCTTCCTATTTGTCCCCTTGTAATAATTTAACAAATTCTTATTTTTTAAAATCTCACCAACTGAATCTTGATTTCTGGATCATTTACTCACCATCTTTATGCTTTTTATAATAGTCCTTTAAAACTTTTAATTGGTTCTTTTCCTTTTACCTTTATGTCACTGCTGGCACTTTAGAAGATCACTGATGTCCCAAAACAGCCAAACCCTGAAACTCTTGCTTACTTGCAACTTTTCCATCTTATGTTTCTGTGTTAGTGCTACAAGAAGTGATACTGAGCCTGAGGCCACCATGTATAAACAAACAGTGGCTTTTGCCTGGGAATAATAGTGACTTTAACATAGATCCTACCCAGATAAACAGTACAGAGAAAGAAAATTGCTCAGTATTGGAACCCAAGGCATGTGTATTTTGACACTTGTTCTAAGTCATTTCATAAATAGAAATCTGGGCCTTCTGATTTTTTTTTTTTAAGGCAAGGTCTCACTGCGTAGCCCAGAGCTTGCCCTCATACTGGCCAAGATGGTCTTCTGCCTCTATCTTCCAAGTTCTGAGAAGATAGGCAGACACCTTGCTTAGCCTCAATTTTAGAAGTCAGATCATGCATTTATATTTAATGTTATTTTGTTTTCCTTAACTGCTATTCCCGAAAAACTCTAATACCCAAATAGTCTGTAATACTTCTGTATAAGGATATTAGGTTCATTTATGCCTGAGATGGAGACTCAAATGTCATTAAGAAAATTTAACCAGATTTACTTTGGTGGAAGGGGTAAAGGGTTAATCCAAAACTTTTGATTTTCAATTTCAATATTTTTTAAAGTTTGCTTTTCTTTAAGTTTGATTCTTTCATTCAATTAAATCAGTAACTTCCTTTGATCCCATTGTTTTCTTTTTAATTCTATTCACTAACAACCTTTTAATTTTATTAAATTTTCAGTGTACTTTAGTCTGTCTTTTGGAATATTTTATTCACTTTTTTCCCTGTGCGTTTGTTATTACTTTCTGAAAGGCTTACATCAGTTTTCAAAATTATATTTTAATTGTTTTTCTCTATTACAATGTATTATTATGTATGTATATTTGAAACTGATGGTCCTGGACTTTTTTTTTAAAGTAACCATTTGTGTTAATTTTTACACAGGTTTATGAGGTAAAATTGTCCAGTGATGCATAGGCATTTTAGTTACTGTGGGAAATGCTATGTATTAAAATATAGACGTATCTAATTCTGTATGTTAAAATATAGACATGACCATAAAACAGAGACCAATTTTGCCATAGTGCACAAATTCTGTTAGTAGTTTTAAATATTTATTATACTATAAGACAAATGTTCTATGTAGGAAAAATATTTGGTAATTTAGTTTAAAAAATGCTTTTTCTTTTTTGGAGTACTGGGATTTGCACTCAGGACCTCAGGTTTGCTAGGCAGGCACTGTACCACTCAAGTCACTGTCAGCAAAAAAAAACAATTTTTCTATTGTACACTAAGAAAATTTATAATTTATATATGAGCATTTTAGTGCTCTTATAAAATTATTTGTATTATTTACCCTAATTCCTGACACAGGGAGTAAACATTCCTACTGGGTTAGAGTAAAAAGATGAGCTTCAAATACATCTGCAACGTACTTACTGGGGTCTGTGCCTACACAGAGCAGTGGGCTTGGTGAATTTCTCTTTCCTGTTTAATGTCTATAAACTTGAACTAGGCTCCCTGCAATACAGGCCAAGGGGCTGTTTTGACTGCTTGTTTTTTCCTGGATGCTTTTTTGTGTCATACAGGTGTTATATAAAGAGAACCTCGGAAAAGGGATTCCGATCCCCATCACTCCAGAGATGGAGAGAGTCAGACACAATCAAGAAAACTTTAGTTCGGTATTTGAAACTTAAAAAAAAAAATCCCTTTAACTAGTTTTTTAAATGTTCTAAAAATATTAATGGCTAGATTTTTAAAATCTAATCAACTTATCCCAATAAAAAATTTGACCCATCTGTTTCCAACTTAATGCTGCAATTTTCTGCCAGTTTCCCCACTAGTTAAACATAATTGTTTGACTTAATTTTTAAAAAGTGTTCAGTACTCCAGCTTTTAAAAATGTAACGTTATCAGTGTTTGAGCATCCATGTTTATCTTGCTTTGGCAAATCTGATCTGAACATAAACCTTAAAAAAATTCTGTAAAGATCTATTGGCCCTGTTCCCTAGTCTAACCTCTTCTGTCTCTATTGGTACTTAATATAGATATAGATATTTTGAAGTTTCTTTTTTTAGCATCCTGTTCTCTAATTGCCTTAAAAATAATTCTTCCCAATATGTTCACCCAACCTAAAAATTAAATACTTTGGCTTCTTTTGAAAGCGTGTATGTATCTTCCTATGTATATTTATAAAAACCCAAACATCCTTATGTAGTTTATTAATATTGCTTCCAAATCCAAAATAACTTCCTTGATTTTGTTTCTGTGTCTTATCTGTTACCATTCCTCCCAACCTTCATAACGAGCTGAGGAAGACTAATTTCTCCCTTTCACAGTGCTCTTTGTTGTCCCGTACTGCAGAGATTGGCTCAAACAGCAAAAATAACAAGACTTTCTTTTCATATTTCTTAGTTTTTGTTGCTCTTTCCTGCATTCCGTTGTCTTTAGGCTCGTACAGGTTGAACCTCAAAGCTTCTGATATTCCCTTTCTCTAACGCATTTTCTCCCTTTTTCCCTTTTTCCTACCCCACTCCCACTTGCTCCAAGATTGAGGACCAAGTGATTGATTGCTCTTTTCTTCTGGATGCTTTCTTGTACAGGTGCTGTACAAAGAAAACCTGGGGACGGGAATTCCAATCCCTGTCACTCCTGAGATGCAGAGAGTCAAACACAATCAAGAAAACCTTAGCTCGGTATTTTGAAAAGATAGAGGGAAAGAGATGCCTTTTAACTTCACAATTAAACCGATACTTAATAGAATTTTTTAAAACCCTCTTCCCTTCCTTTGCTTCTAATGTGTCTTACTTCGCAAAAGGACACTTTCTCATTTCTATAATGTAGTTAATTTTGTGGTTCTTTTGCTTCTGATATTTTAAAAACATTTTTTAAAAAAGAAATAGTGTTCTAGTTTGTGTGGATAATGAAACAGTTCTAACCATTCCAAATTCCTGTGTTGTTTAGGAGGCACCCTGCTCACAGAAGTGGGAAAATAAATAAATAAATAAATAAATAGTATGGATAACTCCAGCCTCTCCCCAGCAGCTTTCACTAAAGTAGTACACAGCATCTTGTCAGCAAATAACTCCTGGCTCCTTGGACTACTGTGCCATTTTGTAACAAGGAAATTGACCTCACACTTAAAACTTCACAGGAAATGAAATGTCACTTACGTCTGTTTTTCTGATGCTTTCTTGTCATACAGGTGCTATACAAAGAAAACATGGGCAAGGGAACCCCTTTACCTGTCACTCCAGAGATGGAGAGAGTCAAACACAATCAAGAAAATATTAGCTCGGTACTCTGGAAAGAAAAGAAAAAAAAATACTTCTTAAATGATTTTAAAACACTACTTTAATGATTTAAAATAATACATATTAATCCTACTTTTAAAAGACAAGTTTGTGAATTTCTTGACCACATTTGTCCTTTGCTGTATGGCTACTCCTAGCCTTAACCCCATAATAACAAAATTGCTTTAATCCATAGCTTAAAGTTCTAATATCAAGAAGTAACAGATTTCCCTGTTACTCGTCTTTTGCTCATCTCTCCCCAAACTTACTCTCCACTATACCCAAGGTCTCTTTGTTTTTTAAACTTATGAAATTTGGGATAGCATAGGTATAATGAGGTTCTTGTTTGAATATTGGAATCATGATTTCATATTAATAACTTTAGGTTTTAATTTACCCTGTCAGATTTTTTATTTTTTTATTTTTTGTGGTGCTGAGGATCAAACTCAGGACCTCTTAAAACTGACCTACCTCCCTAGCCCCACCCTGTCAGATGTGGACAAAAAGACCTTGGGAAAAATAGCTCCTGATCCTTCCCTTCATGGATAATGTTATAAATTCTGACCGAGTAGTGGTTTGGGCAATTGTCAGTTTACTTGAAAAGGAAATTGTCACAAGAAAGGCTTTTTGTTTTACCAGTTATTTTATTGTTCTTTTGTCTGTATCTTGGTCTTTACATGCTAACTTTGGAAAACCATTTCCTATAAGCGTGTGCTCTGTGATATCATATGTATCTATAGATTACCGGGGAGTTGGGGCTCATGTGGGTTTATATTCAGCATTTACAGTGTCTGCAGGTTTCTCCAGTCCTTGAGCTGTGTTTCTAAAATACTACATGCATCAGAATCATCTGGAGGTTTGTTAAACAGGTTGCCGGGTCTGGCCCCCATGGGTTCTCCTTCAGTAGCTGTGGTATGGGGCCAGAGAATTTGCATTTCTAGTAAGTTCTCAGGTGGTACTGACCAAGTAATCCAGGGACTCCGTTTTGAGAACCAGTACTGGAATGGAATTTTTCCTCTTAAGTGCCATTTTCTCCAAACCTTCCAGGTTCCCTAGAATCACAATGAGGGGAGACATTAGGGTGGAGAAGTTATCAAGATGCATTACTGTATCCCTGTGACTTACCACGATGGTGATGTAACTGCTGAAAACATTTCTCCTTCCTGCTCAGTGTGAGCAACTAAACAAGAATGCAAGGGGCAGAGCAGGAGGGATAGAGGGAGAGGAGGAGAAACTCTGCTTCCTCTGTCCGCATCCAGGAACTGCTGCTGTATTTGAGCCACTTCAACCTCAGGGTGATCCGAACCCATACCTGCAACTCTTGTTGAGATGATCTGGGCGGGGATTGATACTCATATACTAGCAGTAAAATGACAGTGGTGCTACCGCTTTTTGGGAAAACTGCAGTTCTCCCTTGCAATCTACAAAAGTTTCAGGGTAGTGTTCTATCCTGTAAACACGTGTCTTACTGTAACTACAATCAACTTCATTTTGGAAATATATCGATTTCCATCTAACCTTATTGCTTAGATGATTTGGTGCCTTAGGTCTCATCAAAAGTTACCTGTTTCATTTCTCCTTTAGTAACTGTAATTCTTCTTTTCTTTTTTGGCTTTTTGGATCTGTTGGACTCACTTAGGTTTTGTACAAAGAAAATGTGGGGAAAGCCACCCCAACCCCTGTCACTCCAGAGATGCAGAGAGTCAAACGCAATCAAGAAAACATTAGCTCGGTATTGTCTTGAGAAACAAAAGTGCTTTTAATCTTACAAAGTAACCCCTGCACTTTGGCCTGTTCTTAACCCACTCAAGGTTAAAAGCAAACTTAATACCAGTTAAATCTGAATCTCCTCTAAATATCATACTACATTTACCATTGCCATTAACTTCTTTTAAGCTTTCTTCTAGAGAGCTGTTCTCAGTAATAGTAATAGATTAAACCTAATGTTCCCCTTCCCCCAATTATATTTTACTTAATAGTGAATATTGCCTCCTAGTGACTGTCAGGTACAACTTTGTATCTCACAGGTGCTATACAAAGAGAACATGGGGAAAGCAACCCCCACCCCTTTCACTCCTGAGATGGAAAGAGTCAAACGCAATCAAGAAAACTTTAGCTCGGTATTTCAGAGAGGGAAGAAAAAAATAATCATTAAAACTTTAACAAGCCTAGCCATTAGGGCTAGATCACTAATTTATCTCACAGTGTTTTCAAGACTTCTGTGTATCTTTAAAACTTTTTCCTTGGCCACTTAAAAACAAACCAATCCCACTAGCTCACACTGGTTTTACTTCTTCCTTATCTTTGGCTTCCTATCCTAACGTTTTAATGGCTTTCTCTTCCTGAGGTGTTTCTTATAAAGTGTGATGTCACTGTACCATAACACCAGCTAAATGATGTTTTTTCAGAACTGTTTTTTCTGGTCTCTGATGTCTGGATGCTCTCTTGGCTCCCCTAGGTTTTATACAAAGAGAATATGAGAAAAGCAACTCCGACACCTGTTACTCCAGAGATGGAGAGAGCTAAGCGCAACCAAGAAAACATTAGCTCGGTATTTTCTAGGATTAAAAAGGAGTCGTGCAACAACTTGGAAAATAACATCTTAACATCAAAAAAATGTGCCTTCCTCATTCAATTGAAAAATGCACTAAAATTGAAAAAGAGATAAATGCAATATTTTGGAAAATAACATTTTAACACCATAAAAATGCACTTTCTTCAACTGAAAATTTATACTAAAATTAACACAACTATGCTTTTTTTTCAATTCCAAACAATCATACTAAACATAAATTAATTACCAATGGTTTTCCTCCTCTTTTACTTTACTCTGAGGTAATTTTTCATACTATAACAAATTGACTTCCTAACATCCTCAATCTTCTCTCCGTTTTTAAAGTACTTTATGAAATGAGTGATACTTGGAAACTGATGTTGTCATTGGCTTTGATATTTTGGGGTTTTGTGTCTGAAGGACTGTGGCTTCTGTATTAGCATATTGGTTTATGCAATCTGGATATTACCTAGGAAAAATGGTTCCTTGTTTTAAAGGATAGGTTTTTCAAATTCCCTTCTCTATCAGACTTAGTGCCAAATACCATTGAATATGCTGGTGATAGTGCTACAATTCCTATCAAATTCAAGAGGCCACTTTCTTCCTCTTTTCCAAAATTATACTGTACTCCATCCCCTTCTCCTTTGAAAATGAGTATTTTATTTTCAAAGTCTTAAAACAAGTCCTTGTCTTCAGATGGGAGCCCTACCCACCCTCATGTTGATCTGGTACTGGTAGTTTCAAGTCTTGCTGGGGGCTTGGGTCTGTCAGTTGACTCAAGCTTCCCTACTCAGCTTCTTTCATCTCCATCTGTTGAAAAGCTTTTGAGGGTTAAAAATTAAGACAGCACCTTGATTTGTACTCATTCATGGTCTCTCCTCATTCATGGTCTCTCCTCCATAGGTTCTTTATTCTGACAGCTTCCGGAAACAAATACAAGGCAAAGCTGCCTATGTGTTGGATACTCCAGAGATGAGACGGGTGAGGGAAACCCAACGTAACATCTCAACGGTGAGTCAGGAATTCTTTAGGGATGGTTGGCTGGCCTGCTAGAATACGAAAAAGGAAAGATGGTCATGCCATCTTTTTATAAAGCAAATTCAAGCTATTTCTTCATGATATTTCAGGTGAAATATCATGAAGACTTTGAGAAACACAAGGGTTGCTTCACACCAGTGGTAACAGATCCTATCACTGAACGAGTAAAGAAGAACACACAGGACTTCAGTGACATTAACTACCGAGGCATTCAGAGGAAAGTGGTGGAAATGGAACAAAAGCGGAATGACCAGGATTACGAGACCATTACAGGTAATTGAGAGCAAAAGTTTTCACCAAGTTCAAGTACAAAGGGCCCCAAATTTTACTTCATGAGTTGTGAAAGCAAGCCCCTAATAATATCGCAGTTTGCAAAGGTGAGACCTCCCCTCTGAGAAGAGGACCAGAGCCTAACTTGAATAAGAACGATTCAGTCCTGTTGTTTAAATTCATGCTTTAGTTTCCAGCTTACTGAAAGAGCAGACCACTTGTTCTGATCCCTGATCTTCCATTCAGGTTTACGTGTCTGGCGTACTAACCCGGGTTCAGTTTTTGACTATGATCCAGCAGAAGACAACATTCAGTCCCGAAGTTTACATTTGATTAATGGTATGTTATGCCGCGAGGCTTACCACGTAACTCTCATCATTTAGTGACTGTCAGTGACCTTTAGGCCCTGAAGTTCCTTCCCTCCAAAGTTTTTAACTTTCAGTTACCCACTGACTAGCTAGTCAAAATAGTGAAGTTCAACTTAGGAAAAGATTTGATTTACTTCCTTAGGTCATGTCTCCTTCAGCTCCATTATTATCATTTCTAGTTTTTCCTAAAAAAAAGAAACTAGTGAATCTGTTAAGAGGAATGATGATGATAAAATACAAAGGCAAAGGAAGAGAATGGATTTGACATTTAGGAACTTTCTGAGCTCTCCTATGTCAAGGACTACTGTTCACTCAGCAAAAACACTGCACAGCTTCATACTTTCTGTTTATGTTAAAAAAGCAGAATCATATGTAGTACCGTTCAGTAAAGGAATCACTTGTTTACTCACGAAGAGAAACAAACAAATCCTGGTTACACCATGGCATATATGATTTTAAAGGTCTGTATGGTGGATGCCTGAGACATTGAAGATGGAGCTTAAACTTGGTGAACCAGGAAAGTGAGCGAGGTGGTAGAAAGGAGTAGGTAGTCAAAGACAGATTCTTGGATTTGAAACTTGGCTATACCGCTTGGCCGTCCTGTGCGCTTTAGCCATTTACTTACACTCGCATCTATCAAATGAGTTTGACTGTGTATCAGAAGAATTGTGGAAAACTACTTAAAGCTATGCTTGGCAAAATAACCATGACCAAGACACAATTACTGTTAGGCTTTACTACCATAGAAATTTCATCTCTGCTAACCTCTCCTAGCCCAAGCTCAGCGCCGGAGCCGGGAGCAGTCACGATCTGCCAGTGCCTTGAGTATCAGTGGGGGTGAGGAGAAGTCTGAGCACTCAGAAGCTGCCAACCAACACCAATCCACCTACAGTGATGGAGGCGTCTTCTTCTCTGCAACCTCAACAGGTACCAGTGGAGAATGGTGGCTGACAGTCATGGCCAGTCAGCTCACTGATTGTTTCTGTAAGACATTCTTTACATTGAAAAAGAAACAAAATATTGATCTTTTCTTCTAGTGATGAAAGATTAGAAGTGTGGATAGTTTCATGAAGTTAGATGTTCATCATCATCAATTTTATTAGATCCTTTCTTCTTAGAAATCACTAAGTTGGAGTTCAAAGACGCCACTTTTCAGCTGCTAAACACAGATTAAACATCTAGCCATGTTCCTTTCATAAACTATTGTTTTCCTAATTTGCAGCTTACAAACATGTAAAAACTACAGAGCTCCCACAACAACGATCATCTTCAGTTGCTACTCAACAGACGACATTATCTTCCATCCCATCTCACCCATCTACCGCAGGAGTAAGTAAATAACCACCTACTCAAATCACTTGTTTTTGATATGTGCAAAATGATTGCAGGTATTCTGGTCTTTATGTTTTCTTTTAAACCAGACATTTTATTTCATATGTTCTCTTACTGCATATCTTACTAAATATCAGAAATCTTTCATTAATACCAAAACCTAAATTAATGAAAGCATTATTCAGTGATTATAAAATAGGGCAAAGTATCAGCTTTGGCTCACTGATTTTACACTGTATCTTAAATAACTGCTGCTTGGACTCATTCTCAAAGATGTATAAACATACACGCACGTGCACATACATATATGTCACGTCTTAGCTCTCCCTTATTAATGTAGAATGAAAAGGTAAGCCAAATTATACAGTTCACATGACTATTTTAAAACTCTTACTTTAAAATCCTGGATCTCTTTCATAATATAAAAAAGATAAATCTTTAAAATTGAAGTGAATAATGTTTATATGAATACAACTATCGTCACTAAAGGACATAGAAGACCTAAATATGTGTTGAGACCCATTACATTTCAGGAAATAAATTTTCTAGATTTGTCACATCTTCTGAACTAAATCAATAAGTTCTAGGCAATTCCAGTTAAATTTCCAATAGAATTTTTAAAAAATTTGGATGCTAATCCTAAAATTTATTTGAAAAAGTAGAATGACCAAGCAAATTTTGAAAATAACAACTGGAGGGAACTTAAACAATAAAGGAATAAAATAATAAGGTTATTATAATAAATATGGATTTGGCATGGTAATAGATTCAAAAATAGATTAAGTTCCAGAAATGGACTATAGAAGAATTACAAAGCCAGGCTTGATGGTACATGCCTGTAACCCCAGCACTTGGGAGGCTGAGGCAGGACAACTGCAAATTTGAGACCCACCTGGCTACATAGTAAGACCCTGTCCCAAAAACAAAGAAAACCAAAAAATTTACAAGCCAGAAGGAAGGGATGAGTAATTAGATGAGTTATGCCCAAATCACATATTTAGGAAAACAGGAAAAATTTTTTTCATCTCAAAGCGTGAAGATCTATATATGTACCAAATATCTAAATGTAAAAACAAGATTGCAAAAAGGTAGGGAAGTCTTCCTAAACTGTTTCCAAAATCTAGAAGTATAATGAACCATGAAAATTTAAATGTATCTGTAACAAAAACAAACATGTCAAACTGAGAGGAAAATACTTATAGCATATATATCAAAAATTTAGTATTTAAACAGCATCAAACACTTTAGAATTCAATGATAAATTATTCTTCCCTCAAAGTAAGAAAGACTTAGAAGAATATGAATAGACAATTTATGGCAAAAGAAATAAAAATGGCCAAAAAGGATGTTCACTATGGCTAGTAACCAGAACATGCAAATGAAAACAATGAACTATCATACTCAAACATTAGAGTAGTAAACTTCATTAGCATAAATTAATTGTACAAAGAGGTTTCAATGTGGTATTTCCACACATGCATATAGTGTACCTTGAATCACAGTCATTCCATTATTTAACCTTCCCCCACCTCCATGACCTTTTACTTTTTGGTTGGCTTCATTATGCTATTTCATATATGGAGAGTGGTAAACTCTGCTAAATAATTTGTGATATTACTAAGATGTGAAATTCTCTGCAGCAGTCAAAAAGAAAGAGAACTTTATTTATATGAAGACTATCAAGCTATATTAAGTGGAAAGGACAAGTGAGAGTAATATTTATAGTATTGTTCCACTTATGCAGAAGGAAAGGGAAAATCTGTTAATATAAATATGTATGTGTATCTCAGAGTGCAAGAAAAAATTCATAGGCTACATTCCAAACCACTAACCAGTGACTGCTTCAAGGAGGAATCTGACTATTCCCAGCATTTTTATGTTCAAGGTGTTACATTTAAAAAAAATAAACAACAACAAAAAACATTGTGTTGGATAGCTTTTAGAAACTTTTACTACTGGTATGCTCCCAAAATCCCAAGAGAAATGGATGATGTGACATCCAAAATAACAGAGATTCCACATTATTTACTGAGGAATAGAAGAGCACTGTGATAATATGCATGCCATAATAAACTATGGATATATTCAGAGCATGAGTCAAGGGAAGACTTTAAAGGCAAAATGAGACTCTATAAAATATTTTGAAACACTAATCCTTGGCTACAAGGATTAACAATAAGGGTAGCACCAGTCTGAGGCTGAATAGACAATTGCTGAGTAGATGTCCTTAAAGCTTTGTTTTGTTTTTGTGTGACAGGTGTTTGAACTCAGGGCTTTGTGCTTGCAAAACAGGCATTCTACCACTTGAGCTACATCTCTAGTCTATTTTGCTCTGGTTATTTCAGAGATGGTGTCACGTGAACTATTTGACCATGTTGCCTCGAACCACGATCCTCCCAATCTCAGCATCCCAATAGCTAGGATTACAGATATGAGCACTTTAAGGCACCTAGCCTTAAAGTATTTTTGTGTATGTGTGTGTAAGGTTGCAGCAGACTGTGCAAGGCTATCATTCTGTCAGTCTTTTGTGATAGTTACTTTCAGGCAATTAGGCCTAAGAATCCTTTCTTCATATCTTCCTGGCTTGCTTTATTAGTTAGAGCTTGACAAAAGTGACTCCACTTTGATTCTGGCAACTTTCACATGTGTGATACTGCTATGGTATCTCAAGTTCTTTTCTAAAATACAAGATTGACCTCTTCCTCAAAAGGGAGAAAAAGACCACTACATTTAAAACTAGCACATTCTCCTCTCTATGGGCACCATCACACAACTTTATGGGTATATAATTAACATAGTATGGAGTTCATTAAAATATGCAATCTGTGGATTATTTCACTTATAAAGTTGCTCCATCACCATCTTAGAATATTTTCATCAACCTTAAAAAAGAAACACAAAAACTGTGTCCATCAGCATTCACTCCCCATTCTCTCCTTTCCTGCTCCATCCAGTTCTAGACATCGATGAATCTTTTTGTCTATAGATTTGCCTGTTTGAGACATTTCATGGAAATGAAATCACACAATATGTGAACTTTGATACGTGGCTTCTTGTACTTAATGCTTTGAGGTTCATCCATGTTGTATCATATATGGGCACTTCATCCTTCATTACAAAAATGGGTATACCCCATTTTGTGCATTCATCAGTTGTTGGGTATGTAGGTCGCTTCCACCTTTTAGCTATTATGAATAATAATGCTATGAACACAGCTGTACAAGTTATGCAGACATGTTTTCACTCTTCTTGGGTATACACATTCCTAGGAGTAGAATTGCTGGGTCATATAGTAACTGCATATTTGACATGTGCTGACAGCCAAAGTGTTTTCCAAGTGGCTATACCATTTTCTATTTCCACTGGCTATATAAGTGTTCCAATTTCTCTTGGAACTTTTCTAAAAAGCTATTCTTTTTTATGATAATCACCACCTTGGTATCTCATGGTTTTGATTTGCATTTCCCTGATGACTAATAATGGTGAGCTTCTTTTTCTGCACTCATTGGTAATTTGTGTATCTTCTCTGGAGAAATGTCTGTTCATGTCTGTTGCCTTTTTGTCATTGTTGTTGAGTTGGAGTTCTTTATATATTTTTAATGTTAATTCCTTGCCAATATTTTCTCTTATTTTATGAGCTTTTACTTTCTTGGAAGTTGTACATTTTCCTTTGTGACTTAAATTCATGGAAAAATCATCAAAGATCTTATAAATAGTTGTTGGGTTATTAAAATCCAGTATATAATATTTTCCTTTTTTTCATCTTGTAAATAGAAAATCTTCCGTGCCATGTACGACTATATGGCTGCAGATGCAGATGAGGTGTCCTTCAAAGATGGAGATGCTATTGTAAATGTTCAAGCTATTGATGAAGGTTGGATGTATGGCACCGTGCAGAGGACTGGCAGGACCGGCATGCTCCCAGCCAACTATGTTGAAGCTATTTAGGCACTTCAAACATCCACATCTACCTGCAGTGCCTGAACTCCTGTGTTCAATACTTCACTTTAGACCCCACTATTATTCAAGTTCTCAAGCTGCCTAATGGTTTGCTCTATGTCAGCATCATTTATGGTAGTACTATCTTTTGTTTCTATATGAACCTCAGTAATTCTCCATTAAAAAAGATGCTAGTCACAATAATCTATCCCATCTTTTAACTAGCCTTACATTTTCATTATTTTCTGGACTTCCACATAAAACTTGAGAAAACATTAAATGTATGAAAGTTCTTTATTTTAAAAATTACCATTATCAAATTTCCTTGGTTTTAAAATAAGTTGAATTTCAGAATAGAATTTTTTGAACTGCAGTGTTACTACTGTATCAACAAAAATGTTTTAATATATTGCTTTTCTAAGGCAGGGATTTGAACATACCAAAGACACTAAATTTAAAAAATGGCAGTCATCTTTTTCCTTGCTTACTAAAATGCTAATGCTTGAATTTCTAATCTAGTCCTGTTGTCTCACAGCTAATAGTCAATTTAAACTGGTAGCTAATAAAATCTACTCTGCAACAAACTCTGGTGATAGGATGAACTTTATTTTTAATGGCTTCAAGATCTACCAACAAAAAATTCAACAAATTCCTTACACTAGATGTAACCAAAATACCTGTCTCAATATTATAGCTATAATAATACTGCTATCTCAAGCACAGTAGGGGTTTTTTGGCTTTTTTAAACCCAGAGCCTTACGCACACTCGGCAAGCACTCTACACTAAACTAACTCCCCAGACCACCAAGTCGCCCTGCCACGCACACGTTTTTAAAATTATTACTATTACCATATAATTGTACACCCACAAGCTTCTTAATATATGCCTCTGAACCTCACAGGGCGTAAGTGCTCTAGAAAAGTCAATATGAATGACAGGGAATGCACCTGTATCATCAGTGACTGTGCTAGATGCTAAAATTCATATGATGAAAAAGAAATTGGCTTCTTCATAGTCCCAATAAAAGGCAAACCATGCCTATGTTAGTGTTTCACTACTGTAGCAAAATCCCTGAGATAACTTAAAAAGAGGAAGCTGGAGGTGTGGCTTAAGTCCTAGAGTACAGGCCTAGCAGGTGGGAAGTCCAGAGTTCACATCACTAACAACAGGTGTTGGAGAGGATGTGGGGAAAAAGGAACCCTTTTACACTGCTGGTGGGAATGCAAACTAGTACAACTACTCTGAAAAAATATTTGGAGGCTTCTTAAAAATCTAAACATTGATCTACTATATGATCCAGCAATACCACTCTTGGGGATATACCCAAAAGACTGTGACACAGGTTACTCCAGAGGCACCTGCACACCCATGTTTATTGTGACACAATTCACAATAGCCAAGTCAGCCAAGATGCCCCACTACTGACGAATGGATTAAGAAAATGTGGTATGTACACACAATGGAATTTTATGCAGCCATGAAGAAGAACGAAATGTTATCATTCGCTGGTAAATGGATGGAATTGGAGAACATCATTCTGAGTGAGGTTAGTCTGGCCCAAAAGACCAAAAATTGTATGTTCTCCCTCATATGTGGACATTAGATCAAGGGCAAACACAAGGGGATTGGACTCTGATCACATGATAAAGCGAGAGCACACAAGGGAGGGGTGAGGACAGGTAGGACACCCAAAAAACTAGATAGCATTTGTTCCCCTCAATGCAGAGAAACTAATGCAGATACTTTAAAGTGACAGAGGCCAATAGGAGAAGGGAACCAGGAACTAGAGAAAAGGTTAGTTCAAGAAGAATTAAAAGGTAACACACATGTACAGGAGAGCAATGCAAGTAAACTCCCTGTATAGCTAACCTTAACTAGCAAAAACCCTTGGTCCTTCCTATTATTACTTATACTCTCTCTTCAACAAAATTAGAGATAAGGGCAAAATAGTTTCTGCCTGATAGTGAGAGGGTAGGGGGGGAGAGGGAAGGGGGGTAAGAGAGGGCTTGAGGGGAAGGGGGGAGAAATGACTCAAATATTGTACGCACATATGAATAAAATAAATTTAAAATTTTTTTTTTAAATTCTAGATTTAAAAAAAAAGCTTGGAATATTTTCAATGTATTTACAGAAGTAGAAAATGCTCCTATACCTACCTCAAAAATACACTCATGGCTAATCTTGCTTCTTTACCTCACCAATGTCCACCTCCCATCACTTTAAAAATCAATCACATTTCATTGTACATCTTCAAAAAGGTGGTTTATCAAATAGAAGGAGAGAAATAATAAAAATAAGAGCTGAAATCAATGAAATAGAAACCAAAAAAACCATACAAAGAATTAATGAAACAAAAAGTTGGTTCTTTGAAAAAATAAACAAGATCGATAGACCCCTGGCAAACCTGACTAAAATGAGGAGAGAAAAAGCCCAAATTAGTAGAATTAGGAATGCAAAAGGGGAGATAACAACAAACACCATGGAAGTCCAGGAAATCATCAGAGACTACTTTGAGAACCTATATTCAAATAAATTTGAAAATCTAAAAGAAATGGACAGATTTCTAGATACATATGATCATCCAAAACTGAACCAAGAGGAAATTAATCACCTGAATAGACCTATAACACAAAATGAAATTGAAGCAGCAATCAAGAGTCTCCCCAAAAAGAAAAGTCCAGGACCTGATGGATTCTCTGCTGAATTCTATCAGACCTTTAAAGAAGAACTGATACCAACCCTCCTTAAACTGTTCCACGAAATAGAAAGGGAAGGAAAACTGCCAAACACATTTTATGAAGCCAGTATTACACTTATCCCAAAACCAGGCAAAGACATCTCCAAAAAGGAGAACTATAGGCCAATCTCCTTAATGAACATTGATGCAAAAATCCTCAACAAAATAATGGCAAACCGAATTCAGCAACACATCAAAAAGATTATTCACCACGACCAAGTAGGCTTCATCCCAGGGATGCAGGGGTGGTTCAACATACGAAAATCAATAAACGCAATAAACCACATTAACAGAAGCAAAGACAAAAACCACTTGATCATCTCAATAGATGCAGAAAAAGCCTTTGATAAGATCCAACATCATTTCATGATAAAAGCTCTAAGAAAACTAGGAATAGAAGGAAAGTTCCTCAACATTATAAAAGCTATATATGACAAACCTACAGCAAGCATTATACTTAACGGAGAAAAATTAAAACCATTCCCTCTAAAATCAGGAACCAGACAAGGATGCCCACTATCTCCACTCCTATTCAACATAGTACTGGAATTCCTAGCCAGAGCAATTAGGCAAGAAGAAGGAATAAAAGGAATACAAATAGGTAAAGAAACTGTCAAAATATCCCTATTTGCAGATGACATGATCCTATACCTTAAAGACCCAAAAAACTCTACTCAGAAGCTTCTAGACATCATCAATAGCTATAGCAAGGTAGCAGGATATAAAATCAACATAGAAAAATCATTAGCATTTCTATACACTAACAGTGAGCAAACGGAAAAAGAATGTATGAAAACAATTCCATTTACAATAGCCTCAAACAAAATCAAATACCTAGGTGTAAACCTAACAAAAGATGTGAAAGACCTCTACAAGGAAAACTATACACTTCTGAAGAAAGAGATTGAGGAAGACTATAGAAAGTGGAGAGATCTCCCATGCTCATGGACTGGTAGAATCAACAGAGTAAAAACGTCGATACTCCCCAAAGTAATCTACATGTTTAATGCAATTCCCATCAAAATTCCAATGACATTCATTAAAGAGATTGAAAAATCTACTGTGAAATTTATATGGAAACACAAGAGGCCACGAATAGCCAAGGCAATACTCAGTCAAAAGAACAATGCAGGAGGTATCACAATACCTGACTTCAAACTATATTACAAAGCAATAACAATAAAAACAGCATGGTACTGGCACAAAAACAGACATGAAGACCAGTGGAACAGAACAGAGGACCCAGATATGAAGCCACACAACTATAACCAACTTATCTTTGACAAAGGAGCTAAAAATATACAATGGAGAAATAACAGCCTCTTCAACAAAAACTGCTGGGAAAACTGGTTAGCAGTCTGCAAAAAACTGAAACTAGATCCAGGTATATCACCCTATACCAAGATTAACTCAAAATGGATCAAGGATCTTAATATCAGACCCCAAACTCTTAAGTTGATACAAGAAAGAGTAGGAAATACTCTGGAATTAGTAGGTATAGGTAAGAACTTTCTCAATGAAACCCCAGCAGCACAGCAACTAAGAGATAGCATAGATAAATGGGACCTCATAAAACTAAAAAGCTTCTGTTCATCAAAAGAAATGGTCTCTAAACTGAAGAGAACACCCACAGAGTGGGAGAAAATATTTGCCAACTATACATCAGACAAAGGACTGATAACCAGAATATACAGGGAACTTAAAAAACTAAATTCTCCCAAAACTAATGAACCAATAAAGAAATGGGCACGTGAACTAAACAGAACTTTCTCAAAAGAAGAAATTCAAATGGCCAGAAAACACGTGAAAAAATGCTCACCATCTCTAGCAATAAAGGATTTTTTTTTTTTTTTTTTTTTGGCAATACTGGGGTTTGAACTCAGGGCCTCACACTTGCAAGGCAGGTGCTCTACCACTTGAGCCACTCTACCAGCCCCCTCTAGCAATAAAGGAAATGCAAATTAAAACCACGCTAAGATTCCACCTCACCCCTGTTAGAATAGCCATCATCAGCAACACCACCACCAACAGGTGTTGGCGAGGATGTGGGGAAAAAGGAACCCTCTTACACTGTTGGTGGGAATGTAAACTAGTACAACCACTCTGGAAAAAAATTTGGAGGCTACTTAAAAAGCTGGACATCGATCTACCATTTGATCCAGCAATACCACTCTTGGGGATATACCCAAAAGACTGTGACACAGGTTACTCCAGAGGCACCTGCACACCCACGTTTATTGCAGCACTATTCACAATAGCCAAGTTATGGAAACAGCCAAGATGCCCCAGCACTGACGAATGGATCAAGAAAATGTGGTATCTATACACAATGGAATTTTATGCAGCCATGAAGAAGAACGAAATGTTATCATCCGCTGGTAAATGGATGGAATTGGAGAACATCATTCTGAGTGAGGTTAGCCTGGCTCAAAAAACCAAAAATCGTATGTTCTCCCTCATATGTGGACATTAGATCAAGGGCAAACACAACAAGGGGATTGGACTTTGAGCACATGATAAAAGCGAAAGCACACAAGGGAGGGGTGAGGATAGGTAAGACACCTAAAAAACTAGCTAGCATTTGTTGCCCTTAACGCAGAGAAACTAAAGCAGATACCTTAAAAGCAACTGAGGCCAATAGGAAAAGGGGACCAGGAACTAGAGAAAAGGTTAGATCAAAAAGAATTAACCTAGAAGGTAACACCCACGCACAGGAAATCAATGAGTCAATGCCCTGTATAGCTATCCTTATCTCAACCAGCAAAACCCCTTGTTCCTTCCTATTATTGCTTATACTCTCTCTACAACAAAATTAGAAATAAGGGCAAAATAGTTTCTGCTGGGTATTGAGGAGGGGGAGAGGGAGGGGGCAGAGTGGGTGGTAAGGGAGGGGGTGGGGGCAGGGGGGAGAAATGAACCAAGCCTTGTATGCACATATGAATAATAAAAAAAATGAAAAAAAATAAAAATAAAAATAAAAAGGTGGCTTATTTTGGTGATACTGGAGTTTGAACTTAAGGCTTGCTAGGCAGGTACTACCAGCTCAAGGACTCTTAAAAAACTAACCACACCTTAAAGACTGGCGATCAGTGTCTACTGTTCAAGCTAATTTTTTTCAGCATCTACACTTATGTCCCTATTATCAGGGTCGATGCTGGGAAGTCCTTTGTAACTCAACTACAGAAGCTGCAGAGTTGCAAAAAGCCTTAGCAAACAGATACTGATTTGATCTTCAGGTTATAATAAAAGGGAGAAATTACTTCTGTAGGTTTCATCCAAGACAAAACTCATGCCCAAATCTGTGTTTCAATTGTCAACCCCCCCCCATCCCATGAAAAGGAAAGGCCTTTATCAACACTGATACCTAGTTTCAGATTTCAAACATTAGAGCCACTGTTTGTGGTACTTCGTTACCACAGCACTTGTAAAGTAATGCAGTATCTTTCAACATCACCGCTAAGTTTTTTTTTTTTTTTTGGCTCGTATTTAAAACTGGATTTAGAAGATTAACACTAGGAGTCAATCAGAACCTCTAGCTGGTCATAAGAAGAGTGAAGAATATAAATGGTTCATGCTTATGTAATGCTATCTTCACTTATACAGCTCTTTGGGTTATCCTATTCTTATTCATTTCAGTCTTACATGTCAGAAACACACACACACCAAAATAAAAACAAAAGTGAACAGAAAATGTAGTTTTTAGAGTTTTATTTTAGGTAAAAGTGCATTTCTTAAAAGCTGTTTCAATAACCAGTTTCAATTGGCAAATGATTACAGTCGACTCTCCATGATTCATCAAAGGTTTTATTATATAGATCAAACCGATTCTCCCTCAACTAAACAAATACTTTTAAAGGTAGGTCTACCTGCTTCAAACATTGAATAAAGCATTACATAATAATTAAAAATGTACCCTTTTCATCTACTTGTACGGTTAATGAAGGAACAGGTACTTCTGTAAAGTTTCAATTTAAATTTTGAAGACTTACCAAACATAAAAATGGTCTGAAAACATAAAGCCAAGTGAGCAAAATAGTATAGGGTTGATAAAAGACTGACTTGGCTCCTGCCAGTACTTTCCTAAGCAGGAAAGTACTAACATGGGTTAGAGCTATCTACAGGAGAAACTGTTAAGATACGTTGAAAGCAACTGATAACTCACCGCCACTGAAAGACGAGTCCTATATCCCTATTTCATAGGCATGACTTAACATATTAGGGTCGAAGTCTTTTAGTGTCATGGCACACCCGTACCTATACTTTTGAGAGTATCTCCTACTATATCTGTGTTTGAGCAACACAAAAAAATCAGGGGCATACATCTTATAAATGAAACCTAACATGGTAATAGAAAAGCAGTCCAAACACCAGTCTGCCAGCAAGAAGCAAGATAACACGAGCTGTAGGTCAGTTTTGTCTACTAAACTGACAATCATAGAAAGAAAACGGCCAAAATCAGCACATAAACAAGCATGACTGTGTTCCAATAAAATTATTTCTGGTCACAAAAATTATGACATTTTTAAAACCTTCCCCAACCATTAAAAAAACATAAAAGCCCATTTTAGCTCATGGGCCAGTACAAAAAATAGGTGGTAATTCCTGCTCCATTGCTCTATAAAAACTTAATACTACTGCCATCCTTTGGTTTCTATATCCAAAACTGATTCTGCTCCTCAGTCCATTTTCTTTTAGAAAATGCTCATTCTACAAAAATAAAGCACTTTAAGGCACTTTATTCAATTATGTATAAAAATAGTTATTATACTGTTTCATTTTCAGTTCCATGGCAGGATCTTCCTAGTAACAAATCTTTGATCCATTAAAGAAACAAAGCTGCCTTTTCTTGGAATTACTGATTTACTGCTGGAGGGTCAAAGTACTAAATGATATACTCTATTACTTTGGGCTTGGCGCTATGGCTCATATCTATAATCCTAGCTACTCGGGAGGCAGCGATCAGGAGGATCCTGGTTTGAAGCCAGCCTGGGCAGTTTGGGAGAGACCCTATCTCAAAAAACCCTTCACCAGAAAAAAAAAACAAAACCAAAAACTTTGGGTATTTATGTTATATATAGAATAGCACTCTGGGAAAAGTGAGTGTAAGGACTGCTTGTCCTTATACCAAATGTACTAATTTCATCATTAAAACTTCAACTCCCACATTTCTTTCCCTTTCTCTTCACTGTATCACTTCACAGTCCATCAACTTCTATCAGCATATATGCTTGACATCTAAAGAAATTAGGGTGTTTTTTTCCCCCCCGAGGGGGAGAGATGTCTAGCCAGGCAAGGTAGCACACGCTTATAGTCTCAGCAGCCAGAAAAGGTGTAAAAAAACAAAAAGCAAAAAACCTTTCTTACCATAGGGTTTTGTTTTGGCAGCACTGGGGTTTGAACTCAGGGCCTCACACTTGCTAGGTAAGCACTCTTACTGTTTGAGCCACTCCACCAGTCCCATAAAACCCTTCCTTAAAAAGAGAATCCCTCTGGAACCCAAGCTGGCCTAAAACTAGTAGTTCTCCTGCCTCAGCCTCCAAAATGGTAGGATTACAGGCATATGTCACCTTGCCTGGCTAAAGAGTTTAGCTTTACTCACAATGATAAAGCAGCAAAGATAACATTCTCTCTGCTACAAGAAGAGTACAAAGTTGCAGAGGGCTTTCCTTGATATCAACAATTGAAAATGCTGCCTTCAATTTTACAGTGTCACATCAAAGCAGCTAATTTTAAAGAAGCTTATACAAAGGAGAAATTGTTAAGACTCATTACAGAATTTAACATCAAGACAAAGAACTGAGTGAAATTTCATAATCCTTGAAGAGTACTACTCTACTAAGCATCTATAGATCTTTAAACTTAGGACTTACGTTTTCATGGTGCTTTCAAATGTAACATATAAAGTCTGGTGCACATAACAGACTTAACTGGGCCTTAAGAAACTACAAAATCAGGACTGGAGGCCTGATTCAAGTGGCAAAGCACTTGTGTAGTAAGCAGGAGACTCTGGTTTCACTCCCTAGTATGTGTGTGGTGGGGAGGGAGAAGTCTAAGATACACCATACAACCAAACAACAAATAAAAACTCAACCCGTTGAGACTGGAGGCATGGCAGTGGAGTGCTTGCCTAACAAGTGCAAGTTCAAATCCTAGTGGCGCCAACCAGTAAAAGCAAAAATAAAAACCGTTACTTAACTTTTGGCTACATTTTTGGAAGCACTTTGAATAAGGATAAGTTCTTACAAATAAGGCATTTAAATGTGAGGAAAACCTTACCATCTAAACAGACTCCCAGGAAACTCACTTCACTTACAATGAAAGGGTAACTTTGAACCATGTAGCATAACAGCAAATTAAGTAGCCATTGCTCTTCAGTGAAATGACAAAGCATGATCCTGGTTTATCATGGCACTACTATTGAACTGCCAAGTGAGTCTCAGATAATGTCAGCTTCTGAAGTTGGTTGGTTATAACAGACCAATAGAGACTGAGTGTATTTCTCATATATAGGCAGTTCTGGGGTTTACACTAAGGGCGTTACACTTGCTAGGCAAGTACTCTACCACTTGAGCCACTCTGCCAACCCTTTTGGGCTGGGTATTCTTAAGATAAGGTCTATTGTTCAGCCTCACCTTGAACTGCGATCCTCCTGACCTCTGCCTACAGCTAAGATTATAGGCATGAGCCACCAGCACCCAACTATGTTTCTAATACTTGCAAACCTATCTCATTAACAAAAAAAATGAGAACTTAATCCACATATACTCCTGTGAAAATACTGCGTAATTTGCTGTATCAACAAGGTTCTTTGTAACTCTAAGCGTGCCTTTTTAAAAATAGTCATCCATATTTTAAAAAACACTCAAGAGGCAAAATTCTGTATCCTTGACTCAAAAATTTTCAATTTTCATTTGAAAACTTTAAGTCATTTTGTATCTTCAATTTATAAGCTTGAGGAGGTTATGAAAGTCTAGTTTCATCTTTTATAACTTCCCAGGAGTTAAATCTGCCTGAGTCACAGGTCAAGCTGCAGTTTCTCAGGCCTACCTACCTTAAATGCTGTACTCAACGTATCAGCCTCTGTATGGGGGTTTTGAGAGTGTGTTAGAAACGCAGACTCAGGCCCCAACACAGATCACAACCTTTATTTTTACACATACCTCTGAGCTTGAGAGGCCTGTGTTAGAAGTCAGAACTTCAGTTTAATGTGTGTATAAATGTATGAGTTTTCAAAAGGTTTGGGATAAAATGGACATGGATTGTAGTAATGCGCAAACAGCCTCATTCCCCCAACCCAAGCCTTGGACTAACTGCCAACTGGTGTTTTACAGCCTCCTAGCCTAGACAGCAACTTACCTCTGAAAATCAATTATGAAGAATGAGATGAAACCTCATTTTCTTACTGTATTAGTCAAAGCTGTTAACTCATTTATATTTTCTTCTAAATTTTACTTAAGCAGTACTTAATTCTTTTAAAGCAGTACTTATTTTTAATTATTTTCATTCCTATATCTTAAAAATCCACTTATATATCATACATTCAGATCCCAATCATTGTCCCTCATTTTGTTTCTTCCTTTGCCAATTACTGACATTTTTATGATACTTAACTATGCAACAGAATCCCTGGACAACGTCAACAACATCACGCTTCTAAAGTTCAGATTTAAATCTTATTTCGACTGTATTACTTCCACTAGTTTCACACATCCTACACTACTTGGAACTGAGAGGAAAGTTCCACTCTAGTCCTGGTTTTGAAATTTGTTGAATCAGCACAGCATATGTAGTAATGGACTCAGCTCCACTAAAAAAATTTAAATCCTCTAGGATATCCAAAATGCATCTCATAGATATGAAAATTATACTACACTCCTACACGCCACTAAATTTTAAAAACTGCATAAATTAAGAAACCACATCTGAGTGCAGTTATTAATATTTGTCATTTGTTTTATTTACCATTAGAAAATATCTGAAAAAATGAATTCCATTTTAATAGTGAAACATACTGGAGCTAATCAAGAAATATTAATGCTTTTTTGGTATTTTAAGAATAATCAGGGAGAAATCCAAAGAAAATTTTAAGCGAGAATACTACTGAAAGTAAGGTGGCTCAAATATATGTTTGAACCAAAACAATGAAGATTTTAACAAGTTAGGCTATACTCTCAAATGATGGCTTTTATTAAAATAAGTTGTGGCTCAATGAAGTTGTAACTGCTATCTGTGCTTGTATTAAATTCAGTAACTTTTAAATAAAGGGTAATCATTTGGGTCACTTTTTTCTATACTATTTAGCTTCCCAAGAACTTCATTCTACCAGCAAGTATGAAACAAAAACATTAAGGCATGCAGTCATGAAATGAGTCAATGTGACTGAGTTGGTGTTACACAGCATCCCATTACCCTCCCCCAGACACACACACTTGGTGCACAGATTCCCCTTCTTATTCATTCCTGCTGACTAAACACTCGTGGTATGACTCTTTACTGTTAAACAGACAATGTAAAACATGATTATAATTGTTTTTAAAAATTAAGTGGGTTTTTTTTTGTTAGTTCCTCCTTCAAGGTGCAATTCTTAGTTCAACAATTCAAAAATTTCTTATTAAGACCATTCTTGGTATATAAATATCATATTTAGATCCAAAAATATATGTAATGATAGACTGATGATTATGAAAAAAGACAGTGACTTTTATGGGGCTGACAGGAGGTATCTGCTGGGTAAAGGACACCTGAAACAAGACACAGGATTAAACTTTCTATAGCTTGATGCAGAAGCATGCTGTTCCAAGTAAGGGTGAGGTTTTGAATTAATTGTGAAAGGAAGATCACTCACTAATCCCTTGGTGAGAACAAGCAAGATATATTCTTAGTTAAAAAGACAAAACAGTTGTGGGAAGTCAGGCACTAATACTAGTTAGTAAAATGCACAAATATTTTAATTATATATATCTATATATACCCTATTCTTTTTTAACTAGGGCAAAACATACATATAGAAAAAGGATAGTTTGAAATTTCTTCAAAGTTTACTTTTAGGTATAGGTGAGGAAAAAAAACAGATAATCTCTAGACTTCTCATAGTACAACTTGTAATGAAAATATTCAGACTAACTCTCCATTAAGAAGAAATGTAATGAGGCACACTTTCTAGTGGCTGGCATCCTTCTCCAAACCAAAAGAAAAACACGGTAAGAGTATGAATAGCAAAGCTGTCATGTTACATTAATTTTACTCATTTTGGACACTTTAAAAAATAAACTCACGTTTTAACTAAGACTATTAACTAAGTACAAAACTATTTGTTGTTTATTTGTACATACAGAATCCTACAAATTTCTGCAGCAAGCCCATGAAGCACTGCCCGTACTGAAATTTCAGTACTAACTATATACAAAATGCTTCTATTAAACAAAGTCAAGGTATTCACAAGAAGCTGCAGAAAAATTCATGCAATTAATGAAGGCTGAAATTATAAATTAAAAACATTGTCATTTATACATAATATACAAATCATGCATTAAAAGTGAATACTCTGTGTCTCATGAGAGTAAACTTTCATAGGCAAATGCTGCTGCACAATTACTGGATAATGCAAATGAATGGAGTCTTAATAAATTCTGTATTAATATTTTGACCCCCTCCCCAAAGTTGAAACCTTTGGTATTTTTCTCAAAAGTTTCCAAAGGTGACATTTTAAGTTCCAATTCCTCTGCATCTTTTTTGAGGTACTTTGCTAAGAACTTCCTAAACTCCAGACACAACAAATACAATTTTTTAAAGTATAAACACCTTTATCAGTTCAGCAAAATTCAAATTAAAAAAATCTCCATTTCAATTAAAGTATGTTTCACCAGAATATGCATGAAGAAAGTATAGAATAAAATGTATGCTTACTTCCTTACTTTTGCTTTCAAAATCTCAGGTACTTAAATGTCTTGAAAAGCTGTGTATGGTAGCTAAGAAAATACTAGGGGAGGGGATCTTACCTAATGAACTTATAAAACAACTAACATAATGATACAGTCATTACCCAATTTTACCAACTTTGCAGTGTCCACTTTTGAACTATATGCAATTTCAGAACTGCCTTTAATAATCAAGAAATCTGATGATGTTTTTAAAACTTCTTCAACTTTCTCTTAATGTATTAAACAGAATTTTCATGGGGTGGTGATCTCCAACGTGACTGGAGATTCCTTATTATGGAGTTTGCCATAGTACCAAGTTTCTCATGCATTTCAAATAGCTGGCTTCCTGAATAATTATGGAGATCTTCTGAGTCCAATTGAAGAGCAAGAGCACTAATCTGTGTCACAAGATTTTTAGATAATGGAGTTTCTAAAGTAACCGGATCAATCAAATCTATAAGGGAAAAGAAAAGCACATTAAACTTATACCATCTAAAACTTAAACCAAATGTATCTCCAATCAATTTAAGAAAAAAGTCTGAAGGGCCCAGATTTCAAAATGGGAAAGCAGGGCATGGTACACCTTTCTCAAGGGAACAGCTGCCTAAAAACTGCTGCAACTTCTTATTCTGTACATGACCAGACTACTTCATTTTTTTATTAGCATACATTATTTGTAGAAGGGAGTTCATTGTGATCATTCTGTAAGTATGTCATACTTTCAATAAGTTCACCCTCTCTAGCACATTTCCATAACCTCCCCAGCCCCCAGACTACCTCATTTTTATTAATGCAACTAAAAAATAATGTATTCTCTATATCCTTATTGGAGATCTTGATGGACTAGAAGATGACAATTAGAGAAAACCAACCAGACACACCAGAAATCAAATCAGTTTTTTTCACATACTTGCATAAAGGACAAAAAAAGCCAAAAACACAAACAAAACAAAAAACTTGAATAGAAGAGGCATGGTTTTCTCAAGAAAGTTAATTCATTTTCCAAATTAAAATATTTTCTGCTAAAGTATACCTGAGGCAAGTCTTTCATCATCAGTTGAGAGAGATTTATTTTCTATCCCATTTACTGCTTTTTCTGAAAGGTCAAAAACTGGAATTTCTTCAAGTCCGCGAGACTTCACCTTGATCATACATGCAGTGAACACACAACAAAAAGCTTGCTTTCAGTAGTAAGTATATTACAAACTTGGGTAAAGAACACATTAGGCAAAATATATGTTCCACAGCTCATCGTAATTAATTTATTTAGTATTGCTAAGAAAGCATATTCTACTAACTACACAAAAAAGTAGCATTACGAGGGCTAGAATCATGGCCCAAGTGGTAGAGAGCCTTGTCTGCCTAGCAAATTGAAGGTGGAACCTTTAAAATTTTATTTCCCAAGTTCGGGGATGTGGGAAAATTTCAGCAGAAATCATTAAGCCACGTATCTTTTTTAAAAAAAAGTATTATTTTCAGGGTGGGGACACAGGTCAGTGGTAGAGAACACATCTAGCCTGTGTTAAGGCCCTGGACTGACAAAAACAGTACAGTCATCACAGATACTCCCGGGGCTGATGACACCTACTTGTTAAGAAACTATTTTCAAAGTTACTACATGACTCAGCAATTCTAACTGTGCATATCTACCCGAGAGATGAAAAAACATATACCCAGGCCAAAACTTGTATATGAATGTTCACAGCATTATTCAAAACGTGGAACAACCTATGTATCCATTAAATGATGTACAGCTAAACAAAATATGGTTTATCAAAGCCAGGTGCCAGTGGCTTATGCCTAAAATCTTACTTGGGAGGCAAAAGTCAAGAGGATAGCAGTTTGAGGCCAGCCTGGGCATAGATTGGAAGACCTTATATATCAAAAATACCCAAGACAAAAAAGGGCTTGTGGAGTGACTCAAGTGGTAGATCACCCACCCAGTAAGCATGAGGCCGTCCATGAGTTCAAAGCCCAGTATCAACAAAATAAAAGAGAAATAATAAAGTATTGTATATTCATACATGAAATGACTACTATTCAGCCTTTAAAAGGTAGTAAGTTCTGACATGCTACAACATAGATAAACCTGGAAAACATGCTAAGTGAAAGAAGGTAATTAAAAAAATCTTAGGTTGTATGATCCTATTATAAAAATGTCTAGAGAAGGCAAAGGTAAATTAGTAGCTATGTAGGGGTGGATGATGGACATGATGGCAGCTATGGGTTCAGGGTTTCTTCCTGGGGTGATTAAAAAGTGCCAAAATTTGCCAGGTGCCAGTGATTCACACCTGAATCCTAGTTAGCTAGGAGGCCAAAATGGAGAGGATCATGGTTTGAGACCAGACCCGGCAAATAGCTGATGAGGCTCCATCTCCAAAATAACAACAGCAAAATGGACTGGAAGTGTGGTTAAAGCAGTAGAGCATTTGCTTTGCAAACTCCAAGTCCTGAGTTCAAACGCTAGTCCCCATCCCCACATACACACAAAACAGTGTAAAAATTAGATCATGGGGTAGTTGTGGTATAAATCTGTGAATATGCTAAGAGTCATTTAATTGCATACATATATATAAATTAAGATCTAATTCATGGTATATAAATACAGATACGTTAAGAATGTATAAAAACACATACAAAAATATAAACCTAGAGTATGTATTAAACATATTTAAAATACATACATACATACATAAAGACACATATACAAAAGTAAAATTTTCATAAATGTTTATATGGCTGATGAATACTAGATGAGAAAATATATTAGAAATTTGAATTATAAGATTGGAAACTTAGTACAATATTTGAGGGTTTTTTTTAAGAAGGTTAACAAATGTTTTTGAAGATCAAAATTACAAAATCGAGGACGTTAAAATCTTTAATAGCCGGCAAACTATATTTTGAGAATTTCTAATACAGAACACAGGATTTCACCCTTAACATACTCTATTCACAATACTGTCTATAGATAGGATAGTTTATTAATCCTGCAGTTATAATTTGTTTTGTAAATATTCATGAGGGGAAGAATCTTAGTTTTCATCAGAATCTTGAAAATTATCTATGACCTAAGATGTTATATGTAAAACGTAGATAAAACAGGAAGAAAGTCACAACCTTGCTACTAATAAAAAAAAGGACAAACGTCCCTATGAAATTAAAGAAAGCACTCTTCTGAGTTACTCTTAATGGGGGTGGAGGAAATAATTTAACTACAAACTTGTGTAACTATATTGTTAAACGACTTCTTACTACTTGATTTTTCAGTGACAAAGTTTTACCTGTTGCTCATGATATACTCTGAGAGCCTTTTTTACATTGGACACTTTTGGAGAACGGATAGGAAGAGTTTTTATTTCAGATGCTGTAAGAGTACTCAAATCGCCAATTGTTTTTATATTCTTGGCTCTGATAAGTTGTCCTAAGCCTCTTGCCCTGAAAAAATAGAAGAAAAAGATAAAGCATAACTGTATTGATATCTCATTTGTGAAGTCTTTAGAGAGTTGACTTTCTCCACTTAAATTCAAGTCTTGAGTTTGTATTATTCACCTAGCCCACAGTGAAGCAGGCATTATGTATTTTAATTTAAAATAAAATTTGAATTTGAATCTGTTATGTATGCCTGGCTTAAGCAATAGTACTAGAAAAATAATCATCTTACTATATGCCTTATGCTCACATACACTTCACACATACTCTTTAATAAAGATGGTTTGAGCTGGTAGAGTAACTCAAGTGGTAGAGCACCTGCCTAGCAAGTGGGAGGCTCAGAGTTCAAACCCTAGCACTCCCAAAAAAAGCATATGACTGCATTCTAGAGTAAGAGAACAAAACTTATATTACTTATCTATGGTTCAGCCCATCATTGGTTTTGTTTTTTTTTTTAAAAAACTGCTCCTAAACTAGACTCCTTTTAACATACATTCTCTCCAACTTCTATAATTAAAAATGGAGCTGGTATGTAAATACCACAATGTACCCCTACCCAGTCCGACAAAAAAAAAAAAAAAAAGAAAAGAAACGAAGCTGATATTTATGTCTGACACATATTTGTTGAAAGAGTTTTAAGAAAACTTTATGTCCTACTACTTCTCATGCACATGCAATTCTATGAAAGGTAAGCCTATGCAGTAGGTGAAATATTAACACTTTTTACTACGGGAGAACTATTTGAGGAACAGGACCTAACAAAAGACAGGGTAGACTAGTTCAATGAAAAAGAAATTATCTCAAGGTCTCACAAACTACATGAAAAAATCCTCATAATTGAGATATGGTAATGTGAAACCATGGCCCCCAAAATCACTGAATTTCCAAAACTCAGAACATCAAGGAAACAATCTTAATTCGAAACCCTCATGAGGTTTACCTCATGCATCACATTTATTTATGCACAACTTATTTAGCTGTGCAATTTTGGTGAAACATTCCTTGTCAGCTTACAAAGTAGAAATGATATTCATATTCCTCAAAGGGTTTGCATTAAGTTTAAGCAAGATAAAAGTACATAAAGGAGCTCAACACAGTACTGGCACATAGTAAGCAAATATTTATAGTAGCTTAAAAATGTTTCTAATATTGACCTATGGTCTACCTTTCAAGATACATTTTTACTTATATCTGAAATAAAATGTGAGAGGAATACATGTCAATCGACTGCAAACTCATATGAGAACCTTGTCCATTCAAATATTCCTCTTAAATAAGTGCCATCTTGGAACACATGCCAAACTTACCACATATTTGATGTAATCTGAGGTAAAATGATCTCAACTGGTGCTGCACAGTTTACCAAAGCTGGGTACACACTTTCTGTTGGGGATAGCACAGATTCTTTGCCCATTTCTGTAATCTTAGAATAAATTTCAAAAAATGTTAAATAGAGGTCAGCTGACTAAACATGAAAAAATAAAGTTTCATGAAAACTAAAGCACTTCTTACTAAACACTTCTTTGAGCTCTTAAATTTAGAGCTACGTGATCCTGGGGACAGAAATCCTTTGGTTGAGGTGGTATTATGCTAGACAGAAGAAAGAAGAGAAAAAAACACTCAGAACCCTAGAAAACTGTATTTTACAGTTCAATTTTTATAACTTACACTCTAATCATCTTTTTAAAATTTCAGAAAACAAAAGGAGAGAAAATAAACTTCTACCTAATCAATTATTTACTGGCAGTAATACCACTCCATGTCTGTTTACCATGAAACACAGAATATGTTCAAACCAATTATGCTTTATTTTTCAGTGGATCTTAATTCATGCACATGCAAATGTGCATACAGACACATGTATATTTTAAATTGCATGGCTTACTTACCTTAGAATGTAAAGTAGGTGAAGTTTTAACACTTTTTATTATGGGAGAACTACTTGAAGAATGGGATCTAACAATGGAACGCCTATCAATGTCATCTGCTAGTCCTGCTTGGTATATTGGATCTGCAAATGAGACACGACGAACCTGAAAACACAGGTCAGGCGTTTATTAAACAAAATTAAAGTTTATAAAGATGTTACCATAAATTCTTATGAGGTAATCTAAAAGTACAAGTAGAATTTGAGTTTAAAAGCTTATTTTACCTGAAGCCCACTGCTTACAGACATTTATTCTAGCAATCGCTTTCAGATTTACTACCACCGTTCACTCAGTTCATTCTAACTACTGATGTTCTAAGCTATGTCTGCAGTTTAGGTTATGAAAAAAGGACAGTTATAGAAGGAAATGGTATGTAGCAGTTAAAACTATGCAATCTGCCAGGTGTGCTGGTACACCCCCGTAATCCCAGCACTGGGGAGCTGAGGCCTGAGGATTGTCAAGTTTATAGCTAGCCTGAGACCTTATCTCAAAAAAGCCACAGCAAACTAAAACCCCTACATTACAATTTGATTGTCATAAACTATGGGCTTACACATGGAGGTAAAAGAAATACCTGGCTTCTGACACACCTACTAATCACTGTATGTAACTTTTAGGAAGCAATGTTCATCTTCCTTAACCCCAATTGTGGTTTATTTAACCACTTCTAAACACTTATAGTATGTTCACACATCAAGCTACCTGATATAAATCCACAATAGAGCACTCTTATACCCATTAATACATTGTTACATGATTTCTTCTAGTTTTGATTCCCAAAAATGGACAGAGGTATATACATTCGTGCCACAGAAAGTATTACCCTGTTGCCTAAATAGATACATCTGAGCTACTATCAAACAAAAAAGTTCACCTGTATAAATAATGTCACAAATTTTGTTCAGAAATAGATTCCAATGAATTGTAGCTTCAAAAGTTTTCAAGAACTCATTGTCTTTTAAAATTAAGATATTAAAAGGGGGGGAGGGGCCCACAATGGTAGAGTAGCTCAAGTGGTAGAATACCTACCTAGCAACCATGAGCTCAAACCCCAATACTAGAGAAACAAAAAGAATAAAAACCATAAAGTAACAGCTTTGAGCCCAGCCTGACAGTACAAGCTGGTAATGCTAGCATTCAGAGGCTGAGGCAAGAGAATCACCATTTTAAGGCAAGTCTGGGTTACACAATAAGACCTGGTCCTCAAAAAAGTAACAGCCTCTGAAAGAGGCAAATCACATAAATGGATTATTTTCTGAATTCTCAGCAGAACTTTCACTGTATCTTGGAAAGCTGAAGTTGTAAAAACTATCTAGCAAGTATAAGGCACAAAGTTCAAATCCCAACACTAAAAAAAAAAACCAAAAAAAAAAAAAACACCATATAAAAAGATATAAAAACAATAGAAGTAGAAATTAAGAAGTGTTGAAAATGTGTTTGCTGGCTTGAGGGCGGGAATGTAATCTCAGCTACTGGGTAGGCTCAGGCAGGAGTGTGCCAAGTTCATGCCAGCCTAGGCAACATTTAAGGATCCGTGACTTAAAAAAAAAAAAAAAAAAAGTGCTTAAAGACAGAAATTGTCATGTTTATACAAAACACAGGTATTCTACAACAGCAGACCCAATTTCAAAATTAAACAGCAAAATGTCAGCTGAACACCTTTGCAGAACATCTACTTTAATATGCAGAGGACAAGTTCTGGTCTGTAAGTACATGTCACTGCCTATCTTACTCACTCGCTGAATAAGTAATGAGCAAGGTAAAGCACACACTCAGATAAATCACTTTTCTTAACCTACACATGTATTCTTTGGTGAAGGACCATAAGTAGGAAAATTATGGAGGCAAAGGATGCACCTCAGCGGTAGTACATACAGCATGTGTGATGCCATGCAATGGATCCCCAGTGCCAACAAAAAAGATGGGCATGTTGGTACAAGAGTAAGTTAATACAAGTACTATAGGAAGAAGAAGGAGGATCCTGAGTTTGAAGACCTGCCTTTAAAAACCAAGGGCTAGAGATGCAATTCAGTAATAAAGTGCTTGCCTAGCATGCACAAGGCACTAGCTTTAATTTCTATCACTGGGGAAAAAAGAAAAAACAACACAAAAATTCACAAAGACACATTCTAAGAATTCTCTTTTCTTTTTAAATAAGAGTTTAGGGCTCAGTGCACAAGGAAAGCCTTGCGTTCAATTCCCAGTTTCATCATAAAAAAAAAAATTAAGTATATATGAACACTTAAGTGAAACACATAGTATTATATTCCAGGATACATTAATGTGATCAACCTGCTTTCATCAATGGCAACGATTGTTGCCTTACTTCCTAAACGTTTCCTCATGCAACAGTGTAGTATGAGGAGCAGAAAAAAATCCTAACAGGGAATCGAATCAATTTTGCAGAAAGTGAATAATGTACACCTGTGTAAAGTCCTTTAGTGTTGAAAAAATGAAGGAATACCTAAGGGACTTCAATCTCCTTTTCTTCTTTTTGCCCTTTTCCATAGCAACCATGGTAAAAGAGTGAGTGCACATGTAATTCTAATACTTTATCACTGATCATGTGCCATTGTATGGCTGAATATTCCAACCAAATATTAGACTCATTAACATTCAGCCTCAGTCCTACCTTATTAATAGGTGATGAGACCTCATCTTCTTGGGGTCTTTTTAGTCCTCTCTTTAAAATGCTAGTGGATGGAGAAGCCAAAGGAGACCAGACACAGCGTGTGTGCATGCCACTAGGACTTTCATTTGCTGACACAAGGAAAGGATCAAGCTCCCTTAATTTTTCAGGAGACGCATTGTTGTTTTCTGTTACCAGTTCAGAGATAGCTATTTCAGATGTCAGGGATGTTGTTTCCTCCACTTTCTCTGAAATATGGTGAGTTTCCTGTAAAGTATATTTTCTCACTACCATTTGATTGTCATCTAACTTTGTTTCTTCAGATTTATTAAGTTCAGTACTTGTTTCAGTTGTATTAGAGTAAACGTTTCCTTCTTCAGTACCCATTTCAAGTGTGTCAAGAACAAAGGTGTCAGTTTCTGTATTTAATTTTTCTGTTTCAGCTTTTTCCGACTTGTAGGTTTTGGTAGACATATGCCTGTCTGTTTCCTTGACATTGTCAGTTTCGGTACTCATCTGATCAACTGCTATTTCTTTACAGGTTTCCACTACAGTGTTCATTTCTTCAGATGAACCTAAATCAGATTCATTATTTTCTCCACCTAGTTCCTCACCTATTTGTTCAGGAAGCTCAATCTGATTCATGTTTATAGTCTTATCAGAAAGAGCAATACATGATTTAAATCCCTCAGCTGCAACATTCAGTTCTTCAGCTATGTCTGCTTCAGGTTCATCAGTTCTTTTATCATTTTCCACAGTTAGCATTTCTTCAGAAGTAACAGTTTTGGCACTCTCTTTTCCTGAGAAGCTAGGTTCAGACTTGTCATTTTCTACATTCAATTCCGTAACTTCTACTTCTTCTGGATTGGATTTTGCTACGACTTTATAGGCATTTTCTTCAACATTTATAACATTTAGTTCTCTTTTGGGGGAAGTGTCTGGATTTTCTTTTTGGGTGGCTTGGGGAAAATTTTCCTGTAAAATGTCATTAGAACCACTTAAGCATGGGTCCTCAGCCTTAAATTTTTTATTAGATGGCTCTTGGCTTTCAGATCTTGCTTCATTAGATTCTGTATCGCAAGTTCTTTCTTTCATACTTGCTATTTCAGAAGGAAAACATTTTTTAATACAATCTACATTCGACTCAGTTTTTGATACAATAAATAAATCCTTACCATTATCATTCTCCTCCTTGAGACCCAAATGAAAACTCATACTAGGATGTTCATCTAAAACTTTTACTTCAGAATGCAGACTGGCTTCAAAAGTTTCTGCTATGGCTCCAGGTGTTTGTACATCAGAACTTTTTGTTTCAACAATCTTTACGTCATAAGTTTCTGGGTTCTTTAGCTCAGTGAGTAACTTTTCCTGAGGTTGTGATTTTTCCCCACAGCAATCACAACCTTTAGATCTCCTTACCCTCCTACTTCTCTTATGTTGGCATTCAAGTTTCTGGACACTCTTTTCAGAAAGCAAAGAAATGTTTGCTGTCCCTATTTTTGAGCATTCTCCCACACTGTTATCAGCATCTTGCTTATGTAATTTTTTACTGGCATTTCTAGTCCTTAGATTTGATTCTGGAACAAATGGACTAACAAATGAATATTCTGTACACTTGCCAGTCTTACTTTTTCCCACGTATGTATTCGATACACTATCAGAAACTTGGGACAAATCTGAAGACACTGTAGAATCCAGAACTATTATGCTATCATTTTCATCATTTTCACAAATCTGAGGTTTTGTATCTACTTCTGCTTCAGAAAGTGCTTTATAATCATGATTTTCAAGTTTTATACATTCCTCTTCTACCATTTTTTCTTGTTCTTCAATTTCAACATTGTCATTGCTCTTGGTTTTCCATTTTCCAGATCTCTTCTTCCTACAACCTTCTTCTTTTGCCTCAGAACTATCCGACTCTGAATTTTCAATGCTAGAAAGCAAACCCTGAGATGCTCTTCTTGTTTGGTAACGCGTCCGTCCCCTCAAAGGTTTCTCAGATGACTTATCCACAGTGTCCTGAGCAATGTCTCCCTCGCAACTAATACTCTCAGAGTCCAGTTTTCTTTTATTTTGATCCATTTCACTATCAGCACTAGTTTCCCCAGAAGTCTTCTCTTGTAAACTATTTCCTTTCTCAGTCAAATTTTCCTGTACAGTTTGCTCAGAAGTCAGTTTTTGCTTAGGTAAAGCATCATCTTTAATTTGCAATGGGTTCTTCTGAATAGCCTTTTCTTCTTCCTTACGTCTTTCCTTCTTTTGATGACTATTCTCTTTATCTTGGCTATCAGTGACACACTCTATAATTTCTGAGCGTCTCCTTGAAGACCGTCTAAGGGCTTTTGGATTTGGAGGTATCTGAACCTGACTATCTTCATTTATCATTTGATCAGCTGACACTACTGCTGGGGGTGTGTTTTCTTTGGACTCTAAATTAATCCCTATGTTTTTCTCATCTACAGTATTGTTCTCCAATGCACTATTTTCAGTTGGTGGTTTAGGCTTTGTATCTTCATGCTCCACTGTAGATTCAGAAAGAGGAACCTGATTCTCTGAGGCACATTCTGTTTGATTAAAAAGATCAGGTGAGTTATTTTCTAAGGCTATTATACTTTCAATAGATTCCTGAGACTGTTCCTCCTGTTCAGATCTCATTAAGAGCTTGGGTCTTTTATTTGCTGACTGTTCAGCTTTACTTGATCTCCGGCCTGATCTCTTAATTCCATTCACTATTTTTTCTGAATCAGATTTTGAATGAGTCTCTTCTCTTTTCTTTTTTTTGGGTGGAATATCTGTTTTAGTCATGTTTTCCTGGTTACTTTTTACTGCAATAGTTGATATATTATTCAAAGGGGATGGGCTAAAAGGTCTATTTTCTGAACCATCAAACTTCTCCAAAGTAATAAAGGTTTGCCTCCGACTTGTAGGCTGTGGGGGAGTTCCAGAAATAGTGGCATTAGAAATTGAGCTACCACTAACAAATGAAGTTCCTGCACTAGATGTACATTCAGTTGGAGTTTTCTTTGATGAAAGTACAGTGTTTTCTCTGGCATCATTAGTGCTCAGTATCTCTGGACTGGTTTCGGCAATAGAACCAGACTTATTATTGGACAAAGAAGCCTTTTCGAGATTTTCACCCATACCACAGTTTTCCATGACATCTTGAGGAACGAAAGTTTCATTCTCCATTTGCTCCTTCTGCAAAGAAATACATACACACACACACACACACACATATATATCTAGGTTAATCAACGAACAAATTTGACTTTCTAGGGAAATTTAAGTGCAAAATTTTGGTAATTCAAATCATCACTGGGCTAGGAGCATGACTCAAGTGGTAGAGTACGTGCCTAGCAATCCCAAGGCCCTGAGTTAAGCCCTAGTACCTTTCCTCCACACCCAACCTAAATTACAACTTTCAATACACTGCACATATCCCCAAGTAATAGCAAAATAAACATTAGTGTGTTTCTAATTGTAAGCATTCAATTAAAGCAACATTTACTTTAAATACACACAACTGTAATTCTGTTGGTACATGACTGGGAAGTTAAGAGGATGCTCTGCAATCTATTTTAAAATTAATAAAATGAAGACCTACAAACAACCTTAAGCAATTTAATCGACTCCATAATGGAAGAACAATTCTAAAAATCCTGAAATAGGAAATACTAAATATACCTTAATCACCATCTTCAAATCTTCTTTTGGATTTTCGGTTAAAGTAGGACTTTCCCTGAGATAAATAATTGTAGAAATTAGAGTATTTATTATTTAAAAATTAGCAAACTAGTTTTAAAAGTTCCAAACTTACATAGACTCTTCCTGACTAAATTGAGCACAAAATAAAGTATCTTGTGAAACATCCAGGTTATTATACATGGCAGGAATGTCATACCTAAAAAAAAAATTCATAGCTTTAGAAATCTAGTGATATTGCTAAAATTAGAAATTAGATCTAGAATTCGACCAAACTGTCATTTATAGATGATATAAAAATCAAGAACTAGACAGGTATTTTTCATGAAATTATTTTCCCTCCAACCTACCTCAGTAAAGGAATTCAGTTTAGAAAAATCTACTAGGTTGATTTATGTATTATGAAATGCAGTTACGTACAATACATCTTTTGACACACATGGGCTGGCGATGCACCTCAGCACTGGAGGTGCCTTATCATGTGAAAGGCCCTAGATTTAATCTCCACAACCACAAAAAAACCAAAAACAAATTTACACACACTACCTAGCTCTAACAATGAAGATGTAATTTAGTGCATGATATGTAAGCATAAACACAGAATGCTCAATTCATAATAAAAAGCCTACAAACCGCTTTGTTTTGAGTATTTCTTTTTGATGTTCAGTTAGTATTCTTTCCTTTCTTTCTTTTCCTTCTGGGGGTATAAACACAAAGTCAGTAGACGTTTCTTCATCCAAAAGCATTTCACTCTTTACTCTTGGTGACGAAGATTCTAGTTTCAGCTGTGAATTTTTTAAAAAGCAAGTGTACATACATTTGAGTTTCCAAAATTTTTACCTCTCTTCTAATACTAAATCTTTAATAGCGATTAGGAAATTCAAACCCATACAATTTATTCATTCATTCATTCATTTATTTACAGGCAAGGTCTTGATATGCTGACCTAGAATTATACAATCCAGGCTAGCCTTGAACTTGAATCAGCACACCTGGCTTCTACACACAATATTCACAACAACAAATAACATCTTTCATTTTTGTTTATACATCTACTAAACACTGAGAACAGAAAAACTCTTAGGCCTCTCTTTAAAGGCCAAGTCTGTCAAGTTACCTAGGCATGGTATTTTTCTGTTCAAAACATTAAATTTTAATAAGTGTTTTTAAGCAAAATGTCTAAAACATTCTCTTATGCGACCTGTGCTACTCATTTGTACAGATTATCTCTTCTCAAAGAGGCTACTGCCTATAATAACTAAATGTGATACCAAGTTTGACCATGAGGCTAGTTAAGAATTACAGACTTTACTAACTAGAAAACATCCTCCAGTGCTTCCAGATTTATTTGCTATCACAACAGTCTTACTAGAACTCTTCATTTCCCTAGAATCCCATCTTTCATTAACTTTCACAGGCTTTTTTCCCCAATTAAAGTTAAATGTCCTTAAGGTACCATGTATTTTATTTTCAAAATTCTACTAAATACACTTTTGAAAACATACTTTGGCTGATGGGTTCATACTTTCTTTTTTATCCTTTGTTTGTGCCAGGAAGGAATCTCTTTTTCCATTTGATTTTCTTTCCATGCCACTTATCTTCACATTTAGTTGTGAATTTTCCATCTGTTTTATTAAAAATAAAATAATTAAGTACTACTTTGCTTCTCCTTTGCACATTTTGAAAATATCAGTTTAATGAATATTAATATAAAACAATGTCAATGCCAGGTACTGGGGGCACATGCCTGCAATCCTAGCTACTTAGGAGGCAGAGATCAGAGGACTGCAGTTTGAAGCCAACCCAGGCAAATAGTTCATGAGACTCTATCTCAAAAAAACCCTTCACAAAAAAGGGCTGGCTGGTGGAGTAGCTCAAGATGAAGGCCCTGAGTTCAAAACCCAGCATTGCCAAAAAAAAAAAAAAAAAAGTCAAATTTCTTCTCACTATTCAGGCCTATTGAAAACAGAAAGGCAAGCCATTATCTAATATGCAAACCAGTTCAATACTCATTGTTTTGTACCATTTTACAAATTCTGAAAATAAGACATACTGCAAAGTAAATCAAATTATTCAAATAACACATGTAGTATTTTTAACAGGAAAATGAGTTATAAAACCTCCAACATTAAGTAATAAAAAAAGGTGGAGGACAGTAGCACAAGTGTATAATCCCAGATATATAGGGAGGTGATGGTAGGAGCATTGTAGTCAGAGACCAACACTGGTCAAAAGCTTGAGACACTGTCTGAAAAATAACTAAAACAAAAAGGGTATGGCTTAAGTGGTTCAGTGCTGGCCTAGCAAGCACGAGACTTTGCATTCAAACCACAGTACAGTCAAAAAAAGAATGAAAAATAGTTAATGCAGCATGTAAGATAGAGAATATTAATGCACCAAGCACATTTTCTCTCACACCAGAGTGTACAACGTACACAGGTTAAACTACACTGACTCAATCAAGCCTGACTGGTTTTATCCAGCAATAACTTTTATTTTAGCAAAAACAGAGTACTTCACTAAAATCTTTTTTCTTTAGGAAAAAAATTTAAAAACTAAATAAAAACAAAATCCTTGGTTGGTGCCTGTAATCCAAACTAGGCAGAGATCAGGAAGATCACAGCTTGAATCCAGCCTGGAAAATAGTTCTTGAGACCCCATCTTGAAAAAACCTATTACAAAAAAAGGGCTGGCCAAGTGGCTCAAGGTATAGGTCGTGAGTTCAAATCCCAGTACTGAAAAAAAAACCTTCACATACACCTCCTGTTGTGGAACAGAAAACCTTTACGGAGGCTCTACCTCATGAATACCTAGTATCAGTACCCAGTATCCATGCCTGTGCTCTCAATTTCTAGATGTCCAGATAATAATCAAGTATTGGTCAAAGTAAACTTAGTCCTAATTGGCAATGTGACAGCAAATACATGTTTTTTTCTAACAAAAGGAATGAGAAATTTGATGCAAAAGGGAGAAAATGAAGGGTAGTTTTTGCTTAGCATTTGTAGTTTTTCCAAAGCAGTAATTATCCATGTATCTTAACAATTACAATTTTTATAAAGCAGTACATAAGGGACCTGAATTTCAGATTATTATTTTTGTGTGGGGTGGAGTTTCGTGCTTGTAAAGCAGGTCTCTACCCTGATTTTGAGATTACTTTCATGAGAATATCTAGTGAAAATTTCTGCCCTCGATTCACATGAGTTTGGTGGTGCACAGCTGTAATACCAGATACCCCAAGGGTGAGGCTGGTGCATTGCCCAGTTCAAGGGCAGCCTGGGCAATTTACTTAAAAGACCCAGTCGCAAAATAAAAAGTGTATGTACTGGGGGGGCCCGGAGCGGGGGCTGAAGGTGCAATTCTGTGATAAAGCAACAGTGTAAATGAAATTCTGGGTTCAATCCCTAATACTGGAGTGTCAGACAATTGACACTATAATATACATGGAAAAAAATCTTTTCTGTTCACGTTCTATTTGTTGGTCTCATTTTATTATAAGCAAAGTACTTGAATTTCATTTAAAAGATTAAAAAAAAAAAGAGAAACAACCAACTTACTGCATCTGAATATGGCTCACTGGATTCCTCAATTATTTCAACATTTTCCAAACCGGGCAACAGAAGAAAAAATTTTTGTTTGGCTTGTCTTAGTACTGATCTTTAAAAAAGGAAATATATATACTTTGAGACAAGTGTACTGGTGATGTCAGCACTTAGTAACTTTGTGTTTTAAGCAGCAAAATATATCTGGCTTAAATACTTTCTTACACATATACAAAAGTAGAAGACGACAATATTGAGTTTTTCCTATACTTTTCATCATTTCTAAAAACTTTCTTTCTTAAAGCCCTTCAGATTTTCTAAATTTATCATAGAAAACTTAAAACAAAAGTAAAATATTGCCCAGGGGCAGTTAGCATACCTGTAAATACCAGCCACAGGAGAGGTGTAAATCAGGATCATAGTTCTAGTCCAACCCAAGCAGAAAAAGTTAGCAAGACCCCATCTTAGTCAGCCTCACGTGTGGTGAGGCCATAGGTAGGAAGATCCTGGCCAGAGGCCAACCCCAGGTGAAAACACCAGACCCTACCCAAGAAATAACTAAAGCAAAATGGCTGTGAGCATGGCTCAAATGTTAAAGAGTGCCTGCCCTTGCAAACATGAGGCCCAGAGATCAAACCACAGTATAGTCCCCTCCCAAAAATAAATAAAACTAAAACATTACATGCTTTCATAACCACCAAATTTATGCCCTTCTTGCTTCTTTTGCTAAGGGTAATTTTAGCCAGGAACACCTGTAATCCCAGTACTAAGAAGGCAGAGGCAGAAGGATCACAAGTTTGAGGCATGAGCTACATAGCCAGATAATAATACTTTCAAATAACAATGTATACAATCAATACTACAACTAAGAAATCTTCTCATCATACTAGAGTAATAGTTATAGGAAACTTTCGTTGTTAACATACTTTAATTCCTCAGGATAAACCAACACTGTCACTTTAGCAAATGTGGCGTTCCAGAACTGAGCACTCTGTTTTCGAATCTGTTTGTTCTTGTGCAGAAATATTATGCATAGTAGTGGAGAGAGCTGTTCGAGAAGTTCACTGTCATATGTTCCAGTGTAGCTAAACTGTAGACAAGCAATAATTTCTCCTAGTAGCTTTTCTAACTAGGAAAAAGGAAAAAAAAAAAAAAAAAAATGAAAGCAAAAAAAGTATACTAAACAACAACTTGCAGAATATATTTCTTTTTAAAATATCAATGATCTTAAGAAAACTCCCATGGTCACCGTAAATGTATGTCCCTTTTCATAAACTATCAGGTAAATTTACTTTGCTTATCAGTATTGCACTGTGACCGAGTTTATTTTCTATAAATAGGAAAAGAATGCTTTTACATCAATTATAACAGGAACTAATAATTGTTTATATAACTTTCACATGTAAAACCTGTCAACTTTCCTCATACAGAGATGAGAATTCAAAGTTATTAAGTTCTTTAAAAAAAATACTGTGAATGTAGATTACTATTAAGAATACTATAATACCCATTTTAAAAGCAAGAGAATTGCTCGTGAAAGACAATTATTTAGGCCCTATCATTTTATTATGAAAATAAAGACAATTAGCTAGCTATTTTTACCTTACTGTTCAGACAACTATACACTTTAGGAGCTTCATCGAGCCTGGAAGGAAAAACATAAAATAGAAGTACTGAGTATTATCTTATTAAATTAACATTGTAATATATATAATGTAATGTAATATATAATGCTAGGCCTAAAAATAAGTAATACAACCAAAAAAAAAAAAAACAAGTGGTGAAATATATGCAGTGACATAAAGCAATACTCCAAGACATAACATGAAAATAACTGCCCAACAGTATAAGCATGAAACAAACCCATCTTTAGAAATAAACCCATCTAGATAGAAAATTTCTAGAATAGATCCCAAAAGTGTGTTTAACAGTAGCTACTTGTTTCTTTACATCTTTAATGAAATAAGGACTGCAAAAATTTGCAAACATACGAAGTCTGGGTTATGCTTTGCATACTATAAAATCTGTGCCTTAAAATTTTCTGTGAATTTACAAAAAAAAAAAAAAAAAATTATGAATGAACCTTATAAGATGTGCACTTAGCTCAGTGGTAAAGCACTTCTCCAGCATGCATGAGGTCCTGGGTTCAATCCCCAGCATAACCAAAACAAAAAAAAAACAAAACAAAAAACACTAGCTGGGCAGTTAGGATTGGGCTGCAATCCTAACTACTTGGGAGACTGAGATAGGGAGGATCATGATTTGAGACTACCCCAGACAGATAGCTCCCCAGACCTCCCATTTCCAAAATAATCAGAGAAAAATGAGGTGTGGCTTAAGAGGTAAACCACCTGCTTTGCAAGTGTCAAGCCCTGAGTTTCAAACTCCAGTCCTCCCAAAAATAAAACAAACAACTGAGGTATACTGTCAAAATGCTTCTGAATTACTTGGATTTTTTGTCAGGTTCTAGGGCACTATTTGCTTCCTTTCAAATGCAAAATATCATGAATGTTAATTCAAAGTGTTGGAGGGTAATCTCAAAATTTAAAGGCGTATTCTTTACAAACTAACATTTTCATTTAAAGAATCTTGTTGTAGATAGGATGCAATGGCTCAAACCTGTAATTCCAGCTACCTGGGAGGTAGATATTGTAAGGATAGCAGTTCAAGCTCAATGAAATTATCAAGATTACCATCCTATATAACGACAAACTTGACAGGAAACCAACAAAAACTGTTACTGATATTTAAATTGCACACACTTAAACTCAAAGTCCAAAATACTTACTTTGAATTTTCATAAAATAATGCCAGAGGTCTAGCTAAAGTTGCAAATATTTTGGAGATCACAGAAGGCAAAGAAATATGTCCAAGTACATTGGAAAGCATGCTGGTGATTGAACTGCCAATACCAAGCAGAGTATCAGAGTGTTCCTCCTTGAAGCTCAGTGTGTGGAAAGAACAGATCATTCTCACGATAAGCTTAAATAAAGAAGCCAATTTCCCTAGAGGCTCCTTCTTCTTTTTGGACCAGTCTGAAGATCTCTGTGGTGCTGAGAGTTAATAATTAGTAGTTAATAATTTATTAACTACTTCTCACTACTTTGAAAATAGTTTCACTGTTCATCTTTACAATTTATACCCCTCATATTTAAATGCTAAATACATCAAATATATATACATTTGTTAAATGACATCCCAAATTAAGCCTTAAAATGATATACCAGTAATGGGCTTGGAGAAGTACATACAGTCCAAGGGTAGAGCACTACAATCAAATTACAAAACAGCAAAAGATTTCTCACTAGGAATTGTAATTAGGAATTGTAATTAAGTACAAATTCAGAAAGGAAAGACAAGGTGAAGTGGCACAAGCAGTATGAGTGCCTGCCTAGATAGCAGACAAGAATGAACTATGTAATATTAGATGGCAACTAGAAAACAGTAATAGATGGATGATCACATACAATCTTCTTTCCCAGCTTTCTTCAGTCAGAGCAACCAGAAATAATGACATCTTACTAGCAATGAACAGATCATGGTCTTGAAATTACAATGAGCTAAAAGGAACAATGCTCCTTGTGAAAATACGATTCCAGGCTGTAGAGAGTGTACAAGATAAGGCTGATTATCTCTTGCCAAAGATGGAGAAGATCAATGTGGATTGTCAAAAGGTTATGGGCGGGCTGAAGGTGTAGCTCAAGTGGTAGAGTACCTGCTTTGCAAGCACACCTTGAGTTAGTCCTGCCCCAAAAAAAAAAAAACAACAAAAAACCAAAAACCAGGTTATATGACACGACTTGAAGGGGATCCTTATGCCTAAATTTGGGACATTTTAGGCATGAAACAGGTAATAGTAATTGATTAAACACCACTGAGTAAAACAGAAATTCAGGAGTCCACACTGATACAATTAACGTAAGTAGATATGACAAATTATTTTACATTAGGATATCACTAATGACTAGTGCCTCATAGTAGTCAATAAATAATTGTGGAGTAATTTACTATGGGCATACGATGAGACAATTAAAAATAAGCTCTACTTTTAGCATTAATCTAATTGATAAGAGATAAAACATTTTGATACAAGCTAATTTAATGTAATCAAGTGAAACAATGTGAACTGTCATTTTAGAAATAATCCTAGTTTTTAGGAAAAAAGCACCAATGGGTGTCATGGATGAAACATTTCCAGAAGAACAGGATATTTACATATTCTCAAAGAGTCTACCAGGTAACACTGATTTAGTGTGCTTAGTAATAAACTTTATAAAAAAACTTGGCATATCATCATAACCAAGTAGTATATATTAATATCACCAGTAATGGAACATGAATTAAATAAACCATTGCATTATTTCTGTGGCATTCCTATAAAGAAATAAATGAAAGCTGACTCCAACCTTGAGGAGTAATGTTGCCTATGTGTTCCATTTTTGATTGGACACTCCATATTTGAAACATAGGAAATGTTAGGGACTGTTGACATGTCTACAACATGCTTTCAAAGAATGAATAAAATGTATATATTGGGGGAAGTATTAAGACAAATACAAACAAGTATTAAATTGAAGAATCTGAATAAAAGATAAGGTTTCTTTATGTGTAACATAATTAAATAAGATCCAAAGTTTGTAAAATGAGTTGAGGATTTCCCCCAGAAAACGGTTTGATAGTGTTTAAGAAATAACAGATAAAGGAATAAAGGTAAAGATACTTACATTTAATCTTGGGTTGATACTTAGTATTATATGGTGAAAAGTCGATGCAATCAACCATTACAGTACTGATATGAACAATCCTGTCCAAAAACAACAAATTCTAGGGAAGAATAATTAAGTATCAGAATTAGAAACTTTCAACTACTGGTATAGTATTCAATAAAATAAGCACTAAGAAAAAAATACTTTTACTCCTGCATACACCATGTAATAAACATTCTGTAGTTTTTAATCACATAAGGTACACAATGTGCCTGTAAATATTTCCCTACTGCATGCCAAATACTGTGATTTATGCTCCTCAACATTCGGGGAAGTAGTTCATCTTTATGATGCTCATAAAACCCATCATATCAACAAATTCAGAAAGAAGTGCAGGACTTGTAAATTGCCCCCACGTTTTGGCACTGCTTGGGATCAAACCCAGGGATTCATGCATGCAAGGCAAGCTCTCTCTACCAGGTCTACATTAACAGACTAACAGACTTAATAATTTTCATCAAATTCTTGAAAATTATACAAGTAAAATTGCGTCCAATGGAGACAAAACATAAAAGTTGTTGAATTCATCCATACTCTTTCTTCCTCTTCCACAAAACAGCTTTGAAGTAAAAACACACAGACCCATGAAAGACTAGACTAGAAATTTAAGGGGGAAGAGCAGAAAAAAGGCAGATAAGAGACTAAAAACAGAACAATGGAATCAAGTGTGCTGGTACAGACCTATAATCCCAGCACTGTGGAGCCTGAGGCAAAAGGATTGGCAGCTCAAGGGCATCTTGGAATACATAGCAAGACCCTGTCTCAAAAACAAGCAAGAGCCAGGCCTGGTGGAGCACAATTGTAATCGCAGCATGTGGGAGACTGAGGCAGGATGATTTTGAGTTCCAGATCAGCCTGGGCTACACAGTGAAACTCTGTCTTAAAAACAAACAGAAAAGGCTTGGCACCAGTGGCTCACGCCTGTAATCCCAGGTACTTAGAAGGCTGAGACTGGGAGGATTGTGATTCAAGGCCAGCCTGGGGAGACAGTTTATGAGAACCTCATCTCCAAAGTAACCACAGCAAAAGGGACTAGAGGCATGCTCAAGAGCTAGACCACCTGCTTCACAAGCTTGAAGCCCTAAGTTCAAACCACCAGTACCATGTTAAAAAAAGAAAAAAAATAACCTGAAAAAACGATTACTTGACTATTGGTAGTAATTAAAACTGGTGAGAAGAGATGTATGAATGTAAACTTAACACATCTTCTTTTGTACAACAAAAAATTGTTGGCTAGAACCTTTAACAAATATATTTTTTGCTTTTCTTCATTTCTCATTTTAGGGCAGGTGGAGTGGCTCAGATGTTAAGGGTGCCTGCTTAGAAAATAAGAGGCCCTGAGTTCGAACTCTAGTACTGCCAAAAAAAAGAGAAACCCATTTCTCATTTTAATCTGTGTCTAACAGTAAAATTGAGAGGAAACAAATCTCATTTCAATAATCTGCCCATGGCTTGTTTCTGAAGACAATTACCAGGATTATATGCAGTAATAAGTAACTGCAAAAAAACCCTAAGCATCCGTAAAATATCACAGTTTCAAGATAGCCGCCAGTGGTTTATGCCTGTAATCCTAGCTACTTGGGAGGCACAGATCTGGAGGATTATGGTTCAAGGCCAGTCCAGGCAGATAGAGCAAGAAACCTCATCTCTAAAATAACCAGAGCAATAATGGACTAGAAGAGGTATGGCTCAAGCAGTAGAGCACCTGTCTCTAAAGTGCAAAGCTCTGAGTTCAAACTCCAGTCCATAAAAAACAAAGTCCTAAACAATGGTACAGCCATACTACAGAATACAGTAGCAGTTAAAATAATAGTGCTATATAGACTGACTTGTCAAGGAGCCAAGACCATTTCATGAAAAGTTGCATGAATTATTCAACAATAAATGCAATACGTGCATCATCATGGGTGATGACACTATTAACATACATGTATCAATACAAAAATTACATGTGTAAATACAAAAAAATGCCTATTCTAGAATGACACATAAAATACTGGCAGTCCTTTTTATATAAAGAAGAGGGAGAATGGGAACTTAGGCAGACATCTCTGTACTGTGCAGGTTTATATCTTAACTTTCAAACAAATAAAAATTTAATATACAACTATGTGTTATATGATGGATAGGAAAGAAACAGACCATATATGATACTGATCTTTTAATTTTAACAGTTGAAAAAATCCCTATTGCCTAGTGACACTGAGGCTATCATGCTGCAAACTACTACTTACATGATGCTGGTTAAAAAAAAGCCTATGTGCTGCCAGTCATCAAGTACAGCATATACATGTACAGTACATAATATCCAAAAATGATAATAAACCTGTTATAGGCTTATGCATTTCCTTCACTATACTTTTTGTTACTTTAGAGTATGTTTCTCTTCAGTTTGCAGTGCTATGCTGGCAACAGCCTCATATACTTTGTGTTACCATAGCTCTTGAATGCACGAAGAAGCCATACTGAGTGAATGATCTATACCATTTAGGTTTGTATAAATACACTATAAATCATGCACTTATCAGAATGTGTTCTCATTGTTACACAATACATAACTGTTTTGGAGGAATGTTTACCAAAAAAACAGTCTGTAAGTGAACACTTACAGAAGCTTTCTCTTGTCACTGTTTCCTAACAATATAGTATGACAACTATGTTTCCAGCATTTACATTATATTTAGGTATTATAAGTAATCTAGACTGTTTCAAGTATGTGGGAGGATGTGTGTTAAGTTACATGCAAAACTGTATTATTTAATATAAGAGACATGAGCATCTGAGGATTTTGTCATCCTGGACCAATTCCTCTTGGATTCTGGGCAAACACTATTCTTAAGACTACAATCTTCCAAGATGATTGACTTTAAAGACATTAACAGGTATGAGAAAGTAAGGCCTATGACACTCAAGGCCTTGAAATGTTACTCTGGAATGGTCTAAGCACAAGAAGATATACAGAACAGTACAGAACTTCATTCCTAATGGTCTGAAACAAGGATCTTAGAGCACAAAGACAACTGTTCCACAAAACTGTACTTGTTAATACATTAACTGAGTTATTAAAAAAAAAAACAGAAACCAGTATAAAATGTTATCTCCAAAAAAAGTACTGGGACAAACTCACTGAAAGGACTTCATCTTCCAAACTAGACATTATCTTGGAAGAAAGTTCTTCACAGCACAAATTCTCTTCAGCTGTTGCTACCAAAGCAGCACAGCGGGCAAATGCTCTATATAATTCTGACCAAGTTCTAAGTAAAGTCTTCATGGTAGCCTAGTAACAAAAAAAGAAATTTTATAAATATATGCCATCAACCACCTAATAAAAATCAATCCATACTTAACAGGTTTTAAAAGTTTTTTAAAAAACGTTTTTAAAAAGTGAAGCATCAAAGAAGATAGTTGTACAGAGTATTAACATTATCCCAACTCCTGAAAAAGGCCCAGCTGATTGAGACATCACAGAACCAGCAATTATACTGAAGGTCAAAAAGACCTTGACCTCTTCACCTTTCCCCAAGCAAGCAGTACAATCAAAGGAAGTCTTATCTTAGCAAACATTACTCTTGGTGCTCATTCCTTATAGAGGTGAAATGGCAATATTTTCAGAAAAGCACAAATTCCTTACACATAAAAACTGGACATAGACTTACCATGGGAAATGTCTGTACTGAAAAAATATGGTTTATTGGTAAAGTCAATGCACCATAGATGGCACTAAAATTGTGTTCTAAGGCATCCCCTTGATTCACTTCATTGGTCTGAAATTAAAATGAAAGACAAATTACTATCTAATTCTAATCCTATTTAGGATCATAACTTTATGTAACAGAGCTGTGCTACAATGATAGGACATTCAATGATAGGTTGCATTCCTACCTTTGGTACATGGGAATGATCTTATTTTTATTTGGACATAAGATTTCTGCAGGATGTAATCAAGTTAAGATGAGATCATATTATAGTAAGGGTAGGCTTGAATCAGAAGAATGGTATCCTTATAAGGAGGAAAATTTGAACAGACATGAGGATGAATACCATGTGAAGATGGACGCAGATACTGAAGTGATGAGGCTACAAATACAAAGCTCAAGGATTACAAGCTATCAGCAGAAACACAGTGAACAGATTGTCCTTCAGAGCTCCAGAAGGAACAATCCTACCCAACATCTTTATTCTGGATTTCTGGCCTCCATAACTATTAGAGATTAATTTCAATTGCTGGACTGGGGGTATAGCTTAGTGGTAGAGTGCTTGCATAACCTTGGGCTTGTTTCTAGCCCTGGAAAAAAAAGGTTAAAAATAATTTTCTATTGACTTTAGTCACCAGTTTGTGGCAACTTGTTACTCCCAGAAACCCTGAGGAACTAATGAACTGATTTAAAGTCCTAAAACAGAACTGCAAAAGCAACTCCCAAAATCTTATTAAAATATGCAGCACACCTTTATAAAGGGCCTGTGCTACCCTTCTAAGGGTGGGGAGCTTTTTAGAAATACAAACTATTTTTTTCTAGAAGAGAATGTTTACTAGTGTGCTAGCTTGACAAGCCTTTGCTATAATGAAAAAATTCTGCAGTCTTCATTTTTTATGTGTGAATTACAGGGAATCAGCACAATAAATGCTTCCAAGAATAGTGAGCTTGTACTCCACGCTGTCAACATGGACACCTTTTCAAGTATTTAAATGTAACAAATAGTCCTCTCGTGCTCCTAACTTAGGAGAATGCTAAAAGGCTTAGAGGTACCACGAACTGACCATAAAAATATATAACCTAGTCAAGATGATCATTATTAGCCAAGAGTGGTATGCTTACCTGTAATCCCAACACTTAGGAGGCTGAGGCAGGACTACAAATTGGAGATCACTCTGAGGTACAAAACAAAACCATGTCTCCAAGAAAAATGGCTAGGGGCATGGTAGAGTGCCTGCCTAGCAAGTCCTAAGCTCAAGTTCAAAACCCAATACAGCAGAAAAAGGTAGTTATTCCTTATTCCATATTGGTGAACTACTGAAAGGACCCAAATGTCAGGCAGTGAGTCAGGAAGAATGTAAGGTGGAAGCCAGACTAGAATACACAGGGAGACCTTGTCAACTGCCCTCATCAAAAAAAAAAAGCCACCAAATAAACATCAGATTTTATGTATCACATGCAGACCTTGTACTTAATAATCACAACTCCAGAGAATAGAGCCTTGTCCCTGCCAAATCATACTTTCCAGACAAGTAAGGGAGAAATGTAATGAACCAAAAATCAAAATTCAATGAAATCAATCCAGGTATAAAAACTGCTAAATTGCCCACGGAAGAAAAACATTTATTCTTTTATTCAAATGTAAACTTCTCATTTCCTCAAGTGCTCTAACAAGGAGAAAAAAAAGGAAAAATGGTCTCTAAATTTTGCGGAAGTAGCAGAAGTAGACCATACCTGATTAATCAATTCAGTTAATGGGGTGACTATAATACTCCACATTCTCCAGAGATGCTCCTTGTTTTCCAATTGCTTTGCATTATGATTAATAACACTTAATACAGAGTCAGTAAAAGCTAATGGTGAAGTTGGACCAGAAAGCACATAGCCTACAAGTGTTTCCAGATTGAGAAAAAACCTAAAAAAAAAAAATACAAATATTTTAATAAGTACTTTGTGCAGAAATACATTAATTGCACATTAACAAAATTCTAAAAATGACAGCCAAGGAAACATAAATGTTGCTTTGAATAAAATTTTTCCCCCCTTTTTGTGACAGTACTTGGGTTTAAACCCAGGGCCTCATGATTTGACAAATGCTCTACCACTTGAGCCACAACTACAGCCCTATTTGCTTTATTTCTTTTTTTTCAGATAGGGCCTCACTTTCTTTCTTTTTTTCTGCAAGGCCTGCCTAGACCACACACGATCCTCCTACTTGTGCCTCCTGAACAGTTAGGATGAGGCCACCAATACCAGATTCATTGGCTGAGATGAGCTCTAGCTAAGAAACTCCCCTCAATTTCCAACTGCTCTCAACCAGCAATCTTCATAATCTCTGCCTCACTAAGATTTCCAGGCATGAGCAATAGTACCTGGGGTTTTTTTTTTTTAAGAGACAGGCTCTCATTATGTAGACCATGCTAGCCTCCAACTCACCATCCTCTTGTATCAGCCTCACAATTGCTGGGAACAGAGGCACATGAGTTCTAGGCCAGCCTAAGCTCCAAGACACACTCACATATATACGTGGAAGTACATGTCTGTGAACCCACCATTTGTGAGGCTGAGGCAGGAGGATGAATTCTGAGGCCAGACTGACCTACATACATACATACATATACATATATATATTAAAAAAAAAAAAAATCTGTCTCAAAAAGTCAAAGTTATGAAATACTGCAGAAACACCAAGAATCTCATTTAAGTCACATCATGTAACAGAAACATGCTAAAGTTCCAGGTTAAAGGACAAACTTACCTTTCATCTGCTACTCCACACTGCAAAAGATTATTGTTGAATATTAACTGAATTAAGAACAAAGCTGGAGTCCCCTGGAAAAAAAGAGAATGTCAATCTTCTCAGTTACAATACGTTTGTTTTTTACAACCAATTACTTAAGAAAATAATCATTTTAGCATGAAAAAATTGCACTTTAACATTAATTAGGAAATAACAACAGCCAAGTTTGTTTCCAAAGCTACACACATGCTAAGCATTGTAGTGCCCGCCTGTATTCCCAGAAACCAGGAGGCTGACACAGAAGGATCTTCAGTTCAAACCCAACTTGGGCTACATAGTGAGACTATGTCCAAAAACAAAACTACGCTAAACACAGTCAACCTCTTTATGTTCTAATTCTAATGTTCCATCTACACAAGATAACAGAAATGGTGAGACTCTAGACATAAAACACTTTCAAATAGTGACATAGTACTGTATTTTAATTCTTCGCTTTAATCTATTATTCCTTGTATCACTTTTCTCTTAACTTGGTCAACGTATTTTAAAAAAGTAACTGCAGAACTTTATAATCTAAGTATCACTTTTTTTTACGATAACAAATCATGAAAAAATGGAATTCTGATTCTTTTGCCAATTTTTATATCATTACATTTAAGATACTTGCATTAAGAATATCCATATTAGCAACCTGATATGCTGGTGAACCTAACACTTTCTGAGGAAGTCCTTTAATTGTAATTTCCATGAGGACCTAAAGAAAGATAAAATAGTTTTACAGAAGTCATAAAAATGTCACTTTAGCTAGTAAAAGCCTACTAGTGTTAAGTGTATTTTTATAGTTAGCAATTTATTACAATATTCATTAGTGCAACTACATTGTGTATATATTCAAATTAGGTTTTTAAATGTTCAAAATCAGAGTGACAAAGTCCTCTTACCTTTTAAGTTTTCGCATCAATATACATACATATTATATAAATGAGTATCAATAATTTGCTTATCCATTCCTTCATTGTGGCTATTTCTATTTTTACAAGGCTAACAGAAACTCTACAGTAATAGTGTCAGAGCAAATATTTCAAAGGATTGCTAACTGGAAGCTGACTGGGTCTACCAAACTGCTCTCTGAAAGTCTTCCTGCACTTTTTATCACACTGAAAATTTTTGTAGTTGCTGTGAAAGCCACTTATTAAAGATTTCAAATGACTCTAAAGTCACCTGAATGGCATTTATTACAAAACTAAGTTACTAATACTTGTTATTTTAAAAAGTCTGCTCCAAACCTGATCTGGGTTTATCAATATAAAACTCAATTTCAAAACATGAGTTTTAAAATCAATTTACAGGCATACTCACCAGTGTTTTCGATACAGGAAATACTTCTGACTCCACTATGCTTTCCAAAGACTTTAGGAGGATGGTCAGAACTTCAGAACCTGGTCTCTCTTTCTTGTTACCTATCAAAAAAGCAAAAGGAAGGGTACAGTTTTAAACATATTCTTGTAGGTGGATATACCTACTTAGCTATGAAAATTAACTTTTGACTAATTGTTTTTTTTTTAACAAAATCAATAATAAGCACTTTGTTTAAAAGTAAGCCAGTCTAGACACTGATACAACTTAAATTTTACTTATGAAATCCAAACAAATCACTGTGTGCTTTCTAAAGTCATCTCATCAGCATAACAGTGCTTACCTGATTCCGTAACTGACTTCACCAAGGTAATCAGCTCCTTCCAAATTGCATTGACAACTGCATCTGTTGGAACAAAGTACATACTTTCAATGACTATAAAGACTCTCTCCCCTTTTTTACTAAAAAAATAAATTGAACAATATTTACTTTGGATACAATTTCCTTACATTCATTCCCTGTAATAAATGTGTAAAACTACCACCTCATTTTTGCTTAAAGAAATTAAACCTGTTTTCTAAAGAAAAGGGTTAACACTAGGTCATAAAATGTTCTATATAATGTATTAACATAAACTTTCTGGTGCATAATCTGGCCAACAAGTGGCAGTGTATAAATATTTGATAGTCTATCTTTTCCCCGTCTTCTGTACTCTCTGTATTGAATACACACTATTTTTAAGAGTAAAAACAATTACCTACAATGAGCACAAGTGGCTCATGCCTGTAATCCTAGGGAGGCAGGGATCATGAGGATCACACTGGGCAAATAATTCACAAGACCCTATCTCAAAAAGCCCATCACAAAAAAGGGCTGGCTCAAGTGATGGAGTGCCTACCTACCAAGAGTGAAGCCCTGAGTTCAAGCCCCAGTGTTGCCCTAGAAGGATACCTGACAATCAACGGAGGGGTGCTATTCATTCACCAGCCAATTAAACAGGGCAGGGAGGTGGGACACACCTTCCGGGTCTCACTATGAAGCCCAGGATGGCCTCAAACTCAAAATCCTTCAGCCTCCAAAGTGCTAGGATTACAGGCATGTCTCACTACACATGGCTAAAAATCAATTTTTGACATTTCATTTACTCATTAACTCAAAAGCTCTGAATACAGAAGTAATAAATGCACATGCTGAAGCCGTAACACCTGGGAAATCAGAGCCACCATTTACTATGGTAAAATTATTTGTTTTATTGCTCAAATTATTTATTTCCCTGTACAACCTACTTTCATTTGTCAAATGGACTGACATGGGAGGTTAACTCCAAGTGCATAATCTGGTTAATAAGTAGTAATGTATAAATACTTGCTATTACCTTAAAAGAGTATCACATGTATAAAGAAAATTTCTTTTAAATATTTACCTGAAGCATCTCTTCCAACTGCAGCAAAGCTATCATGCACAGCAGTGACAAGTATATGTGCATGTTTGGAAAAAAAAGAAGGGCTGCTGATTAACGGATGTTCGAGTGGCTCTACAAGGGAAAGAATAAAAGACAATTATGTAAAACAAAAGATTTATCAAGTAAATTTCTCAGTATCAAATTCTAAATGGTCTGAAATGATGTATTTCTTACTTAAAAAAATTTATGCTATTTCATGTGCAGAATTACAATTGTGCTGTGGGAAAATAAGACTTACCAACAGTGAGTAAAACTTAATTGTTTTAATAGATAACTTTAAAAACAAATACCTAAACTCAATACAAGTTTGTGCTGCTTAGCAAAATTCAAGACTTCTGGACCCAACAAAAAATGAAGCAACATTTCAAGTCCCAAAAGTTGAATTGAAGGGATTGTGGCCATTCCACTTATACTTGAACTCAGGTTCATGCGTGGAGTTACAGAAACTCCGTATGAGGAAGCACCTTTTTAAAAAAAATAAAAAAGAGAGAGAGAGAAAGATCAAATTATACAATCTTGTTTTGCATTAGCTACTCAAATGCATGTATTTTATTTCAACAAAATACAGCTTTAAAAATAATTCTTCAGGCATTAATCCATACTTTGGAATTACTTATTTCTGGTATGACCTATTTTTTTGTTTGTTTTTGGTGGGACTACTAGTGAACTCAGGGCCTTGTGCTTGCTAGGCAGACACTTAATAGTTGTGCCACTCTGCCAGCCCTTTTTGCATTGGTGATTTTTCAGATTGGGTCTCACTGTACACTAGGGCTAACCCGGATGCAATCCTCCTATCAATTCTTCCCCAATAAGCTGATGAGAGGCATGCGCCATCACAACCAGTCATTTGTTCAAATGAGGTCTTGTCAACTGTTTGCCCAAGCAGGTCTTGAACTCTGAAAACTACTAGCAAGAAAGCATTCCTTAAACTGGGCATGGTGATGCATGTCTGTAATCCCTGCAGTCCACAGGCTGAAAGGCAGGAAGGATTGTGAAGTTGAGGCCAATTTGTCTCCAAGAAAAAAAATAAAAAGGAACATTCATTCAAAGCCTTTTCAAAAGAAGAAAAAGACATCTGTCTCTTACCTTTGTGTACAGGAGTCATAGGATTTAAGCCTGGAGAAGTAGCTAAACGAGATGAATTGCCTTGAGGTGAAGCATTAGCATCAATGCTTATTGTGCTCTGAATCAGAGGCACACAAACCTATTGGGGTGAGAAAATGGAAAATGTCTACCTATAATCTGTCTTGTTTTCCTATTCTTAGAAAGCCTTATATGATACAAGTTTCTTTAAGAAGCAATTCTCAATTCTTTTAAGAGGTTGAGCATTCCTAACCTAAAGCTCTGAAAAGCTCCAAAAATAGAACCTTCATGAGCCCTTGATGCCATATCTGAAAAATTTTACACATGACCAGTCTCATGAGAGGTTACAGTCAAAATACAAGCACAATAAATATACTGTGTACAATTACCACCAGGCTTTATGTATAAGGTGTAATGCATAACAAGTAAATTTCAGGTTTAGAATTGGGTCCTATCCCCAAAATAATGAGCTGTGTATATGCAAATATTCTAAAATGTGAAATACATTTCTAGTCCTATGTATTTCAGATAAGGGATTCTCAACCTGTATTGAATTTTACTGCTTATTTCCACCCATATAGGCTGAAAACTGAAATTTGAGAAAATAAGATTTTCTGATTATATCTGCCCTAAATGAGTATTAGCTGTATATTTCAGTTCTAAATCCCAGGTGAAACACTATACATACAAGTAACTTTTGCATCTGCATTCTACACCTGAGTTTTATATGCTACTGGTAGATTTGTTTTTACCGTGTTTTGTTTTCTTTATAGGCACTACAGACTAAACCCAGGGTCTGGAGCTTGCACAATTATATACCAATGCCTATTTTCAATTATTTACATCAAGCTTGTCTTTTATCAAAAAATTAAGAACCTACCAAAACTGAAAATAGCTCAAGTATAAATCTCCTTTGCAAAAATGCTCTCCTTGTTTTAATATTTATATAAATAAGGTACTATAAATATATAAGAAAAGGTACCCCCAAATCTAACAGATAAAAGAAATGAAAAAGTTTAAATTATCAGACCTACACTTCTTTTTTTTAGTACACAAAAAACTCAGAGATAAGGATGGGACTAATTACAACAAAAAGGTTTAGATAAGATTAAATTTAGTATCTCACCAGTAAAGATATTAACTAATTGGTTATGACTGTGTAGTCTAGAAAAAGAAGAAAGGGAATTTTCTCTACCACTTTGTAAGTGTTGACTAGTAAATTACTAAAACCTCTGTGGAAAAGTTTCTTTTTAAAAAAATCGATGTTTCTAGAATAAGAATAGGTATTGGTGCTTGTGATTTAAAAGGCATATGCTTATGGGGCTCCATTTCAGGTCAATGGATAACAGCCTTTAAAGGAAAAAGAAAGCTCCTTTACATATTGTGGTCTACAAATACATAGCAAAATAACACTAAAAGATTATACTGGTAAGAATTTAAGAACATATTAATTTAAATAAAAACACATATAGTTAACACTTAGTTTACCTGTTCAAAATTAGCAGGGAGGTATGGTCCAAGTCTCATCAGTAAATACCACCAGACCTCTAGTTTTGTTAATGCTAGAGTTTCTGTTCTCACATGGATGGAGCTCAAAGGCTGCATTAACAACTTGAGTCTTTTTGCACTACACAGTATATCTTAAAAAATAAATAAATAAACACAGAAGTACAAAGATTAACCACTGGGTTTTTAAAATGAGTTATCCAAGTCCTCTCCACAGCAATTGGTTGAAAAACATCCATTACCAAGCTGTTCTTATTCTACCCAGAACTTTTCACTGACAGACTGCAATATACATGACCAAAAATACTGAATAGGAATCAGTAATATTTATTAGATGATTAAGCTAATAAAATGATTTTCCCACCAGGTGACATGTGGGTACCTGTCTAGCAAGCATGAGACTGAGATCAAATCCCAGCACCACCAAAAAAAAAAGTGTGGGGGAAATGGAGAGAAGCTACCCGTATCTAGTGGATTGAAATCAATAATCTTGCCAAACTTCCTAGAGGAAATAGAGGAAAATTTTTATACTGTATCAAAAAGGGCTGTCATTTTAAAAAAAAATCAATTAATAACTTACTCCACCAGACAACATTACTGTTGGGGCCACGGATACATAAAGTCTAAACTTGTTACATTCAGGTCAACTTTAACAACAATCAGGTTGCTAAAATTCAACATACAAATGAAATTTAACTTTTTTTTGGTGGCGGTAGTGGGGTAACTGGGGTTTGAACTAAGGGCCTCATGCTTGCTAGGCAGGTGCTCTATCCCTTCAGCAACTCTATCAAACCCATTTTTGTAATGAGTGCTCTGAGACAGGGTCTCATGAGCTACTTGCCTGGGCTAGCTTCGAATAAGGATTCTCCTAACCTCTGCCTCCTGAGCTAGGTTACAGGCATGAGCCAGTGGCGTCAGTCAAAATCTAAGTTTTTAAACCAAATATTTCTACCAGATGCATACCATGTGATTGGGACTGCAATACAAGACATAGCCTGTGCTCAAGTATCTTATTACAAAGGCCTGAAAAGAGTCTGAGATGTCAAAGTGTCTGGTGGAATACCTTTCGTAAGTATCAGTGTTTCTTGCTATTACTCTGTCACATAGCTCTTTCAATTTCCACTTCTAAACCGGCACAGGTTGCTCAAGCCTGTAATCCTAGCTACTTGGGAGGCAGAGATCAAGAGGATCACAGTCTGAAGCCAGACCCTATCTTGAAAATAACCAACACAAAACATGGCTGGCAGAGTAACTGCAAGTCACACCTGCCTAGTAAGTGTGAGGCCAAGTTCAAACCCCAGTGCCCCCCCAAAAGAAATGACCAGAATATGGTCACTTCTCTAAGGATGTGAAGGCAGGGCTAAGGATGTGGCTCAGTATTGCCTCGCATCTGATCCAGCACCACAAAAAAAAAAAAAAAATTCAAGTCAGATCACTATGGAAAAACCACCCTCAAGCCTGTAATTGTAGCTACTCAGGAAGCAGAGATCAGGAGGATCATGGTTCAAAGCCAACCCCAAACAAATAGTGCAGAGACCCTAAGTCAGAAAAACCCATCACAAAAAAAGTGCTGGCCAAGCAGCACAAGTAAGAGCACCCGCCTAGCAAATATGAGGCCATGTACAAAGCCCGGTGTTGCAAAATAAACAAATAAATAAAAACAAACCTCCCGCCCAAGATTTTTTTTTTTGAACTCCTATTATCCTATTCACAAGAAGGGCTCCACAATAACATCCCAAAAGTAGCAGAGATTACTAAAAGCCATGTAATAAACCAGTCTCCTTTAATTACAAAACCTGATTTTACTTAGGACTGTAATGGGTGTCCAATCCTTGACCTCTTTCTCTAGCCTGTCATTTAGCCATTCTATACAATAAGATTTAAGTAGAAGTATGTACAGGATTTTTTTTGGCGGGGGGGGGGGGGGGGGGGTGAGGAGGTGACAGGGAGGGGAGGGTATCTAAAGACAGTTTCAGGGCTGGGGAGTGGCTCAAGTGGTAGAACACCCGCTTATCAAGTATGAGGCCCTGAGTTCAAACCCCAGTACTTTAAAAAAAAAAAAAAAAAGAAAAAGAAAAAAGAAGTTTTATAGCCCAGGATGGAATTGAACTAGTGAACCTCCTGCCTACACCTCCTGATTACAGGCATATGCCATTAACCCAGTATTGAGTACTTCTAGAAATACTGGAAGATGTTTCAAAGTTACTGATGTTTTTGTCATGGCTATTATTGTTTCCTATCATCTATTGGCAATACACAATTTTTCTAAAATAGTCCTAAATGGGGTGGTGGAAGTGGCGAATACCAGTACCGCAAAAAAAATAAAACAGTCGTAATCTATCTCAGGCCTACTAAGACATCAAAAGAAAGCCACAAATAGTATTTTTCACTTTGTTCAGCTTTTGGAACAACTTAAGACAAGTTTATTTTGTTGCGTTTTAGTGGTATTGGGGATTGCATTTGGCCTTGCCCACATGGGTGCTACCACTTGGGTCACACTCCTAGTAAAAAACAAACCTTGTATTAGCAATTTTCTTTAAGTTCTATTTTGACTACATATTTCTTCCTGTTCCCTTAAAGTTAAACACAGGTAAGTTTCAATATAAATTCCAGAAAAATCAGAAAAGCTTCTATGTTCAAATGAAATTCATACGAAACTGAAAAATTTTAAATTATTTACATACCTGGATTTAATGCAAAATTATCTATTAAGCTCTTCCAAGCAATAAAAGCTATTTTTTTAATCATGGGAGCTCCACTACGAAATCCCAGTTCTTCCAGTTGTAACAAAGAATTGATGAAACTCCCACTTCGATGCAAGGTCTAAAAAAAGAAAAACCATATGAAAAGTTATTTATCTGCATGAGGGGGAAAAAAACAGGCACTGTTTTCATTATCTACACACTTAATATATGCACTTAGAAATTTAAAATCTAGTAAGTGAGAAAAGAGATACAACTTACAAAAGAAAAACTTAGCCAGACGCCAGTGGCTCACACCTATTATCCTAGCTACTTGGGAGGCTGAAGTCAGGAGGATTGCTATTTGAGGCCAGCCCACACAAGTAGGTTGAGTCCCCATCTCCAAAATAACCAGAGCAAAATGGACTGGAGGTGGGGCTTAAGAGACAGAATGCCTGCTTTGCAATCGTAAAGCTCCGAGTTCACACACCAGTACCAACAAAAAAACGTATACTTGGCATAAACTTAGATGGAATAGTCTTCCACATACCTTGTCTGGTGTACATATGGTATAACTTATTGTCCCTAGCGCCTCGATGAACAAAACACAAGATTAAATCTAGCACAAAAGATGATGTTGTAACCAATACACATAGTAAAAATGAGACAAATTTTCCTCTGGCTTAACACAGCATACTGATTCACAGTAAACTTCTTTATACTTAGGAGCAGACGTTATAAAGCAGTAACACAACTGCTCATTATCAAAACTTGTATGACTATACTTTTATATGACCAGCAGTACAGCTGGTTGACAACAGCATCACCATAAATACATGAGTAATGCATTGCACTAAGATGCTATGCCAAGCTGTGGATTTTATAGCTCAGTGGCAGAGTACTTGCTTGTCACGTTCAAGGGCATGAATTTGAGCCCTAGCACCACAAAAACAATTAAAAATTTAAAAGATTGTGCTGATTATCATCTTGCTAGATGACAGCAACGTTTAGCTCCTCTAAAATCTTTATGGGACCACTGTGACGTGGTCTGTTACTAACAGAAGCATCATTATATGACACAAGATGAACAGTTCTAACCAAAGAAGTGAAAAGTTTGTATGAAGAAAACTAGGAGACATTGTTGAAATAAGTTAAAGATCTAAATAAACAGACATTTCTATTCATGGATAGGACTGAGCATGTAAAATGGCAATACAACCCAAAGCAATCTACAGACTCAGTATAATCTCCATCAAGATTTCAATAGTCTTTCATATATTATAGAAAAGTGATCCTCAAATTCACATATAAGGATGGGCACCAGTGGCTGACAAACCTGCAATCCTAGCACAGGAGGCAGAGATCAGAAGGATCGTGGTTCAAAGCCAGCCCAGGCAAATAGTACGCAAGACCCTGTATCTCGAAAATACCTCTCATAAAAAAGGGCTGGTGGAGTGGCTCAAGGTAAAGGCCCTAAGTTCAAACCCCAATAGCAAAAAAAAAAAAAAAAATCACATGTAATTGCAAAGATCCTGGTCACAGCTAAAATAATCTTGAAGACAATAAAACTGAAGGGCACACACTTACTGTCTTTCAAACTTGGTACAAAACTACCATAATTAAAACATGGTGTTAGGGTTGGAGATGTGGCTCAAGTGGCACAGCACCTGCACTGCAAGTGTGAAGACCCCAGTGCAAATCCTAGTAATTCCAAAACAAAATACAACAAAATATGGTGCTGAGGGTATAGCCAGTGGTACACTTATGGTTAGCAGGTGAGTCTCTGGGTTCTTATCCCGGCAGGACAAAAAAGAAAACCAAACTGCCACAAGGACAGCCTTATAGTCCAAGAAAATAGAACCCAGAAATAAACTCGCATGTCTGTTCAATTATCTTTTGACAAGGGTGCCAGAACCATTCAATAAGGAAGCTTTCAACAAATGGTGCTGAGAAGAACAAATATCCACACACAACAGAATGATGCTAGATGCTTACCTTACACATTACCCAAAAATTAGTTCACATGGTTCAAAGAACATGGTTCAAGAACTAAAAACTCAAAAAAATGAAGAATCCTGACATTGGATTTGGGTACCCTTCACACATATGAAACAAAAAGCACAGACAACTAAAAATATATTTTAACTTTACCAAACTTAAAAGTGTGTGCAAGGGCAGGAATATGGTTCAGTGGCAGAGCAGTTGTCAAGCATGCACAAGGCCCTGGGGTTCAATCCCCAGCATCAAAAAAGCAAGCACAAAAAAAGTCTGCATGAAGGAAGGCACATGCAAGGCCCTGGGTTTGATGTCTAGAACCATCCTCCAAAAATGAAGTTTGTGCAGAAGATAATAAAAACACAAAAAAGACAACCTACAGAATGGAAGGAAATGTTTGCAAATGACATAAAGTGATAAGAAAACATATTAAGAGCCACAACAGACAACCCAATTCAAAAACAGGCAAAGGACTTGAATAGAGATTTCTCCAGAGAAGATAAAACAAATAGCCAAAGACCACATGAAGAGATGAGCATCAGAAATGCAAATCAAAACTCCTGAGATGCCTAGGGAACGGGATGGGTGGGGGGAGAGGAAGGAAGATGGGAGGGGAGGGGGGAGAAGAAGGAAGAGTGGAGGGGGGAGAGGAAGGAAAAGGGAAGGGGAGGGAGGGAGGAAGGAAATAAATTATTATGTTTGCAAGGATGCTGAGAAATTGGAACTTTAGTGTATTATGGATAGGAATATGAAATGGTGCAGCTGTTTTAGAAAAAAGTTTGGCAGATTCTCAACTAAGCACAGAACCACTACATGACCCAATAATTCTACTCCTAAATGTACATCCAGAAACTTGAAGGCAAGGACTCCAACGTATTTTCTACACTAATGTTTACCGTATCATTTTCAACAGCCTTAAAGGTTGAAAAGAGCGCAACATCCATCCATACGAACAGATAAACAAAATGTGGTATATATTACTCAGCCTTAAGAGGGAAGTTGGGGGCAGGATTGGTGGGAATGGGGTTTGAACTCAGGGCTTCGCACTTGCAAAGCAGGTGCTCTTCCACTTGAGCCACACCTACAGTCCATTTTGCTCTGGTTATTTTGGAGATGGGGGTGTCATGAACTATTTGCTCAGGCTGGCCTCAAATCCCAACACTCCCTATTTCAAACCCCCTCTCCCCCAAAGTAGCTAGGATTACATGCATGAGCCACTGGTCCCTGGCAAAAAGGAAAAAAGGAAGAGTTTTAATATATGCAGTAACATGAACAAATCTTGAGAACATTATGTTTAATAAAATAAGCCAGACATAGAAGGCCAAATGTCCTGTGATTCTACTTACACGAGGTACTTGGAATAAAAATAAGCAGACACAGGCTTTTAAGAAAGGAGAAGAGGGGTTACAGAGTGGGTAGGATGTGAGTTATTGCTTCTGGGATAGTTTTTATTGGGGATGACGAAAAAGTTTTGGGTATAGACATATTTATACAGTTTTTGGAGTATATGCAATTGTGAGTGTATTTAATAGCCCTATATTGTACACAATAATTATATGTATTTGCTACAAGAGTACCATTTCCTCCAAAAGTGGCTTAGGTAACACTTGATTTTCACTATTCACAGTATTTATGTTCTATAAAGCAAATAACAACAAATATTTAGCAAATATTGGCCATCACTCTTACAGGAAATAAATACAGGGTTGAGTTTGAATCTCTGGTCATAGAATTTTTGTCAACTATTCTCATCTGAAAGACATCATATTTAATATACTATTGATTTTCTACCATTGATCTCAAAACCAACAACACTGTTGGCTGCCAGAACAATCATATTTAGTCTCCATATGGCACCTCACAGCTTTCCTGTGCTTAGGAACTCAAGTTACCACTTAGCCCTACGCTTGAAGTCCATCAATGGTGAAATCACCAAGAAAGAATGTTCAGAAAACTGCAAAACTAAATGGACCACAAATGGGACACTAGTTTAAGGTTATGAAAGCTGAAACAAAAATGCAGAGCATAACCTTGCTGGACCTCTGCTGAAAATGTGCACTGAGTGACCAATTCTTTGCCACTCTGTGTGCCCAAAAGTGATGTGAAAGCAAGACAAGGATTGACAGGGTTTACAAATAAAGGTGAGTAAACAAATAAGTAAACATGAATAAGGGGGACAGAATGAACTAAGTTAAAAAAAAAAATCAAACATTCTGTAATGTAAAAATTATGGACTGCTTATTAACTATGGCACTTACCTTTCCAAGAAGCTTGACAAACAAAGGCCACAATTTTAACACATAAGTCTCATTTTTGCTCATAAACAGCTTTTGGAGTTCTGAGATCAATTTCTGTAAACAAGAGTAAAATATTTACCAAATATTCTCTTGGAAAAAGAAAATAACATTCAGTATCAAAATCTAGAAATAATTTCCAAAAATTTATTCTCAGTTAAATAATCTTTACCACAATAAAATTATACCCCTCCAGCCAGGCACTAGTGGCTCATGCCTATAATCCTAGCTACACAGTAAGAGCACCTGCCTTGTAAAGATGAGGCCCTGAGTTCAAACCCCAGTGCTACAGAAGTATACCCATCCAAAAGAAAATTATTATTGTGTGTGGTATCTTACAATAGCCCTGAATCAGTTATTGCTCTCCCTTTTTCAGAAATACAAATCCTTTTAATTAACCATCTATTGAGGATGGTATAAAATACCCAGACTGTAGTAAAAATGAATAAGAAGTTCCCCTTCTGCCTACCCTGACTTAACCAATTCTTTACGTTTCAGGAAATTTTTGTGTGTATATGGGGTTGGGAATAGAACCTAGAGCCTCAAACCATGCTACACATATGCTCTACCTACTTACCTACATCCCCAGCACAATTCTTTCTGTTCTAATTCAAAGCTAAAGGCTTCTATCATAATAAAATTATACCAATGATTTAAGTGATTTTTAAGTGCAGAACCTTAGTGCATTCAGGTAATTTTTATAAAACACAATACTTACAGTAGTCATAAGCTGCTCCGTAAGAGATGCTACTTCTTGTTGTTTCTGAAGCAACAACGGCATTCCCATCTCCAGAGCAGTGGCTCCTCGTAAATGTACCTTTTGCGCTGAATGAACCACTAATGGGATAACCAATTTTGCCCACCTCACAGACTCTTCTCCCATTTGAACTGGGGCTTGTTCAATTAGCCTATTAGAGAAATCAATGACTAAATTAGCTTGGCCTCATTTTTTAAGTTTAATAAGCAACACAAAAAAAGTGCATAAATTACTATGACCTATTTGTTTTAAAATATATGTACATAGGCACAGATAAATAGGTAAAAATTTTATTTGCCGATTTGTATACTTCTGTACCATATTGTATGTGTATGTAATATATATATATTGTATGAGTATTAAATTTACTGCATATATATTATATATATGCTATATTTTTTGGTGGCACTGTTGATTGAACCAAGGGCCTCATATATGTTAGGCAAGCGCTCTATCACTGAGCTACATATCCAGCCTGTTTTTACAAAATTTATAGAGAGAAAAACACTATCTTGTCCTCAGATTGAAAATTTTAAAACACTAATTGTTAATAATGTAACTTAAAATCCTTATGGAGATAGCTAAACATGGTATTATCTGAGCATTCAATCATAACATCAGCACACTAAGTAATTAAAGGAAATCGCACAACAACTGAAGAAAACATTGAAGAATGAAAAACAAGGAAAGCTTTTGCTGTTAGCATGTCTGTTGAAGAGCAGGGAGAGGTAAGAAGAAGGTGGAGGATTTTTGTTCCCAGCTAGGCACTAGCCTGCTTATTACTCTACATTATTTTTCAAACTCTTATAAAAGCTTTAGTATATAATTTTAGAACTAGAACTGTGTTATCAGCAGGAACATAATCAAGACTTACTTATAAGTCTGTCAGTAAAAATAAAGCTGGCACCTATGCATCGTTTTCCTATAACCTATCTTTGAGAGTTTTAGTCTAAAAAGACATTCCCTTGTTTTAATACCCATCTCATACTTAAATCCCAGAAAGCGGCTGGGCATGGTGGTACATGCATGTAATCACAGCACTTAGAAGGCTGAGGAAGGAGAATCATAGCTAGAAAACACCCAGGGAACTTAGGAAGACCGTGTCTCATAAAAAAAGGAAAACAATATTTAATAAGAACTGAGGATGTACAGTGGTACAGAAGCAAGCACGAGGCTCTGAGTTCAAATCCCAATACCACAAAAATGTGATCCCAAAAGCCCAATCCTCAAAGTGAATTCTAAATTTACAGAAACAATTATTCTAATCTAGGACTGGCAGAGTGGCTCAAGTGGTCGAGCACCTGCCTAGCAAGCGTGAGGCCGAGTTCAAACCCCATCTCTCCCCCCACCCTCTCCCTCCCACACACAAAAACATTAAGTATAAGGCTGATGGAGTGCCTCAAGGGGTAGAGCACCTGCTTAGCAAGTATGAGACTTCGAGTTCAAATACCAGTACCGCCAAAAGAAAAACAATCATTCTAATCTACACAGCATCCAAATGCATACCTTATGATAACATTTAATGCTTCAAAATCTACAACGGCGGAGTGTATCTCTCCTTTATTAAGTACTATTTCCAATGAATCAATTATACTGGATACCTAAAAGAACCAAATAAATACAAATCAAATATGCCAGAAATGTTTTTATTGGCATATACCAACACATACAAAAACTATACTCACCACTTTACCAACAACTTCAGTGGGAAACGTCTGTTTGGATATAACCCAAAGTGCCCTGGTACATACATTTTTGTCTGAACTCTTAATGGTATCATTCAGTTTTAAAAACAGTTCTTGAATATTTTCCTCTGAAAAAAAAAAACAGTTTTAGCTTTAATTATGTAGAACACTTTGCAATCTTTAAAACCTCAAACATAAAACTAGAGAAAAATAACATTCTTCAATCAAAAAAATTAAATGTGGATCCAGAGGACCAGAGAACCACGGCTGACAAACATCAAACTAACGGAAACACAAAATCCAGATCAGAGAGTAAGTATATTTGGAGAAAACAAACGCAATGAGTGGTAAACTCCAATCGGGTACTCTGCACAACTGAAATAACTATGGGATCATTTCTAGGAAGATATAAGGCAACCTTGGGCAAGATGTTATGAGTCCTGCCAGGCACCAGTGGCTCAGACCTTTTAATCCTAGGTACCTGGGAAGCGAAGATCAGGAGGATTTTGGTTAGGGGCCAGCCCAGCCAACAAAAGCAAGACCCAATCTCAAAAATACCCAACACACACACAAAAAAGGACAGGTGGGAATGGCTCAAATGGTAGTGCCTGTCTAACAAGTGTGAGGCCCAGAGTTCACACCACGGTACCACACACACACACACAAAAAAGTGTTCTGAATCTTACACCTCTGACCCAAAATGAACAACTACTTCACGGTGCTAACATACTATCTATATTTAAGAAAACGATATAGGTATATTGGTATATGCAGTGCTAGGAGGCTTGGGCAGAAGGCCATGTCTCAAAATCACCCCCCCCCCAAAAAAGTGGCAAAACCTTTTTTTTTTTTTTGGGGGGGGGGGTAACTGGGTTTTGAACTCAAGGCTTCCTGATTGTAAAGCAGATGCTCTACCCCTTGAACACACATCCAGTCCCTCCCCCTGCCAAAAAAAGAGCAAAGAAAAAATACTGAGCAACATTTCCCTCAAGGAAAAAAAAAGATTATAACAATTTCCTGGTATCCTTTATTATCTACTCCTGAGTTCCTTCCACTAAAGACCACCTTGCTTGCAGGTTTCCTTTTCAATGACTAACTGCAGTGCAACATGTAAGCTGAAACTTGGAAACACTTTCATTACCACTTTTAGTAGCAAATTATCCTACCTAACCCATACCACTACTGTAAAAGAGCTTTTCAAGTCAGCATGATCCTTAGTGTATAAGTCTGAATAATCCAGATAAATTAGTTATTAACTATCAAATTAAAAGCTATGTTCTATAAACATAGAAAAGGTTCATTTTTATAGTTGTCATGTTTACTTTGTCCAGGGGATCAAACCCAGGACCTTGTGCACTTGCCCAGCAAGCATGAGGCTGAGTTCAAACCCCAGTACACCAAAACCAAAACAAAACAAACAAATCCCCAGGGCCTTGCACATCTAACCATGCGCTCTACCACAGAACTAACTATACCTCCAGCCTGCAATCATGTTCTAACAGCCTTATTTTCTAGAACAGATTTTATATCATCAAGCTTTTACTTCTAGCTAAGTTATAATCTAAACATTTTCTTTTTCTTTCACAAGCAAATTCTACATCAGGCATGATGGCACACATCTGTAATCCCAGTACTCCAGAGGCTGAGACTGGAAGAGTCTGAGGTCAAGTTCAGCCAAGCTAACATAGTCAGACCTTGTCTGAAACAACCAATGAGGCCAGGCATGGTGGCTCACACCTGCAATCCTAGCTAGTTGGGAGACTGAGATTGGGAAAATCTCAGTAAGGTCAGCCTGGGCAAGAAGTCTTTGAGAATCCATCTCAACCAATAAAAAGTTGAACATGGCAGTGCACGTCAACTATCCCAGTTTCAAGGGAAGCATAAATCAGAAGACTACAGTCCAGGCCAGTCTGGAAATAAAAGCGAAACCCTATCAGAAAAATAACAAAGAAAAAAAAAAAGCCAAGGGGTGTGGTTCAAGTGTTAGAGAAAGCCTGCCTACCAAGCACAGAGCCCTGAGTTCAAACCCCAGTGGGGTTGGAGGTGGGCGGGAAGAAAAAAAAGGGGAAAATCTAATCTGTAAGTTACGAAACTAATTCAGAGTTAACATCAAGTTTAATAACAACAAATTATTTATACTTTAAATTCAAAAGATATTAATGGTCATAAATTTATCTACCTGATAATCCTGAGGTAATTTTGGGATTATATAAACAAAACCCCAAGGCCTGGAGAGCAGCACTACTCAATTCTGAGTTTTGACTGGAAATGTGAATCTACAAAGAAAGACAATTGTAAATAAATTTTTAGAAATTAAGTCAATTACAACACAAGCAGGTTTTATTACATTCTAATCCAATAAAGTTTCAGAGAACAGGTTAAAAAAAAGGTCAGGAAGTTAACTACAATCTGGCAAAGGAGGAGGGAAGTAGATAAAAGATCAACTGAAAGAACATTTTTAAAAATAAAACACATCTATATCCATGTGAAATAAGAGGAAAGAAGCTAACAGAGGAAAGATGTTAAAATTATCGGAAAGGAAATAAAGAGAAAGGCTCTTCTGAAAAGAATAATCAAAAGACGTGAATGCAAAGTGGACACCCTAGTTTTGGTGACACTTCTACAACTAGGAGACAGAAGGAGTAGTAATGTAACAGTTTCTAAGTACCTAATTTTTGTTAGGAGCTTTAAACACTCTCAATCTTCAATGTAAAAAAAGTAAACCCCTTCTTCATACATTAATTCTTTTACAGTGCTGGGAGTCAAAACTGGAACCCTCGTACCTATTAGGCAAGTAAGCCCTCCATCAATGAACTATATGACCTCCAACCCAAATAAAAAAACTTTTAATCCATCAGTCTAGAATTTAAAGCCCAACACATACTATGTATGTAAAAGCAATAAAAGTCCAAATTGGACAAATGGAATCTCAATGTTCACATGTAATCCTGTGCCATCTTTTGTCACTTTTTCTTACACCACTCCCTACTCCAAAAGTGATTTATATTTAATGCTCCCCATTTGAGTCAAGTAGTTGAAGAATCCTCAATTGTTACTCTTCAACAAGAATAGCAAAAGCTGTCAAATATAAAGACACTTCTCCAGGGCACCCATCTTATAATTAACCAAACAAATCAAAAGACCCAACCTTAGGGTTTAAGAGATATTAGAGCAACCTGTTCAAATAACAAGCATATAGGCTTTAAACTTTAAGAGGTATTACTTTATCATGGGTAAAAGCTAGCACCTGTCTGAGATCAACTTTATTAATTTGATTAAACACATTTGCTTGACATCATTCCTTAACGGTGGTCCTTTCTTTGCAGTGGAGGAATCAACCCATGGCCTAGCCCATGCGCTCCACCACTGAGTTACACTGCAGTCCAACAGGTCTGTCTGAGCTTCAAGATTATTATGGGTTTTTTAAGACAGTCCTAGCAGAATTCCAAACAGTAACACAAACATTCTATTTTACTTAGTGTGGTTCCTATTCTGAAGAAACTCAATTATTTTTCCTCACTTAATTCACATAGGAGTTTCTGTTGACTGTCTTATTAACCTACCTTCCAAATCATGTGTTTTTTTTTTTTTTTTTCTTGTGGTATTAGGGTTTGAACTCAGGGCCTTCATCTTGAGCCACTCTGTCAGCCCTTTATTGTGATTAGTTTTTTCCAGATAGGGTCTCTCGGTGAATTATTTGCATGGCTGGCTTCAAACCATGATCCTCCTGATCTCTGCCTCCTGAGTAGGCAGGATTACAGATGTGAGTCAAATAATTCATCTGCAATTTTTTTTCTTTTTTTGGTGGTGGGGGGGATAGTACTCGGGAGATTGAACTCAAAATCTGGAGTGCTCTACCACTTCAGCCACACCCACAGCAGCTCTATTTTTTTTTTTTTTTTTTTTTTTTTTTAGGTAGTCTCAAGCTTTTGCCCAGGGCCACACTCTGGACAGATCCTTCTACCTTACGCCTCTCCCCATAGTTGGGAACCACAGGTGACCAAGCAGTGTAACTTCATTCGAAATGCATGCAATAGGATTCCTGATTCTGGACGCTCTCAAATATCAAGTATCCAAAAGCACATGTCTTCACATCAAATATACTGCTCACATTCAGCATATAGCCAGATGTCATGGTTCACACCTATAATCCCAGCTACTTGGGAGGCAGACACAGAAGGATCTCAAGTTCTACAGCAGCCCCTAGCAAAGTTAGACCCTATCTCAGAAACAAAATACACAAACAAAAGGGCTGAGGGCAGGGCCCAAGAGCTAGTGTTCACCTAGCATGTGGGAGGCCCGATTCAATCCCTGTGCCACAAAAAGAAAAAAGTTATGTGGAATATAATGAAGAAACCCTAAATAAATGTCACTGGACTGGAGATGTGTCTCAAGAGGTAGAGCGATACTCCAGTCCCACCAAAAAAAAAACAGAAACAACAAACCATAAATCAGGTAGTCTGGGTGTGTAACTCAGTGGCAGAATACTTGACTAGCATGCATAAAGTTCTGTGTTCAATCTCCAACACCACAAAAAAAAAAAAAAAAAGTTGGTGGAGTGGCCCAACTGGTAGCGTGTCTGCCTAGCAAACCTTGAGGCCCTGAGTTCAAACCCCAGCACAACCAAAAGAGGGGGTTAAAAAAAAAAAGTCACTAATATTTATAATACTATTAAGTAACTACCATGACACCACCTCCTGATTATGTGAAAAAAAATGATGACTGTTTCAGCGATGTGTAAGAGTAAACAGTACCTCAAATGCTTTGAAAATTGAGCCAGAATCCAGGCTAAAATGTACAAAGAATGAAAGAAAACTTCTTTAAAAGCACAAAAACAGGGTCATAAAAATAAAGAATTCCAACGGGACTTGATTTAGTTCAACTTTTTCACTGTTCATTTTAACAAGAATCTTTAAAAGTTGAGTGATAGTGAAGGTCATGAAGCCACCACATAGTCAAGCAAGAAGAACATGACTCAATTTGCAAAAATGGTAATTGGAACCATTTTCTAACCAGGCATAATTGGCAAAAACTGAGGATGAGTGAAGATTAAAAACGTAACTGTTATCTAGACAGTAGACCAAAGACAGTTACCATTTGAGAATCAGTCTTCCAAAAGGAAAAGTTTCAGTAATCAGGTCACTGCTCTAAAGATAAAACACAGCCTTTGGATTCAAGTGTCCATGAGTGACTTTAGGTAAATTAAACCAACTTCTTCAACTGTGGGGTAAACTCGACAAGGACGTGTGCCTTGGCGGTGGGGAACCTATCTGCTTGGCACGCAGGAGGTCCTGGGCTTTGACTCTCCACCACCGTGCCAAACAGGCAATGCAAGGGGCTATGGAGAACTGGGAGAAGGCAACCGAAGAGCATCTGATAAACTAAGTAATCCATAAAAGGAGCAATAATCCAGCCAGTATTATTCCTGTTAGTTTAGATTCAAAGTTTTTGAGTCAGTCGGGTGAGTGTAACATCCACGTTTACAAAACACACATACAGACCTTTAAAACTCTGCACAGCCGAGGAAGATTGTTCTCAATTTCTGTAATGACTTCTTTTCCGTCTTCTCCAGTCATACGACTTGAAAATAGAACACAAACTTAGGCAAAAGGCAGAAACCAAAAAAGTACCGTATTCACTGCCTAAAATACCTGTATAACCTTTCTAAAGATTACCTTCAACCTTGAAAAGGAGTTCAGCCAGCCCTCAAGATACTTAAGGGTACACGGGATACTAAGTGTAATGTGCAAGTGGTAACTCGCACTAGAATCAATTTCTTCACTCCACTGCGTACTCAAAACACTGACAGTTCAGTAGGTGGAAAAGGCACAGGAATGCTTAATCCCAGCCACAAACTCACACACTTTCTGTAAAACCCTTGAACCAAGACTTTAGGCGATCCCTTTCGAGGCAAGTTCCAATGAAACTAAAACCCAGTCCTATCAAGATCACTAAGTGTGCGTTGCCGTTTTCCGGATTCCTCGCGCAAAGTGGATACTGAGAACTCCTCCCACCCAACAGCTTCCAGCTGGAACTTTTCCTTTTAGAAAAACTCTGGCTTTCGGGACCCACGGAGCGGGCTGGTCCGCGCCTGCGGCACCTGCATGGCGACCTCAGTCGCCCCGAACCGCTGGGGCGCCGGGTCCCCCACCCACCCACCCACCCACGCCGCGATCGCCTCACCTGGTCAGGGTCAGGTAAGCGTCGATCTGCGCCCCAGGGGAGGCGGAGGCGTCGTCCAAAGTCTCCAAGAGCGGCGCGAGGGGGCTCCGACCTGCGGTCGTCATGTCGGCCACCCTGAGGCCCGGGCCGGAAGAGAAAGCCGGGTGACCGAGGGAAGGGGCCCCGTACCTGCACCCCGGCGCCGCCGCGTCCTCGCGCGGGCCTCGAGCGCGGCTCAGCGAGCGCGCCGCCAACGCCCCGGGCCCACGCCGCGCCGGCCGGCCGTCCGTCCGTCCGCTCCCGCCACCGCGTTCCCGGGCAGCTTTCAACGGAGGGAGGAGACCGGCGGGGGGCGGCGTCTCGCCGCGAGGGGGCAGAGGAGGTGGCGGTGTCGGGGTGCGGGGTCCCCGGCCCACTCCCGAGGCCCGGTGGTCACCACCCCCCCGCTCAGCGTAGGGCCGGCAGGACGGGGTTCGCACCGCCGCCGCCACCCCGCGGCACCCGGACGCCGCCGCGGCCCGACTTTCCGCGCCCCAGCTGTTTACTCACGCGTGCGGCCCGCGGCCTCCTGGACCAAGATGGCGGCGGGGGCGGGCCCGGCGGCGCGCGGGAGTCGGGCAGGCCTGGCGGGAGAGGCTCGAGCCAATCCAACAGGCGCGGCGCGCCGCAGGCGTCGATGGCGGCCTCCCGTCGGCCCTGCGCCCCACCCTCCCCCCCCAGGTCACCTTCAGGTGGGGGGCGGGGGGCTTTGCCTGGGGCCGGGGACTTGACGGTTACCACGCTGGAGTTAGCCGGCCTTCGGCCTGTTTTCACACTCCAAGTCCAGGGTGCCTCCAGGTATTAACCCACCACTTAGGAAAGGTTGATAATCGCTCGTGGGGTTTTGTCGTTGTAGAGGTGCTGGGGTTCCAGCCCTGCGCCTTAAGCATGCCCGGCAGTGCCCCACCACCACCCTACAAGCCCACCCCATGGGCTGCTCAAAGTTAAGGCGAAGAGCCACATCTTAAGTTTGTCCAAGTTCCCTTGATTCCAGGCGACCCACCCCCCATGAAATAGAGCCAATACTAGTATCTCTGTCAGGTGGAGTACAGTAAGAAAAGATTGGGGCGGCCAGTGGTTCTCAAGCGCTAAGCAGTACGTAAGAAAAGCCTATTAAAGTGCAGATTTCGGGGCACACCCTTTGACCTTGTGATTCTTTAGGTTGATAGTTGCCCTCAGGGATTTGCATTCTTCTATTAGACCCTGGGTGTTCCTGCGATGGGAGTCGGCCAGGGCTTAACACTTGGAGAAACTACAGTAAATCCCTAATAAAGTTATTTCTCATCATTATTATTATTACTATTATATTGCTTCCGCCATGCACATTTCATATACCTTCTAAGCGTTCTCCACAGCTAGCAGGACTGTATCAACTAAAAGGGTACAAAAGGACTTGTGGCAACAGGATTTTCCACTCTGGCATCCCAGGTTCCAGGCCCAGGCTTTTGAGCTCTCACAACCACGCAATACAACTACTAATGCTAGAAGCCCAGGCCTTTTCCTCTTGTTTGTGTTACAGGCATTTAAGAAATGTCTGGCCAGCACACAGGTGGCTCACACCTGTAATCCTAGCTACTCAGGAGGCAGAGATCAGGAGGATTGCAGTTCAAAGCCTGCCAGGCAAATAGTTCATAAGACCCTACCTCAAAAAACCCTTTACAAAAAAGGATTGGGGAAGTGGCTCCATGTGGTAGAGTGCCTGCCTACCAACCATGAGGCCCTGAATTCAAACCCCAGTACTGCAAACTAATAAAATATGGATCCATCATGATTGGGCCAATGCTCACCCTTCTCCAACCTTGCCTTATTCTGTCAGGTCCTGAACACTGCCAGAATCTCCCTGATTTTTGTTTGGGCTTTTTTTTTTTTTTGGTGGTACTGGGGTTTGAACTCATGGACTTGAGCTTTCTTACAGGTGCTCTTCTACTTGAGCCATATTTCCAACCTTTTTGCTTTAGTTTTCAGATAGGGTCTCAAGGTTTTTTTTGCCCAGATTGGCCTCTGACAGAGATCCTCCGCCTCCTGCAAAACTGTGAGATAACAAGAGTGACTCACCACATCCAGCTTCATTGTTGAGATAGGGGACTCCCTAAATTATTGCCTCCATCCCCCTGATCTCTGCCTACCAAGTAGCTAGAATTCCAGACATGAGCCACCATGTCCAGCCCAGAATCTCTAGCTTTTCTATGTCTTTGAAGATTCCTTGAATTTAGAACATTCCCTTTTTCAAAAGTCACACACCTGTAAATCCTAGCACTCTAGTGACTGAGGCAGGAGGATAGAGACTTAAAGGCTATCCTGGGCTACACAGCAAGACCCTGTCTACAAAAGAGAAAGAGTTAAGATTTAAAATCATACCTTTTAAAATGAAATTCTTCTCAGCTACTCTCCCATGACACACATTCCTCCCAAAGAGATTGAAATGCTGCTGCCTCCTTACTATAGATGTATTAAAGTGAGTACTCACTAATTTATTACTGTTTTAGTCACAGGTGTTTGCAGTGGCAGCTCCACTGCCTAAGAGGAATTAGTTCCAACTGTAATCTCAATGAGTGCCCCTCTTTGCTCTTTGGCATTTTCTCAATCTGATCTAAAGTGCCAAGAGATTACAGAATCAAAACAAATCTCTTTCCCTGCCCAGCCCCTTCTGCAGTCTGCTCACTTTGTAACAAAGCTGCTCTCACCCCCAGTCCCATCTACAATTCTAGCTCTCTGTGGTGGACAAGAAAGCTGAATACAGCACAGGAAGATATTTTATGAGCAGGATCTACCAAACACATTCACTTAACTGTTATTACGATATATTGCTGGTGTTCTAGTTTATTAATAGTTGTCAATGAATTATGTTACCTAATTTATAATTTAAACTTTAATGTAGGTATGTAAGTATAACAGAAAGCACTCTAGGGTTCAGTCCTGTCTGCAACTTTTGGCGTCCAGTGGGGATTGTGAAACATGTGCCCCCCCACACACACACTGGTAAAAGATAACTACTGTAAAGTCAGGTGCCTGTCATTCCGTAAAATAATTCAAATTAATTTGCTAGTATTTTTAATTTATCCATTTATTCAACTAGTTAGCATTCCTTCTTTGCCTATCCTAATCCTTTCTTTCTTTCTTTCTTCCTTTATTTTTGGCACTGCTGGGGTTTGAGCTCAGGGCCTTGAATTTGCTGAGCAGGTATTCTACCACTTGAGCCCTGCCCCCTCCCCCTAACCCTTTTTTTGCTGTAATTAATTTTTCAGATAGGCTCTTGATTTTGCCTGGGGCTGGTCTTGGACCTTGATCCTCCTATCAACACCACCCTTATGCCTCTGAGTTGCTTGGATTGTAGGTACATTCCACCATACCTAGTTTGTTGGTTGACGCTAACTTTCCCCCCCCACTCTCCTGGGCTGGTCTTGAACTTCAATCCACCCCATCTTCTACTCCCCAAGTAGCTGGGATTACAGTTATGCATCGCCATGCCTGGCCCCTCAAATCTTTATCTCTTCTTTCCCCAGAACATCTTCTTTTTTTACTTAATTTATTTACTTATTTTTGGTGATTCTAGAGTTCATTTTAAAATGAAGAACCTTCAGCCTCAATCCAATATTCCTTTCTGGCTTCCCTATTCCTGTCTTTTTTTTTTTTGTTTTTTTTCTTTTGTTTTTTGAGACAGGATCTTGCTATGTAACCAGGCTGGATTTAAGATGCTGCTGCCTTGGACTCCCAAGTGCTGGAATTACAGGCATTTGCCACCATGTCTGACTCCCCACTCCTGACTTTAGCCACACACTAACTAGCAATTATCAGGCCTAGAGTTATGTATCTATAAATAACACCTACTTGTCCCCAGTGGTCCTAATACTTATTCCTATCCAATGATTCTTAGCTTTGTCCACCCAATAAATATCTATTATCCCAATTTATGGTCTAAATATATCTAAACATACTATTTCAGGATTCTAACATTGCTTTCTCTCTCTTTTTTTTAAATTTTTTTAGGCAATTACTGTAGTTTGAACTCAGGGCCTCACGCTTGCTAGGCAAGCACTTTACCACTTGAGCCACTCCACCAGCACTTTTTTGTGTTGGATATTTTTGAGATAGAGTCTCTTGAAGTATTTTCCTGATCTGGTGTTGAACCTCAGTCCTCCTGATCTCTGCCTCCTGAATAGCTAGGATTACAGACTTGAGCCACAGCACCTGGCTATAATGTTGCTTTCTTAACTGCTTTTTATTGAGCACAAGTTGCTATATGTGCACAATTGCATTTGTTCTTCATAATAGTGGTAAAATGAAGTATTTCCAGCAATATAGGGCTGGAAGTGTGGCTCAAGTGGTAGAGCACCCGCCTAGCAAGTACAAAGCCCTGAGTTTGAATCCCAGTGCCTACGAAAAAATCCGAACCAAACAAATAAGCAACACAAAGATTAAAGAGTACAACAGAAAGCATTAATACAGTCATGTGCAACTCCTAGGCTACTATTCATCCATCAACGGTCAGTGAGCTCTCCCTTGCATAAGGTGCTATGGCAGTAGACCTTTCACGAGAGTTAACTCTTGAACCTTGTAAGGTCATTTAAAAATTGTGTAGTATTATGCAAAACCACTCAAAATGGATTAAAGGCTTGAATGTAATCCTTGAAACTGTAAAACTTGTTAAAACAGGGATTTAAGCTACAGAACATTGATATAGGGAATGATTTATTTAGGGCTCAATCTCAAAAGGCAGGCAACAAAAACAAAACTGGACAAGTGGGAGTACATCAAAATTAAAAGCCCAAAATGAGATATCACCTCATACCTGTCACACCTGTATCATCAAAACGATGAAGATAACAAGTGTTGGCTGATGAGAATGTAGAGAAAATGGAATTCTCTGTAAATTACTACAGCTATTGTAGACAATAGTATGGAGGTTCCTCAAAAAATTAAAAAATTTAACTACCATGTAATCCAGTATTCATACTGCTGGGTATAAATCCAAAGAATCTGAAGTAAATATGGCAATGAGACATGTACTGTCTTGTTTATTGCAGCAGAAGTCACAGTAACCAAGAAATGGAAACAACCTAAGTACCCATCAACTAATGAATGGATCAAAAATGTGGTATCTAGGCACAATGGAATATTATTCAGTCGTAAAAAATATGGAAAATCTTATATAGGAATGTAAACTGAACAGAGGCACAGAGAGTGGTGGTCACCTGTGACTGAGGGGTTGTGGAAATGGGGAGATGGTGATCAAAGGTACAAAGTCTCCATAAAACAGAATAAGGCTTTCCTCTTTATTTATTTTGTATTTTTTTCCTCTTTATTTATTTTGAACTCTACTGCTCATTTACTGTTCAAGTGGTAGGGCACTTGCTTAGCGTACTCAGGCCCTGAGTTCAATGTCTAGCCAACACCCCTTTCCTCCCCCAAAAACCACCAGAGAGAACAACAGAGAGATCTGTTGCACTGCAGGGTGAACATAGTTCATAATAATTTGTTTTACTGTTCAAATTTGCTAGAAGAATAATTTCTTTTTTTTTTCGTTGAGACATGGTACCAGCCCTTTTTTGTGATGGGTTTTCTCAGATAGGGTCTCACAAACTGTTTGCCTAGTCTGTCTTTGAAACACAATCTTCCCGATCTCTGCCTCCTGAGTAGCTAAGATTACAGGCACCCGCACCAGATGGACTTTTCAATGAGTAATGAATTTAAAACTTTTTAAAGGGCAGGTGGAGACTGTTCCCTTACCCTCCACATCCCTGTCCAAGAGTAGCACAGAAGTCTGACAACTCAGAGACTGAGCTCAGTTCCCAGAAGAAAATAGAAACTTTCCCCCTTTCTCCTCCACTCCTGATGTCCTTGAACCCATCTGCAGTGATGAGCTAGACTCCCAAACCCTTGGTCTAGCTAGCTGTGTAGAGTGAACTGCTTGATCTTCAGAAGATGTCTCTGAGTCAGGGAGCACTGGGTTTGAGAACCACTGGATGGCTCTTGAAGACATGTCCTTTTCCTAGCTCTAGGTCTCAAATGTTTGGGCCCACTCCCCTCTCCTTCCTTTTTCCATAGGCGAGAATGGAGGAATGTCAGTTTTGTCTCATTTAGAGTGAGCAGAACATGAGGGTATCAATGCCTTTCTCCAGTAAACCCTACTGTGTCCTAAAAAAAAACAACTTTTTTTTTTTAAAGATATTTTCATTTTATTTTGGGTAAATAATACAGAAAAGGGCTGAAAGATGCAATAATTTGCATATTCATTATCAATTTTCAAAAGCATGTATATGTCTATGAATAAAACTCCTTTTTGCATTTAAACATTGGTATATTTGAAAGCTAATTAAAATTTTCTCTTGCATTGCTTTTATTCAGGTTTCTTTTTTTTTTCATTTTTCTTTTATTATTCATATGTGCATATAAGGCTTGGTTCATTTCTCCCCCCTGCCCCCACCCCCTCCCTTACCACCCACTCCGCCCCCTCCCTCTCCTCCCCCCCAATACCCAGCAGAAACTATTTTGCCCTTATTTCTAATTTTGTTGTAGAGAGAGTATAAGCAATAATAGGAAGGAACAAGGGTTTTTGCTGGTTGAGATAAGGATAGCTATACAGGGCATTGACCACATTGACTTCCTGTGCGTGGGTGTTACCATCTAGGTTAATTCTTTTTGATCTAACCTTTTAAAAAAAAAACAACTTTTTAAGATTAGGGCTGGTATTATGACTCAAGTGCTAGAGCACCTGCCTAGCAAGCATGAGGCCCCAATACAGCCAAAAAAAAATTTTAAGATTAATTTATCCCATTATATACAATAAATATACTCAGCTATTAGTGCACCTTATGACTAGCATGAAATTTGCTATTCTTACATTCACACCTAATTCATAATATCATCAAGTTGCATTAACTATTAACTAAGTGGAGCTTAAGGCCAAAAGCTTCATCTAGACATGGAGTTTCATTCTGTCCATTGAGCTCACATTAAAAATAAGTTAGGTATGATAGGTCACGCCTGTAATCCCAGCACTCAGGATGCTGAGGCAAGAGGATTTTGAGTTTGACATCAGCCTGGGTGTTGGGTCTGGAGACCTAAGGCAGATGAGTGGGTATCCCGTCCCCCATGGAGAGCAATATCATTCCTGCATCCTGAGGAGTTAGAGGCCTGAATTCCTGCTTCCTGAGAGGGAGTTATAAACTGCATTTCTGCATCCTAAAGAAAGATACAGGGTCTGATAGATCTGCCATAGCACTGATGAGCAAAATGCTCTCAAGATTGTTCCCCTCTCCCAATAAAGGTGCAAACCAAACCAGTTCCCCTGAGAAAGCCCTCGAATCCATGGCCAATGAGAAAAACCCACTTAACCCAGAGTTAGAACGTCCATAAAAACCCCAGCCTTCACCTGAGCAGTGAGCTACCAGTTTCTGGGCTCTGCTGTACTGCTCTTAGCTGTAGCCTTTCCTTTCTCTCTAATAAATCCTACTTTATACACCGGCTTTGGCCCATCACTCAGCTGCCTTACAAGCCAGTTCTCTGGCCTGTGAAGGCAAGGACCCTCGACCCTGGCCTGCAACACCTTTGACACCGGCGCATAACGTGGGCTACATATCAAGAAACTGTCTCAAAAATAAATAAACAAACAAATAAATAAAGAGACTGCAACAAATCATCAAAACTTTAATGTTAGCTGGACACCTGCAGCTCATGTCTGTAATCTAAACTGAAATTAGGAGGATCAAGATTCAAGGGCAGCCCAGGCCAATAGTTAGTGAGACTCTATCTCCAAAAATAACCAGAGAAAAATAGACTGAAAGTGTGGCTCAAGTGGTAGAGTGCCTGGTTTGCAAGTGTGAAGCTGTGAGTTCAAACCCCAGCCCCATCAAAAACCAGTAACAACAAAAATTTAATGTTAGCCAGGTGCTGACAGCTCATGCTTGTAATCCTAGCTACTTGGGAGGCAGACATCAGGAGGATCAAGGTTCAAAGCCAGCCCAAGCAAATAATTTGCATGCGAGACCCTATTTCAAAAAGACCCATCTGGAGTTACCCATTTCTGGGCTCTGCTGTACTCCTCTAGCTGTAGCCTTTCTTTTCTCTCTAATAAATCCTACTTTATATACAAAAAACAAACAAACAAAAAACCCACCAGGAAAAAAGGGCTGGTGGAGTGGCTCAAGGTGTAGACCCTGAGTTCAAACCCCAGTACTGCAAAAAAAAAGAAAAAGAATAATTTCTAGGGAATGCCCATTAAACAGGATTTTTGATATGCACCATAAATTATTGCTGGCAGCACCAAAGTTTGATTCCAAGTTAAAGGCACATTTTTTTATAACTTTTGTTTTATTTGGAATTGGAATACAAGCTTCTGTTTCTAAAAGAACCTTACAAATATATGGTAGAAACCCATTGCCTATGGAGAAAACCAAAATCTTTTAGAAGCTCAAGGGCTACAAAAATAATCTATACTGACAACCTTGAAAAGCCAAAAACAAAGTGACTCATTGTTATGCCTCAGGCCTCCTGGAGAAAACTACATAATCACAAACTTAAGAAAATGAATCCAGTTTGAATTCATCACCAGGGCAACTCCTGGGGAGGACTAAACACTCAATCACTCAATCTTCTTTTTTTTTTTCATTGTTTGAGACAGGGTCCCCTTGTGTAGCATGAGCTGGTCTTAAACTCATGATCCCTCCTGCCCAGCCTCCCACGTGTTGGGATATAGTGCATGCCTGGCTTCAATCTTTTCTTTTGGTAATACCAGGTTTTGAACTCATCAGATAGGCACTTAATCTATAACTGAGCCATATCACCAGACCATGGCTCCAATCTTTTTTGGATCACTGGATTAAGAGGAAAATTGTTTTTTGGCAGCACTAGGGCTTGAACTCAGAGCCTTATGCTTGCTAAACAGGCACTCTTGCCATTTGAACCACTCCGCCAGCCCTTCTTTGTGGTGGTTTTTTTTTCCAAGATAGGGTCTCAGGAACTAATTGCCCAGGGCCGGCTTTGAACTGGGATCCTCCTCATCTCTGTTCCTGAGTAGTTAGGATAGCAGGAGTGGTCAGGCGCAGGTGACTCACGCCTATAATCCCGGGAGGCAGAGATCAGGAGGATCATGGTTTGAAGCAAGCCGAGGACCAACAGTTCTTGAGACCATATCTCAAAAAAATCCTTCACAAAAAGGGCTAGTGGAATGGCTCAAGGTATAGGCCTTGAGTTCAAACCCCAGTACTGACAAAAAAAAAAAAAAAAGGATAACAGGTGTGAGCCACTGGTGCCTGGCTATGAACATTTTTCTTAAACCAGGTATGGTGGTACACACCTGTAATCCCAGTACTTAGGAGGCAGAGGCAAGAGGATCACAAGTTCAAGGTCAACATGGGCTTCATGGCAAGATTCTGTCTCAAAAAAACCCAAATCAAACAAACAAAAAATTTTCTTAAATTGCCTATTCTAATGAACAAATATAATGAAAATTTTTAAATTTCTAAGTCCAATATAGAAGAAATAGAAATTTGACCTAAATTTAGTTTACTAAATTTTAGTTTACTGTGATTGAACTATAAATTGGCACAAACTCCTCTTAATTTCTACCTCCTAAGTAGCTAGGATTACAGGTGTGAACCACTAGCACCCAGCTCTAATTCTTTCCTTCATTTAATTGAGGATCTTTTGTGTAACTGACTCTGTTACAGTACCTATGGGTACAGTAGTGTTAAAAAATATCTCTAGTAAATGTCAGACCCTGAGTTCAAACCCCAAAAAAGAAAAAAATAAAAAAGATAGCAAAGAGACACTGTTTTCATAAGGGAGAAAAAATTTAAAATATGCAAATATGTTGAATGATAAATAGTGAGGTTTTTTTTTTCTTCTTTCTCTTTTCCCTGGAAAAGAAGAAATCAGGAAGATTTCAAATTCAAAGCCAACTTGAGCTACATAGCAAGTTCAAGGCCAGCCTGGGCTATATCCTGGGACCCTATCTCAAACAAAAAACAAGTAAACAAAAAACCAAGTAAGAGGCAGTGAAGAGGATCAAAGTACATTACACACACACACGTGCACACACACACACACACACACACACAAAATAACAATGAACCCACCAAGTACTGTTTGAAAAAAAAGGGAGAGAGGAAAGGGGTTAAGGGAATGCATCTGTGGAATTATTGCAATGAAACCCTTGTACTATTAATGCATGCTAAAAAAATACATATAAAAATCAAGAAATACATTTCTTGATTGAAAATAATACATGAACCATATTAAAAATTACAAAAAGAGAAGGAATGCCAGGCACCTGAGGTTCATACCTATAATCTTAGTTATTTGGATTACATAAAAAAGATGTAATGATGGTACTTTTTTTATAATGGTATGAATTTGAACTCAGGGCTTTGCACTCACTAGGCAGGTGCTCTACTGCTTGAGCCATGCCTCCAGCAGAAGAAATATCTTCTGGAAGATAATGAAATAGCTTAAAATTATCATTATTCACAGCTCAATGTGGGATATAATGCAAGAAATACTTTTCTGGTCATTTGGTGACTTTCACCTTAAATTTGGTGTTCGCTTTGGATAGCTTGTGCTTCCTATTTTTGAAAAATACCCAGGCACACAAGGTCGCTGGTGGTTCTTGCCTATAATTCTAGCTACTTAGGAGGCAGAGATCAGGAGGATCGAGGTTTGAAACCAGCCAGAGGAAATAGTCCACTAGACCCTATTCTGAAAAACCCTTCACAAAAAAGGGCTGGTGGAGTGGCTCAAGGTGTAGTCCCTGAGTTCAAGCCGTAATACCACAGGAAAAAAAAAGCCAGGCTCTGGTGGCTTGTGCCTACAAACTCAATCATTAGTTCTGCCTGATGAGGCAGAAGCTAAGGGAACCAGGTTTGCTAAAGTAATTGTGGTGATAGGAATGTATTAGCCTCAGAATTACTGAGGTGGCCCATTCCAGCTTGGTGCATTGTAAGTAAGTAATAAAAAACAACTCCTTGTCTGCCTGTTCCTCCTATTGCTGCAGTGCATTCTCTCTCATACTCTGGTTCCACAGTTGTTCCAGCACTGTAGGACCTTCACTTTGTTGAGTCTACCACTTTCTCACCATCTCTCTTTTCTTTGATATCCTCTCTTCCCGCCATATCAAATGAATTTCATGAGTTATCATTACAACCCCTCCTGTACACCCACCTATACTCCCTTGCCATTGTATTATATTCACATGACAAAACCACAGCACTGGTTAACCTATTATTCCTCTCCTTGTTTGTCATTGTCCTCATTGGTTGAACTTGGCTGGTCTCTCTGACCAGTCTCATTAAAGTCCCTGACCATGAACCTCCAATAGGCCTGTAAGGCTGCCTGGTGATAGCATGATCTCCTAGTCTACTCCCCTTGCCACTTTCCTGAGGGACTCTTCTCTTCTGTAACCTCGCCCATCTACTTCTCATTTTCCCTCTTCCTTGGCTCATCATTGACTCTTCATTGAGAAATGTAAAGCAAGAAGAAGGAGCTCCGCAATTCTACCAACTATGTCCCACCTGTCAGCTTCTGCATCCTCACACTTGGACCTTCTCCTAAAAGGTCTGTGAGCTAAATCTAAGGGATTGCATGTGTGAATGCATGTGTGAATGCATCTTTATTTCCAACAATTTGATGAAATCTAGCACTTCTGCCAACTATGAATGTAGCGTATAAACATGGTAACATTAGCAATACCCATGCTTTTAGCCCCAGTGACAACATAGTATAGGAAACAGTTTTTTTGTGAATATCATGGAATATTATACAGATCTATTACTACTTTGAAACTGTGGTAATAGAACCAGTGGTAGATCTTATGTATTGCATTAATAAAAAACAAAACAAAACAAAACATGGGCTGGAGGCATGGCTCAAGTGATAGAGCACCTACCTAGCAAGCACAGAGCCCTGAGTTCACACCAGAGTACCACAAAAAAAAAGTAAAAGCGTGTGAGCCCAGAATGTAGCACAGTGGTAGAGGGCTGGCCTAGCAGGTGCAAGACCCTGGGTTCAACTGCAAAAACAACCAAATATGCAAAATCCATGAATTAGACCTGATTTTTAAAGTGATTCACTAACTGTGTTTCATTCTAGTTAGTTTCTTTGTATTCTTCTGTATTTTATTCATTTTTAAATGTCATTTCAAGAAGCAGTCATGAAGCGGATCATGGTTGTGCACACCGTAATCCCAGCACTTGGGAAGTTGAGCAGGAAGATACTGAGTTTAGGACAGCCATAACGTCATATCAAGACCCCTTCTCTCAAAAAAAAAAAAAAAGGGGGCTCACTTCAGTAATCCTAGATACTCAAGAAGCAGAGATCAGGAGGATTGTGATTGGAAACCAGTCTGGGCAAATAGATCATGACACTATATCTTGAAAAACACCCAAACAAGAAAGGGCTGGTAGAGTGGCTCAAATGGTAGAGCGCTTGCCTAGCAAGCAAGAGGCCCCTGAGTTCAAACCCTGGTGATGCAAAAAAATAAAAAATAAAAAACAACCAAAAAATAAAAAACAACCAAAAAACAAAAACCAAACCAAACCAAAACAAATGAGCAAAAGCATCCAGAGTTTCACCCTTTGAGGATACATGGCCTATGGGAAAGTAACTTCTGCAGATGCACTGTTAATGTTCCTGTCTAAAGTCATTCCCTTTACTGTGAACTAGATCCTGTATCCTCTCAGCCACTGTGCCACAGTTCCTCCTATGGCCTCTCCAGACCTGTCCTCTTTCTTCTCCTGGGTCCTGGAGCTCATCCCTATGGATAGCATCAACCTGGTTTCTTTGTATTCTGACTTCTGCTTGGTCCAGGACAACTGGAGGCACCAGCAGGACATATAAGGGTGGAGGAAAGAGGAGGTGGAACACTTACCATCAGTGTATCCCCACAGTCTTGGGTTGGCAGAAGCTCTGTTACAACTTTTGTTGGATAACCCTTTTCTATTGCTAAAACTCCCTCTCTGGATTCAGATAACTGCCCTGATTTTGTCCCTTTGGGGAGTCCTTCTGAAACACCCCAAGATTCACCACCCCTTAGAAGCTTACTCTAAAATTCTCTACATCTCCCACTTCTCTCTTTATATGAAGAGAGTATTTAAGTTTCAACCATTTGGTCCTTCTTTGAGCTTTCATATTTTATGTGGCTCCCATGAAGATGTATACATTAATAAATTTGTACATATTTTTTTCCTGTTAACCAATCCACTCACAGTTTGTCTCAGGGAATGGAGACATTCCTTTGGCCCTACAACATGTACTAAAGGAACTGGCCCAAACAACTCTCCCAGTCCTTGATTTATTCCCATCAAGAAAGCCTTCTTAGCAGGGCACCAGTGGTTCACACCTATAATCCTAGCTACTTGGAAGACTGAGATCAGGAGGATAGCAGGTTGAGGCCAGCCCAGGGAAATAGTTTGAGAGACCCCCATCTTCAAAATGACCACAGCAAAATGGACTGGAGGTGTGGCTCAAGCAGTGTAGCTCAAGCGGTGTAGCACCTTTGCAAATGTCAAGCCCTGAGTTTACACCTCAGTCCCATAAAAAAAAAAAAAAAAAAAAAAAAAAAGACTTTTTGGGCTGCATTTTTTTTTTCCCCAGCAGTACTTGGGTTTGAACTCAGGGCTTCTCACTTGCTAGGCAGGAGGTCTACCACCTGAGCTACTCCACCAGCCTGAAAAAGATCCTTTTTTTTTTTTTGGCTTCTTGCCCTGACAGCTACCAATTCCTATATAGTCAAATCCATTGCTATGGTTTGAATGTCTCCCAAAGGAAGCTTGGAACTAGGGTGGTGCTATTGGAAGTGGTGGACCCTTTAAGAGGTGGAGGCAATAGGAGGTCATTTGGGAGTAGAAAGTTAGTTCTGGCTGGACTTCTTCAGCTCTCATGATGTTATAGAAGGAGCAAGCCTGGCCTGCTTTTCTGCTCTGCTGCAGATTTGCTATGTATTCCTTTGCTTGTTTCTACATACACTCCTGCCATTGAAATTTGTACCATTAGTTGATGTGTTCAAGCGGCAGCCCTTCTAGAACCTGTGTTATACCTCCAAAACTGTGAGCTAAATAAACTTTTTTTTTTAATGGTGGTACTGGTGTTTGAACTCAGGGCCCCATGCTTGCTAGGCAGGCCCCCTACCACTTAAGCCTCAAACTATTTGCCAGGGCTGGCCTCAAACCTCAATCCTCCTGATCTCTGCCTTCTGAGTAACTAGGGTTACAGGTGTGAGCCACTGGCACCTGGCCTAAATAAACCTCTTTTCTTCTTAAGTAGCTCATGTCAGGTATTTCAATACAGTGACAAAAAGCTGATGCACCCACTCACTCCAACTCCTCTCCTCTATTTTACTTTTCAACACACTTCATTTGGGACTTTGCTCTCCTCTTTCATCCTACTAAAAGCTGCCCATAAATGTCACCAACTATCTTCCTAGGGTGAGTAATTTAATTTACAGTACTTTAACCTATTTCTAACATGCACTTTACTAATTTATCCTGTATATTAATTACTGTCCCTTTTCATCCAGCAGAACTTAAGCCCCTCAAACCGGGGGATTTCTGTTCACGTGATTTTCTGGTGTTTCCTAAGTGTCTAGAACAATGGTTGGCATATAAATTTTTGTTGAATTTAATTGGTTGTTAATTGTTGCCTCTCACCTACCAAGTACTAACTATGGCTTTTCCCTCTAAAAATGTAAAGTGGTAAAAGAGATAAATAAAACTAGATAAATAAATCTCTACTCTCATAAAAACAATTTGCATCCTGTTAAAAAAAATTTTATAGGAGGCCATTGCTTTGGACTGAGCTCCTGAACTAGGCCCAACAGACCAGTGTAAATTAGAGCTACTCATGCTGAAATCCCAAGAAGAAATTCTGAAGCCACCAAGAAGAAACTAAGTTGTTTATCTGACCTTCCAAGAAGTCAGGAGTAAGATAATAATGAAATACCCAGCCATCCCCTTGTCTCATTTTTGCCCTTATCAAAAAAGAAAATTCTAGGGCTGGAGGCATGGCTCAAGCAGTGGAGCACCTGCCTAGCAAATGTGTAAGCCCTGAGTTCAAACCCAAAAAAGAAAAAGAAAATTCTATTTTAATTAGCCTATGATGCAGTAATTCTACTTCTAGAATTACTAGATCCCAAAAAGTAAAGAACTACCCAAATATGTATATCCAAGGATATTTATTGTAGCAATACTTATGAAAACAGCTTAACCTTTCAACAATAGAGACAGGCTTAAATAAAGTATAGGACAGTCACACCATGGGATATTTTACAGCTGCTCAAAATCATGTTTTTAGAATATATTCAGTGATGTGGAAAAACGCTTAGGCTATAAGGTTTAAGGTTAGAAAAATCAGTATATAAAACTGTAGGTAAAGCAAACTTCCAAACTGTCAAAAACAAATACATACAGACACATTTATACATATACCACAAGTAGAAAAATGACTGAAAGAATGAGAAAGTCGTTAATGCTAGTTATTTCTATGTTGTAAGATTATGAGAGGTATTATTTTCTCATTTGAAGTTTTCTGTATTTTTCAATTTTTCTCTAAGTTAGGTATCGCTTTCACATTTAGAAAAATAATAAATAAATGTTAACAAAAATAATAATACAAAAGTAAGATTCCAGAGGTTGCAGAAGACGCAACCTTAAACATTGTGTATTTTGAACACATCTTTTATAAATGGCTAAATCTTCCCGCTAAGAAGTTCTTGCTTCCAGTAGAGGTAGTACTTGTATTTTTTCCTTGACTGGATTTGGGTACAGGATCCACAGCAACATACTTGATCTGGAAACCTCCTGCTGTTACAGACGCATCACTCAGGAACTTCAAGGTCATGACATTTCCTGTGGGGGAGGGGCAAACAAAAGAACAAACTTGTAACTTGCTTTAGAATTTTCGAACAATTTAAAGACTCATCTTTCTCACAGGGCAATCAATGTAAGAAGTCATGAGCAGAACTCCCAGAATTCAGAGGCGGATTTTCGACTCTTAGTGTTTGTGCTTTCATTGCCATATGGAGCAGGTGAGACTTCCATATTTTTCCCTTTGGCCCTCCAATCTGTAGGACATTTTGTCTATTCTGATGTAAAAAGTTCCCTAGGGCAGGGTTTTAGTCTGCGGTTGAGCACTTGCCTAGCATGCTGAGGCTCTGGTTTGATTCCCAGTGCCACAAACGGGGACAAAAAAATGCTCTCTTTGTACAAGGAACATCCACAGAATTACGAGAATGGCAGCGGTTTGAACACTTTATTTTCTAAAGGATGGGAAGCAATAAGTTTCAACTTTGTAAGCAATACATCTAAACCTGACTTCATACAGAGTACTTAGGTACTTATGTATATAAAGACCAAAATTTTGTTGGGAGTCATTGGCTCATGGCTATAACCCTCTCTACTCAGGAGGCAGAGATCGTGAGGATGGTGGTTTGAAGCCAGCCCTGGCAAATAGTTTGCAAATAGACCCTATTTTGAAAAAACCCAATGCAATACAAAACAGGGTTGGCAGAGTGGCTCAGTTGTCAGAACATCTGCTTAGTAAGTGCAAGGCCCTGAGTTGAAATCACAGTAGTGCCAAGGAAAAAAAAAGACCAAAAAATTTACTAAAAACAAAAGTGGAAAACTTTATGATATAAAGTATAGGAATCTTTTTGTATTTTCCAGGAGGGAAAGCGCTTTTTATTCTAGATCCTAAATCCAGAATTCATTACAAAACAAAACTATATATGTATATTCTGTTTTTTTCTATTAATCCACACAGCAAAACTATGAGGTGGATATCCTTAAAAAATACTCATTTTACAGATATGAATCTGAAACACAGACTAGTTATCTTGCCAAAAGCCATGAAACTAATATGGCTGAGTCGGGTTTGAACCCAGGCAGTTCAGCTCCAGAACTCACATTGTCATACTGCGCTTTTCCCATACATGGAAAGTTTGTCTAAATATAAATCATTTTTGTATTGTAAAAGAAACCAGCCAGGCACTGGTGACTCGTGCCTGTAATCCTAGATACTCAGGAGGCAGAGATCAGGAGGATTATGGTTGAATACCAGCCCAGGCAAATAGTTTGTGAGACCCTATCACAAAAAAGGGCAGGTGGGTGCCTTAAGGTGTAGACCCTAAGTTTAAACCCCAGTACTGCAAAAAAAAAAAAAAGAAAAAAAAGAAAGAAATCAGTTAGCCTGGGATGGAGCTACAAGGCCAGTGTGGGCTACATAACAAAACCCAGGTTTAAAACAAGTAGGTAAATAAATAAATAAATAAATAATGGAAACCATAAAGGAAACCTGAGTTAGAGAGGAAGAGGCAGACTGAGGGAAAACAGATTTAGTATTTCTACTATACAAATTGCTGCTAGAAGTTAGTTGTGCTAAAAAAGTTCAGTATTGGATTTCTTTTGGCTTCAACTGTCTATTTGAGACAAAACAAAGAATATGTCAAGTTTCAGATTTTCAGACTTTCCTGCTGTGTGTTTTTTAAAATAGAATTCTTATCCCCCAACTATGTCTTACAGCTCTGAGATATCTTCTTTCAGCTTTTCTATTAGCATAAACTATATTCTCAAGAAAAGAAAAACAAGTAAATGGGTTAATGGGTTACCCTTCTTAGGAAGATTGTAATAGAATAATGAGTGAGGCTTATGCATTAATTGTTCAAGGATAGAACAGAAAGTTTCATATCTTGTAAAAATGATAAATAAATTACAATTGAATGTACTGGAAGGCTGGGTGTGGGAATAACTTTACTAGAAGGGTCAAGAATTGCAACCCAGTGTGGCTTTTCTGTTTTGAGTTGCAATAGTATTATGATAATTTTATGACTTGGAAGGAAAATGCAACCAACCACTGGTGCTGCCAGTGGAAATAAAGAAAAAATGATATTCAAGAAAGCTAAAGTTTTCACTAAAAAGTAGTTTGGGATAATTTGCAGAGTAATATTGCTTGTTGTGATACATGTATGCTACTATGAGAACTTTTTTTTTTTTTGAGGCATATTTCTTAGAACAAAACCACAAATTAATTTTGGGAGATGAGAAGATGTGGAAAACATTGCCTATTAAATCTAACCTTTTGAGATTTACTATACATATTAGCATATTAAGGGGCAGGGATGAAAGAGATGAGTGTGGGGGTGAATTCAAGTAAAATATATTTGATACAGTATAAGAACCTTTGTAAATGCCACAATGTACCCCCACCCAGCACAACAATAAAAGAAAAACAAATTAGCATATTCAACGCTTCCTTCAGTTTGCCAATAAAGAAACCTGGTGAACAGTTTTGTTTTGGTTTTTTTTTTCAGCATTTATTTATTTATTTTTGGTGTTGGGGCTAGAACCTAGGGCCTTGCACATGCTAAGCAAGTACTTCACCACTGAGCTACAGCCCTGGCCCCCAAAGCAGCATAAATTATTTCAAAAAAAGAAAGGGCCAGGTGCTGGTGGCTCACGACTATAATTCTAGCTACTTGAGAGGCAGAGATCAGGAGGATTGTGATTTGAAGCCAGCCAGGGCAAATAGTTCGAGAGACCCTATCTCAAAAAAACCCAGCACAAAAAAAGGGCTGGTGGATTGGCTCAAGTGGTAGAGTGCCTGCCTACCAAGCATGAGGACCTGAGTTCAAACTCCAGTAAACACACCCTTCCATCCCCCCAAAAATAAATGAAGAGAGAGGGAGAAAGGGCTCCATGCTTCTCACAAAGCCAGAAGGAACCCTGGAGGATTCCTGGGAGCTGGCTCCCCTGTACACACACAGGTTTCCTTCCCAAATGGGGCCATCACCAGTGTCTTTTTTTAATGTTGTTCACTTAATGAGACAAACATCTTTTCCACATTACAGCAAGGATTCTGTGAGCCAAGAGATGAAGTTTATTGCTCTGCTCAGAATTGGTTCACAGGGATAGAATTACTCCAGAAGCTCTGCTCCAAGCTCTGGAAGCCATTTCTCTCTCCTGTGCCACTTTTATTTTTCTATCTCATGCTTGATATCATAAAACACTCTCCTCCGTCCCCCTGGTGAACACTGTTTAACTCAAAGTTTCCCAAATTTATTTGACTGTAGGGTTCTTTTCTTATGTAACACCTATTTAGCATATCATACTGAACTGTGTTCTTTTCTGGGGAAAGCTATACTAAGATCAAAATATCATAAAAATAATAAAAATAATGTAGAATATTTTTAGTGACAGGAGATATTCTTAACAACTTTATAAATTACTTCAGTCTTTTTTTTTTTTTTTTTTGGTGGAGCTGGAGTTTGAACTCAAGGTTTCATGCTTGCAGAGTTGTGTACTCTACTACTTGAGCTACACCACCAGTCCGTTTTGGTCTGGTTGTTTTGAAGATGGGATCCACTGAATTGTTTGCCCAGGCTGGTGTTGAACCTCCATCCTCCTGCGCACAGCCTCTTGAATAGCTAGAGTTACTTCAACTTCTTAATGAAGATTTCAGTCTTCAGTCTTTATTAATGAACAGTTTCAGTCATTTCATTTTAATTTTTGGTGGTCCTGGGGTTTGGACAAGGGCTTTGTGCTCACTAGGCAGGAGCTCTACCACTTAACCCACATCTACTTAAATTTCTTTCTTTTTTTTTTTGGTACTGGGAATGAAACCCAGCATATTGAGCATGCTAACCAAGTAGGAACTCTATCACCGAACTATACCCTCAGTCCCCAGCCAAGGCTACAATAGTACTTACAGATTTGCAGATTTAAGACTATCACTACATTTCCTGCAAATAATGAGGGTTTATACATTTTTAATGCAGAGAGTTGGCATAAAGGCTGGTGGAGTGGTTTAAATTGTAAGAGTGTCTGTCTAGCAAGCGTAAGGCCCTGAGTTTAAACTCCAGTGCTGCCAAAAAAAAAGAGTTGGCATAAGTCTTACCGTAAAAATAACAATTCTTGGGATTTTTTAAGCTAATGAGCTGTATCTCTGTATCTAGCCTTAGTTCTCTCAGCTTTAAAGAGGAAATGATATAATTAGGAAACTGTGAAAGAAACAAATCACATTTTTGCTTTGATCTGGACTATTACCTGTGCTAATAATGTCTTCTGGAAGCTCATCACCACAGTATCTGAAAGGGAATTTTTAGAAAAGAAAGGTCACATGAAAGAATATTATGTAGTTGTTGAAGTGGTGCTTATTGATAATATAGTGCCTTGTTTCCCCTTAGAAATGGCTCATTAGTTAATTTTTTAAATTTCTATTGTTTTTTAACTTGAGTTTATAAGAGAGAAGAGGAGTTGAAGTTCGTTGTTTGAAAGAGTCTTACAATATTAATTCAATTTTTATGAATACATTTGTAGTATTTCTACTTTGTGTACCTACAAAACTACTTGCTCAGTAGAGAATGTGAATTTACTTGGAAAAATTAAAAAATTGCTTCTGAGTAATTTTGTAATTTTCTTCATAGTTAAAGAATGGGTGTAGAGACTGCGGGTGCAGCTCAGTAGTACAGTGCTTGTGTATCATGTATGCACCAGCCTCTTGGTTTGATCCCCAGTACTGAAGGGGAAAAAAAGGGAGAATGGGTATTGACAGTAGTCAATTCTAAATTCTAGAATAGACTGTTTTAAATGTGAAAAAATCATAGCCATAAAATATCTATATTTAGTCCTTATAGATCTAAAAGGGTTTTTTTTCTGAATCATGACTTGAAAGAACTACTCTGACATTATATAAAAAGACAATGGTTTTGTAAATATCTAATGATGTTATTCATTCTGGAGGAGGAAAAAGTCTATTATAAAGGAAAATTACACAGTATAAATCTAAGAAATAACAAATTAGCCTAGTGAAAAATAATAGGTTGTGATTTTTAAAAATAATAGTTTTATGATTTTATCTAGGACTATAATTGATTTCAGAAACTGGATTTACAATAAAAATGTCATCTTAATTCTCAAGGAAGAAGGTCCATTCTTTCAAAGAATATATGTATATATATATATAGATAATATATACATAGCAGTTCTGGGGTGCTGGGGATCATACCCAGGGCCTCATGCATACCTTGTTCTTAATGGGGTGCTGGGGATCATACCCAGGGCCTCATGCATACCTTGTTCTTAATGTTTTCAAACTTCATGTTTTCAAACTATTTTGGAGAATTATTTGTAATTTTTCTTTAGTAGTAGTCCAATAGTCAAAGAATAGAAAACAAAAAAAAAAAAAGCTCTTTTCCTCCAAAAACTGTTATTTATGTAAGAAATGCCTGTTTTTCTTTGTGTTTGAGTTACACACATAAAGACCTATCAAATCTGAGCTGGGCATGGTGAAGCATGCTGTTCTCCAGCACTCTGGAGGCCAGAGCAGAAGGATGGAGAGTTCCAGGCCAACCTAGACTACATGGCAGATTCTAGGAGAGTCTGGGCTATTAGGGAGACCCCATCTCAACAAAGAAGGAAACAACTATTCACTGTCATTTTTAAGTGTCCCCTCTACCATTTTCTTCCACTAAATGATTATCGTATATAATAGAGAATGATAATTGGTACTCTCCCTCTGTTTCTTTCTTTTTTTTACAGTGATGGAGATGGAACCCAGGGGTTGCACATTATCCTTGAGCTACACCTTGGGACCAATAACTGATAGTTTCTTCATAAACGATAGTCTAAAATATGGGTTATTAAGTGAAGACTTGCATTTATAAAATATCCAATTATATTAGCAATAATTTGTAAGGACTCAAAATTTAAACTGTTATAGGCTCATGCCTGTAATCCTAGCTACTCAGGAGGCAGAGATAGGAGAATCACTGTTTGAGGCCAGCCTGGGCAAATAGTTAACAAGACCCTATCTTGAAAATATCCAACACAAAAAAGGGCTGGTGGAGTGGCTCAGGTAGTTAGTGCCTATCTATCAATCATGAGTTCAAACTCCAGTACCACCACCAAAAAAAAAAAAAAAAAAAAAATCGAGTGGAAACACAAAAACATATGTCCCAGCATGTTGAAAAACAAAGGAAACATATTAAGGAAGGGCACACTTTTTTTTATGACACTAAAGAGAGTTTTGAGAAGACATAATTATCTATTTAACTAAATTGTATAAGAGAAGGGGCTGCATTTGCTATTTTACCTTACATTCGTAATACTTAGCTAATGCTTTATACCAAAGAAAGAGGCAATGGTTGAGGATGTGGCTTAAGAGGTGGAGTGCCTGCTTGCCTAGCAAGCTGGAAGCCCTGAGTTCAAACTCCAGTACCACAAAACAGAAAGATGATGATTATTGAATTTATAATCATTTTTAAGAGGCCAACAGAAATCAGAACACGTAAAAACCTTAATAAAATTTTCAACACACATTTCTTCTTTCTATATTAGTTAAATTCTGAGTGTTTTTATAAACAGACTAATTCTTTTTTCTCTCTTCTTTTTCTTTTTTTTTGTGGTAGTGGGGTTTGAACTCAGGGACTACACCTTGAGCTACTCCACCAGCCCCCTCTTTGTTTTTGGTGGTGGGTTTTTTCAAAATAGGATCTCACTAACTATTTGCCTATGCTGGCTTAGAATTGCGATTCTCCTGATCGCTATCTCCTGAATACCTAGGATAACAGCTATGAACCACTGGTGCCCAGACAGACTAATTGCTATAGTTTAGCAATAATCAAAAGAAAGCTATTACTACTTTAATAGTAAGTACCTATAGCAGCCAACTAAGCAATACCTTTGTTGAAAAATTGAAAAGAAGCATGGTTCATTTTAAGCACAAAGCCATGGAAAATCAATACTGTAAGGATAATGGGGAGCAATGACCTAAAGGAACATCAGATGAAGAGTGGATGTTCACTTCCTGTATGGGGAAATAATGCATACCTTCCCACAAAGCCATGGACATCATCGTAGCTGTCATATATCTCAACATAGTCAGCCAAGCATCCTGGATCATCTTCAAGGTCAAAGTCCAAAAAACTCAGGTGAATACGCTGACCATACTTGAGTCTAATGTGCCAGTAGCAGACCTGGTTATCATCGTACTCATTTGGGAAGCCTGGAGATTTAAAAATTCGCTTTGGATCGGTAAAAACTCCACCACACTCTTTTGCTGAAATGAAAAAAAGAAAACTAGCCTTAGGGAAAAAATATTCTAATTTAAAATGATATTCACTTCTGGACTGGAGGTGTGGCTCAAGTGGTAGAGTGCCTGTCTAGCAAGTGTGAAGCCCTGAGTTCAACCCCAGTATAGCCAAAATAAATAAATAAGTAAATAAGTAAACTAAAACCCAGAAATGATATTCACTTCTTTCACATCTATTTATTACTTTTTACAAAATACAAAGGAAATGGCTTAGTATATAGTGTCTCTACTACATTAGGTATGCTTATAGCTAAAGAATAAATGTACTTTTTCATTAGTGGTTTCTAAATTTGATAAAATGAACGTGGACTATTTGTGAATTGTTATTTTTATTTTATTATCATATACTGGGTATTTGTGAATTTTTAAAAAGTAAAAGTAGAAAGAAAAGGATAATTTAATTAGTTGTATTTCCATTTACATATCTTCCTTTTTTTGGGAAGTACTGAGGCCTTGAATTCAGGGCCCCACAATTACTAGGCAGACACTCTATCACTTGAGCCACTCCACCAGACCTTTTTCTCATGAACTATTTGCCAGGGCTGGCCTCGAACCTCAATTCTCTTGATCTTTGCCTTCCACGTGGTTAGAATTATAGGCCTGAGCCACTGGTGCCTGGCTCTTTTATCTTTTAAAGCATAGAGTGATTTTGCCAAATCTATGTAGCAGTGTTACCAGCAGCCTAATGAAGATGGTAAGGATGCTAACACTGTGTCCTCAGGGTCTCCCTTAGGATAATGAGTCCCATAAATTCTGATTGGAAAATCATTATGGCTCAAGTGGCAGAGCTCCTGCTTTGCAAGTGTGAAGCCCTGAGTTCAAACCCCAGGGCCACCAAGAAAAGGAAAGAAAAAAAAATAGAATTCTGGGATCATAAGGAACCTTAAAAGCAACTCTAATCCAATTAAATGGAATTATTATGATCATCTGTACTCTCATTTTTATTTTTAAACATTTTCATTACTATATATTAGTTGTACAGAGGATACATAGTGATATTTACATATGTGCTTACAATGTATCTGAATTAGATTCACCCTCTCCATCACTCTCCTTCAGTCCCTTTCCCCCTTCTTAGAACAATTCCAACAGGTTTCATGCTATTTTCTAGCCTTTTTCTTTGTTAAGCATGGTATCTACCACTGAAATACACCCCAAGCCTAAATCTGTACTCACTACAGTGGTTTTAAAGTAACACATCACACCATAATACTTCAGAATTTGGAAATGATATTCATGCTTGTTTATTCTAAGTCATTAATATTGTAGATTTCAGTAGAAAAGCAAGTGAACCAAAACAAACAAAAAACAAAACCACTGCTAAAACCAGTGGTTTGCAATATGACCTAGAGGCAAAGCTATTTTTTATTTCTGTCAGTTAAGTTTCCAGTGTCTAGAAAAGAGGTGGAAACTGGAAACTCAGAAAATAACCTGTGTGTTGGTGGTATCTTTTTAGGTGGCATTTGAAGATTTTTTTTTAAAAAAATCATCTCCATTAGAAACTTTTCCAAGATAACTCTTCTTTCTTTCTTGTAATGTTAGGGCCTTGAATCTGTTAGGCAGGTGCTCTACCACTTGAGCCACTCCACCAGACCTTTTTTTGTGTTGGGTGTTTTTGAGATAGGTTCTCAGGAACTGTTTTGCTGGGAGTGACCTCAAACTTTAATCTTCCTGATCTCTACCTCCTGAGTAGCTAGGACTTCAGGCATGAGCCACCGGTGCCTTACTACTTTATTTCTCAGGCTTCTTTCTAACTCAGGCTGTCTTTGAACTCTAGTTGCTCTTGGCTCAGCCTCCTATGTAGCTGGCATTACAGTCTGGTGCTATCATACCAGGCAAGCATATTCTCCTTCAAAATAGCTATTCACTTAATTTGTTTATTTATATATTTATATGGTGGGACTGGAGTTTGAACTCAGGGTTTCATGCTTGCAAAGCGGGCATGCTACCTCTTGAGCCATGCTTACAGACCTAAAACAGCTATTTTAAAAAAATCATGTTAGAAACTGGGGGCTGATGGCTGTATTTCTAGCTACTTTGGAGGCTGAGATCAGGAGGATCACATTTTGAGACCAGCCTAGGCAAATCATTTGTGAAACTCCATCTCCAGAATAATCAGAGCAAAATGGACAGGAGGTGTGGCTCAACTGGTAGAGCACCGGCTTTGTAAGCGTGCAAAGCCCTGAGTTCAAACCCCAGTTCCACAAAAAAGAAAAAAGAAAGAAAGAAAGAAAATTCCACATACTGGGTATAGTGAGAGATGCCTATAGTTCCAGCTCTTCAGAGGCTGAGGTAGAAGGATTGAGAGTTCAAGGCCAGCCTGGGCTACATAGTGAGACCCTGTCTTAAAATTCAAAACAAAGAATCCTCATACATAAAGGCAGTCAACATGATGTCACACATTCCAAACTCGAAACGAGGAGCCTTACTTCTGAACATTTATCGGCCGTATTCTTCCTTATTTCAAACAGCTCTAACTTGGTGATATTAATTGGTAATAATTGCTTTATTTTTGTGGTACTATTGAGATTCTTTTTGTCCCATGTGTCAAGGACCTGTTTTTCAGCTAGTATTAGTGCAGGCAGTTCACAGTGTTCTTCAAGTTAACCACATCCTAAGCAGTCAGCACACCACTGAATCTAAAAGTAAACTAAATCCACTGAGCATTGGGTAAGAGCAAGTCTCCCGGGAGTCGCTACACATATTCCCAGAATATAAACTACTTAGCCTTGATGAGAAAACAAAGCAACTCACAAAGACCTGTAAATCAAGAGGGCATTCTTATAAGAAGGGCAGAAAAACACTGTAAGAACCTTTTCACTGGCACGTCTTCGTTTACTTTAGACTTTGACCTAGGGCAACGATTGAACAGGAGCTCAGAGATCCTACAGTTTACTAAGCAAAAGAAAATTCAGAATTTCCTAATTGGAAAGACAAGTTATTCTTGAGAGTAAAAAATAGAATAGTTGCCTATATGAATATACCAAAGAAAAGAAAGGAAGAACAGAAGTGGGGAAAGGAAGATTTATGTATTATTAGTAATGACTAAATACACAGTAAGTATAGTACTATCTAGGACTCAGACTACAATCTTCAAGTATGTGAAAAGTGATTTGGAAGTCATATACATCTACTGTATTTTGTTTCAAGTTGGAATAAGAAATAGTTGTAGGTGAAATTCTTTATACCTGGAATATATAATTTGGAGATATAGCTTATTTACAGACCTGAAGAGCTATTCTCCTAGTATCATTAGTCAGAAATTATATAACAGTATGCTAGAACTTCACTATAACGTTCCTATTGTATTACAGAATTTTTTTGGCAGTACTGGGATTTGAACTCAGGGCCTCATACTTTGGAGGCAGACACTCTTCCACTTGAACCACTCCACCAGCCCTATGGAATTTCTTATATGGTAGATCCAAATGGGATACCACCTAAATACATTTATGATCATAAATGTCAGAAAGACTTTATATTGTTCTGTGGGAATATGTCAGAAAATAAGAGTCTTACTTTTTTCTTCAAGAACATGAACAAAGAGTAATCCTTATTATGACTTACTTTTCTCATTAAATATTTCAAGCAACCATGGGGAAAATGAGAAACCTATTATATATATACATACATATGTTTATAACATATATATATAATATATATTATAAGGGAAAATTATGGAGGGAGTGAATATGTAAACATCACAATGAAATCCATGTGTACAACTAATACATGCTAATAAATATGTAAATAATAATTAGTATATGCAGAATATAATTGTTAAGCCAAACCAGAAACTGACAGTTGCTTCATTTCTAAGCATTTATACACAAAAAGAAATTAGAGAAAGAATTTAGTCTATCTCCTTTTCTTCTTTCTATCAAAGGGACAAACTATATGGAACACTTAATGTTCGGTAGCATAGCTTTATTTCTTTAGCTAATTAACTGTGACAAATACAGAAATCTTTCTCTTCCCCTTCTGTGTGAGGAGGAAGTTCCCTGGCACAGAAAAGACCTGAATTCTCATCTCAGCTGTCTACTAATTGTTGGCTGTCTGATTTCAGGCAAGTTAAGTCACTTCAGTTTCCTCATTCCTGAAAAGGTTGTAATAATAGCTCCTTGTAGAGTTGTGACTATCAGAGAGAATACAGGTGAAGGAATATAACCCAGTGTCTGGTGCAGCGTAAGTACTCTATGAGAAGTAGTTAGTTGCTATTAGTAATTACTACCACATTCTCTTCTTTTTGGAAGAAAAAGTCATTGCTCTTTAAAAACCTCTTAGTAGCACATAACAGTTTTGTTGTTACTGGTTTTTGTGTAATTATTTTTGCAAAACATAAAATTATTATTTTTAACAACAAACCATGTGGGTTGTGGCAATAAGCATCCCATCTCTCGCTCCTGTTCAGCCGAATTCCGTAATCAATAATACCAGTTTTTCCAAATCCACAGTTAGGCCCTGGCTTCACAATGGGGTATCCAACTCTGCCCTTGGCCATCCACCCAGCAGCGCAGACGTGAAATCCTACAAGAGGAAGAAGGGGTATGGACTCAGCTGGCAAAGGCCCTCAGTCAAGCAGATGCCATTCGTAAAGGATGAGTTCCTCTATTGCTCAAACCCAGTTTGTGTAAAATGGGGAAAAAAACGGTTTCCTTTAAAAAAAGAAAAGGTTTCAACATATATAAAATGTAATTTCTGACTTTTACTAGAAAATAGTCCTATGTGGAAAAAAAAAGAATCAGATGGACTAGAAATTATAACACCGTGGATATAAGAATCATTTAAATTCAGAGCTGGCTTCTTTTCACAAATGGCCTTACTAGCACCATCAGATAATTTCTGAAATTGTCATGAGTTCTGAAAAGAAATATCTAAAGTGGTAATTTAATTAATTTTTGTTTCAGGATCATTTAAGATAATATTTTAAAAGCGCTGAATGAGGATAGATTCTCACAGATATTTTAAAGAGGCTCAGCCTTATTTCCTTTGCTCAGCTCTGGAGGCTGTTTTTAGTATCTGCCAATGCTATCCATGAGTGATTTTACTAGAGGTAAAAGACAGGCAGTGAAGATCAAGACCTTAGTATCCATCATTCCAGTTACTTTGTCCCACATAGCCTGTGGGTATGAATGAGCAGTTTCTGGGGAGGTTTTGGGCTATTTGAGAGAATACCTTTACAGTTGGCCCTACATATCCACCAGTTTTGCATCTGTGCATTCAATCAATTGGGGATAGAAAATGCCTCTTAAAAAATTGCATCCAGGTCAGGTGCCAGTGGCTCACACCTGTAATCCTAGCTATTTAGGAGGCTGAGATCAGGAGGATCATAATTCAAGGCCATTCCAGACAAATAGTTCCTGAGACCCCCATCTCAAAAATAACCAGAGCAAAATGAACTAGAGATGTGGCTCATGTGGGAGAACAACTGTGTTTGCAAGCACAAAGCCCTGAGTTCAAACCCCAGTCCTACCACAAAAAAAAAAAAAACCTTGCTTCTGTACTAAGCATGTACAGACTTTTCTTGTAATTCCTTAAACAATAACATATAACTATTATCATTTGTACTAGATAGTGTAAGTGATGTAGAGATTATTTAAAATATATGGGGTTTGGAGGTGTAGCCTAGCATGTGTGAGGCTCTGGGTTTGATCCACAGCACCATAAAATAAATAAATAAATAAATAAAACATGGAAGAATGTGAAGTACTTTGCCATTTTATATAAAGAACTTGAGCATCCTTGGATTCTGGTGTCCATGGGGATTCTGGAATTGATCCCTCACTGACATTGTTGGATAGCTACATGTCTTGCCTTGGGTAAGTAGTAATAGCCTAGCCTCTGCCAGGCATTTTCCTTCCCACAAGGGAGTTCCCATGGGGATGCTCCATTTTCCTGAAAGCCAAGCAGACATGGTAGCAATCCTTTTTGTTTGTTTTGTTTTTTTGGTCCTGGGGTTTGAACTCAGGGCCTTGAGCTTGCAAGGCAGGCGCTCTACTACTTGAGTGGTTGATGTATTTTTTTTATAAAGAAGCAAATAGCACTAGTTAATTACTGGGGTTTTCACCAGATCTCCTGACATCACTTTCCATTTTTTTCTTCTGCCATCGCACAGAATGGCAGGAGGTGCTTATGCTTTTTCTTTAGCTTTTGATTCTGGAGTACAAATGCATTCTCCCACTTCATGTTAAAAAATATTTTTAAAAAGGGTCTATATTTAGTATTTCTCCTACTGGTTTTCTTTATAAAACTCAACATAGTAGCATCATTAAATAGCTGAGGAAATCTGTACTAACAAATCAAAAAGAGGTAGAATAAGATTTAAAATGAATACCAATTGCATTAAAATTACTGAGCTATTTGTTTATTTTATTAGTTCTTACAGGATTGTGACCCCACATGAGATTCTAGTATTAGAATTTTTCTGGCTCTAGGCAGAGGGAATGAGGGAGAGCCAGAGACCAAAGTTATCCTAGGGGTTTAAGAGAACTATCTGAAAGGGCTGGAGAGAAGTCTTTTTTTTGAGACAAGATCTTGCTATGTAGCCCTAGGCTGGCCTTGAACTCACAGTTCTCCAGAGTGCTGGGATTAGAGGCTTGCATCACCACACCTGGATTGACAGAATTCTTATTAAGGATTATAAAAAAAGCAGGTTTTGGGCTGGTGGAATGGCTCAGATGGTAAGCGCACCTGCCTAGCAAGTGTGAGGCCTTAAGTTCAAACCCCAGAGCCACCAAAAAATAAAACAAAAACAACAAGGTAGATTTTTTCCCCCCACCAGTGTGAAAAAGAAGAAAAATCATTGTCAAATCAGTTACCAATTTTTCTGGCTGCTTCTAGCTGCTTGTAAGTAGCAAGATGGCCACCTTCAAATTCGCACACTGCCTTAGCTTCTGCGTAGGTGAGCTTGTATTTGCCAGACCGAGCTTCTCTGTGGTACACGCCTGCTGCTTGTTCTGTGAAGTCACAAAATGTCATCAATGCACTATTATCCTTTCTGGTGGAATAAGGATTTTTGCCTCAGTTGGAAGATAGTGTTCTTGCCAAAGAACTTTTTAGGTCAGCTGCCATGGGTTTTCATTGTTAGAAAGCCCTGGAGAAAAACATGAATGAAGGGGAATTTTAGGGGAATTTGGGGGCATAAATGAAACCAGATTTATGACATGATAGCTTGAAAGAAAGTGTCATTTTATGTATTTCTTTATTATTCACTTTATTACAAGTGATAAAGTTTTAGATTTCTTTAGGTTTTAAGTGCTAAAACTTGAAAAGCTAAGCAGTGGAGGGGGAGGAAGAGAAGGCAAAATAAAGCAGTGAAAATGGCTCCCTGATGTAGGCTCACAAGGAGGGAGAAGCGTAAGTCAAAATACCCATTTGAGGGAATGACTAAGGCAACATAACTGAGAATTAAGTAGATGAATTAAAAACTGGAAAGTCTGAAGGAATCTAAGCAAACAAGCAGTGCACTAAGGAAAAAAGAAGAATAGATTCAAATACAGCAGAGAAAAAAAATTGGGCACATCTATTAATGTCTAACTTCATCTGGTTTGCTGTTCCCAACGTGTTTAAGGCAGTGGTAAGTCATACATAAGTTGTTTTGCAGATCACTATTTGAATGGAATGTTTTCAGTTTGGAGTGCCTTCTGCCATAGAAACAATGAGGAGATTCCCAGAACGGTGATTACCAGGTTAGCGCTCACAGTGCTAATGGTTCCCCACAGCCTGCCAGATTATGGGTGAAGATTTGTACCTGGACCCGTGTAGTCAACCATCATTAAGATCATTCCCAGTGAGATCATCTATTTCCTGGCCTTCAGCAAGACATACCTCCAGTAGTATAAGAAACATGGTTCAAATGCAATTCATTCTTCTCCTTCTCAAACTAAAATGGACACTGCTACAGATGGGTGCTTGGCATGCTCCCTGCTCTCCTTGTCTCCCAGGGGTCCTGCTCTTGTATGTTACGTGGTAAAAGCCCATCACTTGGAGAAGGCCCTTGGTTGTCCGGCATGGGTAGCGAGGCTACCAGCAACATCTAATCATAAGCACTTAAGATGTTTTCTCCTTTATAAATCATCTGCGAGTCAGGCGTCCTTCGCATGGCAAGGCCTCAGTAAACTTTCAGTAATTTCCAACTTGATTATTTTGAGTAGGTATCAAGAAATATTTTGCTAGGCTCTGTGGCTCAAACTCTGTTCCCTAGGGACTTACATATATATGTATTTGACTCTTTTATTTATTCCCAAATTCAAAATTACAGGTATGTACTAACATACCCAGAGGCAATTTTAAACAAAGCGTTAATTTAATTTAATTTATCTGTTTTTGTTCTTTTGAGACAGGGTCTCTCTGTATAGCCCAGGCTGGACTTGAACTCATGATTTTCTTATCTCAGCCTTCAGAGTGTGCACAACCATGCGTGTGGCTAAGGCATTTGTTTTAAAGTACTGCTCAATCCACAATTTTAAGCTACTAAGATGTGTCTATGTACAATAAAATCCAAATTTTAAAAAATTACCTTTCAGAAGAAATAATATTTTAATAATTTTCCTAGTCAAGTCATTTATTTTTTTAAAACTGAGTATTTGTTTAACCAATAGTATAGAGTGTTAGCTGTGGTTTTCCTTGCTGATTCTACCAGAGAGGAGTTGTGTATAGCCTTGTGTCAATTGCTGGCTGAGCCTCAGTTTCCCCATCTATCAAATGGGAATAATGGTAGCTTCTGGGCTTTAGTAGGGATTTACAATAAGTCATTTAACTTTCCTTCTTTTTCAGATTCTATAAAGGACTGAAAAGAATTGCTATCTACATATTTTCAGCTTTCATGATCCATGTAAACCAAATGATGTCTCTTGTCCTTTAGTATTATTTGTGAAATTACTATTTAAGGAACTGGAAGACACCAGAATTCAAGTGTCCTATTTTGATAGTTGTTTGCAGATTCCTTCCTTATAAAACAACTCTCTTTCCTCCCTGAACTGTTGCTAATATTATATTGACCCAACCAACTGTAAACAATTTGTGCGAGGCTGACTGGTCAATAATTTGCCCCAGATCGAAGCGATTTACAACCCATCCAAGCCTCAGATTTGTAGCATATTGTTAACAGAGCTTTGGGTTTGTTTCTGTCTTCCTCTAGGGTAGAACTGTTATAGCCTAGGTTTATATTTTTGTAATAGTCAACATCACTTATAAAAGCAACACCAAATTACTTGATCCTGAGAGAGGTTGATAGCACTTCAAATTTTATCCAAGTGGGCTTTATTCTTACTAACTTTATGACATGTCTTTTTCATTTCTGACAAATGTGCATGTATTTCCTCAATTTGATTGTGTACAATGAAAATAAACAAAGAGATTTATTCATTGCTGCACTAAATTCCAGAACCCATCTTGACCAAATGGATCACACTGAAACTAGTTCACTGGCTCAAGCTTGGGCGGAAGAAAAGGCGGCAAGACGGAACATTACAAATCTAGGATTTTTTAATGAAATCCTCATGGCTATAGTTATAACCAGAGAGAAACTTGCCGAAAGGGAAAAATAGTCTACAACCATGTGCTGCTTAGCAAGCACAAGACCAAGATCTAGGTTAATTGTGCTTTCTCTTTATTTCTGTATTCTGTGCAGGAATCTGTCAATTTCCCACCCCCCCAAACCGTTCCATTTTTTTTCTGTATTAAACACAATAACAGATAAAAACAATATCAATTTGTGTCTTAAGAATTAAACTATTGTTTAGTGTACTCTAATTGGTGGTCTGTGGTTTCTATGTTTAGGGGTTTTTTTTGTCTATTGTTTGTCTTCACCATTTGGTCTGTGTCATTTCTTACATGTAACAGAACAAAACAACAAAAGGAACTTTCCTTCTCTTACAAAAAGGTTAGAAAAGTGTTTATATGAATAGGAGGACAAAAGGAATCCCAGTGATAAGAACACATTCAGAAGTAGAAAGCTTTCTCATTTTTTTCTATATAGCAAGATAATTTTGTCAAAATAGTTGAGAGATATTTAGAAAAACGTATGATATACCCTACAGTTCAAAGGACATGGAGCAATGGCTGTAAAATTTTTGTATATTCCAATTTATCTGAAATCTGGCTACAAATGCAATTGAAATAAAAACAATTATATTGGCATTTTTAGTTTGCTAAAGATGTATTCCTCACAATGCTATCACATCTGTTATAAAAAATCTTAAAATATATTTTCACAGTGAGTATAAATCTTAACTATTTTCTATTGAACAATTCAAGAATATAAAAAACTATGTTTAAGTTTTATAAGGCAAGAACACATTTTTTAAAAAGGCATTTCAATGGCTATGTTTTCTAAGCATTTTCTATGAAAACATAATTTCTGAATAGGTTAAAAAATCTTACTGCTTTGATTCACTCCTCTATGGTCTCAAAGAATTGACATCCCCAAGAAGAAGGCTCATGAGCGAAGTTTCTTACCAAGCCATATGGAGTTATGAAAAATTCCGTTCTTGAATCCCCATCCTTGAGTCTCTTCCCACAGCAAGATGAACAAGTAAAGTAAGACGATCATAACTTTGGTAGAAAAGTTAACAGCCTGTCAGGGGCTGCTTACGATCAATTCTCAGAGCAGCGGCTGAAATGTGGCTGAAACATCTGGTTTCCACATCTTTTAAATAGTTTTTTTCAACTGTGAGGTCAGCAAGTACTCTCCAATGGTATTTTCCGTTGTAGAATTACACAATTAACTCACTGTCTGAGGGAGTCTTCTGACTCATTTGCATTGGCAACCAGAACTAAGGATATAGATGATCATCTACATGTTAAAATTCCTGTACTCAGAAGAGAGTTCGTTTATTCTGTCTGTCACCATTTTCTGCCAGGAAGTCTGTGTAAGTTAGTGCAGATTCGGCAGTGGTTAAAGAGAGCCAAACTTCAATTTCTTAAAAGAAATCCTAAATGTCTTATTTGCAGTGTCAGTCATGAAGTTCAAAGTTTAGCAGTCTTTAACTTGATCCTGGTAAATAGTACATTAGAGTTCCCTAAACATTGCCAAGTCTGTGCAGAAAATTTAAAGCAAAAAATGTGCACAGTCTGATGAATCCTGCACTTTCTCTTTGACTACTTTTTTTTGGTTGGTGGTGGGATTGGGGTTTGAACCCATGGCTTTGTTCTTGCAAAGCAGACACAATATTCCTTGAGCCACACTTCCAGTCCTCTTTGCTCTGGTTATTTTGGAGATGAGGTCTTCTGAAGTATTTGCCTGGGCTGGGCTGGCCTCAAATCATGATCCTCCTGATCTCAGCTTCCCAAGTAGCCAGGATTATAGGTGTGAGCCACCGGTGCCTGGCTCTCTCTGGCTACTTTTGTTCTGGGCTAAAGTCTGTTGCAGTCTTTGGTTCACTGTGGTCAACAGGTAAATTAAATATACCAGTTTCCAGAAAAACTGTCCAATTTCAGAACTTTAGGATATGGGAGCAACTTCAGAGTATCCTATTATAACACAAAATTTCCCAGTCATACATCCTTGGTGTATTGGTAGGGAGGTGAGTAGATAAGAATAAAGTCAACAAAAATATGGCCCTAGCTTCCCTCGATCACTCTAACCTTGACAAAGATGATCAAAATAATAGGTAATAACTGGCAGAATGGCTCGAATGGTCGAGTGCCTGCCTAGTGAACATGAGGCCCTGAGTTCAAACTCCAGTAGCACCAAAAGAGCAGGCAGTGTAATTACCATAGTAAAGTCACCGTGCCTTCAAGCATGCCATACTTTCTTTCTTCCCCACAACAATCTTAAGGTGTTTGGTGACATGTCTGGTCATATTGCCACTGTTGCTGATACGAATGACATTTCCTGTTGTTGATGGATGCCATTTTTTAGCAATTTTTGTTGGTTTTTCTTACTGGCTATTTTTTGCTTCTTAGCTTCTTTGCTCTTGGTACCAAACTGCTTCCCATGTGCTTGTGTCGTAGCCCTCATTTTTCCTAGGCTTTTTTAGTCCCTCTAATGTTTCCTAGGCTTTTTTAGTCCTTTGAAAAAGCCAACTTTCCAGACATACTCTGGTCTGAAATTAGCGGTAAATCCCTTAGATATCTTTGCATTGAGGATGACAGGCTTATTCTGGACTCATCTTTCCTTGAGAGAGCAGTTGTGGGGAATGTAGGCTGAGGGTACAGAATTTAATGGCTGCTCAGAGATATGCATAGTTACCAGGGTACAAGATCTATTTTGGAGCAGTGGTAATAAGACAGGAGGGGAAAGTTCACTGGTTAGTGAGTTTAAATGTGGTGCAAAACAGAAGGATACTGTCTAGACCATGTGGGCACAACTGGAGAACACAACTTGTTTGTGGTTTAGGAAGCAAATGTAACTTTTACGTGCACACTGTCACAGCAAAATTGTCATATCTGTCCCCTTTGGTCACTTGCTCTGGCCATTTCATGCCATTTCTGAATTTCTATCAAGTGCCTAATTTCCCCCTACTTTTCATTTACCAAAAATTGCTCTTAGGAAAGCATTTGTAATTAATCAAGTAACTAAGAACACATACTCTCTGTTCATTTGCATTTTAATGAGGCTTCAAGTATATCAGGACTTGTGAATGTTCAACTTGTTTTACCATGAAAATTTAATGAGTTGATTTGATGGATTAACTTAATCTAGGATGGAGGATTTCTTCTCCCTCTCTCCTAACTCCCATACAGAAATAAATATTTCTCCATATAGTGTTGGAAAACCTTGTCCTCCCTGTCATCAAGGAAATAGAAAACAATGTCTAAGTCAAGTGTGGTGTTTCACAATTGTAATCTCAGTGCTTGGGAAGCTGAGGCAGAAAGATCTTGAGTTCAAGTTCTGATTCAAGCTTAAGGCCAGCCTGGACAACATAGCAAGACCTTGTCTCAAACCAACCAACCAACCAACAGACAACATTGCCTGATGGTGTGGGCTCTGCTTCTGAGGGAATGTTCAATTCTGTGTGGAAGAAAAGATGAAATGAGATGTATCACATGGAAAAGATGCAGGTGGGTCGTGGGGGTGGGGAGAAGTGAGGTGTAGTAAAGGGAGTTGCCATGAATTTATCTAGGAAGCTGTCCAGGTCCTGGGACATACTACCGTGGAGTGTGCTGCGGAGCAGAGAGAAGACACTTTGGTAGAAGTGCCTTTCCAGGGCCCAGAAGACTTTTCCAGGCAAGTGTCTGGCCTATGTGGATGAATCACTCCCCTCCCCCAATCCATGAGCCGTGGCTCTTTTTTTTGCACCTACCACAACTGGCAGCAAACCCAGCAAGCCTGTGCTGTTTTGCGCAGGTAGCTCCTCTTTCTTTGGGTTGCATTTTCACGAGGTTCCAATGTCTATAAGTCTAACTCCACATCTTATGGGGCACAGCGCACAGAGCGAACACAGACGCTCCCTTAAGCGGGCACAGTGGCTTAGTGATGCCACTACTACACAAACTTGAAAAAAACAACGCTAGAGTTGCAAACGTCAGAATAAGAGGGGATAGTTTGAATCCTTTTGATACGCTTAGTCTCAGCTAACAGGGAAAAGGAATGGAGAAATGTCAGGTGGATACAGACAGAAGGGAGAAAGAAAGAGAGGTAAGGGTAATAAGTTTTATGAGATCACGTATCTGATTATATTTCCAAAAAGACTAGATTTGAATAGCAAGACATTGAGAGAAAATGCAATTCTTTGACACGGTATGAAAACTAAAGCGTCAGTTATATCCCTTATTGATTATATTTTGTAATCTTGGCAAGAGAAGGAAAGGGGTGGAACTCAGTGAATTACAAAATACATCAACAGTGGACATCTTTAGCATTGCCAGTAAGGGTGTGGAATTATAGTCCAGGAATGCCTCACCCTTCCTAGAACCTCCACATGGACCAGGATGGGAAGAAAGACAGTGCAGGAAGTAAAACTCATTCCTCTTGACTGACTTAAGACAATTAGAGAGACATGGTTTTGTTTATTTGTTTTACTTTGTTTTGGTGGTATTATTGTCTTTTAGTTTTTTTGAAACAAGGTCTCCCTATGTAGCCCAGGCTGACCTTGAAATCTTTATCCTTCTACCTCAGTCTCTCCCAACTGCTGGATTACAGGCATGTACCACCACACCTGGCTTGGGAGAGAAATTCTTATGCATGGCATAGAACAAGGTTAAAGAAATGAAATGCAGTATGTGTGTTACTATTCTCAGCACTGTGACCAAACATCTGACACAAACAACTTAAGGTTCAGGGTTTTAGCAGTTGCAGTCCATAGTCCTTGGCTCTGCTCACTGTGGCTCAGATGAGGAAGAGTATTATGCAATGGAAACCTGTGTTGGAAGTTCTCACTTCTTGTAGGCAGGAAGCAGAGAAAGGGAATACAGGAAGGGGCCAGGGCAAGATGAATTCCTCAGGGATGTGCCCTACTGACCTACTGCCTCCAACGAGGTGCCTCCTACTGTTCATCTCCTCCTTATTTATTTATTTATTTATTTTTGCCATACTGGGCCTTGAACTCAGGGCTTCATGCTTGCTAGCCAGGTGCTCTATCATTTGAGCCACCCTGCCAGCCCCTCACCACCTCCTTATAATAATATCATTGTATTATGACTCCATCAAAGGATTAATTAATTGATTAGGTCAGAGCCCTCAGGATCCAGTCACTTCCCAAGAGCCCATAAGGTAGCAACTAAGCCCCAGTACATGAACTTGTGGGGGACATTTCATATTTAAATCATAACAGTATGTGACATTCCACTCCTTCATTCAGTAATGAAATATTTAATAATTTTATACCAAAAGCTTTTAGTGAAGATAAGCCTAAGCATAACACTCAATAGAATAACAAGCTTTCAAGTTTATGGGAAAACTGATGTTAGAATGAGACTTGAAATCAACATTGGACGTTGCATAGTTAAGTTGAATGATTGTCACCAGTAACCTTCAACAACTATTTCAGCTCTGCACCTTCTAGCAACAGCAGTATTGTATTTGCAGCCATCTCTGGTTTGGTGGGGCCATGAAATTTTTGACCAATGTGATGTGAGCAGAAATACCTATGTCTCTCAGAGATGATGATTTTTTTTTTTTTTGATAGCGCTGGAGTTTGAACTCAGGGCTCAGTGCTTGCAAAGCAGGCACTCTACTACTTGAGCCACACATCCAGGTTGGAGATTGGGGGGAGAGGGCGGGGAAGAGGGGTGTCTTACAAACTATTTGCTCAAGCTGGTTTTGAACTGAGATCCTTCTGTTCTCAGTCTCACAAGTAGTGCCTAGCTAGAGATGAGGATTTGATTGCTAATGATCCAGAATTCTCTAAAGGAAAAGACAAAAATAAATAAATAAATAACAACAACAAAAACCTAAAAAATAAAAAATGAAACAAAACAAAAGAAACACAGAATTCTCTTTCCCTTTGGCATCAAGGGAAACATTTGAGAGAGCGGCTGCCTTATCACCTTGGATCCCTGATTCACTCCTGATTCACTTATGTTTAGCCTAAGTGAATGATAAGCCTTTGTTGTTTTAAGATTTGGGGGTCATATATTACTCAGCATAATTTTATCTGTTTTAAAGAAATGACTTAATATGGGTATTAAAGCAAGGGATGACTTCAGATGGTTGGGGGTATGATCTAGTCACAATCTCAAGCAAAATTTAGGACAAGAAGAAGACAGAGAAAGAGGAAGAGATGAGACGAAAAAGGAAACAGTAGTTAATGAAATTAATATCCTACCCTCCCCACAATCTCCCAGTCTCTCTCTGGCACACAGTCCCTCAAGTCTATGACTTGGTTGGTAATTCCTCATACGCATTCCTATATCTCTGCTAATGAAAACTTCTGGCTCATTTTATTTATTTTTATTGTTGTGCTGTGTGCAGGTACATTATGGCATTTACAAAAGTTCTTAAAATAAATATATCATAGTTAAATTCACCCCTTCATCATTTTAATTTATTTCCCCTACCCTGTCCTGTTCCTGAAGAAATTTCAACAGATACATTTTCCATTTATATACATGTGTACACAGTATTTGCACCATATTCACCCTCCTTCACCTTTCTCCACATCCTCCTCCCTTCCACTGGTACCAATCCCCCAGACAGGACCTGTTCTACCCTCCTATTCTGTGACTATGTAAAAGAAAAATCAAATGACATTTTTGTTTGTTTAAGATAGCTATTCAGGGAGTTTCCTTGTGACATTTCCATGTATATATGTATTAGAACTAGAATTGGTACATCTCCTCTATTTTTCTTCATTCTACCTTAGTCCCCTTCTTATGGTGATTTCAACAGGTTTAAAAATTCTGCATTAATTTATATAGAGAGTATATCAACCATATTCACCCTCTTAACTTTCTTCTTTTACCCTCCCTCTCTCATATATGACCTCCCCTTAGCGTGATCTGTTTTTCATAATATTGCTTATATTTGTATTAGGTCTATATTCCACACATGAGAGAAAACGTGGCATTTGGCTTTCTTAACCTGGCTAACTTCACTTAAGATGATGTTCTCTAGTTCCATCCATTTACCTGTAAACGACAAAATTTCATTTATTCTTTGTGACTGAATAAAATTCCTTTGTATATAAATACCACATTTTCTTTTCTTTCTTTCTTTTTTTTTTGCAGTACTGGGATTTAAACTCTGGACCTACACCTTGAGTCACTCCACCAGCTCTTTTTTGGTGATGGGTTTTTGGTTTATGAGATAGGCTCTCACAAACTATTTCCCCAGGCGGACTTCAAACAGAGAATCTCCTGATCTCTGCCTCCTAAGTAGCTAGGATTACAGGCGTGAGCCACCAGTGCCCTGCAAATGCCACATTTTCTTAATCCATTCATCAATAGTGGGGCATCTTGGCTGTTTCCATAGCTTAGCTATTGTGAACTTCTTTGGAGGTCAGTGTTGGGAATTTAGAGATCAACTGGCTCAAATTCTATCTGCATTGTGAATCTATGTTATGTGCCCTTGCTTATTTTAATCTGAAATCCTTTAGGTTACAGTTTGATTTATTTTTGTTATTGAGGCTCATAGAAGTCTTACCTACATCTGCTTTCAGGGAAAATGACTATCATCTATCAAGATCATGTGCTCATAAGATAGAAATATATGATCTATTTGGAACAAAGAATTAAATATACTTGCATTGAAAACAAATTTAAAATATGCTCACTTAAAATTTCCTTTAGGGTTGGCAAAATGGTTCAAGTGGTAGAGTGCCTGCCTAGCAAGCATGAGACTCTGAGTTCAAAGCCCCAGTACCAAAAAAAAAAGATAGTGGGCACAGTGGCTCATGCCTGTAATTTAGCTTCTCAGGAGGCAAAGATTAGGAGGATCTCGGCTCGAAACCAGCCCAGGCAAATAGTTTGTGAGAGCCTATCTCAAAAATACCCAACACACACACACACACACACACACACACACACACACACACACGCACACAAAAGGACTGGTGGGATGACTCAAGATGTAGGCCCTGAGTTCAGGCTGGCCTTGAACATGCTATCCTCCAGCTTCAGTCTCCTGAATAACAACTTTGCTGGAATTACAGATTTGTACCACAACACCAGGCTTAAGCATGATTTTATAATCCTAGCTACTTGTGAAACTGAGATTGAGAGAATCTCCCTTTGAGGCCAGCCTGGGCAAATAGTTCAAGAGCACCAGTTTTGCAAATGTAAAGCCCTGAGTTCAAAATCCTGGTTCCACCCACTCTCTACCCCTCCCCCCCTCAAAAAAAAGAAAAGAAAGGAGTGAGCCTATCTTGATAAAGGAAAGTGGGGTTTTTTTTTGTATTTAAAATTTTTTTGTTTAATAAATATATACCAGAGTCAAATCTCCGTGCTGCTCAATTGAGTACTAATATTTGGTCCTTTTTTTTTTCTTTTTTTCTTTTTGGCAGTACTGGGGTTTAAACTCAGGACCTTGTACTTGTTAGGCAGGCCTCTACCACTTGAGCTATACGCTCAGCTCAAGCGCTAGTATTTGGGAGATGATGTTGATAGGAAGGAATCAGGTTTATTCAAGGCTGGCCCTGAAGAAGATAGTGGGGGTTAGGTCCTCAAAGCTTTAACTTGCAGAGTTCCTGGATCTGGACAGTCTTTATGAGAAGGGAAGGAGGCAGCGAGGCTACATTCTGGGCACTCTGGGTGGGGTCCTCCTCAGTAAGTACGCTCATCTTCAGGAGAACATCTACAATGGACTTGGACTTCCTGGGAAGGAAGAGTGTTATGAAATACACCTAGACTCTGATACTAAAGAAAGAGTCAGCAGTTAGTGCTCTAGGTGGGGCTTGTCTTCAGCTAAAGGATTAGGGAGGGGCAGAAGGGCAAAGGGGGAAGGAGGGAGCCTAATGAATGAAGAGTTATGATTCAGGTACATATGTTTAATTCTTCTGAAGAAATTTTTTGACAGTAAGGGGAGTTGAACTCACTGCCTCTGCTTGCTAGAGGCATGGCTTTACCACTTGAGCCATGCGTCAGCCTCATATATGCATATACATATATGTGTATGTATATATATATATGTATATATATTTATGTTTAGAGACATTGACTTAATTGACCTGGCAATGAGACTGTAAATATCATAATCAGAACAGATGATTCATATTTTGCAAGTTCCTATGGAAATGAGTATCATGTATTTAGCCAGGTATCGCTTTTTCTAAGGAAATAGAAATCAGTCATTTTGGCATTAAAGCCAGATTGATAAATGTGTGCTGAGGTCACATGGCACAGATGGTTACTTTTGGATGACGTGTAAGATGGGCACTTGAGAGAGCACTGAGATATGTATCTCGAACTGAACCTCCATGTAGATATTTAGTTTTTCATAAATGTTAACTGAGGCTACATCTTTACTTTGAGCATTAAGCTGTATTGTAGGTGAGGATGTAAAGATGAATGAATACTGTCTCAAAGAGCTCATGCTGTCTTATTCGGAAAGTTATCACCTTGGTTGATTCTTCACTCGGTAGTTGTGCAAAGCGGTTTAGGGAAATGCAGTGCTATGCTGCGTTGTCATCCCACACTGGACGTAATGAAGGGGACACCTGCCGGGAAGATTCTTGCTCTCAGAATCTCTGATACTGATAATACCAGTAACAGTAATTTCTAAATGTTGCCACCAGAACTGATGACTGTGTCCATGAACTAGCCAGGTTGGGTATATCCTTCCAAAACAAAACAAAACAAAACAAAAAAACCTCCCAAAACTGTAGCATCCTGGACAGCCTCCTTTTATTTATTTATTTTTTTTACCAAATAAATGTTTATTCTGTATTGTTAAGTAAAAAAGCAAATTAAAAAATAGAATTATCCCATTTTTGTTAAAAAAATAATAAAAGGCACATGTATGTCTGGAAAGATATAACTAATGTTTCTTCCTTCTTTTTTTTTTTTGATCAAAACTCTTTTTTTTTTTTTTTTTTCATTTTTCTTTTATTATTCATATGTGCATACAAGGCTTGGTTTATTTCTCCCCCCTGCCCCCACCCCCTCCCTTACCACCCACTCCACCCCCTCCCGCTCCCCCCCTCAATACCCAGCAGAAACTATTTTGCCCTTATCTCTAATTTTGTTGTAGAGAGAGTATAAGCAATAATAGGAAGGAACAAGGGGTTTTGCTGGTTGAGATAAGGATAGCTATATAGGGCATTGACTCACATTGATTTCCTGTGCGTGGGTGTTACCTTCTAGGTTAATTCTTTTTCATCTAACCTTTTCTCTAGTTCCTGGTCCCCTTTTCCTATTGGCCTCAGTTGCTTTAAGGTATCTGCTTTAGTTTCTCTGCATTAAGGGCAACAAATGCTAGCTAGTTTTTTAGGTGTCTTACCTATCCTCACCCCTCCCTTGTGTGCTCTCACTTTTATCATGTGCTCATAGTCCAATCCCCTTGTTGTGTTTGCCCTTGATCTAATGTCCACATATGAGGGAGAACATACGATTTTTGGTCTTTTGAGCCAGGCTAACCTCACTCAGAATGATGTTCTCCAATTCCATCCATTTACCAGCGAATGATAACATTTCGTTCTTCTTCATGGCTGCATAAAATTCCATTGTGTATAGATACCACATTTTCTTAATCCATTCGTCAGTGCTGGGGCATCTTGGCTGTTTCCATAACTTGGCTATTGTGAATAGTGCCGCAATAAACATGGATGTGCAGGTGCCTCTGGAGTAACAGTCTTTTGGGTATATCCCCAAGAGTGGTATTGCTGGATCAAATGGTAGATCGATGTCCAGCTTTTTAAGTAGCCTCCAAATTTTTTTCCAGAGTGGTTGTACTAGTCTACATTCCCACCAACAGTGTAAGAGGGTTCCTTTTTCCCCGCATCCTCGCCAACACCTGTTGTTGGTGGTGTTGCTGATGATGGCTATTCTAACAGGGGTGAGGTGGAATCTTAGTGTGGTTTTAATTTGCATTTCCTTTATTGCTAGAGATGGTGAGCATTTTTTCATGTGTTTTCTGGCCATTTGAATTTCTTCTTTTGAGAAAGTTCTGTTTAGTTCACGTGCCCATTTCTTTATTGGTTCATTAGTTTTGGGAGAATTTAGTTTTTTAAGTTCCCTGTATATTCTGGTTATCAGTCCTTTGTCTGATGTATAATTGGCAAATATTTTCTCCCACTCTGTGGGTGTTCTCTTCAGTTTAGAGACCATTTCTTTTGATGAACAGAAGCTTTTTAGTTTTATGAGGTCCCATTTATCTATGCTATCTCTTAGTTGCTGTGCTGCTGGGGTTTCATTGAGAAAGTTCTTACCTATACCTACTAACTCCAGAGTATTTCCTACTCTTTCTTGTATCAACTTAAGAGTTTGGGGTCTGATATTAAGATCCTTGATCCATTTTGAGTTAATCTTGGTATAGGGTGATATACATGGATCTAGTTTCAGTTTTTTGCAGACTGCTAACCAGTTTTCCCAGCAGTTTTTGTTGAAGAGGCTGCTATTTCTCCATCGTATATTTTTAGCTCCTTTGTCAAAGATAAGTTGCTTATAGTTGTGTGGCTTCATATCTGGATCCTCTATTCTGTTCCACTGGTCTTCATGTCTGTTTTTGTGCCAGTACCATGCTGTTTTTATTATTATTGCTTTGTAATATAGTTTGAAGTCAGGTATTGTGATACCTCCTGCATTGTTCTTTTGACTGAGTATTGCCTTGGCTATTCGTGGCCTCTTGTGTTTCCATATAAATTTAACAGTAGATTTTTCAATCTCTTTGATGAATGTCATTGGAATTTTGATGGGAATTGCATTAAACATGTAGATTACTTTTGGGAGTATCGACATTTTTACTATGTTGATTCTACCAATCCATGAGCATGGGAGATCTCTCCACTTTCTATAGTCTTCCTCAATCTCTTTCTTCAGAAGTGTATAGTTTTCCTTGTAGAGGTCTTTCACATCTTTTGTTAGGTTTACACCTAGGTATTTGATTTTTTTTGAGGCTATTGTAAATGGAATTGTTTTCATACATTCTTTTTCCGTTTGCTCATTATTAGTGTATAGAAATGCTAATGATTTTTCTATGTTGATTTTATATCCTGCTACCTTGCTATAGCTATTGATGATGTCTAGAAGCTTCTGAGTAGAGTTTTTTGGGTCTTTAAGGTATAGGATCATGTCGTCTGCAAATAGGGATATTTTGACAGTTTCTTTACCTATTTGTATTCCTTTTATTCCTTCTTCTTGCCTAATTGCTCTGGCTAGGAATTCCAGTACTATGTTGAATAGGAGTGGAGATAGTGGGCATCCTTGTCTGGTTCCTGATTTTAGAGGGAATGGTTTTAATTTTTCTCCGTTAAGTATAATGCTGGACAGCCTCCTTTTAAAGATAACTTCTGCCCTTGCTCCCTTCATATTCTTCTCAGTTCCCATGGGAAAGATGTTTGCATCTTCTTCCCATCAGATTTCTTTCTTTCTTTCTTTCTTTCTTTTTCTTTTATTTTCTTTTCTTTCTTCTTTTTTCAGTACTGGGGACTGAACCCAGGGCCTTATGCATGCTAGGCAAACACTCAACCACTGAGCTATATCCCTAGCCCTAAAGAAAAATAATTTTTTTTGGCACCTTAAGGTTTGAACTCAAGACCTCATGTTTGCTAAGCAGGTACTTTTATTATTTTCTTTTTTTTTGAGATAAGGTCTCACTATGTAGTCCAGGATGGACTTGAACCTCAGCTTCCTCAGTGCTGGTACCATGCTCAGCTTTATTATCCCTTCTTTTGGTGCAACAGGTGGAGCCAAGGGAATGAGAAGAATTAAGCATATCTCTTAGATCTCCTTTCTCCTCTGTTAATAAGCATCACTAGTTGGAGAAGTCCTAAGATTTATTTGTGACTCCTCTCTTTCTCTCACCAATCCTATCCAATCCATTTCCATGTCCTGCAGTCTCTACCTCCAGCCCAAAATAGTGGCAGAGAATATGTGATGAGTATCAAACCAGGTTCTGTTTCTACCTGGGCACAGTCACAGGCTCTATTTTCCTGCCTTCTTCGCAGATTGTGCAGTCAAGTGGTAAGGTTCTAACTCACATTCTTTTGTTTCTAACTCACATTCTAAGCTGTGAGTTGTTGTGAAGTATAGCACTTCCAAACCAGGACCATAGAATTTGTCCACAAGTGGTTGCTCATTTCTATCTGATGACTGAATGAGGAGAACTTTGAGGCCCTAGAAGAGTAGAGTTAAAGGTAGAAAGTCTCTATGTGACCAGGTAGAGGGAAGTCCACCAATCAGCAACACCCAACACATTTTACTGTATTAAACCTCTGAGATTGGGATTTACTGTTACCCTAATTAATACAGAACCACTAGCTCATCTCCTCTCAGTCTCTATAATGCTGATGTAGTACATGACATGGAAATCTCTTGCCTAGACTATTACAATAGCTTCCTACCTCCATCCTTCCACTCTGATAAGTTGTTCCCTCTAGGGCAACTTGAATGATCTTTTAAAAGCACAGCGTAGAGGAGAGTACATGCTTAGTATGCAGGAATTCCTGGGTTCAGCCCCAGTACCCTCATGTAAGAACATACATCAAACCTTGTAAGTCCCCTGCTTAAAAACCCTTTAAGTTTTCCTGTAGCACCAAAAATAACATTCATCTCCTCCTCCTGGTTTCCAGCAATGACCTCCCCACTCCCCACCCTGCCCAAGTCCAGCTCTTGTCCACTTCTACCCTGCTGTAAATCGAACACCCTAACCTACTTCCCACTACAGAGAGTTTGCAGTTACTGTTACCTTTTTCTGAAATGATCTTCCCATTCTTCTTTCTTGTACTTAATCTCGGCTTCATTACTACCTCCTCAGTGAGGCCTTTGTGGTCCAATCTAATGTACCTTCAGTCATTTTTCTTATAGGATCTTATTCTTTTCTTTTCTCTCTCTCTCTCTCTCTCTTTTTTTTTTTTCCGGTACTGGGGCTTGAACTGCATTGTAATCACACTTGTACACTTGTAATCCTAGCTATTCAGGAGGCAGAGATCAGGAGGATTGTGGCTCGAAGGCAGCCTTGGGTAAATAATTTGAGAAACCCTACCTTGAAAAACCCATCACAAAAAAGGGCTGGTGAAGTGGCTCAAGGTGTAGGCCCCAAGTTCAAGGTGCAACACCACAAAAGAAAAAACAATGTCAATTGACAAATAATTAAATGATAGTTTTGGTAATATCAAGAAATACTGTGCAGCAGTATAAAGAATAAGAAGGAGGAATTCCAGGATTCATGGAGACATTTTTTATCAGTATTATTTGAGTATTTTAAATGATAATATAGTTACTGAGTAATTTTAATTAATCTGGAAATTAAAGAAAAACAACACGTATTTGATCTGTTCTATAATTTGAGACCTGGGAAGAAATGTAGGAAGCCTCTTTCTGACACCCTCATTTTGCAGACATAGAAATGGAGGCTCAGAGAAATTAAACTGGTTAGTCAGGTCATACTTATCAAAATGTAGACTAAAATCCAAGTCCCCTAATGTCTATTCACACATCATTAATGAAGTTACCATGTTATCTCCTGGAAGGGGAAATAGGGTGTTTTCTGAAAGAAGCTTTTAAACCTATTTAACACATTGTCACTGCACTGTCAATACTCTCTGGAAGATATTGATGGCCTTAGGATCAAGGGGTTGGGGTTGGCACATAAATCACTGCTGTGGTACCCTTGAAAACAAAGATAATATCGCACACATTGAGATGAAATATAGTAGCTAATAGTGATAAATGCAATCTTTAAACAAAGAAGTATCTTTAAACAAAGAAGTATCTTTAAACAAAGAAGTATCTTTAAACTGTGTAAACTGTGTTAGTGTCTTGATGAAATACTCACCTTGTAAGTTTATCTCACAGTGTTCCACATGCAGCAAAATATGTATAGAGGCTGAAAACCTGAAGCAGATTTCCTTCCAGGAGAAGCCAGTTCTTCAGTATAGCTGTGGACAAAAGGGGCCTTAGTAGAGCATGGGGAAGCAGTAGGGAGGATGCTGGAGGGAGGAACTGGCCAACTTTTCTTTGTATAACTAAGGACTTTGAATTTTATTTTATAAGCTAAAGAACACTTTTTTTTTTTTTTTTCTCCTTCCAGTATTCAAGTTTGAAATCAGAGCCTGTGCTTGCTAGGCCCTAGCCCTAGAGGTCACCTCTTTGAGGGCTCAGAAACTTTGTAGAACTTTTTTCCTTAATTATTTTAATCTTCAAGATGCTTTTTAGAAATCCTCTCATTTGGGCTGCTGGCATGGCTCAAGTGATAGAGCACCTGCCCATAAACTGAAGCCCTGAGTTCAACCTACAGTACTGCCCCCCCAACACCAAAAAAAAAGTCTTCTCAGCTGGGTGCCTGTGATCCTAGCTACTCAGGAAGCAGAGAGCAGGAGGATCATGGTTCAAAACCAGCATGGGCCATTAGTTTGAGAGACCCTATCTTGAAAAAAAGGGCTGGTGGAGTGGCTCAAGGTGTAGGCCCTGAGTCCAAACCCTAGTACTGCAAAAAAAAAAAAGAGAGAAGTCTTCTCAATCATAAGCTTCTCTGATTCTGTACATAGTAAAATGTATTTATTTATTTAATAGATTTAAGGGCTTTAATCTGCTTTAAGGAAGGGACTTTTTTTTTTAACCCAATGACAAAGAGTATATCTGTACTTATATATCTATATATTTTTATTTATACTTATATAGACATAGATGTCACCATATATTTGTTATACCTTGCCATCAGGTGCTATTAGGAGAATAGGATAAATATACACAAACAAGCACACATTGAAAAATTACCTATTTATGATAAATAATACTCCATGTATACCATCAGATATAAAGTCTTCCTTAGAAACATATGTTAGCTCTTAAATCTCTAACAGAAATTCCAAAGTTGCCATGAAAACTAAAAAATTTAAAAAACATACATTCATAGAAGGACTAAAAATCGGGAGAAAAAGCTATCATCAAGCAGAAATTTTGAAAGGAAAATCCAAGAGAAACGCATGGTTAGCTGGGTATATGGAAATATATAGGCATGAAAGCAGTTCTACTGAAAGTGGAATTGGTGCCAAGATTGTGCTAACACAAAGCAATAGCTATAAGGATTCATTACTGTGATTGGAGAAGTGACTAGAAAGGGCAATCAGGTCAGCCATTCCTGACGAGTGGAAAAGAGAGAACTGCCTCCTCCTACTGGGGCACTGAAGGAAAATACTCTGGCCAGAGGAAGGGCAGTATCTTGAATGACTGGTCAACCTCCTTTCGCTCCCTACTTCCCTTCCTCCCCTTCTCCTCCCCTCCCCTTCCCTTCCTTTCCTTTTCCTCTTCCTCTTCTCTCTCTCTCTCTCTCTCTCTCTCTCTCTCACACAGACACACACACACACACACACACAAATGTACTACTAGTACATTTAGGATTTTCCAAGGGAAATTTTTGGAATTTTCTCTCTTTCTTTCCCTCTTGGTTTTGTCCTTCCCAGCAGGTCAAAAAAAAAAAAAAGTTACAGCAGGATGTGAGGGAGTTCTGCACCTTTTGCCAGGAGGCATCCCAAATTAGACAAGATGGGGAAATGGAGGAAGAGCCTTTCGAGGGAGGTGAGGGAAAGTCAGTCTAAACCAGGGAGACAAGAAGAGGCTCTCAGAATTCAGATGGACATTTGCTGTTCTTCTTTCTCTTACTTAACACACATCACTGCCAGCTAGCTGCTGCACTCAGATTTTGTGTTTTTTAAAAAACCAGCCCAGGTAATGTAATGGGTATAACTCAGCTGTAGAATGCTTGCCTGGCATGCCGAAGGGCCTGGATTCACAGATCCCTGGCACCACAACAACAATCAAACAAAAAAAGTCCTCCTCAATTCTTCTTATTTCTGTCATTCTTCCTGGTGTCTTTGAAGGGCAGTGAGTTTTGGAAGTTCATTTGTAAAAATGCCAAACATTACTTCTTTATTAAATTGAATTCTTTTCAAATTGCTCAATGTAACTATTGCCAAGTGAATGTATTTTATTCTTATAAAATTTTATTTATTTTTATATTATCATATTATTGTTGTACTGGGGATACATTGTGACATTTACAAAAGTTCTTACAATATTTCATAGTTGAATTCACCCCTCCGTTAATCTCTTGTATCCTCCCTTCCCCCATTCTTGGAATAGTTTCAACAGGCCTCATTTTTCCATTTTCATTCATATAATATTTTCATCACATTTTACATTTTACTCTTGTGCAGTACTGGGACTTGAACTCAGAGCCTAGACCTTGAGCCACTCCACAGCCCTTTTTTGTGAAGGGTATTTTCAAGATAGGGCCTCACAGACTGTTTACCTGGACTGACTTTGAACCATGATCCTCCTGATCTCTGCCTCCTGAGTAGCTAGGATTTCAGGTGTGAGCCACTGGTGCCTGGCTATGTATTTTATTTTTAAAGGAAAATAATCTGTGCTGTGGCATCTTAGGCTACTTGTCACTGACTGCCTCCTGCCCATTCTTCAGATTCTGGCTGTCCTTTATCATGGGACAAATATCTCTTTACTTTCCTAATTTGTCTGTATGTCAGACTTGTTGTTTTATCTTTTCTTTTCCCAAAGTGGGTTTTTGATGATTGGGGAAAGGAGTGGAGTGTGTGGATAAGCACTGATTAGCTTTTCTCTACAATATGATTTTTTTTTGGGAGCACTGGGATTTGAACTCAGGGCCTTGCGCTTGATAGGCAGGTGCTATATCACTTCACCTCCAGCTACAATATGATTTTTAAAAGCAGTGTTAACCCAACAAAAAAGCAGATGTTTTTCCCTTCTTCATTTTCAAATAAAAACACTGTAGTCAGGCACTGTCTAACTGTCCAGCCAGGAGTCTCACAACTGCAGGAAACACCTTATCTCAGTATTTTTTGACAGGTAAACTCCAAAATCCCATCCAAATTTCATTTGGTTTGTGAAGTGTTAAGTGCTTCGTGAAGCGTTCTCTTGAGCAATTAATCACTTGAATGATTTTCCTTCTTTTTGTTTCCATAACACATGGGACATGTATCTATATGAATAGCATGATATCCTTTCACATATATGTCTCTCCACATAGGCTGTGATGATGTGTATGTTTTTTTCTTCTTTTTTTTTGGCGGTACTAGGGCTTGAACTCAGGACCTCATGCTTGCTAAGCAGACACTCTGCCACTTGAGTCAATCCTCTAGCTTTTTCTTTGTGTGTGTGTGTGTGTGTGTGTGTGTGTGTGTGTGTGTGTGTGTGTTTGAGACAGGGTCTCTTGAATTATTTGCCTGGGCTGGCTTTGAACTGCCGTCCTCCTAATCTCTGCCTCCTGAGTAGCTAGGATTACAGGCGTGAGCCACAAGTACCTGGCATGATGTGGATGTTTTAAGACTTTTTTCTTTTGAGACAGGGTCTCACTCTGTAGCCCAGACTAGGCTGGAACTTGCTATGCATGTTACCAGTTTGGCTTTGAACTCAAGATCCTCCTGCTGAACTTCTCTAGTGCTGGGATTACAGGAGTACATTACCATGCCCAATGTGAGGACTTAATACATAATGAAAATTTGCTTTCTAGTTGCATACCATTTCTTTTTTACTCCAACAATCACTGGACAACATAATTTTAAAAAATCTTTGCTAATTTGGTAGATCAAAACTGACATTGCCATTTTAATTTATATCACATTGATTACTTTTGAGATGAAATATTGAACGTGTTTTGTTTAGTAAAGGCACTGAGTTTTTAATCATATTTTGATGTCAGTGCAATGCAATTCTATTGTTTTATAATGATGAGCCTCACCGACTTCAATTCATTACTCCATCTGTTCAGCTTCCCTGGGGATTATTGTGTCAAACATTGCACTGTGGTGATCTGATTGAGTTATCTCATGGGAAGACACTAAAGGCCATCACATATTCCTGGAAAATGGTAGTCCCAAGCCAGTTCTTAATAGTTACCTCTGCCCAGTCATCCTACTTCTGAATTACACACTACTACTAGTAAGTCCAATAAAAAACTTATTCCAAATGACGTATTGCTAAGCAATCTGGAGAAAATTTGAAAAGTCCCTGGGAGTCAATGGAAAATTGTTTTTCACACTGATAAAACTTTATGGTATATTTCTATATATTTGTTTTGAAGTCTTTTTTTTTTTTTTTGTGGTACTGGGGCTTGAGTTCAGGGCTTACACCTTAAGCCACTTTATCAGCCCTATTTTTGTGAAGGATTTTTTGAGATAGGGTCTCACTATCTTCCTGATCGCCGCTTCCTGAAGGTAGGATTACACACATGAGCCACCAGCACCCGGCCTGTGTTGAAATCTTTTATTAGGGAAAGAGGAAAGGGATTTAAGAAGTTTGTCAATGTTAAATTTCATGTATGTTGACAGGTCCTCATTAATAACAATAATCCATGAAGCTGATATCAGTGCCTTGAGCATGACAGCAACAGTGAAAATACATTGGGTGTTAAAGGTGATGGGCATTATTCTAAATGTTTACACATTTACAAATCTAGTTTTGTTTTGCAGTACTGAGGTTTGAACTCAGGGCTTCACACTTGCTAGGCAGGTACTCTACCACTTGAGTCACTCCACCAGTCCTTTTTGGTGTTGGGTTTTTTTGGTGGGCCTGGAGTTTGAACTGAGGGCTTTGCACTTGCAAAGCAGGTGCTCTGCTGCTTGAGCCACTCCTCCAGTTCATTTTGGGCCGGATATTTTGAACTATTTTCCTAGGCTGACCTTGAATCTCAACCTCCTGGTCTCTGCCTCCTAATTAGCCAGGGCTACAAGCATGGGCCACCAGCACCTGCCAACAAACTGAGTCTTCATTATTTTCTTTACCTTCTCTACCTAACTTGACTCTCTGGGAGACCAAGGTTCATAGACAGCAGCATCAGGTGACTTGCTGTCTGACCTGCAGGGAGTACGGCCAATTGGGGGCCCTGACGTGAGAGTGCAGGGGGACAGGAGAAGGGTGAGACTGGGATGTTCACTTGCATTGCAGGTTGGGGCAGTTGTCTGCATCCTCTGTTACAGCATGGAGCCCTTGTCTTGAACTTTGTGCATTCAGCTACCCTCTGGCTAATGATATGTTCTTCCTTTCCTGCCTGGGGTGGTAATGGTGCTCTGCTCACATCTTCATATCCAGTCCCTGTAGGCCACCTCACTACCCTTCTAGAACGCATCATTGCTTGTCTGCCAGGACCCTCCCTAAAATACTTGATTGACAGTTCAACCGAATGTAGAATCCTCAGTTTAGAAATGTCTGAGAATTTTAATGATATTGCTTCAGTGCTTCTAGCTTCCAATGTTGCTGTTGAGAATTCTGATGTTTTCATTGTGAATTTCTGTCCTTCCAACCTGAAATATTCTCTTTGTTGCTGGTGTTCTGAAATTTCACAAAGTTTTGTCTTTTTCAAAGACTTTCCTTGGCTCACACCTGTAATCTAGCTACTCAGGAGGCAGAGATCAGGAGGATTGCAGTTTGAAAACAACCTGGGCAAACAGTTTTGTGAGACCCTATCTCTAAAAAACCCACCACAAAAATAGGGTTGGTGCATCATCAGCAACACCACCAACAACAGGTGTTGGGGAGGATGCAAGGAAAAAGGAACCCTCTTACACTGTTGGTGGGAATGTAGACTAGTACAACCACTCTGGAAAAAAATTTGGAGGCTACTTAAAAAGCTGGACATCGATCTACCATTTGATCCAGCAATACCACTCTTGGGGATATACCCAAAAGACTGTTACTCCAGAGGCACCTGCACATCCATGTTTATTGCGGCACTATTCACAATAGCCAAGTTATGGAAACAGCCAAGATGCCCCAGCACTGACGAATGGATTAAGAAAATGTGGTATCTATACACAATGGAATTTTATGCAGCCATGAAGAAGAACGAAATGTTATCATTCGCTGGTAAATGGATGGAATTGGAGAACATCATTCTGAGTGAGGTTAGCCTGGCTCAAAAAACCAAAAGTCGTATGTTCTCCTTCATATGTGGACATTAGATCAAGGGCAAACACAACAAGGGGATTGGACTTTGAGCACATGATAAAAGCGAAAGCACACAAGGGAGGGGTGAGGATAGGTAAGACACCTAAAAAATTAGCTAGCATTTGTTGCCCTTAACGCAGAGAAACTAAAGCAGATACCTTAAAGCAACTGAGGCCAATAGGAAAAGGGGAACAGGTACTAGAGAAAAGGTTAGATGAAAAAGAATTAACCTAGAAGGTAACACCCACGCACAGGAAATCAATGTGAGTCAATGCCCTGTATAGCTATCCTTATCTCAACCAGCAAAACCCCTGTTCCTTCCTATTATTGCTTATACTCTCTCTACAACAAATGAGGGCAAAATAGTTTCTGCTGGGTATTGAGGCGGGGGAGAGGGAGGGGGCGGAGTGGGTGGTAAGGGAGGGGGTGGGGGCAGGGGGGAGAAATGAACCAAGCCTTGTATGCACATATGAATAATAAAAGAAAAATGAAAAAAAAAATTAAAAATAAAAAAATAAATAACTTAAAAAAAAATAGGGCTGGTGGAGTGGCTCAAGATGAAAGCCCTGAGTTCAAGCGCTGTACTACAAAAAAAAAAAAGACTTTTCTCTGCCAGTTGCTGGTAATTCCCACCTGTAATCCTGGCTACTGGGAAAGCAGAGATCATGAAGATCTTTCTAAGATCCTGTCTTGAAAAAATAAAGGAGGGGGGTGTGGAGAGACTCAAGCAATAGAGCACCTGCCACCAAGTGTGAGAGGCCCTGAGTTTAAACCCAATATCGCCAAAAAAAAAAAAAAAACCAAAAAACAAAACGTTCCTCCTCTGTCATGTTGGATAATGGGTTCTTAAACATGTAAGTTCCATGCCTTTTAGTACTGGGAATTTTCCTTCATTACTTTGCTGCTGATTCCCTCCTCTCTGTTCACTTAAGTTCTGTCTTTCTAGTGTTCACCTTACTGTAAATTAGATGTCGGAACTTCTAGTCTTTTTCTTGGGCAGCACTGAGATTTGAACTCAGGGCCGCAGGCTTGCTATGCTGGTGTTCTACTGCTTGAGCCATTCTGCCAGCAGAACTTCTAGTCTTAAACTTCAGCGACTTTTTTTTTTTTTTGCAGTACTGGAGCTTGAACTCAGGGCCTTCACCTTGGGCCACTCCACCAGCCCTATTTTTGTGATGGGTGTTTTTGAGATAGAGTCTCATGAACAATTTGCCCCAGCTGGCTTCCAATTTTGATCCTCCTGATCTCTGCCTCCTGAGTAGCTAGGATTACAGACATGAGCCACCAGCAACTGGCTATACTTTGACTTTTTTTTATACTTTGACTTTTTAAAATTACTTTTTGATTTACCTAACTTCATCTTCCAATGCTTCTATTGAAGTTTTCATTTCTGCTACCACTTTTTTTCTTTTTAATCAAACTTTTAGCGAGTTTTATTATTGTTGTTAAATCATCCACTATAATTCACCCCTTACTGCTTGTACTTAGGGAAGACAGCTCTCACCCTCCTGTGTTTGGTCTTCAAGTGCTGGAGATTGAGGCAGGTGCTCTACCACTGAGGCACATCTCTAGCCCCTCTGCCATCACTTAAAAACTTTCCATCATCTGTCTCTTTTATGTCTCCTTTTTGGTATGTAACTCAGACTGGCCTCCTGTGTGCTGGGATTACAGGCAAGCACCACCACACCTGGCTGTTTTCTTCTCCTTGAATAAGTAATTTTAAAACTATGCATTTATATTTCATGGTTATAATATAAAAAGACCCTTTTGACTACATAAGAATATTGGTGATGTTGGTTTTTGAGATTTTCTTCTTCCTACTTTCACCTCCATTTCCTTCAAGATCTTTTTGTTCAATTATTTTCATCACCATTTTTCATATTGAATGCTTTCTCAATTCTGAGAACCTGCGAGTCTTTGCTCTAACTTAGGAACAGGGAGCAAAAAGTTGACTGTGATCTTCTTCCTAGGGTGATCTGGCTGGGCTGTATTGTTCGAAACCCTTAATGTCACTATCCATAAGTGTGAATCTTTGGACTGGTCCTGGATCCCAGATAGGAATCTTCCAATGGAAGGTGTGGTCTGGGTGCCAGATTCTGGGAGTTGTGTGGGGGAGAAGGCCTGACCTCATCACTAATCATGCCAGTGTCCTTGCTTTTAGGACATCACCTCACTCCCTGATGTAACTAGTTTTGTCTGTCCAGAGACCCTTTATTTTAACCTCGTCAATGAACAAAAGCAAAACAAAACCCTCCACTTTTGTATAGAGGAAGGAGAAGGGTGTCAATCAATATAAACTCAGAAACTGCAAAGGTAAAAAGGACTTTATTTGGGATTTAAAGTGAAATTCAGAGGCATTAAAGTAGTGCCCAGAAGAAAGCAAGAAAGGTGGGAGTTTATTTTGAGCAAACAGAGTTGACTTATTATAAGACAAAAAGAATTGTTTTGTGGGGAAATGTGTTGCAGTTGAGAATAGATGCTGGGTGACAGGCCACATGACTGATAGCTGAAAAGAAAAAGATATATATGCTTAGTAAGAATGTCCATGAAGCAGGGGTCCAGTAACCTCTAGATGTGCATTGTGTTTTAGATGTCTGCAATCAGAAGAAGGTGACAAAGTTTGCTTTCCTAGGTGGCAGCTTCGTGACATGTGTGTCCTGCTTCCTAATTCTCCTGACTCCATTTTGAGGAATTATTTCAATGCTGTTTTCATTGTGATTTTCCCTTTTATTTCACGAGGACAGAGCCAAGCTGAGCAGAGTTGGGATGTAGATCTGGGAGCTATGGTGCTTCCTCAACAGACTTTCAACCAAACCTAGCATTTTCACCACTTGTGTGATGGCACTATCAGTTCCTGAGCCTTTTTCTCTTTCCTCAATAGTAGAAGCTAGTTTCTTCTCTCAGACTCTCCCACTACTAAGAAAGGACTGAGGTTTTTCCTTTTTTTTTTTTTTTTTTGGTGCTGGGGACCGAACTCAGGGCCTTACACTTGCCAGGCAAGCGCTCTTCCACTGAGCTAAACCCCCAACCCCAGGACTGAGGTTTTTTTCTGCTAAGGTAGTCATCCTTCTCTCACATCTGCTTTCTAGCTTCATGTTAGGAATTGTGATTCAGGAAACATATCCTGACAGCTCTAAATTCATGCTCTGAAGAAAGCAGGAAAGGTAAAATCTTTATATGATGCTGGGCATTGGTGGCTAACATTTGTAATCCTAGCTACTTGGGAGGCTGACATCAGGAGGATCACGGTTTGAGGCCAGCCTGGGCAAATAGTTCTCAAGACTCCATCTCCAAAATAAACAGAGGAAAATGGACTGGAGGCTGGCTGGAGCAATGGAGGATCTGTTTTGCAAGTGCAAAGCCCTGAATTCAAACCCCAGTCCCACCCCAAAAAAGATCTTTATAGTAGAAAAAGATCTTTTAAAATATAACCATTTAGGACCATTTTAGCAGGGTGTCAGGAGGGTAAAGATGTTAATATGTTTGCTAAATCCACCATCCTTTCCTGTTTGAAGCTGATTATAACTTCCTATTACTGAAAAGAGTTATAGCAGACTGTTCTCTGCCTTCTATGTACTTTAAAGAGCTTTCTTCTCCAATGTTTGGCTGTTTGTTGATTGCTGATGAAAAAAAGATCACTTGTTAATTTGTGGAGACTGGAAAGATACAATATTCTGACAAGGAAATGTGTGATCTTATGAAAAAAGCAAGGGTGACTTAAGAACTGTACTCTGAGAGTTGGTAATGCACCAGAGCAAGCAATGAGTTATTGGGGCAGGTGATTTTTTTTGACAGCTCAAATGCCAGCACAGGGTTTATTGTTTGGGAAGGAGGCCTGCGGAGGGGGACTCAGCAAGAGAGTTGGAGTCCACACCACTTACAGACTTGGAGTAGATATAGGGGAGCGATATGGAGGGAAACCCTGCTGGGTGGGGAAATTCTTCCAGAGTGGAGTCAACCATTGCTAGGGGAATCTAGAGGAGCTAAGTGGTAACTAGGCAGACAAGTTGCTCAGCTCTGGGCCCCCTCGTGAGGTGGTGGCTTGTCATTTCCTTGAGGCTAGATACAGTCCTTCCAGTGGGTGGTGGGGTATCAGAAGCTGCCTGCAAGGGTGTGTGGGGGTTCATGGAAGAGGCAGAGAGACAGTTCAAATACCAACACAGGGCTTACTGATCAAGAAGAAGTCTTGCAGTGGGGACTCCAGCGAGAGAGCTGGAGCCCTGGGGCAGGTAGTTTTGCCCTTGGCCATGGCTGACAGGCCAGCTGGTGTTTTGCTTTAGTACTCCCATCTACTTTCTGAAGAATCTCCCAAATATGTCTGATAGTCTCACTTTGGACTCAGCAGACTCAGCGGGCAGATGCCCTTGGATCATCCCATTAAACACACCCTTCTATACCTTGTTATATTAAGGGTGAAAGGTGTGGGGACAGAGAAACCAGATTTATCAGAGTCAGAGACATTGTTGTCCTGTTGGGTGCCTGTGGCCTGGGTTCCTGTTGTTTGACATGGTGACACAGTCTTCCCCAAGATTATTCCCGTTTTTTAAGCCTGCCCAGCTGGCCTTTCATTAATTCAGTTAGCCTTTATGACCATCTAATAAATTTCCCTTTTACTTAAGATTGCCACGTTATGTTTCAATCACTTGTAAACAAAAGCCTTGACAAATCAACATGGCAACTTGCAAGTAGGCACAGGAGTGTGGGAGGCTGGGGTCAGGAGACAAAAACCAGAAAATCAATGTAAGATGTGTGCCCCTGAGAAATGGGTTAGCAGCATTCTCTGCCTATGAAAACAATGGTGGGCTTTTACATTCTCTCCTGCTTGCAATCTAAGAGCGGGGCAAAGGCCCACTTCTATGCCTCTGAAAAATTGTGTTTGTTTTACCAGAGCCAAAAAAAAAAAAAAAAAAAGACTCACTAATGAGGACCAGATCTGCTTTTGTCTAAATGCCAAGGCAGTTGTGTAGTAATGTTTGAGAGCACTCCTTGAAAAATAGCACAGATCTAAAGAATCCAATAAATTAGATGAGAAATAAGATTTCCAGCTACCAGTATTATCCTACTCCTATACACTTAGTTACATCAAATAAATCCAACTCGATCTGTGGACAAATATGAAAGTTACTTGATGTTGGCAGGAATCCAATCTGCTATATACCCACACAGAAACACACGTGTGCATTGTGCCGTGCCTTAACCCTAACTACTCAAGGAATAATCTTGGAGTCTTTGCTCCCATTTCTTGTGTGAGGAGCAGGAAATGTTTCTCTCTCTTTCTCTTACCCATCTTGTCCATACTGTATCCTGTTACATTAAAATAAATCCTTGATAGAGCTTCAAAGAAATACATAAATGAAACAATCTTATTGTAAAAATAACTCCATAGCCAGGCATGGTGATATGCACTTGTAATCCCAGTACTTGAGAGGCTGAGACAGGAGGATCACAAGTTTGAGGTCAGTTTGGCCTAGCGGCATAGTGAGACCCAGTTTCAAAATAAAATAAAAAGGGCTGGAAATGCAGTCCAATAGTAGAGTGCTTGCTAGCACCATCAACGTCCTGGGTTCATTTCCTATAATGCAAAGAAAAAAAACTTAAACAATATAGAAATATACATAATGCAAAAACTGAAAGCTCTCTTCTGTAATCTTTACTCTTCCCATCTCATTCCCTCCCCACAGATAACTTCTGCTAACATCTAACTGTGACTTTTTATTCCTACATAGTTATTCACGTATTTATAGATGCACATTTTTACATATCTATAGTCTCATTATACATGTCATTCTGTGACATACTTTTTCATTTACTGAATATATCTTGGAGACCTCATATCAATGCATCTAGGACTCCTTCATTTTTAAGACTACACAGAATGAGCCAGGCATGGTTGCTCAGTCCTATAATCACAGAACTCGGAAGGCTAAGGCAGTGAGATCACAAGTGTGAGAACTGCCTGAGCTAGATAGGAAATTGGAAGCTAGCCTGTGCTACATTAGGAGACTCTTCTCAAAACAAAATAGGGTAAAAATGTTGTATGTAAATGGAAAAATGAGACCTAGGAGTGGGGGAGAGGAGAGATAAAAGACAATGACGGAGTGAATTCAACTATGATATATTGTAAGAACTTTTGCAAATGTCACAATGTACCCCCAATACAACAAGAATAAAACAAAACAAAACAACAGAAAAGACAACATGGTATGATATGGTGTGGTCTAAACACAATGAACTTGGTGAGTCCATTTCTGAACTCAGGTTGTTTGCATTTTTCTCTGTTACAGCTCACATAGATATGCTGTGTACTTTTCCTACATGACAAGCTATTCCCAGAAGTAGAGTTGTTGGTTAAAAGACTGTGCGTATTTAATATTTTGAACATCTAGACTCCCTGCCCTCACCAAGTAGTCTTTCATTGTTTTAATTTGTATTTCTATGCTTATTACTAAAAGTTTGAGGACCTTTGTTCATATCTTTGCTCTGAGATTACCCATTTTTACAATTTGTCCTCTTCTGTGTTAGGTTAGTTCTATCTTATTATGTATTTGGGTTGTATCTTATTGAATGAGCGATGTATTCATAGTAAAATATTTTCATGATACTGATGAGAAGTCTATAAACAAATGACAGTTTTGCTTTCTCACCCTATTTGCCTTAATTGAAGAAATGAATGTAAAGCCTAATGGAAAGGCCAGGCATAGTGGCTCATGTCTGCAATCCCAGTACTTAGAGATTCAGGAAGGAGGATTGTGAGTTTCAGACCAGCCTGGGCTACTAAGTGAGACTCTGTCTCCAAAAACAAAACAAAACAATAAACAAGCAAACAAATCAGAGCACCTGCAGGCCACTTCCCGTGTAGTCATGGCAGCTAGCGCTACCACCAACCCTTCTCAGCTACTGCCACTAGAGTTGGTGGATAAATGTGTAGGATCAAGAACTCACATCGTGATGAAAAGTGATAGGGAAATTGTTGGCACTTCTAGGACTTGATGACTTTTGAAATTACACCAGAAGGAAAAAGGATTACCAAATTAGATCAGATTTTGCTAAATGGAAATAATATAACAATGCTGGTTCCTGGAGGAGAAGGACCTGAAGTGAGTGGATTTCCTTGACCTACACTAGATTCTGTTCTGTCTTTTAATAGCAAGGAAATGGAACTTTGTTTTACCTTTTTAATGTTTAGATTCTATAAAGGAAAGTTTCCTGCTAAAGGGAAATGCTTTGAAAGATGTATTGTATGCCCATTTTTCTAAGTTAATCATGACTACTCTGGAAAAAGAAGAGTTTGTTTTTTTTGAAGACTAAAAAATAAAGATGTTTTGGTTAAAAAACAACAGCAACAACAACAACAACAAAAAACCAAATCAGAGAGCCTAGTTGGTATAAACTTTTTGGGGGAGGTGGGGTAAGGTGGGATTGAGGTTTGAACTCAGGGCTTGAAGCTTGCAATGCAGGTGCTGTGTCACTTGAGCCAAATCTCCAGTCCACTTTACTGTGGTTATTTTTTGGAGATGAGTTCTTGTGAACTATTCGACCTGGCTGACCTCAAACTGATATCCTCTCAATCTCAACCTTCCAAGTAGCTGGGATTGCAGGCATAAACCACCAGCACCCAGCTCATATGCAACTTTTTTTAAAGCTAAGGAGTCCATCAGTTGCAGGTCTTCTAGGACTTGTGCCTGTCCATATCAATTTTAGAATAAACTTGTGTAGGGCTACAAATACCCTAATTTTAAAATTAATTAAATATGTTATTTAAAAGTGCTAGCTAGTGAATGTCACCTCAGTGCTTTTTGTCTTTTAAAATCATTTTGAGATGTATAGTACAAGTCAGGTTAATGCAGACTCTGGCACTTATAGACAGTGATTGCCGTCTTCTTGGGTTCAGTTAATTTGCTTGAGTGGCTTCAGAACTCAGGGAAACACATTTACTGGTTTATTAGACAGGATATTACAGAGCACACAGAAGAAGAGAGGGATAGAGTGAGGTATGGGCAAAGGGGCACAGAGCTTCCATGCCCTCTGGGCATGCCACCCTGGATAGGAACCTCCATGTGTTTCACTATCTGGAAGCTTCCTAAAACCTATACTTTGGAGTTTTATGAAGATTTCAGTGCAAAGGCATGCTTGTTAAGACTGGGTGGAGAACCCAAGGCCTGTCTGTGGAGATTGGTCTTTCCTCTCTGTGCAGCAAGTCTCATCCCACCAGGGTCTGGGCAGGGCTCCTTTGGAAAGAGAAGAGTCTTATGACTTACTATCAGACAAGGTAGGACAGAGTTAGGATCCAGGAACTTGGACAAAATATATATCATAATTTCACAAACATGCTTTTCTGCAAGCCATCAATCAGTCATGTTTCCACCCTCATCTGCCTCCCACATTCAGAGACAACTTGTGGCTCTAATTTCTGGGCCTTTGAAGGATTTGGCAACCAATTCTGTATGTTTCTTGGCGTCTCTGCTCTCATCCCTAGGCAAACAAGTCATTTCAGCTTTCTTTTAGTCTGAGAAGTCAGTTATCTTAGGTCTGTTTTGTTGCTATCTCTTGGCTGTTGTAGCTCTTCTCCCATTCTCTCTAGGCTTGGGACATTTTGGAGGTATCCTTTTCAATTTCTTTACCATCGTTTCAATGAGATTTTGGGTAACAATGAGGGTAAGGCAGGTGTTTTACTTTACCATATTTATTTGTATGGCAGTCCAACCTTCTTGCCTTACAACATAAACATAAAAGGTCATTGCTTTCAGAGGACTTATCTTATGGAGCCTCTGTATTCTGAGAAAAGCAGAAGAAAACTGTGGTATTATTAATTGTCCTTCACTTTCTGTTCTCCTATTCTGCTTTTATAATGGAATTCTTAGGTGGGCACAGGGCTGCCTGCGTGCTTAGGGAGTGTATCTGTTTTTGTGTAAGGCCTGGCAAGTGGTACATTTCATGGACAGATCTAGGAGTGTCTACATGACTAATTTCTGGCCAATGGAAGGTAAGAAACTGATGAGTGCCATTTCTGCTGTCTAGGATATAGACATGGACAATTTGGATGATGATGGCCGAACAACAAGATAGAAAAGAATCCTACATAGCAACCCTAGGAATAGAGACCCAAAGACAGAAAAATCTGGATTCTTGACACTGTGGGACTGCCAGATTCATATGCTTGGAATGTGAGGGAGGAGAGAAATTGAACTTAACTATTATTTTGTACAAAATTCTCATGCTTTTTTGTTTATTTGTTCATTTAGTTCTGAAGTTTGCATATACAAATATATATATTTAATACAGAAATATTTTATTAGCTTACAACAAACCAATACTTCAAGTACTAAAAAACAATATTTTATATTGAGGGAGTTAGGTATTATGAGAGATGTGAGTGATATTATATCTCACTAAAATAAGATGCCATTCCTTTAAGGTTTAGGGAAAAAAATTCTCATTCTGCTTTTGGAACCCTTTCTATAAAGATCTTCTGTGTACCATGATTTTTTAAAAATATGTAAAGGTTGGAGAAAAAAACAGCATTATGTTCTACTTGGTAGTTGACTAATCTTAGGTTTATTTTAGTTATTAGTGAAAAATGGGATTCCTTCTTTTCATATTTTAGTCAGACATAGTATCATACAAATAAGTTATGTTATTTTTTCTGAGGTAAAAAATTTATTGTTATTATTAACTTTTTCATACTTTTATAAGTTCTGTCTTGTAGCTCCTTCTCACAGATCTAACAAGTAGTGCTATGAGGAAAGCAAAGCCACAGACTTACTCAATGAGGCCATTCCTATTCTGGGCCACTATGGGAAAAGCCCCATGGGAATGACCTCAACTGGTTACATAGCCATCAATCAGTCATGTTTCCACCCTTCTCTGTGATTCAGCAGCTTCTTCACTCCTGCCACGTCTAGGTTCTTGGGTTGGGAGAAGAGATTGTGAGACTAGTAAGTTTTATTTACTTAACATTGACTAATGAAAACATTCAGTGTTGCTATTACAACTTTTATTTTTAAGATTCGATTACTCTATAGATTTCCTTTTCTCTATTATCTGTAAAATAGTATCATGACTAGAAAATGTAATGACAACCAATTTCCAAGATTTGGATATGAAAGACTTCTCTCGTTCTTCTTCCTTGCTTGCTTTGATGAAGCAAGATGTTATATTTTGAGCTTCTCTTTGGAGCGGTCCACATGCCAGGAACTGAGGAAGACCTCCGACCAACAGCCAAGGAGGAACTCAGGCCACTAGGCAACAGCCTGTGAAGAGTTGATTCTTGCCAACAGTCACATAAGGAAGTGGATCCTTCTCCAAGTAGTGGTGCGAGGTGACTGCTACCCCTGTTAACACCTTCATTGGAATCTTATAAGAGAGACTTTCTTTTTGGTCAGATTTTAATCCACAGAAATTGTGCAATAACAAATGTTGTTTTAAGTCACCAATTTTTGGGTAACTTGTGATGCAAGAGTGGATGATTGTTACAATAGACACGTGGTTGTTTCTAATTTGGGGTTATTATTTATATGTAAGATTTGTGAGCATTCTATTCATGCACATGTTTTAGTTAAAATGTGCTTTCTACTGAGGCCAATAGGAGAAGGGGACCAGGAACTAGAGAAAAGGTGAGATCAAAAAGAATTAACCTAGAAGGTAACACACACGCACAGGAAATCAATGTGAGTCAACTCCCTGTATAGCTATCCTTATCTCAACCAGCAAAAACCCTTGTTCCTTCCTATTATGGCTTATACTCTCTCTACAACAAAATTAGAAATAAGGGCAAAATAGTTTCTGCTGGGTATTGAGGGGGTGGGGGGAGAGGGAGGGTGCGGAGTGGGTGGTAAGGGAGGGGGTGGGGGCAGTGGGAGAAATGACCCAAGCCTTGTATGCACATATGAATAATAAAAGAAAAAAAAATTTAAGAAGGAAAAAAAAATAAATAAAATGTGCTTTCTTTTTTTGTGGTACTAGGGTTTTGAACTCAGCACTTTGCACTTACAAAACAGGGAGCAAAGCAGGCATTCTGCCACTTGAGGCACACCTCCAGTCCATTTTGCTCTACTTATTTTGGAGATTGGGTCTTGGCAAACTGTCTCCCGGGCTGCCTTGAATTTCCATCCTCCCAATCTCAGTTTCCCAAGTGACTAGAATTATAGGCATGAGTGATTGGCACCTGGCATTTTCTTTCTTTTTTTTTTCCTTTTGGTAATACTGGGGCTTGAACTCAGGGCCTCATGCTTGCCAGGCAGGTGCTCTACCACTTGAGCCACCCCGCCACCTCTCATATAGATTTTAAAGGCCAGGAATCCAGTAGTGGCCTCACACAATGGTTCTGGCTCAGGGTCTCTGACAAGGCATGGTCAAGCTGCTAGCAGGACTGTGCCCATCTCAAAGCTAAACTTGGGTTGGAGAACCCATTTCCAAGTTCACTCATATGATAGTTGATTGGCCTCAGTTCCTCATTGGCTACTGGCCTCTGTTCCTGGCCAGGAAGGGTTTTCCCCATACTATCTGAGTTTCCTCACAAGATAGCTAGCTTCTCCTAGTGTGACTGATGAGAGAGAGAGGGGAGTGAGAAAGGAGTGCCCAGGTTGGAACCTTATCATTTATACCTAATGTCAGAAGGGACATGCATTGGCTTTTGCTGTCTGTTACTAATCACAGAGACTAACCACTAACCCCAACACAGGGTGGGAGGGAACTACTTAGGGACATGGATACCAGGAGGAAGGGCTCAGTGATTTTTTTTTCTTTAGCTACAGTTATCTAACTTTAATATTCATCCTTAAATGCAAATTTCTCCTCTTTATTTCTCTCTCTCTTTCTTTCTCTCCTCCCTCCTGCTCTCTCTCCTCCCTCCCTTCCTTCCCCCCTTTCCTCCCCTCCCTTCTCCTCCCCTCTCTCCCTCCCTCTCTCTCTCTCCCTTCCTTTCTCCTGAGTATTTCTGAACAAGAAAAATAATTATAATGTTTGGTGCTATTGTAAGTTTCAGATATTCAGATATCCAGTCTTAATTTGGTTCTCATTCCTCAACACAGCTTGTATTTTCACAATAGCTATTTTTTTGTTGTTGTTGTTTTGTTTTGTTTTTGCTGCACTGGAGCTTGAATTCAGGTCCTCACCTTTGCTAGGCAGGTGTGCAACATTTGAGCCACTGCACAAGCCCCATTCTAAACTTTTCTCAAGCTTTCTACCTTTCTGCCTTTCAAGCTTTTTACCTTTCTGCAGATAGCCCAACCTCCTATATATATAATAAAAACAAACAAAAAACCCTAATAAAAACCCTCAGGTTATTAAGAAGTGAATTTCATTACTTTCCTGCCCTCTATTTCTAAAAAATTATGAATTACTGCTCACAATTCTGCTCTATCAATTAATTCTCAAATAAAAAATTACATATCTGAATGCATCAGGAAGTTTAATATAATAACTTGGCACTCCCAGTGAACAAAATCACATTGCCAGCCACATCACTGAATAAACATTTGTTAAAGTGAAGCAGCCAGCTCTGCAAATGTTGCCAAATGTCACTCTGGAGTAATGGCCATCTTCTTTTTAACACATTTGTTCACTAATTATTTGATTTATCCCTACTTTATGCCACTGCAGTGATGACAAGACACGTGGCCACTGCTTTCATGGAACATACATTCTAAGTCTGACAGTGACAGACCATAAGCCCATAAATAAATAACAAGGAAATTATCAGAAATAAAAAGTGCTTCTCAGGGACTCATAGTGTTGGTAGAGAACCACAGTGGCTAACAGAGAGGCTTGGGAATGGTCTCTCTCAGGATGTGACATTTAAGCTTAAATCTGATTGATGTGAAAGAGAACTATGCAAAAATCAGTGGCCACATCAAAAATGAACTTGGCCTGTTCTCCAGGGACAGAAAGAATACCAAGGTGATGGGTCTTGATGGAGGAGGACTTCATGAGCTGGGAAAACAGGCATAGGGCCCCGACTAGGGGGCTAAGTTGGTTTGAGAACACGAAGTTGAGTGCATGTGCATTGGCAAACTATTGGAGGCTTTTGAACAGGGATGACATTTTATGTCATGTCATGATTTTATGTTTATGTTTTAAAAAGATCCCTTTGGATTGGAGGCATGGCTCAAGTGGTAGAGCAGCTGCCTTGCAAGTGCAAAGCCCTGAGTTCAAACCCAATCCCACCAAAATCCCACCACTAACAGGTAACGAGGTCAGCAAAGAAGCAAGGAGTCAAATGCAGTTGTTCGGGGAGAGTTGATGGGATACTCCTGGGACAGTGGTTGTACAAGGGAGAAGATGTATACGGAATCAAGACTATCTGGAGATTTGCTCTTGAATTGGAAGAGGGAATGAAGGCATATGGCTTTCAAGGACAGTGTGATATGTATCTAAATCCTTTACTCACCTTCATTAGCAGGGATTTAGCACTAAGGAACAGTCAAAGAGAAAAGCATGTGAAAGGAGACTCAAAGACTTGCTTATGCCTGCTAAATCAAATATAAAGGCACAGAACAGTGTTGTCTTTGGATGGAGGCTGTCCATGGGACCAGTGGTATTTCCTCACGGAGACAGATACCCTGGCTGCCAATGCTTAATATGCCTGGGGCAAAGGCACCAGAGAGCCTGGCAGGAGACATTGAGCATCTACCCAACCCAGCAATCTCAGAAAGTAAAGATGCCAACATAAAAAGACCTCTTGGACCTTCCTTTCAGGTACATTGTGAAGTGTGGAGAGACAGTTGGACATGATTAACTTTTGGAAACACCTAGGAAAAAAACAATCAGGCTGCCATGGAAGTACTTTAATAGCCAAGTAGGAAAAGCATGAGTACCTTTAGGACAAAGACCTAGTCTTAGTCATCTTTGAATTCCTATCCAGAGCTTAGCACAAGGCTTGACATTCAGTAAACAGCAAGTAAACATGTACCAAAATGACAGAGAGCTGGGTGGGGCTCCAGCAAAGGAGAAAATGACAATTGTCCAGAAGGGTATCCCACCCCTTGAGTAATTTCAACATCATATTTATCTATGATGGTTTGGCTTTGATTCCATTAAGACTAATCTCTCTTCCCTCAGAAACATAGTCATCAATTCCTTCATTCTATTTGTTTGATTCAATGGACTAAATTCAATTTCTCCAAGTACATTTGAAATTTAGTTCACTTTTTTTTGTTTTGTTGCAGACTTTTGTTTCATTTGATAGCTAGTTACTACTTAAATTTTACTCACTGTGTATATGAACATACTTTATACTTCCTTCATCTATTAAGAAACGATGAACTTTAATTGAATAAAAACTTGAAAATATAAATACATAAAGGTAGAAAACAAGTAGCTCCTGCACTTTTACTTCCAAAGAAACTTTACCAATTTATGTTGGGGCTTTTTTCTATGCATACATATACCTTTATGTTGGGGAGGGGACAAGAATGGGATCACTATAGACTTAATGTTTTATAATTGGGCTTAAATATTGTTTTCATATATAACTGATGAAATTAGTGACAAAAATTTTAATTTTGAGTTTACATTAAAGTCTGCTTACTTGTTTTTTTTTAGTCATTTTCTTGACAGTATTTAAAAAATACTTTTAGTTTTTTTTTTTGTTTTTGTTTTTTGGAAGTGCTGAGATCAAATCCAAACCACATTTCTAGCCCTAAAAACAGCTTTTAAAATGGAAAATTATTCTGTAGGCTTAGCAGAGAAAAACAAGTAACAGTTCAACTAGCAAGATGTTAGGCCAACGTATGATCAACTGTGAAAAGAGGATTCAGGTAGCTGATGGACAGCTGGAAAACATGACCTCTGATTTCTTGGTCTCTGAGGTTAAAGACAGGAGTCATTAATTTGTAAGGCTAATTGGACTGATTGTCTGATGTAGGGGAATTCTTAGAGATTAAATTAGAAAGTCAGATTTGTAGTCTGGTTGCATTTATATTTTTGATCCAAAGTTTTGGGGAAACTCATTGTAGGAGTTGATTTCCATAAGAGATGGAGCCATAGTCAGAAATCTTCTTCCTCTTCTCTTTCCTCTTCCTTTTTTCTTGAACCTTTACAAGAAATGATCAAGTTCTCTTAACTTTCTGAGACTTCTTTGAATTCCCACATGAAGTAACTTCAACTCACTTTCCACATAATGAGGGGAAGCTCAATTCTAGACATACGCATCTATCTTCTCTTTCCCCAAGAATCTGTTTATTTTATTTCTTTGGTGGTACTGGGGTTTGAACTCAGGGCCTCATGTTTTCTAGACAGGCATTCTACCACTTGAGCCACTCAGCTAGCCTTCTTTTCCCAAGAATCTGAATATAGTAAATCTTCATAAAGACGGGACTAATTTTACCTACCTCATTTTACAGTGATTTATAGACTGTCATGAATATAAGACTTACTAGAGTTTTTACTTTTGTTTTTTAATTATGGTAGAATACACACATAAAATTTGCCATCAACCATTTTTAAATGGTATTAAATACATCTATATTGCTGTGTAGTCATCACTCTTATCCAACTCTGAATTCTTTTTCATCTTGCAGACCCAAACTTTATGTTCATTAAACAACTCCTTGTTCACCTCTTCCCCAAGCTCCTGGCAACCACAGTGGTACTTTCTGGGTCTATGCATTTGATTACTGTAGGTACCTCATATAAGTGGAATCATATCATACTTGACCTTTTGTGAATGACTTATTTCATTTAGTATAATGTCCTCAAGTTTCATTCTATTAAATGCATATACCACATTTTGTTTTCCACTTATCTAATTAATCTTATTTGAGCAATAAGCCTATAGACCATAGTTCTATTAAGGATTCAGACTTTTGGAGCCTGGAAACCTTCTACCGTTCTACTTGAAGGTTTTCCCCAAATTTCCTGATTTTATTTGACAGATTACAATTCCTTGAGATGTTTTTTATTCTCAGTCTCTCTGGAAGGATTGCATTTGGGGGCAAAGGATGTGATTAAATAGGAAAAGAGTAAGGTTAAGGCCATTGCTGGGTTCAGATATCCTAGTCAATCAGTTTTCTGAAGCACACCTTCTTAGTGCTACATCCACACTGGCCGGATGGCCTTTTGGGGACAGAGTAGCCATAAATGATACAACAGTGGGCTTGACACTACTTAGATTCTATGTCTAGTGCCAAGATAGACACTTGGAGATGAGCTGTGCTTTTCACTCCTACAAAGGTGTGGCAACAAATCAAGAAACAGAAGATGGACAAGAAACTCTACTCCCTCTCCCACTCCATCTCACCCGTCTCATCCAAACTCCCTGCTCTCAATTGCTTGGTTTTGAGGGTATGTTGCACATCAGCTTCAGAAGAGGACCAGGGACGGTGCTTCTCCTAACGTTCTTTCCCTGTGCTACCTAAGCCCCCCCAGTCTCACGTCCCTGTCACAATATTTTCAGCGAGAGGATCTATCCACATGTGATGAAGGGCATGGCTTATACAGAATGACGTAGAGAGACTGAATTTCTTCCTTTCAGGCAAGTTTGTATGTTATCACCACAGATGGAAAATCAGGTCGCTGCTGAGTTACAACCCTCTTGATTGCACATGCTCTCTCCTATATGTATCCAGAAGACTGATGTAATTTCTTTAGAAATTTCTTGGAAAATAGTGACTTTTGTGTCACCCAGCAATACTACTTTGGTTTAGGGCCAGAAAAGAATAGATTGGGTGTAATCTTAATTGTCATGTGCTGACCTATATTTTTTGCTTATTATTTTCTTCTGGCATTCTCTTCAAGTAATGCTTTCTCTGGGCCTGGCCAGAAAGGATTCTCTAAGGCTGGACTCTAATACCTTGGCTGCAACCATTCTCATGGTTAACACCCATGCCAGCTGGAAGTTTCAGACAATGGAAGCAAACCAAAGATTAATAGTATATAAAATTTCTACATTTTTTCCTTAAATAGTGAAGCCAATCAGAACGAAATATGAGAAAAACTTTCATGTTTGTCGCATGTCAGGGAAATTCTCTTAAAAAAAGTTCTTTTCTTTCTTTCAAAAAGAAGTTTATTACAGGGCTTATTAACCACCTCTGGGAGTTGATGAATGTCCCATCTCTTTGACTCATGTGTGTAGCCCAGTGAGTCAGTTCTTCAGAGTTTTGGAGGTGATGATCTCACTCTTTCATATCTCATGTCTACACTTTAGTTTGTATAGCAAGGTTGCTTTCCCTAATGAGAAAAAGTCCTGTTTACAACAAAGTTGTTCTTGCATTTTCATAAGTCCTTTTGTCCTCTCAGTTAGCCTTGAGTCACACACTCCAAACTTTGGCATGTGGTAACTATGAGTTAGTCCAAGATGGTCCAGTTCCAGATTGTTACTAGCACTTGTTATTTGACATCCATCAGTACAACTGGAAATGACCATAATTAGCTGAAACCCTCAGTTAGCAGAGCAACATTGCAGGAGGAGACGGATGGATGGCTACAGTCAGCTTGTGATTTCTGTTTTTCTTCATCCTTTAAGTGATCTAGGATGACTGCATTGTGATGTAGATAGTTCTCAATTATTTAGTCAATCAGTCTTCACTAACAAATACAGGAAGATGATCACCTGAGAAAGGCACTGTATTAATGAGGGTTTTCCAGAGAAACAGAATACACACACACACACACAAAGATTTATTCTGAGAGATTGGTTCACATGATAGTGGAGGCAGAAAAGTCTCAAGGTCTACTATCTACAACGTAGGGCCCATGAAAGGGTGGACTGGTCCAAGTTCAAAGTCTTGAGAATCAATACCTCTAATGTCCAAGCACAAGAAAAGATGGATGTCTCAGTTTGAACTCCTTGAACTCTTTGAAGTTCACTTTTCCTTTTCCTTTTGATTCTATTCAGGTACTCAAAAGATAAGATGCTTCCCATCCACATAGGTGAGGGTGCTCTTGTTTACTTAGTCCACTGATTGAAATGCTAATCCCATGTGGAAACACCCTCACAGATTCACACAGAGAATGTTTTACCACCTGTCTGGGCATTACTTAGTGCAGTCACATTGGTACATAAAATTAACCATTAACCATCACAGGCACTAAATTAGGCATTTTTTTGGTGGTGGTGGGGGGAAGAGAAACAAACATACAGTTTTGGAAAAAGAACTATTTTGGGAAAGGTTACCATACTTTTGGGAGAACAAATGTAGTCGTTGTCCCCAAACAGCTAACAATGCAAGACTATAAATGTGCTTAGTAAGTGGCATGGGCACAGTGTGCTAAAGAAATTTAGATGAGGAGGCGTCACTAACAGCTCCTGAGGTTGTTGGAAAGGAGCTTAAGTTGAGCCTGGAGAGGCATCAGAAAAGCCCAGCACCAGTGGTCACAGGTGTAATCTGAATGCTCACACCAGTTGCTAAATAAGGAAATATTCTTGTAAGTAAAGTATTTTTTGCTTACACTGATTTCTCCTGCCCCCATCCCAATGCCTCCACGGCCCTGCCATTGGGAATTCCCACATCCTGTCCTCTCCACCTTCCTAGGTTCCAGAAAAAAAGGATGAAAGCCTGGCCCAGGAAGGATGCTCTGAGGCAGTGCTTTTGGTAATCTGGCTAGAGCCACTCTGATGGATGGTTCAGCATCCATGCTGACCAGTTTGTTAATATTTTTAGAGTTACCACCACAATGAAAATATGCAATGTATGTTTGTTGAATGCTCACTGAAGTAATAGATAGAAAAGAGAGGGAGAACATCTCAGGAAATGGTGAGAGGGAGAAGAGGCCTTATTTGTTCTGCAGCTGGATACCTGATTAATTCAGGTTGGATGTAGACAATGAGAATGATGGATGATAAAATTAGGAAGATGCGTGTAGCCAGCCGGTCATAGCAACAGTTTGGCATTGTGAGTGTTGTGGTAGGAGGTGGTGGGGGCTGGGGGAGTGGGCGAGGGGAGGAGAGTACATTTTAAGTTCTGGAGTTTGAATAATATACATTGGATGTCATCTGTAAGTGCTTAGCATGTAGAATGATGTGATGAATGCAGCCCTTTTAGAACAATAGCATGGCAGGGGTGTGCAGGATGAAAGGAAGTAGAGAATCATTAGCAGGGTAGATTCCAGATGTAAATTAGCCATCACAGAAATTTCAGTGGTAATGAAATGATCAACTATGAATTTTCATGGAAGAGGATCTGGGGCAAAAGAGACACAGGCAATGACAGGAGAACTTTTCTTAAGAAATCTGGGCCACATGTCACATTGTCCTCAAGAGGAGGGAAGATTAGGTTATTGGTCACATAAGGGGCTCTATGAAGAGCAGGGAAAAGTACATTGCTGTTTAGGGTAACTTCAAACTAGAAAGACAAATACAAGACTGCAAAACCCCAAAATATCCACTCTAGTTACCTGCTCCTTCTATGTGTAATTCATAAAATAATATGACAAAACTAAGAGAATGAGAAGGGGAGAGGGAGAGAGAGAGATCTTAGACTTGCTATTTGACTTACTTGCTCCTGTTCTATTTAATTTTAGACTGTCAGCCAACAAGTCTTGGCAGCCACGACTCCTTCCCTAGCCCGTATTACATAATTCTGGGGGACACCAGGAGGCACGGCAGTGCACACCCAGTGTCGATTTATGCAGTTGCCTTGGTGAGCTGACTCAGGTCTTAAATTTTATGAAGGCATCTAGTTATTTTCTCTTACCCAGCAATCACCCCTTTCAACATTGTTGTTTAAGATCAGAAAAAAAAAATGCTAATACTAATAATTCTATTTAATTGGGTATTTGTTGTTTAAAGGGGATTTTTCTGTAGTTGTTCTTTTTTTTTTTTTCAGATCTGGGGATCAAACCCTGGGCCTTACACATGCTACGTGAACACTACCCCTGAGCTATATTCCCAATCTCCTAAAGAATTTTTAGGCACACTAGCTCATTTAATTCTCACAAAACACCCTATAATTGTTAGGTGAGCATTGTTATCTTCATTTTCATTGCTGTGGCTTGGAAATGTATCCCACCCACCTGTGTCTTAAAGACTTGGTTGTAGGGCTGTAGGAAGGTGGTAGAACCTTTAAGAAGTTGGGCCTAGTAGAAGGAATTTGAGTCATTGGAGTATACTCTTGAAGAGGACATTGGGACTCTGACCCCTTTCTCTCTCTCTCTTTGCTTACTGTCTGCCATGAGGTTATAGACCTCTTCTGCCACACACTGCCCACGTGTGTTCTTTTCTGCCTTGTCCCGGCTCCAAAAGCAATGTGGTCAAGCAATCATGCACTGATACCTCTGAAACTGTGAGCGAGCACAAACCTTTAATCTTTTTAAGTTGTGTTTCTCAGGTACTTTGTCACAACAATGGAAAACTCACAAACACATTTATACTTAGGGAAACTGAGAAACTGACCTTCAGAAAGCAACAAGGAAACATAGTCAGTAGTGACAGTTTTCTGAGCACCTATTATGTGTGAACCCCATTACAATATGCTCAGGCTCACAGTAAAGAACAGGGCAAAGATTCACCTTAGTTGATTTTAAGGTGATACAATTTCCATCACAAGCCAACTGTGTTCATACAACTGGGACAGCTTTCTTTGAGTATTGGTACCAAAATTAGAGTTCTTATTCTTCAAAAGGCTTGAAAACAGCTGAGGTCATCCTCCCAAAAGGCAATATTGTTTCCATTTCAATTCATAAAGTCACCAAGCAATAAGATCTGAAGGATGCTTTTTTGTTTTATTTTTATTGGAGATGAAGCTTGTTTTTATTTATAATTTCTCTGGAAGAGTTTAAACCCTGAGTGGGATAAATTAACACTGGATTTATATATCAAACGTCATCAAATGGCCCCCATGCAGATATCATGTTATTAAAATGAGTCCTGTGTGTGAGATCATTCTATGTTGTTGCATTGCACACTAGGGCAAGCTACTTAGAATTAATGAAAATGAATAATTAATGAAAGAGGAAAGAATATTCCTTTTAAGTTCCAGTTGTTTTTGTCCTGGCTCTTCTTACTTCCTCTTTCCACTATTTTGTGCCATTGTGAACCATTCACCCTCATAGTTTATTCCTTCCTTCCAGCTCAGAGTAGTTGTAATGGCTGTGCAGCTACAGGCAAGGAGCCAGGGCTTTCTGAAGGAGAAAGCATGGGAGACCAGAATGGAGCCTGTTCTTTCTTCAGTAAAAGGGCACCATGAACTCCTAGAAATACCTCACTTTTCATTGATGGACCCAGGAACCAAGCTGGCAAACAGGAAGGAGGATCTGAGCTTCCTAACTGAGGCAAGACAAGGTTCAAATAGAATTTTCCAACTGGAATGACCTTTTCTGGTCATTCCTTGCTATATGAAATGGTTAGTCTACAGCCTCATTCATCACCATGCAGTCCAAACACCAGCAGTGTCAGTATTACTGAGAATCTCAGCAATGAAGAAATTCCACCCTAAACCTATAGAGTCTGAGTGTATGTTTCAGCAAGGTGCTCAGCTGATTGGTAAGGACATTGAAGTTAGAGAAACACTAGTCTCTATGATGTCTTTTTGCTAAGAAACATGTTTTTTTCTTTCTTGAAACTATGGCACATGTTTCAAGGGAAATCAATAGAGATCATAACTATAATAAGATATTCATGCATGGAAATTATGTTCTTACATATAACTAGGCTCACAGACCAGTTAGAAGATAAATTTCAGATGGAATAAAAAGTTGAGCTATTTTACCTGTTGTGTTTTTTAACAGTCTTAATGGGGCAATGACTTGCTTTGTTCCAACCATTAGATACCTTTTGCAAGTACTATTGAAAACAGGGAAATAATCAGAAATGACTTTCTCAAATACTGACTCAAGTCTTGCCTCATGGTAATTTCTAGAATGTCTCAACCAGTCTCTCAGGCAAAAACAAACTGAAAAGTCTCAAATCAAAAACAAAGGTAGTGAAGCATAATAATTTCTTCTAATATTTCTGTAGCAGTCATCACTGAATTTATGCAGGCTTTCTTAAAAATGGAATTCCCTGAGAAGTCACACCAATTTACTAGGATGCTTAGCTTGCTTAGTTCTCATTTGGGATTTCTGGTCATAAAACCACAAGAATTTAATATTTCTGTTTTTCTAACATTTTGGGGGGGTGGAACTGGGGATTTGAACTCAGGGCTTCATGCTTACAAAGTTGACACCCTATCACTTGAGTCATACCTCCAGTCCATTTTTTCTGGTTATTAAAGAGATGGGACCTCCCAAACTATTTGGGCTGGCCTCATACCTCCTTCTTCCTGATATCAAGTAGCTAGGATTACAGGCATGAGCCACAGGTACCTGGCTATTTTCCCAACATTTTAAGGCTATCTCTTTGAGCCTTGGAGACCTTTAAGATTCGTTGAGTGTTTTCCCTATTGTGATTTTAAGTTCAAACTAGTGGTGCTATTTTCGGACTTTGTAGAAACTTTGGGAGATGGAGCCTAGCTGGAGGAAGTAGATCACTGATCAACCTTTGAAAGTTATCCAGGTCCCCGGGCCACTCTTCCTTCTCTGCTTCCTGGCCGCTGTGAGTTGAACAGCTGTACTTCCAATGCTCCTGCCTAGAATAGGTAGAGCCAAGTGACCATGGAAACCATGAGTCAATCAATCCTTCCTCTTTTAAATGTGAGGCATTTTTCACCAGGATGTGATGTAAAAAGTAATTACTACACATTGGTTTTGTGGCTGAGAGTCCAGTATGACATGAATGTTGCTACATAGTAACTGCTTGATTTTAGATCACCTCTTAAGCTTTGCTTTCTTCATCTGCAAAATGGGGATAATATCTATAGTTCACATTGTTGTTGGTAAAATAAAAAAGTTTATAAAATTCCCAGGAGTTAGTAATTATAATTACTAATAACATATATGGAGCTGAATATCCATCCTTATATAGTCAGTGCTTTGCAGAGTACCGATTTTAAAATTGAGTTGAATTCAGACTGGAGTCAGCACATGGTTACACTTTAGAATGTTGGTGTCCCAGCTGGATGTGAGTATAATTCCATCACTTGAGAGGCTGAGGTAGGAGGGTTATGAGTTTGAGGCCTGTCTGGGCTACACAGTGAGACCCTGTCTCAAACAAAACAAAGCAATAATAACAACAAAGAATTTTGGTGTCCCAAAGGACTTCCTCTCTGCTCATGTCCTTTGGTCCTTTTTGTTTTGATGGGACTGCTGTTTGAACTCAGGGCATCACACTTGCAAAGCATATGTTCTACCACTTGAACCATACCTTCAGTCTATTTTGCCTTTATTGTTTTGGAGATGGGGGTTTCTTGAACTATTTGCCCAATCCAGGCTTGAAATGTGATCCTTCCAGTCTCAGCCTCCCAAGTAGCTAGGATTATAGGTTTGAGCCACTGGTGCCCAGCCATCCTTTGGTCTTTTAACAGTTTGATCTAAGTCTATATTAGATCAGTGTTTTTTTTTTTTTTTTCTGGCCATGGTCTATCCCTTGGCATTCTCTTTGTATTTTTATAGAAAGTATAAATAAAATGAGACATAAAAATGAGATTGAGCTAAATAACCTCTAGAGTTGTCAAAAGACAAAAATTATAACAAATTTAGTTTAAAGATCTAATTGGCTTTTCTTTGTGATTCTAGAATCAAGTTCTCATTAGCTGAACAGGGGTATTGGTTTGATAGGCAAAAAAGGGTGGAAAAAAGTAGAGACAGGAAAAAGAATGAATTGGTTGTTTCTACTTTCCTAGTAAAGGTTAAAGCAGAGAGGACTTCTGTATTATGGCTAAAACTGGCCTGTTTCAGGATTTGGCTATTATCTCTCTCCTGATTTCTTGAAAGGTCAGATAACCATCTAGTTTCTTGGTTATGTGGAATTTTACCTTGGTCTGGTCTGTTTGGCCTGGTCCACAACACAGCTATAAATTTTATTTAACAAATTTGTATTCTCTCTAAAATTCCAGGATAAAACAGAAGTAATTTTTCCTGCAGTTGAAGCACATGGAGTTTTTGTGCTTTCTAACTTGGCTGATGAATACAAAGAAATCGTTGTCACTTAACCCCCTTTTTTTTTTCACTTAGAAATCCACTGAAAACTGGCTACCATCAATATTTGTGATATAAAAGAGTTTTACTTCTGCCTGATATTTTCGATCATTGTATTGGTTACTCTGCACAGCTGTATAGCACCATAGTCTAGAACTTATGCCTCAAAATCATTTTGATACTTATAAGTAGGTGCAGCTGTGGAGTGGTTCTTTGTGTAGGGTTAGGAAACACTGCAGTTCTTGAAATAATCCAGATGTTTTTATCTTCCAAAGAAAAGTTCATACCTAGTGAAGTACTTGTTTATAACCTTCACAACAAAACAAAAAATTATAAGAAAACTTTCAAGGGATATGGATCATGGAAACCAACCCAACACCACCTTCTTTCCCAACCAACTTCATGGCCCCTGGGATGTTGAAAAGACACAGCAACGCTGCTTTTATGCTGGCTGTAAAAGATGTCAAGTAAACTAGGGTTATATTGTCTGTTACATTCCAATGAGTTACAATCCGGAGAGATAGTTCATAGTTCAGCTTTGACTTTATTTGGCTTCCATCCATTTCGCCAACAATATGTTCTGGATATATCACACACCAAAATGTGATTTTTAAAACATGCCCTAAAGAAAAATTATTGCAAAAAAAAAAAAAAAGAAAGAAAGATTACTGCTTATAGAAACTTCAGTAATACATTTTGGGATAATGCCCGCACAGCATCAACAAAACGTATTTTAAAAATCGAAAGTGAAATTAGTTGTAACTTTTTGTTTCTGTTCTTGGTTAATCATTGGAGACACCTGGTTTGGTATTCCGAGTAGAAGTTAAGTTTCAAGGAAAAATCTCCCCTTGAAGCTTTGTTTTTTTTCTGTTTTCAAAGGAACCAAGCTGTTAAGCTGGGGATTGAATTGGGGACATGTAGGTCCCCGAGGCGCTTCTGATCCAGGCCTGGGGACGTCGCTGGGCCCGCGAGGTTCCGGCCACCCGCGCGCCGCTTTCCCGGAAGGGCGAGCGAGCTGGGCCCGGGCGCGGCGCTTGGCCGGCGATCGCGGGTGAGTGGGGCGTCACGTCTCGTGTCCCTGCCGGTGTCCGGGCTGGAGAACCCAGGGGGAATCCCCGTGGGAGCCGCGCGGGAGCTAGGGAGCCCTGGGCGTGGGCTGGGCGAGATCCGCACTCGTGGGAACCGCGAGGGGCTGGGGGCGGCAGGATCTCCGTGCGAAACGTGGGGGGCTCCGAACAAGGGACCCCACGCACACCGCTGCCCACAGTCGGGCCATTGAGTCGCGTCGTCCCCAGGGGCGCACCTGCCGAGCCGGCCCTCTTAGCCTTGTCGCGGCCGGGCTGTCGGTTCGCGCTGCTTCCTTTGGGAAATTGAAACTTAACGTGATTTTTGTTTCCCCGCGGTCTTCATGGAGCGTCTCCAGAGAGTTTGGAAAACGGATTTCTTACGGAAACCGTTCTCGGCAGGCACAGAATTCTGTAGTCATGCCTTACTAGTATTTCAGAATGTGCAAGCTTTTTCTGGGAGGAGATATCCAAAGGAGAATACTGTTGTTAGATAACAAGGATAGGAGATCATTATTTTGGACTAAGAGACCAGACAAAAATCAAAATGGAGTAGTCCATGCTAAAGTTCCATGTCACCAAAGGAAGCTAAGTAGTTGTGTGAGAGAGACTGGGAGACTGCAGGGAGAGTAAGGAGAGGGAGGGAGAGGACTTCCTGAGCAGGCCAGTTTTCTCAGCATGGTAATTAGGTTCCTTCTGCTGTAATCTTTACAAAGAAGTAACCCGATGTTAACCAGTAACTTTCCACTGGTCTTTCTCCCTGTCCTTGATTTACAAGGAAAGTAACACTGAAATAATCAATCCATGTCTTGTTCTCTGTGTCTGCTTCTTTTTGCTTTACTCTGACTATATAACCAACTTCTGCTCAGCCCATCAGAACACGCATTCTTTTTTATAGCTTGATTGCAGAATTGAAAAATAAAGCCAATTAAGATCTTTGCATTGTTGTAATTTTCTCCTTGACACATTATTTCCAGTCTGTATAGCATGCATGTATCCCATTTCCTTTCTTTTTGCTGTCAGGCATGCATATAAGAATTGGTTCTGTATGGTCAGCCACCACAGTCATATGAGTTTTAAGATAACAGTGATTTGTGTTGCTGGATTTTTTTTGGGGGGGAGGTGTGTGGGAGTGAGGTTTGAACTCAAGGCTTTGCGTTTGCAAAGTAGGCACTCTACCTCTTTTTTTTTTTTTTTTTTTTTGCTCTGGTTATTTTGGAGATGGGGTCTTACAACTGTTTGCCCAGGCTGGCTTTGAACCTCAAGTCCTCCCTATCTCAGGCTTCTAAGTTGCTAAGATTATAGGCGTGAGTCACTGACCTGGCTTGTGTTGGTTTTTATTTCCTGAAATACATGCACTTAGTGACTTAAACATGCACACACGCACACACTTTTTAATTTTAGGATTCTGTAGGTCAGAAGTCCTATCCAGATCTCCCTGGGCTAAAGTGCAGGTGTTGGCAAGGCTGCCTTCCTTTCTAGAAGTTCTTGGGATGAATCCACTTTCTTATTTCTAGAGTCTGCCCACTTTACTTGGTTTCAAAGTCGGCAGCATCTCTGACCATTCTTCTGTCTTTACATCTCACTCTGACTTTTCCTTTTTCCTCTTTCACTTTTAGGGAGTCTCTTGATTACATTGGGCCCCACAGATAATACAGGGTGATTTTAATAATAGCTGATTAACAACCCAAACTCAATCTGCAGCCTTAATTCTCCTTTGCAATGTAGTCTCACATTTTCACCAGTTCTTGGAACTAAGATGTGGACATCTTTGAGGGGGTCATTATTCTGTGTGAGACCACATAATTACATAGAAGGAAAAAATTACTGTATATCCCAGTCCCTGCAAAGTGGGAAAGTACTCAGATGGTAAATATGCCGGGGGAATTCTGGGGGTGTTATGTAGTAGACCATTTACAATGAAAGCCTTTAACATAGCTTATAAGAATATTGGTGTTGGGGCTAGTGGAGTGGCTCAAGTGGTAGAACACCTGCCTAGCAAGTGTGAGGCCCTGAGTTCAAACCCCAGTACCAGAAAAAAAAAGCAACCCAAGAAAACAAAAAAATATTGTTGTTGTAACAATGATTTTAAAAGCAAATAAATAATAATGTTGCAGTTTCTGTCTTTTGGAAATGTAATAAGGGGATTTCATATGCCTATGATGTCCTTCCCAGTGTCTGGGAATCCCTCTAGAAACTGAGTATTTTCAGCAAAAGGTTGTAGTGCACAGGTGCTTTGAATGGATGCAAGGAAGAGTGGACATGGTCCCTCTCTTGAAGAAGTATCAGAGTAGCCATGGAACATTATACAAGTACACAAATAACTGGGAAGAGAGAAGGATGTCACACCAAGGGACAGGAGAAGAAGGACCCTTCAAGAATTCCTCAAACTCAGTTGAGAAGTTGTCTAAATAAGACAGGTGGTTAGTCTGTCTTAGACCTTGGATGAACACCAATAGGAGGCTTCTGTAGTTCTTGATGCAATAGGGACTTAAATGTGTATTTTAATATATATATATATTTTTTTCTCAAACCATCTTAAATCTATAGAAAAGCTAAAGTATAGAAATACATCCTTTCTTTTCTCTGAACTATCTGAGAATAAATTTCCAGTCTGATGACCTAATATGCTAGAATACTTAACAGTATATTTCCTACAAAAAAAACAGTGTGTGCTCCTGTGTAACCAAAATGCAGCCATCAAAATCAAGAAGTTAATAGTGATATTTACAACCATCTAATCATCAGATTGCATTGAATTTCACCATCTGTTACAGTATCACTCATGGATTGCATTTACTTGCGATATATCTCTTTAGTCACTTTCAGTCTGGGAGTTTTTCCATTTTTCCTTGGTTTTCATGAATTTTCCTCATGCTTGCTAGACAGACACTTTTACTGCTTCAGGCATCTAGCCAGATTTTTTTTTTTTTTTGAGAAGGGTTTTTTTTCCAGATAGGGTCTATTTGTCTGGGGCTGGCTTTGTTTGAACAGCAATCCTCCTGATCTCTGCCTCCAGAGTAGCTAGGATTATAGACGTGAGCCACCAGAAGCGCACCTCTAGCCCTTTTTACTCTGGTTATTTTGGAGCTAGGGTCTCACTTTTTGCCCAGCCTGGACTGGACTGCAATCCTCCTATTTTATGCTTCTCCCTAAAGCTGGGATGACAGGCATGCACCATGATGCCCAATTTTTTTCTGTTGAGATGGGTCTTGCAAACTTTTTTCCCACAGGCTGACCTGGAGCTGCCGTCCTCCACTTCAGCCTCATGTGTCCCTTGGGATGACAGGTGCACTGCCAAGTCCAGCTATTGGTTTGAGAGGGAGTCTCTTGAATTTTTGCCTGGACTGGCCACAAAAAGTGATACTGCCTATCTTAGCCTCTCACAAAGCTAGGATTACAGGTGACACTTTAAAGGAATAGGCAGGTTGTATTGTAGAATGTGCCCAAATTTGAATTTGTCTGCCATTTCCTCATACTTAGAGTTAGATTACGCATCTTTGGCAGGGTTATCATCAAACTGCTGTGTTCTCAGTGCATCCTATCACGTTACCTGCTTTTGACTTATCCCATTATTTACTTTGATTTTCTCCTGATGGTGATGGATCCCAGGCTTTCCTATAGCAAAGTTACTTTTTCCCTTTGAAATTAGTACATATTTTGTGGGAAGTATTTTGAAACTAACAATATCGTAAGTCTGCCTTATTTGTGGATTTATTATACATGGTTTTGACCAAGCACAGTCAAAAAATAAAATGAAATTTCAAAAACAAAGATTTTAAATCCCTGCGTGCATTACGCAGTGATGTAATGAGTGAGTTCTGTGTTGTTTTTAAATCGTTATGTGATCTGGGTATTTCCCAGCCCTTAATTTTGTGAAGATCTACTTCCCAAAAAGCAAATGTATCCCAAATGCAAGGTAAAAGTGAATGTGCTTAATTGAAGTGATAATGTGAAAATCTGGGATCTGCTGAAAGACAGCGTGTCTTTAGCGAAAGTTGGGCTGTGCTATCGGAAAAAATGAATCAAACATCCGCAGTGTGGCACTGAACTCTGCATCCTAAGCATGCGTTTTTCCTCAATGGTGGTCTCCTTGGAAACGTATACCTATAACTATCGAGGGTCTATTGTATTCCTTTCTTCACAAAAATTTTTATTCATTCATTTATTCATGTTGTGTTGACTTATAGTTTTCTGTTTTATTTATGGTTTTGGGGCAGGATTTCACTTTGTAGCCCAGGCTGGCCTTGCCTTCCCATTGCCTCCTGAGTGCTGGGATTACAGGCTTCATTATTTAATCTTAACATTTAATTTATTCCCAGATTTGGTCAATGAAAACCACCTGAAGTTGAGTTCTGTGTCCTTTTGACATGTCCTCATTATTTTTAAAGCATGTCCTTGCTTTTGGGAATCACAAGGTATCTCAGGCTCATGTTGAGAGCCAGTTTTTCTGTCCCAGTCCTGGGAGCAGTCATTTCTTCCAAAATCCCTTGTTCCTTTTAGTTGAGAATGGTAGTAGAAACCAAAGTTGGGGTGCCGTGGGTGCTCACTGTTTTTATCTCTGCTTCCTAACCCCCACCCCCAGCATACACAGCTAGACTGTATATGTATTTGCACATACACAATATGTGCAATCTGCACAATACACATCTATATTTATATCTATCTGTAATTCATCTGTCATGTATGTATCTATGTATATGTCTATCTAGTTATCATCAACCATAAGATTACACTGATATATCCAATTTCAGTTAATAGGATTAATTCCTGTTTTCTTTTCCATTATTTGTAATTATTTTCTTTGACAGTGAAGTCACTGGCTCCTGTCATCCTCCATAGATTTATTTGCCTGATCAGTTCCCTGTATGTAGCCTTGCCACTGGGAGATCTTTCATTTAGATTCTGTGTCTCTTTCACATAGCTCCATTGTAGGTTTTTGTTTGTTTGTTTTTTAAGTGCTTTTTAATTGGCACTACAGATATTCTAGGCTAATCCATTGCTCTGAAGAGCAGGTGAGAAAGGGTGTGATGAGCCTTTATGCTTTGTTTACATTTGGGAAGTACAATAAGAGAACGGAATATTTAAATAAAGCTTTTGAAAAAGGTTGGAAGATCAAAATAGTAGTTTTTTCAGATAGGGCATAATATAATTGGATTTGAACTAAAAAGGAATGTTAGTACCCATTATTTTCTGTATATCATTAAATTGAAAGCAAAGGATTTTTAGGAACTTTTTATATATTTATAGGTGTGAAAGTTATTTGAAACACAAACGTTATTTTGATATAACTCATATAATAAAGACTTTGATGTTAGGAAAAAAGATATAGTAAAAAGAAGTATTTCATCCATAAAAGAATAAAGAATTATTATTTTGTCTTGAATTTGTGTATATATACTATTTTAAAAGTATTTTTTTTCACAACTAGGGAATCATGGAAGCTTATAGAGATGACAGAAAACAAGTTTGTAAAGAGCATCAGCTGGATGAAGGATTTGTGAAAGATGAGCAAAATGAGGTAAAAAGGAAAATTAGTAGGTATTATTAAAAATTAATTTATTTCAATGAGTTTTAAAGAAAAGTATGTTTGTATGTCTATTTTCAGCATTATCTTGAACTTGGAAGGCTATGAGGCTTTTCAAAATATTTTAGTTTTTATTTTGTTAGTCAAGCCACACAAGAAGCTTCATATTTCCTATTCTTTTTCTTACAAAGCTTACATTAGCTGCTTTCTTGCTAAACTCCCTCATTTCTTGGACTTGCACCTGGAAGTTAAGAGATTAACTAATAATTATCTGATCACACACAAGATGGAATAGAGGCCCTACCAGGTGAAACCTGTTATCCAAGGCTGTATGTTTGGCCTGTCAACAACTGTGTTCTGTGGGAATTGTGGCCAGTTTTTAAAATACTCCCTAGAATAGCATGTCCACAATTACAGTGTAAGTTAAAAGTCATACTCTAGTCACAAATGGCGAGTTTATAGAGCTCTGAACTAAGATTTAGATGACTTCAATCTCAGTTCTTGTCTTCATTGTAAAAGTTCCCATGCTTTGGTTCACTGTGAAAGGCAACCGTGGAACTGGGAAAGTTTGATAGTTGTTAGGGGAATTTGCAGGTGATAATGCAAAGCATTCAACAGCTGTATTGTTAGCATGGACATATTTATTTGGAGATGATTTAATGTAGGCATACTTATTCTGAGACTGCTCTGCTCAGGGTGGGGAGGATATGTGGCATTTTTAATTTAGAAAAAGATGTTAAAGGATTGTTTAATTTTTTGGTACTATTTGGAATTTTTTCAGGGATTAACTGATGAAATTATAAAGGAAAATAGGCAGCTGTACGAGGAGATCCAAAAACTTGAAGCTGAATTACAAGAGGCTGCCAGAGACTTCCAAGTACTGTATTTTATCTATTACATTTTTTTTTTTACAAATGTGTACTTTTCAGAAAATGTTATTTAATTATACACAATTCATTTTTTTAAGGCATCATACTCTTTCATAGTACCACTATTTGTAATAGCCTAAATGGAAAACAACTCAAGTGTTCCTCTGTGATAGAGTGCATTAATAAATTGGTGTGTACTTATGCAGTTGAATACTGCATAAAGCAATGAGAATGAACAGGCCACAGCTATGTACAATGTCATGGGTGGGCCTCACAAACAAAACCCAAAAGGCAGAAGAGAGCATACTGCATGCTTCCGTCTAAATAAAGAACAGAAGTAGGGTGTTCCAAGTAAGGATAGTGGTTACCCTTGGAAACAGAAAACACCCAGCCGATGAGAAACCCAGGAGGCTTTCTGTGGTGTTGTTATGTTCAGCTTAATGGCTGGGTACCAGTCACACCAGTGTGTTAGCTTTATAAAATTTCATCATGTCTATACCTACAATTTATGTAATTTTCTATTACTTATGTATAATTTAATAAAACTTGCCAAAACAAAAATTAATAAAAGTTACAGACAAAGAAAGTTATACCCCTTTACCAATCAATTTTGGATCAAATACGTGGTCTTCTCATGAGCCTTTTCATTACTTTCCTCATCAAAGGTGGTATAGTAATTTAAATGAATTTCACAGTTTAAGAAGTTGGTTATGTACTAATTCTCAACATTTAAAGTCTCTCCTAAATTTTCCTGTATTTGGATTAGCCATAACTTTCACCTCATGTTTCTTCTGAACAGTCAGATTGTTAAATTAAAACGTTGTCACTTTTTGTTGTTGAGATGGGAGATAGGACTCTGAACACCAGCAAGTGAGGTTTCTGTGTTCATGAGATGGGTGACTCCTAGTGGAGGAGGAATCTGGTTACTTGTCAGTCTGGGTCAGATGGAGGCCTTTGGACCAGCCAACCCGGCAAACCCACTTTACAGGACCAAACTTGATATCCTTAGGCCTTCTCACCCTTAACTTGAGAAACTCCAGGGTACAGTGTATTTCCATATAACTGGAAAACATTCTAACTTCCCTTGGACATTGCAGATTGTTTTAAATTTAGGTTATAGTAATTAGAAATTCTGCTGAAGTTTCATGGTGGGACTGGGTGGGACTGGGGTTTGAACTTAGGGCCACTCTACTATTTGAGCCACACCTCTAGTCCATTTTTTGCTCTGGTTATTTTGGGGATAGGATTTCATGGGCTGTTTGCCTGGGCTGGCTTCAAACTGTGATCCTCCTGATCTCAACCTCGCAAAGTAGCTGGGATTATAGGTCCAAGCCACTGGTACCTGGCAGTTCACCGACTACTTCTAATCTCTTTGTGACAACCTATTTTATAGCAGCATGTAAAATAACATGAGAAACAGAAATTTAAAATAACCATGGAAAATAGAAATGTAAACACTTAACTCATTTGTGCAACTTATATATATACACATATATGTGTGTACATATATACATGTGTATATATACATTCATGTGTATACATATATACAGGTATACACGTATATGTGTATATGTACATACATATATATAAAATGTTATTCTCAGTGATTTTAAGCAGTGTAGTATGACCACCTAATTTTATCCTGAGCATTGCAATGTTGGTAGTACCCCCTTTACTTTCTTTTAAAAATAAACTTATGTTGTAGAAATGGTTAAAAGGTGTTAGGGGAGGGCTGGCAGAGTGGCTCAAGTGGTAAGAGCACCCACCTAGCAAGCATAAGGCCCTGAGTTCAAACACTAATACTGACAAAAAAAAAAGGTGGAATTTAAATTTGATGTATTTTTATATCATATAATTCAGGAATCTTTCTTTTTGGATGAAATTATCTGGGTTTTCCATTAAAATAACCATAGTACACTCAGCTCTGCATTTCATAGTTTTTTGCAGTGAATTTGAGCATACTGTCTAAGGATTCCCTTACTATACTATTGGCATAGCTATTGAAAAGATACTTATCTACATGAATGATGTAGGGTTTGGGATTGAACACTATTTGCTGTTGACTAGTTTAGCCATTGGTTAGAAAAAGCAAGAGGATTATATACTTACAATTTCATCCGTGCAATAAAGATCAGCATTTGATTTATATTACTGAGGAGCAGCATGGAAAGACATAATTACTAAAGATGTTAGACAAGAGCACAGTCAATATTTTATGAAGTTCTAAAATCAGTGGGGAATGAATTAGTGAATGTCCAAATCACATTATCATTGGAAGGACTCAAGTTATTTCTTGTCTTGATTTTAACCGACCATTTCTGTTTGAATTAGATTAAAGAGGACATTCCAGACATAAAGATGAACTTCACATCAGTAGAGAATCCTGAGAATGACAGCCAGTGTTTAAATGTCTCCTGTTCATTTCAAGTGAGTTCCCAAATTCCCTATGAGCTGCAAAACGGACAAGCACTTATCACCTTTGAGAAAGAAGAAGGTATGTCTAATCTGAAAAATAGGACCATGTCACCTTTGGAAAGGCGTTTCATAGCTATTTATTTATCATTTTACAACTTGCATATATATCATTTCTTCTCACTCTCAAAGTGACACTCTGAGGCAGATATCCCGGTTTATAGATGAGAGAACTGATTGTAAGACATAAAGTATATAAGATATTATAGACTTATAATTTCATGTGTACAATGATAGTAAAGAATCAGGGTTTTGGGACTAAAATACAGATGTTGGGATGGCTAATGCCAGCCTCTTTCAACTGCTTACACTCCCTAAATAACAATAACAGCACTGCTGTTTTAAGGTAGAAGTCCACAGTTCTCAGAAATATTACCTCATTTTATACTCATGCAATTCTGCAAACACAGTAGGATAGGACAGTTACTGTGGAGAGTGGATTATGAGAAGCCTGTGAGAACTCAGCATAAGCAAAGCAAGATGCAGCTCAGCTGTTTTTCCTAAGGTATTTATCTGTAGGTGGAGATTGGCACAGCCCGGGCCACAGAAGAGGAAAATGCAGGACAGCTGCTTCTCCTAAGTTGTTTGTTTCAGAGAAGCAGGAACGCAGGTTTCTCCTGTTATAATGTCATGCCCCTCCTCGAGAGCACAGCTCCACCCTGTTTACCACTGGGAATAAAAGACTCGCTGAAGGAGGACATGAGGCTTTTTGCTTTAGGCTTTTTGCTGGAGGCTATTGCCTTGGGGGCCTTTGCTTTGAGGCTTTTGCTTTAGGCTTTTGGGCTTTTGGTTTTTTGATGTGGGAGGCTTTTGGAAGGGAAGAGGAATGCAGAAGGGAAAATGAATTGCTGAAGGGAAAGGGCTGGAGGAAGATTGCTGAAGGGGGAAAATGAATTGAAGGGAAGACTGCTGAAGGGAAAAGAATTGCTAAAGGGGAATTGCTAGCAAACCTGAGGGCTGAGATTTTAAGAAAGCTAAAGAGAGATGCAATCCTGGGGGCAAAGACTTTACGAGCAATTAAGCTAAAGAACAGCTAAGAGAAAACATGGGACAGTGTGAGTCTAAGGAAAGAGGTTTTAAAGAATAATGAAGCCAGGTTTTAAGGAATTATAAAGGAGTAAGGCCTTAAAGAATAAAGATAGCGATAAGAAGCAGAGTAAATGAAGAGAATGATAGAGAAAAGCAGCAATGAGGCAGCTGTGTGTCTCTCCACCTGAACGCCCAACACAACCGATCCCACTTTCTGTCTTTCTATCTAGCCTGTGTCTTTTCTTCATATCCCATCACCACCCAGTTAGCCCCAGTTAGGTCCAGTAATAACCAGGAGCGAGAGAAAGCTCGCTCCAAGTTACTATTTATATTTGACAGGAAAGAAAACAGATTCTGAGGGTGAGTAAATGATTTACCTAAAGACGTTGTAATTAAGGGATGGACAGAGCCTGGGAGTGAGAGATTTGGGGTGGGACCTGATGTTTGCAAAGTCGGGCATGGTGTAGGGAGTTCTTGCTCAGGACTGGTGGTACCTTTGAGTGCCAGCTATGCCTCTTCCTAGAAGCAGATTTAGGGGCAAGTTCTTTATAAACCTTAAATTTTTTACGACAGGTTTTCTGGTCTCCACTTCATTGGCTGCTTTGAGTATTAAATGAGAAATGTTGACAGAATATTTAGCATATTGCCTGACACATAATAAACACTTAATAAACGTTGCTGTTATTATTGCTACGTTAGGAAGTGTCCAGATAAGGAAACAGAAGCTTAAAGAAGAGTAGTAACTTGTTCAAGTCTAGTTAATAAATTGCTGAGCTAAGAGGTAAATCCTGAGTACTGTCTTCTTTCTATTGGACCAACATTCCTCTGAGCAGGCCACCAACCCAGGGCTTCACTGTGGTATTGTGACGTTCTAGGGCGGGACCAGGTGGTCTTCAAGGCCATTGCAGTGCTTTGCTTCTGAGAATCCGTGATTATAATCATGTCTCCAGACCCATGGTAGCTTGAAACTCAGTGTTACTAGGAGAGAGTCTGAAAGATTGGTGTGTGTGCAGGTGAGGCGTACATCCTGCATTGCTTTCCTTTGCCCTGCAGCCTCCACTTCAGCTGAGGGGGAAGGGGAGACCAAGAGCCATGTTGGCAGTGGACAGTGGCAATTGGGATGTTGCTGGCAGATAACAAATGAGAATTTGGGAATAGATGTCCACACATCAGTTATCTGGGAATGCCAGAATCAGGATTCTCTTTGGAAACGGTGATGTCACTGCTTCCACCCACCCTTGACGTGGCTTTGAGGTCCCGATCTCATGGGACAATGTTAGGCTTAAACACAAGTAAATAGGAGTTAGCTTTGGACTGTGAGAGTCATAAAATTTGAGACACAAGTGGCCCTCTCCTTTGGGTTGGATCACAGATGTTGGGGACTTGGGGGGAGTGAGAGGGAAGGAGGGTCATCTGAGTATTACTTCATTAATGTTTTCTGTTATTGTTGTCTGTTGCCATTAGCAAAAAAAAAAAAAAAGGTTCTAGAGTCACATCGTACAGTGAGGCTGAATTCCCACACGACAACGCCCTGCCTGCCTTCTAGCCCTATTTCTCTCTTCTTCCAGCTGTGATGTATTACTTGGTTGTCATAAACACATGTGAGGTTTATAAGACAGGCAGTGAACATCTCTTATCTTCATGATAAATTAGAATAAACAGCTCCAAATATCAACTACTGAAATGTTATAAATTCATGATTAGAAAGAAACACCTACCCATGTACATTTTAAACTGACATATAGTTGCTTTTTGGATTTCTAATGGTTTTGACATAATTATATTACCGGGCCTCTCTCATTTATGTGGGTAAATTAGACTGGATAGCTTATGATTGGTATAGCAGGAGTCTCAAGTTTTTAAAGAATGTTCTTAAAGGCATTTTAACAAAAGTAGAATTCCTCAGTTACATATGGTAAGACAACAGCACCAACCCCTCCCCCAAATCCTCACTCTGTGATACGCAAGCCTATGCAGTCTTTAGTATGTTATCCTTGGGAAGACAGACCAAAATGAACAAATGTTTCTAATGGTGCTGGTAACATATAAGGAATGGCAAACAGTAAAGTTACATAAAATTAGTTGTAAAAACGACCGAGGCTCACAGTTTAACTAGTTTACTCAACAAGGAGGAATTTCTGGCTGGGCTTTAATGAACAAGAGAAATTCTGTGCTGATGCTGTCGGAAGTGGAAAGGAAGTAAGTGTGGCTGGACTGAAATAATATATGAATTTCTGGAGGATTATTAGGCTTATCTCTTTAGAGATAAGAGGAAAGATTCATCTCTTCAGATGAATCTAGAACTTGGTCAGAATTTCTTTTTGGTGATTCTGGAGTTTGAACTCAAGGCTTTGTGCTTTAAGGTAGGCACTCTACTGCTTGAGCCACACTGCCAGTTCTGATGAGAATTCTACGCTGTCATCTTTGCTGCTGTAGGGTGAAGTTAATGGATTGTCCTCCTGACCTGGAGATGGAGCCCAGTGGTAGAGTACTTCCTTAGCCAAATAGATATAGGATTACAGCTATGTATACATATATGTGAAATCTCTCTCTATATGTGTAATGTATACATTATTATTATACATACTATATTATATACAATATACTATTAATGTATATAATGGTATACTATTAATTTATATTGTATATAATATATACAGTATAATATTAATGTATATTATATATAATATATGCAATACATATAATTTCTTTTGGTGGTAAGACCATTATCACTTGGAAATTCCCAGAAATATGTTAAAATTAGATCTTAGAAAAGTAAAACATTTAGGATAATATATTCTTAAATAAAAAGCATAAAATTTGCTCAAAATATTGGAAATGAACACTTCCTAAATTATTTTTCAGTTGCGCAAAATATAATAACCATGGGGAAACATCACGTGCAGATAGAGGATGTGAATTTGGAGGTTACTGCCCAGCCCGTTCCACTGAACCCAGGAGTCAGATTCCAGGTAGACTCATTAAAGCTTGCTGCAATTCTGTTGAACACTGGTGCTTTTCTTGTGCATACTTCTGAACATGAAATGATTTCCCAGGTTCACGTAGAAGTTTCAACAGTGAAGATCAATGTTACGGGGATTCCTGATGAGTTGCCTGAAGATCAGATGAGGGACAAGCTGGAACTGAGCTTCTGCAGGTCCCGGAATGGAGGCGGAGAGGTGGAGAGTGTGGACTACGACAAGCCATCCCGAAGTGCCGTCATCACGTTTGTGGAGGCTGGAGGTACTCATGCGTTGCAAAAGCTAACAAACACTCTACCATTTCAACTCTTTTCTGCCACATCTGAAATCATGCCTATTCTACTTCTTTTGTTTGAAATTTATTAGCACAATAATTGGGGATTTTTTGAACCTTATCAAAAGGAAGAGTCCAGAAAATGATGTCGTCGAAAGCCACTGAGAACGTTTTTATTTTATCTTATTTTTTATTATATTGTTGTTGTGCTAGAGGTACAGTGTGACAGTTAACAAAAGTTCTTACACTATATCATTTTTGGTGGTACTGGGGTTTGAACTCAGGGCCTTGCACTTGTTAGGCAAGTACTCTACTACTTGAGTCATGCCTCAGCCCCACACTATGCATTTTGGCCTTTCGATAGTGTTTAGGACATTTTGTTGGTGTGTCATAGTTAGAGAGAACTACGAAAGGAAGAGGTGCCGAGGGCTGCCTTAATATATTGTCTCAGAAATGGACAGTACATGGTGGAAATTTCCATAGTCAAGGATCCAGATTTTATGTTTCCAAATTCATATATTGTTTTTCTGTTCATCTTTTGGTCCATCTTTTGTATATAAAAAAATCTATGAGAGAGTCATTCATAAGTAAGAACACAGTGTAACACTCCACAGTGGGAGATAACACCAGCTTGGGAACCTGTGCTGTTGTCTCCTCTGGGTTACTCTCTAGAGGTTATGTCTAACCAGAAGCTAATGTAAATAGACTTGAAGGTTACAATGGTAACTTTGGAAGGATGTGAAGATAGATATTCCAGCAACTTCTTATAAAATGTGTCTTATGGACTTGTCACAACCAGTTATGAGGTGGGTGTTGTAATTATACCCACTGTGCAGGAAAGGAAACTTCAAGAAACCAACCACGATACCCAGTACCAAAGCAGGTGTTCACCTTAGAGCTTGCCTTCCTTCCCTCCTTCCCTCCCTTCCTCCCTCCCTCCCTTCCTCCCTCCCTCCCTTCTTTCCTTCCTTCCAGAACTTTCTCCTTTTTTTTTAAACTGTCATAAAATTTTAACCATTTTAAGTATACAATTTATGTATCAAGTTCATTTACATTATCATGCAACCATCACCACTCTGTGTCCTCAGAACTTTTTCATCATCAGACTGAAACTCTTACCCATTGAACAATAATGTTCTGTTATCTCCTTTAGCCCCTGCTAGCCACTGTTCTACTTTCTGTCTCTGTGAATTGTCTGTTCTGAGTACCTCACATAAGTGGAATCATGCAATATCTGTCCTTTTTATGTCTGGCTTATTTCACTTAGTATCTGTTTTCAAGTTCATCTGTGTTGTAGAATGTATCAGGATTTCATTTTTTTAAAGACAGAATAGTATTCTATTATGTCATGTTTTGTGTCTGTATGTGTATGCGTGTGTATCCATATCTATGTATGTGTGTCTGAGTATATATGTATGTGTGTGTACCTGCCTCTGTGTGTTCATGTGTGTGTATGTGTCTCTGTGTATGTTTGTGTGTCTCTGTGTTTGTGCATGTATATATGTGTGTGACCATATATGTGTGTCCATCTGTGTGTATCTCTGAGTGTGTCTGTGTGCATATGTGTGTCTGTTTCTATGTATGTGTGTGTATGTACATGGGTGTGTGTCTGTATATGTGTGTATGACTGTATATGCATGTGTGTATGTGTGTATACATGTGAATATGTGTATAGGTACATTGTGTGTGTGTGTCTGTATGTATACATGTGTATATGTGTATGTCTGCATGTACATGTCTGTGTGTATATGTGTGTATATGTTTGTGTTGCATGTTTTGTTAATCCATTCATCTGCTGGTGGGATTTGAGTTACTTCCATCTTTGGTTGCTGTGAATGCTGCTGCAAGTGTTGTAATAGGACACTTGTGCGCAGCGTTTGTGTGCATCCCCGCTCTTGGTTCTGTTGGGTATATAACTGGAAGCAGAGTTGCTAAGTCATGGTAATTCTAGTTTAATACTTTGAGGAGTTGCCACATTGTTTTTCCACAGTGGCCACTTGAGTTTACATTCATATCAGCCAGGTTCCAAGGCTGGTTTCTACACATCCTTAACACCGAGTCCGCACTGTTAACCTCCATGCTATGTGGTCAATCTAGGCGGACTAGCTGGGGAGCTTCAAGATAATGTATGTATATGTATACACATACATAAACACCCACAACCCCCCCCCGCCACATACATTTATTCATTTGTGGTACTAAGGTTTGAACTTGACCTTGTGCTCGCTCTAACACTTCAGCCATGGCTCCAGCCCTTTTTGCTTCAATTATTTTTTTAGATAGGGTCTTACACTTCTGCCTGGGGTAAGCCTCAGGCTGTAATCCTCCTACCTATACCTCTCATGTAGCAGGGATTACAGGTACTACCATACCCAGCTCATTGGCTGGGATGGCCTCAAACCATGATTCTCCTTATTTCTGCCTCCTAAGTAGCTGGGATTACAGGTGTGTACCAATGTAACTAGCTAAAATATATTTGTAATTCATATTACTTATATAGTAATAATAATAGTTTTAATATATACTTCTTGAGAAACTGGTTATTGTATTCCATCGTATTTTGTGTAGCTCGATGTCTGAGGATACTGCAACCCTCTGTTCATTCATCGATTGCTGTCGGTAGTTCAAGACAGAGGAACTGACCAAACTTTGTTGTTTGGTCTTGTGTTCTTCAAAATTGTGTGCTATGAAGTCTTCAATATGCACTGTAGACTGTTTTAGAAATGGATCACTAAATTTAGTGCTTACCTTTATCTTAAAGTGATTATGATATTAAAAAAGAACAATGTTTTGTTTGCCTTTAGTTGTGGACAAGATTTTGAAAAAGAAAGACTATCCTCTTCATATAAATCAGAGGTGCCATAGAGTGACTGTTTCTCCTTACATAGAAAAACACTTGAAAAAGTATCAGGTAAAGTCTTCTCTTTCCTTTCATTTTGAGAGCTTACTGGCCAAACTTGCCCCTCAAAAAATAAAGAACAAGTCTGATAAGACTGTTTGAGTCTTATCAGTAAGAGGTATTGAAATAGTTTTCACTTTATTTCTGCTTGGTGTAGAATGACTTTGTCTTCTTAAAGAATATTTTAATGTAAAGCTGAGTCTTTTTTTCCCCTTTCATTCTTTTTTAGTACTGGGGTTCGATTTCAGGGCCTATACTTGCTAGGCAGACACTTTACCACTTAAGCCATAAGCTATATCCCTAGCTTCCCCCCCCACCCCAGGTAGCATCTTACACTTATTTCCCAGGTGGACTGCAATTTTCCTACCTGTGCCTTCTGCATAGCTGGGAGCTGGGATTAGGGACATGTGCCATCAGGCCTGGCTTGTTCTTTGTCAGTATCTTTTAGTTTTTGGTTTTTTTTTTTTTTTTTTTTTTTTGGTGGTACTGGGGTTTGAACTCAGGAATTTGCACTTCTGAGGCAGACACTTCAGCTTGGATCATGCCTCCAGACTGACTTGTTCTTTGATAGTCTCGCAAACTTTTTGACCACTGGGCTTGAACCTCAGTTCTTCCTCTGCCTCCTCAGTAGCTGGGATTAAAGGTGTGAGCCACCATACTAGCCTATTTTTCATTTTTCTTGACCTTCAACACTCACTGGTCACTAAATCTTGTCAGTTCTATGTCTGGCTCTTCCTTTGACTGGTCTTTCTGCCCCTTAAACTTCCCCAATCTCCTATTTCTACAATGCCATCAGAGTCGTATCTCTGAAACTCAGGTGTACCTTGAAAGTGTTCCTAAGGCTCCCTCGTCTCCTCTAAGATAAAATCCAAAACACTAAATGCAACTTTTGAATGTAAATAATTTTATAATTCAAAGCTTTTACATTTTTCTATTTATCTTTTTTTTTTTTCCTTCTTAGGTATTTTCAGGAATGGCTAAGAGGACGGTGCTGCTAACTGGAATCAAAGGCATTCAGATGGATGAAGAAACGGTGGAGGATTTGATTGGTATTCACTTTCAACGGCAGAAGAATGGAGGTGGAGAAGTAGAAGTGGTCAAGTGTTCTTTATGTCAACCTTACATAGCATATTTTGAAGAAGAGACCAACGGAATTGTATGAAACTTACAGCTTTTGAGTCCAAATCACTATGAACATTTGATAAAAAATGAAAACTTTAATTCATTTTTTCTTTTTTTGAGACAAGGACTTGCTATGTAGCCTTGCTATGTGACTTAGAACTTGCAATCTTCCTGCTTCAGCTCTCTAAATTCTAGGATTATAGATGTACCCCACCATGCTTGGCTTAAATCTTTAATTCTTTAGTGCCCATGAATTCTTAGAAATAAAAATGTGTTTCCACGTTTTGAAACTCTTTTTTTGTCTCTAGCTCTGCTGTAGGCTGACAAGTATATGAGTGTACTGTGTGGAAAAGTTTTGTCCATAAGTTATGTGGATGAGTTCCATGACTGTTGAAATCAACCTTAAGTCACCCAGATATCCCCGCCTGTGTTGGCCTGCTCTGTCATGGTCATGTGAGCCAGTTCTGTTTTGGTCCCATGCCCGCCACTATGTAGACTTGATACATAAATATTTTCCAAAAGAAATTCAGTTCTATTTTGCAGTTTATTATTTCTATGGACTTTACCAAAGATTCAAGGGACTGTAATTTATGTAATTTATATTTGCCATTAAGAGACTCTCCTGTCTGTCATCCTTTGGGAGTTGGAAGATTATTTAAAGCTTTCAAAAATATTAAGAAGGTCTTATCTGTTTTCTGTTGCTATAGTAGAATACCTGAGTCCAGGAACTTGTAAAGAGTAGAAGTTTACTTAGCTCATAGTTTTAGAGGCTGGGAAGTCCAAAAGCAAGTTGCATCTTACGTCTTCTTGGCATCTGGTGAGGGCCTTCTTGCTGAGTGAGAACACAGTGGAGGGCATCACATGGTGATGTCTATCCCATGCTAACCAATTAATCTATGTATCTATGAATCCAGGAATGGATTAATCAAGTTGTGAGGCCCACAGGCCTCATGACTTAATCACTTCCCAAAGGCCCCATCTCCCAATACTGTTAACATGAGTTTGGGAATTAAGTTTCTAACACATGAATTTGGGAGACACATTCAAACCATAGTAAATACAAGCAAACCCTTCCATGTACTGTTCTAGCTTCTGTAGATGCAGTGTTACTAGGACAAAAGGTATTGTTTATAATTGGTGGCAGATTAGAAAAAAACTCTTTCAATATTTAGAGTTGAGTTTGAAATAGTCATTTTGACTCCTTTTCATTTGATTCCAAATTTTCAAAATGGTTTCTGACAAATATGCTTTAGTTACGTGGACTTTCCTGTGGGGTTCTTTACATCAACCCTCAAGGGCAGTTTGGCTGGATATAGAAATCAAGCCATGACTCTCCTGCTAATTCCTTGGAACTTAGAAATTTTATAGGAGGAAATGTGTTTTTCAAAACTTATCAAAAATTGCCAAATGCTGGTGCCTCATGCCAGTAATCCTAGCAACTTGGGAGGCTGAGGGAAAAACAACAACAAAAACCAAGTTACCAAAATTACTTCACTGACTATTTAACAAATTTAGTGTTAAGTTAGGAGGCCTTAAAATGTGTGTTGAAAATGAGACGGCTCTCTTAATGTGTGAAAAGACGTTGGTTAGGAAGGACAGATAATTGCAGGCTCCTCTCGATATTTGCTGATATATCAGTCAGGACAGGTTAGGTTGTGCTGTGGTTACATTTTCCCACCCCTTATCCTTGAGGTCTAAAAAAAAATAAAAGTTTAATTCTTTTTTTTTTCTGTGGGATTGGGATTTGAACTCAGGGCTTCACATTTGCAAAGCAGGTGCTCTACTGCTTGAGCCACACCTCCAGTCCATTTTGGTCTCATTATTTTGGAGATGGGGTCTCTTGAACTATTGCCCTTAGCTGGCCTTGAACCACGATCTCAGCCTCCCAAGTAGCCATTGGTGCCCTGCAAAAGTTTAATTCTTAGTAATGCTGAATGGTAGGGGGACTCTATTTTTCTCACTTGGAGGCCTCATCTTGAGTCATGCTTTCAGCATCGTAGAGGTAGGAAAAGTGAGTTTTGGAGAGTCTTGATCCAGCAAATAAGTGCTTTGATCCGGAAGTGACCCTTTCCTCTCACATCTTATTTGTCAGAAGTAGTCACATAGCCTCATCTAAATAGAAAGGGAGTAGAAAATTCTGTCCTGTATAATGTTAGAAGAACAAGATGTGCCTGAGCCAGATTAATAACCAGCATTCTGTTCTCTGTCCAAATAGTTTCATGTTGTTCTTTTGCTCTAGTGAGATACGATACTCAGGATATGGTAGGTGATATTACTGAAAAAATTCAGTGGCTTAACACATCAGAGTTTTATTTCTGAATCATGTAAATTTTGTGAGGCAACTCTCCAGTATAGTTGTCTTTTGCATGTCAGTTCTCTGATGAACCTTCTCTTCAATCCTTGCTTCTACAAGAACCATGGCAACAGAAGGGAGTGATGGAGACTCTCGCATTGACAACTGAATGCTTCTACCCAGGTATGAGGCATATTGCTTTCTCTAACATTTCGTTGACCAATTGAATTGGATGACCATGTCAAAGGGGGAAAAGGGGACTCTCTCCAGGTATCTAGATGGAAAAGAACAAGGGGGAGGTCTCCATGTGTCTGGATAGAAAAACCAAGGAATATTGGTTAGCAGTGCTAGTGCTCATAAGTATACACACACATAAATACACACACACCTTGTTCTATTTACTCATTCATCTGTTGGTAGATAGTTCAGATGCATCTACCTTTTGGCTATTGTGAATATGTTGCTATGAATATGGGTGTACAGATATCTCTTCAAGTCCCTGCTCTCCACTGTGGGTGTATAACTAGAAGTGGAATTGCTAGATCATATGACCATTCTAAATATAATATTTCAAGGAATTACCAAACTGTTTTCCACAGAAACTCCTCTCTCTCTCTGTCTCTCTCTCTCTCTCTCTCTTTAGAGATTTGTTATGAAGAAACTACATGATCATGTATCTACAAGCTACAGAGCCAGGGAAGCTAGTGGTGTAGTTGCAGTTTGAGCCTGTAGGCCCAAGAATCAGAAATTCCAAAGTCTGAGGGCAGGACAGGGATGTTCCTGTTTTAAAAGAAAGAATGAATTTGCCCTTCTTCTACCTTTCTGTTTTCCACAACAGAATGGATGATGCCTGCCCACATTCGCGCAGGTAGATCTTAATTTTTGCTCAATCCACCAATTGAAATGCTAAACTGTCCTGGAAACGCTTTTGCAAACATACCCAGCTATCTGAGCATGCCCTAGCCCAGTCAAATCAACACATCGACTATTACATTATTGTGTTAGTTTTCTGACCCTGTGATGAAATACTTGAGACAGTCAGCTTAAAAGGAGGAAAGATTTATTTTGGCTCACAGTTTCAGAGGATTCAGAGCATGGTCATTTGGCCCTGCTGCTTTGGGCCTGTGGGGAGGCAGAGTGTCATGGTGAGGTCAGTGTGATGGAGCAGAGCTGCTTTTCTCCTGGTGGTAAGGAAGCAAAGACAGGAAGGGGCTGGGATCTCAAATCCCCTTCCAGGGCATGCCCCCAAATAACCTGACTTCCTTCATTTACACTCCACTTCCTGAAGGTTCTACACATCCCAATACTGAATGGCACTACAGACTGGTGGTCAAGCCTTTAGCATATGGCCTTTGGGGGGACATTTGCCATCCAAGCCATAAAAGTCTTATATATGAGGGTTTATTCTGCTCCATTAGTCTATATGTATGTCCTTATGTCATTACTTTTTTTTTTTTTTGGTGGGACTGGGGTTTAAACTCAGGGCTTCATGCTTACAAAGCAGGCACTGTACCACTTGAGCCACAGCTCCAGCCCATTACTATTGTTTTAAGTATTATATTTTCATAATAGGTTTTGAAATCAGGATGTGTGAGCCCTCCAGTTTTTTTCTTCTTTTTCAAGATAGTTTTGCCTATTTTGGTACCTTGATGTATTAGTCAGACTTTTCATTGCGGTGAAAAAATACTTGACATAAACAAGCTAAGGGGAAAGATTTATTTTAGTTCTTGGGTTCAGAGGTTTCCATCGTATTCCTTGGTTCTGGTGATTCTGGGCCCATGGTGAGGCAGAACTTCACAGAGTAGGAGCAGGTGGCAAAGGCTGTTCATCTCCTGGTGAGTAGGAGAGAGGGAAGGGACCAGGGACCAGGTATAACCTGCAAAAGCATGCCTCAGGTGACCCATTTCTCCAGTGAGGCCCCACCTCTTAAAGTTTCCACCACTTCCAAAAATACTGCCACCAGCTGGGGACAGGGTTTTCCCCACAAGAGCCTGTGGGAGACATTTCATATTTAATCCATAACACTTGAAATTCCATTAAAAATTTAATAAAAATTGTTTTTTTTTTCCTTTTCCTTGTAAGACAGGGTATCACTATGTAGTCCAGGCTGGCCTTGAACCTGGGATCTTCCTCCTGCCTCAGCCTCCCTAGTATTAGGATTATAGGAAAGATGTAGCATGCCTGACAGACTTGGTTTTTCTATCTTTGCAAAAAATGTTTTGGGATAATAGTAGGAATTGCATTGAATCTGTAGACTGCTTGGTGTAGTAATGTTGTATTAACAAACAAAACTTTAGAGTCATATACCAAAATACTTATGGGGGAAATAGTATAATGTTTGGGATTTGCCTCAAAATAATATGGAAAGAGAGAAGTGGGTGGGGGCATAGCTGAGGCAGGGTAGATCACGGACTGATGGCTATGAAGGTTGGGGAATGAGTAAGTGAGGTTCAACTCTCAAGTTTCTCTCTTTTTGTATTTACATTGAGTTTCCCATAATGAAAGTTAAAAAAAAAAAAAAAAGTGAAGATGGGAACTCTGTATTTTCTAGTCAATATTGCTGTGAACCTAAAACTACTCTAATGACAAAGTTTATATAAAAAAAAAAGTAGGGATTAAAGTTTTCCCTGCTGTTGCTCATAAGTATATTGAAAACAATTAAAATTTGTGTTACAGTATAATCCCATATTTCTTTCTATGAAAATATTAAACATTGTTGCACGACTTTAAAAAGAGATTCTGGGGGATAGGGATATGGCTCAAGTGGTAGAGCTCCTGCCTAGCAAGCATGAGGCTCTGAGTTCAACCCCCAGAACTGCCAAAAAAATTCTGGGCCAGGTGCATGCCTATAATCCCAGTCACTTGGGAGGTGGAGATCAGGAGGATTGCAGTTCCAGGCCAGTATGTACAAAAAGTTAGTGAGACCCTATCTCACTCAATAGGCTAGGTGTGGTGGTGTGGGCCTGCCAAAGTATGTGGGAGACTGGAGGCAGAAGAATCACAGTCTGAGGCCACCACAGGTTAAAAGCACAAGATTCTGCCTGAGAAATAAGTAAAACACAAAAGGGCTGGTGGTGTGGCCCAAGTGGTAAAGGGCCTAAAAGTCTGAAGTCCTGAGTTTAAACCTCAGTACTGCAAAACAACAACAACAACAACAAGATTCTTCCTGACTATGTTATGTATCAAGAAAATAAACTGGAGCTGGGCACAGGTGGATCATCTTGTAATCCTAGCTACTTGGGAGGCTGAGATGGAGAGGATTGCTGTTCAAGGCCAGCCCTGGCAAGTAGTTCTCAAGACTCCATCTCCAAAATAACCAAAGCAAAATGGACTGGTGGTGTGGTTTTAAACCGTAGAGCTCCTGCTTTGTGAGCTTGCAGTCCAGAGTTCAAATCTCAGTCCCACCACAAAAAAAAAAAAAAGAAATTGGGTGATAAAGGTTAACCAAGGAGGTGGGAGTGTACCTCAGTAGAGGCCTAAATGACATCTTCAAATTTTAGTAGCCATCTTAGCCTCCTAGAGCTATTGTCTTAATGACTAAGTGTTGCTGGAAGACATGACCATGTGTATTTCCCCAGTTCGGAAAGTATCAGACTACAGATAGGAACCACTATTTTGAGTCTTTTCTCCCATTTCCTGTGTGCAAGGACCGAGATAGATAGCTGAACTAACTTTTAGATAACAAAAGTGAAACCAGAATTTTGGACTCCTGGCCCAAGGTCCTGGACTTCCACATACATGTCCAGCCACTCACCCCCATATGCCAAAACCAGAGACATGGTGAAGGGTAGAGAAAGGAAATTTATTACAGGGCCCCAAACACTCCACTGGAAGAGGCAGAGAAAACACTCAGCCCATCTTCAGCCATCTTTGGTGCACAGTTATGAGTTTAGCTTTAAACAACAAAGAATTAGGGGCAGGGGACAAAAGGTGTGCACAGTTAAATAGTCCCAGTCACAGGTATGTTCTGGTTGAGCATTATCTCCAGTCTGAGGATTCTGGAGAAAGTTTCTAGTGAAGTTATTGCTATCATCACTTGTGGGGAGCAGTCTGGTTCTCATGAGATGATTACTCCTGTTCTAGGGTGCAGCCTCATCATTATAGGTAATTGTTCTCATTTGGGGGGGGCGGGTCTGTCCTGCAAGGCTCCACTGTTCTTTAGGGGTAGTTCAGTCCTTTGTCATAAACTTGTTATCCATCATTCCTATCCTTTCTTGATTCTAAGATAGCTGCAGGAGAGAATGGCTCAGAGCAAATGACAACAGGTACAAAATGGAAACAGATGCCAAGCTTATGTCCTGCTTTTAGTTAATTCATGGGCCCAAGTAAGGAGTCAGTGCTTTTCAGCAAAAGCAGTTTAGGCACCAATTATAAAAGGAGCAGGGAGAAGGGAAAGAGTAACCCTTTCAGGCATTATATAGATTGTTTTGGGAGTGAGAGAGGTCTAGTTTCCAAGACCCAATTCTTTTATGACTGGCTTAGGGGCAACAACGGGGAAGGAGACAGGAACTGATTCTGAGGCCCTTCTGATGTGTTTCTTATAAAGTACTCAGTATACCAACGTGCCACACTCTTCTGTATTGTGTTCTGAGTCCCCAAGTCCTCAGAAGTGTTGGCATCTAAACATGCTCGTAGAAACTTTTTTTTTTTTTTTTTGCGGTAGCGGGATTTGAACTCGGGGATTCGTACTTGTTAGGCAGGCACTCTACCACTTGAGGCACTCCTCTTGCCTCTGCTCTGCTTATTTTGGAGAGAAGGTCTCCCTCTTTTAGCTGGGATGACAGCTTAAAAAAAAAAAAGTGAGGTGGGGGTTTCAGGAGACCATCGTCCTTCCATCCCTGGCCTGGAACTAAGATCCTCAGCCTTCCACTTAGCTTGGGATGACAGGCTTGCCATTGGTTACAGGTATTAGTTGAAAAGGGGTCTCTCTAACGTTTTTTTGTCTAGGCTAACTAAACACCTCTATCCTGATCTCAGCCTTCCTAGGATTACAGGTGTGAGCCTCCAGCATCTGCCTGATGTTTATAGTCCCGCTAACATTGGGTATTATCACGCTTTTTAATTTTGCCAAGCTAGTGGTAGAAAAATGGTATCTCATGATTTCAATTTATGTTTCTAGGAGTGGGAGTGAGCTTCTTCCTCATGTTTTCTTTGATTAGACTTTGACGTTTGTAGGTAGAGCCCTGTGTCTTAGATCCCAGACTCAGGCACTCCGAGGACAAAAGTGGTGGACACTGCACAGGTTCAGTGTGCAGGAAGACAGTGGTGGAGATAATGGGTCAAGAAAGACTCGCCAGATTCCACCGAGGCGGGGCAGACATGGCCCGGAGAACCCCAAATTTCCGTCGGGGACGCATCGGGTCTGTCTCCCGCGTGCTTTCAAAAGTTGCAAAGCTACCGAGGGCGTCTGGATCAGCGCCCGCAGCGGCCTTTCCTTGCTCCATCCGGAGGCCAGGGCCACAGAGGAGCCGGTGGGGAGGAAGGGCCGCCCTTTTCTTAATGGTCTCCAAGGGAGCAGGAACAAAAAACCGAAACCAAAACTTGGGCCCGCCCGGTACCCGCCGCCGCGCTTCCCGCTGGCCGCCCACGCGCGTCTCCTCTCCGCCATGGCAAGTTGCTTTTCTTTGGGGTTTGCGGTGCCCGCCTGTGCCCAAGCGGTCACCAGGTCCCCCAGCAGGGCACGGAATCCCGCAGGGTTGGCTGGGTGCGGGTCGGGCGTGCGGTGCGCGGAGGGCGCAGGACCGCGGAGATCCGCGCACGCGAGTGGACCTGGTCCGATTCTCTGCACCTGCCGGGCCGCGGCCCCGCGCGTTCCCGTGCGTTCCTGAGACCCGGCGCTGGCTGCGCGCCCCAGGCTCGCTCCTCCGCGCGGGGACGCGGGCTGCCACCTCCCTCTCCCCGAGCCCCTCTAGGGACACCACAGTTTCCTGGAGGAGTCGCATCGCAGATTGTGTTGGGGCTCAAGTGTCGTCCTCCCACAGCTCGAGGGACGAAAGAGGACAGATGGCCCAGAAATGGAGGCCGCAGATCCCTCTGGAAAAGAGCTAGTAAGGGGGGTCGGAGCCAAGGGCGCGAGTCCCGCAGGCTTCCCGCGACTGCTTGGCGCAGTCATCGCTTCCGTGGGCTCTGTTCCTCTCCAGAGACAAAGGGCTCTGTGTTTCCCCATCTGTGGTGGTGGAAGAACGGTGTGCAAATTCAAGACTAGGCCGTGTTTGCGTGCGCGCGCGCGTGTGTGTCCCCTCCCTGCTCACCCTCCCTATCTCAGCCTCCCAAGTAGCTAGGACTTAGGGTTTGAATTCAAGGTGTCACCTTTGCTTGGCTCTACTGCTTGAGTCACACCTCCAGCCCTGTTTGCTCTGGCTATTCTGGGGATAGGATCTTGCTTTTGGACAGGCTGGCCTGGACTTGTATCCTCCTATTTTAAATTTCCCTTGGCTGGGATGATAGACGCTCACCGCCGCACCCATCTTTTTTCTGTTAACATGGGGTCTCCAGAATTTATTTGCCTGGACTGCCCTGGAACCGCCATCATCCTGCCTCCCAAGTAGCTTGGGATGACCCGACTTTATTTTCCTTCTTAAGGGAGAATAGAAGAGATCAACAATTCTCACTGTTCATAATTGACCTCAGTAAAATGATGCGTGATAGCCATAGTTTCTAACATGTGGACGGAAGTTAAGAAAGAATATGGCAGGTATTTAAATAATTCATTAGAGAATTTGTAAAAATTAGTGAGCTTTTGACACATGAATTAAGAAATATGTTAGTATTGGTGGTTGCATAAAAGCAGAGTAAGATTTTCTGAATTTAAATTGATTGGAAGTTTTTCTTTGACGCTGATGAATAGCAAAAGGATAATTCACCAGCCATTTATCCACTGAGGCTGGTGTGGGCTGTCAGAGCAGGATGTTTTATTAAGATAGATTTTCAGATTCCCTGAAAATCCAAAGAATCTCTTCAGTCATTTTTCCTCTTGTAAGGGGGAATTATTTAGGGAAAATTACATTGTACCACTTGGACTAGGCTGTACAAAGATTTAAGTCATGTATTTTTACTGTTTCCCTACACAATCTAGACAAATTGTTTTCCTCCGTTAAAAGTACCTCCATTAACAAATAGCCACTAGGTTTTGTTGCATTTTATTTTCAGGAGGCACACCTTTGTTTTATGTTTGCATTAACAGGAGCCATTTTCACCCTCCCCTACGTGTGTATTTGCATTTGCTTTAAACTCTTCTTTTTTAGGTGTCTTGGCTTCATCAATTTAAATTCCACTCCAGCCTTCAAGGCCTCTTTTTCATATAGCCTTTTTCAGATTGCTTTAGGATGGCATTGATTATAATTTTAGGATTTTATGGTGGGTGGTCTGTGTCCTTCTTGCATTGTGTGTTGGTCTATTTCCTCCTATAGAGCAACAGATCTCCCAGCCTCTTTTGAAATGACTTACTTATCTGTCTGCCTCCTTCTCTACCATAAGATAGGAGCCCTATCTTTTAATAATGTTCTTCTTTTTTTTTTTTCCCCTGGTGGTATAGGGTTTGAACTCAGGGCCTCAGGCTTGCTAGGTAGGTGCTTTACCATTTGAGCCACTCCGCAGTCCTTTTTTGGTGTTTGGTATTTTCGAGATAGGGTTGCGTGAACTATTTGCTTGGGGTGGCTTCGAATTGTGATCCTTCTGATCTATGCTGCCTGAGTAGCTAGGATTACAGGTGTGAGCTACCAGTGCCCAGCCAATAATGTTAATCTTAAAGCCTATCTGAGTGCACCATGCATAATGAATACTCAGTATGTTCCTTTCTATTTTCTCTCTCTCTCTCTCTCTCTCTTTTTAACCAATACTCAGTAATTTCTTGTGGGAGAATTGAATTTTAGGGCAAGGGGTATACTGTCTTTGCATGAATTGTTTCTAGTTCCCAGCATATTGCCAGGCATAGAACATATCCTTAATATAGTATTTCTTCATTGATTAATTGCCAAGATACTATATTATATTGTCTAAGAAATTCAGGTGTATATTGTGAGTTTACAAACACCATTTTCATTAGACAGGTACATTTCCATCCCCTTATTTTATCAGTTACCAGCTGAAGTACTAGAGCTGTTGAAAGAGTACTTATCATGGAGACAGTCACCAGTGACTTTAGTCATTATATGTTGACTCCTAGTATAATAACTGAAGATTTACTTAGATAACTTCTGACTTCTTTTCTTACCTTCCAAGTTTGAAAGTTGTACTGTAATATTATTTTTAATTCCCCCTTAGGTTATTTTTGTAATTTTCATGTGGAAACTTAAAATGTAGATATGATTCTCTGTAATGTCAGAGATTATTCTCCCTTTTACCTTTTTACTCCACTTTTGGTTAACTTTGCTTTCATTTTTACATGACAGGGTTAAATTTTTCCATTTTATCCTTTAACCATTATTTAAGTCTTTAGTATTTTAAAGACTTAGCAAGTTTTGTCTAAAAGTTAAAAACCAATAATAGCACATTGTAAACAGTAAATACCATTTACAGCAGGGCCTAATTATGTGCTGTGATTATTTTTTCTCTTTTTGGTCCAATATCATGTGCAATTTTCCTTTTCCACTCACAGAAAAATGTTTCCAGTGACTGGGCTGAGTGAATTTTTTTGTTTTGGTATTCCATAATGTACTCAAAATCATGCTACACTTTAGTTTGGATATGCTCTTTAGGCTCTGGCTCCTTCACATGCCAGAAAAAGGTGGAGCACTCACTCAGGTGATCATGCCAGCAGATCAGGTTCTCCATAAGTTTTCCATTAGTGTCTTTTTTCTTAAGTAAAATGAAAAAACATTTTCTTAAGTAAAATGTTTTTCCCCAGGTTCTGCCCCAGTGGCCTTCATTGTGTCACGTGTGCTCAAGTTTGTGCTTTAGAATTGGGGGTAGTCAATGTGGGAGATAGTGGGCAATTGTTTTACCAACCTTTCATCAGCCTCTTGTCTTTGGTCCTGTTTTTCATCTCTAAGATTGTGCTGTGTAGGTGGTCACCTTTATCCTGCAACCCCCTTTGGTGTATTCTAGGTTGGCTCCTTTCTCTGTCTTATCCTTACATATGCTTCTGTGTGTTTTCAGTCTTCCAGCAATTTTTTTCAAATCTCCTACTCTGATTGCTTCCCTTAACTGGCTTTATACTTTTACTTTCATTTTAAGGGGCCTCTGGGATGGTCACAACACTGTGTGTGCATAGACAGACTTCTGGGACTTCCTTCTGGGAGGTCAGTAGGTTTTCTATTCTCAGTGAAGTCTTATTCCAAGTACAGAGTCCTTTGAACTGAGAGTCCAAAGCTCCTTTGCGGCCTGTTAATTATCACTTGGGCTCATGAGATGCCCTGTCCTCCCTCAGGCAATTAAGACAGATTATGTCTGAGCTTTGGCACAGTCCGGCTAGACTAACTGTATAAGCAATGGGAGCAACTGAAGGTTCATTTCCCCAAACGGGGCTGGAAGACAAATAAAAACATTTAAATGGAAACACTTTAAGTAGATAATTCAAGAGGTTCAAAACCAGTGAATCCAGGGACAGGTTTCAGTCATCCTCTGTGTCCACCATGATGGCTGAGTCTGTGTTAGCATCAGTTGTCCATGGCTGAATTTCACCTGATTCCTGTGGAAGGTGTTATGTACTCTACTGCAGCCCCCATGCTATTGCTAGGGTTTTCTGCATTTTTTGATGACTTTTCTTCAATGCTGAGGATTGATCCCAAGGCTTCCCACAGGCTAGGCAAGTGTGCTACCACTGATCTACATCTCTAGCCCAGTTTGATTTTTTTTTTTACATTTTAGTTTTTTAAATTTGTAATTCCAGATCTTTTCTTTTGTGATATTTTCTGTTGTTTTTGATCCTTTCTAAAATCAAATTATTAACCTGTATTTTCTGATTATTAAAAAAAGGGGTCATTTTTGACATTTAGCTCAAATTCAACTAAAGTTTATGTTGGTAGATGGAATGAGGCAAAGGTCTACTCCCTTCCCTTTTAAAAAAGTATCTAACTAGTTACTTTGTCACCTTTATTGAATAAGATATTGTCTCCTACTGGTTTGTGATGTCACCTTTATTTAACAGAGTATTATATTATTAAAGAATATATTACTGTTTTTCTTACAGGCATCCATTTTGTATGTCAAAGAACCCACAGCTTGGGAAAGAACAATTGTAGTTGCTGGCCTTCCCTTCAGCCTTTTTAATGATCAGCTATTGGCCATATTTGTGAAGAGTCACTTCCAAGATATTAAGAATGAGGGTGGAGATGTTGAAGATGTGATATATCCAACAAGAACCAAGGGAGTTGCATATGTAATATTCAAAGAAAGAAAAGGTATTTCTGTGTCAAGTTTTTATAATCTGAGAAATACTTCAATGAATTTAAAATTTCATTTTGTGAAAATGACTCATGGGGTAGGTAAAATTTAATGTAGCTTTTTAAAAAGCTTATTTAATTCTGAATATAAAAGTGACCAGTATGGTATTAGCAAGAATGTATAATAGTTGTTAAACTAATGATAAAATTGTTAGTGACTGGCAAATTTTGAAGTCTTCTTTTTTCTGTATTTTAAATCTGTCTGTTTCTTGGGGTAAGATATTGTGGAAAACTTGTAAAACAGAAAAAATGAAGAAAACCCTACTTAAATTATATATACTCTCATAAACAAGATAAGTATTTTGGGAATTTTGAGGTAGCTGTAACAATGTAATTATACTTTCTGCTTCTCTGTGTTCAAACCATCAAGTGGATATTCTAATACAGTATCTGCTTTATTACTGGTAAGGTTGGATTGAGAAATGTGGCATGGATCTGAGATCAGATTGAGCCTATCTGCATCCCACCTCCATTCCTGACAAGGAGGGAGACCCAGCTATATGGAAGGGGCAGCTTTCCTTATAGCTTAGTGGCTGGTGGAATACAATGCCAGAGAAAGGCCAGGCTCCCTGGCATCCTCTCAGAGGTAAAAGTAGCACGTGGGAACATGAGCAAAGGCAGAGATCCACTCTGCTTGGGGAAAGAGGGTCCAGAGAGAGATCCAAGAGACTGGGTTATCTGTACTGTTAACTGTCATCTGAGCTAAGTCATTTCTTTTCAGTGGGAATGTTCAGGTAAGGGATGGTGGGAAGGCCTCATTCCTCCATTTCCAAATATTTATTGAGTGCTTATTATTATTATTATTTGTCAGGCACTAGTCTAGGCATTAAGGATACAAGCAGTGAATGGAATAGGTAGTCTTTTCACTCATGAAATATTCATCTGTGGGAATACACAGATACTAAACAATGATATATGTGTGTTATTACTTTACTTATATATACTTATATATTTATATATTAATACATAATATTAGTGCTATGAAAAATTATAAAGAATTACAAAGGGATAATATGTGATGGATGGTGCTGTTTTAGATAGCATAAGTAGGAAAATATATATATATGAGATTAGGGGTCTCATGTTGCCTAGGCTGGCTTCAAACTTGAGGTCTTCCTGCCTCAGCTACCCAAGTACCTGAGATTAGCGATGTGGGTTACCAGGACTGCTGGGAAACTCTCTTTTTGTTTCTGGAGGTGCTGGTGATCAAACCCAGAGCCTCACACTTGCCAGGGGAAGGCTCTCCCACTTAAGCTATACCCCAAGCCCTGTGATACTTTGATTAAATGACCTTGGAGCAGAGACCTGAATGAAGTAAGAGATTGATATGCAGGTAAGAGGAGGAGCATTCTAGGATGAGCAAAGGACTGGTAAAAGTTCTGGAAGGCAAAAATGCTGGGCGTTTGAAGGAACAGCAAGGAGGCCTGCTTCACTGGAATGGAATGAGTTGGAGGGTAGAGAAATAGATGTGGTCAAACCTGCAGCTGGGGTTTGTACTAAGTAATTTATGGGTTAAGACAAGTTGTCGGGATTTCCTTCTGGGCAAGATGGGAAGCCTTGGAGGGTTGTGAGCAGAGGATTGTGACAAGATGGAACTGCTTTTTTTAGACATTGGCAGTTGCTAGTCACCTCTGCCTTTGATATGGTATAGCAGAGCCATACCTTGGCCATTCAGGGATTTGTCATTTTTGAGGTGGGAAGACTGAGTTAGTATGTTTAGGAGGGGAGAGTTACTGGGAGCTGAGTTTTTGTCAGTGGGATGCCCATTAGGGTAATGAAGTAATGAAGTGGAGGTAGAACTTGAAAGCATTGCATATAGTGATGGGGTCTGATGTCATGGCAATTTAGCTACTCAGGGTGGATGCAGGTGTGCCAAAGTCTGCAATCTGAGGTCTGGGATTTGCCAGAGTCTAGGGAATGGGAAGAGATGGGGGGTTAGCAAAGAAGACCCAGTAGCCCAGGAAAAGAATTAGGAGGAGAACTAGGACAGTGTGGAATTCTGATTCACAAAGGCGAAGTCTCTGTATGACCAGAATTAACAGTGGGAGAGTGACTCTGAGGTTGTTATTTTCCATTCATTTATGTTTAGAAAACACCTATTTATGTTTTTTAAAACATGATTTGGATCATATTGACACATAAATTGAACTTTGATGTGATAAAGTGCAAGGAAAGGATAATTTGAAGATAATTTGATCTTCCGGGCACTGAATGAAAATAACTTCAACCCCAGGATACTCTACCCAGCAAAGCTATCATTCAAAATAGATGGAGCAATAAAAGTCTTCCATGATAAGCAGAAACTAAAACAATATGTGACCACAAAGCCACCATTACAAAAGATTCTGCAAGGGATCCTACACACAGAAAGTGACACCCAACTTAACCATGAAAAGGCAGGCAGCACCAAACCACAGGATAAGAAAAAGCAAGACAGTAGAGAGTAACATCAAGTTAGGTACACACAATCAAACCTTCAAATAACTAAGACAACTAAATGGCAGGAATCACCACATACCTATCAGTACTAACACTTAATGTTAATGTACTTAATTCACCCATCAAAAGACACCGTTTGACAAAATGGATTAAAAAAGAAGATCCAACAATTTGTTGCTTACAGGAGACTCATCTCACCGACAGAAATAAGCATATGCTTAGGATGAAAGGCTGGAAGAAGATTTACCAAGCCAATGGCCCCCGAAAACAAGCAGGAGTAGCAATACTTATCTCTGACAAAGTAGACTTCAAACCTACATTGATCAAACGAGATAAAGAAGGACATTCCATACTAATAAAAGGGGAAATAGACCAAAAGGAAATAATAATCATCAATCTGTACGCACCCAATGTCAACGCACCCAATTTCATCAAACATACCCTGAAAGACCTAAAAGCATATATAAACGCCAACACAGTGGTTGTGGGAGACTTTAACACTCCATTATCAACAATAGATAGGTCATCCAAACAAAAACTCAATAAAGAAATCCAAGATCTAAAATATGCAATAGATCAAGTGGACCTAGTAGATGTCTACAGAACATTTCATCCAACCTCTACACAATATACATTCTTCTCAGCAGCCCATGGAACCTTCTCCAAAATAGATCATATCCTAGGGCACAAAGCAAGCCTCAGCAAATATAAGAAAATAGAAATAATGCCATGCATACTATCTGACCACAATGCAGTAAAAGTAGAACTCAACAACAAAAGTAAAGACAAAAAACATGCAAACAGCTGGAAACTAAATAACTCATTACTTAATGAAGAATGGATCATCGATGCAATAAAAGAGGAAATTAAAAAGCTCCTAGAAGTCAATGAAAATGAAAACACAACCTACCGGAACCTATGGGACACAGCTAAGGCAGTCTTGAGAGGAAAGTTTATAGCCATGAGTGCATATATTAAAAAGATTGAAAGATCCCAAATCAATGACCTAATGATACATCTCAAACTCCTAGAAAAACAAGAACAAGCAAATCCCAAAACAAATAGAAGGAGAGAAATAATAAAAATAAGAGCTGAAATCAACGAAATAGAAACCAAAAAAACCATACAAAGAATTAATGAAACAAAAAGTTGCTTCTTTGAAAAAATAAACAAGATCGATAGACCCCTGGCAAACCTGACTAAAATGAGGAGAGAAAAAACCCAAATTAGTAGAATTAGGAATGCAAAAGGGGAGATAACAACAAACACCATGGAAGTCCAGGAAATCATCAGAGACTACTTTGAGAACCTATATTCAAATAAATTTGAAAATCTAAAAGAAATGGACAGATTTCTAGATACATATGATCATCCAAAACTGAACCAAGAGGAAATTAATCACCTGAATAGACCTATAACACAAAATGAAATTGAAGCAGCAATCAAGAGTCTCCCCAAAAAGAAAAGTCCAGGACCTGATGGATTCTCTGCTGAATTCTATCAGACCTTTAAAGAAGAACTGATACCAACCCTCCTTAAACTGTTCCATGAAATAGAAAGGGAAGGAAAACTGCCAAACACATTTTATGAAGCCAGTATTACACTTATCCCAAAACCAGGCAAAGACACCTCCAAAAAGGAGAACTATAGGCCAATCTCCTTAATGAACATTGATGCAAAAATCCTCAACAAAATAATGGCAAACCGAATTCAGCAACACATCAAAAAGATTATTCATCATGACCAAGTAGGCTTCATCCCAGGGATGCAGGGGTGGTTCAACATACGAAAATCAATAAACGTAATAAACCACATTAACAGAAGCAAAGACAAAAACCACTTGATCATCTCAATAGATGCAGAAAAAGCCTTTGATAAGATCCAGCATCATTTCATGATAAAAGCTCTAAGAAAACTAGGAATAGAAGGAAAGTTCCTCAACATTATAAAAGCTATATATGACAGACCTACAGCCAGCATTATACTTAATGGAGAAAAATTAAAACCATTCCCTCTAAAATCAGGAACCAGACAAGGATGCCCACTATCTCCACTCCTATTCAACATAGTACTGGAATTCCTAGCCAGAGCAATTAGGCAAGAAGAAGGAATAAAAGGAATACAAATAGGTAAAGAAACTGTCAAAATATCCCTATTTACAGACGACATGATCCTATACCTTAAAGACCCAAAAAACTACTCAGAAGCTTCTAGACATCATCAATAGCTATAGCAAGGTAGCAGGATATAAAATCAACATAGAAAAATCATTAGCATTTCTGTACACTAATAATGAACAAACTGAAAAAGAATATATGAAAATAATTCCATTTACAATAGCCTCAAACAAAATCAAATACCTAGGTGTAAACCTAACAAAAGATGTGAAAGACCTCTACAAGGAAAACTATACACTTCTGAAGAAAGAGATTGAGGAAGACTATAGAAAGTGGAGAGATCTCCCATGCTCATGGATTGGTAGAATCAACATAGTAAAAATGTCGATACTCCCCAAAGTAATCTACATGTTTAATGCAATTCCCATCAAAATTCCAATGACATTCATTAAAGAGATTGAAAAATCTACTGTGAAATTTATATGGAAACACAAGAGGTCACGAATAGCCAAGGCAATACTCAGTCAAAAGAACAATGCAGGAGGTATCACAATACCTGACTTCAAACTATATTACAAAGCAATAACAATAAAAACAGCATGGTACTGGCACAAAAACAGACATGAAGACCAGTGGAACAGAATAGAAGATCCAGATATGAAGCCACACAACTATAAGCAACTTATCTTTGACAAAGGAACTAAAAATATACGATGGAGAAATAGCAGCCTCTTCAACAAAAACTGCTGGGAAAACTGGTTAGCAGTCTGCAAAAAACTGAAACTAGATCCATGTATATCATCCTATACCAAGATTAACTCAAAATGGATCAAGGATCTGAATATCAGACCCCAAACTCTTAAGTTGATACAAGAAAGAGTAGGAAATACTCTGGAGTTAGTAGGTATAGGTAAGAACTTTCTCAATGAAACCCCAGCAGCACAGCAACTAAGAGATAGCATAGATAAATGGGACCTCATAAAACTAAAAAGCTTCTGTTCATCAAAAGAAATGGTCTCTAAACTGAAGAGAACACCCACAGAGTGGGAGAAAATATTTGTCAGCTATACATCAGACAAAGGACTGATAACCAGAATATACAGGGAACTTAAAAAACTAAATTCTCCCAAAACTAATGAACCAATAAAGAAATGGGCACGTGAACTAAACAGAACTTTCTTAAAAGAAGAAATTCAAATGGCCAGAAAACACATGAAAAAATGCTCACCATCTCTAGCAATAAAGGAAATGCAAATTAAAACCACGCTAAGATTCCACCTCACCCCTGTTAGAATAGCCATCATCAGCAACACCACCAACAACAGGTGTTGGCGAGGATGCGGGGAAAAAGGAACCCTCTTATACTGTTGGTGGGAATGTAAACTAGTACAACCACTCTGGAAAAAAATTTGGAGGCTACTTAAAAAGCTGGACATTGATCTACCATTTGATCCAGCAATACCACTCTTGGGGATATACCCAAAAGACTGTGACACAGGTTACTCCAGAGGCACCTGCACACCCATGTTTATTGCGGCACTATTCACAATAGCCAAGTTATGGAAACAGCCAAGATGCCCCAGCACTGACGAATGGATCAAGAAAATGTGGTATCTATACACAATGGAATTTTATGCAGCCATGAAGAAGAACGAAATGTTATCATTCGCTGGTAAATGGATGGAATTGGAGAACATCATTCTGAGTGAAGTTAGCCTGGCTCAAAAAACCAAAAATCGTATGTTCTCCCTCATATGTGGACATTAGATCAAGGGCAAACACAACAATGGGATTGGACTTTGAGCACATGATAAAAGCGAGAGCACACAAGGGAGGGATGAGGATAGGTAAGACACCTAAAAAACTAGCTAGCATTTGTTGCCCTTAACGCAGAGAAACTAAAGCAGATACCTTAAAGCAACTGAGGCCAATAGGAAAAGGGGAACAGGAACTAGAGAAAAGGTTAGATGGAAAAGAATTAACCTAGAAGGTAACACCCACGCACAGGAAATCAATGTGAGTCAATGCCCTGTACAGCTATCCTTATCTCAACCAGCAAAAACCCTTGTTCCTTCCTATTATTGCTTATACTCTCTCTACAACAAAATTAGAAATAAGGGCAAAATAGTTTCTGCTGGGTATTGAGGGGTGGGGAGAGGGAGGGGGCGGAGTGGGTGGTAAGGGAGGGGGTGAGGGCAGTGGGGAGAAATGAACCAATCCTTGTATGCACGTATGAATAATAAAAGAAAAATGAAAAAAAAATAGAGGAAAAATGTGGGAAATAATCTTAGATTTTTGGGCTACAGGAGTGGCTCAAGTGGTAGAAGTGTGAGGCCCTGAGTTCAAATCCCAGTACTGTCCTCCCCCAAACAAACTTAGACTTTCTAAAATAGAAATGAGTATCTGTTGTTATTGATTAGTGTAATAATTAGCATATTATGCCACAAACATCTTTGATGCCAATTTTTCCGCATAGTTGCAGAGAATGTCGTCAGACAAAAGAAACAACGTTTAGCAAAGAAGGCTGGGAATGCTCAACTCACAGTGTCTCATTTGAGTGAAAAGGTAAGGTGTGGGCTGAAGTAGTCCTGGGTCCCATTTAAATTCAGAATTTTTCACTTGTTGGGCAAGTTCTCCACCACTCAAGCCATGCCCCCAGCCCTTTTGCTTTGATTATTTTTCAGATAGGGTCTTATACTTTCACCTGGGGTTGACCACAGACTGTGATCCTCCCACCTCCGCCTCCTACAGAGCTTGAGTTATTGTCATGTATCACCATGCCTGTCCCCAGCCCATGGTTTCTTAGGAAAGAAAATGCAAACCTCTCAACCTGAGTTGATGTTAAAGGGGCAAACCTGCCTCTTGTCATTTTGTTCTTCTATTTTTCTGTGTCTCATTTGATGCTTTTAAAGTGACAGTGAGCTTCTGTGCTGTCATGGATGATTACAGGTTATCAATCAAATCAAAGTCTTATTTTGGAGAAAAAATTAGGGTTAATATTAAAAAGGATCTTTGAAGAGACAGGAAATGTTGAAATAAGAAGAAAAGTTAAAATGCAAAGTATTGGTTTATACATCGTATTCTGTGAGAATCCCAGGCTCCTGTGTAGCCCATGTGATGAACATCAAACTTGAAGTGGCGCAGGTGAGGAAGACTCTAGAAGGACCTCAGTTTGTACAGAGCCAAAAGAGTTTACATCTATGGATTCAGCATTAATACTTTGTTTCAAGACAGAATTGTACTTCAAAAACTTCTTTGACAGCCATTGTTTGTGGGGTGCATGAAGAGGGACTGTTAATCCCACCCTGATCAACGTGGGCTCCTTTGAAGGGGTTCAGTGGTACAAGAAGTTAGGAAATCTGGTCTGGGCCATTTATGGCCTGACTTAGTGTAACTGCTGTGGAGATAAGAAGAGTGGCACAAAAATAATTTGCTTGTATTGTCTGCTTCACTAGGCAGTGCTGTTTTAATAGTTCTCTTTTTAATTTTAGGTTTTCAACTCTGTAAAGGCTCTTCTTGATCTTTCTGTGTTTCGGAGTCAAATTGTACTAGAAAGACTGGTCACGGATCTGAAAAAGAAAATCCCAATGTTACACTTTAGTCCTTTGGAACCCAGTGGAAAAATCCATGTGGAAGGATCTTTTCTGGCTATGAAGAGGCTCAATGAGTCTTTGCTATTGAAATCAACTCATCTTTTACAAAGAAACAGGAAGATTATGAATGAGGGGGAAAAGTGGAAGAGACAGAGCCCCCAAAGGAGTCTACAGAAAAGTGCTAACTCTGTGACGACACTTGGGACGTTAGTACCCAAGTCTGCAAGAGGTGGAGAAATGCTTGTGCTCGACACGGATGTTTTCCTTTACCTGAAACAGAAATGTAGATGTTATGAAACCACACTGAACAGATTTCACATTCAAACTCAGGAGAGGGTGGATGGTGAGCTCACCACTCTTTATCTAAAAAATGCTCATGCTGATTCTCAGCCCAGTAATACGTGGCATGTGAAAGAACTCATTGAGGAGTGGTCCCAGGGTCTTCACCTTGAGCTCAGAAAAGAGATGTTTCATTTGGGAGGAATGGGAAGTAGAGAGAAAAGAAACATTCAGTGGGCATGTGAGAAAGTACACTCAAGATACCGTAAAGTTCTGATTAATTTTTACAGGACACACATTGACATTATCGGATCTTCTTCTGATACGTACCTATTTAAAAAAGAGGTCATGAAATTAGTAGGGCAAAAGGTTAGTTAATAAATGTCAGTCATAATAAGAATAGATACTTTCTCATACTGAGTACCGACCATGACAATAATCATCTTCTTTCATTATGAGTACTATTATCATCATGTTGTAGAGGAAGAAACTAGGATTTGGAGAATTTAAAATATTTATCCAAAGCTATCCAGCTGACAAGGAATGAGGTCAGCTTAATGAGGGCTTAATCCAGTCTATGAGTATACAGATATTATCTAAATAAAATTTTGGAAAACTTTTACTGAATGTTGAAGAAATCTCATTTTCTTTCCAGCTCCAAATTATTACAAAAAGTAGTCTTAACTCTAACATATGAGATGTTTCGATGATTACTGTTATGCCATTGGTAATTTCTTTTTCTTTTCTTTTTGGTGGTGCTGGGGTTTGAAATCAGGGCCTCATGCTTGCTAGGCAGGTGCTCTACCACTTGATCTTTCCACCAGCCAAGAAATTTCTTAACCTTTTCAAAGTTTGCATTTACTTCATATAGAATTAGAATGCTGGCAAAAACCATGAGAGAAATGACTTAGACAGAAAGTATTTCTAATTCAAGTGATCACGAACTTGACTAAATTCCATTGTTACATGGCTTCTGGACACATGAGGCATTTTTGCTGCTATTTATTTAGCTTATGTGCTTCTGTAAAGTGTTCTGTTATAATTATGAGGAAGTTTGGAAGAAATCTATACAATTGCTATTACAGACACTTCTTGTTTTATGATGGGAGTACATCCAGATAAGCTTTGTAAGTTGAAAATACTGTAAGTCAAAAATGCATTTCATACACAAAACCTACTGAACAGCCTAGTTTAGCCACAACAGTACTCCAGAGAATCAGTTGGTGGTCATTTACCTTCATGATTGCATGGCCGACTGGGAGCTATAGCTCACCACCATTGTCTAGTGCCATTAGGGAGTATCATACTGCATGTTGATAGCTTGGGAAAGATTTAAATTCAAAATTTGAAGTACGGAGCCAGGCACTGATGGCTGATGCCTGTAATCCTAGCTACTCAGGAAGCAGAGATCCAGAGGATCATGGTTCAAGGCCAGCCCAGGCATAAAGTGAGACCCTATCTCAAAAATACCCAACACACACACACAAAAAAAGGGTTGGTGGAGTGGCTCAAGTGGTAGAGTGCCTGCTTAGCAAGCATGAGCTCCTAAGTTCAAACCTCAGTACTGTCAAAAAAAGAATTTGTGATATAATTTCTACTGGGTGCATAATTGCTTTCAAACCATAGTAAAGCCAAAAATGTCATAGAAAAATTGAATTGTAAGTTGAATGATTGTTAAGGTGAGGGTATCCATGGTTTTATTCTTCAAATGCTATTACTTTAAAAATACAATTAGAAAATAAGGAAAGAAATAAAATCCACAATAATTTATTTCAAAGGGTATGACTTCCTTGAATATAGCTTCAGCTTAAACCAGTTTTAAGTATCTGGGGCACTTCAGAGACCTTCTTCATTTAATAGATAACAAAATGCATATATAATGTATATATAAAATACATTTTCTCATCTCAAAGTAAACATGATTGTAATTATTGGAACTGTTTGTGTCAGTAAAAAAGCATAAGAAAAAAATCTGTTTATATGCTCTTATTTTTCTTAGCCATATAAGTCCCAAATGTGTAAATAATTTCCATTTCCTTAACTAGTGTATTTCTGACACCAAAACCACAGGCAGCAAAAGCAAAACTTGATAAATAAGCCATCAAACTTAAAAATGTGCATTCAAGGACACGATCAATGGAGTAAAAACTGTTTCATTTAGTTCAGACTGTTATTGAAAACTGCCAGTGGGTGACAATTGATGTGTATTTTTGGAGGCTGGGAAGTCTGAGATGAGGGTGCAGGCATGACTGGGTCATGGTGAGGTAAGAGAAAGAGAAGAAGTTCTCCCCTGTCTCTTCTTAGAGGAACATGGATCCCATTATGAGGGCTGTACCCTCATGACTTAATTATCTCTCAAGGGCATGCCTCCATATGACATATGTGTTAAATTTGCATTGCTATGACAAAATACCTGAGAAAACAAAAAGAAGAAAGATTTATTTTGGCTCATGCTTTCTAGTCTATGGTTGCTTGGCCCCATCTCTGTGAGCCTGTGGCAAGGCAAGACATTATGGCAGAGAGAGTATGGCAGAGCAAAGATGCTCACATTATGACAGGGAAACAAAAGGATGGAGAGAGGGAAGAGAGAGAGAGGGAGAGAGAGACAGAAGAAAGAAGAAGGAGGAGGAGGAGAAAAAGGAGAAGGAGAGGAAGAAGAAGAAGGAGGAGGAGGGGAAGGAGAAGAAGAGGGGTCCAGGGTTAAAATACACTCTTCAAAAGGCATGCCACCTGTAACTTACTTCCTCCATGTAGGCCCAATCTCTTAATAGTCCATTCAGCCATGAACTGCATATGAACAATAGCTAGCTAGCTGAATGGGCTACTAATCAATTGATGAGGTGTACACCCTCATATCAAATCACCTCTCGATAACTCCATCAGCTGGGATCCAGGCCTTGCACACACAAGCTTTTGGGACATTTTATATCCAAAACATAATTCTAACACATTGGGCATTAGAGTTTCAACATATGAATTGTGGGGACATATGAATATTCAGTCCATGGCATTCTATCCCTGACCCTCTAAATTCACATCCTTGTCAAGTACCAAATGCGTTCTTTCCATCCAACAGTCCCAGACATCTTAACTCATTCCAGCATAAACTCTACTACAAGTCTAATGTCCAAAGTCTCGTCTAAATATCATCGAAATCAGGTATGAACAGGATTCTGGAACAATTTCAGTTTGGCAACAATTCCTCTCTAGCTCTGAACTTGTGAAAACCAAAGTTTTGTGCTTTCAAAATAGAATGGTGGGAAAGGGATAGGACACACTTTCCAATCCAAAAAGGGAGAAATAGGGAATAAGGAAGAAGTGATGAGTTCCAAGCAAGTCCAACACCTGGCAAAGCAATCTGCATAAGATCGTAATGCTTAGAAAATAATCTTCGGTTCAATGCTCTGCCTTCTGAGGCTCACTGGGACCACCAAGTACAAGCCTTCAACAGGGAGCAAATCTGCCAGTGACATGATCTTGGATATCCAACCTCCAGAACAAAGAGCAATATATTTCTGTTGTTTGTAAGCTGCCAGTCTGGTATTTTGTTATAACAGCCTGCACAGACTGAGACAGACACAGAGTGGAGTGATGCAGCTACCAAGGAACAGCAAGAGTTGCCTGCAGCCTCCACAGGCAAGAATTTTCCCTGGAGCCTGCAGAAAGAGCATGGCCCTGCTGACACATTGATTTTAGATTTCTGCCTCCAGAACTGTGAGAATAAATTTCTGCGGTTTTAAACCATCAAGTTTGTAGAAATTTGTTTCAGCAACCCTGGAAATGGATAGATCTGGCTTTCTTTCAAACAGTTCTTGGGAACCTCCATCCCTGCAGATGGTTTTGGGTGTGGGCCTCTTATGTCACCCTTGTAGAGGGCAAGAACTTTCCTTTTCCTGTTTCATTCATCCCCAGTTTATAGTGGAGCACCTGGCATATAGTAGGCGTTTCAGAAATCCTTATAAAATATATATGAACAAGTTTTGTAATCCCACAGAATTCAATACGAAACTATGTACTCAATAAATAAATAAAACAGTTAATAAATGTTATTGCTCTAGAAATTTTCTTTTTGCTGTGTGGTTTTCCTTCTTGTCAGCATAACGTTAATTTCTTACTCCTTCATTAGAATGGGTCTGCATTTCCTGCTTGCATTCTTTCCTCCCATGCAGGAAATTCTTCTCTCTGGCAAGACACACTCAGGTAATAGGATATCTTTTTCTCTTTTATATTCTTGTCAAGCAGTTTGGCTAGTAATTGCTCTTGGCAGGCAGGCACTAGGTATGTTCCTTGGACTTGTCTGCAGTGGATCTTTCCATATGTCTGTCTTTGTGAGCAGGTTTCACAGTGAAATGCAAATCCCTTGCGATTTAATTTGATAATTATGAAGATTCGCTGCTCTGCCTAGTCTGGTGTCTAGTTATTGTCAGCTGTAAGAGGCTACTCAGGAATTCTCAAAGTCTATGAGCATTCTACCCATTAATACTTGACATATTAAGATATTTTAATCAGTAGAAAATACTATATAGCTTGTGTATGTATGTCAAGAGTATCCTGCAGCTAACATATTTCCCGTAATGCTGACAAAAGCGATAGGGAGAGAATATGCCTCCTTTTGATTCTTTTATGAAATTTTAAATTGGAGGAATTTGCCTAGTAAATATTTTACTGATCCAGATGTTAGAAAGGTATTACCTTAAAGGATAGGGACTTCAAGTGATAGTTAGGAAAGGACATTGGGAATGTTACGTAATATTTTCTGCAATTTAAAAAATGTTTAAAATACATAATAAGTGGTTTCATGAGAGGAGTGAACAGGAGAAAAATGCAAGAAAGGTAGCATTTTCTTTTGTTTTTGATGGTACTGGGGTTTGAACTCAGGGCCTCGCTAGGCAGGTACTCTACCACTTGAGCCACTTCGCCCACCAAAGGGTGGCATTTTTAAGAGGTGTGTATGAAGGTTGAGAGGAACAACTTGCTTCTGATGAAAGTGATGTTTATGGGATAAAGTTTATTGAAAATGCTTATTCTTCTTCCTTGTCTCCTGTCCCACACATCCACACATCTCTTCCCTTCATTTTATAAATTGTCAAGCATTTTGGATTCAGTGTCAAGACCATCCTTTATATTTTTTTCTTTTTTTCATGCTCTATGATACAACACTAATTAGCTCATACTTGGAGTATTGCAGTATTCTTCTAGCTGGTCCTCTTGGCTTGGCCCTCCCCAGCCCCATACCCTCAATTCATCTCGTATATCACTAGAAAATTAATGTGTCGGAAATGATTAGTGGTATTTGGGAGGATTCAACTGACTGGCTGATGTTAATTGTCCTACCCTGAAATTTCATTGTAACTTTTAATCTTTCTTATTGCTTTCTTATCCATTTACAGCATATATTTTCTGAAAGGTACAGTCTATTCTTGTTCATAAAAGATTTAATATTCAATCATGTATTAAGCGATATTTTCTGCCTTTTTAAAAAATGTCTTTATTCAGATGGGAATAAATTTCTTTCTATGCTATCCATAAGCTAGATGCATCATTTCCTTATTGGCAGTCTGTGTGTCAGAACACTGCCTATGTAGCAGGGAATGAGAGCAAGGATTTTGTAGCTTGATATGAGATTGAATAAATTTTAGCAGCACTATTTCCTGACTTGTGACTTTGGGACTTTGTTTTCACATCTGTAAAATGGGAATAATAACCATGACCTCATAAGAATTTGTAATAATAAGATGACTGGGCTTTGCTTTTAGTAGCTGATACAAGCTGTTCTTGTCATTCCTGTCAGTCATAGGACAAATGGCGCACAGACCTGAGTAAATATAATGAATGATTTGGGCATTTGCTTTTGCTGTGGGATGTTTTCTCTAGTAGGAAGAAAATGTCAAGGAGGACCCATGAAGAGGTGCCACCTCAGGGAGTTCCCTTCAAAGGTACAGAGATATAAGGCAGCATAATTTTGGTAGGGAATATCAGAATTCTGATATTTTCCATGCTTGGGGGAAGAGGAAGACTTTCCATCCAGCTTGAAGACAGAAGAGGAGCCCACCTCTTGGTTTCAGGAGAGAGTTAAGGAAACTTCCCATTGTTCTCTAGTCACGTTAAAGGAGTTGATGCTATTACTGTATGTAGTATTCTGCCTTCCAGATGCTTTGGACCAGCTTGAAACAGACCAGACCCCTGAGTTTTAAAATTTCCCTCTGATTTTTTTTTTAAGCAGGGATGGGGAGGCAGTAGGGAGGCTGTACCGCTATAGCTGTATGTGGTAAACCACGTCACAAGTTAGAAAATTGTTTTAAATCCTCTTAACTGATCAATTCTGTCTCATCACACTGGAGCACAAGGATAAAGTCACATTCTTTTCTATTATTTAAATGAATGACTCCAATGGATTATTTTTTCCAATTGGAAGAAGACATTTCTTCATTTTTTGAGGTTTTCTCTTTCTCTAAAATCCTGAGGATATTTTCTTAGACCTGAAGGAAAGAATTCTGTTCTATCTGCTGCCACAGGAACCCAACCTGCTCACCAAATTGTCTCCAGTGGTTAAGTTCAGTGACTGTCACTGATCTGGTAGTTTCTGGAGAAGACAGCAAACAGCAGCCCTAGTTAGCTCAGCAGTATTCATTACAAACCAGGGGGGGATAGCTCCAAGGACATGCATCTGTAGGGACAGAGTTCTCTCCTATTAGGTATAGTTTGTCCTCATTATTCTCAGATTCCATGTCTGTGAATTTGCCTACCTGCTTATACTGCTTTGTAACGCCATTCACAGACATGCACAAACTGATAAAAAATGTGAGTTGCCTGACACTTATATGCTAAGTTGTGGTTGAAAAAGGTGACACTCTACTTTCTTATTTGAGCTTTCTTACTACAAACAAGTGTCTTTTGCTAGGATTATTTTTTGCTATGTTTTTTACTTTTTTTTTTTTTTAGGCCTTCAAGATCTGTTCTCTGAGCTGAAGAAATTTGATGTTTGAATTTTAATGTTTATTAAATTTTTAAATTTTTATTAATATACATATGGGGAGGGCCATGCACACTTTTGTGTTTTCTGTTGGTGACTTTACTGTTAAAAATGGGCCCCATGGGCAGTGCTAAAGTGCTGTCCAGGGCTCCTCAGCTCAAGAAGATGGTGATGTGTCTTTCAGAGAAAATGTTTTTGTTAGATCAGCTTCAGCAGGCATGAGCACCTATTGCTGGCTATGACTTCATTTGTAATTAATCAGTGTATGTATGTATCTGCGTATTTGAAGGGGGGGTGGTGTCCTCTTTATTGATCTACCTCCTATTTCACTGCCAAAATTTTAGCCTCTTTGATAGACCCCCCTCAGAAAGAAGGTAGTGAAAAGAAGGGATTGTTGAGGTCCTGAGCTCTTTGGGCAGTTAGAAAGGGAACAGAAACCAAAGCAATAACTGCATGTGACAGAGAATGACAATCAAGAAGGCTAAGGCAGAGTGGAAAAGGAGGGCAGGGAAGGAGAAGAAAGAAGCCACAGGAAGCCATCTTCCCCCCTCCACCTTCATGCCCCCAGAGTGCTGAAGAGAAGTCACACATCAGGTGGGCTTGAGCCTGAAGGGGGAGGAGGAGGGCAAGGAAGGGACAACTACGCTCTTTGAAGAATGGGACCCCACACCTCAGGATAGCAGTGTCACAGACCATAGATACTTTCAACATTGTGGGCAATGTATTGAAAGAAGTCTTCTTTGTGATGGTCCCAGTATAGCTGCCCCTCTTTGTCCTTAAACTTTAACCTCCTTGGGAACCACGTTGAACTGGGCTCAGCTGTGGCAACCTGGAGGGGAGGGATCAGAGATGGGCAATAGTATATATTAAATAGGGTGTCAGAAATTCACATAAAACAAGGCTATATTTTTATTAGTTTCTAAAAATGTGACCAGAGGCTCATAGAAACCAAACTGTGTGTGTCTTATTGGATTGATGGTTTAGTATTTGTTAATTCAGCATTCTTGGAGACTTTATAGGGCATAAGTACCAACAGTCAACAGCACATACAGTCATTCCTTGATGTGAGCCCATCATGTGAGAGAGGATGAGTCAGTAATTGCCCTGTAAGAACTTGTGGAAAGACCAGCCTCCTTCTAGTTTTCAGAGTCATTCCTCTTGCTGCTGTCCAGTAGGTTAGCATTTATATGTACTCCATTGCAAAGGGGTCTCTGTTTTCTATCTCTGTCACTAGATTGGGGCAAGAGTGCCAGGGTATGGCACAAGGTGGAAGGTGATGGTGATGGTACAACTCACCCTCACCCGTATCAAGTAGCCTTTTGCCAGCCATACTCTTGTGGTCTCTCTTTTGGGCCAGATATGAAGTAAAATCCTCATTCTCAGAATGATTTGTAGTGGGAATAACTATTTTCTTGCTTTCATCTCTCCAACATATAATTGCAAAAATAAAACAGTCTGACACGGGTACATTTCCCAAGGTCTGAGCTGTCCACTTGCAGCCAAGGTCACCCTGATGTAAAACACTAAAAACGGTTATCTGTGGCTCCTGCTTATGTTGTTCCTAGAATAAAACCTCAGGATTCATGGGGGAAGTGAAAAGTAAATCAGCACTGCCCACACAGTCTGGCTGGATTTGTGCTGGGCTGGATACTGAATTCACATCTATCAAAGTTATATTGGATTTTGTAGTTGAATTGTAGCTTTTGGAGAAAAATTCAAAGGTGACAATGTTCTAAATTTGGCATTCTCTTGACACAGTTGAAAGATTTCTTACATGTTCAAGAGCCCAATCTTGAAGAACTATGCTATTACTACTTGGAAAATTCCTATAGAAAGGGCTTTGGATGTGTCCATCTGGTTCCAGAGATAGGGTTCAATTTATACCTAGCCTCTCTTTTGACTTCAATTCTTTGTAAAGAAGTAAAGAAGCCTTATGCCTTCTTTCAGGAATGTATGCTTTTAATGACTTAAGGCACAATAACAATGTTTTTTTAAAAACACAAATACAGGTGTGAGCCACTGGCGCCTGGCTGCATTCTCTCTCTCTCGCTCTCTCTTTCTCTATCTCAATATATCAGTTGTAACACTTGTATAATCAGTTATTATTTTAAAATATATTAATTTGGTATAGGCCAATTATTTATAATATTTTCTATACATTTTTTTTCCCTCATCATCTGGTAGTGTGGTCCTGGCTTTAAGGATTTGTTAATTTTTTTTGTCCTGAGACAGTCTTGCTATGTAGTCCAGGCTAGCCTTGAACTTGGTATCCTCCTGCTTCAATCTCTGAAGTACTGGGACTACAGACATGTACCACCACACCCAGAATATGTATGCTTTTCTTTTATCTTACCCCTCTTCTATCCTGTTCTTGGGCCATGACAAAAAGTAACTATAGAATAATAAATTGTTTTTAGAACAACTCTTCTCAAACCCCTAATTCTAATATAATATAGTAATGAATAAAATTAAATAGTATCAGTTTGAAAGAAAAGAGATATTAAAGCAATAGGGATATCTTGGCAACAGCAGCAAGACATCCTAGCATAAATGATGATGTTATTTTGAATGACAGAATACCCTCCATGAAAGGATTAGTGCTCGAGTGAGGAAATAAACATTTAACTTTTTTTTGGTGGTGTTAGGGTTTGAACTTGAGGGCCTGAGCTTGTTAGGTAGGTGCTCTAACACTTGAACCATGCCTCCAGTCCAGCATTTAGCTTTTGACATTGTACCCAGTATTCAATAACTGTTCTCTCTCAGTATTAAAAATCTCATTGTTGGCTACTGTGATGGAAGAAATTGCTAAAAGGGCAACGACGTGTAACATTTACATGAGGATTAATTTTCTCTTGTACTCATGTATGTAAATGGAAAAATGAGACCTGTTGAAACTGTTCCAGGAATGGGGGGAGATGGGATAGGGGAGAATAATAGAAGGCATGAATTCAACCATGATATAATATTGTAAGAACCTTTGTAAATGTCACAATGTACCCCCAGTACAATAATAATAACCCACACACACACAAAAAAAAAAAAAAGGAAAAGAAAAGAACTACGCTTAGAAGCAAAAAAAAAAAAAAAAAAAAATCAATTTGAGAATCAGAAAGTTACAATCTGAAAAAGCACTAGAGGGAGCCAGACCCCTTTGTGATGAATTCTTCTTTGTCTTGGAGCTAGAACACAGCTCTAGCCTGGATTTACATCAGCTTGTAGACTTGTGAATTTAGTGCTAAAATCGTTGCCCTTTTAGCACGATTACACGTGCTAGGAATTTGACAACCACAGATTTTAGAGGGTAGAGTGGTCCACATTAATAGGGACTTAAGAGGCCTAGTATGTAAATACAATCTGTGGACCTTGTTTGGATCATGACTCAAACAAACCAGCCTTAAAAAGATGTTTGTGAGACAACCAGGGGCATTTGATCAGGAACAAATATTGTATTATATTATTGTTTATTTTATTAGGTGTGATAATAGTATCTTGGTGATGCTAAAATTCTTCGTGTATAAAAGACAGATACAGAAGAATTGTTGCATGAAATTATATTGCCAAAATTCGTTAGAAAATGTGCCACAGTAGGGATACGAATGTAGCTCAATGACACAGCATTTGACTAGCATGGACAAGGCCTTGGTTTGGTCCCTAGTACCACAAAACAAACAAACAAAACAGCAGTCCTCTCCTACAACCGCCCCCCCAACCTGGTGTGTGTGTGTGTGTGTGTGTGTGTGTGTGTGTGTAAGAGTGGGGATAATAGAAGAGACAACATTGACAGCATTTAATAATTATTGGACTTGGAGTTTGTTGTACTATTTGCTTTACTTTCATGAGTGCCTAAAATTTTCCATTAAAAGAAAAAGAAAAAAGTACTATATTCTTCCAGTATTTATGGCTTAATTATTGTCATTTTCTGACTGATCTGTATTTCTTAGGTTACAAATTCAGATGTGCAAGAAAATACTGCCCTTTCTTTCAGAATCAAATTTAATTTCTAGTTTGAGCCTCTGCTCTATTAGATGTCAGAAAGTAAACATCATTTAATTCAGAGAAATCTCACAATGCACTGTCAAAAACGTAATTCAAGATTGAATTTGCCCACCTCCACCTGTCAGTAGAATTGCAGAGTGAAAGCCAGCAAGTGGGAAGGGATAGTTTTGAGTTGGGGCTGGACCTTTGTTGTCTCTTCTTTCATCAGACATCTGCTAAGATGACCTTGATCTTTTCTTGGGTCAGCTTGTTCTCGCAGATGACAGCCACATTCTCTGATGACCACCCTGAAAGGCCTCTGTAGATCTGCTGCTCTCTCCCACTGCCAAAACTCCCTTGGAACAGGGTCAAGTCCACAGATCTTCCTGCCGGTTTCTTTAGCCTTGCCTGCTTAGCCATCTCTGCTCCACTGTGCCTATGCCATATTTGCCATGGAAGGTACTGGAGGACATCTCTAGGACCTTTGCCACTTCCACAGGTTCCATATGGGAATAAATATTTAACTGCTTCCAAATCCTTGACAGATATGGGGGCTTTAAGGTTCAGTTCTCAGGAGAGGGGACTTACACAGGTCACCTTCTTAAGCGAATATCACAATGTCTATTATCCCTCCTTGGAGCCTGTGGTATCTCTGCCTGGTCTGCTGGGTAGACATGTAGCACCTGAACTTTGATAAACTTGTGGAGTGAACATGACAAAGTCCTTCAGAGCTCTGGATGCAGGGAAGGGTCATGAGTTTGCAGGAATTATGAAAAAAATTTTCTTTAATTATTATAATAAAATGTGATCCTAAAGAATAATTTAAATTCAAAACTTAGTATTTCCTTATCATGAAGAAATAAACTAGGGACATGGCAGTAAATGGTGGTTAAGAATATAGTCTCAGGGATTAGATAGATTTGTCTTTTAATCCTGCTTCTATGTCTTTCTGGTGCGAATCAAGTACAAATTTATTAAGATTTGTAAATACCCTACTTTATTTATATAGACGAGGCAGTAATATCTACTGTGGAAGGTTTGGAGGAAGATTAAACAAGAATATACATATAAAGTATGCAAAGAAAACTTGGACCTTTGTATAAAACCTATACATGACAACAAATTTTATTATTAAGAATAAGAATACAAGCAAGGAAATTCCCTTATACATTTTTTGCATGTGGTTACCGAATCTTTCTCCTAAGGCTTCCTAAGTTATTAGCACAGTCCTTAAAAGCCACATGGGAACTTGGGTGCAGGCCCAGGCACCAGAACTTGGAAACAACTCTCTCTTTGGTATCCACTCTGAGGTGTATGGAGCCCAAATTCCCTTCGTATTTTAAGAAATAACTCCTAGCTTTCATTCACAGTGTGGCCCATCCTTTATGAACTGTCAGTGGAAAGTAAGCAGATGAAAGGAAGAATTCCAAGAGTATAATATCACCATGGCCTCAGGAAGCAGAGGAAAAGAAACCCAAACAATTTATAGTGGACAAGCTTCCAGATGTTTATTGCCAGGACCTTTTGCTCAGAGTGAAAAGAAAATCCAAACAAACGCCACAGCCGTCTTCTGCATCGTAAGAAAAACCAAAGGTACTTTACTCAGCCCTCCCTGCCTGATGGCTTTGGTATTTTGGCTAGAGAGGAAGACAAATTGCTGCTCTGTTTTTCTCAAACGTCTTGACAGTGAGTCCATGCTGCACTGGCTTCTGATTCCTCTTTGCTCATGGACATTAGATTCCAGCCCCCTGGGTAGAGACGTCCAGCTTTGTAATTAGCCTCCTTCCAGAAGTCGTGTGGTGTTGGTATGGAACCAAGAATTGGCTTAGAGTAAGAAAGTCAAGTCTTGAATATATATGTGCTCTCTGTCCAGGTGCAATCTGTTAATTAATCTTATGTACCCAGAGTGTTTCATTACATTTTAATGCATTAGTGCTTAAAGAAGTTTCTGTGAAAAAATGGAACTCATTTAGAAGCGGATTGATCTCACACTACAAACCTCTTGCTACTATAAAACCTGTTTTTACATTGGATACCCTCAGGTAACCTAGATAATTCCTTTATCTCAAGATTTTTAACATGTTCAGATCTTCAAAGTCACTTTAGCCATATAAGATAATATTTTTACAGGTTTTGACCCTTAGGGTATGGATGTCTTTGGGGGCCATTATTCTATCTACCACAGTCCACTTTTGTCCTCCAAAGATTTCCTTCCATCACACATATGAAATACTTTTACCTCATCCTATATATTCCAGAAGTCTCAACCCATTACAGTATCAACTCCAAGTCCAAAAATCTCATCTAAATCTCCTCAACTGGAAGGTTCCAAATCTCATCCTGTAAGGGTGAAGCTCAAGTATAGCCGATCCCGAGGCCAATTTCTCTCCATCAGTGAACCCGTGAAACACAAGAATGACCATATCTGCTCCCTACACATAGCGGTGGGACACGCATAGGAGAACAGATACGAAAATTCCAGTTCAAAAGCGGAGAACATGGAAGGACTAAAGGAGCCAGCAGCCCCAAGCAACTCTGAAATCCAGCCAGCCAAACAACATTAGGTTTGAAAGCCCCGGAATGATTGTGCTTCACAGCTCTGCCCTCTGGGCTCAAGGCTCTGTCCTTGGAATCACACTTCTTTTTTCATGAAGGATAGCATGTGTTTGCAGATGAATGATTTTATTAGCCTGTTTGCTGCCTGTGGAGTTTTGGAAGTCTGACAGCTCTTTTCCATTTCATCCTTTCTGTCCTTGTTACTGTTACAAATACCTGAGATAATCAGATTATAGAGAATAGTGGAGATTTCAGTCTATGATGGGTTAATTCTGCTGCTTTTGGGCCTGCAGCAAGGTAGTACATCCTAGAGAGTTAGCGGTGAAGCAGGTTGTTCACTTCATGGTAGTCAGGAAGCAAAGAGTGAGAAGGCAAGAGTCCACAATCCCCTTCAGTGACCTAAAATCTCTCCCGAAACCCCACCTCTTAAAAGTTTCACCACCTCCCAGTAGTGTCATGGGAATATCTGCCTTTGGGGGACATTCCAGGTCCAAACTATAAACTAAGCTGGCAGTGTTTCTCTTGCTTAATATTCTCAAAAACCTTGTGGGTTTCCCATGTATGTCCTGGGGATTTACTCTGTTAGATGAAAGGTTTCTCTGCAGTGTTTACTGACTTCCATGACACAGGAGCCATCTCTTCAAAGAGTCTTCTCTGTGACTCAATACTCTGATCTTTTGATCTTTCTGAAGCCCTAGCAAAAGATTATTCCAGAACACACTCAGCTTTCTTCCCACAGCACAGTGACTAATTGTAGTGTCTTTTTGAAATCTGAATAGGTTGGGTTTCCAAAATAATCAAGGCTGATTTCTCTTTTACTTAACAATTCTTCCTTCAATCTGTCTTTTTTACCATAAAAAGCAAGAAACACGTCAACACGTGGACAATCTCTTTAACTTCATATTCAAGTTCGTTGTTATGAGATTGCTTTCCACACAATTGCAGGATGCAATTCACTGAAGCTTTCTGACACTATATAGAATGATCCTTTTTCTTGTAGTTTCCAATAATGTTTTTCCAATTTCCCGTGAACCCTCACGGCAGTGCCTTTCATGTCCACATTTCTACCAATAGTCTCTATTCTCTTCACAACAACTTAGGTAGTATTTGAGACTATGTATGTTTTTTTTGTTGCCGTACTCCCAATTTCTTTCTAAATCCCTACTACAGGATTGTTAACATTCATATCTATCATGAGATTGTCTGTAGGCAATCTAGACTTTTTCTATTATGTTCCTCAGTTTTTTCCAGCTTCTGTCCATTGGTCAATTCCAAAGCCACTTCCATATTTTAGGTATGTTTCACAGCAGCACTTCACTTCAGGTATGGAAATCTGTGTTCATTTTTCTATTGCTATTGTAGCCAATTGACAGAAACTTAAAAGAACTTAAAAGAACACAAACTATTGTCTTGTCATTCTGGAGATTAGAACTATGGACAGCGTGTCATGAGGCTAAAATCAAGGCATCATCAGGCTTGTGTTTCTTCTGGAGGCTCTAGGGTAGGATGTATCCCTTGCCTTTTCAGCCTACATCCATTGGCTGTTGGCCTCCTTCTAATAATCACACCACTTGGATCTCTGCATTCATTGTCACATCTCCTTTTCTGACTCTGCCTCTCTTGTCTTTCTTTAATTTATAAGAATCTGTAGAGGCTGCAGATGGAGTTCAGTGGTAGAATTTTCCTAGCATATATGAGGTTCTCAGTTCTATTCTGCACAGCAAAAGAAAAAAAAATAAAGCAAAAGATCTCTATGATTATATTGTCCTGTGTTCCCACCTAACACAGGACAAGCTTGTCATTTAAAAATACAGAAATTAATCATCTCTGCAAAGTTGCTTTTGCCATTAACATATTCACAGGTTCTGAGAATTAAGGTATGGACATCTTGGGAGAGTTAGTTTTTTGGTCTATTGTGGCATCCTAACCATCTCAGGTTGGGTTCTCAAGAATAAGACACTGAAAGTCAGTCTGGGATGCAAAAATCCATTAGGGATTAAGACCTGAGGAAGAAGCAATAATGAACAGAGGAAAAGGTGGAACTGTGAGGCAGACCTGATCAAGCCTTGGCCAACTCAAGGTCAATTGCTGTCAGAGTTGTCCTGCCTAAGGACAGAATGGTCAACCTTCCATCCCCCTACATTGCTCAGTCACTAGATAAGCGTTATCTATAGCGAGGCAGCCTTCTGTGGCTGAGTTAAACTCTGAAAACCCAACGGTGGGAGGCTGTCTGCTGACTGCAAGTCAAGAGGAGGTTTTTTTCATGAAGGAGGATCTGAATTGTGCATTTGGTGCTTTGCACACATGTTGGGTCCTGTTGACTGTGAAAGGGACTGGAAGATGTAGACAAACATTCCTACAATCTTTGAGTATTGAGTAGGAAACTTCTCTTGGACCTGACTTCAAGTCCTGGGATAACAGCGTCAGAATTATCATAGTCTTTAGGGCATCAGTAACATTAGGAAAAAACTCAGTTGGATCCCAGAAACCAATTGTCATCATGAGAATCTCTTGCTAGACTTACTTCATTCCCTCTGGGAGGTAGTTGTTGGAGGAAGTCTAGTTTATTCAAGTTCCACAAGCATGACTTTCTGACCTTCTGTTTCTATACCAATAAACATCACCATTATCAAATTTAACGTTGCTATTATTTATTGAATGCTTATTCTGTACCAAGCACTGTAGGGTTTCCATGCAGCACCTCATGTAATCATTTCAATATAGCTGGAAAGAATCCAGGGAGTAGGGATGGGACAAGCGACAGGGCACATCAGTGTTCTGTTGTAAGCCCAGTGTTCTTCCTGAGATGCCATCAGCTCTTTGACATCAGACACCTTCTGAGTGGCACTCATTTTGACCCAAGGCCTGATACATAACTATGACATGTTATATCACAGCATGGTGCCGATGAGGTCAATTGTTTAATTGAGTTCTAGATACTCAGCTCTTGCTATTCAAACAACTGATTGACTGACTCTACCACCAGTTTGGTCTAGTATTCTCTTGAGGGTGCTGAATGTTCTCATTCTTTGAAAGTTTAGATTTGGGCCTCTTTCTTCATGGGGCTAGGGACAAATAGGGGGAGAGATTTGGCATGAAATTTATACCATTAAAGTCTGATTGCAGATTAAAAGTGACAGGTAAGACTAGTCTAGAGGCTGTAACCAAAAGCAACCTTCCCTGTTTTCCCCCTTGCTATGGATTTTTGTGTGTATTTTTCTATTTTCAGTATTTATGGTGATTGGGAAACATGTTATACTATCTGACACATCCTATGTAAAGACATTTGCAAACGTGTTCACATTTTAAATACTTCTTTTTGCAGTTCTGGGCTCATCTGTGAAAATCTGTTCCATTCTTATAGTTTTGTGAAACTAAAATTGTTGACTTGTAAACCGTGGCAAAGTATCTGAAAAAGACAAATTGAATCCCCTCATTTTGTAATTTTGGGCACAAGTTTTTAGATCACATGTTTCAAGTACCTTGCCTGATTACAGACTTCATGCATAATTTCTTCTCGGTGCTACTGTTTTCTGAATTCTTCAAAATAATCTATGACTTCCTGAAGTACAGTCGTGTAAACAGGATTTCAGATTCTAAATGTATATGGATTTTCAGGGTGGTTCTAATTAGGAGTTTGAGTTTTCTGGTAGCAAGTAAACTTGAGAGAGCAGCTGTCTAATAAAATTACTTGGCTAATTCATTGATACAATCCTTGGGAGAGAAAGTTGGCATGATTAACTCCATGTGTGTTCTATGGGACAAGACTATAACACTCTGCATTACCTAGGTACAACCCTTTGTGACTAACAGTTCTGAGTTCAGGCTTTCACCATATCTGCCTTGTATCAGACATGACCACCACTACTGCAGTTGTTACTACTTCTGTTGTAGCGAATTACCACCATTCGAATGATTTATAACAACACAGATATATTATAATTCTGGAGTTCAGAAGTCCAAAATATTTTATGGAGCTAAAATCAAGGCGTCAACAGTGTGGTCCTTCTAGATACTTTAAGGCAGAACCTATTCCTCACCATTTCCAGCTTTTGAAGGCTGCCTGTGCTCCTTATCACTTTGACCTCTGCCTTCTTTGTTATTTCTTTGACTCTGATCCTCTTGCTTCCCTCTTATAAGGACCCCTAGGATTATGTTGGACTCACCTGGGTAAACCAGGATAATCTCACAGTTTAAGATCCTTAATATAATCATGTGTGTTGAGTCCTTTTTGCCATGTGTGGCAAGACAATATAGATTCCAGGAGTTAGAATATTTCTGTGCTGCTATAACAGAAATACCACAGGCTTCAGATTATAAAGAAAAGACATTTATTTCTCACATTTCTGGAGGATAGGAAGTCCAAGATCATGGTGCTATCTGTTAGGGCCTGATTTATCTGCTTCCAAGATGGTGCCTTGAACGCTGTGTCCTCCAGAGGGAGGAGCACCATATACTCACATGGCAGAAGAGCAAAGAGGGTTAAGTCACTCACAAGCCCTTTTGTAGTGACATCAATCCATTCACCCAATACTTTCCAATAGGCCCTACCTCCCAGCACCATTCTGTTGGTGAGTAAGTTTCCAACACATGAATTTTGGAGGGGGCAAAAATATTTAAACCTTTGGAAAGGTGACCATGTTTCAGCTTACTACATACCTCCTGACCACACTGGCTCCTCTAGGCATCTTCAATAGCTCCCACTTCTTCCCACAACAAATTCATATTTATTTGAAGGCTTCTTAAAGCTCTCTGTGTTTGGAACCATCCCTTCTAATTTCATGTCTTCCTTGCCTCTCTCAGTCATGCTAGGCTTCGTTTTCCTGCATCTCATCAAACTTCTGTGTCCTTGTTTGTGTCAGTCTTTCACTCGAAATGTCTGTTGTCCTCTCATTCTGAATCTGATTAATTTTTTAAGGTTCATCCTCAAATCTTGCTTCTTACCTGAGACTCACCCTGATGACTCTGCATCTTTTGTTTCTCTCTTCATGATCCCTTAAAGCACTTAGGGTTTTTATACACAACTTATTATAAGCCCTTTTTTTTTTTTTCCTTTGGCAGTACTGGGGTTTGAACTCAGTGCCTTGAACTTACTAGGCAGGTGCTGTACCACTTGAGCCATGCCGCCAGTTCTTTTTGTTCTGGTTATTTTGGAGATAGGAGTTTGCTTTTCATCCAGGCCATCCTGAACCATGATCCTCCTATTTTATGCTTTCCATGTAGCTGGGATGACAGGTGCACACCACCATGCCCAGCTTTTTTCTGTTGAGATAGGATCTCATAAGCTTTTTTCCCCTGGGCTGGCCTGGAACCTCTATCCTCCCAATCTCAGCCTCCCCTGTAGCTTGGAATGACAGGCACACACCACTGCACCAGCTATTGGCTGAGTTGGGGTCTCCCTAATTTTTTTGTCACAGCTTGTCTGAAACTGAGATCCTCCCGATTTCAGCCTCTCAAGTAGCTAGAATTATAAGCTTGAGCCAATGGCCTCTGGCTAGTGGTTATAAACTTTTTTTTTTGTTCTTTTTGAAGGTGCTGGGGATCAAACCCAGGGCTCTGCTCATGCTAGGCAAGTGCTTTGCCACTGAACTATAGCTCCAGCCCAGGTTATAAACTTTTTGAAATTCTTATTTCTTTTGCATGTTGAGTCACTTGGTAATAGCAAGCTGAACATTTGTTCACTGCCTCGTTAAGCATTCTGTTTTGGTAGGCCCATGATTTTCAGAGGTGTCCACTAAGAATACCAGAAAATAGAGTTCAACGTGCTATTTAGTGAGGAAACAACAGGAGATTCTTTGTTTTTACTTCACAGTCCAATGGAAAGCTATCTTCTCTATTTATGATTCCTAATGTTTATATACAAGCTTGCTTAGCATTGTGAGAAGAACTAACTGCCACGCAGTGCCTACTCCATCTCAGATGCCTTCCCTTTATTGTTGGGTGCTAAGTTTGGTCCCATATCCCTCCAAGTTATGGAGGACTCTGCTGCTTTTCCTGAGCAGATGGTTGATGTCCTGCTGTCAGAAATTGTTGTATTGGTCTCAGAGTGAAGTTTGCAGAAAAGCTCATCTTTGAAGAGCCTGAACACAGAGAATGGGCTTTATCAGACTTATAAGAATGAACCACATGGCTTTTGTGTGTTTTCTTGCTACTAATCACTGGTACAATTGGTTGATTTTTACCCAAGGCTTATTGTCATTGTTGTAATATACCAGCAAGAGGGAAGTTGTGGAGAAAATGCTCCCATCTACTTCTGATTGTGAGTCCACCCAGGAGGCATACCATATTTACCAAAGAACCTGACAATTGCTAAATGAACTTTGCAGCATAAGTCAGCTTGTCATAATGAAACTAGGAGAAAGGTACTATTGCTATTATCTTCATTTTTAATGTAATAAAATAAGTTTTAATAAACTTAGATGAACATACTAAGGCATAAGCCATTAAGTGACAGATCATTGATGATGCTAGGGTTTGAATGCAAGCAATCTGACTTGCAATTTGGTCTTTATACTAAAATAATTGAGCCTGGTGTGGTATTTACCTGTAATCCCAACACTCAGGAGGCTGAGGTGGGAGGATCTCTAGTTGGGCAGCATAGTGAGCTACCTCCCCCTATGGCACCCCCAAAAAAGCAGTTGAGTTATATTTGCATTCATGCCAGATCATTGGCTAAAATCCCCCTCTCATCTGAAGAATCTAATAAGCTATATAGAGTAGGGCAAGAAAATGATAGAGGACTGGAGTTTGCTGAAGCAACAATGGCTTCTTTTTTGGGACCAGCAGTATTCAAAGTTAAGGCACATCCCTTACACATTAAGTGGATATGTTTACTGCTCCTGTTGCTATGGAGGAGAAGATAAGCAGAAAAGAACTTATCGATTTCTTCCAAGGCAAACCTTCTATTGGAATTTTGCCTGAAAAGGATTCTATTATCCAAGTCTCTCAAGGTAAGAGGTCATTATTGACCTCAAGATCACAATAGTGTAAGTACTATCGGTCTGTGCAGACAATGTAGTTGTTTACATAGTAATTGATTCATGTATACTCACATAGAAATATTATATGTCTACATAAATACATATATATTCCATAAAGCTATTTTGATTCATTTTAGTAGGTTATTTTCTATCCCAAAGTCTCAAATCATGAAACTGTTTCAAGTATTGTTTTTCAGCCAGAAATACCTAAGCCTTCAAAGAATATAAATATTGACAGTAATGAAGTGCTGGTACATTGTTTCTGCTATGTATAATTATGATAGATATTAAATGATAATTAATTTTAACCAATCATTTACATTGGGGTATCATTTTCAGTAAAATTTATGAAACATTTCACATACCAAAATAACGAATTTGGCTCTTAGGGGTAACTACTGGTGTCTGATTTATGCTCTGTTAGCAAAATATGATACAGCCATCTGCATCCTGCAGATTATGGAAGATTAGAGTAATAAAAAAAACTACATTTAGAAAAAAGTGCAGTGATGCAGAATGTTTGTCTTTTAAATTTTCTTACTAGTTGGTAAACTCATCTAAGCTAAGGAACATCCTTCATCATTGCTAAATAATAAATCCCTGCTGCTACTTACTCCTTTTGCCTCCCAACACGTGGAGTTGCCCAGTTAACACCCAGCCCCGTTGCAAACCAATGCTGTTTAACTTCCTGACTTTAAATTTGTGGCTGTTGTTTGAAACTGTAGTTTATTTTCTCTGGTCAAAGAATCCTAATATATATGAGATGCTTTTTCAGACTATTAGTCAGCTTAGTGCTTTATGCTTCATATTCACTGTGTTTGAGTGATAGCTTAGTTCTGATGTGCTGTCTAGGTTTTGGTGATTCCAAATGTAAGTCTATTAAACTGAAAAAGATGTTCATCAAATATGCATTAGTGTCGTACTTAGTGGTGATACATTTGCCAAGAAAACAGACTGCAATTCTACTTATCAGACATGCTGTTTAGTTGGGGTTTCTTTAGGAAGACTGGAGAATGTTCTCTTTTGTGTCCCAGAGAACTCTATATTTGAAAACTTTGATACTGAATGATAAAGTGCAGTTCCTGTCAGAAAAGCTGTGATATACACATAGTTGATTCTTGGGTGTCAAGCAGTTCATTCAAGCACTTCCTGCTATTGATGCTGGGTGTTTGGTTTTGACATTCAGACAAAGACCGACTGCTTATATTGTAAAGCATTCCAGCTTAAACGCTTCCTAAATCTGGTTATATATACATTTCATAAAGGAGCTTAACCATGCATAAATAAAACATGAAATCATCGGAAAATCCACATCTGAAACATTGTCATTAAATTATGGGGTAAGATAGTAATGACTGCTATATAAACATATAAAACTTCTGCTATTGCACGCTATAACAAAGAAATAATACAGGTATAAGCACCGAACATCAAGTAACGAAACTGTTGATATTCATAGATGATATGATTGTTTATGTGGAAAATGCAAACGAATTGAACCTAATAAGAAAATGCAAAAAAAGTTAGTAGACTTATTATAATTATAGAACAGTTAATGACATTTTTTTTCAGAGGCAAAAAACAATTAGGAAATGTAACAATATGCCATGTCAACACAAATGACAAGGAACTTGTTTATAAGGAATAAATTTAACAAAGAATATATAAAACCTTATTTCTAAAATTGTACAAGCTTATTGAAAAATACGAAAAATAAATAAATGAGAATCAGTCTCTATTCATGGATGAGGTTATCCAGTGCAGTGCTATATGAAAAATGCAACTGAAAAGGAAATATCAGTAGAGTCCGTCATCCAATCCCAGCTCCACAGAGCTGTTGGATGGCTTGCTCCTTTCTCATCCTGCAAGAAGACAGAAGGCAGATTCTCTGAAAAAGGTACCGAAACCAGAGTTACTGAAGGATCCCAAGCACAACTGAGGACAGGGGAACCACACTGACAGCCAGGGTAATGAGTGCAGATTTTTATGTACAGTTCTGAAGTCATAACTCTCTTCCCCCCACACCTCCCAGGTGTGTGTAAGGGAAGCCAGGTCCACACTTGGTAGGGGAAGAGTATGGATGAACATCATCCTCTGGAGAATCTGTGCAGCCATGGCTCTCCAAGAGGAAAGAGCCAAAGACATTAATGCCTGGGACGCTTCACTGCAACAGCTTGCCTTGCCCTTGGAACTCAAGCCCAGGGCCAACCAGCTTCACATTTTCCCTCAGAGCTTCTGATCACTTTAAAGAAAACTTAAAAAACTTGGGATAAAAACCACATAACATAAATTTCCCATATCAACCCATTTTAAGTGTTGAATTCAGTAACAGCATGCCTGTGGCTCCTAGCAGATCTCTAGACCTCTTACATCTTGCAAAACTGAAACTTGACACCCACTGACATCCCCCCAACCCCACAGTCCTGGCAACCATCATTCTTCTGTTTCTGAGTTTGGCTGCTTTAGATACCTCATATAAGTGGAATCCTACAGAATTTCTGCTCCTGTGAGTGACTTATTTCACTTAGTTTAATGTCTTCAAGTGTCATCCATGTTGTAGAATCTGGTGATATTTTCTTCTATAAGGCTAAATAATATTCCATCTTTTAGTCGACTTTTAACTAACTCTTAGGCATGTTCAGACAATATGCAGTGACTTGGTGACCAAGCATCATAGGAAAGCCTCCTGCATGAAAGATAGACCAAAAAATAAACATAAAACACCAGACTGTTCAGGGGAAGATTACATTACAAAAAGTTGCATTTCAGAGTTAAGAAATATTCCATTCTAGAAGCAAGGTTAATTACAACAAAAGGAACAATAAACAAGAATGATAAAAAAAAAAAGAAAAAGACTTTTTGGAGAAACACAAAAGAATGTGGGAATTTAAAGCTGGGGAAATTTCTCAGCAAGTGGAGTAAAAAGAAAACAAAATGGAAAATAAGAGGAAAATTTGGAGTAACAGGTCAGAAAATCCAAAATCCAAAATAATATCTCTATAAAGAGAGAACAAAGAAAATATAGAGGAGAAAATCATCAACAAAGTGATATGCAGAGTCTGGCATGGTGAGGCATGCCAATAATCCAAGCCACTTGGGAGGCTGAGGCAGGAAGATCAAGAGTTTGAGGCCAGACTGGGCTATACATTGAGACCCTGTCTCAAAACAAAGCAAAGCAAAGCAAAGCAAAACAAAACAAAAGAGATACAAAAAATACCCAGAACTTCAGCACATGACATTCTTATTTGAAGGGCCTATCTTCTCCTTGTACAATGACTCTCCGTCATGAAACCTTGGGACACCAGAGACAATAAGAGCACTATCAGGCTGGGATGAAAACAAATGGACATTGTCAATCTTTATATATAGATGGATTAACAATTAAAACTAAAAATGGCACTGATATCCCTGAGGTGATGCTGGAAACTACGATAATGGAGATGTGTCAAACTATAAATAAAAATGATTTCCAGCCTCCAATTTTTGTACCCAGCTAATTTTTTTTTTGGCAGCACTGGGGTTTGAACTTAGGGCCTCATGTTGCTAGGCAGGTGCTCTTACCTTTTGAGCCACTCCACCAGCCCTAGCTAATATTTTAATCAAAATAACTAAGGAATATTAAGTTTGTGAAAGTTAAGGCTTTTTTTTTTTTTAATCATGAGTCATACCTCTAGTCCTCTTTCTCTTGTTAAGACTGGGTCTTGCCATGTTGCTTAGGCTGGTGGTCCCAAACTTGTGGACTCAAGTGATTGACCAACCTCCCATCTCAGCCTCCTGGTATGAAAGATGTGCATCACCATGCCTGGCTTGTTATTTTTAAATGATCTTTTTATGGTAGAATAGTTTGAGATTTCCTGACAGTTGTGAAGGCAGTCCAGCATTCTCACTACTCCATACCCAGTTTGCCTTATTCATTCCTGCACATTTGTCATAACTTATGCACCAATATTGGTGCATTATTATTCACTGAGGTTCATGTTTTATTCAGGTTTCCTTAATTTTTATATACTGGCCTTTTTTCTGTTCCAGGACCCCATCTAGGAGACAAAACTACACTTAGATGTCAAAGGGTTCCTTTTGGCTCTGATGGTTTTACAAACTTTCCTTGATAGTTTTGAAGAATATTGGCCAGGAATTTTGTAGTTGGCCTCCAACTTGGGACTTGGCTGATGTTTTCTTCATGATTAGACTGGGGTTACCAGTTTTGGAGAAGGACTAAAGAGGAAAAGTACCATTCTTAGCACATAATAATGTCACTGGATTCAAGTCACCTGGTCCTGGCCTTAATATCTTGGCCTTATTAGAGAAAGAATTCAAGGGCGGACACAGGGAGACTTAAGCAGGATCAGGCTTATTAATGCAAAGTAATACAAAAACAAAGCAAAGTTGCCGCCTCTTAACAAGAGGGTGCCCAGGGTCACAAAGGAGGACTGCAGAGGTCTGAAGACCTTAAGCTTTTATTGGGGTCTGTGGACATGGAGGTGGGTCAGTCTTGGAAAACTAATGTGTCATTTACTTCTGGAGACTGGGCTATGCTTCATCAAATCCTCCCGTATGTTGGGCGGGGAGAGTTCTTGGTCATGTCTGGTCAGTCTGGGGCTGTCGTTTTTTCTCAGGTTGTGGGGACTTCAGGTCAGGAAGACCCTGTTGTACATCCTAAGTTGTTCCACTCATGCCAGCAGTGCAGTGTGTGATTCTTTATCAACATCCAAGCCACCATTCTCTGTCATCAGATTTCTTGCCTTCCTCCCTAACTCCTATTTCAATACCTAGGAGCCATGCTGAAGACATGGCTTATCACTGTTGAGGTTGAGCTTGAACACCTGGATGAGGTAGTATTTTTCAGGTTATCCATTTGGCCTCCCTTCTCTTACTACAATCACTGAAGGAAGTGATTGTGTGAGTTATGTTCTACTTCCCCAAGTATAAGTTATTTGAAATTTTTTTGCATGGTAGATTTGTCCCTTTCTTCTATTTATATATCCAATCTATCATTTATTTACTTCAGTATTGACTCACGGATATTTGTTTTATACTTTGGATTATAATATAATATCACTCTACTTTGTTGTGTTTTTTTTTCTGAGACTCATTTCAGAAGTGCTGTTTCACAAAGACCTGGAGTATTCTAGCTGTAGCCTTTAGATCCTAAAACACATAAAATCAATGTAGTGAAAAAAATGTTCGCCTTCTTGTATACAACTCACAGACTTTTATTGAAATAAATGCAGTCAGCATTCTCTGTTAACAATGAAAGCCATTCCATGGAAGGCTGGTGCCTATAGAGCTTATGATCTGCTCACTTACTGTAAAGGAATTTGTCCTGAATTAGCTCTGTTGAGATGAATTTATGTTGTAGTTAACTGAGCTGCTATGGAACCCGAGGCTTTAAAATGCTCTTAACATACCATTGTCATTAGACTTGTATTCCTGTCAAGTAGTGTATGTGAGAAAGTGTATTTTATTTAATTTTTAAACAATTTTTCTGCAAGGAATTACATTTAGAGTTATGAGAGCTTCCTAGGCAGGCTTATAGAATGATAACAATCCTCAAAAAATTTAGATAGTAAATTTTGAATATTTTAAAATATTTTGGTTGTTTGAGTTTTCCAACAAATTTTTCCTCCTGAGGATTTCATGATATAGAGCATATGTCTTCCATTGTGGAACTACTAAGTGCTCAAGGCAAAGACTCATAACAAGCCATTAACCTTGGCAAGGTTAGACAGGTTAAACAGAACAAGGTAGAGGAGTATCAGTAGTAGAAATACTTGCTTTATTTCTAACATTAATTAGAGTGTTTCTTAGGTTTTATCAAGAGTGTAAGTTTCTATTGGCTGCCAATAGAAGGCATTTATCAAATTCAAGAAATTTCCTTCCATCTTTCATTTAGTAAGATTTTTACATTGAAAATTATGCTAAGTTTATCAAATACTTTAAGAGAAACCTTAAGGTAGTTATTTGCAGCAGTACTTGTTCTAATGTTTACCATTCCTGTATTATTAGAAAAGCTACTTGGTTCATATGACATTCAAATTAATCTATTCCTTAAAGGCTTTTGAAAATACTTCCCTATAAAATTATCTTGTGCTAGTACCTTTACTATGGGATAGATATTTTATATTTATGGATTTATTTATTTATGTATTCTTTTTTCAGTAGGACTGGGGTTTGAACTCAGGGGTTCCTGTTTGCAAAGCAGGCACTCTACTTCTTGATCCATGCCTCCAGTTCATTTGCTCTGGTTATTTTGGAGATGAGGTCTTATGAACTATTTCCCTGAGCTGGCTTCAAACTGAGATCCTTCTAATCTCAGCCTCCCAAGGAGCTGGGATTGTAAGCATAAGCCATCAGCACCTGGCTTCATTTAGTTTTAATAAGTTTTCTTGAGTTAGTTTTGTTAACTTATGTTTTCCTAGACAATCATCTCTTTTATTTAGATTTTCAAATTTATAGGTATCAAGTTACATTATCTTATCTTAAAATTAAAAATAATATTTTAATATATATCATTGTCATTTTTCTTAATCCTATTCTTATTTGTTATTTATGTTCTCTTAAACAGAATTGCCAAAGTTTGCCTATTTTATTGGTTGCCAATAATCAGTTTTAAAATTTATTTTATTGCTTTGTTGATTTTGGAGATTGAAAAGAAAGCTTAAACATGTCTCTCCTTCCCCCACATATTGGACCAAAAGAAATTTTGGATTGCTTAAACTTTTCAGGTTTTTTTTTTTAAATTTTGATTAAAAAATAAAATTTAGATTAATTTTTAATTTCCATGGTGGTAGTTATGGATTTTCAGATGTGTCAGGTAGATCCTTTGGGAATGTCAGTGGTGTTTGTCTTTATCAAACTGACTTGGAGGGAACCAGAATGATCCCATGCATGGAAAATCATGTTTAAAGTATTACCTTAGACCTCTCCGTAATCCATAATATTAAACAATGAGGAGGCTATATAGTGGACAGAGGAGAAGCCCCTTTGGCAAACCAACTTACATAGCAAAATAGATAAATGAGTTTGTCCTAAAATTGCGCATTCATTTTGAGCCTGTAGCTAAAATGTCATAGAAGACTGGCTTCTTAGTAATATTTTAAATAGATGTAATAGTTCTTTTCTGCCTCTGGGGTCATTTTGTGACTGTTCCTGCAAGGAATCTTCAATAATGAAGAAGAAAATGAAAAATATTTGAATTTTAAGTAAGTTTTACCATAATTTTCTATCTGTCTTGCTTTTTTAGTCTTACTTATATGCATTTTTGCAAACATTAAAGTCAGGATTGATTAGAATGAGAATTCTGGGGCCCACACAATATATCCTAAGTCAACATGATTGTCTGGAATTTGGAAATTTATCTTTTCAAACCAGGCTAATGCCTAATTGTCCCCACACTGTGAGAAGTATGAAGGGCACTGTGACAATGGCAGAAAGTTTAGTCAATTTGGTTTATGTAACACCTCATAACACTGAGGCTTTCCATCACTACCCATGCTCATAAAATTTATTATGAACTTTAATCCCTCCCTCTCCTTTCCTTAGATTCTTAAAGTGAATGTAAAACAAAACAAACATAGTCTATAAAGCCATTTCCTCCTCAGCAGCACACATTAGGTGTGTGTGCAATGGCCACAGGCTTGTCGGTGCCTTTAAAACCTGTTTCAAGAATGCTAGGCTTTTCAGACCTTCTTACAGACTTTGTTTTTTATGTGAGACGTCAATAGAAAGTCAACTATGGTGTGCAGAATATTCTTTACTCTGCTTTTTAAATATTACTATTTTAAGTATAAAGATCATATATTCACACAATAGAAAGCCAAATATGATTACTTTTACCAAAGAGATAGTATATTTACATTAAAAATTAAAACATTACAGAGAGTAATAAACTAAAAAGTGTCTACTTTTTCCTCGAGATATTTCTTTGTTGTTTCTAAGCTGCGAAAAATTTGAATATTGCCTAAAAATACTATCAATTACTTCAGAAGATAGAAAAGCAAAGTAACTATCCATCAGTAACAAGATTCTAACAGGACAGCAACCGGACCAACAAAACAGAATAAAACCCAACTAGGAAGCTTCCTGTAACATCTGGTGACTGGTGTCACCTCCAAGGGTGGAAAATGATGGTTTATTCTAGAAAAAAATTAACAATGCCAATTTAAAAAAATGTCATTGCAGCCGTGCTCATAACATGATCCCAACTGCTTGGGAGGCTGACATTGGGACGCTAGCTCAGTTAGTGAGACCCCGTCTTGTGCACCTATCAACCCAGCAACTTTGGGAAACATAAGATAGGAGGATCACTGTCTTGGGCTGGGCAAAGAGTGAGATCAAAATAACCAGAGTGTTCCAAAATCATCTGAGCAAAAGGGACTGGAGGCATGTCTCAAATGGTAGAGTGCCTACCTAAGCAAGTGAGAAGCCCTGAGTTCAAAACCCAGTACTGCAAAAAAAACAAATACATTGCTCCAAAGGAGGAAGATCCTTTCTCTTAAGTGACATTGGGCCAAATAACATCTGAACAGGGATGCAAGGCATGCAGCAGAGCAGTGCTGGGTAAACTGTGCCGCGTGGTTATAATGCTTCAGCGTGCTTGCTCCACTCAGTTTTAGCATTAATTACGTATGCAGGTTACTACTGTTTTGCAGTTTTTGTATACCAGGTCTTGTTTCCCATTTTAACTCTCAGTTAATTTAGCAAACACTTTGATTTTCTTCTCCTTCTTTTTTTTTTTTTTAATTTTCAGTAACATCCAATTAAATGATAAGGGGTGTGTGTGGGAAGACCTCAATCAATGGAGCGCTTGCTTAGCAAGTGTGAAACCGTGAGTTCAAAACCCCAGTACTGGCAAAAGAAAGAAAGAAAAAACCCTAGACTAGACAAACTTACATGGTCCTTGGAAAGTGACAAGTAGAGGAAAAGTGTGATCTGGTTTGAGAGACAAATAATCTTCATTATGAAGTAGGGGCTAAAAGGCTTATGGAGACTCATATGGCTTAAAAAATCTGATAATTGAAGTGCTGGGTGATAGAAACTACTGATAAAGTTGGTTTATGAGGCTGGTCAAGTTCTAAGGAGGTATGAAGTGCTGGGTGACCTCTTTCTATACATAAAAACTGATATGAATCATACAAATGGGACTTGAATGATTTTGTTGTTTGAATGACAACAATATAATTTAATATACAATCTCATTTAATAAGACATATAGATTTCAATTAAAGTATATAACTCTTAATTAAAAATATACACATATATAATTATATAGAATATACATTTTTATGACCCATAATTAGATTCTTTTCCTCCTAGTTTTTTTTAATTGCTCTTTTGAAATTGCTATTTAGTTTCCATAGAGACCTTGCATTTTGCAATGAGGTAAACCTTTGAGTTGCCTCAAATCCATAAACCTGTGTCCAGAGATTATAGCTTCCTCACTAAACCATGAAACACATGTGTTCAAGTAATTAAGTGTCCTTATGGGGTACAAAAATACTTGAAATTCTCAAACTAGTCTGTAAGTACTTTCTCAGAGAACTGCTTGCCTTTGGAAGGCGGTGTTGGGCCTCAATGTGGCACTGATTCTTGCTACCGAGCTCAGAACATCTGATGACCAACCTTTGTTGACACTGAGACTCGCCTTTTGTTTCTCTGCTGAGAATACATTGTTGAACTGTGGCTTGGGGTTGCTGTCAATTAGAACAGAGTTCTAATTTCCCTGTTTAGGAGTTTTCACCTTTTGTTGGTATTGCTATAACTGAATGAGCAGTGTCTTCCCATCATGGTTTGATTTTGGTTTGTCTTTAACCATCTAGGCCCAGTGGTAGTGGGTACAGACGGCTGAACGGCATGACAAATGGATGTCATGGTCCAAGGCCACTCGAGGAAATGATTCTGGTCACCTAGGAGAGGACTTACTCCCTGTGGCTGATTTTTCTAGCTCCACTGCTGTAATGACATCTCCTTACAAGACTAGTAAGCTTTTCCTTTCTTAAATTCTTTCCCTTTTTGAAATCTTTTTTAAATTGTTGTGTTGGGGGTACATTGTGGCATTTACAAAAGTTCTTATATCATAGTTGAATTCACCCCCTTCATCATTCATCTTCCCTTCCCCCCATTCCTGGAATAGTTTCAATAGGTATTACTTTTCCATTTACATACATGTGTACACAGTTCTTTAATCATTTCCTTTTGGAAGAAGGAAGAGGTGTTTTCTAGCACCACCCAGTGGGAATGGCACGTGGGAAAACAGTGCAAAAAAAAAAAATGCTGCTGCCTGGCCATTGCTACTGTTGTCAGTAACAAACCCTTTATTTCTTGTTTTTTTTTCACTCTTTAGTCTTACAAACCCTTTATTTCTGACTCAAGAGTCTCGTGTTTTCTGCAAGTTGAGTAAGATCACAGCTCTTGGCACCTCCCTTATGAGTTTCTTTGATGTCTGTTTTCTTTGTCCACTCATTAATCATGGGTCCCAAAGTTCTGCCTCTGGCTCACTGCTTCTGTCTTCTTTTTTTCCATGAGTGATCTTATTTCGTTTCATGTGTTCGGTTCTAAGTGATAGAGGAAGAGCTCTACATCATCCTTTCTTGTGAGCAGTGAACTCGTCATCTATCCAACCCTGGTGCTCAGGACACCTCAAACTTAACATGTCTCAATCTAACAACCCAAGAAGTGCTGCACTTCTAGGATGTCAGCCAGGAAGAACACAAGTTGTGGTGAAATCTGAGTCCAAAGGCAGTCAGTCACCCTCAGAGGAGAGTTGACCTTTTGGTAGTATTAAGGGTTTTGACCAATTGAAAAGTCTATCCACATTAGGAAGGGTACTTTGCTTTACTCAAACTACCAATTTAAATGTTAATCTCATCCAAAAACACGCTCATAGAAATACCCAGAATATCTGGGCACCCTGTGGTCCTGCCAAGTTGACTATAAAACTAACCAACCATCACAAAATAGTTCCTTGTATGTTCTCTCTGTTTTCACTTTAGTTCCTTTCAACTTTTTTTTCTCCAAAATCTATCTGAAAGACAAATGAGACCATATGACTCATCAACTTCAGGCCTTCAGTGTCTCCTTGTTCTCTCCAGAATGAAGTCCACACTCCTAAACATGGCTTGATCTTTAGAGACATGGAATAGGAAATGTAGAACCAATGGGGTCTAAGATCATGAAAAGAGCTAGGATTTGGAGATCATGAGGATGTAAGAGCTCACTTTTGCCTATCCCTGCAAATAAATTTTCCGCCACCTCTTGCCTGACATATGCTACCTCATGACACATTATAACTTGTTGGACCCGCAAGATCAGGATCTCTGCTCTCCCTCTAACTGGAATTCTCTCATGCTCTCCTTAGGTTTGACTAATTCTTACCACTGGTCAGCACAGAAGTAAAGGATATACTCCAGGAGATTCCCAGTTTCCCATAATTTCCCAGGTACAAGTTTGTACCTTTCTTTTATATATAATATGCCATCCCTATTTCTACCACTGCTTTACCAGACTATCCCAGAAATCACTGTTTGTTGTTCTGAAACATAAGACTGACAAACCAATCTCTTCCATGAGTCTTATTTATTTTTGTAACTTCAGTGTCTGAATACTGCCTAACATAGTATTGCTCAACAAGTGTTTACTAATCAGCTGATAGGCTTTTTTTTTCCAGACAGTATATCTCACTATGTAGCCCAGACTGTCCTTGAACTCTTGATTCTCCTTCCTCAGTCTTCTAAGTGTTGTAATTAAAGATGTGTACTCTCAAGATCAGCCAACTGATCATATGTGTGTGTGTGTGTGTGTGTGTGTGTGTGTGTGTGTGTGTGTGAATATTTTAAATTATTTACTTATTTGGTCTGGCTGGGGTTTGAATTCAGGGCTTCACACTTGTAAAGCAGGAACTCACAAAGTAGGTTCTTTACCACTTGAGCCACACCTCCAGTCCAAGCTGACTGATTTTAAATCTACAAAAACTCCATATTCGAGCAGAATGAAGCAAGTAAGGGGTAAAAGAAGACAAAATATAGATCTCCTCTGGTGACATATCACCACCAGAACCCCTTCCCCCAAAAACCAGCTTAAATCCACCATGAAGTTTCAGATTCTTTTGGGAAAGAACTTCTTTTCCAACTTAAGCAACTTGTAAGCAAAGCAAGGGCTTCTTAATGAGCGTTAAGAGTAACTGTAGGGTCACAGGCTGATTGCAACATTCTTCATTGTCAACATTCAACATTGTCAACGGCCATTTAGTTCTCTGTTAGATATCGCTAGAGTGCCTGCGTTTTAGTGCCAGCATAAGAAGCCTGAGGACCCAAGGCAGGGACAAGTGACTGCTGTCACACCAACAGGTAAGATCAGCAGACTCTTTAAAAAGTATAATTAATCATTATTATGTTGTTTTTGTTGAAAGATTTCAAATGCTGAGAGCACTGTAATTAGCTTTTTGTGGCTTACACTTAATACACAGGAATTTTTTCCTGCAAGGCAGTATTTAGTTCATATACCACTTGTGACACCTGAAACCATGGCAACCATGATTTCTGATCATTTGTAAGATATTTAATTTGGCTTAAACATTTAGAGGCATTATTTTGCCAGTTATGTCTGGAAATGGCTGAAAAATATTTCCATAGCTATATATATTTATTACCATTTTCTGCACCCCAAATTCTGTGTTTTTCTTTCTGATCCGGTATTTTCCCTTTTATCAGATTCCAGAGGTTAAAAAAAAGATTTTCAGCCATATCGCTATCAGTGTGCTCATGGTCCATTCCTAGTCTTTAAAATCAAGGTCACAGAATGCAGTCTAGGGCAGAGACTGGCACTATCTTTTAATGAAAGTCAGTATGCACTGCCTCATTTTCTTATAAGTTAATTCCATGACAAGGTTCAAGTGATCTTAAATCTTAAAGGCAGACTAAGACAGGAAGATATCAACTGATGCTTTATATGTGTGTCAGGCCAGAAAGGAAGACAATCTCTCTACTTTTAAAAGCTATTAACTATAGGAGAAAGTACATCCTTTTGATCCAATCTCACTGTAGCTTTTTAAAGTATTTTAACTGAATCATCTACAGATCACCAAGATAGGTGTCACAAAATAATAGGCTGAGTTTCCATCGTAAAAGCTCAATGACTAATGTCCTTCTCATACGCCTTGCAGTTGGAATTTAGAAGCTTCTGTTCAGTGTGACTCAAGATAAATCCCCACATTTGTCAAAACGCAGAAAATTTTCTTCCATTCAACTTGTGACAGTTTTGTTTTCTCTCAAAGTCAGTGGGTGTGGTAGTGCCAAAACTTCTTGTTGATAAAATATTTATAAAGCAGTATTTTCAAAGTTAGAATCATGATGGTAAACACATTTATGAAAAAACTCAATGAGGCCAAGTGGGAGTATGGTTAAATATCTTCTTAGAGATTTTGACAAGTTGCAATGAAGATTAAAATTCTAGGTCATTTTAGAACAGGATTCGATGTTTATCATCTCTCAATCTTTTTGTTAGTATAATTGGGGAGCCATACAAATAATATAAATATTGGTTTTTTTTTTCAAATATGTCTTTGGTTTGCCGGTATCCACACAGCTTCTTATCATGTTCTATAAGTCTGTGTTCCTGGGTGAAGGTATATTTCCTTAAGGAGAAAAGAACCTGCTCTTGGCTTCACCTTGTACCTAGAAAATTAACCTTAACTCAGCTCAATACCCTCTGCCTGGCACTATCATTGTGATCTCTTCCAGTTCAGTCTAACTTTTCAGTTCTCTTCATAATGGGTCTGCTCTCTTCCTCCTGATTTCTATGTATCTATGACATCAGAAGTGAGTTACATGATTATAAGTCAGATGGGAGATATAGCTTTTTTCCTTTAATATAAATTAATGTCTTTTAAAACCACTCTTCTCACTGGGAAATTTGAAAGCAATCATGCCATGACCACCACGTACTATAGTTACCTACATCGAAATGTTTCTGTTGTTGAAATTGTCAAATTTGCATATTACTATCTTTGCACATCCCTGTACACAGTTCCTCTCCCAGTCTTCTCTTCCCCCACTCATGGTCCTGCTTCTGTTTTATGGAGCTCCATGTTCCATTGCCTGCTATGGATGGCGGGGGGGGGGGGGTGGTTTGTTTATGTGGCCGAGTGGGCACCACATAAAGGCTGTTTCACTCCCTGCACCCTGTGCCTCCCACATACCTGGGATAACAGGCATGCACCACCACACCTGGCTTGTTTTTGTGATGGAGTCTCATTAACTTTTTCTTACTCAAGCTGGCTTCAAACTGTGATCCTCAAGGTCTTCATCTACTGAGTAGTTGGGATTATAGCTGTGAGCCACTGTGCCTGGCCCTCACTCTTTAATCTCATGTTTCACTCCAATGCTAATGCAGTCTACCTATTGATGTACATGGTTGGGTCTCTAGGCATGGAAAAAGATTGACATATGATTGTGAGATGACTTTTGGTGTCCAGCTGGAGCTCTTTACAGGCCAAAGGAGGGGAGGCATCCTATGGAGGAACCACTGCTTTACCTTCCTTCCTTTCTAATTTTTGAGAGTGTGATTCCCTTTGTTCTTCTGGGTAGCTTCTTTTAGCTGGATCTTCTCTCTGGATAATTTAAAGTGCCTACATAATTTTATATGAGCCCTAGAAATCCTCCTAATCCTGGCAGTCTAGGTAATCATGGGTGAGACTTGTTTAATGCTGCCTAATCCTGCTTCTGTTCTTTCTCTGCTAACCATACCCCACCAGGCATCACACTGAGTCTGTTGCCCACCAAATCCCCTCCATTCAAAATCATGCTCACATCTCTGGGGACAATCTCTCAGGCATCCCGTTGTCTCTTTGGGATGGCAGTAGAAAGTGGTGTGCAAAGTGTGTCAAATGTGAATTCCACTCATTTTCTCTAACATAGCTTCATAACTTGTTTTATGTTGCTTTATTTTTTGTTCTCTGGCAGGGGAAGATGGAAGGAAAAACCAAATCTTCATGACTTCTCCCCATCTGTTTTTATCTTACAACTTAATGAGGTGTTTATGGAACAGTTTGTAATCTTGAGTTCTGTGTGTGTGTGTGTGTGTGTGTGTGTGTATGTGTGTGTATTTAACTGTAAAATATGCAGTAGTCCGTCCTTTCTGGGATGAGCCTTATAAACTGTGTGCATTTATGCTTTGGTTTTCAACAATGGAAATCATACTTGCTTTGCAGTCACCTGAAGTTCATTATCCTTGAACGTGCAGGTTAACTGATTAACAAAAATAATTTCCTGCTGAACTCAGAAAGAAAGGAATAAGAAATCTCCTCAGATTTCAATTGCTGAATAACAGAGTCCTTAATGGACTATGTACTCACATCAGGAGTCACAGTGGGTTCCTTTCAATGGAGGGATATGAGAGCCAACAGAGTAGAAATAGGAGATCAGATAGACCCACCAATGAAGGTCTAATAAAAAGAAAACAAACTGCAATCTAGGAGCTCTAGCAAGAGGCAAAGACATCCAGGTAGAATGGGGGCAGGAAGCTAAGGAGGAGGTTAGAGATCAAAGGAGAGGGTGGAACTGAGGCAGTAAGTGAATCAAAAGAGCTTGGCAGAGCCAGGTGTCCAGGGGATAAGATAATCTTGGTGGTACCACAAGTGGCCACAAAACAAATGTTGATTTAAAGTATAAGGAATCAAGTGGGATGAGGTGGCCGAATGGTTGAAGTGATGGACTACTAAAGTATGCACCAGGAATGGAAGTCAACGGGTCAGCTTTCATGCAAGAAACATACTAACAGTTATAGGGTTTGAGAAGGACACTGAAGATTCTGAGCGAGACCAGAAACTATCTCAGTGTGGTGGAGATAGATAGGTTTATGTGGCTGAATCAATAAATGTGGACAAGGTATTTTATACATACACACACACACACACACACACACACACATACATACACAGCAACATACACATGCACACACATGTACATATGCAGAAGGAGAGACAGGACTGAAAAGTTACAGAATAAAACATTTGCAATAAACATCTCAAAGCTAGAAAGAAAATATAGATGTTTTTATTTTCATTTCCTTTTTGCTTGTACATACTTTCTGAGTTATCTACAATGAAAATGTGTTATCATTCTAAGGTTAATATAAAAACTTTCTTTAGAGAACTCTACCCAAATGAACTGTGTATTTGTAGATAGTTGGAGAATGTGGTATTTTGTTCAATGACTGGGTAACTGCTCCTGCCTAGATGGGACACAGATGTAAAACCAAATTATTGCAGGACACAACAAATTCTCTTGGAATTGGGTAACTTTCCACATTCAATCTGTTTGTCTTTTATCTTACTGTGCAAATTTCTTGATTGACTGGTAGAATACCCATTTTCTCCCAAAATAGTCACTGAGGGTGGGTCTATCCAGGACAAAATGAAAGAATTGAAAATTATTGAACTGAGGTGATTAATTGGAAGAATTCAAACTGAATAAATTAAGGTTGGACTCCATGCAATATACCCAGCTGGATACTTTTTATTGGCTGATTGAGCTCATAATGGGATTATGGAACAAGAAGAATGTTAAGCTTTAATTTTTAGTTCATTTTGCAAATGAGAAAGCCTTGGGCAAAGTACCTTTTGTTCTTAATGCCAAATATTTCATATCACCCCAAAACAAAATGTATTGTTAATAGTAATAAAAGCCAACACTGCACCAATAAACTTCCTAAAATTGAAACATGTTTATTCTTCCAAATGTTTTCATTAACTCCAGTGGAGCCAAATATATCAACAAGGAAAAGATAATCCCTGTTAAATTTTTTTTTCATATTTAGGAATTTGGTTGTAATAGAAAAATTTAGTTAGATGAAGGAAAGTGGCTATTCAAACTCTACACATATACATGTCTATCATAATTCTCTGGTCGAATTGGAAATTCAGTTTGAATGGCAGGTATGACCTTATCCTATCCTTATTTGTACATTGTCTGAATTTTAGGTGTCCACAGCTGCATTAGGACAAGAATGAGTTAGTTTGGCCATGAACTTGGATGTTAGGTAACTCACATGCTTTGCAAGACCAATTATGTTTAGCAAGGGATAATGAATAGGCCTTTGTCAAGTTCAATATCTTTATGTCATCCTTACCCATGGGTTGAGTGGGTAAAGATCAAAAAAGAGCCTATTAAGAATCTAATGGTGCTAAATGGACCCTCAGTGTGAAAATCTGCCCCTGCAAGAACCAGTTGAAATTGTACTGTAAAGTTTGTTAGGACTCTGCTAATTAGAAATTCTTACTTTTTGCTAGAGTGAAATAATGTACCTCATTTAAAATCATCATTACCATCCTGTGAACCCAGTGATTACTCCCATACACAAATAGTCTTAGTGACTAGTGTCCTCTAGGTGCAAGGAAGATGAGTGTGTTTTTTGAGGCAGCTATTTGTTCTGTCATTAAACCTGTGGGATTAAATAATTTAGGCTGAATGAAGATTGATCGTTGGGAGGACAGGTCTGGGCCAGTTAAGCCAAAGCATTCATATAGTGTTTTCCCATTTCTTATGTTCCATTTACCAAATGTATCTCCTGGGGACACCAGCACAGGGGATAAATGTGTCATTTTTTCCTAGTTGATCTACCAATTGTCCTTTTCCATATATTCCCATGGGATGGCTAGTTTCCAGGTTAATAGCTGTGAGCCTGTCCCACTCCTCCTCTTCATGGGTATGCTTGGAGACTCTGGGCCCAGATATCCCCTGCCCAATGTAGTCTTGGCTGCCTTAAATTGCTGTTATGTCCTGTTGATGCCAGGGCATTGCATGCACCATGGTCTCTGTGCCTGGCACAGAACCTGAGGCCTTGCAATGGTTCTCCTAAACTTCCATTCCCAAATTGGTACACTATCCTTTCTTCCTTTCTATTTTTTTGAATCAGAGTCTTGCTATGTAGCCCAGGCTGGCCTTGAACTTATGATCCTCTTGCCTCAGCCTCCCAAGTGTTGGGATCACAGGCATGTGCCAACATGCCTGGCTCCTTTTCTTTTTCTCTGCGCAGGCATAGGCTCCAGGCTGCATGGAATCCCACCATAGCCCAGGATCATTTCTGTGTGATCCTTAGTTTTTGTTCTAAGTGACTAGTGGAACTTGGATGAGCTAATCTTTGCAGGACAATTCTCCAGGCAGCCTCGGCTGATGTAGTTCTTTCCTTTTCCCACTTGTAGGTCTCAAGAATGTGCTGGGTAGAAGGCGACACAAGCTCCATGCAGACTGCAGCCCTGAGGTTGCACCATCCTTGGTCCTTACAATAGAAGACAGAGGCCTTTACTGTAGCCCTTTTGTGGGCCTGGGGAACCTTTTGTTGCCTGATCTGGAGCTAGAACTGAAGTGAAGATGGACCTGACACTGGGGTTGATCCTTGGGCTTGGTCTTTGGCCAGCAGGAATTCTCTTGTCATTGAGTCAAGACCATGCTTCCTGAGTTTGAGGTGGGCAAGGTAGGCATTGTGTGACTGACACCCTTTGGGATCTTGGACTTAAATTCTTTGGGCTTTATAGGGGCCTTTGCCTCAGCATGTGTGCTCATGGCCTTGGCATCATTGGCCTTCATCTTCCTCAGGCCCTTCTTGTTATGTTTTTTGGAAAAATGCATGTTCATCAGGAACTTAGGTTCTACTTGCTTAAAAGATTCACATCTTTGTGATTAAGATTTTTTTTTATTTGTTTATTTTTTGTTCATTTATTCACATGTGCATATAAGATTTCTTGATGACACTTCTGTGCCATCTTTTGGGCTGGTTGTGGGTGGTGTGGTTCTTGGACTTGGTCATTTCTACACTGGTAACTCTTGATTCCTAAAATGCCTGAGAGAAGACATGACCACTTATTTGTACAATTGCAGCTTGGAGGGCTATTGTACTCTTCTTTCTGATGTTAGTGGAGTTGAGTGCTTTGCTTCAAAATTTGCATTTAGAAAAGTTGCCCATACTATCAAAATACTTTTGATTGAGACATCCATAGGAAATGTGGTAATCGATTTGTTCATATTACATCATGATTTTGACATCTTTATTTTTCAAAGAAATAAAACAGGTGACTGTGAAGTAGGAAAAACAAAGAATGTGCTGGGAATTGCTTTAAGTGGGGTGGGGAGGAGGTTTGGGGGGCGAATGGTGGGGGTGATCTAATCAATGTAAAATGTAAGCCTATATGAAATTGTCACAATGAATCCGCCCCTGTACAACAAATATCCCCTAATAAAAATCAAGGAAAAAATGTGCTGGGATTAGAACTCCTGAGACAGGGAGGAACTGTAGCCTGGACCTCACTCCTGCTCATCCTGGTCAGTGTCACATTTGAGGTAGGGAGGAACTGCTTGGGTCAGCCCTAGCTTTGTTCTCTCCCCTGGAAGCAGGGTGTCCTTCAAAGACTTAACCAATGAGTCATGTCTTCTGTGAGGTATGTCACCCAAGGTTGGCTGTCTTCCAGGGGGCAAGCAAACAGGGCATGAATAACTGGCAGCTTTTTTGAGGCTCAGTATACTGGTTCACATGGATTTCCAGCTTTTTTTTATCCTTTGCTGCCCATTGGTTAGTAATAAATCTGTGTCATGTACCTTATATGAGTGTGTTCTGTCTCCCTGGTCTCAGACAAGTTGATAACCAGAGCACGATGAACCTGTTTCGATATCTTCATGCCTTCTCCATGCCCCACTGTGCTGGTCCACTCAGACACCTTACCCACTGAATACACAGTCTGGAAGAAGTTCCCCTAACAGGCTCCTGTGAGCTGGTGTGGACCTGCGCCTGCACACTGAGGCCCGTGGGTATCTCACACTTTGCATTTCACTCCTCATTACAATAAGAAAGCAACTTTAAAATTCAGTAGAGTCAACAGGGCAGAGGCATGCCTTGCTTAATGCTATAGAAATAGCCCTAAAATGTGCACCTGAATAGAATCTTCATTAATCCTAGGGGATATCATTATTTCAGAGAAGATGGCAGCTAAGAGCCCAGTGAAGGAAAGATTCCTTCTTTTTCCCCAAATAAACCATAGCTTTGATATATCTGATTTTTAAATTTCCATTTTTGTTTATTTTTTTCTTTAAAGCGGTATATATGCCTGTAAAACTTAAAAAATGTAACAGTTTCATGGGGGGGCTGTAGCTGGAGCAGGGATCAGGTACAGTTTTTTCATCTTTTAAGTTGTCTCTTTCCTTTCAGACAGTAAAGTTACTGGTCTCCTTGGCATCTTTTGCTGGGTCCCTAGGAGTCACCTCCACAGCCTCACTTTGCCCTATTTTTCATGAAATTTCTCTGTTCCTTTGAACAGAGACATAAAGAAATATGAAAGTTGAATTTGGGTTCTGATTGTACCTTTAGATGACTGCATGATTTGAACAAACCGTTTGGCCTCTTTGGGTGTTCTTTTTTCTAATTGGTAAAATGAGAAAAGAAGGTTTATAATGATTACTAAATTTGCATCTGGCAGTGCTATTAAAAAAATTTAGAGTCCATTTCTGAAAACACCACCAAATCATGAATTTTCTATTCATATTCAAATACTAACTATTAAGGATGCATGTGTTCTGCTTTTATGAAGGCAAAAAAATGGCTCAAAACTTTCAGGAAAGTTGTATATTTAATACAGCTAAATGGCTCGTGTCTGGTTCTGACAAACTGCATTCTTGAGTAATGGTAGAATGTGTTTTCTCAGGTGATAGCTTAAATTCAACTCTACTGGGGCTTAATTATGGAGTGCTATCTGTATCATGAACAATTCTGTAGAATAAAATCGCTGGAGACATAGAAATGCCCAGGAAGCAATGCCAGTCTTTGGTGTTTGGGGCCTAATCTGGTTTCATTGGTATGGATTCTTAAATGTGAAGGAAATTCAGGGCTGTGTTGAATGGAGCTGGGGTAGATTTCAAGGTCATGGTTTGTTGCATAGAGTTAGGGACATTTATTTTGTGTCTGGACTATTGGGCAACTTCCTGAAACCACTTTTCTGCTGGAGACCATGTGTATCCTTCTGGAAATAAGCTGCCTGAGCAGTGAGCTGTCACATTTCAATGCAGAAGGCTTTTGTTTGGCAACGAGGTAATTTATTCTTTATCAGGAATCTAGTTAGAAATTCAGCATAAATGCTTTTGAGTATACTGAGCTCTTCAGAACAGAGCCAAGGTCCAGAGCAAATCATACTGTTTTTTCTTATTACTACCCCTCCTTCCATATGCCAAGATTTGATACTAGAAAACGAATACCAAGGATAACCTTGACAGGTGGTTCCCAAACACAGTATGTGTGTAGCACAAGGAATACCCAGAAGCTTCCATTCCTTTCCTTGCTAATCAGAGAGGTCAGAGAGCATTCTAGTTGCTGAATCTATGGCGGTTGTTGAGGTTTTGTTGTCACTTACTGGCCTCTGCACTAGATAAACTTTCTCAGCCACCTCAGCTTTGAACATGGAAGACAGTAAGACAAAACTGGATATGTCATAAAAGATGTGCTCACAGGTTCTCGAGGACAGGTCACCCATCCCTTTTATTTTTATCTTACATTTAATAGTGCAAACTCTTCCTTAGATCTTACATGATACTAGAAGGATAGTTATACACCTTTTCCTATATCATTTTGTGTTTTTCTATTTTTTATGCAAGAGAAAAGAGGCATGAGAAATGACAGTATTTTTAAAGTGTTTTACTCATAGAGCCTTGTGTAAAATGATTAGAAGGATGATGTCTTCCTTCCTTTCCATGAAATTTATGGTCACTTTTGTTGATGTGCCAACAGGAACAAAGCTGCAGCTTTTCCTTTCCATCGCCTTACATTTCTTTAGTTCACCTAACCTAACATTTTGAATTCAATGGACTATGTAATTATTGCACCATATAGAAACCGTTGGGAGAAATAAATGTCGTCATGCAAAAGGTGAAATTTATGGAGGCAAATCATCTAAAAAAAAAACATGGAAGGATGTTCAATTTGTTTTAAATCTCATAATACCATTCCTTTCCCCCTTTCAGTTGTGTACATTAAATTCTTTGTGTGACACATGAAAGGATTAAATGCACGCCTATATAAAAATCCATCAGAAGTTTCTATAAAAGTTAAAATGCTCCAATTTAAATGATAATAGGAAACCAGCATAAATGTAAGGCCTTGGTCCAAATATACCTAGACTCTAGGCTTTTCCATTTGTCAGCAGCTCAAATTACTTCTTTCTTTCTTTGATTTTAGAAAGATGCAAAGTCGAGACTTAGTCTTATAGAGTGCTGCAATGATGGGTGTGTGTGTGTGCACATGTGTAGAACAGACATACTAATGACATTGTGATACTGTCTGTCTGACAGAATATAAGACTTTGTAATGAAAAAATTAAGCACTTATACAGTATAATTATCACGTTTATGTTTGTGCATAAGTGCATATACATGTATGGAAATTTTGTAAATTTAGGAATAGTATACTTACATATTAATCTCAAAATTAGGATTTTTAAAATAAACCAAAGCAGCTGGGAGTGGTGGTTCTTGCTTGTCACCTCAGCTGTTTGGGAAGTTGATCAAGGAGGATCATCTGAACCTGGGAGGCGGAGACCAGACTGGGCAACACAGCAAGATCCTGACTCAGAAAACCAAAACAACCAAAAGCTAAGCAGAAGTAGAATACGGTGCTATGGGGAAGCATTGTTCTGAAGTGCTTGCTTGGATACAGAGGTTATTTGGCCTCTATTAAACTGTCATGCTTAACTATGGGTTTTCACATCTTTTAGTTCAGAAGCTCTCCACTCTGGTTTCCACAGAATCAGCTAGGGAGCTTTTAAAAAGGTTCCAGTGCTCAGGCTCCATCCCCAGAGATCCTGATTTAGTGGGGCTGGGAGTGGGGCTGGCACTTGTAATTTTTTCAAAGCTCCCTTGCTGAATGTGAAGTGCAGTCAGGGCTGACAGCCACTCCTTTAACCATGTATTGAGGAGCAATCGAAGGCTATGTCTAACAACAACACCCGGTGATCCTGAGTGTGTTGGTATCTTCCCTGTATCATCATGATTGTGGCTGGACCCAAGAGATGCTGAGGTCTGTGGAAGGGCAAAACAATGGAAATGACTCATAAGGGCTAAGAGTTAGGTGACTAAGTATAAGGTTATAAATCTGAGTGGGGTCAGCACGTGAACCCAGGTCTTTTGCAGGCTTGTGGTTGAGAGTGAGGGCTCTGGAGTCAGGCAGCCAACGTTGGTGTGCTGGCTCCTATTCTACCTAGCTGCTTGAGTGATGGTGGGCGTATTATTTATTTGTCAGCCTGGTAAAGATTTGTTAACCCCTCAGTTTCAGAGCCAATTGTGTTTGGGGGAAAAAAAAATACCAGTAATTTTCAGTCTTAGATCGCAGGTCTTAATTACATAAACTTTCTTGGCCAAAGTTTTCATACCTATAAAATAGGGGTAATTATCATTATGCTTACTTCATAGGTTGTATGATTGAGCAAGTTAAAGGAGGAAAATAAATGTAAAACCACTTGTGATGGCACCTCACATGTAATATCTCCCAATATCTATGAGCTATTGTTATAACCTGACCTAATCCTAGTCTCCTCCTACTCCATGCATGTGTAGACTTCAATTCGAGGTTTTATCCTCATGACCTGGAGTCTTTTGTTCATAGGATCCAAATACTAAATCAGATTTTTCTTCTCAACACTTATCTGAACAAGGGATTATGCTTCTACTTTCTTTGATAGCAGTTCCTTGGATTCCTGTAGTACCTTTTCTTCTAAGCCAACTAAAGGTGCAGAAAAATCTCTTATTTTTTTTTTTTTATAAATAAAGGGCTAAATGTAGATAGAACTAAAATAGATTCATACAAACAAATGCTTTTCGAATGGAACTCTTGCTGTAATAGTAGGTATCATCGAATATGATATATTACCATGTCCCATGCATAATTTTAAGTGTTTTACATAAAATATTAAAATGCTGTATTGTGGAATAGTCTAGAAACATACAGAACTATCTGTTTATGGATAATGTTATTCTCCATATATTCATGATTCATTTTAAGCTATTATCCTCTCAAGCATAATTTTGTCTATACCTCTGCATCCTCACCACCGTTATATCATAAATATTTTCCGTTAAGTAGTTCAGTATGCTTCTCAAAAAGATGAAGCTCATTATCAAAAAGAACTATACCAGTATCACACATAAATGTAATCTTTTAAATCCCTTATACATTGCACAGTATTATTATCCCCATTTCATAGATGAAAAAGTCAAGGCACAGAGAAGTTCAGTTACATGCCTGGGTTCACCCAACTATTAAGTGACAATCGTGGAATTTGAAGCCAGGAGATCTGGCTACCTAGTCTAGGTTCTTACCCACCTTTGCATACCAGCTTCTCAAATGAAAAAAATATAATGCAATATGCAACACTTTCTTCTCAATGCATATATGAGTTCAGCTTTTAGCCTTCTAAAGGTTCTAATTATATGGGCATCCTGTTGGGCACTGAGATCCAGTTTTGCCTTCTGCAGGTGCGTGGGCTTAGGTTTCAGACAGACTAGAGTTTGAATCCCAGTTTTACAATGTATTGGCCATGTGATTATGTGTCCATTATTTATCCCTCTATAAATTGCAATCCATTTGTCTGTTACACGATGATAGAGGAATACCCAGCTCATCGAGTTGTGGCAAGGGTTCAATTAGTTGATTCATGTAGAGTACTTTGCATTGCTGGGTACATAGCAGTACTTAATGTACCATAATACAGGGTACATAAGTTAAGCCTTTAATTCTAGGGAAGAGAGCTGTATATGTCCAAACATTTAAATGCTAACGTGAACAGAATTTTTAAAACTTTGAAAGGATAGAGTATATACTTGGTTGGACTGATTCTCTTTACTTGACTGGGTCGGCAGCAGTCCCTAGAATGGCCGAGAACTATCTGGATGATGACTCTGTGTAACTGATTAAGAAATACCTCATATTTACAGCTGGAAAGCAGTCAGCTTGTTAACTCTTGCACACATTGTAGCTTGTCCGAACCAAGGAGCATTTTCGTGTATGATGTTTCTGTTTTTTCACTACTTTAAAGTCAGATGCCAACACCCATTCTAAAGACACAGTGAAAATCTCATGGAACACATGCACAGCTCTTGTTGCCTGGTTTCTTCCACTCCAGCTTTCAGCTGGACATTGTGAATAAGAGGCTGAAGTGTGAAGAATATGAAGACCGCGGAGTGTAAAAGTGAGTGTGTGAGTATGTGTGTGTAGGGATCCCTGTGCATGGTTGACCTCTAATAGTAATTATAACTTCTTTCTTAATTGCCTACTATTTTGGAATTTATATGCTATTTCTGTATACCACTAACATGGACAAAGAAGGATTGACCACACAGAATATTTCCTGGTGCTCTTTCTTAGCTCCGTAACATCTGACATTCAGAAAGCTTATTTCATTCCGGATTCTTTTTATTTTTTTCCCTGTTCATATCAGTTCTTCCCAGGGTTTAGATTAAGCAATTCAACCTTGTCAAAGAAAACTCATGCTTTTCTAATATTGTACTTAATTGTGTGCCCCATTACTCCTAGCCCATGTGATTGATACACCGTACACATCTTGACAACAGTGGCATTCCTTTTAGTATTCCCACTAGGCAGACTGCCACCTTGTAACCTTGTTCTCTTCCCCCTTCTCTTCTTTGTTAGGTAAAAATGAAAGGGTTATTTCAATTTACAAGCAGCAGCTGAGCTTGGCTCTCAATTTCAAGATAGCCTTGCTCAATGAAGAAAACAAATGCTATTTTCCTCTGTAGACATTGTATTTGAGATTTGTCTTCACGTGCCTTTTAAATCATCTTTCCTGCCTAAGGAAAGATGCTACCCCTAGGTTTGGAATTTCTCCAAACCCAGCCACATCTTGCATGGCTAGTTAGCATCACTTAACATGACCTGCAAACAGAGAATTGTGGAGGATGCTGATTCTTTGAAATTCTCTGTTGAAACCAAGTCTCTTGCTTCCAGTTGTGTGTCTATAGGCAGAATAAGGCTGCTTGCTTTTTCCTATAGTTGTGTCAAACAGTTGTCAGGGCTTCGACAATATGCCAAGCTTCTAGAATCTTGCAATAACAATCCCTGAATGAAATAAAAACTCTAAATTATATTCAGTTTAGGTAAATTTGATCCTAGGTATAAAATTAGAAAATTGGGAATGTGTGCCATATGGATGTTTGATTTTGCAATTAGCTGACGATTCATTTGATCTGTTTGTCTGCCCTTCTGTCACTTACAGCTATCTTTATAATCACATTTTTTGAAATATGCTTCTTATACAACAAAGTGAATCAATTGTAAGTGTAGAGTTTGTTAAGTCTTGACAAATGCATTTATTCAGGTAACCCCCCACCCCAACCTTTTTTCATGCTCTTCCAAGGTTATAAGGAAGAAAAGCACTCCATCAGAAGCTGTCTTGCTTGGAAGAAAACACATCATCAAATCCAGTTGTAACTGTGTAGCTTTCTTTTAACAAAAGCAACGTTCACTGGAATGACTTTATTATAAGCAGAAACACGCAGAGAGTAAAAGAGCTCCTGCAATGATTGGCAGCTCATGAGGGAGGAGGGGAAGAAGGTGGAAGTGCATGGAGGGTGGGCACCAGTTTATTACAACTGCAATCAGCTCAGGATACTCCGACTGGCTTCTGAGGGATCTGATTTCCTGTGGCTTTAGCAAAAGGGATAAATTAGAGGGGACATCTGCAATGAAAGACAGCAAGGTGACCCAGAGGGAAAAAAAGTCAGATTGGGGTAAGAGGTTAGGAAGCCTTGTTGAATTGTTATTCAACAAATTCAGGTTTACTCACAAAGACTGAAGAGGCAAATGGTATTAGAAGTATGTGTTCAATACTAACAATAAGACAAAGTGCTGGAATACCCTGGTGCTAACCCTTTATTAAACAATTCTGTCAGGGCAAGGCAGTGGTAGGAGGTCACAGTGCTTGACATGGTGAGGGAGAGGATAAGACAAAGGCAAGGAAGTGGTAGATCTCATTTAAGCAAGGTTTCTTTTTGATGAGATAGGTCTGAGTTCTTTCTCACCTCTCTGTGGGTGTTTGATATTGTTCTGACAGCTTGATTATATGATTTTGATGCGTTTAGTGGCTCAATCAATCATCTGTAGTTAGGTTTGGGTGTTTGCATCCTGCACAAGGATTTTGGTTGGCTCTTTCACGGTAAGAGTGTGGGACTGCACCAGGTGAAACACTCACAGTATTTCAGATTTAAATTATCTGCATATAATTAGATCTGAAAAGAGTAGTTTGGAAGGAAGGAATAAAAAGATAGAAGCCTTAGTTTCTCCCACCTGCCAGGCCCTGTTTATTATTTTTTTTATTATTCTTTTGTGCATATTTTCTTTGGTGGGACTGGGGTTTGAACTCAGGACTTCACGCTTGCAAAGCAGATTCTCCCAAAGCAGGTACTCTACCACTTGAGCCTGCCTCCAGTCTATTTTTCCTCTGGTTATTTTGGTGGTGGGGGTTTTGTGAACTATTTGCCAGGGCTGGCCTTGAACTATGATCCTCCCCATTTTAGGCTCTCACACAGCTAGGATTATAGGTGTGAATCACAGGTGCTGGCTTATGCAACATTATTTAAATCAAATACACACAGCTTGGTCCAAAAGACATCTAACAAATAAAAACTTCTCTGGGAAGTAGGTTCAGAGTGGTTTCAGCAGAATTATGTAGGAGGTACAGTGGCTATTGTATCCAACCTCACATCTCAGTACAGATTATTTTCCAAAGCAAGTAGATTTGGGTGATGCCAGGACATTGGGCAAAGTCTCCAGAAATTGTGGGATATTGACAATATCTTTTTTGACATCTTGCTACAGAAAAATGCTGGCTATTGAGTTGATCCAATAGACGGGATCTCCAGAGGTTGTCTAAATTTCTCTTTGAGATGGACATGTTGTATTTCACCACAATTCAGTCTATTGAATTTCATTTGTGGAGTTCTTCTCACCTCCTCAGAAATAGTAAGACGCACCTTTTACAGTGTCCTCAAATATCTTTTATCTATATAGCTGATTATTACTATTTAGATAAAATACACAATCCTTAAGTATGCACACACTTTTTGCATAGACATATACTTGAATTATCAACTATTTTTTGTGATTTTTATAAATTTCCAGCAAACCAGTGCATCAGATGGCTATATTCTTCCTATGACAGAAATCTGTTATTTCACTTTTAGTGCATGTAAATTCTCCTAAGACTGGCATCTTCAATTCATTTCTTTGGAGACCAAGTAAGAATATCCTGAATTTATCAGGATGAGAATGTAGCACCACTCAGGAAATTTTAGTTACGCTTTTTTTTTCTAACCAAAGTATATTCTGGTTAAGTAAAAAAGCACACACAACCTTTGCAGAAACTAGTTTTCTTCCCTCTCAATTTTCTGTTAGCATTCTTTAAATGTGGCTGGTAACAATGACTTTAACTTTCCATCTTATAGCTATTAAAGACCTTGACCTGTTGGTCCTAATAAAAGAGTTATGAACCATGCCCTGCTCAAATGACTTCACTCCCCCTTCTCTCCCTTCATCCTACTAAATCCCCTTGGTGGGTGATAAAACACTGCATTGAAATGGACACATTTGGTCTCTGTTAAAGCTATTTATGGTGATTTCTCTGCCACAAGCATTATACTTAGGGCGACCAGATGCTCCTCTTTCAAGGCCCATCTCCGAACATATTCTTTCAGCATTCCAAGAACTCCTTTGGGGCTAGCAAATTATCCCTTCTTGCAAATGCAGTTGCATAGCATAGCTCCAGCCAGGGAAAGCAGTACATATAGAGAGGAATAACAATGCAAAATGAAAAGGCCTTCTTCAACTATTTGTAAACAAACATTTAAAAAAATACCATTTGATTTCTCTTTGTCCATATTCTTAACTTCCTGTAGTGGGGTCCTTCAGGCCATTTATGGAGGGCCTGAATATTTTTTGTTGTTTTGCTTCTGAAAGGTTAAAAAGTAGATGAGCCAACAGACACTCATGCTTTGAGTTTTTCCTGAGACCCAGGATTCTTGGTTTTCCAAATAAATTATCATCCCACTTTTCTTCATGCATTCTCTTGATTATCACATCAATTTAAGAAATTGAAAGTGAACTCCTCACCCTACTGTTCTCAGAGAGCAGTAGGTGTTATTGCTGCTCTGGCTACATAAATATCTGTTTAAAGAAGACTTGTCTAAGGAGCAGTGTATTTTTTTTAAGTAAACTTTATTTTTTAGTGCAGTTTTAGTTTTTTTTTTTTTTTTAATGGTACTGGGGCTTGAACTCAGGGCCCTTTCTTGTGAAGGGTTTTTTTCAAGATAGTGTCTCAAGGAACTATTTGCCCAGGCTGGCTTTGAACTGTGATCCTCCTGAGCTCTGCCTCCTGAGTAGCTGGGATTACAGGCGTGAGCCACCAGAGCCCAGTCAATTTTAGATTTACAGCAAAATGAAGCAGAAGGAACAGAGATTTCTCATATGCATTCTGCCTCATGCATGCCTCCCCATTTATCCACTTCTGCCACCAGGGTGGTCCACTTGTTACAGGTGACCTGCCTGCAGGGACACATCATCATCCCCGTTGGTGCTGTAGTTCCTATGGATCTGGACATACGAATGTTGATGTGTACACACCACCATAGCAAGATCAGAGTGTTTTGTGTACATCTCTGGAGGAGTCAGGTGATCTGCTGTAGGTTATGGCTTGTCAGTTGGATGCTTGGTGCTGTATCACTTCTTCAGGGTTTCAACACCCAACTCTGCTCCCTCCCCAATACTCAGAGATCTTTTGCTTTGTTTTTGATTAAACCAACCTTGAGAATAATATCTCTAACAAAATTGCTAACACTGCAATTTTCTTTACTTATTAAAGTGAAGATGAGTGCTTCCAGATTAAGCTCCCAGGATCGGAGATCATCTTTTTTTAGACATAGGGTCTTGCTTAGTCTGGGCAGGTCTTAAACTCACAATCCTCCTGCCTCTGTCTCCCCAGTGCTGAGATTATAGAAGTGCACCACCACTCCCTGTAAGAAAATCATCCTTCTTACTCTACTGGTGGCTTGTCTGGGAGCCTAGCCGTGGCAGGAGGGGTATGTCCACCAGGACTTTCCTCTCCTCCTTGGCTTCGTTGGCTGCCATTTTCAAGCAGATACTGCACAGTTCTATAAGACAACGTTCCCAAACCAATGATCAGATTTCATGGAAGCAAAGTGATTTTCTTCTATTGTTTCTAGAAAATAATTTCCTTTTGGGAGTAATAGGGAAGTGAGTACTGAGAATTGGATGGCAACCTTCCTTTCAAAAGCTGTGAAAACTTTAGGCTGTGGAAGTGCATTTGAAAGGGAACATCTGCTTCTGCTTCTCTGGGGGGGAGAAGTCAGTGTGAAGACTGGGTGATGTCTTGTTCTAAAGCCACTGGGAATCCCTAGTACAATGTCTGGCACAAAGGAGGAATTCACATATTTTCTACGTTAACAGTTCTATAGTAAGATAATCTATGAACCAGAAAAGTAAAAGTAAAATTTTATACATTAAGTTCCACTAGAGGTTGTGGTAGGAAGAAGACAGAATGATTAGTGTCAATGTGTGTTCTGAATGCTTATATACAGTTTGTGGAGGTTTAACATTTGTTTCTTTTATGCTGTGATTGGATGAAATTCCATTTTTGTATGTCTTGATCTTTGTTTCCATTGCTCACTTTGGAACTGGCTCCCAGGTTTCCTGTGTGAAAACATGCCATATTTAAAAAAACATTTTGGAAGCTCTGATGTAATCTTTTGGAATTCAGTTTTCTGAAGTGAAGTCTCCTTTCATAAAACAAAACAAAACAAAAAACCAAAACCCCCCAAAACAAAGAAAAACTCACTTGGCAAAAGTCCTCTTGGCAAATAGGATTGTCTATTTGTAATGGAGGCATAATTATTAAATGAATTAAGTTCTGAAAAACAGAGAGAAATCTGAACCTCTAATATGATAGAAATATAACTACCGAATTTGGTGAGCTATCACTTTCATAAAATAAGCTTTTGATTTGAATCCGTTTTACTTAGTCAACTTGCTACACTTAGTACCAGACACTGTACTAAGCGCTGGAAATGCAAAGATGATTTAAATGTACTTCGGACTCTATGGGGGACCACAGACGAGAGGGAGGATAAGTGATCCTGTTGAAATATAACCTCCATGACAGCAGGATTTGTTTTGTTCATCATTGGATTCTCAGTGTCTAGTTTCTGGCACATAGTGCTCAGTTTTGCAATGAAAGAATGATGGGTTATAACATTGGAAGAAGGTTCTGAGTTACACGTCCTTACATGGCAAACAGCCACTAGTAGGTAAACTAGGCATGCTTCCACTCCTCCCCCGCTATGATCTGTAACAGACCATCAGAGTTGCCACTCTTTTCAAATTCTAGATTATAACCTTGTATACCTGGACTGATTGGGATGTAAAACTTCTGTCACTTAGTGTTGGCTCAGGACTATCTTTCTGCATAGGACAGAGCATACGTTGGTGATTTCTTTAAAAGAGGTAAGTCTCTGGGAATTTTCTTGTTCCAATTCATTCAACCTATGAACAGGAGGAACAATCTATCTCCTGGAAGCTGACTTACATGGCAAAATGGTAGAGAGACTCTCAATAGCATCCTGACACGGACTGCAGGTAATTAAGGCTATCCCACAGTGGCATCATCCAGAACAGATGGACATCTTAGCCAGGAGACTGTCCACAAATAGAATCACTGTAGCTGGCCTCCTATCTGATGTGAGTGGATCCAAGAGGTGGTCAATAAATCAACTAAGTCAGCTAAATGTGGAGAGTCACAGAAAATGTATGCTTAAAACTTACACATTGCATTTAAATGTATTTCAAAGCATGTGCATGCATATTCAATCGCTGTGATGATGTAGGGTTAGGGCATTGTCTAAGTATTGTTTCTGGTGTTCTGAATACCTTTATTTCTTTCTCACATAAAACATGTTCACATTGCATCTTCATGATTTCCAGTGTCAATGTGCTTAAACTGAGAACTTTAAGATTCAAATTGAGAATCTAAAAAACAGTTGAAAAGCATCTGAGGACAAAATCTTTCTGTACTTCTATGATACTTTGCAGTTTTATAGTTGTAAACTTCCTAATTCTTTACCTATTTGTTTTAATGACTTGCCTCTATTGAATCTGTTTGAAATAATAAATTTTTTTATGTTAGTATTTCATGGTTTTCTATAATATTTTATTAAGTTATGGATTTGCCACAAGCATACAATGGTCATAATTCCCTTCCAAGAATTCCCTTGGATTCTTGTTATAAGAATCCAAGCCTATGTAGTAGGAGAAATGCTGATATACACCTGAGAGTAGCCAGTTAGCTATGAGTAGGGAAAAGGTTTTATAGTTTTAGTTCAAGCTTTGCCTTGGTGGCCTGCAAAATTGTGGAATTACTAATGATCAGCATTGTGTGACAAGAAATGACAAAAGGTTCTCATTGAATAAGTATGTAACGTTCATTCTTTTAATAAGGAATTTAAATTATTTCAGGTGAATGTAAAATACAGTACTTAAGCTGGCATGGCAACTCAGGACAGGTTTGTGTCTTTGTGCTTAGAGAAACAGAACAGTATAAAGAACACTTGGTTTGGAGTCAGAAAATTTGGATCCAGGACTCACTCACTGGGTGACCTTGGGCAACACATGCACCATCTCTATGTGCCCTGAAAGTAGAATAAAGATTTAGACTTGGTCTATGGGGCTCCCAAACTGCCATTATTATAGAGGAGAATTTGAAGAAAAGACCAGTTTTGTGGGAACTTTACTGCATTTGTCAGAGCTCCTAGTTATAAATAATAACCCTCCAGATGATTCAGCAGGAAATGTTTGTCCAAAGGATAAGAAAGTAATGTGAGAGGCCTGCAGTGCTGAGCAAAGGTAAAGTCACTAGACTCTTAATGTTCTCAGACCCACGTCAGAATTGGTCTTCAGCTGCCACTAAGAAGTAGATGTCAGTATTTGTACCACCCTGTACCAAAAAAACTTTTAGGCCAACTAATGCTGTTGCTGCTGGGCCAAGGACCTAAGCCTGTAGTCACTACTCCTTGAGAGAGAGGAAAGGGAAGCAGAGGGAGGAGGAGGGGGAACAAGGGGAGGATCCCATCTTGCTTGACTCATTTAATCCAGAGTTCAGTTCAATTTAATAGAGTCCTTTTCTGCTGAAGCCTTGGTTACAGGCTAGAGTTTAGTTATAAATAACGTGAAGAGAGCAAGTACCTAGCATTTTTAGCATCATTAAAATTTCCTCAGACAGGAATATATCAGAGAAAATTCTGAGCAGCCAAAGTGTGTATCAAATGTCAACCTGGGAACACTGCAGCCATCCTGGGGCCATCAGAAAATGCTGGAAATATATGTGCCTATGAAAATAGACATCACCCAGAAAGGAGGATCAAGAAGACCCATGTCCTCACTTGAGAAGGAGGCAAGCAATGGAACCTTCCAAAGCTGACAGGAACTCTGTCATGGTGGTGGCAAGGAATTTCTCTTTTACATTTATTCCCAAGATAAGGAGAAAAAATGAGATGAGCATCCAGGCCTTAATGCAGCACTTTTTAAGGGTGATGAATGGAATGGAAATTAGGAATAAGTTGGATCCCTAATGGGATAATGGAACAGCGTTATAGAGCTTTAATTCCCCAATTTTAGTAGGGAGTAGGCAGCTGTGATTAACCTGACAAATCAAGGAGAGGATGGTTTAAAGGGGTCCAAACAGCTGAGCCAATCTGGCTCTCCTGCCTTCTGTATCCTTGAGGGCCTCATCAGACAATGGCTTGGCTCTACTCTTACTATAGATTCTCTGTCAGGCTTCCAAGCAGCGGTCCCAGTGATGCTGGATGCTGAAGTCAGGGCCAAGAGACTCTTGGCTGTGGTCCTCTCGTGTGCCCAGGGAGGCTGTCTCTAATCCTATTTTGGAACAGGGTGCAGTGGGGAAGATCTTCAGTGATAATCAGCCAACAGTTATCACACCCAAGGTGGCCTTTGGATTATGAGGCATTATATATTTAGCAAATATTTATTGAACCCCCACAGTGCTGAAGACACTAGGCTAGGTGATGGTTAGAGAGAAGGAAAAGAAACACACAGCTCCAGACTCTGGAAGATTAAAGGAAAGTACTAACATGTGGCATGGAACATGGACTGGAAAGAACTCCAGTGGTACATGTTACTGTAAAATGAAATGGTGTCTGTTTTTATCTTGGCAGGCCCTGGGCTGTGAAAGTCTCCTCTTTGGGGAGCTGGTTATATCTGTGAGCTGAGTGCTGGACCTGGTTGGGACTGGTTTGCCAGGGTAGGTGAGGGTCCCAAGCCAATGCTCAGCCTTCTGAAACCAGTTTTAGCCAAATTCTAAATTTGGGTTTGAGTGCAAAGTCCCTGTGGGTCAGCTTGGTAGAGGGGGACTTTTCCTCAGCAGTTAAGGTTAACTCTTTTTATATTTCACTTCTGCCAGACTGACTCCCCTTTGTGGCTTATTTTGCTTTCTGTAGACACATGGAGAAGTTTCTTCTTCAATTACTTTGTATCTAAGATTCACCCCTAATTCAAATATGATATATTTGATACATTCTAAGAGTCTTTACAATGTAAATGTCACGGCATATCCCCACCCAGCACAACAATAAAGGGGGAAAAAATAGATCAACCTTTAATGGTGGAAGAACTTCCCTGAAGTACTCTATCGCTCCCTCAAAGGAAGACATCCTTATAGATTATACTAAAATTGGCGCCTTAGAACAAAACCTGAATTAAGAATTTATTGCTTTAAAATAGGGGACTATCTAGAAGAAAGCACTCTACTTATAACTGGTAGTTTCCCTATTGTGTACTCCCTTTCTAATTCCTCCATCCAAAAAAGTTGTCGAGAACACTGAACTACAGTTCTAATCTCTCCTCTGGGCCCTGCACACTTGCGGTGGGCTCATTCTCATATACTTAGCTTTTATTATGGACATTCTACTTTCTGGTCTTTTGTGTGAATACGATGGGAAATGACTAAGGTGTAGGAGGAGGTTAGTTATATGTTCGCTAAAGTTCCTACTTCCTTTTTCTCTATGTTTCTTCTGTTATTCTCTATCCTCTCACATGGCTTGTTCCTTGTCTATCCATGTCTAGCTAGTTAGCCATCCATCTTTTTTTTTTTTTAAAAAAAGGTACAGAGAAATGTCCTTGCATTGGATTTGTGATGCCATGAGGGAAATGGGAGTGAGTTGCTCTACTGCTTGTGACAGAATGTAACAATAGAAATAGCTTGAATTCCTGATAATACTAATTATGGGCTAATAAGTCATTTTATTACTTACCCTAGATTAAAAAAAGCAGATCCCTGATTGATTAATGGAAATAATAAAGGTATATTAAGATAAAATTCATTGTAAATAAATAAACATACAAACAAACAAACAAAAAGACTTGCCCCTAAACAGAGAAACAGTTTTCCTTGGGTCTTGCTACCAATTCTTTTATTGTAAAAGCAAGAAAGCTCATTCACCAGTTTTCTACTCTTTTTTTTATTATTGTTTTTACATTTGTTCATATGTGTATACATTATTTGGGCCACCTCTCCCCCTTGTCCCCCACCCCCTACGCCCTTCCCCGATCCCTCTACTCCCTCCTTGCTTCCAGGTAGAACCTGTTCTACCCTCTTGTTCTCCAATTTTGTTGAAGAGAAAACATAAAAGACATAGTTGGAGATAAAGATAGCTCTCCAGAGAGATTGCTAGCATTTATGCACATGGTTCATTTCTACCAGACCTCTTCATTACTTCCTGGTCACCTTCCCGTAGTGGCCAAGCCTTCTACTCTTGAAAAGCCTGATACCCATTGAGACTGATCTTAGGCACAGGATTTGGGATGTGGTACAGACTATGCTTATACAGTGAAAATCCCTCAGCAAATATTTTGTGGGTTTTGAAGAAGATGGTCCAGGCACTGTGTGAAGCACACCGTGAGTAAGTAAGGCTGTGTGTGATGAAATAACTTCCACAGCATGGTTGTGTTTCCAAGGGCCAGCTGATATTCCTCTAGTGCTTATCTGTCAAGTACAGTTGTGAGTGTGTATATGCACTTGAAATTTGTGACAAGAGATTGACAACTGTTACACCACTCTTGTATGCAGATGAAAAGAATAAGGTACACAGGTGAACACTTGCCCAAGTTTCTTCCAGGTAAGTGGAAGAGCATCCCTATGTGGAAGGCAATTTTCTCTTGATTTCATTGTATTATTACTATTATTATTTGCAGTACAGGGGCTTGAATTCAGGGCTTGTGCTTGCTAGGCAAGCATTCTTACTGCTTGAGCCACACCTCCAGCCTGCAGTTTTCTCTTGAGAATAGAGGAGACATAATGACTGGCCAGTGAGTCTCTGGCTGTCATGAGACAGGAATTCCATTCTGTTATGATCCAGTCACGTCATAGTTGGCTCTTCTACACAGACATAAGCTGCCCTGTGTAGTTGAAGAAAAAATGCATATGAGCGGAATAAGGTCTAGGGTGTCATCTCCTCCTTCCTTCTCTGGTCAGCCTTATATTATGCTCTCAATTCCTTGAGATTGGGGGGATAGCTCATTGAGTTTGTAACCCTGTAATAGCCAGCCCAATGCCTTCACATGCCATATGTGAAGGGGAGTGACTAGAACATCCTTCTGGTATCCTGCCTACCTGAGGTCCTTGGGCTGCTTTAGTAATATTTGATGGGAATATTTTTATTTGCAGATGTGTTCACAAATATGTAGTACTTTGGGCTCACATTGTATACCAATAAATGAATTGGTGCAATTTGCAGTTTTTGCAAAAGAAGCAGAGTACTTGCATGCTTGCTTTGTGATGTGGTCTAGCAATCCCATGCCTAGATTGAAGACTCCCAGAACTATCCTGACATCCTCCATTATAATGAGAGCTGAGGTCTGTGATGGGTTGCAATATTCAAATGCAGCAGTAGAGCCATGCATTGGTAAATAACTGTTCCTTTTCATCTTTCCTAATGGGATACCAGTTTTAGAGGGAAAGGGATAGTTACATATCTGCCTAACAATTGCCACCCTCCTGAACAACTAGAAGTAGTCATTTTTTATAATACTGGTCAACAAAATTTTAATTGAAGATTTCATGGCAACTGTGAGTTTTTATAAGTACGGTTCCTTCCTTCGTATTTTGTTTTTCTGTAATAGTGGGCATGAATCTGGGCCTGCAGCATCCATCTTGTTCCAGTGAGACAATGAGTAAGAGTACTAAATCCGATATTCACAGGAGGACAGAGCAGGAGGCAAGAGTTTGGGTCAAGGACAGCTTATTTGAAAAGTTGCAGTATCCATGGAGTGTTTCTGTTCACATTTCTTATTACATGAGAAACATTTAGGTCAGGGCTCCTGTAAATCATGTTTTCTGTTAATTATAGACAAATGTAATCCTTGCTGATCTAGGTGACATCTTCAGACCCTGAACTTAGCAAGACATTGAAGACCGAAGTAGAAGCTAACAGTAATCATTGTTCAATGTGTGGAAATAAAAACCTGCGTAAGTAGCACATATGAGAAATCTATTGTAAACACATTTTACAATGAGAGATTAATGTTTCCAAATAATTTCACCAGGAAAGATTTAACCTAAAGCACAAGCAGTGTACGTACGTTTTTGAGAATAATACTATGAAGTAAAGCTGATCCATAATTGACTAATGAAAAATTCTTAATCTGGAGAGTAAAAACTTTGTGAATCCACCATTGTTCAGGAGAGCATGGTTTTAGTTTTAAGCACTAATACTAATTATGCAGAAAAATGTCCATCAGTGGAGAGTGATTTGTCCAGTTTTCTTCAACTGTGGGCCTGGGAATTTATAAAAATGCAAATCTTTGTGTCCTGTTATAGACTCACTGATTAGGAAATACTGGGGGTGGGTCCCACAATCTATGTTAAGAAGCCCTCTAGGTGATTCTGATGCAGGCTAAAGAGGGAGAATCACTGCTTAGGATTAATTTCCATTTGTTAGGCTAACCAAGACCACCCCCTCCCCCAATTCTAGGACCATATTCATCTTCCTGATTTGTGACTTGGTCTCCTGGTGATCATTTCCAGAGGGACTATTCTGTGGTGGTAAACTAAAACGTAGGCTTTCTACTTTTCAAATCAATCTGTCGTGTAAGATATAGTCTCTTCCTCCCAGGAGCGCCAGGTGAACCACTGATATCACATTTCTAAATCTGAGTTAATCTGTTTTACCAAGGGCAAGGGGAGCCCCCATATGAAGCAACAGTCTTGATTCATTTTTACTCCACTAAGAGCACTTCATATCATCATATATACTTTTTAATTTAAAGGGAGTGCTCAAAGTTAAAAGGTAGGATTTGCCACCAATAATTCAGAATGTAAATAATTCAGCATCAGCTAATTGGCTATGGACTCTTAAGGAGATAAGAGGAAAAATAAGGCAAATAGTTTTTTCTGGCTGGTAAGATGATTTGCTGGCTTAAACATTTTACAAAAAAGTGAGCTCTACAGCTAAACCCAACACACATTTTTTTAAAAAGAGTAAATAATAAAAGGGGATCTTTGTTTATCTATTTATACTAAAAGCAATAAAAATTAATGACCTATTTCTTCTCTATAAAATAGTCTTTAAAATGAAATGTACCTACCTTTAAATTAAGCCTGATTTGAGTTATTTTGGCAGGGAATATCTTAATCTTCCCTGCTCCATGACTACATTATAATGCTCCGTCCCAAAAGGTGGAAGCAGGTACCCATTAATGAAAAATTTGATGGTGATACAGCTTCCATTGGCGAGAATGCGTGTTCAGTAGGAGTTGGCCAATTTTTTAAGATAGTTGACTTTTTAGGAATAAAATTAATTTCTGATCTTATCATATGGATTTTTTCTGGTGTGCTTTTATGAGTGTATGCTGGTGTGGTGAGGTATGTGAGAATAACGTAGCTCAGCAAAAATCCTTATGATAACATAATCAGCTGTAACAATGTATTGAAAGGAGATAAGTTTACATGGATCTCTTTAAATGTGGCATAGTAACAAAAACATTATTAAACTTTCATAAAATAAGAGTTAAATAAACTGAAAATGAAACAATGATTACTGGGGTGGGGAGGAGGTAGAGAACAGGAAGATGAAGGATATAAAGCAGTAGATAAATTAGAAGAACAAGCCTGAAGAGCTGATGTACAACACAAAGGCTAGACTTTACAATTTTATAGTGGACTGGGAAGTTTTGCTGCAAGAATAGATTTTAGGAGCTCTTGTCACACAAACACATCAAAGGTAACTATGTGAGATGACAGACATGCTAATTTTCTTGACTATAGTAACCTTTCATTGTCTATATGTACATCAAAACATGTTGTATGGGTTTAATATATGCATATATATAATAGAATTTTAGAAAACATTTATTTTACCTGTTTTTTTTTAAGGATGGATTGCTTTATTTTATAGAGGATTCAATAAGAATAATATGAAAGAGTTTATGTCAAAAACTGTAGCAACAGTAAAAAATGGCAGAGTGATGTTCAGGTGGCAGGTACCAGTAGGGCCAGGGTGCAATTGTATTTCTATTCCATTTAATATTGTCAGCTCTGAATAAGCCTAAGTCTGAATCATATGTAGCTAGGAAAACAAGGCTAAGAAGTGAGCAAGGGTAATTGCTCTGCTTTTTCTGGAACCTAGAAATATTTTCATTATTGGACACATGCAGATAGGGCACAACATTTGGGTCTTATGCTGAGAGTCCTGATAATGAGAAATGGTGTTTGGGGTAGAGAGGAGAGGAAAAACACTAAGTGTAGAAAATAAGTGGAGGTAAACTCAAGATTTAATTTGAAAGATGGCAGGGCAGACTGGAGAGAAGCAGGGGTGTTGAGGGTATCAATATAATCCCATGTGGGCATCTCCAGTTCATTTTACCCATCTGTTGGGCCAGATGTGCCACCTGTATATATTCCTATTCTCAGTTGTCCTCCCTCATTGCTACACCCCCTATTTTATAGAGACCTTCTGTTGGTTGGTGATATAAAGTTTTAAATCTAATAATCAAATCACCCAGCTGTAAAAGCATTTTTGCCACATGATCCAGCTCCAGGCGGGTTGATTTTGAAGTGCAAGCATAAAGGTACTCCTGGTCTACCTTCCTTTGACCTTAAGAAAATAAATACACACAGAAGAAAAGCCGGGGACAGTGATTCACTTAACCTCTGCAGACACAGAATCAACACATAATGTGAAGACTTGTTAATTGGTTTGCTGACCAAGGCAAGCCTTGTTATCAGCCTCATCTTGTTCTTTGTGCTGTCCTGAACCAGGCTGATAGTTCTTCCTCCAGCATCTCCCATAATTTGGGAATCAAAACAAAGCCTGACCTCTTTTTTGCCAGAGTTCAAAGAAAATACCACAGTTCCTTTTTTATCTTGAATAGAACAAGATCCTCTTTCTGAGTGAAAAACAAAATGAAGATTCACAATACTAATAAAGTTATCTAGTGGTTTTAATTTACAACTGAGGACCTGTCAGGGACTGTAGGTGAGTCCCAATTTGGGGGCTGAGGGGTGGGTCTTGAAGCTTTGTCCTTTGGAGCATCTGTCTTCAATCTGCTTTATTAATTTTTTTTTGGAAAAAAAGCATACAAATTTATGTAAATGAGCAAGGTAGAGACCACAAGAGTTTGATCTGCTTTATAGTTCAGTCTCCAACACATTTTTGTTTGATGAAAGCATTCCTATGCTAAAAATAAAATGTAAAAACCTTTTTTTGGCAGTACTGGGGTTTTTTAAACAGAGCTTGCTAGGCATGCACTCTACTACTTGAAATACACTCTACCACTTTTTATTTTTTATTTAGGTTATTTTTTATTTAGGGTCTTGCCCAAGGTCGGCTTCAGACCATGATCCTCCCAAGGTGAAGTACAAAGCTGAAGCTCGTTTGTTGAGATAGAGTCTTGCTACATTTTTCCTGGGCTGGCCTTGAACAGCAATCCTCTTGATCTCTACCACCTGAGTACCTGGGATTCTAGACATGAGCCACTGTGCCCAGCAAAAAGTGAATTGTTTTTTTTTTCTTTTTTTTTGGCAGTACTGGGGCTGGAACTCAGGGCCTCACGCTTGCTAGGCAGGCACTCTACCACTTGAGCCCCTCCACTAGCCCTAATGTGAAAATCTTGATGCAATGATTATTTCTTTTACAAAAGGATTTCTAGTGCAAGTGAACTGATTCAAATAAAGGCTTGTACAGTACTGGAACCACTACTTTCCCCAGATGCTTGGATACTTTTCTGGACATTAACTTTGATGAACAGGCATTTCCTTTAATTCTTCTACTATATATATTTTTTTTCCCTCAAAGGCTGTGGTCTATAGAGATCCACATAATTTAGCCAAGCTGGTCCTTTCTCTAAGGCAGGTTTACAAGTCTATGATGTTGGATACCCAGGTGTGCATACACTCCACAGACTTTATAGGAAGTCTATGGGTTCCACATATATCAGGTGATGTAACTAGACTGGAGGGGGTGGGTGCCATCTCATTTCTCAAGTTGCCTACTTAGCTCGTACGCCACTGGGACACATACACCCTCACTGTCACATGTGTTCGTGCATGCACACATAATCAATGGACACTAATTTCTTTGGATCTTAAAAGTATCCTTTTCCCTATTGTGTTTCTCTTTTTAACTCTTCAGCTCTTTCAATTGTCCTTATACTGTTAGGACTACTCCACTGGGGCCTGCTGCCCTAATGCCCTGACAATGGTCAGCTATGGGGTGGTTCTTTAAATGTTGCCTTTCTTTCCATTATCTGGAGTTGTCCTTTCTCTGCATATGAACTCTGTGTGCCAGGATGCATAATGTTTGCTCACCAGGAATTTGTCCTTGACAATTACATTACAGCTGTGTCTCCTGATCCTGGTGTTGTAGTCAAATGTCTGGAGAGTTTAGAAAAGCATCAAGGACTGGTTTTCTTCCTCTAGGAATTCTGACTTAGGGTCTGGGGTGGGTCCAGGCATCAAGATTTTTGTGACAATTCCTCAGTTGATTCCAATGTGCA